>NC_040098.1:16450701-17700701 GCF_003369695.1 Bos indicus x Bos taurus | reverse complement strand
CTGAAGTCCACTCGCCAAGCTCTGCTTCCCACTCCTGCCCTGCTCCATTGCCCACCTCCAGCCACCTCCACGACAAACCCCCCGGCCCCACGTCCATTTATGCCTCTACAGGCCTGAGCAGCAAACAGCTGCTTCCTGCCCCAAAGGAGCCAAGGCCAGAGTCACAGGCAACTTCAGACTGTGGCCCTGGAAGGGAGTGAGTGGCCTAGAAGCCATGTCACCCAAAGTGATGTCCACTGCCTGTGCACAAAGAGCCTTCAGAACACTCACTCGTGTTCTTCAAGAGCTAAAGCTAACTGACAGACTGATGGTGACAGAAGTGAGACCCGTGGCTCTCCTGCCAGGGCGGAGATGCCAGTGGTGTGCGCGTACCGGGGAGGGGAGGGGGATGTGGGAAGTGACTGAGAAGGTGCATGAGGAACCTTTTGATTAATGGAAACATTCTGTATCTTGACTGGATCAGGGAGGTGGTTCATAGCACAAACATAGGTAAAAATTCATCAAGCAGTATGCTGGAGATTACCGGATTTTATCATTTACCGAATATGTGACATTCTCTAGTTAAAAGTTAAAGAAATTCCTTCTAGTAGTTTAACTTCTAGAAATGCAGTTTAAGAAAAATTCTAAATAGGGACTTCCCTGGTGGTCCAGTGGCTAAGACTACACACTCCTAATGCAGGGGGCCTGGGTTCTATCCCTGGTCAGGGAACTAGATCCCACAAGGCACAACTAAGCACAGCCACATAAATAAAAAATTTTAAAGGGCGTGGAAATTTTAAAAATTGAAAAATCCTAAATATAAAAAAAGGTTTAGTGGGAAAATACTTTTTATGGTCATATAATGGCAAATACATAAATGAATACATGGAAATCACAGAGTTAAAATTATGTTTATGAAAACTATGTACTCAGTGTAATCATACGTGGTTCAGCTGTGAAAAATATTTACACAGTCATAGTAATTTACCCAAAATGGATGGTAAGTATTTTGAGAGGAGGGGAAAATTGGGCACAGAGGTATAAGACACTGGGGCCTTAACTTTCCACATTCGGAAGTCAAGAGATAGCTGAACCTCGAAAACTTTTTTTAAAAAGCAGTAAAAAAGTTATTTGGAGTAGAAAAGTCAACCTCCAAGGAAAGAGTTAGGAGTTGAATGTGGCTGCCACAACAGGACAACAAAGACCAGGGACAGGGCTGCCCTGCTCATTATAAGCCCAAGAGCGCTATCTGGGACTCCCTGGCAGTCCAGTGGTTAAGACACTGTGCTTCCAATGCAGGGGGTACAGGTTCAAACCCTGGTCAGGGAACTAACATCCCACATGCCACACAACGTGGCCAGAAAATTTTTTTAATGAAAAATATACATACATATATAAACAGTACACTATCTGGCTTTCTGAACTATTACCATATTGATAAAAATTAAAAAGCCTAAAACTATAGAATGAGAGAAAACTGCTCCCTACTGCTCCCTATGCTAAGTTAAATAAGCAGAATGCAAACCTGTATATACAAAATGAGCTCACCTACTTTAGAGCACATGCACAGAACCCAAAACCCAGGTAAGAAAGAGAAGAACAAGTACACTGTGTTCATGACTATCTCCTGTGACAGCAGAATTAGACATGACTGTTTCCTACTCTTCTAACTTTTTTTTTTACAGGCTGACACTGCTTTTATAAGACAGCTAATTTCCTAAAGCTGTTTCTTTACTTCCTTCTGGACACGGGAATCAGAGCCCCATGAAGCCCATTTTCAGAAGCACGCACCCAGGTGGTCTGCGGGGCTGGGAGAGGGGAGACTCAGCCTCAGGACAGCCCCTGCCCCCACCAGAGAAGAGACTGTGGGGGGACCATGGGAGTGAGGTCACGTCCGGTTGGGGACCCACTCCACAGGAAAGCTGTGCTCCTGTCCTCACACCTGCCATCCCTGCCTCCTCTGCAGCCCCCTCCACAAACTTGCACTTCATAAAATAAGAATGGGGGGAATTCCCTGGTGGTCCAGTGGTCAGGACTCCAAGCTTCCTGCCCTTCCATTGCAGGGGCCACGGGTTCGATCCCTGGTTGAGGAACTAAGATCCTACATGTAGCACAGCCAAAAAAACGAACGAACAAAAAACAATTTTTTTAAATTAAACTTAAAAAAAAAAAGAACAGGAGAATATGAAATTCTCTGCAATAAGGGGGAAGGAGGAAGACACACACTATGCTTTGTGTGCTCTTGAATTTTTTATAAAAACAATGTCTCAAGCTTGTGACCTATCTCAGGATCAGAGGCAGAAGACAAGCGCTGGGTACAGCCTGGGCAGGCGGTGAGTCCAGTGTAGCTCACGACCGCTTCAGCCATCTGGCCCTCTCCTCCACCTGAAATGAACCCCAGACACCAATCTGACCAGGGGAACCCAAAGAAGTGGGGCAAGAGCGGCCACCAAATGCCTCACTTGCCAGGACTACACCAAGCCAGCGTGATCTTGGTTAGAGAGTGCAAGGCACCCTGGAGTCTGGGGTCTCTCTTCCTGTGCATGGAGGACAGATCACACATCGGTGGAGGATTGGGGAGAGAGGCAGAAGGTCAGCGGGGCCAGAGCCTGGTGTGCCTCGGACTTTCCCCGCTTCAGGCTTCCATTTCTCTGTTGCAGGAACAGCCAAATCCTTATCTGCGGAGCTTGATGGTCAAGAGCACAGACTTTGGTCTGACCCCTGATTGTACTGTTTATTAGCTGGGTAATCTTCAGGACCATCACAGACGGTCAATACTGAAATCAGACTGATTATATTCTTTGCAGCTGAAGGTAGAGAAGCTCTATACAGTCAGCAAAAACAAGACCTGCAGCTGCCTGGCTCAGATCATGAACTCCGAAGTGCAAAATGCAGGCTTAAATTGAAGAAAGTAAGGGAAACAACTAGACCATTCCGATATGACCTAAATCAAATCCCTTACGATTATACAGTGGCGGTGAGGAATAGACTCAGTGGATGATATCTGGTAGACAGAGTGCCTGAAAAACTATGGATGGAGGTTGGTAACATGGTACAGGGGGTGGTGACAAACCATCTCAAGAAAAAGAAATGCAAGCAGGCAAAGTGGTTGTCTGAGGAGGCCTTACAAATAGCTGAGGAAAGAAGAGAAGCCAAAGGCAAAGGAGATAGGGAAAGATACACTCAACTGAGTGCAGAGTTCCAGAGAACAGCAAGGAGAAATAAGAAAGCCTTCTTAAGTGAATAATGCAAAGAAACAGAGGGAAACAAGAGAATGGGAAAGACTCGAGATATCTTCAAGAAAATTGGAGATACCAAGGGAACATTTCATGCAAAGACGAGCACAATAAAGGACAGAACTATAAGGACTGAACAGAAGCAGAAGAGATTAAGAAGAGGTGGCAAGAATACATAGAAGAACTATACAAAAAAGGTCTTACTGACCCAGATAACCAAGTTGGTGTGGCCACTCACCTAGAGCTGGACATCCTGGACTGTGAAGTCAAGTGGGCCTTAGGAAGCATTAGTACAAACAAAGCAAGTGGAGGTGATGGAATTCCAGCTGATGTATTTCAAATCCTAAAAGATGATGCTGTGCAAGTACTGCAGTCAATATGCCAGTAAATTTGGAAAACTCAGCAGTGGCCACAGGACTGGAAAAGGTCAGTTTTCATTCTAATCTCAAAGAAAGGCAATGTCAAAGAATGTTCAAACTACCATACAATTACACTCATTTCACATGCTAGGAAGGTTGATGCTCAAAATACTTCAAGCTGGGCTTCAACAGTACATGAACCGAGAACTTCCAGATGTTCAAGCTGGATTTAGAAAAGGCAGAGGAACCAGAGATCAAATTGCCAACATTACTAGATCATATAAAAAGCAAAGGAATTCAAAACAAAATATCTACTTCTGCTTCGTTGACTACACTAAAGCCTTTGACTGTGTGCATGCATACATGCTCAGTCCCTTTAGTCATATACTTAAGACCATATGGATTGTAGCCCACCAGCCTCCTCAGTCCATGGGATTCTCCAGGCAAGAATACTAGTTTGGGTTGCCATGCCCTTTTCCAGGGGATCTTTCTGACCCAGGGATAGAAGCCATGTCTCAGTATTGCAGGTGGATTCTTTACTGACTGAGTCACCAAGGAAGCCCTTTCACTGTGTGGATCACAACAAACTGTGGAAAATTCTTAAAGAGATGGGAGGGACTTTCTTGGTAGTCCAGTGGCTAGACTCCATGCTCCCAACACAAGGGGCCTGGGTTCAATCCCTGGTCAGGGAACTAGATCCCACATGCCGCAACTAAGAGTTTGAATGTCAAAACTCACAGGGCAGCCAAATAAATAAATACTCTTTAAAAAAATAATAATAATAAAATAAAGAGATGGGAATACCAGATCCCCTTACCTGCCTCCTGAGAAACCTGTATACAGGTCAAGAAGCAACAGTTAGAACTGGACATGGAACAACGGACTGGTTCCAAATTGGGAAAGGAGTACATCAGGGCTCTATATTGTCACCCTGCTTATTTAACTTATATGCAGAGTACATCATGTGAAATGCCCGGCTAGATGACTCACAAGCTGGAATCAAGACTGCCAGGAGAAGTATCAACAATCTCAGACATGCAGATGATACCACTCTATTGACAGAAAGCAAGGAGAGACTGAAGAACCTCTCGATGTGGGTGAAAGATGAAAGTAAAAAAGCTGGTTCAAAACTCAGCATTCAAAAAACTAATTTCATGGCATCTGGTCCCACCACTTCATGGCAAATAGATGAGGAAACAGTGGAAACAGTGACAGATTTTATTTTCTTGGGCTCCAAAATCACTGTGGGTGGATTGCAGCCATGAAATTAAAAGACGCTTACTCCTTGGAAGAAAAGCTATGACAAACCAAGACAGCCTATTAAAAAGCACAGACATCATTTTGCTGACAAAGGTGCATCTAGTCAAAGCTATGGTTTTTCCAGTAGTCATGTATGGACGTGAGAGTTGGATCATAAAGAAGGCTGAGCACTGACAAATTCATGCTTTCAAACTGTTGTGCTGGAGAAGACTCTTGAGAGTCCCCTGGACTGCAAGGAGATCAAACCAGTCAATCCTAAAGGAAATCAACCCTGAATATTCATTGGAAGGACTGATGTTGAAGCTGAAGCTCTAATACTTTGGCCACCTGATGCAAAGAGCTGACTCACTGGAAAAGACCCTGATGCTGGGAAAGATTGAGGGCAGGAAGAGAAGGGGATGACAGAGAATGAATGGTTGGATGGCATCACTGACACAATGGACATGAATTTGAGCAAACTCTGGGAGATGGTGAAGGACAGGGAAGCCTAGCATGCTGCAGTTCAGGGGGTCTTAGAGACTTGAACACAATTTAACGAATGAACAACAATACCACCTCCAGGAGGTCACAGCCTCTCTGCACCTCATTTGTAAAGCAGGGACAGCGACAGGACTGACCTCACAGGGCTGTAATGAACAGTACAAGGCACATGCAAGTGTCCTATAAGTAGTATCTTCTCTATTAATACTCTTATCATTTCCCATCCTTGGAAATCCCGGAAACGAGCACCTCAAACGTTCCTTAGAGGGACTTCCCTGGTGGTCCAGCGGCTAAGACTCCATGCTCTCAGTGCAGGGGGCCATGGTTCAATCCTTGGCCAAGGGACTCGATTCCACATGCCACAACTAAAAATCCCGAGAGCTGCAACTAAGACCTGGCACAGCCAAATAAATATTTGAAAAGACCCACCTTCTTGCAAAAAGCCTTCTCCAGGCCTTGCTTGTCCCCACTCCGCCCCCAACCTCCTGACACTGCTTGCCTGTTCCACTGGCTCTGTGATCATCCCCAGTGACACCTCTTGCTCGCTCTGTGTATGTGTCATCCCCTCACTAGAAAGCAAGCCCCTTTAAAGCCAGGACCCTGGTTTGTATGCCTCTAGGTCTCCTCAGCACTGGCACCTAGCAGGCATTCAGCAGATGACTGGTTGTTTGATGGAGGGGCCAAGCCCAGGCCCATCCCCACAGGCCCCTCCTGTGCCTGCCGGGGACCCTCCAAACAAAGCCCTGCACAGTGGTTGGGGCCCAGCAGGAGCGAGAAATACCGAGGAGATGACAGTGATGGGCTCGGCGGCAGCTGAGGAGTGAGACTCAGGAATAAGACGTCTCTCTCCATCTGTCCAGGTAAGATGCAAAAACCCGCATCTGCATGAACTTCTGACTGAGGGGACATCCAGAGAAATGAGGCATTCTTCCCAAAAAGGGAAAAGCAAGACCTCAATTTTCTGTGCTAACGAGCAGAGGGTTGGACTAGATCAGTAGTTTGCCAAACATTCTCCAAGTAAGGTTTTAAGAAAACAGACGTTGCATGGCTGAAAATCATAGTTTTAAAAAAACCACCCAATGAGTTGATGCCTAAGGTCCCTTCCCCAGCAGGGACTGAAGGCTGGGGTGGCCAGAGAGCCGCTGAGCCAGCTTGCCCTGCCTTGCCCTGTCCCTACCCCACTGGGCCACCCTGGTTTTAGAAGGACCATTGGCTCCCAGGCCCCAGATACAAGGAGCAGCTGAGAGACAGCTGGTCTGGCCAGCAAAGTCCTGGTCTAGGAAACATACTTGTCAGAGGGAGTATGGGTGTGTGCCAGGAACTCATTCATGTTCAACCCTTTCTCCTTAAGGCTCTAGCATCCAATGTCTCCTTCACTGACCTGGGCTAGAGATGAGAGGCAGGGGCATCTCCAGGAGAACCTTCTGCAGCCATCAAAGTATGGGTGGACACTGCCCAAGGGCAAGCTAGTAACCTGCCCGCTACCCTCTCCTGTATCCTGCCTGCTCCCACTTCTGAGACTCCGTAGTGGCTGTCACCTCTGCCTGAAGAGCCTTCCTTTCCATTTCTTTTTTTTTTTTTTAATATTTATTTATTTCACAGCGTCGGATCTTGTTGCAGGTCACGGACTCTCGTCGTGGCACATGGGCGGGGAGCAGGCTTAATTGTCCCACAGCATGTGGGATGTTGGTTCCCCTATCAGGGTCCAACCCGCAGCCCCTGCATCCCAAGGCAGATTCATAACCAGTAGATCACCTGGTGGCTCAGACAGTAAAGCATCTGCCTATAATCTGGGGGACCTGGGTTTGATCCCTGGGTTGAGAAGATCCCCTGGAGAAGGCAATGGCAACCCACTCCAGTACTCTTGCCTGGAAAATTCCATGGATGGAGGAACCTGGTAAGCTACAGTCCATGGGGTGTAAAGAATCAGACACGACTGAGCAACTTCACTGGTCTGTAGCCCACCAGGGAAGTCCCCTCCTCCCACTTCTAAACTTACAACAGATCAAGTTCCAAGAAGCCTTCCTGGATGCAGGCCTCCAGCAATCCAGTGGGGCCGTGAATTGACGCATCATACCCACACTCAGGAGAGACTGCAACCATACTTGCCCACTCTGAACCAATCGCATTTCAAGCTGATCCTAACGCAGGCACCAGTAATCATTAAACCCATATATTTAAACATAAACTGGCATGTAGAAATATAATTTAAGCACTATAGAAGGTATTGTAGGAAAAAGATGAAAGATAAAATTATCAGTGAAAAACGAAAGATTAATGTTATAGCTTTTGCACGGTGAATTAACTGGTTGAATGAAGATCATTGTAGTTTAAAACTCTGGAAATCAGAGAGGCATTTTCTCCTGTACTGACACCAAGAGCTAGCTCTACCCACCTGTGCTTAATGCAGTCCTTCCTTCATTTATGCACGAATCACACTGTGCATTGCAGATGAAAAGGTGAATAAAGTAGGGCCCTTGCCCTCAAAGCGCTCACAGTTCAGTTGGCAAGACAGACACGAAAGCAATCATTAGTACACGGGCAATACGAAACCAGAGAGCAGCAAAAGGTTTGGGAACACAGAGGGCTGAGTGACAAACGCTGCCTGAAGACCTAGGGAAGCCATCCCTGAAGAGGTGACTTTTGCTTCGGCTCTTAAAGGATAAACACAGGTTCAGGCAGAGAATGAAAGGAAAGGGGACTTTCCTGGTGGTCCAGGGGCTAAGGCTCCGCGCTCCCAACGAGGGTGTCTGGGTTTGATCCCTGGTCAGGAACTAGATCCTGCAAGCTGTAATTAAGACCCGGCACAGTCAAATAAATAAATAAAATAAAAAAGTTTTAAAATAAAAATAAAAAGAATGAAAGGAGAGGGAAAAAAAGCAGTCCAGGCTAATTAATGTGCGTGTTAGCTGCTCTGCTGCTGCTGCTGCTAAGTCTCTTCAGTCGTGTCCGACTCTGTGCGACCCCATAGACGGCAGCCCACCAGGCTCCCCCGTCCCTGGGACTCTCCAGGCAAGAACACTGGAGGGGGTTGCCATTTCCTTCTCCAATGCATGAAAGCGAAGAGTGAAAGTGAGGTCGCTCAGTCGTGTCCGACTCTTAGCGACCCCATGGACTGCAGCCTACCAGGCTCCTCCGTCCATGGGATTTTCCAGGCAAGAGTACTGGACTGGGGTGCCATTGCCTTCTCCGGTTAGCTGCTCAGTCGTGTCCAACTCTTGGCAACCCCATGGACTGTATGCAGCCCACCAGGCTCCTCTGTCCATGGGATTCTCTAGGTAAGAATACTGGCATGGACAGCCATGCCCTCCTCCAGGGGATCTTCCCCACCCAGGGATTGAACCCAGGTCTCCAGCATTGCGTTGCGGGCAGATTCCTTACCGTCTGAGCCACCAGGGAAGCCCCCAGACTAATGGAATGACATCAATAAGGCTCATAGCATTGAAAGGTGGGAGGTCTAGGGGGGTTGGAAGACAGGGCAGGGCCAGCCCATGAGGGCTGAGGGTGGGAATTTGAATTTGTGAGCAATGAGATGACAACAGGAGTTTTTCAGCAAAAGGCCTGATAGGACCAAAAATGCTTTCAGGGTAACAACTCTGTCTACAGGGGTGTCAGGCTGAAGTGGAGGAGACTCAGATTACTTCCTCCTCCCTTTGTCCCTGCTCCCAGAACTCAAGACAGGGCACAGAGCATATGAACTGCTCTCTCCAAAGACAGACCAGGAAAGACCCCTGGCTTGCAGCAGGTCTGACCTGATCTCTCAAGACTCTTTTCCATTCTAAGATTCTTCACCAGCCTATCAGGTCATTAAGAACACCAGAGGACTGGCTCCCAAGCCACACAGGCCTGGGTTGAATTCCAGTTCTGCTGTTTTACTGCCGAGTACAAGCTACTTCATATCACTCAGCCTCAGTTTTGTCTGTAAAATGGAGCTTAGGATGATAACAGATGCCCTCAGGGGAGTGCTGTAAAGATTAAATGAGAAGATTATAAGATCAAGTGCATGCCAAGTAATTAGCACCCTGCCTGGGTCAGAGTGTGCTGGGTCCCCCCAAAATTTACATCAACATCTGTGAATGTGACCTTATTTGGCAACAGGATCTTTGCAGATGTAATCAAGTTAAAATGAGGTCACATTGGATTAGGGTGGGCCCTAAATGCAACATGATTGGTATCCTATTAAAAGGGAAATTTGGACACAGACATAGAGGCACAGGGGGCTTCCCTGGTGGTTCAGTGGTAACAATCTGCCTGCCAACGCAGGAGACGCAAGCTCATTCTCTGGGTTGGGAATATCCCCTGGAGAAGGAAATGGCAATCCACTCCAATATTCCTGCCCGGGAAATCCCATGGACAGAGGAGCCTGGTAGGCTACAGTCCATGGGGTCTCAAAGAGTCTGACGTGACTTAGTGACTCAACAGAGGCACGGGAGAACGCTGAGTGAAGGCCGAGTCAGAGATTGATGCACCTACAAGCCAAGGGCTTCCCACGTGCCTCAGTGGTAACGAATCTGCCTCCAGTGCAGGAGATGCAAGAGATGCGGGTTTGATGCCTGGGTCGGGAAGATCCCCTGGAGGAGGAAATGGCAACCCACCCCAGTATTCTTGCCTGGGAAATCCCATGGACAGAGGAACCTGATGGGCTACAGCTCCTGGGAGGGCAAAGAGTCAGACACGACTGAGTACATGAGCTGAGGAACACCACGGACGGAAGAAAGCCACCAGAAAGGAGAGAAGCACGGAAGAGAGTCTTCCCTAGACCCTCAGAGGAGCGTGGCCTGCTGACACCTTGATTCCAGACTTCCAGCCTACAGAGCTGTGAGACTGTAAACGTCTGTTATTTTAAGCCACCCAGTTGGTGGTAACTAGTTATGGCTGCCCTAGGAAACTATACACAAGTACCTGCTCAATACAATACACATTGGCTGCTAGAAGTATTATTAGGATTAACTGGAAAGACCGGAAAATGTTTGACACAGGATAAGTTTGACTGTAAGAGCCCAAAGTTCAGGATTAGAAAAAGGGCAAGAGAAGGACTGTGCCTGGCAACTCCCCTGATGGTCCAGTGGTTAGGATTCTGCTCTCTCACTGCTGAGGGCCTGGGTTCAATCCCTGGTTAGGGAACTAAAATCCCATAAGTTGGGAAGCATGGCCAAAAAAAAAAAGAGAGAGAGAGAAGGACTATGTCAAACAGTGTCTGATGTCCTGGGCCTCATGGCCTGGTCCCCAACCATTCCACCATCCCTCTGCCTACGACCACCCTCATGCATTTCTGCAAATTCACAAAGCAGAACTCCTGCAGCTGCCTCAGACACGTGAGGCTCCGTTTCACAAAACAGAGGCCGAGGTGAAGGCAACACTCCCCTTTTCCAGAGGGCGGCAGAGGAATCACAGCAGCTAGTCTCAGCTCTTTTCTTAACTTGCTTGGACCTTCATTTCCCTACCTATGAAAGAAGACAGTTAGCCTCTCAGGCTCCTTCTAGGTCTAACTTGAAGCTGGTTTGCTTGCTCACACACTCATGAATGCATTCAAATGCTAGTGCCTCTCGTGTGCCAGGCCCTTCAGTGTGAACAAGAGCCTCTTGGAGCTCACAGGCTAACATAGGAGACAACTGACACACAATGAATTCCCAGGAACTGTTCCGTTACTGCTGTGGTTGAGCGCTGCCGTGGGGTGATATAGAAGCCCTGATGCCCTGGGCATAGGGATGGGGACAGGTGGTCCAGGAGGGCTGCTTGCAGAAAACGACGGCCAATCTGTCCAGTAACTGAACGAGCAGGAGCAGGTCAGGCAGAAGGTGGGAGCTGCCCCTGAGCTACTCCATTCTGTCCCTTTAAATCCTGTTTCTGGGATTTCCCTGTGGTCCAGTGACTAAGACTCCTTGCTCCCAAAGCAGGGGGCCTGGGTTCCATCTCTGGTCGGGGAATTAGATCCCGCACGCTGCAACTAAGAGCTCACGTGTTGCCACTAAAGATTCTGCATGCTGCAACTAAGACCCAGTGCAGCCAAATAAATATGTATTTTAATCCTGTTTCTAAGTCTCTCATGCCGTTTTGGAATCAGTTGCTGGCTCTGACCACCTTCCCTGCAGGTCCCACATGTCATGGCTCCTGAAGGGGAGACTGAGCCCGGAGAGGGCGCCCCCCCGCAGAAGCATCTCCAGGTGACCTCCTGTGAACCGAGGGCCCCAGCACACAGAGGAGGAAGCCAGCTGCTTTCATAGTGTGGTGGGGGAAACACATCTGGGGACAAGCCACTGCTTGTCCAGCACTGGGTGACAAGGACAAGCCGAGACACGTGTCCAGACACCAGGGTAAATTCCTCCTCTGTGGTCCTCAACTCCCACCTCTGTAAGGTGGGGCAAACCTCCCCAGCTGCCTCCCACCACTTGAGTGAAGCGAAAAATGATGGTTATAGGTGTAAAAAGTGCTTGGCCCTCTTTGGAAGTGACAGGGACCAGGAGTATCCAGAAGAATCAAGGGCCACAGTTAACCCCAACCAAACACTTTTTAGTCCATCTCCTCTCCACCCACCACCTCAACCCCTAAGACCTGCCTGGAATTAGGGAGTTCTATTTCCTTTTCATCTCCATCCCTCTGAACAGCTTAGCACAGGAGGCGGGAAGCATAGTAACAAGGATCACTAGCTTCCGGGTAACACAGACACCTGCTGATGCTCCCAGGACCGTTCAGCATCTGAGCATCCTACTAAGCACACTTCCCAAACTTCCACGGACACACTCCAGACTTCCTTAAGTCCCTCCCCCATCCTGTGCACGCACAGCTTGCCATTTATTACTTTATGGCCCTAGATTGCCAGGCTGCGCTGACCTCTGCTCATGACTGTCCTTCAGCAGCTCCCATCTGATCCGCACCAAGGGCAGCAGGCCCAGCCCTGCCCAACTCAGGGACACTAGCCACTCCCCACCCCCGGTCCCACCCAGAGCCACGCTGAGGTCACTTGCTGCCCTCATTGAGCACCTGTGCACTTTCCCCTCCTCCCCAGGACTCAGGATCCCCCCAGCTTTTTGCCCTAAAAGAAAAGGAATTCTCAACCCTTTGGCAGACAGAGAACTGACTTTCACAGGAATGGCTGGGGAGTCGGGAAAACTGGAAGGCGTCTTTGGTCCATGGCAGCCAAAGTGAAATGCTGCCTGAGGATGGTCTGGCCAGCCTTTCCTTCCCTTCTGCCCGATAACCTCTGGCCCCCCCCAGGGACCCCTCATCCCACTGGCCATCACGCAGCTGGAGCTGCTGCCTGCAGCATAACTAGGGCAGTGCCCACGTTCATTACCTCCTCCGTGCTCTCGCCTCCACCATCCTTGCTCGAACTGCTGGGCTTGGCCGTACCTTTGGCAAGCTTGGGGGGCTCCTGAGAGGGGGAGATGGAGAGTTAGCAGTTGATCAGGCAGGGGGAGGCCCTATCCACATCCCTTCGGTCTTATCCAATTATCCAATTGAATCAATCAGTCAGGACCCCTGAGCATGTACCTTAAACCTGGGGGAGTAGGGTGGGGTTTGGGGTACACCAAGGGAGATCGGTCCCTCAAGGGCACCAATGAGTTTAGAATCTGGTTAGAAAGACAACTCCAACACACAATAATACAGCATGATCATGCTTCTTCACCTCACAGGACTGGTGTATGAGTCAGGGCCTCTGTCAAGTAAGAACGAGGGCGAGGAGGCTCAAGGGAAACGAATCCTGGAACAAGCTGCTCAGACTGGCTTCTGGTTAAAGTGGGCAGAGCGGGCCTAAGGCTCTCAGGCTAGAGGGAAGGGTCATCACGCTACACCCGAGGCTATCTGGAAAGACCGGGAAGCATTTTCTGGATATCACAAACAGCACCCAGACTAGTAACTGCTACTGGCATAATCAGTGGGGCCCAAGAATGCTGACAGGTATGGGAATTGTCCCAAGAAGGCCTTGGTGGACAAGCACAAGGACAGGGTTGGGGGTAAGGCCCTGAAGGGTTATGAAGAGTGAGCACTAGTCTGAAGTCTCCCTTGGGAACCTGGCTGCGGGCTCAGAGCCCTGGCCTGCCCAGCATCTCTTCCTATGCTCCAGGCCAAAAAAAACAACTGCCCAGGGAACAGGATGGGGAGAATGGGAAAAAGACTTGGGGATTTTGATCCGACTGCAAGCTCAACACAAATCATCCATGTGCTGTGGCTGCCACGGCAGCTCATGTGACCTGCCGTCCGGTTAGCAGACCTGTGCAGCGTGCGTGTCCTTGACACTGACGGAGCCATCCTGGAGGCTAGCTCATTTGGGAGCCTCAGACTTTGGGAGGGACAAAGACAAATCCTAGGTTTTGTTCAGGAGGGAAATACAACCCATACTGGGAGTATATTCAAAAGCATGTCCTGAGAGCAACAGCTGCAGGAACTGGGATAGTTAACAATGGGAGGGAGGAGCCCTGGCGGGTGGGGGAGCTAGAGGGATCCTTACAAATAAATGAAGGGCTGCCATGTGGACTAAAGATGCAACTTGTTCTACGTGGACCCAGAAGCCCTAAGAGCCACGGGCTAAGGTAGCAGGAAGACAGGCTGAGACTACAAACGAGGAAGACTTTTCTCCTGGAGCAGCTGCACAGAAACCTGCTGTAGGGAGGCGGCAGCGCCCCACCTGACAGCACGCGAGCAGAGGTGCACTGAGGCCTCCTCCCAGGCACGACGCAAAAGGGACCCCAGCCTTAAAGGCAGATGGGTTTGGGGGACTTGGAAATCACTTCCAGCTCTGAGATCCTGTGACTCCTGAGCACCTGAGCCCCTTCAGTGAGAAGTGTTAAACCCAGTGATTATGCTGATGGGGGCTAAAGGATTTCAGGGAGAAGCGAGCGCTGCGTGGGCTGGAGCAGGGGGAAGGCTTCCTGGGGGCGGGGAGGCAGAGAGCTGTTTCTAGGCGTGGAGCAGCTCCAGTCATGAAGGAGCCATGCGTGTGCTCTAGGCAGCTGAGCGCCTCCCCCGTGGCCCCTCACTGGGCTGGGCACCCTCACCCCTCGCCAAGGGGCCAGGGAGGGGCACAGAACATGGGGCAGAGAGGAGAAGGATGAGGGGGTGCCTGCAGGATGCAACACTGGGGCGACCGTCTGCACACACCCCAGTCGTGGGCTTCTGGGACACAGCTGGCCCACGTGCACACACGTCTCACTTCTCTCCTTGACCGTGGGTTCCTCGTTCCTTTCTGTACCCCTCCACCCACCCTGCAGCGCTCAGACATCTTTCTCAGGGAATGTGCCAAAGAGAGACCCCGGCTGCTTGCGGGGGTGTGTGCTGAAGGGTGGTGGGCAGTGGGAACCAGGCCTCCACCCTTGCTCCCTGGCCCCCGCAAGACAACAGGCAAAGTGCACACGCTTCAGCCCAGCCCAGCCGTCCAGGGCCACACGGCACTGTGGTTTACAGCCAGCCGTGTGTTCCCAGCCCAGCTCTTTGTAGCTACACAATCATGGGCTAGTTAACTAACCTCACTGAGCCTGTTTCCTCGTCTATTCAGTGCCGACAATCAAAGTACCTGATTCCTTCTGCTTATTTAATGTTTTTATTTTTTAATTTTCTGGCTGCACCGCACGACATGCAGGATCTTAGTTCCCGGACCAGGGACTGCACCCACACCCCCTGCGGTGGAAGCTTGCAGTCTTAACCACCGGGCCACCAGGGAAGTCCCCCTAGTTCCCTTTAGTACAGTGTCTGGCACGTGAAAAATGAAATGTTAGTCAATGTTATTACTATTATTATGAACAAGAAAGTGGGAGGGAATGGGGACACCTCCACCCAGCAACCAAAAAGACAGAAGTCCTAGATCAGAATGTGAGGGAAGAGGAGGGATGCAAATCTCCCCAAGGGTTGACTCAGCGCTCATACATTGAGCACCTAAGGTGTACAAGGATGACACCAAACCAAAATGGAGCTTAGTTATTTTCTCAGGGGGAAGAAAAGACATGTCCACAGTTCCAGTCCAAGGGAACACAAAAAGGCCATAAGCAACCTACCAAGTGTTCTGCAAATCCAGGGGAGAAGGGAGGGCTCACCCCCAACTAAGGGTTTGCAATGGGCTTTAGGAAAGAGGCCATGATGTTTGGCCAAGAATGGGACCACCAGAATGGGAGAAACGACAGATGAGCAATACAGATCCTCCATCCCCTCCTCCTCTCTGTCCCCACCCCACTTAGGCAAACCCCAGTCACATTGTCAGGACTTGTCAACCATAGAAGGAGGCCAAATGCAACTGGAAATCAAAAGCAGAAAGTTACACCTTAAAGGGGATCAGAGGTGCCTGGCCCATGCACCCCGATCCTTCTCATACTCTTTCCCAACCAAACACTTACACCTGTGGTCCTAGAAAGTCTTAAGAGATTTTCTTCTCAGTCCTCTAGTAGATAAAGGCTTTCTGTGGATGAGACAGTATCTGTTCCATCAGACTAAAAACTACAGATCAGGGATGTCTCTGGCAGTCCAATGGTTAACACTCCATGCTTCCAGTGCAAAAGGCTCAGGTTTGATCCCTGATAGGATAACTAAGATCCCACAGGCTGGGCAGTATGACCAAAAAGTAAAAATTAAAAGAACAAAAAAACAAGCTACAGATCGGCAAGGAACTCATCAGCTTCTTCTGAATTTCATCCCTCTCCACACTCCTCGTAGAAGCCCTTCAGCCCCTGGTGTGGCTGACTTGTGTGTGTATCACCTACAGCTAAGCTGCCCAAACCACCTCAGCATGCCCGCTTCCCAAGGGCACGGGGCCTGGGTGGGGCACCCAAACCTGCCCAGCTCAGCTCCCTAGGAGGTACAGTGCCTTCTATACCATTACTAACCCAACGTTCAGAATCTCAGGCCCTGAGAGGTTATGGGGACAATCCAGAATCAGAGCCGTCTGACAAATCTCCATCGGCCCCAGGATAAGGAGTCTAATTGATAAGGTCAGAGATGGCACAAGCAGCAACCCAGCCAATCAGAGGGCAAAGGAAAACAAGACATCTCTGGGGTCATAAAGTGGGTGAAGAGAACACCAGGCCAGAGCTGGCGTCCACCGCGAGGGGCCAGCCCCGGGGAAGAGAAGAAGCTAGGGGAGGCTGGAACTGGTATCCTAGCATCCTCTGTGTGAGTCTGTACCTCAAAGGAACCACACCTCTGAGTCAGACCTCAGCAACAGCAGGAAATAAAGGATACAGAAAGACAGGAATGAAGAAGATGGGAAGGCAGTTCGGAGGTAGAGGAGGAAGGTGAAAGAAGGCAACATCAAGAAATGGCCTGTCAGGACACCAGACAAAAAGCAAGGGTGTCCAGGGGTGGCTCGCGTGTGGGCTAAGAAGAAAAGCTAATCTGTCTGTGAAGGCAGATTCCCAATTTGAGGATAGTATGGCCCTGGAAAGACAGAAACCCAGCACTGGTACAAAAAAGGAAAAATGCAAAGGTTATCCTCAATTAGGAATAAGGGGAGGGGCCTGCCCAGATGATGAAAGGTGACTGGTTTAGGATGAACCTGGGAGCGGGGTGATGCCTGTTACCAAGGCTTTGGTACAGAGGAGGCCTTTAAGTCAGGAGACCTGATATTACAGATGGGCCTCCAGGAGACTGTGTGACCTTGGCCCAGTCCCTTCCCCTGCCCCTAGGATCGAGGCCTCAGTCTCCTCATCTGTATCATGAGGGATTGCACTGAATGCGCTCAGACACCCTGACTTCCAAGGTTCCATCAGTAGAAGGAACGGTTCGGTCCTGGTTTACAAGTTTGTGTGTGAAGGAAGAACTAGAGGGAGGGGCCTAGGCCAGATTCGGTGGAGGAGAGAGAAAAGCAGAGCTGTTCTAGGTCAAGGAGCTTGGCGGGGAGGGAGAAGGTTGCTGTAAGGGACGGTGGAGAAGGCAGGCCCAGGCCCAAGCCCAGACGGGTGAGAAGAGGAGGGTCGAGAAGGGGCTGCGCGGGGCTGAAAAGGGGGGGCTAGTTCTGGAGGGAGGTGCTGTCTCAAATAAGCGGCTGTCCCAAACGGCAAGCGGGTGGGGGATGGGGAGGTGATGGGGGGAGAAAAAGCAGGAGAGTGACCTGGGAGCGAGGCAGGATCTGGAGGGAGGAGGTTACCCTGGGCCGGGGGTCGGTGGAGAGAGGAAGGGAGGTGCATGTGGGGCGGACTCTATCCCGGACAAGGGTGGAAGCTTTCTCAGCTGCGGCAAAGGCTGGAGGTGCGACGAGCAGCGGGGATGGAGGGCTGGCCCCGGGGAGTCCTGCGGGGGCCGGACGGGAGGGTCGGTCTGGGGCTGTCCCGGGCCTGGCTCGGGCCCCTCCCAGAGTTCCGCGCAGGCCCCCGAGGCGGAGGCGCGGGGAAAAGGACCACGCTCACCTTCTCCTTCTTCAGTTTATAGGGCATCTCGGCCCGTCCGGACCCTGCCCGGCTCCTGCGGCCCCGCTCCGGCTCCGGCTTTGCTCGGCCGCACTCGGCCCGCTCGGCGTCTCTTCGCCACCGCCTGCGCGCTGCGCCCGGGTCGAGCGGTGTCTGTGTTCCAATTGGCCCGAACTCTTACAAACCTGCCTGACAACCAGGCGCCGCCTCCTCCGATTGGTCGCTGGAAGCAAGCGGCTTCTTTTTTTTCTCATTGGAAAGGAAGAGTACAAACCGCCAGGGTTCGACTCCCAGAATTGGCTAAAGTGGGAGGTCCCGCCCTAAAGGGGGTCGAGCTTAGCGTGAGAGGCGGGGGTCAAGGGAAGCCCGGGCTTTGCACCGAGTGCCGCACTTCGGCGTCTGGTGTGCGTTGGATTCGGCCATTCTTCGCAGCTCGTTCCGCTCTAAAGTGGCTCTCACTCTTTCCCCACTGCGACTCCGCCCAGTCCGAATTGAAGGAAAGAAGCCCTAAAATGAAGGGTACCTTTCTTCATCAGGGTAACGTGACACTGATTGCCTACGCAAAATTGGAGAGAGCTCCCAGGAGTCCTCGAGGGCCTGTTTCCTAGAGGAGGCTTGAGGAGGATCAAAGGGGAAGCCTGGCAGGAAGGGACCGGGGTGAAATGAGATGAGAATCCAGGATCTGTTCCAGCTTTGGGAATAGGATCCCCGTTCCTACTGCATCTGTCCTGGGGTTGGGGAACCAGCTGGACACGAGCACTTGAGAAGGTGGTGGACATGCTACCTCATTCTTGAGCGTCTCGGGAAATACATCCCTTACTCCCGCTAAGCCAGCGTCCTAAAGGATAAGATCAGTTCCTGTCCTCAAGGAGTTCACAGTCTGGTGAAGTGCACAGCCCTGTATAAACCTATGATTAAGGTACAATGTAATAAATTACACCAAACTAGTAGTGTCTGGAATCAAGATTGCTGGGAGAAATATCAATAACCTCAGATATGCAGATGACACCACCCTTATGGCAGAAAATGAAGAGGAACTAAAAAGCCTCTTGATGAAAGTGAACGTGGAGAGTGAAAAAGTTGGCTTAAAGCTCAACATTCAGAAAATGAAGATCATGGCATCCGGTCCCATCACTTCATGGGAAATAGATGGGGAAACAGTGGAAACAGTGTCAGACTTTATTTTCTGGGCTCCAAAATCACTGCAGATGGTGACTGCAGCCATGAAATTAAAAGACGCTTACTCCTTGGAAGGAAAGTTATGACCAACCTAGATAGCATATTCAAAAGCAGAGACATTACTTTGCCAACAAAGGTCCGTCTAGTCAAGGCTATGGTTTTTCCTGTGGTCATGTATGGATGTGAGAGTTGGACTGTGAAGAAGGCTGAGCGCCAAAGAATTGATGCTTTTGAACTGTGGTACTGGAGAAGACTCTTGAGAGTCCCTTGGACTGCAAGGAGATCCAACCAGTCCATTCTGAAGGAGATCAGCCCTGGGATTTCTTTGGAGAGAATGATGTTAAAGCTGAAACTCCAGTACTTTGGCCACCTCATGCGAAGAGTTGACTCATTGGAAAAGACTCTGATGCTGGGAGGGATTGGGGGCAAGAGGAGAAGGGGACGACAGAGGATGAGATGGCTGGATGGCATCACTGACTCGATGGACGTGAGTCTGAGTGAACTCCGGGAGTTGGTGATGGACAGGGAGGCCTGGTGTGCTGCGATTCATGGGGTCTCAAAGAGTCAGACACAACTGAGCGACTGATCTGATCTGATCTGAGAAGTGTCTGGAGGAACGTTTCAGAAGGTCAACTTCCAGCAGCAAGTTGACTACATGAAGACACTGAGGAAGGCTCAAGAATAAGCCTGTGGTCCTTGCCCAGGAGAGCAGTGTTATAAGGCAGTATAGGTATAGAGAAGAAATGACAACATTGGGAAACGTGTAGAACTAACAGGATTTGGTGAGTAATCCGATTGCAAAGAGAGTGGTAAAGGAAAAGGAAGAGCTCAGGATGACTTCTGAAAGCCATCGGAGATGTGAGAGGAAACTGTGTGTCATAATGACAAAGGAAGTATAAGAGGATTGGTCAGTAATGTCAAATTCTAGAAAAAAGCTGATCAAGATCGAATAGCATAAAAAAAAAAAAAACAAGATTGAATAGCATCAGGGCTTCTCTGTGGTTAAAAATCCACCTGCCAATGCAGGGGACACAAGTGCAATCCCTGGTCTGAGAAGATTCCACATGCCACGGGGCAACTAAGCCCACAACTACTGAGCCCACACTAACGCCGGTGAGCTGCAACTATTGAAACCCACACCCTAGAGCCCATGCTCCACAGCTCCACAGCAAGAGAAGCCACCTCAATAAGCCTGCACACTCTCGACCAGCGAGTACCCCCTACTTGCTGCAACTAGAGAAAACCCACACAGCAACAACTCAGCACAGCCAAAGATAAATAAATAAAATTATTTTTAAAAAGGTTACAGATGATCTTTGCAGGAAAGTTTCGAAAGAATGGAAGGAAGGTATAGTGGGTTAAAGAATGAGCAAGAGATATGGAAGTAAAGGCAACAAATCTAGGCTGCTAGCTGTCTTACAGAAGTAATTACTTTCATTGACTAATGATGATTTCAAGGTAATGCAGAGTGGACGACATGCTAACCATTATTTGCTCAAGGAAACACTTAAGAGAAAAGCACGTTTATCTGTGAATAGATATTTGCATCTATATGGATGCCAACCCGGGCAGGATACCAGATATACTTACCCATTTGCAAGACCTCAAGGAACACCATAGCTTAACTTATTCTGTGTAAAGGAGGCATATTCTCTTTGGAATCACTCCACCATCCTCTCAGTCCTTGGGTCTTCTGAGAGACGGGGGACAGAGCCACATAACAGTTTCAAAGTGAAGTCACTCAATTGTGTCACTCTTTGCGACCCCATGGACTGTAGCCTGCCAGGTTCCACCGGTCCATGGGATTTTCCAGACAAGAATACTGGAGTGAGTTGCCATTTCCTTTCTCCAGGGGATCTTCCTGATTCAGGGATCAAAGCTGGGTCTCCCGCATTACAGGGACTCTTTACTGTCTGAGCTGCCAGGAAAACTGCTAAGAAAGTGTGAAAGTGTTAGTCACTCAGTCATGTCCGACTCTATGCGACTCCATGAACTGTAGCCTGCCAGGCTCCTCTGTCCGTGAAATGGGAACTTTATCCTTGTGAATTCAGGTACCTAGTACATTCTTGAAAGTGAAAGTCACTTAGTTTAGTCCAAATCTTTGCGGCTCCATAGACTATACAGTCCATGGAATTCTCCAGGCCAGAATACTGGAGTGGGCAGCCTTTCCCTTCTCCAGGGGATCTTCCCAACTCAGGGATCAAACCCAGGTCTCCCACATTGCAGGTGGATTCTTTACCAGCTGAGCCACAAGGGAAGCCCAAGAATACTGAGTGAGTAGCCTGTCCCTTCTCCAGTGGATCTTCCCGACCCAGGAATCAAACTGGGGTCTCCTGCATTGCAGGTGGATTCTTTACCAACTGAGCTTTCAGGGAAGCATGCTGCTTTAAAGAGGTACAACTTGGCAATTTCAGGTTTAGGACTAGAGGTACCTCCTGAAACTATAATAAAACATTAAGTATATATATTTTTTCTTGTCTTTCTAGGGATAGAAATACCTTACAATATGTAAATCTTATATTAACCTCTCAGATTTTCAGGAAATTTTCAGGAATGCAAAATGTACAAAGTAGAAGACTGCCTCAAGATGAAGGAAAGGAGAAAGTTGGGCAGAGAAGGCAAGGAAGAGAATGCAAGGTCCAGAAAGAGGAGATTGCCACCAACCAATCCACTGATTCTTTTTAGTTTTCGGTCACACTGAGCAGCATGTGTGATCTTAGTTTCCTGGCCAGGGATCAAACCTGTGACTCCTGCAATGGAAGCACTCAGTCCTAACCCCTGGACCACCAGGGAATCCCCCAATCCATTGATTCTAAGTGCAAGTATACTGTTAATAACTGGGAGTGTGGCCAGCTAGTGTCCAGGTGTCTATACAGAGCAGTGGAGGTGGGGACAAGGAAGGACTGTTAAGTAACAGCCCAGATGGGAAACAAGCTGTTGGTCTGGTACTCAATGAGTGAAGCCTTGAATCTCTCTCTTCTGCCTGCTCTGCTGTTCATTCCTCTCCAGGGTGGAAATGGGAATGGATCTCCAGTCTACAAGGATTGGGAGGAGAGAACATCTAGTTTTGGAGAGATGAGAAAGGGAAGCTGCTTTGTCTTTGTTTCAAGCTTGGTGGGAACAGAATGAACAGGACAATAAGCAGGACAAGAAACACTGGAACGTGGGTTTTGTGTAGAATGTGTTGGAATAGGTGTGGCAGCACCAACCACTACAGGGCTACATGAATCACTTGCAGTAATTCAGCCAGCAGCCGCTCCACATCCAAATGCCTGTCTGAGACATATAACCCTACCACTCCCTCCTGCAACCTTCCCGCAAGCCTCCAAACCTCAGTGCCTACAGTTCCACGAGTGGACACCTTCCTAAACACTACACCCACAGCTCCCAGCAGTGGGCCAAGTTTGGTCCAGGCCACAATGATCGTTCACTGATCATTCAATAAACTGTTGAGGACATGCCCGTGGGGAGGTTAGTTGACAGACGTTACTCCCCAGGCAGGCGCGGAAGGTAAACCCCTGTACACACGTCTCACAAGCGGTGTGCATGGACTACCCGACCACAGTGACTGTGTTACTGCCACCGAGGCACCTTTCCTATCTATCCAAGGCGCAGCTCACCCTCCTGGAGCACGCCCTTGCACCCGACGCCCTGCCCACTTCCCTAGGGCTGCCCCTGCCGGAAGCGGAAGTGGCGTGTGAGCCGCTGGGACGTCTAGCTCTCCGGCTCAGGAAGGCGCCCTTCTTCGCTGTGCTCTTTGGTCGCCTGTCACCATGGCGCTGGCAGTCTTGCGAGTCCTGGAGCCCTTCCCGACCGAGACACCCGCTTTGGCGGTGCTGCTGCCGCCCGGGGGCCCGTGGCCTGCGGCAGGGCTGGGCCTAGTGCTGGCGCTGAGGCCTGCAGGGGAGAGCCCGGCAGGGCCGGCGCTGCTGGTGGCCGCCGTGGAGGGACCCGGCGCGGGCACCGAAGAGCAGGGCCCGGGGCCCCCGCAGCTGCTGGTTAGCCGCGCGCTGCTGCAGCTCCTGGCTCTGGGCTCCGGGGCGTGGGTGCGGGCGCGGCCGGTGCGGCGGCCACCGTCGCTGGGCTGGGCGCTGCTTGGCACTTCATCTGGGCCCGGACTCGGACCGAGAGTCGGGCCGTTGCTGGTGAGGCGCGGAGAGACCCTGCCCGTGCCCGGACCGCGGGTGCTGGAGACGCGGCCGGCGTTGCAAGGGTTGCTGGGTCCAGGGACGCGGCTAGCTGTGACTGAGCTCCGTGGGCGGGCTAAACTGGGTCCAGAGGCTGAGAACAGCAGCCGGCTCCCTCTCCCGCCGGTGGTGTCCTCCTTCGCGGCCTCTGGCACAGTCCGGCGACTAAGGGGCGTTCTGGGAGGGACTGGAGATGCACTGGGGGTGAGCCGGAGCTGTCTCCGCAGCCTCAGCCTCTTCCAGGGCGAATGGGTGTGGGTGACCCGGGCTGGAGAGTCATCGAACACTTCTCAGCCACATCTGGCCACAGTCCAAGTTCTAGAGCCTCGCTGGAACCTCTCTGAAAGACTGGGACCCGGCTCTGGGCAGCCGGGAGAGCCTCTCGCTGACGGACTGGCCCTCGTGCCTGCCACTCTGGCTTTTAATCTCGGCTGTGATCCCCTGGACGTGGGAGAGCTCAAAATCCAGGTAGGATACAGGACTGAGATCAGGAATGCTTCTTCCTCTTTATCTCTTCTTTGCCTTAACTAAATTGGAAGATGAGAGCTGTAAAATTCGGATCCTTTACTCCTTAGAGCTTGGACTTTTCCCTTAACACCTCTTAGCCTTATTTATCCATTCTCTACAATTAAAACATGTTGGTGCATGGGAAGGGCTTTCACTATTCAGGTGAAAGGTGAGAATTACAGCCAAATTACCATGTGTAGTAATCTACTGAATCTAATCAGTTATTTGTCAAATTGTTGCAATGTATCCAGTATTGTGGGCTTACCAAGTAGGTGGAAATCCACCTGCCAATGCAGGAGGCGTGGGTTTGATCCCTGGGTCAGGAAGATCCCTTGGAGGAGGAAATGGCTACCCACTGCAGTATTCTTGCTTGTAAAATCCAATGGACAGAGGAGCCTGGTGGAAGTTGGACATGACTGAGAACGCACGCACACACATCCAGTATTGTATTGGGTAGTATGGAAGATCGTACTCCCATCTTTTGCTCACGCTGTCCTTGACTTCAAGTTCCTTCCTATTCTGTTAACCTCCTCCTCCTTCAAGGCCCTTCTACAAATGCCACCTGCTTCTTCAGTTCAGTTCAGTCGCTCAGTCGTGTCCGACTCTTTTCGACCCCATGAATTGCAGCACCCCAGGCCTCCCTGTCCATCACCAACTCCCGGAGTTCACTCAGACTCACGTCCATCGAGTCAGTGATGCCATCCAGCCATCTCATCCTCTGTCGTCCCCTTCTGCCCCCAATCCCTCCCAGCATCAGAGTCTTTTCCAATGAGTCAACTCTTCGCATGAGGTGGCCAAAGTATTGGAGTTTGAGCTTTAGCATCAATCCTTCCAATGAACACCCAGGACTGATCTTTAGAATGGACTGGTTGGATCTCCTTGCAGTCCAAGGGACTCTCAAGAGTCTTCTCCAGTACCACAGTTCAAAAGCGTCAATTCTTCGGCGCTCAGCTTTCTTCACAGTCCAACTCTCACATCCATACATGACCACTGGAAAAACCACAGCCTTGACTAGACGGACCTTTGTTGGCAAAGTAATGTCTCTGCTTTTGAGTATGCTATCAGGTTGGTCATAACTTTCCTTCCAAGGAGTAAGCGTCTTTTAATTTCATGGCTGCAGTCACCATCTGCAGTGATTTTGGAGCCCCAAAAAATAAAGCCTGACACTGTTTCTTAAAGCCTTGCAAAATCTCACACCACAAATTTAACATTACTTTTTCCTATAGCATTTTCTATCTTTCTGAGAGCTTTTATTTTATAGTTTTGTTATGATCATATACTCTCATTCTCAATTGTATATTGTTCTTGAAGGGACAGGTTTTTATTATCCTTAGTGCTTGGTGTTTAATTTTAAAATTAGATTAAATACATCCAAGAGGAGTTTTTGCTTTCTACCTTTAAGGAACTTACTTCAAAAAGAAAATTGTGTTCAGGGGGACAAATATAGTCTACTGTTTAATTAAGCACCTGGATGTATGATTTAGGCCCACACTGACCAGTACAAAAGCTGCTAGCCCCTGGGTGGTTCTTTAAATCAACTGAAAGTAAGTAAAGTAAAAAATTCAGTTATTTGATTGCTTTAGTCACATGTTGAGTGTTCAGTAGCCACATGTAAATATAGAGTTTTTCTATCACTGTAGAAAGTTATATTAGGTAATGCTGCCATAGACACTTAGTGCTGTGGGATGTCAAGAAGAAATAAAAGATATGCGTGAATGGGAGTCAGGTGTGGCTTTCCTTCTAAATGGAGGAAAAATACTGGAGCACTCAGGCAGGAGCTCATTCACCTGACCCAGCTCTTTCAGCTTCAGTGAGATCATGTCCTTTAACTGGAGCCTGAATTCAGTGTCCTCACTACTGTCCAATTAATGTTCCCAGTGGCTGCCTGGTGTCACTCAAATGACTTGTGGGAGTTAAATGTCTTTACCATTTTACTGGCTCGGGGCCAGTATAAAGGTGTCACAGAATGGTTATCATCACTGGTGAACTCTTTGGAGCTAGAGTCAGCAAAGTCAGAGTCAGAAGTCTCTTCCGGGTGCCCATTAGAAGGAGAGGTTTCTGTTTTCTAAGGAAGATATAGGTCTTCAGCTCTACTTTCTTAGGTCTCCCGTCCCACAGCCCTTGTGGTTATGGGAAGGATAAAGGATGGAAGTGTTGGTTGCTAAGAGACTGGGCAGAGCCTGAGTCCCTGGGAGAAGGTTCTAAGGTGGTGGTTATTTCTCTCATAGAGGTATTTGGAGGGCTCCAGCACCCCTGAAGACAAAGGAAGCTGCTCAGTGCTGCCTGGGCCTCCGTTTGCCAAAGAGTTACACATCGAAATTGTGTCGTCTCCTCACTACAGCACTAATGGAAACTATGACCATGTCCTTTACCGGCATTTTCAGACACCCAGGTTAGCCGCTTCCCCCTTGCAGGAGGGTAGCACACCACCCTCAGTGAACTCCTCCTATCCCAGGCCTGAGATTCAGATACCAGAAAGCCTCTGATTTTAAAAAGCCACAGTATGGTGGCTAGAAGCCTCCTGGTGTGTCAGATAGACAAGAGAAATCTGGGCCAGGAGGGTAAATCCAGACATTCTAGATTGAGAAACCACTTTGATTTGAGGAGGGCCCCCAAAAGCCAGGATCCTGCTTTGCCCCTCTCTCTGGACTCTGATGCCCTCTCTGCCGTATCCCAAAGCTCTTACTAGGTCAGGTTTGTTCTCTGGACAACTGCTTGGGATCTCTGGGTGGGCAGTAGACCCCCGAGAAACAGTCTGCAGGTTGAGGGGGTGGGGCATGCGGGGATATGTCAGGCGCCTGCTATTAACTCCCACTGTGAGCTGACCAGGGCTACCGCTGTGTTACAGGGCAGTCCAGGAAGGGGATGTCCTGTGTGTGCCAACAGTTGGGCAAGTAGAGATCCTGGAAGCAAGCCCAGAGAAACTGCCCAGGTATGGAGCTGCCTTCTCTCCTGCAGCTGGGATTCTTAACCTGCGTGCAGGAGTCCTCAAGTTGAATGGAATAATTCTGTGCATAAGAGCATTTTGTTGTTGTCATGCATGTTTTTCGGGAGAGAAGGTACCTATTCTCATGTTCTCAAATAGGCGTGTGACTGAAAAGAGAATTAAGAGCCACTGCCTGCTGGCTTTTGGGAGGTGTTTATCCTCAAATTGATTGGTGGTCCTAGGTATAGTAAAGCACTAAGAATGGTTCAATGGCCTAGTCCAAGGTGGGATTCCTCACTTTCTTCTTTTTTTTTTGGCTGCACCTCGTGGCATGAGGAACTCCCCCAACCAGGAATTGAACTCACAGCCCCTGCAGTGGAAGCTCAGAGTTTAAACCACTGAATCTCCAAGGAAGTCCCCCCTGCTTTCCATTCTTTTTAAAATAAGTTTTTATTTGTTTATTTATTTATTTTATGTTTTGGCTGTGCTCGGTCTTCGTTACTGTGTGGACTTTTCTCGAGTTGCAGAAAGCGGGGGCTGCTCTCAAGTTGTGGTGACTGCTCACTGCAGTGGCTTCTCTTGCTGCAGAGCACACGCGCTGGGGCACGTAGACTTCAGTAGTTGTGGCTCCCCAGCTCTGGAGCACGGGCTCAATAGTTGTGGCACACGGCCTTAGCTGCCCCACGGCATATGGGATCTTCCCTCGCCAGGGATCAGATGCGTGTCTCCCGCATTGGCAGGTGGATTGTTTACCACTGAGCCATCAGGGAAGCCCTGCTTTCCATTCTCAACCAATGTTGTTTGGGCCACACCTCCTGTACACTGAGCCAGAGGAGCCCCAGTACCATCATGATTTCTGCTCTAGTGGATGGAATGTGGACACGCTGCTTTTCAGTCTTGTCTCCCAAGACAGGAGAGGAAGAGATTTGCCTTTGAGAGACCTGCTGTCTTTCCTTATCCTCAACAGAGAGTGAGAAAGAGCGTAACTGAGCCAGGGACCCAAAACAAGGAGGCCAACCTTTCCTCCTGTTGATTCTTACTGCAGAGACTGCATATGAAATGGTAAGGCAGGGACTTCCCATGGTTAAGACTGCACTCCCAATGCAGGGGGAGCAGGTTCAATCCCTGATGGGGGAACTAAGATCCCACATACCACATGGCGCAGCCAAAAAAAAATTCAGAATTCAGAGACTGCTTGGCTTTATGTGAAGGGGGAAAATGTGTAGCTTCCTACCCCCAGATGGATTTCCTATAAGGCTTTATTAGAAGAAGAAGACACTAACCCAACTTGGCAGGAAATCCCAGTGAGGTGGTGGGACCACCCTGCAGAAACTTGGGCACAGGAGCCATCATGCCCAGGGTCTCAGGCCGAGCCAGCCTGGGTCCTCTACTAAGAGAGCAGTGCCTTGTTTGGAGTACCTAATTCAGCTTTGGTCAACATTCAGAGCTTGGTTCTGGCCAGTGCTCAGTCTCTCCAGTTTCAGGGCTGTGGTACCCAGAGGAGGGGCCTGTGGTGCCATGTGTAATTCCATTTGGTGCTCCAGGGTGCTGCTTTGAGCTTTCCCATCAAATTTACAACGAGCCTGGTGGAGAATGCCCAGCTGCTCTCCATCACTTCCAACTTCTGTTTTCCATCTTGTGTGTGTGTGTGCTCAGTCGTGTCCAGCTCTTGGTGACCTGTGGACTGTAGCCCACCAGGCTCCTTTGTCCATGGAATTTTCCAGGCAAGAATAATGGAGTAGGTTTCCATTTCCTGCTCCAGGGGATTTCCTGACCCAAGGATTGAACCCATGTCTCTTGCATCTCCTGCATTGGCTTGCAAATTCTTCATACCGCTCTGCCACCACCTCTATCTTAAATAGAGCAACTGTCTATGAGCTAGCTCTCTGTAGGAAAGCTGCAGAATGCCCACCTTTTGTACTTTTAAAGGAAAACAGGCACTCGACCCTCCTGAGACAGACCAGCAAGCCAGTCCTGTTCCTGGATCTCTACTATACCAGCACCTTGGAGACCTGCCTCCCTCCTCTGGGTGCTAAGCATGTAGTTCTTACCTCTGGGTGGGTTTGGAAAAGCAGGGCCGAGCGGGCAGATGGGTCCAAGGACAGAGATGAGTGCTGTATCCTACTCCCTGGACTTGGTAAGAGGCTCCCTGGATGGAGGCTCCCCTGATCCCTGGCACAGAAGTCCACTGGCGGTGGTGCAGCTGGTCCATGCTCCCCCTGCTCCACCTCTCACACCAGGCCTGGGGCGGGGATCGAGCTCCACTGTCTGGCTCTCAGGAACGCAACCCCGTGTTCCCCAGCAGTGTCCAGATATGTTCCAGAGGTCTGGCCAACCTCAATGAGGTGGCCCATCCACTCTCCATGGATGGAGAGTAGGGGTGGAAGGGAGCTTGTGAGGGGGAGAGGTGGGCGTGTCTCCCTCCCCCTCCCCTGCCTCAGGGCTCTTCCTCCTTGGATTCCATTGGCTGCCAGATGCATCTGACCGAGGTGGTTCAGCTTGATTGCGAGTCTAGGTTGTAGACCCACCCATCACTTGTTCATGGGCTTTCCTGGTGGCTCAGACAGTAAAGAATCTGTCTGCAATGTGGGAAACCTGTGTTCGATTCCTGGGTTGGGAAGATCGCTTGGAGATGGGAATGGCAACCCACTCCAGTATTGCTGCCTGGAGAATCCCATGGGCAGAGGAGCCTGGCGAGCTACAGTCCATGGGGTCCTGAGCAGTGACCCCATGAGTTGGACACGCCTGAGCAACTAACACAATACCTATTTATAATGAACAGCAGTAGGACAGGGAATTACCTGGCGGTCCAGTGGTAAAGACTCAGTGTTTCCATTGCCAGGGCTGGGTTCCGTCCTTGGTTGGGGAACTAAAACACCACCAACCGCACAATGCAGCCAACCGAACAAACAGAAAAAACCAGTGGGACAGCTTTCCTTATGTTCCAGTTCTTTCACAGTCAGTGCCTCTGGTGGTGGTCCCAAACCTAGTATGCCTCCCCTTCCACCTGAAGGCCTTTCCACCCCCACCCCTCTCTGCTGCCAGAGGGAGCAGCTGTGTGACTGTGGGATACTAAGCAAAGGAATTTGTACCCCAGGTAGACCTGAAAGAGGCCCGGGCTCTGCCATTGCTGTGCTGCCTGAGGATTACAGACGGCAGTAGTTCCTCTCTGTATCTGGAAAACTGGACTAGTAATTGCTGTCTGCTACCCTCGCCCCAAGAAAGCAATGGCACCCCACTCCAGTACTCTTGCCTGGAAAATCCCATGGATGGAGGAGCCTGGTAGGCTGTAGTCCATGGGGTCGCTAAGAGTCGGACACAACTGAGAGACTTCCCTTTCACTTTTCACTTTCATGCATTGGAGAAGGAAATGGCAACCCACTCCAGTGTTCTTGCCTGGAGAATCCCAGGGACGGGGGAGCCCGGTAGGCTTCTGTCTATGGGGTCGCACAGAGTCGGACACGACTGAAAGCGACTTAGCAGCAGCAGCAGCAGCAGCAACCCTCACCCCCCTGGTAGGCTGAGTAAGCCTAACTCACTCTAACACTAGCCAGTGACTGCACAGCCCTGGTTATGGCTGGGAGCTTTTGAAAAATAAAAATGCCTGAGCCCTACCCCAAACCTATTAGAGCAGAATCAGGGTTAGGCTAGAGCCTCTGCAGTCTTTTTATTTTTCCCAAAGGAAGGAAAATGTTAATTGTAAAATTCAGATATAATTCACATACCATAAAATTCACACTTTTAAAGTATATAATTCAGTGGCTTTTAGTATATTCACAAGGTTGTGCCATCAACATCACTAATTCCAAAACATTTTCCTCAGCCCAGAAAAAAACCCCCACCCGCCAGCAGTCACTCCCCATTCCCTCCTTCCCTCAGCTTCTGGCAACCACTCCTCTACTGAATGGAATCACAGTATGTGAGAGATGTTTTTTTTTTTTTTTTTTTTTAAGTTTCACAGATAATTCTAATGTACAGCCAAAACAGAGAAACATTAATCGCTAAATGTCATTATGAAGGAATCTGCTTGCGATCATATCTTATGGGTGACTAAGAGCTGAAGGACTCTTTCTTTCGAGGTTTTAGGTGGCCTTGGTGGGTACATTTTTTTTTTGGTGGGTGCATATTTGAGGGAGAGTCTGTGTTCTCAAGCCAGTGAAAACGGGCAGATGGTCACTGCTTGGTGTGGCAGTGGCTTCTTCCATCGGAGTGAGTAGGCAGGAGAAACACACCCTAAGGTGATGTTGGTATGAGGGGTGCCAAGGACAGGCACAGCTCCTGCTCTTAAAGCGTGTATGATCCCGTCAGAGAGATAAGGAAGACCACCTGCTTTCCTTTACCACCACGTCCCCCGCTTCCTGCCCACCTCCGCCACATCTGGGGGCATTTCTTTGTACTGCTCTTCCATTTGTCCCTGCAGCGGACCTCTGACTGAGACAGCGCGTTGCCCTTAAGAAGGATTGGATGTGGGCTCTGGATCTGGGGTTCATTGGGCCTCTCTCCCTACAGGTGGCAAGAGATGTTTTTTAAAGTGAAGAGAACAGTTGGGGAGGCTCCAGACGGGCAAGCCAGAGCCTACTTAGCCGACTCCGCCCATACCTCCTTGTACTTGGTGAGGCCCTGGCGGTGGGGATTGACCTGGGGAAAGGAGCAGAAAGAACTTCTGTAGAACAGACTGGTGGCTGCCAAGGGGGAAGGAGTTGGGGAAGGCATGGAGTGGGAGTTCGGGATTAGTAGATGCAGACTTTTATATACGTGTTTAACTGAATCACTATGCCGTATGGTGGAAAGTAACACCACATTGTAAATCAATAAATTAAATACTTCAATAAAGTAAATTAAAAACAACTTCTAGAAACTAAAGCTTCCTCCCACCTTTCACAGGTGGGTTCTACCCTGAGCCTGGTTCCAAGGCTTCCTTCAGGGGACTCCACTCCCTGGAGCAGCTTGTCTCCTCCAGGCCTGGAGGCCTTGGTGACCGAGCTCTGTACTGCTCTGAAGCCTCGCCTCCAGCCAGGGTGAGTGAGGATGCTGCAGCCTCTGTGTGAGAGAGGGCTGCCCGGAGCATCCCCGGAGGAGCAGCAGGCCAGACAAGCAGTACCTGATGCCCTGGCCGTGGTGGGATTGGGTGGGCCTCCCTCCAACCATCGGGCCCAGGCCCCTAGCCCATGTCCTGTCCATAAGCAAATTCCCAGGCTTCTTTTTGGGAGTAACCTCTGCCCTCCAAGGTCAGCTGTGGAGGGAGACTCTCCCCCAGGGTCATTTGTCTCTGAGGCTGCCCTTCCCTTGGAGAGCCCACTAGTCATCCCGATTTTCACCACCTGGGCCCTGAAAGACAAGGTCCTCATACCGCTGGCCCATGTGTAGCCACAGACCCCTTCCTAATTCCCTCCATACAATCCAGACCAGACAGAACAGCCAAGGTTTCACTGATGACAAAAAGAAGTTAATCCCCTGGATATGTCCCAGGCCCCTGCCAGAATTTCACTGATGGTATGGGAAATATGGCCTCACCAAGTGGTGACGGCCCTGGCGGGGAGGGGTGCATCAAGGAGAGTGTCTGCTTTCTGGATCTGAGGGGGCCTGTGTCACTGGGGACTCCCTTCTGGGCAAGATAGAGGAAGCAAATGTCTGTTCTCTGGTTGCAGGGGTGCCCTGCTGACAGGGACTGGCAGTGTCCTTCTACGGGGCCCCCCAGGCAGTGGGAAGACCACCGCAGTTGCCGCAGCCTGCAGCCGCCTTGGGCTCCACTTATTGAAGGTGAGGGTCCCTGGAGAGTAGACCCCCAACTCCATCTCCTCTGCAGCCCAGATTCTCCCTCTCCTCTCTGACCACGGGGCCCACTGGGCCAGTGGATCAGGCATAGTCCCGTGATGCTGAGCTACTGAGAGATGCTCTCAAGAAGGAGCACACTCCAGGACTTCCTTGGTGGTCCAGTGGTTACGAATCTGTCTGCCAATGAAGGGGACACAGGTTTGATCCCCGATCCAGGAAGATCCCACGTGCTGCAGAGCAACTAAGCCCGTGCACCACAACCACCTAAACCCACGTGCCCTAGAGCCCGTGCCAAGAGAAGCCACCGCAATGAGTAACCCCCACTCACTGCAAAGAAAGCCCATGCACAGCAAGGAAGGTCCAGTGCAGCCAAAAATAAAATTAATTAAAAAGAGGATACTGCCAAGGTTTTGGTGGGCAGTCCAGGGAATGTGGTTAGGGAAAAGAAGAGTTAGGGCTTGGCCAGTGTTGCCTTCCTCCCCCATCCCCACCCTCCAAAAAGATGGCTTGCCCCTTCTGAGCCCTCCCCCCTTCTCCTGCCCTGGTCGTGCCTGCCCCTTCCCTTACTCACAGGCCCGTCGGGACCCCCTCCCCAGGTGCCCTGCTCCAGCCTCTGTGCAGACAGTAGCGGCGCTGTGGAGACAAAGCTGCAGGCTGCTTTCTCCCGGGCCCGGCGCTGCCGGCCTGTGGTTCTTTTGCTGACAGCTGTGGACCTGCTGGGCCGGGACCGTGATGGACTGGGTGAGGACGCCCGGGTGGTGGCCACACTGCGGCACCTCCTCCTGGATGAAGACCCACTCGCCAGGTAGCATCCAGCACTGAGCGGGGAAAGTAGTGGGGCCAGCCTTCTCTCCCCGACCCTGTCAGTGGCTTTCAGACATCCCACCTGGCTACTCTCCAGGCAGCCCTGCCTGAGCTGAGGAGGTGGGCGTGCCCACAGGGAGGAGGGTGCGGACCCTGCTGTTTCTTTTTGTGCTTAGTCACTCAGTCGTGTCCAACTCTGCGACCCCATAGACCGTAGCCCACCAGGCTTCTCTGTCTATGGGATTTCCCAGGCAAGAATACTGGAATGGGTTGCCGTTCCCTTCTCCAGGGGATCTTCTCAACCCAGGGATTGCACCCGGGTCTCTTGCATTGTAGGCAGATTCTTAACTGACTGAGCCATGGGCTGTTTCTTGGGGAATGCTAAAGCATGGCCTCTGCCCTCATTGAGCTCCCTGTGTGTGGGGGGATGCCCCATCTGGGAAGCTTTGGGGCTCCCATCTCCCTCTCTCATCCCTGCCCTGCAGCCACCCTCCTGCACCAGCCTCAAGATGAGGCTGCACTCAGAGGCTGCTGGCCACCTTCCCGCCCTCAGTACCCACTCCCTGTCCACAGCTGCCCTCCCCTGATGGTCGTGGCCACGACCAGCCGGGCCCAGGACCTGCCTGCAGATGTGCAGACAGCATTTCCTCACGAGCTGGAGGTGCCCGTGCTGGCAGAGGCGCAGCGGCTCAGCGTCCTCCGGGCTCTCACTGCCCACCTCCCCCTGGGCCAAGAGGTGAACCTGGCGCAGCTGGCGCGGCGTTGTGCGGTGAGTGCCCGGCAGGGCGCCGGCCTCCTCGCACGCTCTGGTGGGAGGCAGTCAGTGAGGGTGGAGAACCCGAGGCCTCAGTGCTGGGCCCGTGCACCAGCCAGGGGACTGCCCCTCCCTCCCCGCACGGGGGCTGCCTGCTGTGCCTGCTCACACATCGTCTCCTGTGCTTCCCCAGGGCTTTGTGGTGGGGGACCTCTTCGCCCTTTTGACCCACAGCAGCCGGGCAGCCTGCACCAGGATCAAGAACTCAGGGTGAGGAAGCTGGGCCTGGGAGGGGCAAGAGGCAGTCTGGGTGGGCAGGGGCTGGAGAGGAAGGGAGGAAGGTGAGGGCCCCAGTGGGAAGGAGGCTTCAGGGCTGGTCCTCCACAGGCCTCCCTGGGTTTCTCTTTGCAGCTGGGCCGGCGGCTTGAGTGAGGAGGATGAGGGGGAGCTGTGTGCAGCGGGCTTCCCTCTCCTGGCTGAGGACTTTGGGCAGGCACTGGAGCAGCTGCAGGCCGCTCACTCGCAAGCCATCGGAGCCCCCAGGGTAGACACTCGAGGCCCATGGGGGTGGGACCCGAGCACCCTCCACCAGCCGGTGCCCAGCCACACCCTTCCCGCCTCCTAGATCCCCTCGGTGTCCTGGCACGACGTGGGCGGGCTGCAGGAGGTGAAGAAGGAGATTCTGGAGACGATTCAGCTTCCTCTGGAGCACCCTGAGCTGCTCAGCCTGGGCCTGAGGCGCTCCGGCCTTCTGCTCCACGGGCCCCCTGGCACGGGCAAGACCCTCCTGGCCAAGGCAGTGGCCACGGAGTGCAGCCTCACCTTCCTCAGGTGGTGACTGGGCCCAGCCAGGAGGGCAGGTGGACTGGGGGCTGTGGCTGGCTGGGCAGCAGAAGCGGGTGGCCAGGAGGTCAGTTGTGTGTTTCTGCATCTTGAGGAGTCTCACCCTCTCCTGTCACCTCCCTCAGCGTGAAAGGGCCCGAGCTCATCAATATGTACGTGGGCCAAAGCGAGGAGAATGTACGGGAAGGTGAGTGAGTGGGGGCGGAGGGAGAGCCCTCAGGCTGCTGGCCGTCGCCTCTAGTCTTCCTCTCCAGGTCAGGTTCCTGCCTGGAGGGGCCTTTACCTGAAGTGCTAGTGATCAGCTGCCAACCTGGGTTGCCCTCCCCATTTCCTGATATCTAACCCCCACCCAACCGGGCTTCTCCGTCCTATGGACCCCTCTCTCCTCAGTGTTTGCGCGGGCCAGGGCCGCAGCTCCCTGCATCATCTTCTTTGATGAACTGGACTCCTTGGCCCCAAACCGGGGGCGAAGTGGAGACTCTGGAGGTGTGATGGACAGGTGGGGGTCTGAGCCAGGATTCTGGGGTCCAAGACGGAGGGGTATGAGACAGGTTGTACTAGTCTTGGCCGCCCAAAGGGTTCCTGCCCATCTGGTTCTGCGATCCCGTAGCAGAAGCTAAAAGGGGCCGTGGAATTGGGTGTGAGGCTTTGAGGAGACGGGAGCCAGGGTGGGAGGGTCCACAGGGCACGACCAGCCAGGGGCCCTGTGGAGACAGCCTGCAGAGGCACCCCGTGGAGGTGAGAGGGTGAGGATGCACCGCGCACGCTCTCGTTTCCACTCCCTCCTTCGCAGGGTGGTGTCTCAGCTCCTGGCTGAGCTGGATGGGCTTCACAGCACCCAGGATGTGTTTGTGATCGGAGCCACCAACAGACCAGACCTGCTGGACCCTGCCCTCCTGCGGCCCGGCAGGTGTGTGCCCCATCCCTCTCACCTCCACCAGGCCCCTCTGGACTTGCCCCTTGAACCCTATCTGTGCCTCTCCACCCTCATGCTGGGCTCCTTGACACCCACCTATCTCCCTAAAGGTTTGACAAGCTGGTGTTTGTGGGAGTGAATGAGGACCGCGCCTCCCAGCTCCGTGTTCTGAGTGCCATCACACGCAAGTACGCCCCATTAGAGGGAGGGTCCCCCCAGGGGCTTGGGCCTTGGGATGGTTGGGAGATGAGTGCCAAGTCCACAATAAGCTGGTCAGGGATGCCTTCCAGTGGAGTCAGGGAAGCTAGTAAGACTCTTTCCTGTGTACCTACAACAGGTTCAGGCTGGAGCCCTCTGTGAGCCTGGTGGACGTCCTAGACCACTGCCCGCCCCAGCTGACGGGCGCGGACCTCTACTCCCTGTGCTCCGACGCCATGACGGCTGCCCTCAAACGCCGAGTTCAGGACCTGGAGGAAGGTGCGCCGCTCCCCAGGCCCAGAGGTCCACCAGAAACTAGTGGGCACCAGGCCTGGTTCTGGATTTCAGAGGAGGGTCTCTTGACCCCCTGGGAGACTCTAGGCAAGAAGGTGCCTACCCGGGGCGCTCCCCTGCTCAGGCAGAGACCACAGCCTCCTCTTGTCACCCCTAGGCCTGGAGCCCGGGAGCTCGGCCCTGCTGCTCACCATGGAGGACCTGCTGCAGGCCGCGGCCCGGCTGCAGCCCTCGGTCAGCGAGCAGGAGTTGCTCCGGTACAAGCGCATCCAACGCAAGTTTGCCGCCTGCTAGGAGCCCCCTGCAGCCTGGGACCTGCCCACAGGGGCTCACGGAGACCTGGGAGACCAAAAGCCAACGCCCGCCCACCTGAATGCTGCCTACCTCCGGGCAACCCCCTGGTGCTAAGTGCCATCAGGAGCCCCAGGAGAGCTCAGGACACACCCTCTTTGGACCTGACTGCCTTCCAGGCCGTCTCCAACCCTCAGGCCCCTCTGCTCAGGAGGAGCGGTCTGGTCCTGAGGTAAGCCCCTGTGGGAAGCGTGGAAGTCACTCAGTTGTGTCCGACTCTTTGCGACCCCATGGACTGTAGCCTGCGGGGCTTCTCTGTCCATGGAATTCTCCAGGTAAGAATACTGGAGTGGGTAGCCGTTCCTTTCTCCAGGGGATCTTCCCAACCCAGGTATCAAAACCCAAATCTCCCGCATTGTAGGCGGATTCTTCACCATCTGAGCCACCAGGGAAGCCCCATGTGGGTCTGAAAATAAAGTGTATGCTGCCCCCTGCTGGAGTTGCGGTCGGTGTGGGGACGAGCAAGGCTGTGGAGGCGCAACCCCCGAGAGCCTCATCCTTCTGACATGAACACAAGGGGAACAGGACCTGAAAAGGCACAGACTGTATTGTTCAGCCTTCTGTCCTCCTGAGCGCAGCGGAAGTCTGCCCCTCCCCACACCCCCAGGATCCGCACTGTAGGGGCCGCACTGTGGAGCCACCGGTCCCCTCCTCCCCAGACGGAGCCTGGCAGCGCCGGGGCAGAGGGTGGGAGCCGAGGCCTCGCTCAGGCCGTCTTCTTGAGCACGTGGATGAAATAGCAGGGAACGTAGGCCTGGCCCGGCTTGTAAGGTTTGAAGTCACCCAGGACGGTGTGCTGGCACTTGCCCCCAAAGGCTGTTCGAAGCAACTCCGTAAAGGATGCCAGGCAGTGAGGGTAGTAGGAGAGCCGGAACTTACTGCAACAGAGCCCCGGACCCGCCGTGAGGACTGGTGGTCTTGGCACCCCCCCCACCCCACCCCACCCCCCGCCACCTCGCCAAGTCAGTACCTCAAGCCAGGAGAGCCGCTCTGGCCAGTCCCCGGCACCTGCAGCGTGTAATCCAGGGTCACCATGTGGGCCTTGTTGTTCACGGTCAGCACTGACGTCGTGACGTCCTTGGTCAGGTCACTCTGCAGGCAGTGTTGCCAGCTGTGTCAACCTCTGCAACTACCGTGAGGCCAGGACCCTGGGACCACACCTCCCGCCCTGGGCCTGCCCTCCCCAGGGGGCCCCACCTTATAGTAGATGTTTTTTCCTGGGGGTGCACACCCCGTGCGGAGGATGTGGTCGTAGTTGCGATGATCAATGACCAGCACGCCCCCCGACCGCACCATGCTTGCGATGTTCCTCAGGGCCAGCCGGTGCTCACTCTGGTCTCCTGAACCAGGTGGGGACAGAGAGGCTGCGTCTGCTCAGGGCCCCCAGCGCCAGTCTCCCTCCTGTCTTTCTACTCTGGAAAGGGTATAGTTCAAAGCAGGTTCCACTCCCCAGGCTACACCCTCTCTCACCTTTGCAGTCTGGCAAGTGGGCAAAACTGTTTCCAAGGCAGATGACAGCATCGAAGCCACCCCCTGGTGGTTGGGGCACATCTTTGTCCAGAGTCATCCAGTTAGCTTCTTCAATGACTGGGGGCCAGGGAGGGGAAGTGGGATCAGGGTGGCACCCACCTCCACCAAGGGCAGTCCTGCCTCAGTTTCCCCTTCAAGACACACAAAGGGACTCCCCATCCAGTCAGAGAAGGGGATCATTATGGACGTGGAGGGTGAAGGGAACGAGGGGCCCAGAGAGGAGGAAACCATGGTTGGGAAGGAGGGCTCTGTGCTTATGGGTTTTTATTTGGGGGGACAGGACACTGCCCACGGTCCAGGACAAGCCCACTGTCCAAGATGGGCTTCCCTGGTGGCTCAGTTGGTAAGAAAATCTGCCAGCAATGTGGGAGACCTGGGTTCGATCCCAGGGTTGGGAAGATCCCCTGGAGAAGGGAATGGCTACCCACTCCAGTATTCTGGCCTGGAGAATTCCATGGACTATATAGTCCATGGGGTCGCAAACAGTCGAACACGAACTGAGCGACTTTCACAGGACACTATAAAAATAATTAAAACTAGCCGCTCATTCTCAGTTCCTCATTCTGGTATGTAAGCCTCCCTTTTCAGGGAAATGACAGTGATTTCCTCCTTTGAGGAAAACAGCTCCCCACCACAATTGATAAAGGAGCCCAGGGTACAGAGAACTGAGGGCACCTGTCCAGACCCACGTACCCCACTTGTCAAAGGCAGGGTCGTGCCTCCGGTTCCAGCGCTCCTTGAGAGCATACTTCAGCATCTTGTCACTGGCATCCACGCTTGTCACGTTGAAGCCCTCTTCCACCAGCATGATGGAGTCCACCCTGGGCAGGACCAGGAATGACAGTCAGAGAGGGGCAGTCAGGGAGGCCTAGAGAGGCAAAGAGGAGGCCCTGCGCTGAACACTCCTGTCTCCTCCACTCTTCAGAGTCCACCCCTGTTTCCTGTCCCCAGGCTCTCTCCGCTAACCTCAAGTGACCTGGCACCAAGTCAGGTATTGTACCAATGGGCATTAATCCTTATGGCAATCCAGGGACTTCCCTGGTGATTCAGTGGCTAAGACTGCAGTCCCAATGCAGGGGGCCCAGGTTGGATCCCTGGTAGGGAAACTAAGATCCCACATACTGCAGCAAGAGAAGTCTGTGCCCCAAAATGAAGACTCGGTACAGCAAAAATAAGTAATTAAAACTCACAGCAATCCAGTAAGGTAGGTTGTGTTATCCCTATTTGAGAGGTGGGGCAAACTGAAGCTCCTGCAAGTTAAGTAACTTGAGCACAGGAGATAGTGTAGCATAGTGGATTTTTTGCTTTTTGTTTTTGGCAGTCCCGTGAGGCTCGCAGGATCTCAGTTCTCCCACCAGCTATTGAACCCCGGGGCCCTGGGCAGTGAAACCTCAGAATCCTAACCACTAAGCCACCAGGGAACTGCCAGATGGTGGTTCAGAGCACAAGCCAGACCTTAACCAACCTGGGTCCACATCTTCGTTCCACCTTTACCTCTCTGAGGCCAAATTTCTGCAACCATAAATAGCTATCACTACTCTTGTAGCTCAGTCGGTAAAGAATCTGCCTGCAGTGCAGGAGACCCGGGTTCAGGCCCGGGGTTGGGAAGATCCCCTGGAGAAGGAAATGGCAACCCACTCCAGTATCCTTGGCCTGGAAAATCTCATGGACAGAGGAGCCTGGTGGGCTGCAGTCCATGGGGTCGCAAAGAGTCGGGCACGACTGAGCAACGAACACACATACACACAAACACACTTATGAGGTTTTGAAAGGATTTTAAAAACTGATGTGTCAGAAATACCTGGCACAAGGCTTTGGCAGAGGCACATCACGATGAACAAGTGTTAAGTGTGAACGCTGCCGCTGGAGCGGGATTCGACCTTATGTGAGGCTAGCCCCAAAACCCGGTCCTTGGGCCGCCGCCCTGGCGAGCCCGCCCTCCCCATCCGCTGTGCCCACACCCTCGCTCTCATCCTGGGTCTCCTCGGCCCCGTTCTGCCTGGGCAAACACACATTCCCCGCCCTGGCGTCGCGCCCCAGCCTCGGCTCCCGGGTCGGCGGAGGAGGCTGCCCCGACGTGCCCGCCTGTGATCCTGCAGCCCGGCTGCGCGAGCCAAGCCTACCCCATCCGCTCGGTGCCCCGGGTTCCCGCTCACCCGGGCCTCCTGCCCGCCCCCGCTCGCGCTCACTGCGGTCCCCGGGGCCCCGCCCGGGCTCACCCGGTGCCGCAGGCCACGTCGAGCACCCGCTGGCAGCCGTGCTGGCGCAGCAGCGCGAGCAGCCAGGCCTTGTACTCCGCGGTGCGGCTGCTGGTGTCCCCGATGTAGAGCTGCCACACGCGCGCCGCCTCTCCGTCCGCGTACTGGTCCGGGAGCCCTTCAGCCGCCACCCCCAGGGAGCGGGTCCGGTACACGCTGTCCACCATCCTGCGACGCGCCTGGCCCTGCCGCCGCGGCCACCGGCTCCGGCTCCGCATTTATAATGCGGCCCCTGCCAGAGCGCCGGCCGCCCCACCTGCCCAATGGCAGGTGAGCGCACGGACACGCCCCTGCCGGGCTCCCGGCCCGGGGCCGCCGGGAGGGCGCGGCCTGGCAATCCTGGACGAGCCCTACCCGCCTGCCTGAAGATCCGGCCCTCCGGACCATCCCTCGGCGGGAAAGGACCCTCCCAAGGCCCCAGGTCGCTGGAGGGCCGGGGAAGCGGGGCAGGAGAAGGGCAGCAGTGAGAAGGCCCGCTCCACCCCCGCCCCAGGCTGGAAAGAAACTTGAGTCCGCAGAGATGAGCGCCCAGGGCTGAACCGTTCGTTGCAGGGGGGGAAAGGTATTAGCATATCTAAAGAAGGACGGTCCAGCTGAAGGAGGGCCTAGTCAGCTAGGGAAGGAAGGAAGGGGGATAATGCTGGCTCGGCCATTCAAGTCCAGGAGCGGTTCTGGCTCAATTCCACCCAGCTGGGGCCAGATGCTCCTCTATCCTGTAGGTGAGGCATCAAGCCTTTTCTAAATGCCTCAGATGCAGTTTGGTTCAAATTCCTCTCCAATCACGCGCCCTTCTAAAGACCCAACTACTTTCCACGGAGGTGCCCACAGAGTGGGAAGTCCAGGGTCAGGGCTGGGCGTGTCCAGTGCTCTTGCTATCACATTGTTCATTATCATTTCATAAATTGGTCTTTTGCCTTGATTAGTGTACATCCACCCTTCCTTCCCAAAGCAGAAGGTCTCTTCCTGGGACAAGACCCTGCACGGAGATGGATGGTGCCCAGAAAAATGATGCTACCCAGGGAACCCCAAGACACCAAGAACAGCCTTCCCTACCTGTCTTTGTCTTCTGGCTTCAGAAAGAGCCAGGGTGGGGCTTCTAACCCTAGAGATTAAGAATCCACCTTGCAATGCAAGGGACACTGGTTCAATCTCTGATCTGGGAAGACCCCACAATGCCTCAGGGCAACTAAGCCCCTGGGCCATGTTGTAGCTACCTGTTCCGCATTCTGGGAAACAAACTCACTCAGAAGGACAATGCAGATAGTAGAATGCAGTTTATTACACCAGCGAGGCCAAGGCAGAATCTCCTCTTAGCCAAGGACCCCGACCAGTTTTTATGAAAACCTTATATACCCTAAGCGTACGTGCCCAAACCCACCTCCCCAAAATTCCCTGAAACTAGTCTGAACAAAGGAAAAAGAAAGATACAATCAAAGTTAACCCATGATTCATAAGCCTTAAGCCTAGGTAGTTAACAGTGGACAATTATCAATAGGCTTGTGGTCATACCCCAATAAGCATACTAGAATGTATGATTCTGTTCTGTTACACAGATAATTTGGGTATTCTTTTAGGCGATGGAGAGCCCTGGGGGTCCTCCTTCTGGGGGCCTGGTTTTTCAGTTGGTACGTCATTTCCATAGATACTGGGCATATAGCTCAAAGTCCACAGTCCGGCCCAAGATGGAGTCCTGCTTTCAAGATAGAGCCTGTTCTGTTTCCTCCTTCAGCCATAACTACTGAGCCCACTTACCTAGAGCCTGTGCTCCGCAGTAAGGGAGGCTGCCACAATGAGAAGCTCACACACCACAACTAGAGAGCAGCCAACACACAGCAATACGGAATTTAGAACAAAGGATCCTCCACTCCCCTCCCACTTTTACCATCTATAGAATCCTGGAGCTGGAGGAACCCCAAAGATATGTAATCATTCTTATCTTTCAATAGAAAATATTAGCTCACAAAGGACCTCAAATGGGCCTGCCCACCCGCAGGTAGTGGAATCTTGTGCTCACACCATGCTACAGATGGATCTTTGGCCACATGCTTAGAAAGACATTGTACTGGGGAGTTTATAATAGGATTTTTTAAAAAATAATATGAATGCTGATAGTAAATTTGGATTTTTAAAAAATATAGAGTTTCTTTTTTATTAAAAATTATAGCTTCTAAATATACTTTTCATTTCAAAGATAAGATTTTTGTTCTGAAGTTAGTAATTATTTGATTTCTTTCTCATTCAGAGGCATTAAAAAAAAAGTCAAGATCAGAGTACATATAAAATTTCATGGACCTTTTTTCTTTCTTTTTACTTTTAACTGTCAAAACATACTTTCTTCTCTTGACCATAAATTACTTGGCCTCGAGCATCATTTCTGGCTACACTGAGAGGATGTGCTATGACTTGTTTAATCACTCCCCATGTTATGAACATTTAAAATGCGCCCATAATTTTTCAAAAGAGTGAACATGTAGATGGTTATGATGGAACCATTTTCCAAATGGAATTTTTCTATTAATTGATACTGTCACCCAAAATAAATGTTTGTTTCAACGCTTCTCTACATGAAGATATTACTCATGGATATCTCACTGGGTAGAAAATTGTATCTAATTGTTGTAATCTTCTTTAATTACTACCAAAATGTACCACGTAATTGCAGTCCTTCATTGCTAAATTATTTGTCCATGTTCTCTGCCCACCGAAATATATCAAAACTGCCTTTTATTTTACTTGGTTAGTCACTGTAAATTTTAGATAACCCAAATCTGAGGCCCTGGACCGAGGAAGGGAAAGTCATAATATAAATCAATTTATAGTTTGACTCGGCTGAAAATAAGAATGGGATTCTCCAGGCAAGAATACTGGAGTGTGTTGCCATTTCCTCCTCCAGAGATCTTCCTAACCCAGGGATCAAACCTGCGCCTCTTGAGGCTCCTGCATTGACAGGTGAATTCTTTACCGCTGAGCCACCTGGGAATCCTCCCCAAATGTATATGTTTAGAAAGAGATTCTAGGTTGGGAATATGGCTGCAATGGAACAAACTCTATGACTATACCTATTTAAGGACACATTAAAATCTTAAGATTGGAATTATATACAGTAACTACAAATGGAAGACATTCTGGATGTCTTTGTTTTGATTCAGAACAGGTAGAAATTCATTGTTCAATGGAGTGATGCCAATTTCCAAACTCTAGTTCAAGCTGCTGAAAAAAAATCTTCTCTGCTGACTACCCAGATTGACCACTGTGATGCCCACATGAAGTCTGCTAATGGATTTTTATCACAGTGGATCCTTTCTTAGCCTTTTCAACATATGATGTACGACTCAATCTGCTTTAATAAAGTCCCATCAAGTAAGTGTAAAATTGGTCCCTATATGGGTGGGTGGTAGCACTAATTGGTGGTGGCTACATTACTATTACACTCTTTGGAAGGACTGATGCTAAAGCTGAAGCTCCAATACTTTGGCCACCTCATGTGAAGAGTTGACTCATTGGAAAAGACTCTGATGCTGGGAGGGATTGAGGGCAGGAGGAGAAGGGGACGACAGAGGATGAGATGGCTGGATGGCATCACCGACTCGATGCACATGAGTTTGGGTGAACTCCAGGAGTTGGTGATGGACAGGGAGGCCTGGTGTGCTGCGATTCATGGGGTCGCAAAGAGTTGGACTTGACTGAGTGACTGAACTAACTGAACTAACTGAACTAACTAACATTACTATTAAGCTTAGTGCATCTATGAGTATTTCATCAATGTGCTAACCTCCAGCAAAATCTCTTGTGAATATATTGACCTCACTGATCTGGGTTTTTTATTATTATTATTTGCTTGTTTGTTTTGTTGTTTAGTTTTTTGCAGCTTGTGGGACCTCAGTTCCCCAACCAGGGATTGAACCTGGGCCCTAGGCAGTGACAGCTCAGAGTCCTAACTATGGACCACCGGGGAATTCACTGAGCTGTTCTCTCATGTAAAAATGACACACCATTTGAGCCCTGGTAACACACTGCTCACTGAAACAGGTGACTTGGCACATGCTGTCACATATTGATGAAAGGAATGATAAAATACCAAGACCACTTTGGCCAGCAATTCTAACAAAATAACACCTGGGGACTTCTCTGGTGGCCCAGTGGTTGAGAATCTGCCTGCCAGTTCATGGGATATGGGTTCGATCCCTGGTCCAGGAATAGTCCACATGCTGCTGGGCAACTAAGCCAGTGAGCCACAACTACTGAAGCCTACACACCTTAGAGCCCACGCTCTGAAACGAGAAACCACCACAGTGAGAAGCCTGAGCCCTGCAACTAGAGAAAGCCCGCATGCAGCAACGAAGACCCAATGCAGCCAAAAACAAATAAATAAATTTAAAAACTAACACCTGACTTTTGAGTGTCTTGCTTTGTTTGTTTGTTTTTCGGACAGAGAACCTTTTCTACTTTAGAAGAGTGATGATGTTAGGAGATGTTACCACCCCTGGAGCTGGTAATGCAGCCGGTCAACTTCTCCCATCTCCAGGTGTCCCTACATCTCCCAGTAGAAAATCACAACCGTTTTAGTGGAAGTTTAATAGGTGGAGAATACACTTTTAAAGAAAGAATGAGTAAAATTGGATTCCTTTTAAAGAAATTGTAAGAAGTCAGCCCTTAAAGGCAGCAGTAAGGGTCAAGCTGCCTTTAAAAAAAAATAATATTTATTTATTTTTGGCTGCACTGTGTCTTCGTTGCTGGCTTTTCTCCAATTGCAGTGCAGGGGGTTCTCACTGCGGTGGTTTCTCTTGTCCTGGAGCACTGACTCTAGGGGACTCAGGCTTCAGCAGTTATATTACGAGGGCTCAGTAGTTGCGGCTCCTGAGCTCTAGAGCACAGGCTCAATAGCTGTGGTGCACAGGCTTAGTTGCTCCACAGCATGTGGGATCTTCCCAGATTAGGAATCAACCTGTCTCCCCTGTATATGCAGGGGGATTCTTTACCACTGAGCCACCAGGGAAGCCCCCAAGCTGCCTTTAAGCTATACACACAACTGTTAATTTTGAACAGGGAAAAAGACTTGAAGGTTAATTCAAGTCTTTTAACTGCATGTCCAGCTTTAAACTCTGAAGACATAAATAGACTACTGGACAGCACCTGGTCTTCGGCCTGCCTTCTGGAGAGCCAGGTAAGGGGAAGAGGGTGGACGAGCCAACCAGCTGTGGCTGCAAAGCTCTATGTCAGAGGCTGAGCCACAGGACGCTGAAGCCATTCTTTCTGGGTTCACAACCTGGTTGGCTCACTTCCTAAATGTGCCGTCTGGGCAAGTTATTTGACCTTTCTGTGCTCCACTCATTCATCAGATATTTAGATACTCTGGGAATTCCCCAGTGGTCTAGTGGTTAGGACTCTGAGCTTTCACTGCCAAGGGCTTGGGTTCAATCCCTCATGGAGGAACTAAGATCCCATGAGCCCTGCAGTGTGGCAGGGAGCTGGGGGGAAGCAGCTACCCTGTGCCAGGGGCTGTATTAATCACTGGGGATCAAGCAGTGAACAAAGTAGACCAAAATCCCTTTTCTTTTTGTAGAATGTGTGGGGTTGGTGGTAATAGTGTTTTGTGATCTTCATGCTGGTTGATTTTGGTATTCAGTTCATAAAAACTCATTGAACTGTACATTTATGATATACGTACTTTGTGTATTTTATTATTCAATAATGTGTTTAAAACTTCATGGCCTTGTGTAGATCACAGCTGTATTAAATCAGTTAATTATGTAAAAGCATGTAGAGCGGTGCTTGCCACGATAATATGCATTCAAAAAACAGTGGCTACTATATTATTATTGTTCCAGTGAAATTCCTCAATAGCACAAACCAGGCCATCAGGGGATGGTCAAGAGGGATTCTGCTGGCTCTGCCGCTAGGATTAGTACACAGAGTCCTTCTTTAAACCAGTTAGGCATGGACTGTGCATCTGTCAGGAAAAAAAATGTGCTTTTCTTTCAGGATCAAAGCATAAGAAGAGGAATTTTGTTTGTACTTGTGAACTAAAGTGATTTAGGGCTGCTCTGACGTGTGGACAAGCTGTGAACTGCACGGTTTCCGCATTTAAGGGGTTTTCAGTCAAACTCCAAGCCTCAGGGGCTTGTCTATCATTTTCTGGCAGGAATTCTGGCGGTCAAGTGTCTAATTCTAACAAAACTTTTTATTAAAACAACTGTCTGACAGAGGGGAGTCAAAGGTATGAAAAGCACCGCTAAGGTGCAAAAACATGTTGCAGGGAACCACCACCCAGGGACTTGGAAATAGAGGAGCCTGCCTCCTAGGAGCTGTGCCTTCAAACAGATACACAGGGGCCCTGATGCAGCCACTTCCGAGCCTGCAGAGCCCCAACCCCTGAGACTTGACTGTCGCTGCACTTGAACAAACTGGACTTGTGGCTAGTCCATTAGCCTTTGAGGTTCTGGATGATGAAAGTCTTCAACAGAGACACATCCTCTCTGAGGTGCTGACAATTCACGTTTCTGAGGACAAGACTTCCTTCCAGTGTGGCTTCATTGAGGTCCCAGCCCCTCTCAACACAACATCCAAATTTCTCCCGGTGAAGTGGGTTCCAGCTGACCTCCTCCTAAGAGCCAGGCCGACTCCTAGATCCCCAGACTGGCAAGTCTGAGCAGCACCCAGACATCTGTCTGGCTGACAAGCATCCAAGTGACTCGGGTCCACGTGAGGGTACAAGACACCATTCTGATTGGGTTTCTACTAAGGGGACTGAGATCAGGTTCACTTGAGCTTAGCCAGACCTCTCACCTTATGGAGAGAAGGGGTGTGGGAAAGCGGGAGGCTGTAGTCAAGCTCAGAAAGGCTGGTATGTGTGGTGGGGAGAGGGAAAGGAAAACCTGGGAAGTGGATCCTGCTCTTTCCTAGGCTGGGCCAGGGAGAAGCTGCCTGCTAGAGTGGGTGGGTGGGTGGAGAGCTAGAGTGTGCAACATGCCTGGCCTTGTGGGGACCAGGGGGTGGGGTGCAGGGTGCGGGGTGCGGGTGAGGGCGCTCATCCTCCAGCAGCCGCAGGTCAAAGAGCAGAGCAGTCACCATGCTGCCCTCCCTCCGGTCCGGGCCTAGGCCTGGGACTGGGCTCCTAGTCTTTGTCTCAACCTATTCACAGGACAACGAAGCTCTGGGGACAGAATTAAGCCAAGCACTGAAGAGCTGTGGAACAGTGACAGGAAGGGCGAGTCAGAGACTGGCCACCAAACTGTCTACAGGGGGCCGCAAATGGTTCCCTAGCCCTGAGTTCCAATGCCTGACCCCTCCCCAGTCATCTCCTACACTCAAAACAGAGTCCAGGCTGGGCCCAGTCTCAAATGGCTTCTCGGCCCACAGCCCCTCCAACGTGGGGATAGTCTCCGCACTGCAGTCAGTGAGGGGGGCATTAGGCCACAAAGAACCATCCTCTGGGGGCCTGCTCCAAGCTTTGTGACTCAGGGCAGCAGCAGCTTCCAGTCTGCTCCACTCTCTGTGGCCTGGCTGTCCCCAGCCCTTGGGAGGGGAACCCAGAGCATTTTTGCCAGAAGCTGGAGTCTGGGGCACCCGTAGGGTTAAAGCACGGACTACCCGCAGCCGTCACCACTACCGCTTCTGACGCCACCACCGATCTCTGCCCTCAGGACAGCCCGGGAGGTGCCTCCCACCCCTTCTCCTCAGAGGCCAGCCTTGCTGTTCGTCCCCTGCTCCCAGAGAACACGGTGTAACCAGTGTTGTTGGGGGCTTGGCTGTCCTCCCCTGTGGGTTCCTGGCACAAGAGCTAGGGAATGCAGAGTGGTCAGGTGTGGTCATCAGGGAACAAGGGTCACGATCAAGAGGCCAGAAGCCAAGAGGCAGGACGTGGAGAGGGGGGGCTGGGGCTGGTGGGGTCACCGTGCACACTTTACACAACCAACGGGAAGGCCTTGCGGGGGGAGAGGGGAGGCGGGAGGCCGGGAAGGAGTGAGGACGGCTCTCCTGGCCTGAGCAGCTCAGGGAAACCACAGGCAGCTGAGGGGCAGGGCCGGAGCTCTATGCCCACCCCATACCCAAGGCCCAGCCCTCACCCCAGGGCCCTCCCTGCACCTGCTTTCCCCACAGCAGGCAGGTTTACAGGAACAGCCTCCCATCCTCAGCCCCCAAGGCGGGAGCAGGGGGGCAGGAAAGAGTGAGGGGGGGCTCCGGCCCCTCTGAGGAGCTGAAGGGGACTCAGAAATATGAATGAAAAAGGCCGAAAGGTTTTTACTCTGTGAGCCCCAGGGGAGGGCCGGGCAGAGCACAAGGTGTCCACAGGAAGAGGGGGTGCGGGGAGGAGGAGCTGGTGCTGGAGGAGAGAGGGGGTGGGGGGCTCTGGAGCCCCAGTCCCGGGTCCAGCTCAACACCTGCCCACCGGAGTTCACACTGGAGTCCTGGGCAGTCCTGAGATCGTGGGGCCCGCCTGAAGTCTGGGTCAGGATAGGAACGCTGGGCAGAGGGAAGAGGCCAGCCCGGGCTGCCCGAAGCTGATCCAAGTTCTCCCAGGGCTGGAGTTTCCACGGCAGGAGGCGGCACTGGCCAGGCAGGCACCGCTGAGGCCCTGCGCTGCTCCATCTGTGGAAGCCGGGGGCCCAGACCCTTGGGCTCCCAGCTCAGGCTCTCAGTCAGCAAGAGCCACTGGGTTAGGCTCAGAGCTCGTCAGGGGGGCTGTGTGTGAGCGGGGAAGCCTTCTGGATGCCCTCGTCCTCCTCGGGGCTGGGGTCTCCGTCGAGGTCGCCCAGCTCCTTCCTCTGTTTGCTGCTGCCACCGCCCAAGCCCTTGGCCCGGCCGCTCTTCTTCTTGGATTTCTTGCCTCCCAGGGCGGCTGTGTCCCCCTTCTTGCCAGACCACTGTTCTGCCAGGCAGCCTGCAGGGAGGAGGAGACACATCCTCAACAGGCTGGCTGCCTGGCTGAGTGAGGAGCTCGGACTGCAGAGCCACTGGGGGCGGTGATGCGATCTGGCCCCAGCTCTGCTTCGCTGGGGTCCCCCCGGCCCGTCTGGGGGGCATCTGAGGCACCAGGCCCTGACCCCGCCCTGTACCATCCAGCACCCTGAGGATGGAGGCTCCAACGCCGCCATTTCTTATTTCTTTTGCATCCTCTCCTCACCCGCCTCCCCTGAGGGGGGAGCATGGAGGGCCCAGCCCTGCTGCCCTGGGACTCACTGGCGTCCTTGCCCTTCAGCACGTGGTTGGCGCAGAGGAACTGAGTCAGGTCCTCCTCCTGGTGGTTCCTGTACCAGTCCTCGATCACCTCCTCGAACTCCTCCACCAAGACGTCGCACTGTTAACCGCAAGGCCTCACGTCGGCAACGCCCGGGCCTGGCCTCTCCCGGGGGAGCCGGGCGAGCCTGAGCCTCGTCTCGCCACCCACCGGGCTGGTGGCTGTGACTCCCCCAAGGAGGCCGTAGCCAGAGGCGGGGTGAGACGGCTTGACCACAGTCCCCAGGCTCCCGGTGGCCCTCGTCAACTGAGGACCTGCCCTCACTGAGCCCGGGCGGCGGCGGGGCCCCTACCTGCTTCTTGAGGTCGGCCACCTCTGCCGAGGTCTCGTTCCACAGCTCGTAGGGGATGTCCATCACCACCTTGACCCCTTTGTGCACCAGGTTGTGCAGCGTCTCAAAGGTCTCTGACATGCCCTGGAAGACACAATGGGATGTGAGAGGCAGAGACCCTTCCCCTCCCTGCCCTGCTCCTCTCCCGGTGCGGCTGGAGACCCAGGGACCCCGCTAAGGTCAGGACCCTCTCCGGCTTCTCACGCTCATCCTCACCTTCCCCTCCCCTCTTTGTGGCCTGCGTCCCACAACCCCTCCACACACACAGCCTGTCCTGCCTCCCCACACCTCCTCCTTTCGGAAAGGTTGCTCTCGGGGCCCTTTGAGCAAATACTCCTTTCCAGGATAATAAACTGGTCCCGTCTCTTTCCCCTCACTGTGGCCTCCCCTGTGTCCAGCCCACTCCCTACTTCTGGTTCTTCCCACAACTTGTACCTTTCCTTGCTGGGAAGAAGCACAGCCGAGGCAGGGAAGACTCTTGGTTCTGTACGAAATTATTTCTGCCCGCCACCTAGGTCTTCTCCACACAGACAACACACTACCTGTTTCTTCTGTCTCCCAGAGACCACGCAAGTGGACACGAGCCACTACGCACACAAAAATAGCCTCTCCTCCACCCCCGCACAAGCAGCTGTATGTATGTATCATATACACCATTCTGCACTGTGCGTTTTTTTACTTAATAATATCCTTTGGAGAGGGCTTCCCAGGTGGCTCAGTGGTAAAGAATCTGCCTGCCAATGCAGGAAACTCAGGTTCCATCCCTGGGTCAGGAAGATCCCCTGGAGAAGGAAATGGCTACCCACTCCACTATTCTTGCCTGGGAAATCTCATGGACAGAGAAGCCTGGAGGGCTATAGTCCATAGGGTCGCAAAAGAGTTGGACGTAACTTAGCAACTAAACAACTATACTCTGGAGGTGATTTTAGTTCAACTCATAAAGAACTACCTCATTCTTCATTGTACAGTTTGCCTAAGAGTCCACTGAATGGCCAATTTACTTAACCACTCCCCTACTAGTGAATGGTCAGGCTGCTTCTAATTTTTTCGCTATAGAAAGTAAAATTAAACATTGTTACGTTAAACATGGGTTTATTACCAAGTACAATGTTAATACAAATTATAAAGATAAAACCTAGGACTTTTGTGCCTTAGAAGTATTTCTCTAGGTTTCCCAAGGGTTTCTGAAGGATCTCCTTTTCTAGAAGGGTACTTAGGTGGAGAAATGTGGGAGACAGCTCTTCTACCAGGCATAGAAGATGCAGAGATAAAGAAACATGGGCCCTTATAGGAGTGACAGGAGACACATGAGCCTCCAGACCCTTCACAACCCCCTCTGGATCCTTTTGGAAAGACACATGGCAACAGGTATACGGGGAGGGGTATGGAGATAGGTGGGTAGGATGACATCTTATCAATGTCCAGGAGTCCTGGCATCATTCAGCCACAGAAGAGAGTTTATTGTCAGTTTATTGTCAAGCCACTCCCTGGAATTGTGTGGCTGGTAGATTCTGTGTATGAGAGTGGTGAGCTCACACAGGTGTATTGACTTCTGAGCCACTGCATCCGTGTGACACAGTCTTCAAGCAGAATGTGTGAGATGGGGCGAGAGCAAAGGAAGAGGAAAGGGAAGACATCCAGTTTTTGATGGGACTTTAAAACCCTGGGCCAGGGCAAGACTGCTGTTGTACGGATCTGTTTTCCCATCACACATCTCATTTTGGATCAGAACTTAAACTGATTCACTTTATTTTTTCACACATTCATGCACCTTTCTTTTGTGGATAGAAAAATAAATAGCACAAGGGGAAATTTTAAAAAAAGGAAACATGGGCCTTGCTGCAAGGAAGCTCATTCTCCAGTGAAAGAAGCATTCATGTACATGGTGAGTGCAATAAATGTCATAAAGGCATCATGATGGAGGTCCAGGTAGGGCCCCATGGGCCCAGAGAAGGGATACGGCAGCCATCACCCCCTCCCCAAGAGTTTTCTGACATCTCCTCTAAACTCCCACAGTTCTGCGCATCCTGAGTTCTCCCTGCACAAAGTGCTCTGACCCCAAGGGGGCTGCCACCCGGGAGCGTTTCTGTCCTAGGCTGAGGCAGGACCCCAGGGGGCAGGCCCAGACATCAGGAATGTGCCCACCTGCACTGAAAAGTCAGGCCGCTCAGGACGGGAGGAATGCAGATGGCAATGGATAAAGAACAGGGAGCTGCCGAGGAGGGAAGCTCCCAGGGCATGATCTTCTGATGGCACCCAGACCAGGAGACACACTGAGACCCGAAGCCCGGCCCCAGTGGGGAGGAAGGGCATATACAAAGCCAACCTTAGCAAATCGGTTGCTGCCGGTCCTCTCCTTGTGCAGGCTGTAGTCCAGGAGCCGCTTGCAAATGGTCTCCGTGACTTCAATTAACCTTAAGTCCCTGCCGAGACAGCAGCACAAGACAGTCCCTGCCTGAGCTCCCCTCCTCGACCCTGCGGGTTAGGGGTCCAACCCTCCAACCCCAGCACCTGCACGGCTCACCAACGGGAAGGCAGAGCTGGGAGGGAGATAGGTCATCAGGGGGGCTCTGAAATGCTGGAACACAGACCAGAGAGACACAATTGTAACAGCTCTATGGGAAGAAAGTTGTTGTTGTTGTTTTTTAAATATAAAGTTAAATGATTAGCTAGATTAAAAAAAATAAAGCAAAATGTATGGATATTTGATGTCGAGATAGTGTTTCATTTTGAAAGGATGATCATAGTTGATGGAAACGCTTTTTGGTTTGTTTTCAATATTTATACCTGGCAAGGTATAAAAGTTGGTAAGCCTGTTTTTTTCTGGCTGCCCTGAGCAGCTTGCAGGATCTTAGTTCCCTGACCAGGGATTGAACCTGGGCCATGGCAATGAAAAATGTCCAGCCCTAACCACTGGACCACCAGGGAATTTCCCAGCAATCCTATATTTTTAAAGACTGATCCATAAATTCCAATCACTGGGAATCACTGGTGAGGTCCAATAGTCTTGCTTTTACAGATGAAGGATGTGAAGCCCAGGGGCACTTGGGGATTTCGGAAGGCCATACAATCAGTTCAGGGTAGAATCAGTGGGCAAACCTGGGTCTCAGTTAGAGCTGCCTCCTTTTTGTGGGTCTGCCTAGTGGGGAGGGAGAAGGGAACTTCACGACGCTGATGCCTCAAGGAACAAAGCAGGGCAGGCTGGTGCCCCTCTCCCTCCCCTCTACTTACGACTTTGTATACTTGACGCCTGAGGCCTTCCGGTCCAGGATGCCATAGCCTGTGTCGATCACCTCCTTGGTCTTGCCAGTTTCCTCAAAGGCTGACTTCAGCTCCACAGCAACATATTTACACACTGGGGAAAGAAGACACAGCACCACCGACTGAGTGCATCTGAGTTTTTGCTGGGAGCCGGCTCCCAGCAAAAGAGACCCAAGGGGACGCCTCCGCAGGACTGGGTTGAGTTGATGCTTGGGGCAGAGAAAGGAGTCAGCACCAGACCAGCAGTAGAGTTCAGTGGGTGAAAGTAGGCTCCAAGACCCACTGCCCCCTGTCCTCTCTGGGCCCTCATTCTACTGTCTCCATTTCTCCCAGCTCCTTCCTGTCCCCTACCCCGACAATCATTCATGTCACTGAAAAGAATTTCAAACATACAGAAAAGCTGAAAGAGTACAATGAATAACCATACACCTTACATCACAGTCAAGAGTTGTTAGTAAAAAAGAAGAAAAATAAATTAAAAAAGAAAGAAAAAAGAACAAAAAGAGCTGTTAGTTAAAAAAAAAACCAAAAAACACAACAGTGATTTACCACTATTTCCAATTTATAATATAAAGCAATGTGATAATAATAGATGTCAACAATATACGCACTGTTTTTGCTAAACCATTTTGAAAATAAGCTACAAGACATCATGATCTTTGCTCCTAAACAAGTCATCGAGCACTTCCTAAGAACAAGGACCTTCCCCTACTAATCATAAAACCACCACCATGCTTGGAAGATTTAACAACAATTCCTATCTCATCTAATACTCAGTCCATGTTCAAATTCCCCAATTGTTCCCAAGATGTTTTTTATGGCTATTTCATTTCTTGATTTCATATGTTATTTCAACACCAGTTCTCTATTCCTACCAAGTTAATTTGCTCCATTTCCCCCTACAGGCCTGTTTCTACTGTTTTTGTACATTTATTTTCTCATTTCCTCTTATTCTTCTTCAAATAGTTATTAAGCAACTCCTACGTGTCAGGCACTGCCTGGGGATACAGAGAGGAAAACAAGGTCCCTCCCTCCCAGATACTCAGTCTAATGGAGCAGAAAGAAGTGTAAACAAATAATTACCACTGCATAAGGACTGCTACTACTGTATGTGTGCAGTGCTTGGGGCCTTAGGAAAGTGTGTGATGCCCTCTAGGGCTTCAGGGCTTGTCTGTCCTTTCTCTCCACCTCATCTTAAAAGCCTGCTCCCCCAGGAAGCCCTTCTGGATGAGTCCCACCTGCTCTTGATTTCATCCTGAGACACTGTAGGACCCATGCTCTCACCAAGGGCCTTGATCATCTCATGTGACTCTCCAATTAGACTACAAGGGCACTCAAAGAGAGGATCGTGGGCTGAATTTCTTCCTTATTCCTCTATTTTGGGACTTGGTATGTGCTGGATACTTGATAAATACTGCCCGGAGAGACTGTGCTTGTGATAGAGCAGCTTCTGATGCCTCTGAATGGAATATGATCTGCAGGCTAAATGTCAACAGCATTGTTTTAATAACAACAGCAGAGTTGGATAGAAAACCAATTTACCACCAAAACAAACAAATCCCCTGCAGGCCTGCTTGGTGAACTTTTATAACATATGCATTAATAGATGGCTTGGAGAACTTGGAACACATTAAGATTCCAAAATGTCAGCCACTGATCTCAGAGTCCAGGATGAACTGAGGGTGTCTCGCCTCCCTGGCTCTCCATCCAGGGCCACCGAGGCTCCCACCCTCTTCGGTCCTGTACTCTGTATGAGCTTATCATTTTTCTGACTCCTGTGCTCCCCCCTCCCAGGTGCTCACTATGTAGTATGCCAAGCCCAGGGGGTTGGAATCCATCAATCCATTTCTCTTATATCCATCAAATACAACCTTGCTTCTCAACTCCCCCAAACCTTACCTCTTCAAGACCCCCTCTGGGGATCCCACCCAGAACCAGACTTGGAGGAGAACCAGAGGAGGCTCATGGCATAGACCCTAGATCCCCGTGAACATCCACCCACTTCTTTCTGGGCAGGTTCTCTTTTCTCTGTGCCAAGGCCTCTTCTACTCAGGCTACTAAGCCAGAGGCAGGCTTTGTGGGCCAGACAGTCAGCACTTAATAACTAAGGTGTCACAGTGATAATAAAAGTAAATATACACTTAGGTTAAGCCATCCCATGACTGAAAATCTCTTCTCTTTTATTCTTTATCAATTACCTACAAAATCAGGTTGGATTAGAATGATCTAAAGATTTTTGCCAGCTCTAGGCTTTTATGAGTCTCCTATGGAAAAGAAGTGTGTGCTTCTTAGGCTGTGAGAACAATAAGAGAAACCATAAGGGCTCTTTGGCATCAGAATAAGATAGAAAATGAGAAGGGGAAGTAAAATCCCCAAAGGATCTTAGCTGTGGCCAGAAGAGTGAAAGGAAGGCATTAGAACCCTGTGACTGTCTGTTCAAGAGAGTGAGGGCGAAAGTACAGGCTAGAACCCATACTGGAAGGCTGACCAGTGAGGTCAGCTCATCTCTGAAGCAACTCACCTTTAATCTCTCAAATGAAAGGATTACGCCTCCCAAACCACCCACACTTCCCAGTGCTCAGGAAATATCTGGCTGGCTACAGGCTTTGAATTAGGATGCAACCGGTTTATAGCCAGCTTTCAGGGGTGAGGGGCTGGGGTTAGAGAGGTGAGAACGTAGGAGTGTGTGTAAAAGTCTGAGGACAAAACTGAGAAATGGAGATGAGGGAAAAAAAGGTAGGGCCTTGGCTGGTGTGTGTGCTGGCATGCTTCTCTCTCCTTCTCTGTCTCCCTCCCTATCTCTGTTTCTCTCACACACACACAAGTGCCACACTTCCACCTCTCTGTCTTTGGGATTCACTGTGTTCCCATATCCCTAAAATCTCCCTCTCTCACCAAGTTCCCCCAGGTTCTATTTTTCTCCTAAAGTGACCCCTTAGGTCTCAGACCCTCTTCCTTCCTCCACACACTCCCACAGCACCCCAGCTTCACCCACGTTCACTCATGCCTGTATGTGAACAGCTACCTAGACAAGGTCCCTTGCCCTGGAGGAGCTCACGGCTAATGGAGGAGACGGCCGGTGACACACAGCCGGTTGTGGTCAGGGCACAAGGGGAGCGTCTCAAGTTCTTTCCCCAAGACGGGTCATGTGAATCTTTTCAGTTCCTCAAATTTGTCCTTTGCCTGTAGGTCTCTGTATCTGTGACTTCGCTTCTCTTCACTCGACTAACTCCTAACCACTCAGGGCTTCCAGGAGGAAGCCTTTCCCCGCATTTGGGGGTCTAGATTTAGATGCTCCTCACCCAGCCCCCAAAGCCCGGCGCCTCCTCTCTCGTGGCATCTACCACCCCCATTGTAACTGCTTGTTTTCAGCGATTTCTGAGCTCCAGGTGCACCGAGACCCGATCTCTCGGCCGCCCCTGCGTTCCCAGCGTCCAACACAGTGCCAGGCACAGAGTAGGTTCCAGGAAAGGAGACCCGCTCAGAGCCCGGGACGGTCCCTCCCCCAACCCTCTCTGCAAGCCCCGCCCCCCAGCAGGATACTCCCCACGGGCCCCGCCCCCTCACCTTCGCATTTGCTGGGCAATCGAACCCAGTCGGTGTCCTCGGCTCGGGCTTGCCTGGGGCCCAGCTCCGGGGCCGGCAGTAGCAGCAGCAGCAGCAATAGCAGGGAAAGAAGCAGAAGACGGTGGGGCCTGGGTCGGGGCCCGGACGCGGGCTCAGGTAATGGCTCCATGGCCCAGCCGGACCCGACCCGAGCGGACCGGGGCTGTGCTTCCTCCGGCTGCGCGCGCTGGGCAGCTTCCCGGAGCCGCTTCCGGGACTGCACACGTGCCTCGGCGTAACCAGGGCAACGGCGACCCTCCCCCCCCCCCCCGCAACACACCCGCTCCCCCTCCAGCTACCTCGGCCCGCCCCCAGAACGACGGAGGCCCGCGGACTCGGCAGCCAATGGGCTTTTCGGGGTTTGCCTTCTAGCGAATGGGAGGATGATCTTTTTTCGGCTTCGGCCAATGAGAGAACGGATGGTGTCCTCAGTGACCTATGGCAACATCTTTTCCCACCTCCTAACGGAGGCTCTGGGAGGGACTCGAGGACCAGGATTAGGGGAGAGGGAGCAACGCTCCGGTCCTGAAAGGTATGGGAGAGACAGTTTTCACTGCCTTCTCCGCCTTCTTGCACGCCATTTACCCTGGGATCATAGAGCAGCCAGCCCTATGTCTTATTATTATTATTATTGCTTTTGTTGTTACTGTCACTCGAGTAGGCGCTGTGGATGAGACTTGGACGATTCAGAGTCCCCTGCCTTCAAGCAGCTTTCTTTGTACCCAGTAACCCTAGGCTTCCCCGACAACTCAAACGGTGAAGAATCCGCCTGCAATGCAGGAGGCACAGGAGATACAGATTCGATCCCTGGGTGGGGAAGATACCCTTCAGGAGGAAATAGCAACCCACTCCACTACTCTTTCCTGCAGAATCCCTTGAACAGAGGGACCTGGCAGGCTAAACCCCATAGGGTCGCGGACGCAACTGAGTACGCACACACCTGTCGCATAAAACCCTAAGTTTATCCCGGTGGTAACTAGAATAAATCATTTCCTCTCTGAGCCTCAGTTTTTATCTGATGACAAAGTGATCCTCCTAGCTGCTGTTCAAGGCTTACTTGTTCCTGGGAAGCTCGAACAGCTTAATAGAATTAAAGCTTATCGAGAGGATTATAAAAAGTTCATGCATTAACTTTAATATTAGTGTGTGATTTCGGTTCCTTTTCTGGCCTATTATTTATATCTTTGGATTCTGAGCTCCCACAGACAGGGACTTGACTAATGAATGATTGATTCCCTGTCCACATCCCCAGCATCAGGGCTCTTGACACAAGGAGTTGCTCAGTGAAACTTCCTTATGCTGTGTCATCAGGGTGAGGACTCTCTGGGTTTTGAAGGATGGCTTCATTCTGCCCCTGAGCTCAGTGGTCTATGGACACACAAAGAGCAAGGCTGCTTCTCTGGGAGGTTGCCTGCAAATTCTGTTTTTTGCCCATAAATCCCTGTTTCCAGTGCCTCCTGTTTCCTTCCTGGAGGTTGGATATTTATGGTATTTTATAAAGACTTTAAAGGACTGATACTCAAGTCTATTGACTGGTCGTTTCCTGATCTTAGCTTCTTGCTCCCAACAATTCCGTGGCTGACAAGGCACTCTTGGATAGGCAGGAGCTGTGGTGTATAGAATTCCACAATGGAGAGGATCATATCACCGTCCTGAGGTCCTCCATGCTCTCTAGGCTTCAGAAGACTTGGGGAGGCTCAAAGTCTGGCCAGGAGCCCTCCTGGGAAATGATGTTAAGCCAGCCACAGTGGGGATTCAGAGTCTGGGGCAGGGCAGGATTGGGGGAAGGCGGGCAAGATGGGGAGAAGCACTGAAGCTCAGGGAGGTTTGCTTCCAGAATAAACAAAAGATCCTCTGAGAGCACACTTACATAAATTAGTTTGATGGGAGCTCTGGGTTCAACATGTGGGCTGAGAGCTGGGAAGGGACAGTGGCTGTAGAAAGTCTGCATTCGCCCCTGCCCCCACCCTGCCGTCCCCTTCCTCAGTCTGTGTGTTAGGGAAGGAGCAGACCCTGTGGGACTGGTGGACAGATTGACCCCCAGAAGCTGTGTCCTCTGCCTCGGAGAATCCAAAACAGAGGTGGGAGAACCTCTTACAGGCTGGTGAGAGACGACCAGTGGAGGAGAGGTGAGGGTTTTCATGAAACAGCAGCAGCTGAGAGGGCTTAGAGGCTCTGGGAAGCTGGAAGTGTCATTGACACCTTGTGTGTGTGTTGCGGGGGCGGGGCGGGGCGGGGGGGACGGAGCGCGGCGGGGCAGGCAGTGTTAGAACGGAGTTCGCCACTGCCTCTTTGGGAGAAGGAAAACTACAGTAGGGCCAGTGACCCAGGTAACTGTCCTGTGCTGCCCTGGGCGGATGTCTGGATTCACATGTAAGCATCCAGATTCTTGGGGTGATGACTGGAGAGAAAACCCTGGGTTTCCTGCCAGCGCTGGATAAACAGGGGACACACAGGTTACACTGCATTGTGGGAGCCTCATATTCTATCAGTGCAAGAACCCTGTTGAAGAAACAAAAAACAAAAACCTCTCTAGTGCCTGGCTCAGAGCTGATGCTCAGTGAATATTTGTCAAGTGAATAATGATCTTATTTGATTAATGACGTATACTTTGGAATTACTGTCTGTGCTCTCGCCCTTGGATATGATCCTTTTACTCTGGAATCCTGGCCCTGTTCTTTTCCCTCGAGTCTATACAAGCCTTCACATCAGGTCCAGCACACCCTCTTGCTGGGTTCCTGGGCCCCTCCCCCTGACCTCTCAGAAAGTTTGGGCAAGTGTGAGGAGACAGAGGGGGGGCCTACCCAGTGCCTGATGATGGGGAAAGGAGACAGGTGGGCCCGTATCTTCCCCAACCCCCAGCCCCACTGCCCAGGCTGTCACCCTCCAGAAGCCTTCCCAGATTTCTGCCTCCTCTAATTGTGCCAAATACCCTTCTCCCAAAGTAGACATGAATTAAAATACTTTTTGTTTGCTTGTGTTATATATAAGTTCTCCTTTAATTGTTGTCAACTATCTGCACATCAGATGTCCCGGTGCCTGGGTGGATCACCACCCTCAAGGGGCTTCCAATCTAATGGGAGAGACAAAGCTTTTTTAGCTCAGAAAGAACCTCAATCTGAGGGGGAGACCGAGCCTAGCCCCCGGGGAAGCTCGGGTCAGCTGGAGGAGGCAGATTACAGAGAAATGCTCCAAGGCTTGACGTGGAAAGACTGAAGGAGGGTCCCGAGCTCCAGTCCCTGAGCACTGGCGGCCCCTCCTCCCAGACTGGGTTCCTGGGATCCCGACGGGGACGGCGGGTGTGAACCCGGCGGCGGCGGTCCCGGGGCTCCAGCGGCGGCGAGGCGGACACGCTGAGACCTCGGCCTGTGGTGCCCCCATGATTGCGGCGAATCCGGTCGGCGGGGCCTGAGGACGATCCTCGGGGCGGCGGAGGCTGCGGGAGGAGGCGGCTATCCGCCCGGGGGACCTCGTGGGGCGCCGGGAGACTGGGGGCCCCAGGGCCAGACGCTCCGGCTGGGTCCCCCCGCGCGGCGGGCGGGGCGTGGAGGCGGCCGCAGGTCAGCAGCACGTCCAACAGCAGCAGCTTGAAGAGCAGCAGCCGTAGCGCCCCGAGCCGCAGCACCAGGGCCCGCGTCCCTGCGGGAGAGGAGGAGCCGGTGAGCGGCCTGGAGGCTGGCGCGGCCCCACCCGCAACGGAACATTCCCCAGAGAAGGGGAACCAGGGGACGGCCTTCCTGATGTCTAACCTCAGCTCTGACTGCTGGGAATAATAACAGACACCTTCCTAGCCTTCATGTTATTTCATCCCCCAACAACCAAGAGGATGTAGGCCAGGCAGGAAGCAGAGCCTGGCTGTGAACACCACTCTATGTCCAGCAGATGTCCAGTCTCCTGAGGCTCCCTAGACTCCCAAGAGTCTCCCAAGCCCCTCATGCTGAGGCCAACCCTCTGGGCTGCCCAGGGACCCTTCTGCTACCTCTCACCTGCGCTTCTCAACCTGGTGTCCAGAAAGGATGCTGGGGTCAGAGGATCTACCAACTTGCCCCAACCCAGGGAGGCAACCTCTTCAGGGGATACCCACCAACCTGCACTGCCCCCTCAAGGGAGCACATTAGCCCAGAGCCCGGCGGGGCCTGAGGTCCTGGGTCCCAGTACTCACCCCTGAGAGGCTCCCAGAGGCAGGTCCTGGCCGAGGAAGCATCTCCTGGCAACCAAGGAAAAGGGAGTGAGTCCTTGGGATGGGCAGTGCTCTCCACCCCAGTGCTATGCCCCTGCCCTGCTCAGGGCAACTCTTAATGGTGTGTTGGATAAATAGACAAATGAACCAGCAGTGGAAACCCTGAGCCCATCTGTGGCAAGTCCTGTCAGGGGCCCAGATCTTCTCTCCTGACTGTTCCCTGTTCTGTGCCCCTAGAGATGCCTCAGCACATTTAGACAAGGAATCAGTTTTCTTAGCAGTCTTCTTTGGAAGTCAGGACATTTATTCAACAAATGTTCCCATTTGGAGGATGAGAAAACTAACATAATCCAAAAAAAAGAAGTAAGTCATCTAGTCAGTAATAATAACAGCTGGCTTTGGACATGTTACTTGACCTCTCTGTGCCTATAAAATGAGAAGACTAGCATGGCCTACTTGTAATATGGTAATATGACCTAAATGTAAAGTATTTACAACAGTCCCTGGCACAGAGCAAACAATAAGTAAGTGATAGCAATTTACTATTTAATTATTGTTTGGTTCTAATAGGTATGGTGATATAGATATTAACCCTGGGTATACATAGAGAGGGGCTTCCCTTGTGGCTCAGATGGTAAAGAAAAGTCCGCCTGCAATGTGGGAGACCTGGGTTCGATCCCTGGGTTGAGAAGATCCCCTGGGGGGGGGTGGGCCATGGCAACCTATTCCAGTATTCTTGCCTGGAGAATCCCATGGACAGAGGAGCGGGGCAGGCTACAGTCCATGGGGTCACCACTGAGCAACTAAGCACAGCACAGCATAGCATACATAGAAAGGTATTGACCTCAGGATGGAGGAGCCATTACTATCTCTCAGAAGTCACACATCAGAGCTTGGATCTGAATGAGATATCACAGTTGCAAATCCCAGGACTCAGGGACCCTGAGGCCACCCTGCTCTGAGCCCAGGCATCACCTCACCTAGATGTTTGGTCTGGTGCCTGCGCTCCCTCCCACCACATCCTGATTCCAGAGTGTGTGAAAGGGGGCAGGGAGCAACCCCCGGGGGCCCAGGCCCTGTCCCCACCTGACAGCTGTAGGGGCTGTGTGCTCTGGCCGTGGTCCCCAGCCCCAGGCCCAGTGTGGCAGACCAAGGTGTCCCAGGCTGCCAGCTCCTCGGAGTACAGGGAGAGCTGAGCCAAGCGAGTCCAGGTGCCATCCTCTGCCGGGGAAGGGCCATAGGTGAAGGCATCCAGTGAGCTGCCATTGCCAGCTGAAAACCAGATGGGACTCTCGAAGCCAGGGGGTGCAACGTCAAGGACCAGGCAGACCACCAGCGTCTGCTGCTTCCCGTCCACCAGCAGTGTGATTGGTGGGGCCAGAGAAGGGAAGGGTGTGCTGCCCATACCTGCAAGAGAGCACATACTTGTAGGGGGCCTAGAACTGCCCATGCCCTCCCAGGTCCGCATCTCATATCCTTCCATCTGGGTTTCTCTTCCATCAGTCCTCCCACCAACCATCAATCTGTCCTCCCCGGGCGTCCATCCTTCTCTCCTTGAATTTACCTACCTAACCACCTTCCTTCCCTCCATCATTTCTACCATCATCCATCTTCCCTACATCTCTTCTTTCTACTTTCAATCTCTATATATCCATCCATCCATTTATCCATCTTCCCTTCCTTCCATTCATCCATCCATACTTCTGTCACATCTGAATCTCTGTGTGCCAGGCACTGGGGATACAACATCAATTAAAATATTGTCCCTGCTCTCAGTGATTTCAATCCCATGAGAAAGGCCACAGATGCAAACAAATACTCATAGTACCTTGTTGTGCCGGCCTCAGGAGAGTGGTTACCTCTGGGGAGGAAAGGAAAGAGGTAGGATATGGAATGAGATCAAAGAAACTCAAATGCTCTGCACCTTTTTGTTTCTTTTTAAAAACTATTTGATTCAAATGTGGCAACATTTTAACCATTTGCTAATCTGAGTGGCCTATGCTTGGGTGCTTGTTGTATTAGTCTCAGTTTTTTGTTTTTTTTTTTTATGTTAAGTCTGTAGCATTTTGTTTAGATTTAATTCACATACCATACAATTCACCCATTTAATGTGTATGTCCGTATTATTTTATAATTTTAAAAAAGCCAAAATAAGTCATGTAAGTACTGCAAACATTTGTCCTGTATTTTTCAGAATAGTCCTGATGTTCCACAAACTTATTCTTTGCAATAAAGATGACTCATTTAATATATAACAAAATGCTATTTTTGAATGGGTGGCTGTCTTTTCATATAAACAGAATCTCAAAAGTTAAAACCTAGGGAAGGGAGGTGGGAAGGGGGTTCAGGATGGGGAACACGTGTATACCCATGGCGGATTCATGTTGATGTATGGGGAAACCAAAACAATATTGTAATTAGCCTCCAATTAAAATAAATAAATTTATATTAAAAAAAAAAGTTAAAACCTACAAATTCACACCATGAGTTAAGTGCAGCCAAGCTAAAGAAATGCCCCAGGGTTCAGGGAAGGCACTAGAAAATCTTGTGGGACCTGGAGGTAGGGGGTGCTCACAAAACTTTTTTTTTTTGGCTGTACCATGCAGCACATGGGGTCTTAAGTTCTCTGGCCAGGGATTGAACCTGTGCTCCCTACAGTGGAAGTGTGCCTTCTCAACCACTGGACCACCAGGGAAGTCCACAAAAGATTTCTTGAAGGTCAAATAACTGACCTAGAAGCAGGCAGATGGTAAGTAGTCACTCAGGGTTTGGATTCAGACCTCTGTGACTCCCAATCTCACAGACCAACCCACTTGGAAAGATGACCAAGATTTTCCTACATGTCACAGAGGACCAAGCCTGGAACATGGCCTCAGACAGAGTTGGTTTGACTTTTGATTCATCCACTTAATTTACTGAGTCTTAATTGTCCCATCAATACAATGGGGTTAATCACACCAACCCAAGGAAACTGTAGTGGATAATGAAGCTCATGACCATAAAACACCTGGCAGATGAGGATTAGTATCATCAATACTAGTATTAATAAGGCATCATGAACAAAGGGAGGAGAAAAGGCTGAGAATGGGTTCCAGGAGCCTCAGCCTCCTGAACCTTTCCAGCTGTACATAGAGAAACACTCCTCGAGTTGAGTTCAGCATCTACCTCCTCCACGAAGCCTCCCAGAATTGCTCCTTCTCACCCTGGCTGCTTCCTTTTCAGAGCACAGGTCTCCCACCACGGGCTCTCCCTGCTCCACATGGGTGTGATTTATCTCCCTAGCAAGGGAGTGCTGGTGACATACTGGGGGCCAGCTTTAGAACAAGGAGATGTCCTGATTCAAAGGTCAAGGAGCTTTCCCCACCACAAACATACGAACATGCACATGCTACTAGATGAACCCGGAATTCTCAAAAATTTAGTCCTTCGTCTCCAGCCCCCATCTTTGTAGGAGTGGGGTCAGGGGTCAATACACCTGGAAAGTCACTGAGGCCTTGAGACTTCTAAGCACCTATTGGTAGAGGGGGTTGGGAGCGAACATGAGATACCCTGAGCCCTGAGGGCAGGAGACGGGACAGGAAGGAGCCGGGGACTCACCGTGTGGCCCGTGTCCTATGGCCCTGTACAGCCCGCCACAGCCAGGCTACCCCACCCCCACCCATCATGCACACCTGTCCAGCTCACTCCAAGAGGTGAGCACCCTCCCTCCCAACACGGTGGACTCTGGGGGAGCAGGACTTGGGGGCCCCAGAGCAAGATAGCTGGGAGGTGGAGTACAATGGGGAAGGGGATAATGGGCTTCTGGCAAGACCCTCCTCAGGGGACCCCAAATACCTCTGTCCTGCCTCCCTGCATCCCTCCCACACCAGGGATGCCCAGAGTGAGGGTGTGGGCTTGGGCCCACTAGAGGGGCACAGAGAAGGGTGCAGGGGTTTGCTCACCTGTGGGCAGGGCTGGACACCCGAGGGCCAGGAGAAGCAGCAACCAAGACTCAGCCATGGCCCACCTGAGAGGAGGCAGGACCCAGCTGCAGACCTGCGTGTGGGCTGGGGGAGGAGGCAGCCACAAGACGGCCTCGCAGGCCACAGGCACAGCTGCATGTCAGCTGCTCCACCACGGAGCCGTTTCCCCGGGCGAGGAGCCTCCCACCCCCACCCTGGCCCCCAAACCCAGCCTTCTCTCACCGGTCCAGGGAACTCAGAGCACCACACCCCCTCCCATCTGAGGAGCACTCCACAGCGTGCAAGGCCTTTTCCCAGCCACTGCCCCGGTCACCTGCAGGATCTAGGGCACTTGACGGTATGTCAGGGGCTTAACATCCAGCACTTCATTCCATCACCCAACTACTGTGAGTTCCATTTCACAGGTGAGGCAACTGAGGCTCAGAGAGATGGAGTGACCTGCCCAAGGCCACCCAGCTGGCCAGTGGCAGAGCCAGGGTTTGAACTATTTTCTGATGGCTAGCCTTACTATAGCCAAAAAGCCCAATAAGCTTATTTCCATGTAGTCAAATATAACACTTTTAAATAGAATTTGTTTTCTAGATCAGTTTCAGGTTAATAGCAAAAGTGATTTCCCATATACCCCCTGCCCCATCGCATCAAGCCACCTCCCCCACCTTTAAAAAAATTATTCTTGGCTGTGCTGGGTCTATGTTGCTGGGTGGGGGCAGTTGCGGCAAGCAGGGGCTACTCTTGGTTGGTGCTTGGGCTTCTCATTGCCGTGTCTTATTGTTGTGGAGCACAGGCTCTAGAGCGAGTAGTCTTCAGTGGTTGAAGCGAACAGGCTCAGTAGCTTTGGCTCATGGGCTCAGCAGTTGTGATGCCGGGCTTAGCTGCTCTGCAGCATGTGGAGTCATCCCTGACCAGAGATGGAACCCATGTCTCCTGCATTGGCAGGCAGATTCCTATCCACTGTACCACTATGGAAGTCCTCAAGTCCCCTTTTAAAAATGCCATTTTCAGTGACTCCCCTAAATTTAGCTGTAGCTATCAATTTGACCCTGATACTTCACATCCAGATATATATTCTGATGGAATAAGAGAGTCAATCATTGTAAGACAAAGATTTGTGCACAAAAATGTTCTTCTAAGTATTATATTAGAAACCAAGAGAGGGAATTCCCTGGTGGCCCCGTGGTTAGGACTTCATACTGCCAAGGGCCGAGGTTCAATCCCTGGTGGGGGAATTAAGATCCTGCAAGCTGCAATGTGTAGCCAAAAAAAGCCCCAAAACAACAAAATCAAACCAAGAGAAATAACTACCTATGTTCAATGCTTGGAGAAGAGTTGAATGAATTAATGTTTGGCATATTTATGTTAGTAAATATTATGCAGCAGCTTTTTTTTTTTTTTTTTGGCCATGCCTGGCCACTTAGGGGAATCTTAGTTCCTAATCAGGGATGGCAGGGATGAGTGATGAGAAAGTGATGAGTCCTAACCACTGGACCACCAGGGAATTCTGTATGCAGTACCTTTTAAAACCATGTTTTTAAAAGAATATTTAATGACTCAGGATATAGACTAGAGTTTGGTTCAGTGTGTGGGCTGTGAAGCCAGAACATTCAGGAGTTGTGTGATTTTCACCAAATTATTGACTTCCCTAAATCTCAATTTCCTCATCTGTACAATGGGAATAATACCTCAACTTAAACAGATCACCTATGAAGTGGGCCTAGCATTATTCTCTCTATATAGTAAGAAGTCAATAAGTGTTCTCTTTCTTTATATATGTGTATACTAAATTACATACACAGAAAACTGAAACAAACAGGATTCAAATTTAAATGGAAAATATACACCCAATTTTGCATAAGAAATATATGATTATTCCTAGAAGGAAGCAGACCAAATGTTAACAATAGCTATCTCTGCAAGTGAGGATATTGAATAGTTTTTCTTTTCATGTTTATAGTTGTTTATTTCTTCAATTTTCTATGACAAACCTGTATTATATTAAAAATCAGGATAATAAACATTATTAAAACATAAAACTGCAGACATACTAGAGCTTATTTAGCCATTCCTTTACTTGTAGATATTTGGGTTTTCCAGTTTGGGGCAACAGTTATCTTTATTCATAAAGTATTTTCCAAATTCATACTTACTTCCTTAAAATTGGCTTAAAGGCCTCAATGATTTTGAGGGCTTTTGTTTAACTTAAAAGTTTTTACAATTGTAGTAAAGTGGTGGTGGTGGTGGTTTAGTTGTTAAGTGGTCTCCGACTCTTGCGATCCCATGGACTGTAGACCACCAGGCTCCTCTGTCCATGGGATTTCCCAGGCAAAAATATTGAAATGAGTTGCCATTTCATTTTCTAGGGATCTTCCCGACCCAGAGATTGAACCCAGGTTTCCTGCATTGAAGGTGGATTCTTTACCACACAGTAAAGTACACATAACATAAAATGTACCATTTTAGGATCAGTGATATTAAGTACATTCACATTCATATTGTACATCTCTCAGTGGATATCCCTCAATGGTTGCTTCTCTGTTATAACTATCGTGAACACGGGTGTACAAATCTCTCTTCAAGACCTTACTTTTAGTTCTTTTATATGTATACCAGAAGTAGAATTGCTGGATCATACAGTAATTTAATTCTAACTTTAATTTTGATAGTGGCCATTGGAAAGGGTGTGAAGTGTTATCTTATGGTGGTTTCAATTTGTATTTCCCTAATGATTAGTGCTGTTGTGCATCTGAGGCCTCTGTGTTTTAAGTCTCCCTGATATACTTGTTATACTAGTCCATGGAATTTTCCAGGCAAGAATAATGGAGCAGGTTGCCATGTCCTTTTCCAGGGGATCTTCCCAACCAAGGGATCAAACTCATGTCGCTTGTGCCTCCTGCATTGGCAGGCAAATTCTTTACCGCTGCACCACCTGGGAAGCCCCTTATGATTCATGTTAGTATAAAACCACTGCAATGTACGGAAGGCCCACACCATCCCTACCAGAGCTTCGTTGCTATTGTTCAGTTGCTCAGTTGTGTCCGACTCTTTGCAACCCCATGGACGACAGCACTCCAGGCTTCCATGCCCTTCACCATCTCCCAGAGCTTGCTCAAACTCATGTCCATTGGGTCAGTGATGCCATCCAACCATCTCGTCTCCTGTCATCCCCTTCTCCTCCTGCCTTCAATCTTTGGCATTTCATTAAAAAATAAAGTAAAAATTTTAAAAATCCTACTTTAATCAGTTAATGGCATCTCATTTCTCTGATGACATTGTTTTCCCATTTTTAGTTGTTTCCTTTACTGAGCTGTCCATAGTCCTCTTTTAGTCGTAGTGTCTAATTAATTTTGTAAGGGCTTTAACATATTAAAGATATCAACTCTTTGTATAATGCACTTTCGTCATTGTTGTTTCAGTCGATAAATTGCGTCTGACTCTTTGTGACCCCATGGACTGTAACCTGCCAGGCTCCTTTGTCCATGGGATTTCCCAGACAAGAATACTGGAGAAGGTTGCCATTTTCTTCTCCAGGGCATCTTCCTGATCCAGGGATGAAATCCGAGTCTCCTCATTGCAGGTGGACTCTTTAGCACTTAGCCACCTGGGAAGCCCTATAATGCACTTGGCTGGAGCCTTTTACCAATTCACTGACTACTTTTAATTTCACTTTTTAAAAAAACCCTGCAGTTATTTGTTTTGTATGAACCAACATATCCATCTTCCCTATTGGGATTTAGCTCATACTTTTAAAGCCTAGAAAATCCTCTCCCCTCTAAAGGATGGATACATTCCCACTTGTCTTTTTGTGCAAGTGTTGTTTAATCCCCCACCTCCCATTTAACGCCATCGGGAACTGAATTAATTTTGGTATGTTGTAGAAGATGTGCCTCTAAATTTCATTTTTTTTCCCCCAAAGAACAAATCAATTATCCCAGGATTATTCATAGATAATCCTTCTTGTCCTCACTATTTGCAAAACATTCTTTATTACATGTTAATATCTTTTACATTGGCGGGTTTATTTCTTCCTGGCTTTCTGATTTCTTTATCCTGGTACCATCTTCACTCGTTTCCGCCTGGATGGTTATTTTAATAATCTTGTCGATGGCACTCCCCGGTGTCCTGAGGGACCCCCTTGGCCCAGGTTGAGTTCCCACCCCTTTCCCGCGGGGCAGCCTGGAGGCCTCGGGTGCCACGTGTTCCCAGGCGCCACCCTGGCCCAGGTGCTCTCAGTCTTGAAGTCTCAGTGGGTTCCCCCCGGGAGGGGGAGGGAGAGAGGCAGGTGTCCTTAACGACTCTCCTGCCTTCCAGCCGGTGGAGGTGCTGGCTTGGGCTCAGTTACCACAATACAGATGGGGAAGAGCCCTTTGGCTTGCTTTGTTTTTGAGTTTCAAGATCTTCCCAGAATAAGAAGGCTGAAGACCCCCACCCCCATCCGTGCCATCAGCAGCCTGCCTCACCTGCTGTCTGACTGGGCCACCTCGAGTTGGGACAGCTACCCTTCTACTGGCCCATTCCCAGCTTCCTGACACAGGTTGGCCTGGAAGATTTCTTTGCCTGCTCTTACATTGGTTCCCTCCTTCCAGCAGCCCCAGGAATCTCCCCCCTCCCCGACCCCACAGCCTGGCAGATTCTAAAGATGCCCTCCCCCCAGGATGGTGAGGATGCTGGTTTTAGATCCCAGAACTGAATCCCTTCTCTGAGCTCCTCACTTGGGACAGAAACTGCCATTTGCAGATCCGCAACATAGAGCCAGAGAGTGTTCACAGACATCTCATTTAATCCTCAGTTCAACCTCTCAGATCATGTGTTATCATCCCAATTTTGCAGTCGAGGAAACTGAGGCTCTGAAAAATGCAGTTACATCGCAGAGGATTCTCTGGTAGGCACGTGAAGTTGGGCATTCATTCCAGGTATGTGTTCATAGGTCTGTCTCTCTCCAAAGCTTTTTTCACAAGGTTGTGGGGAGAATTCAACTTAATATGGGGACCCACCTGACTGCTGGGTACACAGCGTATTATCCTTCTCCCCTCTGTTTTCACAGGCACAGGTAGAAAACCCAGGGCTGTTGTTAAACTGAGATGAGCCACATAGAATGTGAAAAAGAAAGTTTAGGGAAAGTAGCAATGCTTACTAGAGAAGACTGCTGATGCTGCCAATAACTACGGAGTGTGAATCTGACGTACCTGATTCAACCGTAACCAGAGGGGCAAACAGGGAGTCAGCATGTGTATTTCTACTGAAATATCGAGTAGAAGTTTCTTTTAGTAACATCAATGGGAGACTTCCCTGATGGTCCAGTGGCTAAGACTCTGAGCTCCCAATGCAGGGGGCCCTAGTCCCATCCCTGGTCAGGAAACTAGATCTCACATCCTGCAAATGAAGACCCAGTGCAGCCTTAAAAAAAGTATTGACAGGGATACCTAGTCCACTGATCAACTTAAAATCCTACAGTAATTTTTATTTATTTACTTATTTTTTGGCCACACCTGGCAACATTCAGGATCTTAGTTCCCCCACCAGGGATCAAACCTGCACACCCCACAGTAGAAGGGTGGAGTCTTAACCACTGGGCCCCCAAGGATATCCCCCCTACAATAATATTTAAAATGAAAAATTAAAATCACCTCAATGTTCAATATTAAGGTAATGACTGAATAAACTAGGATAAGTCTACATGATGAAATATTATGCAGGCCTTAAAATGTCCTTTCATTCAGACCCGTTTATTGGTCTGTTTTATGCCAAAGTTTGGGGCTGGACATAATAAGACAAAAAGAGAAACTCCTTGTGGTCATGGAAGGAGACAGACTCAGAAACAGATCAGGGACTTGGAGTATGACAGAGGCCGTGACTGAAGCATGTATGTGTGTATATTTAGAGGTAGAGAATGGGGTACTAGAAGAGGGAGATTATTCTTCTAGATCTGGAGTGAGAATCAGGAAAATTCTTTAGAAGATGATGCTTGGGCCAAGTCTTGATTCTTTCTAAAAAGTTTGTAATGCCATGGATGTGAACTTGGGCAAACTTCGGGAGATGGTAAGGGACAGAGCGGACTGGCATGCTGCAGTCCATGGGGTTGCCAAGAGTCGGACATGTCTGGGCGACTGAACAATGACAAATGCTATGGAAAACTTTTATTATGATGTTAAAGGATGTTCATGGAGACACCACACCAGCGTGGGTTGCTTAACACCAAGTTTAATTTACATAAGAAAGACGTAAATTTTATTCTGTGTACACTATTGTTATTTTAGGATTTCTGTTGCTCATTGCCAAACTAATCCTAATTAAAATACACGTTGTATGTGCCATGGTCCTAGCAGAAACACTGATGGGTAATTTGAAGAGAGTTTAATAAAGGGATTGTTTGTAAAGGTGTGGGCAGGGTATAAAGAAATCGCTAAGGCTGCTGCAGCACCCCATGGCTAGTAATAGTGAGGTGTCAGCCCCTGAGGCCAGAAGAGGGGAGGGGAGCAGTTACAGGAACCCAGAGCCAGAGACAGCTGTGTGGAGAGGGTCCTTGAAAACACACAAGGAGCTGTGACCTCCCAATAATGGAGGTGCTGCTGATCTGGCAGGGAGGGAAGGAGAATAAAGGACCTGACTTTGCCATCTTCCCATCCTTAGGCCTCTGGCTGGTCCCCCACTGACAAATAGGGGGTGTGGGAGTCCTCTGAGACTTTCCAGGTCACAGGGCTGGTGGGATGGGAAGAGGGAGGGAGAATCTGGAAGGTCACAGAGAAGCTCCTCTTAAGCTTTGTGCAGATGAAAAATCCACATCCCCAACACAGAGAACACTCAGGGACCCATCAACTACTGTATCATTGGGAAGTGATGTCATATGTCAACCGAAACCTAAAATATTAGCTCCCATCGGTGTTGTTCACATAAGGTAGCAGGGGACAATGGGGGTTATGAGAACTAAGTTCATATTCACAGCTGCCTCCTTTGCCCTCCAGTGATGTATTCCTTTTATCCTTTGCCAGCACCTTGGCTGGACTGGGTTCTTTACCTGGTGGTGACTCAAACCTTTATTCCTATGGGGTCTGAGTCCTTGAGAATCTTGACATAGTGGGTTGCTGAAGTTTTCTGTTAACCAGGACAACTAAGCAGAGAATTCTTTTTTAGGGAACTGATTCTTTAAAAAAAAAACCAAAAACATTTATTTATTTGACTGCACTGGGTCTAAGTTTCAGCACTGAGCAGTGACTTAAGAGGCACTTAGTAAATCCCCAGGGTTCCAGATCTAGTGCCTACCTCTAGAGTGTGGTAGCAAGCAAAATTTTCTCTGGTAATTGAGATTAGTCAACCCAGATATTACACTAACCTCTTTCTCTGCCTGCTGGTTCAGTAGCATGAGAAACCAAAATGGCCAGGGGTCATCTCAGCTTTTCTAAATCATCAGTACTAGGATCATTCCACAGTGCAAGTGTTTCTCCCTTGAATGCTAAGTTGCCAGACTCCCTGAGGTCAAGGTTACGGGGATGGGTAGCAAAAGTTCTTCCAGTAGATCCTAAACTTTAGCTATAATAGGGAAAATCCTGAAGCTACCCCGACCTCTTGGTTGTATATATGTGTGTGTGCTCAGTCACTTCGGTTGTGTCCGACTCTTTGCGACCCTATGGACTATAGCCTGCAGACTCCACTGTCCATGGGGAGTCTCCAGGCAAGAATACTGGAGTGGGTTGCCATTCTCTTCTCCAGGGGATCTTCCCAACCCAGGAATCAAACTCATGTCTCCTGCATTTCCTGCATTGTAGGCAGATTCCTTATTCACTGAGCCACCAGGGAAGTCCCAGTGTATTGGGACACACAATTTTGGTTTTGGCTTAAAGAATACACTGTATCCTACAGGATAGAACATCCACCTTGTAGGCTGTAGTTTCTCTGCTCTAACTGAGCCTAGAGCTGGTCCGTCCTCCATTCTATCAAGCCAACTGCTCCTGGGTCATGGGGCACCTGGTAAGACCGGTGAATGCCTTGGGTATGAGCTCAGCTATATGCTTTCTTGGCAATAATACACGTGCCCATGTTGCAGGCGATGTTATGTGGCATGCTATGGAGATGGATAAGGTATTCTTTAAGTCCATAAATAGTGGTGATGACAGAAGCACTGGAGGCAACAGTGAATTCATATCTGGAACATGGGTTCTCTTGAAGATAAAGCACAGCGCATCCATTCTAGGGGGTGCAAATCAAGTCAAAATGAGAATGGTGCTCTGTCAGGCTGTAAGTAGGATGGTCACTCAGCACTGGCCACAGCCAGACTAGCCTCAAGGACCATGGGAAGTCCTCAGGGAAGACCATGTTATTAAGCCAAAGCATAGCTTCCATGCCTGCTACCATGGGTCCACTGAACAAGCCCTGGAGTGCCAGGGGAAAAGGCTGACCGTGGTCCACAGCCTGTCATTTTTGCCCAACTGCTGACCATTCTTTCCCATGCTTTATTCTGGGTCATTCTTTGGTTGTTAAGCATCACCACCTGCTGTTTACCCCACTAGGATACCATTATTCTCATCAAGATCAGGGAATTCAGTTTCACTATCTGGTATCCCTCATTAGCATCTCCAGCCTACAGAGGATGGCCATCAGAGCTAGTCTAGGAGCTGGTGGCCCTCACCAAGGCATTTTTGGATTTTATTTATGTACTTATTTTTGGCTGTGCTGGGTCTCTGTTGCCAAGTGTGGGCTCTCTCTAGTTGTGGCGAGCGTGGGCTACTCTCTGGTTGTGGTGTGAGGGCTTCTCATTGTTGCAAATCACAGGCTGTAGGGCATGCAGGCTTCAGTACTTGTGGCACATGGGCTCTGGAGTGAGCTCACAGCTCAATGACTCCAGAGCGCCAGCTCAGCAGTTTCGCCCACAGGCTGCCTTGCAGCGTGTAGAATCTTCCCAGACCATGGATCAAACCCATGTCCCCTACACTGACAGGGGATTCTTAACCACTAGACCACGAGAGAAGTCCACCGATGCATTTCTTAATCCTCTGGTAAAAGGGAGTGTTTTCCAGACCACCTTAAAATACACGGCTAGGAGTAGTTAAGCAGATTGCACATAGTAAATCCAATCCAGCATTCCCATCTCTCTGAGATTTTGGATTCCTTCCTTTATAGTATGCCAGGGAAATTCTGGCATTTCAAGTTTATTAATTCTAGGCTACCAGTAAGTCCAGGCTTTAATTAAGCATCTTAGCAGACTATTAATTCCTCTCCCAGGTGCTTGAGCCAACACATAAAACCCCAAATCCTGTATGAGCATCCATGGCCATGAGTTTGGCCAAACTGTATCTTATCTTGGCCAAACTGTATCCACCCTCCCGAGTCTATTTCCCTTAGAACTTCTCCCACACATGCTCCCATGGCTCCTGCCAAGGCAGTTTGGCAAGGGCTTGTGACTCTGGGCATCGTTTTCTCAGCGTGGGCCTTGTGCTCCTCCACCCAGGCTGTGCTGAGATCTAACTCATGAAGGGCCTGGGGTCAGAAGGGATGGAGGGGGAGGGGTTCTGAGACTGGCCTCCTAGGAGACAGGATCACGACAAGAGGAGGCTGTCTCTATGGACAAGACACTTCAAGAGAATCTGGGAATTCAAGTTCTTAGTCTTGTCCGTGTCTGCCCAAATGTCCCCATCTCAAGGTCCACCCTTTCCCATCAATGCCCTCATCTTAGCATAAGAGACCTAGAGGGGTGAGGTTTTTTTTTTTTTTTTTGGCTATGGCTTGCTGGATCTTAGTTTCCCAATTGTCAGTTAAAGCTCAGAGTTACAACCACTGAATGGCCAGGGAATTCCCTATAGGTATTTAATAAGCCACATAAGCCCTCTCTAGGAGATGCAGGTTCAATCCCTGGGTCGGGAAGATCACCTGGAGAAGGAAATGGCAACCCACTCCAGTATTCTTGGCTAGAGAAGTCCATGGACAGAGGAGGCTGGCAGGCTAGAGTCCATGGGGTCACAAAGAGCTGGACACGACTTAGCGATTAAAAAAACAACAACAACAATGAACTCTATCTGTAGAAGGTGAGGGACTCCTTCAAGGTCCCATCAAGGAGTCCACATTGCTCACTCACTCTCCTCATCAGGCACTGGTAACTCCCAGATCTCCTTTCTCCTGCAAGTGTTCCCGAGGCCATCAGAAGGTCACCTATGACTGAAACTGACATAGGCCACAGAGAGAAGGTGAGTTCTCCCTTCATCCAGTGTTCGGTTAAAAACCCCAACTGGAGTACCATGTAGTCTAGTGCTAAGTGCCTGTAGTTAGCAGAGAACCCACAAGTTCAAGAGCACAGTCCCCAACAAGACTACGCTTAGTTCAGATGCCAACTGCAAATTCAGAGTCCTGGGCCACAGGCCGTTTTGTCTCACTGGGTACAAATTTGGGAGATGCCGCAACCCCTTGAGTTCAGTAATTTGCTAGACAACTCACAGAGCTCAGGAAAGTTCTGTTCTTAGGATTACAGTTTTGTTAGTATGTGTGAGAGTGTGTGTGTGCATGTGCACACACACCCTCTCAGTTGTGTCCCACTCTTTGTGACCCCGTGGACTGTAGCCCACCAGGCTCCTCTGGCCATGGGATTCTCCAGGCAAGAATACTGGAGTGGGTTGCCATTTCCATCTCCAAGGAATCTTCCCAACCCACATCTCTTGTATCTCCTGCATTCGCAAGCGGGTTCTTTACCAGCTGAGCCACCTTTTGTTAGAGAGGGTATCAACCAGTGAAAGTGTGTGTATTAGTTCACTCTTGAGTCCAATTCTTTGTGACCCCAGGGACAGTAGCCAGCCAGTAGCCTGCCAGGCTCCTCTGTCCTTGGAATTCTCCAGGCAAGAATACTGGAGTGGGTTGCAATTTCTGCCTCCAGGGGATCTTCCCAGACCAGAGATCAAACCCAGGTCTCCTGCATTGCTGGTGGATTTTTTACAATCTGAGCCACAGGGAATCAGAAGGACCAGTCAGATGAAGAGGCACCTAGGGCAAGGTCTGAGGATGGCCTGCATTCAGGGCTTCTGTGTCATCTGGTGGAGCCAGGGCATGCTACCCTCCCGATACATTGATGAGTTCATCGATCAGGAAGCTCCACTGAGCTTTGTGTCCAAAGTTATTATAGAGGGTCCATTCCATAGGAGAAGAGTCGGACATGACTGAGCGACTGAACTGAACTGAACTGATTCCATAGGCACTGCTGATTAAACCATTGGCTGGAGGCTGAACTCAGTCCCACTTCCTGGACCCCCCATGGCTCAAAGCCCCAACCCTCTAATCATATGACTGGTCGTTCCCAGTCCTGAAACCCCTAAATGGGGCCAACACGAGTCACTTTCTTTGCATAAATGATCAGGGCCCACCATGAATATCACTTGTAATACTTGGGAAATTCCCAGGATTTAGTCTCCTTGTGAGGAACCAGGGACAAAGGCCAAATTCTTTATTATACGACACTAGTGTGGTCAGTTTCCTCCAGACTGATCTCTATAGCTCACCCTTTCCAACTTTTTGACAAATTTCAAACTGTTTAGATTCACTAATTCTTAGCAGTTTTGCCATATAAACCTTTTCTCTCGCATCATGACATTCACCCATAAGTACCTCAGCATGTATCTCCTATTCCCCACATAAGGAAAACACAATTACTGCACTTAACACTGATATAATATTGTCATCTAATACATAGAGCATATTCAAGTTTTCCCAAGAGTAAAATGTCCTGTGTAACTGATTTCCCCCTTATCTTCCTCCAATCCAGGATGCACACTTTGCATTTTCCACATGCCCTTTAGTCTGACATAGACCTTCAATCTTGTCTTTTTCTGTCTCTGTGTTTTATGACCTCAACATCTATAAAGCGTCCAGGTCAGTCATTTTTAAAATGTCTCCTACTGTGTCTATTCATTCCTCCAGTTTAGATTCAGAGCGAACGTTCTTGGCAGAAACGCTACAGAGATGTAGTGTTTCTAAACCTGTAGTGTGCTTCCATCACTTCAGGAGACAGATGAAGCTAGTTTGTCCAATTAGTAGTAATTAAGCTTTGCTCGCTTGATTAAGGCGGTGTACGCCAGATCAGGCTAGCTTTCGATAAACATAGAAACCTGGGTTTTATTGGCATTGATTTCCCAAGCAGCTGAAGGGAATGTAGCCCTCCTGGCCTGCCTTCATCTTCACTCCTCCACTCTGTGAAAGCCAGGGATAGTCTCCACCGCAGGACGTGGGGGGAGAGTGGCTAGGCTCTGCAGGGGCGTCGCTTGTTCCCAGTTCTCCTGAGGCCAGCGGAGACATCGCCTCCGTTATTTTCTGTCTGGCACTGCTGGGCCCGGGATGGAGGTTATCCCCGCACCCCACCACGCGCCACGTGTCTACGCAGTAGTCTCAGCCCGTGCGTGAAAGCAGGTGAGTTGCCATGACCCAGGCATCTGTGCAGACTCGGGTCTTTTTTTGCTTGTATCCGCGTCTGCGCACACAGTTCCGTTCTGTGCAAGCCTTACCGGCTTCTAAAGCATTCTGTCAGGGCCTCTGGGTCGAGCTAAGGGCTCTATGTGTCGGTAAAGCGTTTCGGCGCGGAGCTTGCCCCCCGCTCTCTGGGCCACTTGGTACGGTCTGCGTCCCCCTTCACTTCTTCCGGCCGTGGTTGCGCCCATCCAACCCGGAAGCGCCCAGGCTCCGCGCCCGCCATGGAGCCTCTCGCCTGTCGGAGTGAGTCCGGCCCGGCTCCCTCGCCCGCCGAGTCAACCCAGGCCTCAGTGACACTTGCGCAGCTCCTGCAGCTGGTCCAGCAGGGCCAGGAGCTCCCCGGCCTGGAGAGGCGCCAGGTCGCTGCGACCCTTGACGAACCCACGGCGTCCCGACTCCCGCGGAGACCCAAGCCCTGGGAGGCCGCGCGCTCCGCGGAGCACCCAGCGCCACAGTTCCAGACTGGGGACCGCGGGCTCGCCGATCCTCCGAGTGGGCAGAGGAACCGCCTGGAGGAGCCTGGCTCGGCCGTTTCTGAGGCTCCAGGTCCTTTGCAGCTGTGAATGAAAAATTTTGCTGCCCTGTCGGCAAAGGACACTGCAGCCCCAAGGGACATCCCCAGAATGGAGGAAGGCCTGACTACTACTGAACCCTCAGCCACTGCGGACACTCCCAACCGTGCACCCTGAGGTGCCTCCGGATGGGATAGAATAAGATACTGGCCTTGGACAGCTAAGGTTCATAGCAAAGGAATATTATTAGTGAGCCCGGACTCTTATGACTTCCTATGCATGAGAAAAGCTAAATTCTTTGATGTGAACTGTCTGGTTTTCTTTAACAGTAATCTTTTGATGTTCTGACTACCTGGTTTTGTTGCAAAACTCTTGTATATCCTACACAGCAGTCCCTCAGAGCTCTGTGAGGCTGCCTCCTGGGCTTGAGTTCTCAGTCTGCCAAATAAAACTATTCTCCACTTTTAGGTTTTGCTTTTTTTTTTTCTCCAGTCCACAGTTTTGATGACCACTGAGGGAACCCAGAGCAGACTTATTTCCTTCGCCTGAACTCTACGGGGAAATGGAGCCTTGGTACTAGCAGAGACCTCTTGTGCCCACCCACCGCCTCGTAGAGTTCAGACGAATTTGGGTGAGTCTCTCCTTGTTCTCGGATCTCCTGATTTTTGATGGAGTATTCTGAGCTTTGCTTGGCAGTGTCTCACAGGTGCCTGGCTCCGCAATTGAAAGATATTGGGGAGGGACCTCCCTAGTTGACAGGATACTAGAGGAGCTCTGTTGAAAGACTCCGGAAGAAAGTACCCTCTAGCGGAAAGATACAGAGGAAGCCTGGTTGAAAGACACTGGGGGAAAAAAAAAAGACACTGGGATTTGCCCAGTAGAAAAGATAAGGAGGAGTCTGGGCTGCATGTTTCAGTAAGAGGCTCACCTGAGGCCTTCCTCAAATTGGATACCTTAAAAAGAATTCACTGGGATAAAAGATTTAAAAGTAAATCTTATCCCCGAGAAATTCATCTTTAAAATGGGAAATAGATTCTCTCAAACGAAAATGAGGGACATCAGAAAACCCACCTCAGACTAACAACACTCGAGCCAGATTTGTGAATGTACAGAGTTCATACTTGTAAGTACCTACTTAATTGGGAATTAAAGGAAATCCCACCCTGAAAATGACTTAAGCTGGGGCTCTCTTATTGACTATGCAGTTAAGTTAGAAAAAGCCAGCTTGATAAAAAAAAAACATCTGAATTCTGACCTTAAGCAAAAGCCCTTGTAGGGGGAGCTTGCATTTTTCTGTGTGTTTGAGATGTAAATATTCCACCTCATCTCTTTCAGGCCTTTTGTGTCAGGCCTTTAGTTTTTTGAGAACTTGGTCTCTGCCATCTGGAAGGTGCACGTATGGTGTACACTTGGCAGACAGTCATATAGGCTGGGATTCTGAGCAGTCTTTTGTCTGGCTACCAACTCTGATGGGCTTTTTGCCATATATATGTATTTTTTAATTGGGGAATAGCTGCTTTGCAATATTGTGTTGGTTTCTGCCATACATCAACATGAATCAGCCACAAGTATACATATGTCCCCTCCCTCCGGAGCCTCCCTCCCATCTCCCACGCTTCTAGGATGTCACAGAGCACTGGGCTGAACTCCCTGTGTCACACAAGAAATTCGTCCACTTCTCCTGCCCCCAATCCCTCCCAGCATCAGAGTCTTTTCCAGTGAGTCAACTCTTCGAATGAGGTGGCCAAAGTATTGGAGTTTCAGCTTTAGCATCATTCCTTCCAAAGAACACCCAGAGCTGATCTCCTTCAGAATGGACTGGTTGGATCTCCTTGCAGTCCAAGGGACTCTCAAGAGTCTTCTCCAACACCACAGCTCAAAAGCATCAGTTATTCGGCGCTCAGCCTTCTTCACAGTCCAACTCTCACATCCATACACGACCACTGGAAAAACCATAGCCTTGACTAGACGGACCTTTGTTGGCAAAGTAATGTCTCTGCTTTTCAATATGCTATCTAGGTTAGGTGTCTCAATTATGGTTTTCTCAGTATATGCCCAGTATATATAATGGGTATATGTATATATATGTATACTGAGGCATATATATATATATGCCTCAGTATATATAGTGGGGTTGTTGGGTCATATGGTAGTTCTATTTCCAGTTTTTTAAAGAAATCTTCATACCGTTCTCCGTGGTGTCTGTGTCAATTTTCATTCCCAACAACAGTGCAAGAGGGTTCCCTTTTCTCTACATCCTCTCCAGCATTTGCTGTTTGTAGATTTTTTAATGATGGCCATTCTTACAGGTGTGAGGTGATTGTAGCTTTGATTTGCGTTTCTCTAATAATGAGCAATGTTGAGCATCTTTTCATGTGTTTGTTGGCCATCTTTATGTGTTCTTTGGAGAAATGTCTGTTAGGTCTTGCGTCCATTTTTTTGTTTGTTTTTCTGGTATTGAGCTGCATGAGCTGCTTGTATATTTTGGAAACTGACCCTTTGTCAGTTGTTTTGTTTGCAATTATTTTCTCTCATTCTGAGGGTTGTCTTTTAATCTTGTTTATTGTTTCCTTTGCTGTGCAGAAACGTTTTCGTTTAAGTCACATTTGTTTACTTTTGTTTTTATTTCCACTACTCTAGGAGGTGAGTCAAAGAGGATCTTGCTGTGATGTATGTCGATGTATCTCAAAGAGTGTACTTCCTATGTTTTCCTCTGAGGCTTTTTGCCAACTGAACTTTGGTGGTGGCAGCCTGTACCACAAAGGCCTTTCCTTTCTTAGACTGTTTTTGGGGAATAAACTTTGTGAGTCTTGCTTAGGTGGCATCTTGTGGGAAATGCCTCCTGCATCTTACTGGTTTGAGGCACTATTAAGATACCTCTCATGAATGGCCAGATGATGGAGCCTTTAAATTGGAGAAACTCTAAACTGGTAAAATTTTAGAGAGCTCTCATTATAAACAGCTGTTTTATTGGTATCTGTGAGGAGAAAGGAAGGTGGGGAAAAAATATGATGGTTAACCTAAGAACTCCCTTAGTTTAAAACAAACAAGATTTGGGAAGCTTTATTGTGGTCTCTTCTTCCCCTCAGTGGGTCTTATAGATGATAATAAAAACACTGGAATAATTAATTAGGTTGATTAACAGGAAAACAAGAAAAAACTGAAGGGAAAGTCTACAGACTTCCCCCCAACAAGGTGGAGATTTTAAGGTGACTGGTCCCAAATGGAGAAAGAAATCCTTAGATGGTTACTCGAAAGTGGGATAAATAAAACAGGCGTTAATAGGATTAAATCAAAGATTTGATAAAACACTACCTAAGGTTGGATGGGCCAAAGGGACCCCCTAGTGGTCTCCAACTTTAAAGGGTACCAAACAAGTCCTCTCTATTTACCCCAGTTAAAACATGTATTTAAAGAGCTGGGAAAAAATACACCGAGATACTTGACCAACAATTATTTGGGGCGACAGGCTAATCAATCAAGTTAAAAGATTGACAAAAGGGCCTGAATCCCTTGGCTTGACTGGGGACTCCAGAGCCCCAGTATAAAAATACAAAGTAGGTAAAATGGTCTGGGAAAATAGAGTTCTAGAATTCCTTGTAAGACCAAAACATGTTCTTTGGGTCCTAATGAAAACTAAAGTTAAAGGTATAAAAGTTGATAGAATTGAGATGAAAGTTAATAAGAAGTATTTATTTAAATAGGCCTTATATTCGATAGTTACATCTCTTTTGCTTAATTATATTGTGGAGTAGACATGTTTTGCTGGGGAATGCTTCCCTTGCTTGATATTATAAGAAGGGGCATATATATCTATGCCTCAGGAAATATGAAACATACTAAAGGAAATCTTAGGCTTATCTGAGCCCATACCATATAAAGTAAGAACCTGAGAATTCATATTCAGGAGTTAATAAGAGATTTTGCTCTGGGCCTAACCTGTGCACTCAAAAAAGAGCCTTTCTTGAATGCCTTCTGTGAGTTTTTGTTATTTTACTTGCTAAGTTAAGTCCAACTCTTTGCAACCCCATGGGCTGTAGCCTGCTGGTCTCTTCTGTCCATGGGATTTACCAGGCAGTGGGTTGCCATTTCCTTCTCCAGGGGATCTTCCCCACCCAGGGATGGAACCTGTGTCTCTTGTATTTGCAGGTGGATTCTCTGAGCCACCAGAGAAGTTTTTGAAGGCATGATAAATTAAACCCGAAACTTTCAGAACACAGGACTCTGAAATTTAGAAATCTTTTCAAATCAATCTTTTAATATAATTTAGGTGACTAAAAAGTTCTTGGAAATTTATTTTTTTATTTTTTTGGAAATTTAAAAGTTTTTGTCTCACAAGTCTTGATAAATCAGAAATGTAAATACAAGCCACAAGAACCTGAAACTGAGCCTAATTGACTCAGAAAGAACCTGAAACCAAGGAAGAAAAAAGGAAAAGGTGGCCTTTTAAAACTTAAACAGTTGGAAAGGCACCCTCCACCAAAATCTAATTCATAGCCTCCTTAAGGGTTTATCAAGATCAAATACAAATCTTAAAAGTCTTTTCCACAAGCAATAAAGCCTTTGTCATCTTAGCAAGCAAATTTAATTTATTCCAACTTACTTATGAACTAGTAAGCTTATATTGTAACTGATTCATAACTAAGTTTTAAAGTGAAGCTATGAGATCTCTAGTTTTGTCTATGTGTCCATGTGTACATTAATAAGAGACATGAGATGTCTACCTCTAGGAAATATTAAAATTAAATTTTAAAAAGAGCTCTATATAATTGACTTAAAAGTAAGATGTTACAAACTAAATATTTCTGAATATGAAAGAAACTGGCCAGAATGAATTTCAGGTTTACATGATCTAAGAAATATTCAATATTAATGTCTCATTAAAAAATGTTTTTATTGACATATCATTACTTATAATGTGTTAGTTTCAGGTGTTAGTCCAGCACAGTGGTTCAGTTTATATACATATATATGCACACATACAAATATATATATTTTTTTCTTTCTCAGACTTTTCCTATAAGGGAAAAGAAAATATTGAGTATAGTTCTCTGTGCTATACAGTAGGTCCTCTTTGGTTATCTATTTTATGTATAGTATAAAATCTGGTATTAAAAGTAGCTTAAGCTTGCTAGCTTAATCAATATAGACGTGTCTTTATTGTACCTAGGTTTACTGAAGGTCAATATATTCATGCTGTTTCTGTTATGGTTTGCCAACAGCACATTTACTTGGTATGGCAGTATTTTTATAAGTTGTAAAATGTAACTGATGAGAGTTTCAGGTGAACTCTTTTAGTAGTAATTATATCTTGGGTATGTCTATCTAAAAGTTTCTCCAGAGTTTTGGTAACTTGAGTTTTGTTAAGTTAAATGAGGAGAATGTTTTGAATGTCCACATTATTTCAAATAAGAAAATGCTGATACATTAATTGCTAAACAGTTCTACATTTAACCACTTTTCTTAGGAGAAGAAAACTAAGTGTTTATTAGAAACATATCTTGTACCACATTGAGGAAAGAAATCATGATATATGTTTCTAGAGGTTTGGGAATATTCCAGTCAGGGAAGGCTGATGTGACAGTTTATAATTACTTGCTGCTTGTTGGTTTTTGCTAGAGATTAAGGGTTGTTTTAAAAAAATATTTATTATTTATTTGGATGCCCCAGGTCTTCGTTGGGACATGTGGGATCTAGTTCCCTGACCAGGGATAGAACTCTGGTGGATGCAGTCTTAGCCACTGGACCACCAGGGAAATCCCAAGATTAAGGTTTATAATGGTTAAAATTGTCGTATATAATTAGAACTACTAAAGATAATAAGGGAACTATTTCAGTATGCAAGGGAAATAGGATATGTGTTTTCAGCAAAAGAAGGTATGAGGAATGGAAATACATTTTATTAAGGGGAAAGAATGATTCCCTAAAGCTGGTTATTTCTGGATTTAAAAAATGGACAAATTAATACGAATATAAAAAGTTGTAGAAAATTTGTTAAAAAAAAAAAAGGAGCCATGAAAAAGTTTGTACATGGGCAGGCTCAGATTAGATAAATTTAATTAGGTAAATGGATAATGTTATTAAAAGTAGGCTGGTGCAAGCTTGGATTTGATTTAGTCTGTTAAGAGAATGAAGTTTTCTTGATATACTGCTTTTGGTAACAGATTGTGTGAAGTTTTTAAGTGATCTGTTTTTTGTTGCTTTTAAAAAATTTTTTTGTCACTTCGGTTAAGCGAGTATTGTTTTACAGTGACCTATGATCCTGTTTGAAACAGTTAGTTGCTCAATTGTGTTTGATTCTTTGCAACCCCGTGGATGGTAGCCCTCCAGGCTCCTCTGTCCATGGGATTCTCCAGGCCAGAATACTGGAAGGGTAGACATTCCCTTCTCCAGGGGATTCCTAATCCAGGGATCTGGGTCTCCTGAATTGGCAGGCAGATTCTTTACTGTCTGAGCCACCAGGGAAGCCTGTAATCCTATTTGACCAAGTGATAATATTTTTGACAAATTTCCCAGATATCAAACTTTAAGGTTCATTTGACCTCTGGTTAAGTCTGGGATATTTCAGATGAACTACAATGTAAGGCATCTTAATTAGCCTATTAGGCTAATTAGGCTTCTTTGATATGTTCAATTACTTGAGAAACATTGTCAAATGATTGGAGATGAACCCTAGGTTATATTATATAGATAAATGTTACAGATATTCTAAATTTTATATGAAATTTCTAAAATTCTGATACGCTTTGGTATAATGTTATTAGTCATAATTCTAGTTATTATCTTAAAATGTTATGTCACAGAAATATCCAAGTTTCTTGCCAGCTGCATTGCAATCAGATCTTTAACCATGCCATTTAAGTCTTATCATTTGTTGACAGTTTTACTCTGATGCTTCTATAAAATAAAAATCTTTTTAAAAATTCATAAAAAGGAATTTTGACAAATGTAAGTTCTGATAACTTTTAGATCATACCACTGAACTGGGTAAGAAATTATAAAACTCTAATGGAAAACCTGAGTACTTCATCCAGATCGTCAGAAATTAATTACATAGGACTGAATGAACTGGTAAATAAACATTTATAATTTTATGACTTTTTCTGCAAAATACTGGTTTTAAATCTTTATTTTCCAGAAAAACATTTCCTCCGATGTTGATAAAATATACCTTTATAAAAATGAAACATTTGTCTTTTTCTCTATACCTAATGCTCTCAGAATTTGGCTTCTCCAGCTAGGTCTCCTATGGACTTGATGGCTTATTACAGCCAAATTAAAGTAGTTATAGGCTTCCCTGGTGGCTCAGATGGTAAAGAATCTGCTTGCAATGCAGGAGACCTGGGTTCAATCTCTGGGTCAGGAAGATCCCCTGGAGAAAGGAATGGCTACCCACTCCAGTATTCTTGCCTGGACAGTTCCATGGACAAAGAAGCCTGGCGGACAACATTTCATGGGTCACAATAAGTCGGACATGACTGAGTGACTAACATGTTCACTTTCATACTAATCATTGTTTTAGTTTGTTCTTTGTTTTCAGATTGTTTATGGTTTGTGTCTCTCTCTGTTGTATATGATCTTATTAATGTTACTAGCTCTATTATTTATCCCAGCTAGTTTATAAGATTGTCTCTTGCATTACTCAATGTGTAACCAGGTCTCTAACAAAATTAATGATGGCTAAACATCTCAAGGAAATAGATCAATGATTGTAATAGTGTGATTCTAGATATGGGAAGAAGCAACAGTGAAAAACCTTTCCTCGATCATAATAGACTAGTAAGACAAGGGAGCCAGAGAATTTTAGATATCAACAGGGCCTGCTCCAAGAAAACTTCTCAATACATTGAGTAGCTTATCAACAGAATCTTTGCCTGATCTAGGAATGAGCCTTCCTAGCACCATGGGACCATATTGGTTGTGAAATGTCACCCAAATGTTGGTCGAATTTTATTACTAAGGGGAAGCACTGTGGATGAAAAATGTTGCCTGCCATATCAACAAACAAAAGGGGCTGTAGCCAGCAGACCATCAGCTACTACAGCTGCCCCTGAGGATGAGCCCTGAGGGAACTCAGGAGAGACAGGTGGGCTGCCTGCTACCAGGCCCGCAGCCGCTATACCCACCTGGGTGCACCCTGAGGGAACTCGGGATGGGAAAGAACAGGATGCTGGTCCTGGATAGGTCAGGTACATATCAAAGGAATGGTTTCAGTAAGCCTGGACTCTTGCATCTTCCCATACATAGAAAAGTATTAAATTCGTTAAATTGAGATGTTTGGATTTTCTTTAATTAACTAATCTTTTGATGTTCTGACTACCTGATTTTTATTGCAAAACTCCTGAATATCCTGGCTCCTTCCTTTCCTCTTTGGAGCAGTCCCTCGGAGCTGTCTGAGAGGCTGCTTCCCAGGCTTGATTGCTCAGAATGTTCACCAAATAAAACATAATTCTCCAATTTAAAGTTGTGTGTTTTTCTGAGACCTGGAGGGAAGGACCATGTCCCACGTAGACTCAGACCTTGGGTGCTGGCCACTCGGCTCTTCCTTGTGCTTCACCCCTACCTATCAGCTGGACTCACGCCTCCTGGGAGCATCACTGCAGTGGTTTTGCATTTGTATCTCTGGACTGGGAGCCTCCATTTAAAAAACTATCTTTTTAGATTCTGTTTCAGTCCTTATATAAATTGAAACAAATATCATAATGTTACTACTTGCAGTGCATAGATATGTTTTCATTTTTTAATGCTACTTAGGAAACACTTGCTAACATCTGCTGGATCATGGAAAAAGCAAGAGACTTCCAGAAAAACATCTATTTCTGTTTTATTGACTATGCCAAAGCCTTTGACTGTGTGGATCACAATCAACTGTGGAAAATTCTAAAAGAGATGGGAATACCAGACCACCTGACCTGCCTCTTGAGAAACCTATATGCAGGTCAGGAAGCAACAGTTAGAACTGGACATGGAACAACAGACTGGTTCCAAATAGGAAAAGGAGTACGTCAAGGCTGTTTATTGTCACCCTGCTTATTTAACTTCTATGCAGAGTACATCATGAGAAACGCTGGGCTGGAAGAAGCACAAGCTGGAATCAAGATTGCTGGGAGAAATATATCAATAACCTCAGATATGCAGATGACACCACCCTTATGGCAGAAAGTGAGTGAAGAAGAACTAAAAAGCCTCTTGATGAAAGTGAAAGAGGAGAGTGAAAAAGTTGGCTTAAAGCTCAACATTCAGAAAACAAAGATCATGGCATCTGGTCCCATCACTTCATGGGAAATAGATGGGGAAACAGTGGAAACAGTGTCAGACTTTATTTTTGGGGGGCTCCAAAATCACTGCAGATGGTGATTGCAGCCATGAAATTAAAAGATGCTTACTCCTTGGAAGGAAAGTTATGACCAACCTAAACAGCATATTCAAAAGCAGAGACATTACTTTGCCAACAAAGGTCCATCTAGTCAAGCCTATGGTTTTTCCAGTAGTCATGTATGGATGTGAGAGTTGGACTGTGAAGAAAGCTGAGCACTGAAGAATTGATGCTTTTGAACTGTGGTGCTGGAGAAGACTCTTGAGAGTCCCTTGGACTGCAAGGAGATCTAACTGGTCCATTCTAAAGGAGATCAGTCTTGGGTGTTCATTGGAAGGACTGATGCTAAAGCTAAAACTCCAATAATTTGGCCACCTCATGCGAAGAGTTGACTCATTGTTAAAGACTCTGATGCTGGGAGGGATTGGGGGCAGGAGGAGAAGGGGACGACAGAGGATGAGATGGCTGGATGGCATCACCGACTCGATGGACGTGAGTTTGAGTGAACTCCGGGAGTTGGTGATGGACAGGGAGGCCTGGCGTGCTGCGATTCATGGGGTCGCAAAGAGTCGGACACGACTGAGCGACTGAACTGAACTGAGGGAACACTAAATGGTTCTGACCCACTGGGAATGCTTTCTTAGGAGTTTAGACGTCAGTGTTTATCTCCTGGTTTAGTTTATACTGGTGGTTGTGGAAGTGAATTTGGGATCCAAGTGGCATTTTGATTTCAGATAACCATTCTCCAGATAAGCAGTGAAAAAAAAGGTCTGATGAGAAAACCGGGCCCTGGAATGACAATGAATGAACTCTCAAAGCATAAAAAGAGCCAGTCAACAACACGCCCTAGAACCCTAGGCTCTGGAACCAGCTGGGTCAGGCAAGGGGCCAGAGGATTGAGAGCTGAGGCAAAGCTCTACCTACCTTCTAAAGTCAGTCTCCTTAAATCAGCTACTGGCTCACTGTACCTGCTCTTGCTTCCTGAAACTAGGTTTTTTTGTTCTACCTACACCTAGAACATATCCGGTTCATGACTCACGAACCCATATTAGCACACTTTAAAAGGACTAGCTTTTCCCAGAAATAAGGATAGTGCCACAGTCTGTTCAGGGAATGGTATATATTATGGTATACAACACAGAAGAGCGTAAGTTTTTAAACCTCCTTTATAATAATACTCAACCATGAGAGGCAGACAGGCAAGACTATATTAGTTCCGTTTTACAGGCAAAAGTAGGAACATTCCTGTATTTAGCATAAGATCTGGGCTATAAACCCTGGGCTTCCACATTCACAACTGCTCTTTTCTCATGACTTTGATACATCATTTTATTTATTTATTTTTGTATTTAGAATGTATTTATTAGCTAATCAATGATAACACTCATTGAGAACAACACAGGATTAAGAATAGCTGTTGGAATCACACTTTTGAAGTATAAGGTTTCAGTCTTCAGATGTCTTCTGAGCAAAAAATCTTTTAAAAAATGAATGTTATAGTCTAGCAACATTTTAAATAATTTTTTCACTTCCTTATTTGTAAAACTCGAGTGGTCTTATTCTTTTTTTTTTAATTTTATTTTATTTTTAAACTTTACAATATTGTATTAGTTTTGCCAAATATCGAAATGAATCCGCCACAGGTATACCTGTGTTCCCCATCCTGAACCCTTGATACATCATTTTAAATAAATCTGACTTCATTGTGCTTTACAGTATGAGTAACATCTATTCCTGGCAGGTTAACTCTTGAGCCAATTAACAAATAAAATTCATATTTTATGGCAAGAGAAGAAAAATTTTAACCAAAAAATCTCTGCCCTTTCGCCTCCTCTCTCCCTGCACTGTGCATTATGTACCTGCATTTTGCATCAAAGCCTTCCCTGTTGGTCGAAACCTTCCCCATCAGTCGCAATTGCCACTCAACAGTAAAGAGCAACATTCTTCTAAAGCAACTCCTTAAAGGTAATATTCCTTCTTGGTAAGAGGTTACATGGTGCTCAGATCGGGACTATGTACATTGTCAACAATATGTCATTTAATATACAGCCCTGTATCTCAAAAACTTATATAACTTCTTACGGGCATAATAGTTCTCAGAGCTTTCTGAGATGCTCTTTCTGGATTATAATTCTCAAATTTGGCTCAAAAGCTTAAGTTTCTTTTTTAGATCTATTTTTCATTTCATTAATATATGCTTGGTGTAGGCTATCAGAGATTCCTGCCAGAGGCTACCTGGGGTCCACTCAGAACCAGCGCTTCGTACTGGCATGGGCCCATTGAGCCCCACCAGCTTCTCAACACTCCTCAGTTCTTGATAAGTTCTCCTGATACTCAAATTTCATTGTCTGGGTGTTGATCCTAAAATTTTTATTTGAGCTGGTTTTAAGACTTGCTGTCTTTGGGGCACTGGTGCATTTCCTAGGAACTTAGGGGTTCTGGGCAAGAGGACCAGGGAAATGTGTGGCTGGGTTTTTGTCAAATTTGGCTTAAATTGAAAAAAAAAAATGAGTTGATACATGGTCTGAATAAAATTTTACTAGTGAAATCAGAGACTGAATTTCTCATCTCCAAAGAATAAAGGGACATTTTACTCCTTCCAGTTACAAGTTACTCTTAGATGACAGAGGATCTCCCAGAAGTGTCGTAGGATCAGTTTTCATGACCTGTAGCCGTCCCATAAGGAAACCCCACTGTGATCATCAAGTAAGTACTGCTTATCTGGGGGCATGACAGAGGCTGATTGCCTGGTGCTTCAAGCACTCATGACGGTGTCAATGAGAGAAACTGAGCCAGGAATTCCCTGATGGTCCAGTGGTTGGGACTTAGCGCTTTCACTGAGCTCCAGCAAACTGTGTGGTGAGGTATCTCCAGATCTTGGTAACTAGAAATTAAACCAAATTAAATTACGAGAATTCATTTGCTATCCAGGTCATTTCAAATAGGATGAAATACCAGAACATTAATTGTTGGAGAGGTCTGTTCTTAAGAGAGGAAAACTAACACACAAGTTTGTCAATCAGGAAATGCTGATCTCACAGCAGTTTACAATTACTTGCTTCTTTGTTTTCACTGGAGATTTTGAGTGTGTGTGTGTGTGTGTGTGGCCATACCATGCACGTCAGGTGGATCTGAGTTCTCTAACTAGTGATCAAACCTGTGTCCCCTGCAGTGGAAGCTCAGAGTCAACCACTGGATCACCAAGGAAATCCTAAAATTTTAAGGTTTTAAGGTTAAGAGTTATAAAGGAGACATTTCAGGATGCAAGGAAGGTAGGATGTGTGTTTTCAACAAAGAAAAGTATAAGGAATGAAAATGCATTTTGTTAAAGGGAAAAAAAAGGTGGTGTCCTAGAGCTGGTAGTTTCTTTACAGATAGAGAAATTCATGGAGGTTTGTTAAAAAGGACATTGTGAGAGTTTTGTGCACGGTCAAGACTGGCTAAGACTGAACTTAATTAAGAAAAAGTTTTAAAGTGGTACAAAACCTGAATTTGGCCTTCTAAGAGGACAGGTTTTTCTTAAAATACTGAGCTGCTTTTGTCAGTAGATTATGAGTTTGTGTTTGAGTGGCCTGACTTTGCCATCGAGGTCTTTCGCTGTTGCTTTGGTCAGGTGAATGGGAATTCACAGTGACCTGTGATTCTATTTGACCAAGTGTTGTTTTTTTTTTTCGACCAAGTGTTTTAAAACTTTTGATACTTTTGACCTTTCCAAAGATCAAATTCTAAGTGAAGTTTGTTTGACCTCTCTAGCTAACTTTGAGGTTTTCCTAATTGTCCCTGGAGCACCTCAAAATACTTATTTTCTTCCCATTTCAGAGGAATATTAAACTGATTAGACTTATCTGGTATGTTAAGTGAGAAGCATTGTTAAATAAGTGGTGATAAAACTTCTTGGGTTGTGTCCTATGGGTAAACATTTTTAATAGATATATACTAGAAATTATAAGGAACTTGTAAAATTCTTGTGTGACCTGGTGATATCAGTCATAGATTAGTGTATATCACAGCAGTCAGTAATCAAGTTGCTTGTAATTACATTTCAATTGCAATGTAATCAAAGTCTTTAACCTTGACTTTTAAAGTTTTTGTCATATATAGCTAACAATATGGTCAGTTAACCACTTATTTAGTAGAAATGAGGGTAATTTTACAAAGAAAAAGATTGTTCTCAGTGAACATTCTAGTTTTGTTAATTGAAGTATTTACTAAGACTCACTTCCCAGATAGCTCCTTGTAAGTTTAGTTATTAAAAAGACACTGTTTCTGAAGTCTATCACCATAATCTAACTTTGGGGTTTTTTGTTTGTGTGCGTTTGTTTGGGGTATAGTTGCTTTACAACAGTAATCCAACCTTGGATGAAGACTGGATTCACCATCACCTGCAACCAGGATATTATTCATACTGGAAAAGACATGGGATAAAGGATTCCTTAAAGCCATGTTAGAAGGCCTTTCCTGAATGAACTGAAACTCTTGTTTTGACACCTGACGTTAAGACCAGCACTACCAGACCATGGTGAGAAGACATCTGAAATAAGACAGCTGACCCAAGATTGTATACTATTTTGACAATTGCTCTTAGTTTTGCTTAGGAATCAAATGTATTTCTTGGGCTCAAACACATCCAAGTTTCAAAACCCAATTATTTTAAGACAGTCTAGCACTGCGCAAGCTGTTACACTGCCAATATCACTGAGACCCTTTCACCAGCCAATTAACGATGCCTCTCCTGCCATGCTGTTGTTGCGTAGTCACTAAGTTGTGGACTGTAGCTCGCCAGGCTCCTCTGTCCAGGGGACTTTTCAGGCAAGAATACTGGAGTGGGCTGTTGTTTTCTTCAATGGGGGGATGCATTGGCAGGCAGATTCTTTACCGCTGAGCCACCAGGGAAGCCCTAACAGTTGTGGCACATAGGCTTAGTTGCTCCATGGCATGTGGGGTCTTCCCAGACCAGGGGTTGAATCCGTCTCCTGCAGTGGCAGGTGGATTCTTTCCGCAATACATAATCCTTTATATTAGTGGCTGGTATATCCTACTAGGACCCAGGAAATTTTTGGTACACTTTATGACCTCAGCTCTCCCCAGGCTGGTTAGGGGGATGCACGGTCACGTTTTCCCTGGGCTCCAGGATGCTCACAGGCAGCCCGAGGACAGGCCCTGCAGCTGTCCGTCTGCCTTCAGTGCAGGACGCTGGCTTCTGTCTTCCAGTGACAGAACCATCTGGCCATGGTATTTGTTCCCTCATCTTAAGACCCATGAAGAGGCAAATTTCTGATCTGACGTTCAGATGTTTGAATGACTTGAAACTAGATCACATCTGTAGTTTTCTATAAAATAATGGACATACAAGGAAAATTAGCTCAAGTCCCTTATTGGACAATATAGAATTGACTGTCAGTCCCTGACGAACGTTCTGCTAGCATAACCCCGAGAGAACCGGGCAATCAGGACCTGGCATCAAGGGGCCTGATGGCCCTGCAGCAGGCAAGCAGCCATCCCTGCTTTGAGGGACCCAACACTTGGTCACCTAACACTTTCTGTCAAAAGATTAAAGATCAACAGAGGGAAACTGTGAAGTATATACCTTTCGGCAAGACTTTTAAGTGTTTTATTTGGCTGAGCCAGATCTTCTACATGGGATCTTCCATCTTTGCAGCATGCAAGCAAACTTAAGACATTTGGGATCTAGTTCCCTGACTAGGGATTGAACCCTGGCCCCCTGCATTGAAAGCGGAGTTTTAGCCACTGGACTAAGGAAATCTCCAAAACAAGAAACCTTCTCTGTGGCCTTCTCTCTCCTGCCACTGTGCATTTGTGTCTAGCTGCATTTGTGTCTAGCTGCATTATGCACTGACCAAACTTTCCTCATTGGCAGAAACTTCCACCCCACCATAAAGAGCAATATTCTCCTAAGACAAGCCCTTAGAGGTAACATTCCATCTTGATAAGGGGCCCCATGGCACTCAGGTCTGTATCAGCTGTCAATGTTATTTGATGTACAGCCCTCCTCTCTCAAAAAATTTATGTAACTGTCTTCACTTCTAATGGGCAAAACAGTTCTTAGAGCATTCTGAGATGCTCTTTCTGAGTTATGATTCTTAAATTTGGCTTGGATTAAGTTTTCCACTTCTTTTTAGATCGACTGATTACTGGCACAGGGGCTCAGCATTCTACCATATTGTAGGAAACATCCACTTGGCTTGAAAGGGGGAAAAATAAACCCTGGTAAGCTTTGGTCTTCCCACAGGGCACAGAACCAGAGGAGGCTGCAAGATCACAGCCTGTGTGACCAATCCTGATAGCGCAGGACTTCTTCACATAAGGTCCCTGGGTCCCTGAGAAGGATCTACAAATATCCTAAACTTCCAAGAAAAAACCGGAGTGTATGTTTTTCTGGGAAAGGGCCCTTTTCACAGATCCAAGAGCAGGTTAAAATCCTGAGCTAGAGAAAATCACTAAGCCAGCTGCAATGCTAAGACACTGGATATACCCAGAGCCAGCCCGAGAGCGTGCCACACCGTCACTGAAGTTAGAACATGAACTTGCGGGAGAGACAGCCAAGCAGTTGTTGTGTGCTTTCAATTTTAATTTCAAGTTCGAATTTAACTCGATTCTAGCTTCAGGTTCTTCCAAAAACAAGGCCCCAGGAAGCCAAGGTTCAGCATGCTCCTGGGCTTGGTCCACTGCCGTCTGCATTCATAGCTAAGTGTTCAGTCACCAACAGTAACGCCCAGGATGGACGTGACAAAAGAGGACGTCCTCCTCCATGGCATGAGCCTTCTACTGGTTTCAGAGCTGGACGGTGGTCATCACAGAAAACACAAAGAAACTCTTCCTTGGAACTGAGGTGGGATGCAGTGCCTGCTGGGAACATCACCATGTTTCCCCTAGCCCTTTCCTCCAGTTTCTGAAGATATATTCTAGCAGAAAGCAATCTTCCTTGAAGATGCTGAACAATCCCATGAAACAAAAACACAAGCTTCCAGTGCACTGTTTTCAGGTACGCTGAGGAAGAAAAAACAACTTCATTAATACAGACGTACTGGAACCCTAACCTAAGCGTAACCACAACAGTAAAAGTTTTCAAGAACTAAGATTCCTTCAACAGAGGAAGGAATATCCTTTTTGAAATTAGTTTTTTATTCTCTCTCCATCTCCAGCTAAAATGAACATAACAACACAGAAGGTTTTCTGGTCACTCAAGTGTTTTCTATCCTGTAACTCTTGAGATACACACAGCCCCACGTCCTAACCAGGCACTCACTGTTTCAAGTATCTCCATCTGCTACATTTGTGAGTACCAGCCACCTCCCACCCAAAGTTATTCTCATACACTTGTAAATGCAAGATGACCTTTCAGGGGGCAAGGCCTGGCCCACTGAGAGTCCACCAAAGGGCAGTTTCAGCCCCACCTCACCTGGGTTTAATTCAGCTGCCGGATGAGCTCATTGATGCGTTCACCTCGATAGCCTGGTGAGCCCACTTCCTTGAGGAAGCCCACTCTATTCTTGGTAGCGTGACGGGCCACTGAGAGTTGGAAAGGGCGTAGGAACCTTGAGATCGCCAGGAAATTCTTCCCCGGGAAGGCAATTTCATGAATGAGGTCTTCCAAGCAAATGACATCAAACTTCCCTAAGAAACAAGGTTCAGATTTCTGTATCTAGCACTTTTTCAGCACATACCACGAGGCTCTGATATGCCAGAGCTCAGCACTCTGGCAAGTTCTGGGGACCCTTTCTGCCGACTCCTCAGACGCTCACTCACCCAGGTGTTCCTCAATAACTGTGTTGTCTGTCAGAGGGATGACCTTGTTCTTGACCTTCGCTTGTCCACGTTTCAAGATGAGTTCCCGAACAGACTTCAGATTTGGAAATCTATGTGAGGCAGAACGAAGCTCAATCACAGTGCCGCCCTGCCCCTGGCAGGCTGCACCACGCTGGCAGAGCAGTCCTGTAGCCTGGCTAAGGAGTCTCCCAACCCCCTTCCCCAGGAGTGTCCTCAACACACGGCAGCTGGGATACTTGGGAAGCATACACCCAAAGGAGGTGGAAAAAACCCACACAGCCCAACTGCTATGTAATTAGAAATTAAAATTTACAGATACAAATCTCTTATCTTACTCAGCCTTAATCTACAGCTGACCAAGCCCTACCACAGCCCTGTTCAAACCGTTATGAGCTGTACCAATAACCCCTGCTCTACCTGCTCCATGTTCCAAGGTTCTTAAGGCTAGCAGTTGACCCGACGACTGTGGTCGTGGCACGATGTTCCCCTGACTCAGCAACAGTGCTGGAGAACAGTACCCTGTGCACCCAATGTTCTCAGCATTCTCCAGTATAATATAATGTGAATTCACACAAAAACCACACTCACCCCCAGGTCACATAAGGTTCCACGATACGAAGCGTCTTTATGGTTTCAGGGGTCACCTTCACAAAGACACCACTGAAAATCTTATTCAGGCCAAGTCTGGCAATGGTCCTTTGCACCAGTGAACTCACCCCATTAATCCTGAAATGAACAGCAAAGTCAGGCTCTGCCCAGCAAGCACCATCAAGTGTGTGCCACTAATGGGCACCCAGAGGGCAGGACAGAGCGTAACTTACAGAGTTAACTGAGTGGGAAGCAGCTATGTAAACAGATCACTCACCACGCTATGTGGAGCAACGCCCGAGGCGCTAGAGGGACAGAAATGGTCCCTGGACTTGTAATGGGGAGGGCTGTATTTGTCAAGCTAAGGACAATGGACTTGTGTCTGTGGGTATTAAAAGCTAGAGAAGATTTTAAGTAAAGGAGACGTAACCAGATTTGACAATCACAAAGAGAGCTTATAAAACAGAAACAAGAAAGTGACACCAAAGTCTGGGAAGTTTAGCTAGACAGCTGATGTGATAGTCCAGGAAAGAGATCATGGGCAATGAAAGCCAACTACACTCTAATTTAAAAAATACAAATAAAAGGCAAAAAGGAGAAGAGATTATGGGCAAGGGCAAGGATAGGAGGCTCACACATGCTTAAAACCCACAGGTTTCTGGCACTTCCCCGGTGGTCCAGTGGCTAAGACTGTGCTCCGGATGCTAGAGGCCCAGGTTCAATCCCCGGTCAGGGAACTAGATCTCACATGCCACAGTGAAGATCGAAGATCCTGTGTGCTCAAACAGACCTGCTGCAGCCAAATAAAAACAAAACCCCACGTTTCTGACTTGGATGACTGGGTATGAAAGGGAGAGCTAACGCTGTATGTGCAGGTAGGAATGGGCAAGGTTATCGCTGAATGTGAAACAGCCCTCCCCAGCACTGACTATGCACCATCTGCTGGACCCTGGTTCAGTTCCTAAGAAACCACCTTGATCCTACACTTGAACTTGCTGCATCTCTGCCTGGAAAGCTGCCCCCCAAACTTTTCATGTGGGCAGGCTGCAGCTTCCTGCTCCAAGTGTCCTAAACCACCACAGATCACACTGTGGCCACCGTGTCCTAACTCCAGCACTTTGCCTTCACAGCAACTAGTGTACTTTCATGTTTGTTTCCTTAATGTCAGTCTCCCTAACATATTTATATATATTTTGGCTGCACCTTGTGGCACGTGGGACTCTTGGTTCCCCACCAGGGATCAAACCTATCCTCCTGCAATGGAGTGTAGAGTCGTAACCACTGGACCACCAGCAAAGTCCCAATCTCCGAATCTTTGTTTAATGTGACTAACTTTAGTAGAAGTCTGTATTGAATTTGTTACAGTATTGCTTCTGTTTTATGTTTTGGTTTTTTGGCTACAAAGGCAGGTGGGATCTTAGTTCCACTGATCAAACCCACAGCCCCTGCTTTGGAAGGTGAAGTCTTAACCACTGGACCTCCAGGGAAGTCCTCCAGTCTCCCTAATTTTGAAGACAAAATCTGTTTTGCTTAGCCCAGAATTCCTAGCACAGCTTGCCTTAAGGGCTTAAATCTCATCTCCCTAAAAAGGGCCTAAAGCTGAACCAACAGTGTCCCCAGCCTCATGGAATCCCCCAAGTTCCCTACCTTTCAATGCGGACAACAAAGGCCAAGGAATGTTTGTCTGGCACTTCCAAGCCATGAGGTTTCACTGTTAGCCGTCTGAGTCGCACTCTGTCCCGTAGCTGCCGCCAGGAATCATGTACAAACCATTCTAGTCGCTTAAACTTGACTTGTTTTCCTTTCCTCTGCTACAGAGAAGGTAGACCACCATCACCATTTTTTGGCCTCTGTAGTCATCTTTTTCTTTCACAATGCTAATTCACTAGTCACTATTCACAGAGCTTATTTCCCCTATCCTCTGGAAGGGGGCACAAACAAACATCCTGCTTTTATTTTTTTTAATTTATTTTTACTTATTTTCTGGCTACATTTCAGCATGCAGGATCTTAGTTCCCTAACCAGGGATTGAACCCGTGCCCCCTGGGATAGAAGAGAGAATTCTTAGCCACTGGAATGCTAGGAAGTCCCCTCTATTCTTATATAATTTAAAAACAAGATTGACGAGAAAGAAGTGAAGCTGAGAAGCCGTGGGAACTATTGGGAAAAGTCCCCGATAAACAAACAAAAAACCCAATGTACATGCTGTCAGCCCATGAACAGAGGAGCCTGGTAGGCTGTAGTCCTTGGGGTCCCTAAGAGTCGGACACGACTGAGCGACTTCACTTTCACTTTTCACTTCCATGCACTGGAGAAGGAAATGGCAACCCACTCTAGTGTTCTTGCCTGGAGAATCCCAGGGACGGCAGAGCCTGGTGGGCTGCCGTCTATGGGGTCACACAGAGTTGGACGAGACTGAAGGGACTTAGCAGCAGCAGCAGCAATGTTTACCATCAAGTGTTTAGGGATCCTAACACTGTGTTAGGCATCATAAACTGCCTCCAAAATGTATTTCTCCAAAATCATGTAGCAAATAGCAAAAATTGTACAAAACTGGTACATTAAAAATCTTCCAGGTACAAATTCGGGTCTCTCAAATCACTTGGTATGAATCCGGAACTCTGCAATTACTTTCTTCCTCAACAACTCAAATCCAGTACTTTGCCCGTGGAAAGTGTTTGATACATTTTTTGCTAAACAAAGACAAGAAACCAGTATCAGGTATAACCCAACCGATGGGGGAAGGGGCCATCGGTACCAAGCCTAGTTCAACACGTGCTGGATACAACTCAAACACAAACTCTAATTCCCTCCACCTGGTTCCCACCATTACCTCCTTCTTTTGCAAAAGCGCCTGTTTTGCCTGGGTGGCTTTGAGGGCCTGATACGCCTTCCTCTTTTTCAAGAGATTCTCTGGAACCAAAGGGATCTTTCTTCTTGGCCTGATACAGAAAATGGAGACCAGCGATAGTACTTAAGAAACAAATATGCACCAGATTTCCAAAAGATATCCCGGGCCTAGGGAAACACTATCTTCAAATTCGTAAGGGCTATGGCCCTTCCGAAATCTGTGGTTTCTAACACTAGCCCTCAAAATGGACCCCTCATATTTCCTAAGATCCAAAGACTTAAGTCACGAAGCCCACAGCCACTGGTCCTCATATACGTCAACAGAGCTAATGCTGCCACAGCTTTATAGACACTATCAGCGATGAGATTCCGCCCCGTGGAGTTGGGTCGCGTGCAGACCCAGCTACAGTGGTAACACTTAAGCACAGTTGGGGGAACCCAGCCTGCTCTCAGCTCGCTGCCCGAAAGTCAATCCTCGCCCGCCTGAGATGACCCGAGCTCCGCGGCGGCCCCCTTCGCCCACCCACACCAACCCGTACGGCGCCTCACTCCTCTTTCTGTAATCTGGACTTCTTTCAGTCCACAAGTACCCTTATTTTCCCCCAGCGAGAAATAAACACCGTGGATGGTACCGGATGCTCAAGAAGCCACGCCAGAGATACACCTCCCCAAACACTTACTCTTCCTCCGCCATTTTTCCAACGCTGCAGCTACTACTCATGCGCAGTTCCACCCCGTAGGGCCGAGAGACGCCTCTCTATGTTTACTCTAACCATAGAGACGTCTACTCTAGCTCAAGGCAGGGCGGCCCGGGCCGTCTTAGTAGTAGTAAACCGCTGAGGTTTTGCTAGCCTTGATTCCCGCCAAAAGTTACACAAAGCTTCCTTCGCACTTCTTGGAAGCTTTTCGGAGCCGTGTCATCTTCAGAATCCAGTCCTTTCCATTCTAAGTGTACTCGCTTTACGCTGGAGGCCGGGATGTAAATAAACATCGAGACGCTTCCCACAATGCACTGACTTCCGGTGGAGTGTGGGCGCTGGGCCTCCGGCTTCCGCTCGTTGCGCTACGCGTCTGCGTGGCTGGGTGGGTAGAGCTGGGACTACGGCTTTGGCGCTCTCTTGTGGGTAAAGGTGAATAAGAACCACCTCGGAGAAGGCAGTGGCACCCCACTCCAGTACTCTTGCCTGGAAAATCCCGTGGACGGAGGAAGGCTGCACTCCATGGGGTCGCTAGAGTCGGACACGACTGAGCGACTTCACTTTCACTTTTCACTTTCATGCATTGGAGAAGGAAATGGCAACCCACTCCAGTGTTCTTGGCTGGAGAATCCCAGGGACGGGAAGCCTGGTGGGCTGCCGTCTATGGGGTCGCACAGAGTCGGACACGACTGAAGCGACTTAGCAGCAGCAGCAGCAGCAGCAGGATGGTGGAAAAACGCAGCTGTGATTCCGTCGGCCTGGCTCCGTCAGTGGATCCCTGAGCAAATTCTTTGACCCCTGTGTCCCTGAGTTCCTTTTTCCCGTAGATAGACATAATGGATCTTGCCTTATTACTAGCCTCAGGCGAGTTATGTGAACTACTCCATTTAAAGCTCTTAGCACAAAGTCTGGCGCTAAGCGAACTTTAACACTATGTTAATTGTTCCTGGTGCTGAACCGAAAACTAGAAATTCCAATTTACTAACTCAGGACCTTCCCTCATACAGCTCTTACCGCCTGGAATATGCTTCCTCCTTTCCTGGTTTTCATAAAACAATGAAAACTCACGTCTTGTCTTTTCTGGAAACCTTACGAGCAGCGTGTCTCAGGCATTAATGTGCATAGGAGTTACCTGAGGATGTTGTTAAAATACATGCTTTTTATTCAGGAAGGGGCGGGGATCAATACTCTACATTTTAAACATGCTTCAAAGTGATACGGATGCTTCAGGTCTGAAAACTACACTTTGACAAGCAAGGTTCTTGAGTAGTCTGTCTTGAATTTTATCAAGGTTCTTGAGCAGTCTCTGTTCTTGAATTCTGTCAGGAAGCTATTGTATTTTTAACATCTCTTCCCCATGATACTAGGAGAGCAGAGATCATACCTGCTTTGCTCATCACTGATCTAAGGGTCATAAGCACAGGTTTTTCAGTCTCTGCACTACTGGCATTTGGGGCCATAAAATTCTTTGACAGGACAGGGACGGCTGTCCTGTGCATTATAGGATGTCTAGCATCCTCAGTTGTGACAAAAAAGAAAAAAAAATGCTCCAGGCATTGCCACATGTCTAGCATAGTACATATATTTATCTTTCAAATATATATTATTTAAGTTGTGACAAGAAACAAAATGCTCCAGGCACTGTCACATGTCTAGCAGAGTACATATATTTATCTTATATATATTTATCTTAAGGTCTAAAGCAATGTCATTATTTGACAGTTAGTACTTACAGGTATGGGGGCTTCCCAGGTAGCACTGGTGGTAAAGAACCTGCCTGCCAAGCAGGAGACACAAAAGACATGGGGTTGATCCCTGGTTGGGAAGATCCCCCAAAGGAAGGTGTGGCAACCCATGTCAGTATTCTTGCCTGGAGAATCCCTATGGACAGAGGAGCCTGGGGGGCTGAAGTCCATAGGGTTGTACAGAGCCGGACAGGACTGAAGCGACTTAGCAGGCGTGCAGGCACACACTTGCAGGCATATCCACAGATATTATCCTGTATTGTCTGGCTTATTGTTTCCCTGACTAGATTGGGTTCTCTGAAGGCTGAGAACTTGTCACAGACTTCTCTGAATCTTCTACAGCACCTCTCAAAACAATGGACACCTGCAGGGACTTATTAACCATCTAAGCTCAAAACATCATTTTGGTAAGTGCTATGTAACTATTAATAGTTCAGCCATAAAGTACCCATGCACAGAGCTCAGTACCTGACGAATAAATGTCGAAGGACAACATGGTCTTCAGAATCCTAGACCGTGGTGTGAACCGTGGTGTGCGGCTCATTTTTACTCGCTCTTTCAGCACCTCACCATGTGTCTTACTTTGTGGAAAGGCAAAAACAGAAAGGCCAGCAAACTGAAACATCCATTACATAGTAAACAAGAAACAAAGTAAATGTTTTGTAAGTTCCCCTCTGCACATACAAGATAGGTTCTGTGGTACTGAAAGTTCTTTCAGAGGTGTTAGTAATTTGTAACACCCTTGGCTGAGACTTGGAGGCCAGGAGTCAGGAGAGGCTTTCCAGGGCCAGCAGATGGTGCTAGCAGAACACTTATGCTCAGACCCAAAGCTGTCATTCCACCAGACTGATCCAGAGAAAAAGAGATGGAGTACTTCTCAAGCCCAGATGTTCACTGACTACATGTTTATAGTGAATTGAGTATACGCCCTGAGCTCTGGGCAAGATAGATGAGAATGGGGCATGGCCATATACAGCCTCTAGAATCTGATTCTTTATAGCCAGACCGCACAGGCCTCAGTTCTTTTTTCTTGACCATTTCAGTTGTCCATCATTAGGGAATGGTTAGAACAATTTACGGAAGACTATGCAATTATTGATATCTGCAGTGAGGTAGGTCTTTATGTCCTGAGATCTCAGTGGTATTTTTTCTTTTTTGGTCTACTGGCCTCCGTCCCCTTTTCTCTTGTGGGCTGAGTGAGCTCTCCTTCATTGTGTACAGTCTTTGGAGGGTGGGGTGTCAAATCCAAACACACTTGACCTCCCAATACATCTGCTGAAGGGGTCTCTGGAACATCTTTTCAACTCCCACCTGCCCATAAGACCCTAACCTTCTCTCCTCCAGATTTTGAATCTTCAACAGAGTGACAGTGGAAGAAACAGAATTAGTCCAGGGCAAGACTTTTAAGGATTTCTACCTCCTAAGGCCTCCTGGAGTTTTCTTATTCCTCTTTCTCAAGTCTTCAAGTTCTTTTGTTTTTGGAATTTGACCCCCAAATACTTTAAGTTAATTTTTTGCTAATTAAGTTTAGAATTTTAATTTTTATTTATTTATTGGCCATGCTGTTTGGTTTGAGATATTTTAGTTCCCTGACCAGTGATCAAACCCATGGCCCCTGCAATGGAAGCACAGGGTACTAATTACTGGATTAGCAGAAAATTCCCTTAAGTCTTCAAGCTCTTCAATCTTCCCTTTAATATTTATCCTTCCTATAAAACTTCTTTATGCTGTTAATTGACCGGATGGGTTTCTGTTACATAAAACTAAAGAATCCTAACTATAAAACTCCCAGACATTTGGCTACATTTGAAAAATCAAGATACAGAATAGAGTACAAAGGATATACAGGAAAGTGTGAGCTGCCCTGGTGGCTCAGACAGTAAAGAATCTGCCTACCATGCGGGAGACCTGGGTTTGGGAAGATCCCCTGGAGGAGGACATAGCAACCCACTCCAGTATTCTTACCTGGAGAATCCCATGGACAGAGGAGCCTGGCGGGCTACAATCCACGGGGTTGCAGAGTTGGACATGACTGAGCAACTAACACACACACAGGAAAGTGTTGACAGAGGTCATTTTGGGGAAATGGGAGTAGGGCCTAGAATAGGAGAAAGACTTACACTTTGTGGGGTGCCCTTTGTTTATCACTTATGTATTAGTTTAAGAAAGCACTCTCCTAGGTTCTTGTGATTTGCCTGTTTTAGAAACCACTTGACTGTTTGTTTGTTTTTTTAGGACACCTTGCAAGGGACTTCCTTGGTGGTCCGGTGGTTAAGACACCAGTGCAGGGGCACCGATTAGATCCCTGATGGGGGAACTAGGATCCGTAATAAAAAATTCAGAGCCAACGTTCTGTGGTTCTCTGAATTGGCCCCAGGATTCCTTTCCTAACATATCTGCATTTTGGGATTACTTGGAATCCATGCCTTCTCAGTAAGGCAAAAGCATCACATCCCACACGCCCCAAAGTGGGCCCAACTTGCAATTTCCCATCCGCCCCAAACCTTTCTTGGATTAGGACCCTCCTTGCAGTCGACTTTGTTTCAGGATTTCCTGGTTGCCTCCTCAGAGAGTGCCACGGGGCCCCCAGGCGGCAGGTGGGAGAGAGCAACCAGGAGAGCCTGGAGTTGGGAAAGACAACATGGACAGCAGCTTTGCTGCTGCTGCTGCTAAGTCGCTTCAGTCGTGTCCGACTCTTTGCGACCCCATGGACTGCAGCCTACCAGGCTTCTCCGTCCATGGGATTTTCCAGGCAAGAGTACTGGAGTGGGTGGCCATTGCCTTCTCCAGGACAGCAGCTTTAGGTCCTGATAAACAATGAGCAAAGGGAGCAAAAGTACCTGAGCGGGTTGCATGAAAGGGAAAAGTGAAAGTAAAGTCGCTCAATCGTGTCCAACTCTTTGCGACCCCATGGACTGCAGCCTACCAGGCTTCTCCGTCCATGGGATTTTCCAGGCAAGAGTACTGGAGTGGGTGGCCATTGCCTTCTCCAGGACAGCAGCTTTAGGTCCTGATAAACAATGAGCAAAGGGAGCAAAAGTACCTGAGCGGGTTGCATGAAAGGGAAAAGTGAAAGTAAAGTCGCTCAATCGTGTCCAACTCTTTGCGACCCCATGGACTGCAGCCTACAAGGCTTCTCCGTCCATGGGATTTTCCAGGCAAGAGTACTGGAGTGTGTGGCCATTGCTGTCTCCAGGACAGAAGCTTTAGGTCCTGATAAACAACGAGCAAAGGGAGCAAATGTGAAAGGGGAAAAGGAGAACTGGTGGAGGGCGGCAGCCTCCTGAGGGTCGAGGGTAGACACAGGAGAGCTGAGGGGGTGGGCAGAGAGCATGCTGTAGGCAAAAGCAAATGCAAAACAGAACCACCCAGACCTCTTGTGAATTATTTAGGGGGTAATGAATGGAACTTTAGCTTTTCCTACCTTCCACATTCCTGTAATGCTTCATTTTACAACTTAAAAAGTGGAGAATCAGGACAAGTCTTCCCAGTTGATAGGCAAGGAAGCAAAGGATGAGAGTAACTTGCACGAAGCTGTCTGATGAGAGTTTAGGTGAAGTCCTGGGGCCTGTTCCCAGGTTCTGCTGCTAAAGACACTTTCTGTGTCCACCCACTCCCACCTCCCATTGTACCACTTTCCTTGACCTTCACACATGATTTGCTCTAGCACATGCCTACAAGGAATATAGATCAGGGACTCATGAAGGCCTTTTAACCTGCAATGGCACCCCACTCAAGTACTCTTGCCTGGAAAATCCCGTGGACGGAGGAGCCTGGTAGGCTGCAGTCCATGCTAAGGGTCGGACACGACTGAGCGACTTCACTTTCACTTTTCACTTTCGTGCATTGGAGAAGGAAATGGCAACCCACTCCAGTGTTCTTGCCTGGAGAATCCCAGGGACGGGGGAGCCTGGTGGGCTGCCATCTATGGGGCTGCACAGAGTCGGACACGACTGAAGTGACTTAGTAGTAGCAGTGTAGATACACACAGGCTGTTCACTTTAGCCTGTATGTATCCTTTAGAATCCACTTGATACTGCATAGGTGCTCCTGCAGTTTGTGTGTCTGCTGCACCAGATTTCCCCATATAGTTAACACTGTAAAATTCCTCTAACTTCATTCATGCAAAAAGTATCATACTTATTTTTTCTCAAACATACCCTAGGAAATTGCACTAAGAACCATGGAAATAAGAGGGGCATGGGCATATAGATTGTGGCTCTCTACCAAGTGGAGATCTGGAAACATTTTAGCCCCAAGTTTCTTTTCTCTTGGCATGTAGCTATTTATGAACTTGTTTCCTCTCTAGACTGAGCTGCTTGAGCATAGACATCACACCTGAGTGATCTGTAGATGCCCAGGGTTTAGCACACTGCCTACAAACTGCTTGATAGTTTGATACTTAATGCCAGATGCCTGGGAGTCCGCCCTCTGTCTCTGAAGCAGAGCCAGAGCTCAGATCCAGTGCCACAGATATCCTGCCTGAGCGATGCTGCTGCTGTGCCCCAAGATGGTAGAGTTTCTTTCCTTTCCCTTCCCTTTTCCCCCAGTAACTCCCTGGCTACTCTCCCCACATCAGGTAGTGCTAGGGCCCCTCTCCTGGGACAGGGCCTCTCGTACACAGGGCTCAGGGCTCTAACCATCTTAAGAGAAGCTTTTTCCTCTGTGCATGCTCCCGCGCAACACACAGACTTCACTCCTAACCAAGTAGCCAGATGATCCTTCTCTTTATTCACGGGGCACACCCACAGCAAATGGGCAGAGGGGCGAGTGTCATGTTGGACACGTATCTGTCCTTAGCAAGGGGAGAAGCTCAACAGCAGGACACCACTGCAGAAGATATTAAGGGATCCGTCCACCGACGTCATTATTCTAACTTCTGTTAAGATATAGGAGAAGGACTTCCTCTTTATATATTGATTGCTGAAGAATCTTGATATCCGAACTGCTACCACCTAATGGTGGGGGTGGGAAAGGGAGCCATTAAACCATAAAATAAGGAGGCTAAGTATAAATTCTAGGCCCCAAAGAAAAAGGTAAGGAGTCTTAGACCCTTACTCCATGAAGTTTCCACTCTGGTAGTTTTCCTGACCATTTCGGTAAAGTTACACTTGGGAGGGAGTATAGGAATTCAGAAGTGCCCCTGGGGCTGACTTTATAGACATAACAGGGGTTATTTCTCAATATAATTTGGTCAAATGTGTGAATCCAAAGGGAAACGTGTTCATTCTGGAACAAGTCTCATGTCAAACAGTTCTTAATCTTTTTAACCTATCCCTTAGCCTTCTTGTCCCTGCAGAAACAAAAGAAATATAATGACTAAAGGAAATTTCTTGCAGATTGAGACCTTTAAATGACCTCATTTTTCCTTCCTTAGTTAAGGGCCCATATGGCAGGAGTCCCGGGAGGGAGGCCTGACATGTACATGGCTGAACTTTCTCACTGACCAACTTTAACTGGCAACTGTTTAGAAAGGCCGATCAATTAAAATCCTACCCCTTCACTGGCAGAGCTAGTTTTGGGTAACGGGATTTAATAACAGAAAGCCCAATGGACACTTACTTACCCTTTTCTTCTGGGAAAAGCAGCCATTCTTTGCAAAATCAAGACAATCACAGTTGCACATTTTCCCAAATCTTTGGCTGTATTGCAATGGTTGTTTCATTTTGTAATCTCCAACTAAACATTTCCTAACCATGGATTAACAATATAGTTACTGACTGGTTTCTTTTAACAGTATTTATCCAACATAACAAAATAAACTGCAATTTGTTATACTTTTTTTTACAAAACATTTTATAAATATTTTTACAAAATGTATACAAAGCAATTTCAAGTGAGACATACTATACAAATGAAGGTATTTAAGCAAATAAAGCCCACACCACACTGACAGTGAGTGACGCGTCCTCTTAAGTCAAGTCAGTCTGTAAGGCCCCCCTAATCTAACAAAGTCTACTAAACTCTTCAGCGCTAAAATAGCTCTTTTTCGTAATTGCCAGTTTAAAATTTGCTTTATCTTTAGGCAGTACTTAAGGACACAGAAAATCAAATGCTTAATAACAAATTCACACTCTTCCACAACAACAGAAAAAAAAAGAAAGAAAAGAAAATGATTTTTGTTACTGAGTACGAGTAGCTCTAAAACTTAACTTCGACTAATGAACCTTAACAACTGAACGTTGGCCATCCGAGGCTGAGCTCTCACCCTCCACCAGAGGGGCCTCGACATGCGAGTTATGACCTAATCACAGGAATCAAATATACTTCGTAATCGTCATTTGTCATTATCTAGAATCTTTCCTCCGTTAAAAGTAAACTTACATACAAGGACACAAAAATTTACAAGTTTCATTTTGGTAAATTAGGCTCTCTGTTTTCTAGACAAGTGTCAAATCTTTAAAAAACCCTTTAAGATGGTATATTGAAAAGCTGGGACTGGGGGAGCAGGGCAGGCAGGGAAGGAGAGAGGTGACAAATGTACATGAATCTATCTTGTCTCTTAAGAATTCCACTGATTCGGTAATTAATGTAATGCATTAGTAGCCTCCAAGAAGGCTTCCAGGTATAAATTTCCACAATGAGAAGAATTTGATCAGGAGGAACCACCTTTAAGGCTTGCTAGTAATTAGGGAAGCATGAGCCCTAAGAGAAGAAGAGCCTGTGACATCATGGGGTTCAGAGCAGGGTGTTATCCCAGGGCTGCCCAAACAGAAAGTTCCAACTGGCAATACCAACTTATCTTTCTAATATGTTACAATACGGGAAAAAAGGGGAAATCTGCAACTTGGACATTGGCACAAATAAGGAAAACATGGCAACCGTGAAATGGCCCAGACTTTCCGGTTTCTATTGGCTCAGGGGTGGGAGTGGGGAGAAGGTATTTTGCTTTTGCGAAGACTGGCAGTCCCCCAGGATTTCTCTGTGTGCGTGTGTGTGTGGGGGCACTAAGGGGCAGGCAGAGTCTAGGTCTTCTGTCGTGTTTTCTAGGAATCAGAAGCCCTCCTTTCCACTGCAGGCCAATCTGGAAAAGAAATGTCCAACATGATGACAGGGGTTGTCCTCATGTTGGGGAAGGCCAGAAGTAGATCTTGGCAACGTGTTCGAGTGAAGACCAGCGGGAGTTCCTCTAAAGCCAGAGAGATGGACAGAAGAGATAGAGCCTGTCCACATAAGAGGGAGGGTGACTGTGTACACTCTGTAGCCAAAATAACCTCTGTACCTGAACAGCCCAGACACACGCACACACGTATGTCAGGACACACGGAATGCCACGTGTAGCGTTCCCAATGTGAGGGGACACTGATGGTTGCGGTGACCTTGAGAATGAGAGTGACAACAGAAATGGGAGGAGCTGGGGCAGGCATACAAGAAAGGAAAATGGGAAAGCGCCCTGAAAAGAAATATCAATAAATAAAGCAGTAAGTCACACCCATGAACACGAACATGGGCCAAACACAAACCATGACAGGGCGTGTCCTTTGGCTCTCAAGTGGGCATCTGGGTCTCAGAGCTTTCCTTTCAGTGGTGGGCTGCCTGGTTACCTTTGGTTTGTCTGTGTTTTGGTAATGATTGCTGCCGGGGGGTGTGACTACTGTTCTCAGACAACAGGAAGCAGAAACAAGGCCAAAGTTCCCTTAACATTTAAACTGAAAAATTATAACACAGTTTTCAAATGAAAGTGCTTTCAATGCTTGGCTATTTGTTGTGGGAGGAGGTGCGAAGAGAGGTCGAATGAAACAAAACCCAGCAACTAACAAAAACATACATTGTATGTTGACTAGATCCAATTGTAGAATGCAAAACACTTATTTTTTTCTCAACAGTGAACATAATATATATGCTTTTACATATATACATATTATATTCCTCAGGGCTCGATCCTGGCCTCCCCTGTACACTGTGCCACTTAACTGGTTTCCATTTTTCCTTTATTTTGCCTGGTGAGATTATCTCAAGTCATGCTGTCGCAACTCAAAACAAAGTTTTCCCTAGATGAAATTCAACATGGATATGCTGAAGAGGTGAGGTTTTGCTCAGGGAGCATCAGAAAAGCACTTGAATGAACAGGAAGCCCTGCTTGTGCGCTATAGGTGCTCAGGCCGGGGTTGTGGGTCCCAGCAGAGCAGCCAGGACTAACTGCTCACAGATGGCCGAGGGGAGAGCCATGTGGTCTCCTGGCCCATGACAACCCCAAGACCCACCCCCCTCAAAGCCCAAATTTGGAGATACAGTGGGGATATTCTTTAAAAAGTATCTTCTAACAGTCCTGTTTGATTTTCTTTAATAAAGTCTGTTCTTTTCAAATGACTTATGATTGTCAGAATTTTACCTAGGGCCAAGTGTACTGTGATCTCATTGAATTACAGTGTTTGGAAAAAAAATAAACAACAACAAAAATGACGATAAGCACTTTTAAAACACTTGAAATGTATAGGGCCTATCAGACTGCTTTCTAATAAGGATCAGCTTTACTAAAGGATCTCCCTGTAACCACGATGAGTATTGCTCTTAAACAAAGAATGGGATTGAAATTAGAAAGAATAACCTGTGATGAAAGATCAAGCAGGCTGGAGACAGGAGACCGTTTCCATTGCTTTTGCCAGGAAAGAATGTAACTTGTCCAGGGCGGGGTCTTGGGGTGGGTGCGGGGAGGACTGCGCTATTAACACTCTAGGATACTATTTACAGCTGCTTCTAAAATAGAGTCAGTTTCTACGACACCTTCACTGTGGTCCGGGATGAACTTTTCCAGGCAGTTTTCCTGCGAAGCCATTGGAGAAAAGTTGGGGAAATCTAACTCGACAGAGCCGCTAACCGTGGGGTCACTCTGGGACTGCCGCCCAGCCTTTTTGAGTTCCAAAATGTTCTTAAATGTCGTTTCTAAACTCTTAGTAAGCTGGAGATCGGGCTGGGGCTCGCCTGACCCTTTCATGATGTCTGTGTGTAAAACTTCATTCTTTGGAGAATTCCGCAGCGTCTTGTCCTGGAAGGAGCTATTACAGGTCATCTCCAGCTGCGAATCTACTAGGAGGCTTGAGAGTTTGCTGTCAGGACCGTGATCTGGCCTGGACGAGTTTTTCCGGTGGCCTTCAGGGCCGGGGGAGCACTCGCTGCCTTTTGCAGAGTCTCTCCGGCTGGTTTTCTCTTCAGACGCACTCCGGTACTGAGCGGAGCCCACTTTGTCAAATTTCAGTGCTCTGCCGAGGCAGTCGGTTTTTTTAGAAATGTTTCCTTCTGCAGAGACCACGATGTGATTAGGCACTAGATGAAATTGGTCATGATTCATTGGTTCTGCCAGGCCTGCTTTGGCTCGGTCTCTGCTCTGGGCCTTGGCCGTCAGATGCACAGAACTTGTTGTTTTACCGCCATGCTGGTCACTCCGGCTGAACTGCATCTCATGGGCAGCTTTATCGAGTTTGAAGGAACAACAGAAATCAGCCTGAAAACCCTCTGCAATTGGGAACGAAAAGAATGTTAATGAAAGGAGGAGGCAGTGAGGACTAGACAGCAGCCCCTCAGCGGGTCAGGTGCAAACTGCCCCCACCCCGCCCTCTAAATCAGTGGTTCACATCCAGGAACGTGCAGAAGCACAGTTGGAGGGTGTCCTATAAAAGCAACCTGTAAATGATATATGCAAGTGGGAACCAGGACTGGAAGAAAACTTGTAGGAATAAAAACATTTATAGGATGGTGAAACCATGGGTGAAAATCCATACTCCACAAATTGTTATAATGTTATTGGATTTAAAAATTTCAGAGGCTAGAAAATAGTGTGGAGAATACTTTTTTTCTTTTTTTTTCCCTATTTTTCGGCCATACCATGTGGCATGCAGAATTTTAGTTTCCCAATCAGGGATGGGACCCATGCCGCCTCCATTGGCAGGCAGATTCTTAACCACTGGACCACCAGGGCAGTCCTGAGAATCCGTTTCTAAAAGGCGGAATGTGGGTTACTCTAGCATGATGCAAACGGCAGGAAGCTGATGGGGTATTCAAAGGGCACCCACAAGGAACATTACCATCCATTAGCTTATGGGCAGGGACCATGCCTCACTGACTCCCCCGAACAAGGTCTGGCACACAGTAAGACAACTCAATAATTGGCTGAGGTTTAGTTGCTTCTGGGAAGGCTTCTGACTTACTTAGTTCTCAAAAAGTAGAGAAAGATTGAGAAGTGTGAGTTTACAGGAGAGAAGAAGATTCAGTTAACCGAATGTCAAATTCTGGTTTGGATTTTGCAGAACATAGACCTTCTCAGAGGATTCATATCGTGCTCTCAACTCCGGATTTTTTCTCCCTGGAATCCAGGATCTACCTTCAGGTCTTATCCCGCAAGGTCAGTTCAGATGGTCTCCCCAAAGCCACGGCCCTGGAACCCTGGCAGGAGCTCTCCTTGGCTGTCACTCTGACAGTTCTTACCGGGGTCTACGAGTGCCAGACGCTTGTCCCGGGACAGAGAAGCTCTTTCCTCCTGGTTGAACATTCTGTCAATCATCACCATCTCAGCGGAGGGGTTGATCCGCTAAAAATGAGAGAGTCTAGTCATTTCAGATGCCTTTTAACAACTGCGAACATCTTGCTGCATTTGGGGGACAGAGGAAGCAATCAGAGAAGAAAATGTGTTTATCATTGACATATTTTTTAAAATTGTATTTTTTGGGAAAAGGTTATTTACAACATTGGTACAAACTTCAAAAGGTACTAAAAGGGGATGTAGAAAGTAAGCCTTCCTTCTTCACCTGCCCTGTGCAATGCCTTGCCCACCCATCTAGGGCCCTCTCTGGAGGTACCCTCTGCCAAGCAGTTTAACAAACTCTTCCAGAGATATTTTATGCACACACACACATTTACATTATTCATTCTCTATTTTTTGCACACAAATGACAAGCAACTATATGCACTATTCCCTGCTTATTTCCTCCTCTGCTTAATAATATGTTGGAAATCTTTTTGTTCAGACACTCTTTTACTTTATATTTTGCTATGCTATAATCATATTTTGGCCTTGCAGCACAGCTTAGTCCCCTGATCAGGGACTGGACCTGGGCCATGGTACTGCAAGGGCAGAGTCCTAACCACTGGGCCGCCAGGGAATTCCCTATGATTGTGTTTTGTATTAAGGCTTTCCTTAGAATTATTTCTTGCTGTACAGAATCAAATCTTATTCATTCTTAGTTTACATAAAATAATTTATGTTTTATTTACTTAACATAAAATAATTCATGGCAGACACAGTTTGTCCAAATAATTTGTCCAAATCTGTCCAAATGATCCTTTTCTCATGAATTTCATGACAGTCAGTCTTCTTGATATCTCAGTTTTATTGCAGAAATGACTGTCAAAGTAAGAACAACCGTTTGACTTTGGTGGCACAATTTAGAATAAATATATATACATTACAGGCATATCTCATATCTCATTTCATTGTGCTTTGTAGACATTGCATTTTTTTTTTTAAACAAATTGAAGGTTTGTGGCACCCCTGCATTGGGAAAGTCTATTGGTACCATTTTCCCAGCAAACGCTGAATAACATTTGCTCATTTCATGTCTCTGTGTCATGTTTGGGTAATTCTCCCAATATTTCAAACCCTCTGACAGCAAAAAGATTACAACTCACTGAAGGCTCAGATGATGGTTAGCATTTTTAAGCAATAAAGTATTTTTAAATTAAGACATACACATTTTTGTTCTGGACACAATGCTATTGCATACTTAACAGACTACAGTGTAAACATAACTTTTATATGCATCGGGAAACCAAAAAGTTCATGTGAGTCACTTTACTGTGATATTCACTTTATTGAGGTAGTCTGGGGAAATAAACCCTCAGTAGCTCTGAGGTATGCCTGTTTACGGAACAACAGACTGGTTCCAAATAGGAAAAGGAGTACATCAAAGATGTATATTGTCACCCTGCTTATTTAACTTATATGGAGAGTACATCATGAGAAACACTGGGCTGGAAGAAGCACAAGCTGCAATCAAGATTGCTGGGAGAAATATCAATAACCTCAGATATGCAGATGACACCACCCTTATGGCAGAAAGTGAAGAGGAACTCAAAAGCCTCTTGATGAAGGTGAAAGTGGACAGTGAAAAAGTTGGCTTAAAGCTCAACATTCAGAAAACGAAGATCATGGCATCTGGTCCCATCACTTCATGGGGAAACAGTGGAAACAGTGTCAGACTTTATTTTTGGGGGCTCCAAAATCACTGCAGATGGTGATTGCAACCATGAAATTAAAAGACGCTTACTCCTTAGAAGGAAAGTTATGACCAATCTAGATAGCATATTCAAAAGCAGAGACATTACTTTGCTAACAAAGGTCCGTCTAGTCAAGGCTATGGTTTTTCCAGTAGTCATGTATAGATGTGAGAGTTGGACTGTGAAGAAAGCTGAGCGCTGAAGAATTGATGCTTTTGAACTGTGGTGTTGGAGAAGACTCTTGAGAGTCCCTTGGACTACAAGGAGATCCAACCAGTCCATTCTAAAGGAGATCAGTCCTGGGTGTTCTTTGGAAGGAATGATGCTAAAGCTGAAATTCCAGTACTTTGGCCACCTCATGCGAAGAGTTAACTCATTGGAAAAGACTCTGATGCTGGGAGGGATTGGGGGCAGGAGGAGAAGGGTACAGAGGATGAGATGGCTGGATGGCATCACTGACTCGATGGACGTGAGTCTGAGTGAACTCCAGGAGTTGGTGATGGACAGGGAGGCCTGGTGTGCTGCGATTCATGGGGTTGCAAAGAGTCGGACATGACTGAGTGACTGAACTGAACTGATGCCTGTTTATATATATATATATATACACAGACACACAGACACACACATAAGGTAAACACAACCATACATAAATATTTACACTATACTGTATACATATATAATACAGTTCACTTACTCTTCCAAGGTAAATTTTCAAAGCTGACTTCAAATTAAAAGCCAGTTATAGACTCCCCTGGTGGTACAGTGGATAAGAATCCACCTGCCAATGCAGGGAACACGGGTTCCATCCGTGGTCTGGGAAGATTCCCATATGCCTCGGGGAACTAAGCCCACACGCCGTTACCTACTAAGCCTGTGCTCCAGAGGCCAGGAAGCGAAACTACCAAAGCCCACAAACCCGAGAAGCCACTGCAGTGAGAAGCCTGTGCACCACGAGGGAGCAGCCCCCGCCTGCCGCAATGAGAGAGGAGCCCGTACATGGCAACACAGACCTGGCGCAACCGAAAAAATAGCCACTTGTAAGAGACCAGTTTATTAGTCTGTATGATTTTAGAGCTGCTTCTAAAATCTCATAGATTTGGTCTTTCCATCAGTTTTGGAGATAATCTGACTCCTTTCTCTAATTTGCTGTGCTTTAAAATCAATTTTAGTTTCTATTTGGAGGGCTGAAAATGTTCTGGAGTTAGGGAGTGCTGATGGCGGCATAGTCTGTGAACATATTAAAATCCATCAGGTTGTACATTTTAAAATGAAGCATGATTTTTATGACGTTAGTGACCTCTCAACTGAAAACAAAACTAATTTTAACATCTGTCACCTCATCTTTTCAGATATTATTCTGAACAACCTTCAGCAGAAGTGTCACCGGTCCTCTCCTGCCTCTTCCCGTTGATGAGAAGCAGTGGACAGCATCGGAGTACGGGGGGCGGGGGTCAGGGGGTCCTGGTCTGTATCCCAGCTCTGCTAATTACAGAACGAACTTATAGGCTGTATGGCGTTGGGCAAATTACGTAAGCAAGCCCCAAATCCTCACTTGGAACCAGGAAAACAATGGCACACACTGAGAGTGATCAGTCACGGAAAGCACAGCACTTGTATTTGGGTTGGGCAAAAAGTTTGTACGGAAAATATACAGAAAACCCGAACAAACTTTTTGGCCAACCCACAGCTGCTGTTAGTAGTAGGTACAGGTAGAGGTAACTTTTTCTACAATTTTAAGTATCTGCTCCTTTTTAACTATGGTGGGAAAATGTAATTCCTGGAAGTTTTTCTCTCTGAACTAGTAGCTGTGACCTGTGGAGTTTAAGAAACAAACTGGGCTCAGTGGAACTTTACCATGGCATCCTCCAAGAGCAGGCATCTGTACTTGTTAAGCATAGCTTGGGTCCTTTTCAGGAGCTGAGTGGCAACTGTTTCAAATTCACTGTCAACTTTAAAAAGAGGGAGAGAGAAAAAAATAGTAAGAGAGTGCACACCAACCACTAGGCCCTTCACTCCTCCACTTTCTCTCTCAGTTTAGCTCTTCCCTGGTTAGACGTGATGCTTCTGCACGGCTTTCCCTTACTGTTCACTGGCATGTGCTCTCAGAAACTCATTTTAATACGAGCTTATTTTAACTCTGATTAGGAAACCAAAAACATAACTCCTTTAAGATCATCTATAAAAGAAAAGCACGAAACACAGAACAGCAGCAAATATCAATGAACAGAGAATCATCTACTAGTTCAGGTGACCGAAGCCTCCACTTCCTTCCAGAGCATGAAAATCTGAAACCACTGAGACAATGAGGTCCTACTGTCTGGGCCAGGCAGACCAGGTTCCCGCAACCACACCAACTAGTCCACGGCATCTCGCAGGTCATGGTCCTGTGGCTCTGTCCTTTGTCTCCAAACGTCTCAGTTTCCACTTCGCTCTTCTCAGAGCCTCCACATCCCTATTTCATGCTGGATGAGGATGAAGAGCACCCTGGCCTTCCCAGGGAAGCTCACAGTGGGCTGATGGCTGTGCTCCCATTAGAGACCCTGGCCAGAAGGACAAGGCTGGGGGCAGCTGAGGGGCTGATTCAAGCAGTGGAGGGCGCCTAACGGGGTCCAGGCTGGGAACATGGTGGGAAGGAGAGTAGAACTGGGCAGCGTGGCTGAGAGAGGCAGAAGGGCCAGGCATTGGAATGGGCTAAGCTCGAGGCGGGATAAGAGGATGTTACCTCTAAAACGTTTCGCCAGTTTCTGGATGTGGAGCGGTGCCTTAGACTGCCTTTGGAACCACAAAGCTTTTGGAGGGCTACAGTATCTAATTCAAAATGGTGACGCTGACAGCTCAGGGTATGTGTGTACTCAGCCTACACGCCAAGGACTGTGCCTGAATCACTGTGCAGAGCACCTAGACCAGGGCCGTCCCACCTGCAGCCAGAGTCCAGACAATGTTCTGCATTCACTGCCCTCAAACTTGCCCATAAGATGTCCAGACATTTGGGTATCCCTTCCCAGAATGCTGAGAAAAATAAGTCACAATTCTCAACATGGCCTGGGAAACCAAGTAAATTGGGAAGATGGCAGGTCTGCGGTGAAAAAGAGTAATCCAGTGACCATCTGGGGGCAACGAGCTCAGGTTCTCCTGTGGGCCGTGTCCCCAGGAGGCGCTCTGGGGCTCCAGCCTGCTCACCTTTCCTCAGGTCCTCCTCTGTGGGCATGGAGCCCTGGCACACATGGTAGGACAGCAGCCTCTGCACCGCGTCACTGAGTGACCGGAACTGATTTTTGTCAGGTGTCACCGCGTGGGCTTGGTCCCTCTGTAACTGCTGGAGAATGCTGAGAGAGAGAAATTGCCGATGGCTGTGTTGAGTCACGCAAGAAATCTAATCACAATGGTTATTCGCATGCAAAGACAATGAGACACCCAGGGATGTTATCATCTATAGTATAGTTTTATACTCTGTACATCATAGTGGGTTTAGTTTAGTCTGACCCTGAGTTCAGTCTCAAACTTTGACCCTGGCCTCTAAAGCACCATGTTCCCACCAACCATTCAAGTGCGGGTGCTCACACAGACCCTGGCAATGCCTCACCACTGGCCAGCTAAGCTTCTGGTTAACATTTCTGTTCTGAACATAGGGATTTATCAAAGCATGCTTCTCAGAGATCCTGAGGCCAGTCAAAGGGCATGTGGTTGCTCAGAAGACAAAGAACTATTCTTAAGAACAAAAGGGTAAGCAGTAGGCTCAAACTACATTTGATATACATACGGGTGCTAACAAACTATAGGCAAAGCCTTCCGAAGTATACTTTAGAAAACATATAGCATCATGACCTGACGGCTGTTGTCTATTTGTTGAAGGTTAGGAACCTAGAAAAACATTCAAAATGGTTAATTTCCGAAGGGGACTCACAAAGCTCCTTTAGTCAGCTGTTTGGCAGCAGGCCTCTTCTGTCCTCCCGGATGACCATCCACCTGAGGACAAAACACACCTCTTCTTAGTCCCTTCTGTAGAAAACATAGCAGAACACAGTTCCACATAAAGGTCACTGTGGCCGCAGCCTTTTCAGCTCTCTATCAAGAGCACACTCTAAGGATGTAGAACTTGCCATGCTGGAAAGCGAAACGAGGAAGTCCCACAGACCCATGCAGCAAAGCTGCGCTGTGTCAAGATTACAGAAAGCTGTGCTATCAGCTCCTTGAAGGGATTCACTTGTACCTTAAAGCCTGAATTCCTAGCTCCCTCCACGAACGCTTCATCATATTTTAATTTTTTCCTTTGGCCACCTTGTGACCCGTGAAACTTCCCTGACTAGGGATCAAATTCATGCCCCTCTGCAGTAGAAACAGAATCTTAACCTCTGGACAAGCAGGGGAGCCCTTAAATGCTTATTACTGCTTTTTTAATTTGGCTGCACCAGTTCTTAGTTGCAGCATGTGAAATCTAGTTCCCTGACCAGGGATCGATCCCGGGACCCCTGCATTGGAAGCACAGAGTCTTAGCCACTGGATGACCAGAGAAGTCCCTTCATTATATTTTTGAAAAAACAATATTTTAAGTGCCAGCTTCATAAATAGCTGAAAATTCAGTAGGTAGTCCTTAACTCATCTTCTCAGTAGTAAATAAGGAACCAAACACATCTGAGCTCTTGTTACATCTAGTCCAGGTGTGTGACCTAGCAGGGTATTTCTCAGATCACAGTAAGGAACAAATACTCCTCCTGTCAGAACCTGAGAACTGAGCCAGATCCTTCACTGAGCATCCAGGTAGGCCCAGACAATCACAAATTTCATTAGGCTATTAAGTGGTAAAACTGATGGAAAAGAAACTAAGGCCTTAGAAAATGGAAGACAAAAAAATTTGTTTCTTCCTTTTTAGACCAGTGGATGAGTTAAAAGACCATAGAGTCTGATTACTTCATACACTACAACAGGGGGAAAAAATCTCTAGTATAACTAAGAGGAACAGATCTACTTTTGATAAGATAATGGTCATTATCATTCAACAGTAAACTACATTTTTTGAGTGCCTATTATGTGTTGGCTGCTGGTATATTATTATTTTTTGTATTCAGAATCATTTTTATTTTTAAAAGATAAATTTTTGCACTGTTTTATTTTATTTAACAAGTACTTAATATTTTCACATGAATACATTTTCCAAGAAAAATCAGAATGGAATTTTTCAACTAAAATGTAATTCAAAGGCTATAAATTATTCTTTCTTTAAACAAATGTATTAATGTATTACTATATTTTGGGACACATTCTATTTACTTTTGCTCTTGAGGATTAATTTTTTCTTTTTAATTAAACTTTCTGTTTTGGAGTATAGCTGATTAATAATGTTGTGATAGTTCCAGGTGGACAACTGCTGGTATATTATTGATTCCTGAGGAAATCATAGCACTGAAAGCATGTAAGGAAGAGATGCATTCATCCTAGAAACACTGACATTACAAGACCTGGCCCTTGGGGAAGGTCTTCAGCGAGCACCTCTGTGGGCACACAGGGCATCGGGGCTGACTGTGCAGAAGGGGATGTGACGTTTTCTTTCAATCACACTGAACATTAAGAAGAAGCCAGGCAACTGTCTTCTACCTGCACCGTTGGCTGGCCAGGAGGTGATCCAACGACTTTTTCCTGTTGGGGCTGTGTGGTTCCTAAGGACGCTGGTATAACTTTGCTTCCAGAATCCTGTCCTATTAGAATGAACACATGAGACAACGTTCAACAGAAACAGTAAATCAGGCCCAGCAGGTAACCCCTGGAGTCCAATATATACACATTACTGAACTTGCTGAAATAGATTTATCGTGGATGTTGGCTATGAGAAAGGAAAGCAGAAGTACATTTATCTACCAAGGTGCAAAAAGCAGAGGTAAGGGTTATGAAAGATTATTTATGTAATACATAAACACATGCACAAATGGTAATAAATAAAAGCTGTCAATGCTACAGTTTCAAATCATCCAAGGTCTACGGAATAGGCCTCGAGCCGGTGTGATCTGTCAGTACCACCGAACCTCCAAATACTCACAACTTAAGGAAAGGGAGGCCCAAATGGGACTGGCTCTGAGTGTTCACAGTGTCGTCTTTTCTGGTACTTACTGAGCAGTGTGGGTGTTCAAGGCTTTAGAAGCAACGGGAGACATGACCCATGATACTTTCTGTCTCAGAGGGGTGAATTCTAAATACACCTATACAAAGCAACATGAGGACAGCCGCAAAGTCACATGTGCCATATAATACTATTTTCATGTCACTATTTTCAAAATACTAGATTTCACTCTTTCTAAGCAGCACACTTTTTGAACATAATTTAACCGAGGTGTTTTAATTTCTCATTTTTTATATAAAATGATGGCACAGATGCAGCATGGTATATAACTTGGGTGGAAGGGATACAGAAGGCAGGTAGGATCAGAGCAGAGGTGAGGCGGAGTGGAAGAGATGCAGGATGACGGGCATGCAGAGAGTGCCCCCTGGGAAGACGGGCACAGACTGAGGAGAGCTCACGGGGGGACTCCTGACCTGGCAGTGCGGTGCTCAAGAGGCCTGGCATGGGCGCTGGCCTCAGGCCATCTGTGGTCTTGGAAGCAGAAATGGGGGAAGTCTGATTCAAGCTTTTTTTCTGAGCCTGTGAAAAACATGGCCAAGATGGAAAAATTAAATCCATGATAAAAGCTTTAAAAGATCACTTAAAATGCCAACCAAGCCAGTTAATGAGTCTCCTGCATCGCCTTCAGGTTAGATTACAAAACAATTTTCCCTGCCACATTGGAAGAACTGCAAAGAGTACCCTCTAAAGCCTCCAGGCACGCTGAGTCTTCTTGACACCATTCAGGGATGCAGAGTGCATTGACACCAGCTGCTTTCTTGCTCCTGGAACTCCTGTGTCCATGGTACTCAGATGCAGAGCTGAGCCTGGAGCTCAGTTTCTACCCCACAACAGTTTCTAGCTTCAGGAATGCTTTATCACACCTGCAAGGATTATGACCTTGACTATTCAGGGTCTGCAGGAATGCTGAGCACCCGGTCAGGGCCTAAGTGCCAACTCCAAATCTATTGTCAACACTCGCTGTTTGCTGTATAGATGATCTGAAGGACCTCTCACCTCTGCTGTCTGGGAGGTCTTTGGTTCATGAAATGACAGCCTTAGGTGGCAGGTAACTGGGAAATTCAACTGAATATTAGTCCGGGAAAAATATCGCTAGAAAAATTAATCTGATGTTTAAACTGTTATGTGCTTTTCTATAAATAAGGAAGATGAACTGGTGATGTTTAAGGGCTAACAAGTTCTAGCTCTAAAAAAATCTGTTATCTCTATAATGCATTTAAAGTGATAAACAGTTTCTGGGCTTCCTTGGTGGCTCAGTGGTAGAGAATCTGCCTGCAATGCAGGAGACACAAGTTCAATCCCTGGGATGGGAAAATCCCCTGGAGGAAGGCATGGCAACCCACTCCAGTATTCTTGCCTGGAGAATCCCATGGACAGAGGAGCCTGGCAGGCTAGAGTCCATAGGTTTGCAAAGAGCTGGACATGACTGAAGCGGCTGAGCACACACGCACGCACAATATAGGGTGGGTTTCTACACCACACCCAATTTTTAATCCTTTATGTCATTACTATTTCACAGTGCAGTAAGTTTTCAGTTTTTCCTTCAATTTTGTACACCAGCAGATGCTTAGCGTAACCATCTCCATGGGTGATGGCCTGTGACTTTGGCCTAAGGAGAAGTTTCCCACCAACCATTCACATGCGGCCGCTCACAGAACTGGGTAATGCCTGGTCACTAGACAACTAATGCAATTAACTAGATATGTTAATATTTCTGTTCTAAACAGCGAATTATGCTAAACAATGATCTATTTGGCTCCTTTTTCTAATACAAAAATGAAGAGGGATTTGACATCATCCAAGAGAGACTGGAGGAGATCATTACAAAGACGGAAATGGTCACCTTGCTCATCTTTCCATTAGCAGGGAAGCTTGGACCTGCATCTCTTAAGTCTACAGGCAATATTCATACGTTCTTAGTGAGAACACCACAGGGGAGAACCTCCCAGTCTTCACAGAGTTTCCCCTGGCACAGAACCCCACACTCTCCTACCGCAGAGAAGCCACAAGGAGGATGTCCATGTTGCAGGGAGGCCTGCGGCTTTCCTCACAAGTATTTCCAGCAGACAAGCACTAAGGGCCACCATGACCCAGTGGTTAGGACTCTGGACTTTCACTGCTGTGGCCCAGGTTCAACCCCCGGTTGGGGAACTGAGTTCCTACAAGCTGCAAGGTGTGGTCAAAAAAAAAAAAAAGAAAGGAAGGTACTACTTTGGATAAAAAACAAATAAAAGTTGGAAAAATGTGGTCTAACAGGGCAAGGCTATATTCTAGATGGGACTCTGAAATAACGAGATCAACAGATGAGTAGATGAACCAGAAGGAATACGTTCAAATGACCAAAGTCCTCACAGCAGTGCTGCCAGGACACATCTTTGGAATTCCTTTCAATAGGCCTAGTTCACATAAAACAGAAGAATTTCATCCTTATTGCTTAAGAGCATACAACTTTGAAAAACTGAATACGTAAATGGCACTACCCAGCCTGATCTCCCAACTTATTTATCAGTCATGACCCTGAATGACTCTTAGCTATTAAACAGACAAATAAAATTCATGCATACATAAGGAGTAAAACTAGGGAACTCTCCAGTAGTTCAGCGGTTAGGACTCCAAGCTTTCACTGCCGAGGGCTTGGGTTTGATCGCTGGTTGGGTACTAAGACCCCACAAGACGTCCAGCATAGCCAAAACAAAAAAAAAAGTTAAAAAGTACATAAGAAAAGCAAGGAAGAAATCATCATGAAAGTCAGGAGCAGGCTGGGGTTAGGGAGGCACACGGAAGGAGGAGGTGGTCTGTGCGGGTGCTGAGAACAGTCCATTTCTTGAGTTGTTACTTGCACAGGTATTTGTTTATAATTATTTGGTAACTGTACATTTATGTTTTCTTTATTTTCCTAAATATGTGTTTTCATAATATAGAAGAGTAACAAGAAAAAAAAATACCCTGAACAATCTAATCTAATGTCAAAGCTGCTTTCCAACTGTGATGTTGGAGAAGACTCTTGAGAATTCCTTGGACAGCAAGGAGATCAAACCAGTCAATCCTAAAGGAAATCAGTCCTGAATACTCATTGGAAGGACTGATGCTGAAGCTGAAGCTCCAATATCTTGGCCACGTGATGCGAACAGCCAACTCACTGGAAAAGACCCTGATGCTGGGAAAGAATGAAGACAAAAGGAGAAGAGGGTGACAGAGAATGAGATGGTTGGATGGCATCACTGACCCAATGGACATGAACTTGGACAAACTCTGGGAGATAGTGACGAACAGGGAGGCCTGGTGTGTTGCAGTCCATGAGGTCGCAAAGAGTGGGACACAACTTAGCGACGGAATGACAATAACAGCAAAGGGAATAAATTGCCGCTGTGTCTGAAAGCAAGGCTGCTCTCTGCAGGATGCCTCTCGTTTGAGCAGGTTCTGGTATGAGTGTTTTACAGGCCTCTTGCCCACCTGAGTTGGGGCTCAACACTGGCATCAGCGCATTTTCATCCTCCAGCTGCTGCCCGTGCCCCTGACTGTGTCCCTCTGCTAGGGACTGGAATGATCTCCCCAGCTGGTCCATGCTGGGTACCATGGAGGTTGGGTGGGCCAGGCTGATGGGAGAATGGCAATCCCCTGGGAATGCGGGTTACACCTCCATTCACCAGGTCTGTATGTTTGGAAAGCTCTGCTGCCCGACAGGCCCGCTCCGTTTCCAGATGTCACTGGTCACTTCCAGTCCTCTGATTTTCCGGGCAGGACTTTTGTCTGGTTCACTACTGAATCCCCAGCACCGGAAGAGGGCCTGACACCACAGCGAGCACAGGGTGAACCGCTGTCAGATGAAAACAAGTGAGTGAATTCCACGGCAGTGTAAGTTACAGGGGTCCCTACTTCCTCCTAGTCCAAAGCTCTCCCTAGCAGCCAACAACTTTCTGCCACTTCCCTCCCAGTTTAGGTTGCCCGCAACTGACAGTCTTTTCCAGAAATAAAATTTATCATTCTGGTCTTTTTTCCCTGAGCTCTAAGGAGAAAACTTTCTCTTGAAATATATTTTCTTTACAATAGAGAAGCTACTGAAGGCTATTTTCTTGCAAACTTGGCTCCAAGAACTCTGCTCACATCAGTGTATGATTTTAACTCTTTAGATCCTGCATTATCTTGATACCATGTGAATACAGAGAAATCCCCCAATGAATCAGAATACAGAATCTATCCCTACCCAGCTCTGTGGTACCCTTTGTAAGAAGCCCACAGCAAACTAGCAAGATTATAAGCATCAGGCGTCTGCTGAATGAGGGAGGCCACTGGGAATCTTCCCAGCCCACGCCCTCCTCTGGGAATTGCCCCCCACCGCCACAGAAATGGGTGGAGCCAGCGTGGTGGACACACACAGGGCTAGAGGATGTAGAGAGCCAGAATCCAGGGCAGGGGCACCTCTTCTTCCCGTGGAAAGTGCCAACCCTGCCAGTGAGCAGCTTCTCCCTCCTAGGGGTACCTTTCTTTATTTCGGCTCAGGGCGCACTTTTTCCTAATTTGAACAAAGGCTCTGTACAGAGCAGCAAGAGGCCCCATGCGGCTGCTCCCTCAGGTCACCCGTGACTGGCTCCTCTGGTCAAGGCTGACTGAACCACGGGTGGGCCAATCAGATGCTCTTGGAGTTGAGAATGGGGGGAGCAGGTGGGTACCTAAGAGCAGTCATTCTCAAGGGCAAGTTTGTAGCCTAATTGTACCAAGATCACCTTGGGGAGCTTCTGAAAGACAAAGTTTTGGGGTTCCATCCACAAAGATGGATTCAGAAATCCAATGTGGCGTTTAGGAATCCTTTATTAAACAAAGCTTTCCAGTGGATTCTGATGTATTCTGAAGGTGGGGAAACCACTGCATTTGCCAGTCTCTGTTTTTCTTTTTTCTCTTTTTCCAGTCTCTGTTAAATGGTTGGCAAATATTGTGACGTTGGCCTGGGCTGGCCACTTGGGGCCAGAAGAGGGAGAGGGGACCGTGAAGGAGAGAGGCAGGCACATGCCATCTTGGAGAGGCCAAAGGAACAGCAGAGAGCCTGGTTCTGAACCTTATAAAGAAGCTGTACTCCATGAGATGTTCTTTTTTGCTAAACAAGTTAGAGTGAGTTTCTGATAGTTGCAACCCAAAGTACCCTGACTAAGACATTTGGGCGTTCACTGTATACACCATACAACAGTAATCAAAGAGGGGGGCTGAAGGATACCACTACAGGCCTTGCCTTCTGAACATTTACCAGCCAAAGAACACCCAGGCGGGCCCAAACCCAGCCCATCAGTGCACCACAGTTACAACAGCCGATCTCAGGCCCTCAGGCCTGACCAGTAACCCTTTCTTTCTCTGGCTAGCTCCCTGCTCATTTTCCACTGAAGGCTATTTCATTGTCTTCAAACCTGTAAGCCAGGTGAGAATTCATTCCACCTTCTACCATCAAAGTATGACCTCACCTGATCCCCAGTCATCCCTTCTCCCTTCCCTGTTACAGTGGAAGAAGCATCTCCCCTTTTTTTTCTACAAAGAATCCCACTGATGCCCTGGAATTCATGTCCTTCTCCTTCCCAAGAGCTTTGGAAAAAAGGTCCAGGCTTTCCTGTATCTTATAAAAATCACCCACTGGACTCCACACATCCGTGGAGCTACTGCAGGGCCAGTTACTGTCATTTTTCTGGAAGCTGTCCATGCTCATCACCACACTCCTCATCTCCCCTCATCTATAATCTGGCTTCTGCACATATCACTCCATGGAAACAAATGTTACCAAGGTCAAAAACTGCCTCCCTGTTGCTAAATATGTCAGAAACATTCCCATCCTGACTTCCACCAGCCCCTCAGTGACACTCAACTCTATGGACCCCAGCTATCCCTGCCTGCCTCATTTTCCTTTCTTAGCTTCCAAACCGCCAAGACCTTTTGGTTTTTTTAGAATATTCTGAATCTCTTTGTCTTTCTGTGTCCACCCCCAAAGTGTTGAAGTGTGTTAGGGTTCTCTTCTGGTCACTCTTCCTTCTCTACTGACACACTCTTCCTGATGCCTTTCCTCCACTCTGGCCGCTTCCATCGTGATATACATGCAAGTCAGTCCTACTTCAGCTGGCATTTCACCCTCTGCTTCAGCATATGGAGCCGTCTCCCATACATCTCCGTTGTCATACAAGCACCTCATCCTTGACAAATATCCTAAACTAAACTCAGAACTTCCCTTCAAACCACGATGTCTTCCCCTGTTCTCTATTTCAGTGAACCTGGGTGTCACAGTCAGGAATCTCGGTTCAGTTCAGTTCAGTTGCTCAGTCATGTCCAACTCTTTGTGACCCCATGGACTGCAGCACACCAGGCTTCCCTGTCCATCTCCCAGAGCTTTCTCAAACTCATGTCCATCAAGTCAGGGATGCCATCCAACCATCTCATCCTCTGTTGTTCCCTTCTCTCACCTTCAGTTTTTCCCAGCATCAGGGTCTTTTCAAATGAGTCCGTTCTTCACATCAGGTGGGTAAAGTATTGGAGTTTCAGCTTCAGCATCAGTCCTTTCAATGAATATTCAGGACTGATCTCCTTTAGAACGGTCTGGTTGGATCTCCTTGCAGTCCAAGGGACTCTCAAGAGTCTTCTCCAACACCACAGTTCAAAAGCATCAATTCTTTGGCCCTCAGCTTTCTTTACAGTCCAACTCTCACATCCATACTTGACTACTGGAAAAACCAGAGCTTTGACTAAACGGACCTTTGTTGGCAAAGTAATGTTTCTGCCTTTTAATATGTTGTTTAGGTTGGTCACATAGCTTTTCTTCCAAGGAGTAAGCGTCTTTTAATTTCATGGCTGCAGTCACCATCTGCAGTGATTTTGGAGCCCCCAAAATAAAGTCTCTCACTGTTTCCATGGTTTCCCCCTCTATTTGCCATGAAGTGATGGGACCGGATGCCATGGTCTTAGTTTTCTGCATGTTGAGCTTTAAGCCAACTTTTTGGTTAAAAAAGTCAGGAATCTGTGTCACCCTTATTCCGCCACTCCAGCCAATCAATCAGAAATCCTGTCTAACCTGCCTAAAATCCATTTCACTTCTTGCCCTTTCTACTGCCGCCCAGGCGGAGTCGGTTTTCACTCTGTCACGCTGAGGCTACGACCCCATGATGGCTCTGTGACACTGCATCAGGGTCCTGTAGGATTTAGTGTCTGCTTACCTTTCCCACCGAAATCTTCATGCCTCACTTGAACCTGTTCTCCTTCCCCACAGAACCACATTCTCTTCCCTCCCCAAGGCCTTGCACTTGCTGATCCTACTGCCGGAACATTCTTGACTTAGACCCTCTCTTGCTGGATAACTTCCTTCTCCCTTAGGAGGGCTCAGTCAGAAACCACTATTTCATGGAAACCTGCCCCATCTGGGTGAGAGGCTCCTTTCTGGAGCCTGGAGCTCTGGGCTGCTCTCACTGGAGCACTGAGAATACTGGCCAGCTTGTCTGCTGCCTTCTGCCCTGCAACAGCCCATCGTAGCCCTGGGACATGGCCCAGGGCTGGCCGCGCAGGGGCTGACACACTGCTGAACGAATGAATCAACGAAGGAGACAGTACAGTGAGTGATTATACTGGTGGGCAGTATAAACAAACAGTGCAGAGAAGGATCAGTGGATGGGGTGAGAAAGGCTTCACTCTTTTAGAAGTCTGGATGCCCTGATGGAGGGAAAGCCGTCAGGCCAGACAGTAAAGGACATTCAGTGGATACCCATCAGCAGAGGCTTGGGGTTCACGGTGAGTCTGGCCTGTCTGGGGAACCATGAGGGGTCATGCCTGGCAACCTGAAGAGTTCAGCTTGAGTTCAGCTTAAGGGCTGGGCTGGGGGTTTGTACTTTTCTCCTGTGCAATGAGAAGCTCCCAGATGCTGTGGTTTAGGTCACTGAACAAATGTTTTGGGAAGATGAATGTAATGGAAACCAGACTTTTGGAAGAGGCTGAAGGCAGATTAATCACTCAGACAATGGTGACAGCCACCTAATGACAATACGAATGGGCCTTGGGAACCATCTACTCATTGGCCCTTCTTCCTGTTTGCACTTTAGAATCACGTGGGGAGCTTTTGAAAAATGCTAATGTCTAGAGCCTTTAATCCAGATCATTTAAGTCAGAATTTATGGGGGTAGCTATATTTTTACAAAGCTCCCCAGATGATTCTATGGCTTGGCTAGGGTTTCCTCATTTTCAAGGAAAACAAGGGCTCAGAATTTAAGATATGAACTTAGATCACAAAACCAGTCACTGGCAGAAGATGACCTGCAAGTGAGCTCTGATTGCTACTCCAACACTTGTTTTACCCATTATACTGCTGTCCCTCTTAAAGTCTAGCCCCAAGTATGGATGCAGAAAGCAGAGCAATGGGAGGCAGTGTGGTAAGACAGCTAGCAGGTGAAGTCTGCCTTTACAGCAATTCGCCCATGCTCTGAACCTCCAAGTCCTTGACTGCAAAATGGGAACAATAATGCTACCTGTGGCCCCAAGGTATGTACCAGTTGTTAATAATATTATTACTTTCATTGTTATTGGGAAGAATGGATGTGAGACATTCAAAGAAGAATTTGTAGGATTTAGTAACCTATTAAAAGTATAGAAGGAAAAGAAAAAAGCAAGAACATCTAGATTATGAAGTCTGAGTGTCTGAGCATTCAGTGGTTCCATGGTAAGGTAGGCAGGCTGAGCTGGATGCAGAAGGAATTAGGGAGGGGCAAGGATGGCTGGAGACTTCAGTGGTGACCACTCCAGAAATCTCTCACACAAAGCTCTCAGGGAATTTTAGTTAGTTACTTAGTTAGTAGGGGCTTCCCTGGTGGCTCAGAGGTTAAAGGGTCTGCCTGCAATGTGGGAGACCTGGGTTCAATCCCTGGGTTAGGAAGATCCCCTGGAGAAGGAAATGGCAATCCCCTCCAGTAATCTTGCCTGGATCTAAAGAGAGTTGGACTTACTTTGTTTACTTTTGTTTGATAGGCTAAACTCTTGAAAACTGCTTTAATCAGTGATTTGTAAAATATTAATCCACTCATGAGAATCCCAGGGACGGGGGAGCCTGGTGGGCTGCCATCTATGGGGTCGCACAGAGTTGGACACGACTGAAGCGACTTAGCAGCAGCAGCATTCATGAGAAAGCCTAAGTCCTGTAAATGACTCTTTGCGTGAAGAGATTTAAATTCACAGGGCTCCTTAGAGAAATGACTGATTCTAGGTGTGAGGCAAGGAAATCATAAGACACGCCTACAACATCTTGTCCCACAGAGTGCTCAAGGGAGGTGGGGGGCTGACAAAAGCACAGGAGGCACCTTACGCAGCCCTCGCCTCCACTGACCAGACGGGACAATTTAAGCATCAAGAGAATAAGGAAAGCAATAGATTGCAACATTAACTATCAAAGAAAATACACGGTATTTTAGAGAAATACACTAAAAAATTAGAGATGAACTTCTGTGTCTCGATAGCTTCAGAATAACACTGGGCAGGGAAGCCTGAGTCAGGTATGGATAACACAGAAGCAACCACGAGTGGGTAAGCCCTGAAGCTGGTTGAGCATGAGGGTTCAATATACTACCTTGTCTACTTTTGTTCATGTTTGAAGTTCCTCATAGGGACTCCCCTGGTGGCCCAGTGGTTAAGAATCCACCTTGCAATGCAGGGGACATGGGTTCAATCGCTGGTTGGCAACCTAAGATCCCATATGCCGTGAAGCAACTAAGCCCACGGGCACAACTACTGACCCTGTACGCCACAACTGAGTCGGTGCATGGCAACGATAGATCCCACATGATGCAATAAAGATTCTGCATGCCGCGATGAAGACCTGATGCAGCCAAACAAAGTAAATAAGGAAATAAATAAAATAAAATTCCCCAAAATAAGTAGTTTTAAAGTGAATGAAAAAACAAACTATGATGTCAGGACTTCCCTGGTGGTCCAGTGGCTAAGACTCCACACTGCCAACGTAGGGGGGCCTGGGTTCAACCCCTGGTCAGGGAACTAGGTCCCACATGCTGCAACTAAGACCTGGCATAGCCAATTAAATAGATTAAAAAGAAAAAAACAACTATGATTTCATAGTGTTATATGCACACATACACATATATACTGGAGAAGGCAATGGCACCCCACTCCAGCACTCTTGCCTGGACAATCCCATGGACGGAGGAGCCTGGTAGGCTGCGGTCCATGGGGTCGCTAGGAGTCAGACACAACTGAATGACTTCACTTTCTATTTTCACTTTCGTGCATTGGAAAAGGAGATGGCAACCCATTCCAGTGTTCTTGCCTAGAGAATCCCAGGGATGGGGGAGACTGGTGGGCTGCCGTCTATGGGGTCGCACAGAGTCGGACTCAACTAAAGTGACTTAGCAGCAGCAGCAGCTCACATATATACACAATGTGAGAAGAAAAGCTCTCTTTTTTGGAAAAATCTCAATCACTAACAGTAGATAGAATAATTAGAAAATCATTTTGCAATCACTAATGTAGTATCTATCAGTGAAGTCAGTGGCGAAAGGCTGAGAAACAAGAGGGTCACGTAGTCCCAAACACCGTCCCAGAGATAATGTCCTCCTGTACTGGTGTAAGATACTTTTGAATACCTCGAGGAGAAACCTGGCCAGCGGGGCCACGGGAACCAAGTGATCACCCATAAAGGGACAAACAAACATTGTATGCCAGCCGCTTGGCCAGGATCTAATCATGAGGAAACAGTCAGTCAGTGCTCTGAGGGCCACCCTTGAAACAACCGACCCAGGCTGCTATAGCCTAAAGAGACGTGACAGTAAGTGCTCAGTGCTTTCCAGAGTGAGGCATTGTCCTAAAGGGCCTTACTGGCTCAACAGGAAGAAATCTGATATAATGTTATTATACAAATGTTAAATTTCCTGGGCATGATAGTGATACTGAGGTTGTGTTGAAGAGAGTCTTTGTTTTTGGGAGATACTTGCTAAAGAATTTAGTGGTCAAGGCTCATGCCATTTTGCAACCTACTTTCAAATAGTTCAGAGGAAAGTGTGTGTGTGTATGTCTGTGTTTGGAGAGAGAACCAGAGACATCCAGACACAAACAGAACAAATGCTACAAAACATAAACAAGCAGTGGATCTCGGTGCAGAGGTTCACTGTACTCTCCCAACTTTCCTGTGGTTTTGAAAGTTTTCATAAAAGAAAAAGTGGGGCGGGGACTTAAGTTCACTCTTTAAGAAGCTGGTTAAACTAGAGGCAGCTGGGTGGCGGGCGACAGGAGGAAGGAAATTTTTCACTGTCGTACACAACTTTCTGTACCTTTTGAATTTTGAACCAAGTAAGTGTATTATCGATGGCAAAAAAAATACAGTTTATATTTAAGACTCGTTTAATATTAACACTTTATAGTATCAAAACTTGCTAAATGAAATTTCCCCAAGTAGATAAACATTGAAGGCCCTTGATAATGGTATTTTTGTTCCTTACAATGTTCTATAAGGTAATTTATACAGAAATTATAAAGTACAAGAGTCACTGTCCTTCTGGATTTCCTGGGAGTGTAAATGTTAGATGGCACCTCAACACTACTTTCCCAGCTTGTGCAGCCTCCGAGGTTATGTCCTCCTTATTCCACAATACCTGACATTTTAACTGTTCTGGAAAACCTAGAGCAGAACACATGGGGTATAATGCAAGATTTAGTTCCCAAGATTCTTTGACATTAAAGTCACAAAAAATTACTCTGGAGCTGCTGGAATATGCCTCTTGTTACCTTTGGATAATTGAAACTTTGGGGAGTTAGAGAGAGAGATTTTTCCCCCCTTCATTGAAGCATTATTGAAAAAAATGAAAAAGAAAGGAAATGACCATGCTGTGGCTGATTATGTATAATTAATTATAATAAACATAAAGTAGACCAATATATACAGATATCATGAGACCCTCAAGTTATCTAATTAAGTAAAAATGGGTATGGTAACAGGTACGGTGTGTTGCAGAGTTAAGTGTATATGTGACGTGTGCTGGATATGCAAAGGATGTCTCTGGGGGAAGAGAAAGAGAAAGAACACAGAAACACTGGTGGCCTCTGGTAGGGAAATCTGGAAGAGGAGGGTTTACTTTTCATTCTAAGCTATTTTGGAACTGTTTCTAATTTTTACCAATGGGAAGTTTTACTTTTAAAAAAAATGCATCAATATGTTGATAAATGCTTTCCAGGTATCACCTCCTCTACATGAGTAAATTTTTTAAATTAGAAGAAAACAGAGTATCTGTAATTCCATCACCCAAGGAACAGCTGTTAATGGAGTAGTACATTTCCTTTTAATCAAGTTTCTGAGTGTTTGGTAAGCAAGAGGGTTTTCTATTTTCTAGTTCACCATATTGTCTTTCATCATTTTTCTAAAATAGAAAGCAAACTGCTTATTAACTATTTTACAGTTAAATGTACATTTTAAATATTTCATGTTTAAATGTGCACTTAAAATGATTTTATAAGTGAAATTCACTCAGTCGTGTTTGACTCTTTGCGACCCATGGACTATACAGTCCATGGAATTACCCAGGCCAGAATACAGGAGTGGGTAGCCTTTCCCTTCTCCAGGGATCTTCCCAACCCAGGGATTGAACCCAGGTCTCCTGCATTGCAGGCAGACACTTTACCCTCTGAGACACCAGGGAAGCCCATGAATTAGTGATTATAAAACTATTTTCCATGTATTCTAGGATTGGGCAAATAAGCAAATATATTATGGGGCAGGCTTTTTCACTATTAGAAAGGGAAGGGAAAGGGAAGTCGCTCAGTCGTGTCCGACTCTTTGTGACCCCATGGACTGCAGCCTACCAGGCTCCTCCGTCCGTGGGATTTTCCAGGCAAGAGTACTGGAGTGGGGTGCCATTGCCTTCTCCAATTAGAAAAGGGAGTGACAAATATGGAAAAGGACACTTGAATAATGAATCTGGTGGTCCTGGATTAGAATTGAAGTATCAATATGAACTCTCTGTTTTTAATATAGATATAGATAATAGACAGCTACAGATGTTGTGTATGTGTAGATATATATAAGTCCCAATTGCGACAACGTCAGTAGCAGTGAATACGTAGTGCTCAGATCCTGGCTTCTAAGTATTGTTCTCCACTAGAAAGAACAAGGCCCCTAAAATGGTTGAATTCCAGGGCAGGGGCAGGAAAGTGAAAGATGAACATGCAACATCATGTTTTCCCAGAAATTAAAAGGCAGTGCTCAAAGCACAATGGAAACATGTCAGAGGGACCAGCGGCTAATTTGGAGGGGCGCTCAATGGCCATCAAATCAACCTGAGTGGAACTTCCCTGGTGCTCTAGTAGTTAGGACTCTGCGCTGCCAAAGCAGGGGATGCGGGTTTAACCCCTGGGCAGGGAACTAAGATCCCACATGCCATGCACCCAAAAATTAAATAAACATATAAACCCCAACAAACCTAAGCATCAAAATGAAATTAAAAAAAAAAAGAGCATATGATCTCAAGTTTCATGTTAAAAAATAATTTTAAAAAATCAATTTGAGCATCAAAATAAATGACTGCAACAATTTTTAACCCATTAAATAAGATAAAAATCTATGAGTCTATACTGATAGAATTTGTAAAAGGGAGAAACAGGAAAGCTCTTCCTTAGAGCAGAATGCTAAAAATTAAGGTAGAATAAACTTGATGGAATTAGAAAGTCTCTATGTGGTGACCATCACAGTAACAGCTGACTGAGTAATAACTGATTCAGTCGGGAATTATCAATGGAAGCTTAAACTAGTTCAAGTTTGACAAGAAACTATATCTACATCATCTCAATGTAGCTCCCCAAAGAAGCCTGTTAATGACATATCAGAAACCACATGAAGCAGACCCCACCTTAAGCAAGTGCTCAAAGTTGACATGACCAGGAATGGGACGAGTCCACCTCAGGAGGACACATACACCACTTTTGTGGCAATCCTATCAAAAATGTGTTGTTGTTTAGTTGTTCAGTTGAGTCTGACTCTTTGCGACCCCATATACTACAACCCACCAGCCTCCTCTGTCCATGGGATTTCCCAGGCAAGTATACCAGAGTGGGTTGCTGTTTCCTTCTCCAGGGGATCTTCCTGAACCAGGGATCAAATGCACATCTACTGCACTGGCAGGCAGATTCTTTACTGCTAAGCCACCAGGGAAGGCCACCAAAAATGTATAACCTGAATTTCACCATGAGGAAACATGAGAGAAACTCTAACTAAGGGACACTCAATAAAATAATTGATTAGTACTCTTCAAAAAGTCAAGGTCATAAAAAATGAAGAAACTATTTCAGATTTAAAGACATGACAACAGAATTAGGCAGTGATCCTAGGTTGCATCCTGGACCATAAAAACAAAACAAAACAAATTTTATTCTCTCTTGCCATAAGGGACATTATTGGGAAAATGAGCTACACAGAATAAAGTATATAGATTTAATAGTAACATTGTAATAATGCTGACTTCTTGGTTTTGATAACAGTACTGTGGTTATGTAGCGGAATGCTCCTGACTTCAAGAAATAAATCTGTTGAGACTGAAGTACGTAGGGGTCAAGAGGCATCATGCCTGCAATTTACTCTTCAAAACTTTACGTGTGTGTTTGTGTATGTGTGTGTGTGAAATAGAGAGAGAGAAGAATAAAACAAATGGAGTAAAAAGTTAACATTTGGAGAATCTTGCTGAAGCGTACACGAAAATTCTGTACACATTCTTACAACTCTAGATTTTCTGTAAGTCTGACATTATTTCAAAACACACAGAGGGACTTCCCTGGTGGTTCAATGGCTAATATTCCTCGCTCCCAAAGCAGAGGTCCTGGGTTTGATCCTTGTTCAGAGAACTAGATCCCACAGGTCACAACTAAGATCGAAGATCTGGCATGCCACAATTAAGACGTGGGACAGCCAAATATATGTAAATAAAATTTAACAAACAAAACACACAAACAGTTTTGATACCAAAAGTGTACACTGAACATCCTTAATCATAAATAATCTTTGTTTCCTTAGGATTCTTAATGGAATTACTAAGTCAAAGGTATACAGTTTAAAAAATATTGACCTACGTGGTAGAGAGAAGTTTTTGAGTTCTTCTAAACATGGAGGAGAAAGGCAGGGAAAATGGAGGAGTTGAGAGGGTATACCACAGCGGGCAGGTGGGATATGGAACTGGAGCTAGAGAACATTCTCAATGTGCGAGAGCCAAAAGCCAGAGGAGTTCAGGGACTGGCAGATGGGGTGAGGGACCACCGCTGGCAAATGTCTGAAACGCTTTTCAGGAACATCATCTTCACATGGTGTAACTGACTTCCTGGTCGTTCACCTGCACAGCAGCCTGGTAAGAACAGGCTCAGGTACTTGGTCCAATCCAGTGCCCTGGATCCTTCCCTCTGTATGCATCCCTCTGTGCAGGCCAGTTACCTGCTGCTGAGTCTCAGTGGGTCCCTGAGCCTTTCCAGTTGGCACCCAAGAAACAGCCATGACTTCTCTACCCAGTCCATAGTCATAGGACCCAGTGGCTTCTATATGATGCAAGTGGGAGTGAAGCCAAAGTATTAGTCACTCACTCGTGTCTGACTCTGTGACCCCATGGACTGTAACCTGTCAGGCTCCTCTGCCCATAGAATTCTCCAGGCAAGAATACTGGACTGGGTTGCCATTCCCTTCTCCAGTGGATCTTTTCAACCCAGGGATTGACCCTGGGTCTCCCACACTGCAGGAAGATTCTTTACTGTCTGATCCACCAGAGAAGCCCCATGATGTAAGTAAATAATCTGAAATAATCTTTCCTTTTAAATGCCTATAACACATTCCATCAAATATATGTATTAATATTGGCTCTTTGATCCCCTGGAGGAGGAAAATGACAACCCACTCCAGTATTCTGGCTTGAAAAATCCAGACAGAGGAGCCTGGCTGACTAACAGTCCGGGTTGCAAAGAGTTGGACACAATGAGCTAAGCACACACTGAGTATTTGCCACTTGCCAGGGACCATGCTAAGCGCTTTATACAGATTATCTCATTTACCTTTCTCAATAACTATGTGGGATGGTAGTATTATTAATATAAAGTCTATTATACAGATGGAAAAACTTAAGTCTAGAGAGGTTAGTTAAGGTAAGACTTGTTCCCAGTCATACAGCCTAGATTCAAATCCATGAAGTCTCCACCCTAAACCACAATGCTATGCGGGATAGAACATTTTAACTAAGAAGAAAAAAGGCAATCAATCGTAAGTTGAACATCTTCAGATAATAAATTGGGAACCTAGGATGAAAATTATATTCTTTACAAATACACATTCCATTCTTCCATTCCATAATCACCCAAGCATTTGTTTGATAAAGGGAACATTACCTGACAGAAGAACTGCTGCTGGCTTCCCACTCCAGGCGTGTTGCTGAAGGTGCTGGTAGACTTGGAAGAAGGAACTGGAAGACGATGGGACACACTGACCGGTCCTGGAGTCCTGTTTGGCTGGGTCAGCTGATCTCCTGTAAAGTTTGATCCTGATGCACCAGACTGAACCGCAGACCCAAGACTAGGATGGGCAGTGCTGGATGAACTAACAGGGAACCGACTAGGTCCTGCCATGCTTGTCACCGAGGGCATGGTGGTGAAGCCAGGTCTTCCTTGGGAGACGCTGCTCTGCCCAGGGGACAGGTGCAAGACAGTGGGTGATGCCTGCTGCAAAGGCACCTGTCCACCGACGATCTGAGGGGAGGCGTGGTTGACAATCACCGGGCTTCCGGAGGCGGCGAATGTCTGCCCAGACACTAACTGGACGGCGGCACTCTGGTTGTTCAGCATCTGTCCAGAATATGGTTGGTTGGTCCTGAGCATGTTGGAAGAGTTTCTGTTCAACATGACATGCTCTGAGGCCACCTGGCCGGAAATGAGCTGAGAGGGCTGAGTCTGAAGAAGCTGCCCATTGATGGTCTGGACATGGTGTACCGAGTTGGAACTGACAGAAAGGCTTGTAGGTATGAGGAACTGACTCTGGGGTGTGTGAGGCTGGCCCATGGGAGAATGAATAACGATACTGCCCCCGGCGCTGCTCACAGACTGCGAGGTGACGGGCTTCCTTGTGTTCTGTTGGTTTACGATGTTCACGGACATGTGCGGACCAACCACTGAGCCCTGGGGTGAGCTTGCAGAGGCGAACGAGATCCCTTGCTGAACATGGTGCTGTTGTATTCCCAAGTTGTTCACATTGTATGTGTTTTGCTGACCCATCTGGATAGGCTTTGGCTGGATATTAACTGGGACTTTATTTGAATTTGGTGCAAGACCCCTTTGTATGATGATGTTATGCACAGGTAAAGATGTTTGGAAATTTGTGCTGTTAAACGGAACGGTAACAGGCTGTGCTACTGGGCTGGAACTGGAGTTCCCAAACAAGGAGTTGCCATTAGGAGTCTGTCTGTGAACAAGAAGCCCTCCACTCACATTTGAGGGGGCTTGCTGCCCACTACCCTTTAGTATAATTTGTGATCCATCTAGGTTATTAATAGTCATCATGGAAGGTTGATTACCAAATGACCCAATTAACTGTATTTGTCCAGAACCACTAATCTGGCTGCTATTAGACAGATGCTGGCTGGGCACACTGATCCCCACGTGGTGCATAAAGCCATGGTGCACACCCACTGTATTGCTTGCAAACGAGGTGCCAACAGGCACATGAGTCACCCCTATAGGCTGCAGTGTCTGACCTGAGTAATTAGAAACATTAGAAGCCTGAGTAAAGGATGCTGATGAAGAGGGATGAAGCTGAGCTTGTGCAAACTGTTGGCTTGAACCTATACTGGCGTCCAGATATGCCTCTTCTGCCAACGTCTGTTCAGTGATATTGGCCTCCTGCAAGGATTTCTGAAGAATGTCAAAAGGTTGGTCCTCACTGAGATCAGGAAGAGGAGAAGACTCAAGTTCATCTTCGAGAAACTGAAGGCTACTTGAAAGTGGCAGTCCATCACTGGGCCCTTCTCCAAGCTGGCTGCTTACAGCTTTGAGGGCTGACTTAGGATCAGCATTCTAAAAAGATAAGTGGGAGGTTACACGGCGTATCTCACCTCTGAGAGAGACTCTTAGACAAAAAACGAATCTCACTTTTGAATATGAATAAAGCATAACAGTCTGCTTTTTAGACTCAACTCTCCAAACTGCTCATCTTATTCTGATACTTGATTTCCTTAGTAATGATGTTTAAGGTTTTTTTTTTCCTTTTTTGGTAAGTATAAGCATTCATTGCTCTGGTAAATTATTTTATAGGGAACAGATCAATAATGCAAACATACTCATGGCTACCTGAGTAGCTTTATTCTTTGAGACAGTGGCACAGGCATTATTTTTCAGGATTGTTCCCAAGTCCAAAGCCTGAATGGGACTCAGCCTAGGGTATGTGTGTATCCAGGAGACAGCAGTGTCTAGTTCTTTGTACCACAGGAGGAGACGTGAATTTTGGGAGTTCTGAGTGTGGTTCTACTAGATGTCCAGAAGGTATCCCAGATTCAGCCTTGACTTTCAAGGTTTCTCAGAACTCCCCTAGTTCTAACCTGTCCCAATCCAGGCAAGATCAGTCTGGATGAAAAGAAGCTTCCCATGTGAAATGAGTGAATGCGCATTTGATTTCTTAGAAGTAATCAGCTCATTATGATGCTTTAAAAACTCTATCAGTGTCCTATTCAAGAGCAAAAGTTGGTCACCATTTGTCAAGTGCTCACTTGTGCATTAGTGTCTGTCCGTAATGAGTCCTTAAGGTCTGGGCATTCCAATTAGAGACAACAAAACAGGCATATGTAGAGAACCGAACACAGTTACTGATAAATCAGAGACACTCCACTGGGCCAGAAGTTTATCATGGGATACGACAAGGTTATAAAAGAAAAAAAAATGAAATCAATAGTTATTTAACACAGGTGAAGGCAATGTGAATATACTTAACACTACCAAACTGTATACTTAAAAATGGTTAGGATGGTAAACTGGTTATATATATTGTAACATAATTAAAAATTTGTAAAGGTGAAGAAAAACATTTAAAACTAGATCAAGCAAGAATAAACAGTCCAGGGATTCCTTGGTGGTCCAGCAGTTAGGACCTGGTATTTTCACTGCCAGGACCTGGGTTCAATCCCTGGCTGGGGAACTAAGATTCTACAAGCTGCACAGTGTGATTGAAAAAAAAAAAAAAGAAGAAGAAGAATGAACAGTCCAGTTTTCAAAACCCTAGAAATTCTCAGCCATAGGCTAGTAAGGTATGGTGTTCTGGGGGCTAGAAGACGGGAAGAACCAGGTAGAAAAGCAAGACTGGTTCACCTGACACCCAATTAGAACTTGAAGTCATTTGAAAGGAAGTGGAGCAAGGCCGCTGAAACCAAGGAGGTGTGTTTGCTTGTTTCTGCAGAGAAAGGTCAAGGCGACAGTGGATTATCTCCTGAGTGGTGAGACATGGTAATGTTTTCACAGTGCACAAACTAACCGACCATGGGTTTAAAATTTCATAGTTTTCAAAGCTTTTAAAATATTTCTACTGCCATGACATAATCCAAGTTCCCCCAAAATCCACCCTGAATGAAGAAGCCTGAAGAGTTAGAATCATACTCACACGGAAGGGGGAGAGCTGGTGAGTAAACATCAGCAGTGTCGGAAACAGGCTAAATACCTCCTTTATGGGCTATAGGCATGCATGCAGTTACTGCCCATGCAGAATGAATTTCAGAAATGCTACTGATTCACAAGCCTTACAGGAGACAGTGTTGTGACTTTAAAGCTACCTCTAGCATGTGGAGGAGTCTTACATGTTATGATCTAACATACTTTGTACACACTCAAATACGTTAAAGAACTGTACGTTTCCAAGAACTTTCTAAATGCTACACCAATGGTACTCCATATTATGGATGAAGAAAATAAAGACCCTGATGATGACAACAAGTTGACATTAACTGAACAGTGTGCCCATGGACTAGTTCCATTCATCTTAACCAGTCTATGAAGTAGAGTTATCATTCTCCTGGATTAACAAATTAAGAACCTGAGGCTCACAGAGATTTAGTGATATAAGCAAGGTTACAGAGCTAGAAAGTGGCAGAGCAAGGATTCAAACTTGGGCAGTGGGACTCTGGACTATCATCCGTGGAGAACAAAGCAGTTAAAAGATTAAAGTAACATGGGCTTAAACACAGCCATCTGGATACAGTTTCCAGGCAGAACTCACCTGTCCCCCAGGTCAGATTTCTTGTCTAGATGCTCCTAGAGTTTAAGGACCTGCACCCTGGAAGCTGGTGGCCTGGGTTCAGTTCCAAGCTCTGCAACTCCTGGCTGTGTAATACTCGGTAAGTACCAACCTTCAGTTCCCTCATCTTCAAATATGGATACTAATAGAACCTACTACACTTCATGGAATTATTGTAAGGGTTAGTGGGGTTGATATTTGTTAAGCTCGTAGTGCCAAGAACATACTGAGTGCTTAATAGGTGTCAGTTACTATGATATTTTTCCTCGTTTAAGATGAAAAGGATAAGAACATAACCATAATTCAGAAGGATTTTTTCTTAAAGCTTATGTAACAGTGTTCAAAAGCCTCTAAGTTTTTCAGGTTATGTGTCCCTGGTATTTTAGAAAGAAAATTGAAAGCTTAGGAAAATAGTAAAGTAAAAATCTTAATAGGCTAAGTTAAAAGTAGAAACTGTCAACATAATTCAATAGATTTTCCTCTTGTGGCAACTGCAAAAGACGAAGTGAGGATTCCCATCATGATCCAAAAGCAATTATAGCTTCCAGTCACCAGGCATCAATGAGACAGAAACACCTGATCACTGCAGTTTCCAATACTCACACTAGAGTTGGCGAAAATCGAATTTGAATTGGCTGCAGAATATCCTGCGTTAGTCAAGTCCTCATTGCTCTGCAAGGTACAAATTCAAAAAAATGATCACTTAGACTGTAAAAGAAGAAGCAAAATGTACGACTGTGACAGCCTGAGTATTACTCACCGATTTATTACTAGGTCCATGTAGAAAATAGTTCAATGCTTGTGGGTCTCTAGAAAACAACAACCAAACAGAGACAACAGCAAATGAATACATTACTTATACTTAGGGTTCCTCTTTACTAGGGTAAAAAGAAAATGACGTATTAGCTCAAGTAGAATCCTCTCCTTGCTTTAAAACTATTAAAAGTTTTTGTTCGTTTTGTTTTGTTGTCATTCCATTTCCTATTAGCACTCATTTCGGCCTCCTAGGGTTTCTTAGAAAATAAATTTAATAAAGGATTACCTAATGATGACTCCTATGTTAATCCATGTCACTCTGTCCTCCTACTCTACCTATATATACCTATAGGTAGGTATACTATACTTATCTACTATACCTATATATATCTACTATACCTATGATGATTACTTAATTTTTATTTAAAAAACCCACTTGGTCTCAATGTGCTTATTAGGTTGTTTCAGTACAGCAGACCTCACACACTCAATTCACCCCAATCCCGGAATAAGCATCTTACCCAATAAGATCAAGGAGACACGAGTCGTCATCATCATCCATGACAACTATAAAGAAAAGGAATAAGAAAGCACTGTTTCAGCAGAGCAGATTAAAGCCACCAGCATCAACGCAACACAAAAATATACCTTATACTTTCCTAGATAAATAACTGTAATTCCTGTGCATTTCCCGCTAATTGCTTATTATGAATGTGATTTTAAAATTTTTGTGGTCATTCAAGAGATCAAGTATTCAATTTAAATTGTTTTTATTGAACACAAATCCTTAACTTACAAGTTAAAAAGGAATCCAGACAAATCTAAGGGGGTTGGCAGCAACCTTTCACATGCAATTCCCCAAAGAGGCAGTAAACCAGGAACAGTAACTTCCTCAAAAAATATAGTCAACAAGAGGAGCAATCACAGTTTTGTTTTTAAAAAAATCCCGTGCATACAGAGGTCTTTGAATTTTGTGACTAGATGTTTCCAAACCTGGTAAGCAATCTGGATTTCTAGCCATATTTTAGCTATCTTTAGGAAAACAGAAAAGTCAATTCTCCCTACTTTTTGAGACAGAAGAGGCACCACTGCCCCAGGCAGTACTATGACAGGCTTTGCACTGAAGGTCCCAAGTTCCTCCCTCCGCAGCAGCAATGCCAACTGTTCAGTTGTAAACAGTGTACATCCTAACCCTAGAATCTTTAAAGTAGAAACTCTCAACTCCCAGTTCACCGCAGCTCTAAGCCCAAAGCTCCCTCTCTCCCCAGCCATCGACAGCATCCAGCTCAGCCAGCGCAATCGCTGTGTTCTGGCTGAAACAATAACAACTGTACAAATTCCAAGAGTGGTTCTCCCCCTTTCTTTCTCCTCCCTCCCCCGAGATCGGGAAACTTACACTAGTGATCCGACACCTGGTAACATTGCTTTGCACCCATTTCGAGCCATGCGTGGAATAATTTACATCATGGAATGCCAAGGCCAAGAGTTCTGGAGCCGTTGGAAAGGGCAGTTGTGAACGGCAGTTGGACAGAGGAATGAAATCCTGAAGAGATGCCCAGAAGAGGGACACGCCCGAAGAAGGCAGAGTTTCTACTAAGGTTTTTTTTTTTCTCGGTTAAAACTGCCATCTCCTCTCCACTTCCCCCCAACTTCCCATCCTATCGGTCACAAGGCCAAACAAATATAAAAATTACTCCTGCCACATGGAAGGAAACTTGCTTTCCTCAGGAAGGGTCTGGAAGGGGTAAGTATCCCCCCATGTGGGACCTCCCCATTGGTGGGTGACAGGGTTCAGCTGCTGGTGGATTATCCATCTGAGTGGATCTTCGGTGGAGAGGAGAGCTGATGGGAGATAGGAGGAGGTCAGTGTGAACAGCTTATCCAACTCTAACAGCCATGGCCACAATGGTGGGAGGAGCTCGGGCCAAGTGAAATCTGTGTCTAGGACTCAGATGTTGAGTTACCCAGGGGCATGCTAGGATGACTTTACTAACATGGCTTTTGAGAGGTGAAAAGGGACAGGAAGGAGAAATTGGAAAACTATCATCAAGTAGATATGGTAGAAATTTGTATGAAGGTCTGCACTTAAATCCTGACATTTAACATGCAGAATCACATTAGCTGTTGCTTATAACTGTTCCCTGGGCTGGTCTCCCAGACATCACAATCACATGGACTACATTAGCTAATTATGATGTATAATTAAGCCTATAAAATGCATATTATTTCTTTACTTCAATATGACTATTTAATTGGAGCTCCGCCGTACCCTCTGTAAATTCATTTTTTAAGTGTCTGTTTTCAGAACAAACTAAATGTATGTGAAAACAGCTTGCATCAGGGCAGAACCCTTTCACGTCTCTCCCGGTTCCCTTTACACCTGTATCAGCTCCTCCAGCGCACGAGATGCCCAGGGTTAACGCACACACACCGAGACAGGAAGGCAGCACCAGTCGCTCCTCCCAAGTGTCACTGCCACCAAAACGTTCAAGCACAGAGAGCATCTGCTACCCCACAGTTCAGTGACAAGCCACTCCCTGAGTAGACCCAATAAAAGAACAATTGTACAAGAGGGATGAAATTAAAAGCCACCGCACATCCTCCCCTACCAAACCAAGTGGGCTGCCCAGACACTTGACAGAACACTTGGTGGGGACATCCACCCTACTCAGGGCATCAGTCTCGCCAGACAGACCTTCTCCTCCAGCGCCCCTTGGGTAGAATTCCACAAGCCTTTATAGTCAGGGGTACTCTGAGAATTCTACTTTTTAAAGGGCCACACTCTTTTCGACTAAACAGTTTCAGATTAGAAGAGATGGCTCTTACCTCTATGCACCCAGCTCTACATGGTGCCAAAACACAGTCACAATGCAGCCCAAGCCAGTATTTCTTTCCCCAGGAGGACAGATGGCCCCATCAGAGTAAATCTACTAGCGTGAACATGTAGAAATTGACTAGGATTCTAAAGTGGAAAGACAACCTGAGGATAGAAACTAATGACTCCAAAGTGAAGAGCTGAGTTTTTTTGGGAAAGATTCTCCCATTACCTCTGGGCTCTCGTTGAAGCCCTCACTAAAGTAATGACTCTGGATTCACAAGATGGGCCTCTGGTCGCCCCTCTTCCAAGGGGAAGTCCCTAGATCAGAGGTTACAAACTACTTGGTTTCACACACTAGAGCAAGACACATCCCCTGGGTGATAGCAGTTTGCAGAAGTAGGATCTGGCAGGGGGAGAAGGGGACTGCGGTTCTTACAGGTGCCCTAAGAGATCAGAAGGCACTGCCCAGACACCTGACTACCACTTTTTTAAAAAAAATTAATTTATTTTTATTTCTTGGCCACACATGGGATCTTGGTTCCCTGATCCAAGACTGAATCAGCACCCCATGCATTAGAAGTGCAATGTTTTAAGCATGGGTCACCAGGGAAATCCCTGACTACCACTCCTAGAGTAAAAGCTAATATTTAAAATTGCTCATACTGTTCTTAATCAAGAAGACAATGTAAAACTGACATTTCAAATCAGCAGGAGAAACGTTAGCCCTCTAGAGAAGAGAAGGTGGATCCATACCTCCTATCTTACAGAAAAATAAATTCCAGATGGATCTAACAGTTAAACGTGGGGGGCGGGGGAGGGAGGAGAAGAGACTTACAGTTTAAGAAAAACATATGGGAGAATTTTGTTTTTATAATCTTGGAGTAGGGGAAGGCTAAGTATGTCACAAGACGCAGAAGTCTGCCAAATTTGATGACAAAATTTTTTTAAATTCTGCATGATGAAAGAAAAAAAAATGAACAAAGACTAAAAAACAAACAAAAAAGTGGGGAAAACATGTTCAGTTCATATCACAAGCAGCTTTTCTCCCTAACACATAAAAAGCTCATATTTTTAAGAAGGTCAGCTACCCTGCAGAAAATCAAAGGGTATGAAAAATCAGTCCATAAAAAAGGAAAGACAAGTAGCCCTAAACATGTAAAAGTAATCACCCTCACTTAGAATAAGAGAAATGCAAATGAAAATTACAATAAGATTATTTGTCAGATTGGCAAAGATAAGGTTTGATTAAGGACTATGCTAGTCAGGAAATGGGAAACAGAGACTTTTATACTTTGGTAGTGAGAGCATAAACTCTGGAGAGGGCAACTACTTTAAAAATTTTAAATGCATGAATCATGTCACCTAGCAAACATTTCCAGGTGCTTGTCCTACAGATATTTCTTGCACAAGTGTGAAATGCTACGTGTATAAGACTACCCAATGCAGGGGGCTCCCTTAGCGGTCAGGGGGCTAAGTCTCCACACTTAACCACGCAGGGGGCACGGGTTGGATCCTGATCCGGGAACTAAGATCCAACGTGCCCGCAACACAGCCAAAAAAAAAAAAAAGACTTATCCACTGCAGCATGATTGGTTTTTAACAACAGACTATAAAAACCTAGATGGCAGGAGTATGGGATTTCTTAACGTGATGGAAATGTTGTGGAATCAAACCACGGAAAACTGTACACTTTAAAGGGTGAATCTTATGGTATTGAAATTATATTTAAAGCATTAAAAAAAATGAAATGAAAGAGATATGCACCTTTCTTGTTCCTTTGATCATATACCTTTCCAAGTCAGTTTGTATACATCTGCCTCATTATTTTCAATGGCTGTGTAACAATCCATTGTGTGGGTGAATATAATTGATACCCAAGTGTTGGGTAGAGGGAAAATATATACATGTGTTTATAAATATTCAGACCCTGAAATAAGGCACAAATAACCAGCAATACCAGCTGCTTCTGCGAGGGAAAACTGGGTGGCTGGATTTTGGGCTTTCCCTGTTTGGGGCCTGGGCTTGATTTCAGGTTAGGAAACTAAGATCCAACAAGCTGAGCAGTGGTCCCCACCCCAATACAATTAATAAAACAAAGAGGATGGGGAGATCCACGAAACACAAGAACCTCAAGTCAGGCTCACTCTAGGTAAGCATACTGGACATCAAATACTGGGAAAATTTTCAAGCAGTCCAGTGGCCTCAAGAATAACCTACATCAGCTATCTCAGAAGAAAGACCTTATAGACAGTTTGATATTCATTAAGATCACAGAAAGATTTTAAACACTGCCAAGCCAGAGATAAAAACGAAGATGGTAGGCTATATATATATATATATTTTTTTTTTTTTTTTTTTTTACATAGGAGGAAAAAAATCTGAGCTCTTATATCAAGAAATGTGTTGGTTTCAAGAACAAATTTCAGGAAAGCTAGCTAAGCAAATCAATTCTACTGATTTAAGACATTATAACCTAGGAGCAGAAGAAAACATTAAAAGTCATAACACAGGATTTCAAATAATTCACAAAATGAAATCTGGTATGTGACTGTATCACAAATGATTCTCTTCTCTCCCTTATACGTTTTTCTGTTTTCTCTTCTTCCAAAAACATTATCTAGTGAAAATGATGACTAATAAGCTAAAACTTTAAAAGATCATCAAGAATCAATAAACAGGTTATCTTTCCAACATACAAAAAAAATTACTGACATCTGCTTTATTTGCATTGATTTGGTATAGCATCAGTATGTGTCACAATTTCCCAGTCATTCACAAATTTGCCTTTAAAAGGTGCTGAGCTAGCACAGGGATCAGGAGGACACTTTATTTAAGCAGTCCTGAGCCATGGAACAGGCAGTCTTCTCATGTGATCTCTGAGGTATAATGAGCTGTAGTCACTTTTATTTTTACCCATATATTTACCAGTTCCAGTGCTGTTCAATCCTTTGATCGAATTCAGATTTTCATCTGGTATCATTTCCCTGCTTCTGAAGGATTTCCTTTAATATTCTGAAGTACAGATCTGGTGATGAATTCTTTCATATGTCTTTAAATGTTTATTTTGCCTTAATTTTTGAGATGTATTTCACTGGATATATATAGCTCTGTCATTCAGCCACTAAGTTGCGTCCAGTGCTTTGCCACACCATGGACGGCAGCATTCCAGGCTGCCCTGTCCGTCACTATCTCCTGGAGTTTGCTCAAACTCCTGTCTATTGAGCCTCTTTTCTTTTGGTTCTTCAAAGATACTGCTACACTGTTTCTTGCTTGCCCTGTTTCTAAACAGAATTCTGCTGTGGTTCTTACTTTTGTCCTTTTGTACATAACAGGTCTCCCCTCCCCACCCTCATCCCCGACCCCCAATACTTTAGATTTTTCTCCTTATCACTGGTTTTAAGCACTTTGATTATGATGTTACCTTGGCAATGTTTTCTTCATGCTTCTTGCGCTTGGGATTCATTAAATTTCCATAATCTGTAAGTTTATAATCTTCCTCCAATTTAGAATAATTGTAGTCATTGTTGCTGTTTGTTGTTCAGTTGCTAAGTGGTGGCAGACTCTTTGTGATCTTGTGGACTGCAGCAGGCCAGGCTTCCCTGTTCTTCACTATCTCCCGGAGCTTGCTCAAACTCATGTCCATTGAGCTAGTGGTGCCATCCAACCATCTCATGCTCTGTCACCCCCTTCTCTTCCTGCCCTCAATTTTCCCCAGCAGCAGGGTCTTTTTCAATGAGTCAGCTCTTCCCATCAGCTGGCCAAAATATTGGAGCTTCAGCTCCAATGAATATTCAGGGTTGATTTCCTTTAGGATTGACTGATTTGACCTCCTTGCTGTCCAAGGGACTCTCAAAAGAGTCTTCTCCAGCACCGCAGCTTGAAAGTGTCAATTCTTTGGTGTTCAACTCTCTTATGATCCAACTCTCACATCCGTACGTGACTACTGGAAAAATCATAGCTTTGACTGTAACAGACCCTTGTGGGCAAAGCAATGTCTCTGATTTTTAATAGGTTGTCTAGGTTTGTCATAGTTTTTCTTCTAAGGAGCAAGTATCTTTTAATTTCACAGCTTCAGTCACCATTCACAGTGATTCTGGAGCCCAAGAAAAGAAAATCTGCCACTGTTTCCACTTTTCCCCCATCTGTTTGCCATGAAGTGATGGGACCAGATGCCATGATTTTAGTTTTTTGAATGTTGAGTTTTAAGCCAGCTTTTTCACTCTCCTCTCTCACCTTCATCAAGAGGCTCTTTAGTTCGTCTTTGCTTTCTATCATTAGAGTGATATCATTTGCATATTTGAGGTTGTTGATATTTCTTCTAGCAATCTTGATTCTAGCTTGTGAGTCATCCAGCCCAGCATTTCACATGATGTACTCTGCGTATGAATTAAATAAGCAGGGTGACAATACACAGCCTGGAAGTACTCTTTTCCAATTCTGAACCAGTCTGTTGTTCTACGTCTAGTTCTAACTGCTGCTTCTTGACCTGCCTATAGGTTTCTCAGGAGGCAGCTAAGCTGATCTTGAATAATTGTAGCCATAGAGAATTACTTCATATTCTCTATGTTCTACACTTCCTTCACGGACTCCAATTACCTAGGATTATGCTGCTTTTAAGTGGTTCCACAGCTCATTGGTGCTGTTTCAAAACTTTTAAGTGTCCTTTTATATCTCTGGTTTTCATTTAGGATAGTTTCTATTGCTATATCTTCAAGCACACTAATCTTTCTTTCTGCAGTGTCTAATCACTTATTACTCCTATCCACTGTATTTTTAAATTTTCAACCATTGTAGCTTTCATCTCTAGTAGTTGGGTATTTTTAAAAATATCTTCCTTGTCTTCAATATGTTCAATCTTTCCTCTACCTTCTTGAAATTATGCAGCAGAGTGACAACTTTTTAATATCCCTCTCTACTAATTCTATCATGTGTATCATTTCTGGGTCTGTTTCTACTGATTGATTTTTTTCCTCCTTATAATGGGTAGTGTTTTTCTCCTTTATATGCCTAGTAATCTTTTGGATTGGATTCCAGACATTGTTAACTTTACATTATTGAGTACTGGATATTTTTGTATTTCTGAACTCTGTCTAGAACACAATCTGATTTTAAGCTTTGTCCGTCTTTAGTCTCGGGTCAGTTTTGCCCAATACCCACCTGAGGACTTCACTTGATCCTGCAGAACTGTACGGATTTTTGCACTCTTACAAGTGGAAACACAAACTATTCTCTGCCCTGTGTGAGCTCCAAGTGTGAATTCCTCTAATCCTTATGGTTGGTTCTTTCCCAGGACTTGGGTAGTTTCCCCATACGCATGAACTGACTGGGCATCAGCTGAAGAGTCAAGGGAGACACTCTCCAGGGTCTTACATTTATCTCAGTGCGGCTCTCTTCTCTGGTGCTCTGTCCCCACGAGTTTAGCCACTTTTACACCCCAGCAACATCAGCTCAACTCAAGAAGACTACCAGATGCCATCTGGGTTCCTTTTCTGGGTGCTGTGGCCTGGAAACTCTCCCCAGACAGGACACTGGGGAAGTTACAGGGCTCATCTTATCCATTTTCTCTTTCTCATGAGTCACTGTCCTGGGCTGCCTGATAGTCAATGTCTAATAACCATGTTTTATCTAATTTTTAACTTTTATGAAAGAAGGTCAATCCAGTCCTTATTATTCCATCTTCGGAAGAAATTACTTTAGGAGGTAAGAACAGCTTATATGAGTTCATTAGCATGAATTGTGGGATCAGAGAATCCTAAAAGGAGGAGGGAAGGAGAAGAGGACAGTAAATTGCTTTAGCCCTGCCTCCTTCTGTTTTCTACCCTGAAAAAAAAGCTTAGGGAACGGAGAAACCTGCTTCTTTAATTACTACATTTAATGAAGTTGCTCGGTGGGTGAAGAGAGTAAATATTTAACTAGCACTCAGCGCCCACTGTGTGCCAGGTCTTGTGTTAAGGACTGGCAATGTCAAATGAGTACGACGTAAAAGGCAATGGTCAATATAAATACCCTTAGCATTTCTGTAGGACTGTAAAAGCAAGGCCAAAAAGTAAGTTACTGTGTTTATTTAAGCAAACAATATTCCAGTAAGTGTCATGATCAACAAGTTACACCATAAAACAGCCACTTACCCAGGGAAAGTAACTGTTTATGTCACCTAGGATATAAAGTATTCTCATCTTATTTCTTTTATTGTATTGTTATTGTTACAGACTGTTAAATTTTGTAATTGTAAGGCTGTGTCAGACTTCCTGGCACAGTTCCTAACTGTAAGGAACTCACTCTCTCTTGGAAGCCAGATGCAGTAATTCACCACAACGCAATGTAAGAAGTGCTAGAGCTTTTGCAGGGGGTTCCCAAGCTTCTTCACGTGAAGTCACTGGTCGTTTTTTTGTGAAATAATATGACACTTTGCTAGAAAAAAAAATGACTGTATCTTCGCAGTTATACCTATATGTAATAAAAGGAAACTGTCAAACTCAGCATGATGGCTCCTGAGTTTTTCTGTTGTTATTCAACCAAGAACTTCATTTATTTTATCACCAGCTACAGCCCACTAGCAGCAAGGAAGAAAGGTGGAAAAAACTAAAACATTACTAGCAGAAAAAGTTAGGAACCAAAGAATTCCTTGAAGTCAGAAAAGATGACCATTATTAATGTAGGCAATTATCAGTAGTTCATGGTTCAACTCATGAAATGCAAAGTCTGGGAATTCCCTGGTGGTCTAGTGGTTAGGACTCTGGACTTCCACTGCAGGGAACATGGTTCAATCCCTAGTCAGGGAACTAAGACCCTGCTGTGCAGCCAAAAAAAGAAAAGAAAAGAAAAAAAAAAAAAGACTTTGAAAGCCTTTAAGTTGCTTTACTTTTCAACTTGGAATGAGGTGACATAGACATAAACCTAATAAATTAAGCAATCCAGCTCACTACACTACATACTACAACACGGGGAGAAAGAAGGAGCAGCCTGAGGGGGTTAGGGAGAAGTCTGGCCAGGCTTTACAGGGGCTGCGCATCGGGGGGCACTGAACTTGGAAGTCAGGGGCTCGTTCTGGACACAGACACTGACAACTACTGACACACTCCCATGTTTCAGGGCTTGTTTTTTTATCCTTAATGAAGTTAATAGCCAGAGTAGTGATTTTAAAACTGATCCCTGGAGACCTTGGATTCTCTGAGGGGTCCAGGCACAAAATTCCAACACAGCAATAGTGACCTATGTTTACTGGCTATAGAACCATTTAACCATACACAGACCAGTGTTTCTCAAACTAGTATCTTAAGAAATAATCTTGGCTGGTCTGAGTTCTCAAGTTTGAGAAACATCAACAGATTCTAAAGCCAGCCAGAAATATACATGCTGAAATATTTCAGGGCTGATAAAAATTCTGCCTAACATGTTTGCTGAAGGCCTGCCTCTCAAATTTTTGAGATCTGACGGGAATCCACTGATGGAAGACCTGTGTATGTACTGTCTGACTGATGTGAAGATGGTCCTGGGGAAAAGAGCTCTCTTCATCATCCTTTAATGTCAACTGCCGTGTGGTGCCAGGCTGGGTAGACGGGCGGGCCTAACACAAAGGAGGACATCAAAAGAGGTTGGGGGTTGAATCCTGAAAGTCTCTGAGGTGGTTCAAGAGAAACCAAACTCCGAGAGTAACGCGGCATGTGAGGACGCGCTTAACCGTCTGCTCTCCTGTTGCACGGCTTGTGGTGGGAAAGAGCTCTGGGTATTAAGTTACGGCTCAGGTACAGTGGAGTGAAAGTGTTAGTTGCTCAGTTGTGTCTGACTTTTTGTGACCCCATGGACTGTACCCCACCAGGTTCCTCTGTCCAGGGACTGATGCTGAAGCTAAAGCTCCAATACTTTGGCCACTTGATGCAAAGAGCTGACTCACTGGAACAAGATTCTGATGCTGGGGAAGACTGAAGGTGGGAAGAGAAGGGGGCACCAGAGGATGAGATGGTTGGATGGCATCACTGATTCAATGGACATGAACAAACTCTGGGAGATGGTGAAGGATAGGAAAGCCTGGCGTGCTACAGTCCATGGGGTTGCAAAGAGTTGGACGTGACTTAGCAACTGAACAACAGCAATAAGTACAGTGGACCAAAAGACTCACCTCAAACCTAAATGTTACTAACAGATTTATATATAAGACAAGATTTCAGTGCTACCCTCACTGACGGTGATGGAATTCCAGCTGAGCTATTTCAAATCCCAAAAGATGATGCTGTTAAACTGCTGCACTCAATATATCAGCAAATTTGGAAAACAGCAATGGCTACAAGACTGGAAAAGGTCAGTTTTCATTCCAATGCCAAAGAAAGGCAATGCCAAAGAATGTTCAAACTACCGCACAATTGCACTCATCTCACACGCTAGCAAAGTAATGCACAAAATTCTCCAAGCTAGGCTTCAACAGTACGTGAACTGAGAACTTCCAGATGTTCAAGCTGGATTTAGAAAAGGCAGAGGAACCAGAGATCAAATTGCTAACATCCATTGGATTATAGAAAAAGCAAGAGAATTCCAGAAAAAGATCTGCTTCATTGACTATACAGTAAAGCCTTTGACTGTGTAGGTCACAACAAACTGGAAAATTCTTAAAGAAATGGGAATACCAAATCATCTTACCTGCCTCCTGAGAAATCTGTACACATGTCAAGAAGCAACAGTTAGAACTGGACATTGAACAATGAACTGGTTCCAAATTGGGAAAGGAGTACGTCAAGGCTGTATACTGTCATCCTGCTTATTTAACTTATATGCAGAGTACATCATGCGAAATACCAGGCTGGATGAAGCACAAGCTGGAATCAAGATTTCCAGGAGAAATATAAATAACCTCAAATATACAAATGACACCACCCTTATGGGAGAAAATGAAGAACTAATGGGCCTCTTGATGAAAGTGAAAGAGGAGAGTGAAAAAGGTGGCTTAAAACTCAACATTCAAAAAACTAAGATCATGGCATCTGGTCCCACCATTTCATGGCAAATAGATGGGGAAATAATGGAAACACTGACAGACTTTCTTTTCTTGGGCTCCAAAATCACTGCAGATGGTGACTGCAGCCATGAAATTAAAAGATGCTTGCTCCTTGGAATAAAAGCTATGACAAACCTAGTGAAAGTCGCTGTCATCGACTCTTCGCGACCTGGTGGACTATGGAGTCCATGGAATTCTTCAGGCCGGAATACTGGAGTGGGTAGCCTTTCCCTGCTCCAGGGAATCTTCCCAACCCAGGGATTGAACCCAGGTCTCCCGTATTGCAGGCGGATTCTTTACCAGCTGACCCATAAGAGAAGCCCAACAATACTGGAGTGGATAGCCTATTCCTCCTTCAGAGGATCTTCCCAACCAAGGAAATTGAACCCAGGGTCTTCTGCATTGCAGGTGGATTCTTTATCAACTGAGCTATCAGGGAAGCCCTGACAAACCTAGACAGCATATTAAAAAGCAGCGATATTCCTTTGCCGACAAAGATCCACATAGTCAAAGCTATGGTTTTTCCAGTAGTCACAGCTATGGTTTTTCCAGTAGTCATGTATGGATATGAGAGTTGGACCATAAAGAAGGCTGAGCATCAAAGAATTGATGCTTTTGAACTGTGGTGTTGGAGAGGACTCTTGAGAGTCCCTTAGATTGCAAGAAGATCAAACCAGTCAATCCTAAAGGAAATCAGTCCTTAATATTAATTGGAAGGACTGATGCTGAAGCTGAAACTCCAATACTTTAGCCACCTTATGTGAAGAACTGACTCATCAGAAAAGACGATGCTGCTGGGAAAGATTGAAAGGCAGGAGAAGGGGGTGCCAGAGGATGAGATGGGTGGATGGCATTACCGACTCGATGGACATGAGTTTGAGCAGGCTCCAGGAGTTGGTGATGGACAGGGAGAACTGGCATGCTGCAGTCTATGGGGTTGCAAAGAGTCAGACAAGACTGAGTAACTGAACTGAACTGAACCCTCAAAATAAGGAATCTTGTCATATTCATCTTCACATCCCCAGCAAATAGCACATAAACAGATATAATAAATACTGAATAATATTCAGTGTTTAAATGTAGGGCAGCTGCGATTTGTGTAAAGATTGTGCTCCCAAAGGTGTTATCTTAAAAACTCACATAATTCTAGGTTAATCCTAACAAATGTAAAATTTCCCAAGGTCCACCAGCATTGAAAATTTGCAATTTCAATTTAGTGACTTATTAAATACATTACATCCCAATAAAATTTTTTTAGATGTAATAATGACATTCGGGTCACATTTTTAAAAAGAACTCATATCTTTTAGAGAGCTCACACTGAAATAGGCATGAATGAACTAACTTTTAAGATGTCTGGGATTTGCTTCACAACAACATGGATTGGAGTCCGTTATTAAAAACATGGAATCCTGTCTCCCCTGCCCACTCCAGAGATTCTGGTCCACCAGGAATCTGGGGTTGTAGGGGGCTTTCTCCCTGGCCCCCTGAGGTTGGTCCCTCTTTTTCCCTGTCACAGCACACACTTGGGCACATTTCAGGCAAACTGGGGAATCTGTCCCCCGCAGCAGGCAGTCCCCTTCAGTTCAGTCGCTCAGTCGTGTCCGACTCTTTGCGACCCCCTGGACTGCAGCATGCCAAGCCTCCCTGTCCATCACCAAATCCTGGAGTTTACTCAAATTCATGTCCATCGAGTCGTTGATGCCATCCAACCATCTCATCCTTCATTGTCCCCTTCTCCTCCTGCCTTCAATTTTTCCCAGCATCAGGGTCTTTCCCAATGAGTCAGTTCTTTGTATCAGGTGGCTAAAGTATTGGAGTTTCAGCTTCAGCATCAGTCCTTCCAATGAATATTCAGGACTGATTTCCTTTAGCATGGACTGGTCGGGTCCCCTTGAAGTCCAGGGGACTCTCAAGCATCTTCTCCAACACCACAGTTCAAAACATCAATTCTTTGGCACTCAGTTTTCTTTATAGTCCAACTCTCACATCCATACATGACTACTGGAAAAACCACAGCTTTGACTAGACAGACCTTTGTTGGCAAAGTAACGTCTCTGCTTTTTAATATTCTAAGTTTTCTTCCAAGGAGCAAGCGTCTTTTAATTTCATGACTGCAGTCACCATCTGCAGTGATTTTGGAGCCCCCCAAAATAAAGTCTGTTACTGTTTCCATTGTTTCCCCATCTATTTGCCATGAAGTGATGGGACCAGATGCCATGATCTTAGTTTTCTGCATTGTTGAGTTTTAAAGCCAACTTTTTCACTCGCCTCTTTCACTTTCATCAAGAGGCTCTTCAGTTCTTCTCTTTCTGCACCAGGCAGGGGAGACCTTCAAACGAGGACCTCTGGTCAGCTCAGAGGCCCACACTGAGGCTGCCAACCCTCCAGACTCAGGTGAAGGGCTGCTTCTTGGTGATCTGACTGAAGGAAATGCTGTGGGTGAAATTTCACTTGAGGATGCATCACTCTTGACCAGCCTCAGTATCAGTCCCTCTCAAATAATTTATTTCTCCCTTCCCCTCTTTACTGTATTGACTTATATTTGCATTAGGACGTCAGCTCCACCAGGGCAGAGGTTTGTCTGATCACTGATGAACCTCAGACCAGCGCCTGGCACATGTCAGGAGCTCAATGAACATCCTTAGCGTTATTGAGATATAACTGATAAATAAGACCATGTAAGTTTAAGGTGTACAATCTGATGATCTGACATATGTCTATTAATGTGAAATGATTACTACACACACATCCATCACCTCATGTAGTTATTTATTTTTTGGTATAGTGAGTACATTTAAAGTCTACTCTCTCAAGAAATTTCAGGTCTAAAATATTTTAGTAACTATAGTCACCATGTTATACATTAGATCCCCAGAACTTATTCATCTTTAGCTGAAAGTTTGTACTCTTTGACCAACATCCCATTTCCACCCCCACCCCAGTCCCTGGCAACCACCAATCTACTCTGTTTCTACAAGGTCAACTTTTTAAGATTCTACCTATAAATGAGATATCTTTGTCTGACTTATTTCACTTCGTTTATGTTTCATCCATTTTGTTACAAAACGGCAGGATTTCTTTCTTTTTATGGTTGAAAATATTCCATTGTGTGCGTGTATGTATACATCCAACTATCCATATGTTTATGTTGACATGTAACAATCGCTTCATCCATCCATCAGCAGACCCTTGGGTTGTCTCCGTATCTTGGCTACTGTGAATAATGCTGCAATGAAAATGAGGGTGTAGATATCACTTCAAGATAGTGATTTCATTTCCATCAAAATATACATCTAGAAGTGGGGCTGCTGGATCATATGGTGGGTCTACTTTTAATTTTTTTAGGACCTTCCATACTGTTTCCACAGTGGCTGCGCCCGTGTACATTCGTACCAACAGTGCATGAGGGTTCCCTTTGTCTTTATCCATGCCAACACTTGTCATCACTTGATTGACAGCAACCATTCTAACAGGTGTGGGGTGGTATCTCGCTGTGATCAAATGAACCATTTTTGAATTGAACTTATCACCCTTTCCAGTATGTCAGCCACATAATGGAAGAACCTGCAACAGGATCAGACACACCATTTTTCCAAGAAAGCATGCTTATTTTGGACACCAGGTTATTCCTACGGGACAGCAATCTAAAGTGGAAAACACAGAATTATATTTAAATCTAGAATGTACAGTGGGGCTAAGTTACGTCCCACTATTCCCCTGCACTCTATTTCTGGTCAAACTGCCACTCTTCTAGCCCCCAAATACAACGCACACTTTCCCAGCATCTGCCCTTGTCCAGGTGACAATTTTCTTACCTGAAAAGTTCTTCCTCTTCTGCATCTACTGACATTCCATCCATTATTCAAAGCTTAGTTTGACTCTACCTTTGTGAGCCTCTCTCTGACAACCTTAGGTTGTCTCTTGGATTTTCTACTCGGAATTCTATAAGTTTATTTATTTGGGGCTGCACTGGGTCTTTGTTGCTTTGTGCGAGGGCTCTCTCTAGTTGCAGCGAGCGGGGTCTACTCTTCGTTGCAGTGCGTGGGCTACTCATTGCGGTGGCTTCTCTCATCGCAGAGCACAGGCTCTAGGCGCGCCGGCTTCAGGAGTGGCAGCACACGGGCTCAGCAGTTGTGGCCCACGGGCTTAGTTGTTCCTCGCCATGTTGGATCTTCCTGGACCAGGGATTGAACCCATGTCTCCTGCATTGGCAGGCAGATTCTTATCCACTGAGCCACCAGGGAAGTCCTTTTACCCACAATTCTAACCATGTCTTTTCACATTGATCAGACACTGTTCTGGGTGATTAACTTCATTATGCCTATGCTTTATGGCTATGAAAGAAGACTTTATACCCAACTAAAAACAGAAGCCAAATGTAAACAAAAAAAGTATAAAACGCTGTAAGAGTACAGTGAATTCTCCCATCCGAAATGCAAGCAACTTGTAGACTGCATGGTTTTTTGGCGTCAGTGAACTGAAAACCCTGGCCCATTACACAGGCTCTGGCCTCCTTGCTTCTTTGCCATCTTAACCATTTAAGGTCCCCTGAATTTAACATGCTACTTTTTCAAATTCTTTGGCTTTGCACTTTTCTCTTTACTTAGAAGATAAAAGGCCTTTCTGCCAATCTCCAAGTGGCCAACTGACAATATCTCCTTATCTTTTAAGGCTTTGAGTAAAATGATTTTGCCTTTCTTTTTCTTAATACAAATTTATTTATGACTGTATGGGGTCTCTGTTGCTGTGTGGGCTTTTCTCTAGTTGCAGCAAGTGGGGGCACTCTCCAGTTGCGTGCATGGGGCTTCTCGTGGAGCAAAGGCCCTAGGGCACGCAGGTTCAGTAGTTGCGGTGCGTGGGCTTAGTTGCTCCGAGACATGTGGGGTCTTCCTGGACCACAGATTGAACCTGTGTCTCCTGCATTAGTAAGCAATTTCTTTACCACTGAGCCATCAGGGAAGCCCATGCCTTTCTTTAAAAAAAAAAAAAAAAAATTACCGAAGCAAAACTCCGTATTTATTTGTATCCCGACAGTACATCTGACATTTTACTAGATCTGACACGTGTATCACAAAACCTTGCTTTTCTGATGCCTCTATTAGCTTGCAAGTTCCATGAAAGCTGCGTCAGTTCTTCCATCTTCATGTCACCAGAGTTTAGTGCAATACCTGATACAAATGTGCCCAATAAACATGTTCCATCAGTTGAATTACTTAAAATTTTAGTCTTCACTTTTTCAGGGGTGATATCAGTTCCTTATCATTTGGTTTCCAAGAACATGCAGCTAGGCTACACAGGAGCACTTCAGCACAACCACAAAGCACAGGATTTGAAGGCAGGGTTGGCCATCCAGGATGCCCTGGCTTACGCTGGGCCCTGATCTGTCAAGCCAGGCATTCCTGCTGGGGAGAAAAAGCCTTGCAAGGTTGACTGGTTTCCCCATCTCTGCTTCAGATCAGATGGTTCAACTCTCTGATGCATAAGGTAATGCCATTTTTTAAGATCCATATGATAAAAAAATTGTTTATCTTCCATGATAACCCTGTTAATATTTAATGTGTGTGTGTATAAGTCACTTAAGTCGTGTCCAGCTCTTTGTGACCCCATGGACTGTAGCTTACCAGGCTCCTCTGTCAACGGGATTCTCCAGGCAAGAATACAGGAGTGGGCTGCTGTGCCCTCCTCCAGGGGATCTTCCCAACCCAGGGATCAAACCTGTGTCTCTTTAAGTCTCCTGCACTGGCAGGCAGGTTCTTTATCACTAGCGCCACCTACAAAGCTCATAATATTTAATAAACCTCCTTAAAACAGGGATTTATGCACTGAACATGAACATAAAATAGTTCCTAGAGTCCCCAAATTATGAGCAGTTAATTTATGATATTAATAATAGTTGTGTTCATTAAAAGACTCAGAAGTAAAAGATGAGTCTCTGGCATAGCCATGTAGGGTTTTTGAGGGCATCAACACTGGATTTTACAGGGAAAAAAATCCCAACTCTACAATATAGGAAAAACAGATGCTCTGCCAAAAATGTTTTCGTAACGTCTTTACTGTGTTTTATAATTGACAAGATTTTAATGACGATGGAAAACAATTCACAGGAAATGACTGAGAAACGACCAAGAAATGCTTCTGTCCTAATTGCTACTAAATGCAAATAAGTAAAATTAAGTTGAGACTATCCTTGTGATAATTCACAATGTATCACTACATAGAATAATAAGTACTAAAAAAAAATGAGTCAGTTCTCTTCAGTTACACTACTACATTTCAATCAAAGAACTCTATTATACTTCCAAATAAAAGGTGAATTTGTTTTAATCACTGATTGCCATATTTATTATTTTCTTCCACTAAAAATAATCAGTCATTCAGAGAATCGGCTCCAGTGAGAATCTGACTTAGCAAAAGGAAACAATGCCAACGGTGAAATAAACACTCACGAAGACAAACCTGGTTATGCATCAACCAAAAACACTTAGTCAACATTTTAGGAACAGGAATTAAAAACAAGAAGGCCAAAAGTAAGTCTCACTTGCATCCTCTCCATAAAAACAAACTACCTGGATATTAAACACGAACTGCCCTTGACACTTCTTAAATTTCTAGTTTCATTCAGAAAAATATATTTTATTAAATGGAGATTTACTGAGTCATTTGTGTTTTTTCTAATAGAAAAGGATTTCTTTTAGAGAACATTTATTTTAAATGAAGTAAAAGAAAAATCCAATGCAATTTTTTTTCTATTTTGAAAAACAATGGATATGAGTGCATGATACCAGTCATAAATACAGAGAAAGGACTGCCATCTGCCTTTCCATCCCATAGTCACAAAATTCACTATAGAGTACAATATGGTAATAAGCTATTAAAAAAATCAAAGTCTTATGTGACTCTTTGTGACCCATGGACTGGAGCCCACCAGGCTCCTCTGTCTATGGGAATTCTCCAGGCAAGAATACTGGAGTGGGTTGCCATTTCCTTTTCCAGGGGATTTTCCCAACCCAGGGATTGAACCCGGGTCTCCCGCATTGCAGGCAGACACCTTACAATCTGAGCCACCAGGGAAGCCAGATCTTTCTCTATATTTCCTCAAATATAATAGGACATCATTGCTCTGTGTTAGCATAGTTTGTACATGTTATTGTCTCTACGAAACTGCTTTTTAAAATACTTTGAAATGGCAGTAATTATAAACAAAAAATACTTTTCTTTTATTGAGCTTTAGTATTAGGAATCCAGTTAAAGTTATTATGCAAACTCTTGACTCTTATTGCTGTTGGTCAATGAGTAACATTCAAACTATTTTGGTTTTATGGTATGTTCCAAGAAAAACAAGCTCTATAAAAACAACTAACAATATTAACAAACAAAATTCCATTTTACAAAGTCAACAATGTTACCAAGGAAGACATGCTGAAGATTCCCTTTTATAAAAGCAGGCTCAAAAGGAAGATGTATGCATGAAGTCCACTTTTTAAGGAGAAGAAAATATAAGGAACTTTTTAAAGCTTAAAAGCCATTTCAAAAAGAATATCAGCAAATATACATGTGGCATACTATGCCAATAAAGATTTCCCGGTTTCTACAAAAATTGTAAAGAAGTTGAATTAATATCACTCTGCTAAACTCCATTTAAGAAACAAACTTCCCTCTAGTGTGAATTTTTTTACAAACTTTAAGAAATGCCATGTGAACTGGAATTTAAATTGATAGTTATTTCAATCAAAATACCATAAGATATAAAGTTTCAGTTGAGGAAGATGAAAGAGTTCTGGGAAAAACAGTAGTGATGAATACACGACAACGTGAATGTACGTAATGTCACAGAACTGTACTTCAAATGGCGAAAATGGTAGGTTTTGTGTCACGTATATTTTACCACACACGCAAAAATCACCTATGACTATCCCTACTTTAAAAAATACCCAAAAGGGTTTGCTTGAAACTAACTAGTTGTACATCTATGATCAAAAATCTTCCTATTTCTGGAAAAGTATCCTCTCCCTCAAGCTGGCAGTGTCAGGACAGATGCTCAATGAGGGGAAATGAGGGACCCATGATTCATCAGTTAAAATTAACCCCAACAATCACTGGGGTGGAAGAAGCTGAGGCAGATAACCCCACAACTCCCGATGGGCACAGATGCACTAATAGAAAGAAATCATCACACGAAGGAAGGAAGGTTCTTAACCCTTGGTGTGCCTTTTGGCTGCCTGGTGAAACCTATGGATCCCTCCTCAGAGTAATATTTCAAAATGCATAATAAACGGAAGATTTTTTGAAATAGGGTTATAAAAATATTGTAGGAGAGTTATATACATGGTTTTTCATCAATGTATTAATATACTAGATGTAGTGGTGAGTCTCCTGGAGCAGGGCATGGCAACCCACTCCAGTATTCTTGCCTGGGAAATCCCATGGACAGAGGAGACTGGTGGGCTAGAAGCCACAGGGTCACAAAGAGTCAGACATGACTGAAGCGACTTAACGCGCGCGCACACACACAGTGGTGAGTCTAGTAACTACCATCATTTAGGAGAGAGTAATCTTTCAAGATATTGGCAAATGTAATATGATAGATAACATTTCTACAAGTAATATTTCCAGGCACTGTTAATATCAATAATACTGTGGCTAGTGGCCTTTACTTATAGATTTAGGAAATAATAGATTTCAACTGGAGTCTAGTGAAAATAACATGCAATTTATTTTTTTCCCTTTAAAAGATCTAACTGGCTTTATTGAATGATTCATGAATCACGCAACATCCCCTCCAGTGAGCAGGGCTACAGTAAGGGAAGATTTTTAAAGGCAAGACAAGAAAGTCATAAACAAAAAGGATTATTTCAGGCTTAGGTAACCTATCTATCGGGGACAGAAGGGGTCTGTGTGGCAGATTACCTCATCTTCCTTTGGGGGATGGAGAGGACCCATGTGACCAATTAAAATGCGACATTTTTCATATCCACCTTCATGGGCCTCCCTCTTCCCAGTTCTATCCATAGATCCTTTAGGGGTCACTCCGCGGAGCCCTTGCACTGCTGGGGTCCAACCCAGTTTGTTCAACATGTGAAACAAACTCAATCCAGTAACAAACACAATGGGATTCTGAACATCTGAAAATAATTCATAAGATATTTTTATACTTGCTAAGCACACAATGGCCATTTCTACACGCTGTACTTTTTTGCAATATAAAGATGCTGAAGGTGCTGCCAAATACACAGAATAGTAGCAGCAAGCTGCCAATTTTCACAATGCAGAAAGGACACTTCACCATCACCAAAGTTATCAAAGAATTCTCGGAGGGAGGAAGGTCAAGTAACCTAGTTTTCTGCAAGCTTAGTAGAGAGCAACAGAAATGCATTTTACATTTAAAAAGCCTGACACTGCAGTGGAAAAGACCATCAACATTCTCAGCCTTGGACCAGAGTGAGTTACAAGTTCCATCTGATAAACTTGCAACAATTTTTTTTTTTTCTGGAAAGCTTAGTCAAAATTTGTATCTTCTTCTCCCAAATGTCCAATGCAGAAAACAAGTCACATAATCATTAACTTTTCCAGTTTTTACATGAATGTTTGGAATTGAACACGTATCTAAATTAACAGCTTTGTCTATACTCACTTCTGGGCTATCCCGCTATAGATTATTGAACCTTCATATAAGAGAGTCAAGTAATTTAGAAACAGCCTCTGGAGATCTGAGAATGAAAATACTACATTTCTTTTTTAAGGCCAACTCAGTGTAATTAAAAGATTTTAGAAATTAAAACCACATCATTCTGAAGGTGGCAGTCATATGTGCTAGAAGTAAATAGTGTTGGGGCACTGTTTACAATAGCCAAGACATGGAAGCAACCTTAATGTCCAACGACAGAGGAATGGATAAAGAGATGTAGTATTAATACATATACACAATGGAATATTACTCAGCTATAAAAAAGAATGAAATAATGTCATCTGCAGCAACATGGATGGACCTGGAGATTGTTATACTGAGTGAAGCAAGTCAGAAAAGGAGAAATGTCGTATGATATCCCTTATATGTGGAATCTAAAAAGCAACGATACAAATGAATTTACAAAACAGAAAGAGACTCGCACAGAACAAACTTATGGTTGCCAGGGGAAGAAACGGAGTTTGAGATGGACAAGTTAAACCATCGAGGACCTGCTGTGTCGCACATGGAATTCTGCTGAGTGCCATGTGGCAGCCTGGATGGGAGGGCAGCCTGGGGGAGAATGGACATGTGTATATGTATATGGCTGAGTCCCTTCACTATTCACCTGAAACGACCGCAACACTGTTAATCAGCTACACTCCAATACAAATAAAAAGTTTAAAAAACGAAAGGACTAAGTGGTGTTGGGGAAACTGTATGACCTGCTGAGAACACAGTCCCTTCTTCTGAGAGACCTGTGGCTACAACACAACCCTTTTCCTTAGGAAAGAATTAAGACTTTTCATTCAGTTTGACCTTCTTCTATTACTTCTGGGTCATTTGAAATAGGACAGACTCTGAAATACGACAGACTCATAGTGCTATTACTGCCATTATTCAATATTGCTTTTTTGGACAAATTAGAATAAATTTTCTTTGCTTCATTGTGTCTTAGTAGTCTTGCCTGTAGAACACCTTATTTACCTCTTTAAATATTTTAAGTTCTTTGACTTAGCCTCACTTAGTAAAAATCACTTTTCTATGAAGGTTTGTCATTATTTAACTTTTCCTTAAACTTCTAATGAAAGCTTGTAAATTTTGTTAATGATTCTCAGATCATTAATATCACAATTTTTCTTTAAGAAAGTACATTAAAATAGCATGATATGTTAAGCAGTACTGTAATTTATTGTACTAATGGTAATGATGACTTGATTCAATGATAATTTATTAAATAAGCATGTCCTGGAAGGGCAGGGTACAGGATTAAAGAAATACAAAAGATCCCACACAAGTATATATGTCCCAGCTCTCAAGAAACTGATAATCTTATTGGAAAGGCAAGACCTCTGAAATAATCTTCCAAACTGTAGAAAGCATTATCAATGTGCATGAAAATAAACATATACTAGCATGGACATTTACAATAATAACAAGCTCTTTTTACAATTAATTATTTCTATTATAAAAATATAAATTAATTACTATTAATATATGAAGGGACATGATGTGATAAAAACTATAGTAGAAATAAAAACTGTAGTAGCAGCTAACATTAAGTACCTTCCCCCCCGCCATGTACTTTACATAGTTCTAATCCTTCTTTAGTCTTGAGAGGTATGAATCATTATCCCTGTTTTTAGAGAGAATGTAAGACACTTGCCCAACATTGTAGTTTACAAGCAGTGGGACAAGAGGTTTGAACTCAAATCTCTAACTCCCAAGCCCATACTGCTGCTCATCTCTGTGAGTGGAAACACGATTCTTGGAAGGTCTGATTTCTGTCAACGTTTTCCCGTGTCATTTGGCATGGTGAGATTTGGTGAGAATCTTGAAACACATTTTCTCCCACAGCAAAAACCCTCACTATTCCATCAATTAAAATTCTAAAATTTTAAATCAACTTGGAATTTTTGCTGAGAAAAGTGAAGCACATTATTGTAAATCTATGAAAAGTAGGGAGAAATATATTAGAACTGGCTTGGATAAAGGACCTGTGGGAACACTGTGGCTGACATTTTACAGTCTTTTTTTCCATATAAGACTTGGGGGAGAGGAGTCTTTTCAATAGAAAAGGCTGGAAGAGGCTCCATAATGAAGTAACTTCGGGAGATGCTACGTATCACATACCCTTCTCGTATGTGCACATCAGATCACCTGCTTTTTAAAAGTCACTGTTTCCCCCACTGACTTTGCCCCCGATCCCTCCATTCTCTCCCAAGTTCACTCCCAACACCCATGAACTCCCGTGGGTCTGGAGCAGCAGAGCTGTCCAAGAGAAACACCATGAGGCACAAGTGAGAAGCACACATTTTGAGATTCAAAATTTTCTAGCAGTAAAATTTTTAAAGTGTAATTTAATACACGGTTGATCCTTGAACAATATAGGTTTGAACTGAGAAGGTCCACTTGTACACAGGTTTTTTCTGATACATTTACAAATATATACATGTAGAACATCATATGCAAGACTTGTATATGATAGCCTATCCTTACACAGGCATAGGAGAGTGATATTTAATACAAAGTTAATGGTGTTTCTATTCTTACTGTTTTATAACTTTGCTTTCAAACAATTACATTACCATAAACTATGCCTCTCTCTCTTGTAATGGGAGAACCTGCATATCTGCCTATCATCGTGGGTTTTTTTAAAGAAAAATATAACAATGTTTCTAATAGTGTATTATGAATATGACTGTTACTGTATGCCGTCAACATTTGAAAATGATTCATTCATTAGCATAGAGGCTGGGCTACTGTGAAGTCATCATACCAATGACATTGCTGCTGCTAAGTCGCTTCAGTCGTGTCCGACTCTGAGCGACACCATAGACGGCAGCCCACCAGGCTCCCCTGTCCCTGGGATTCTCCAGGCAAGAACACTGGAGTGAGTTGCCATTTCCTTCTCCAATGCATGAAAGTGAAAAGTGAAAGTGAAGTTGCTCAGTTGTGTCCGACCCTTCGAGACCCCATGGACTGCAGCCCACCAGGCTCCTCCGCCCATGGGATTTTCCAGGTAAGAGTACTGGAGTGGGGTGCCATTGCCTTCTTCTAACAATGACATTAGGCCACCATAAAGCAATCACATAGCTGCTTCTTCATTACCAATGCATGAATCACTATACCTAAACATAAATACATAAATCTTTTTCACATTTTCTTTTCATTTTTGATGTCTAGTATTAGAAAGACTAGATTTTCCAGTAGTCAGGTATGGATGTGAGAGTTGGACTATAAAGAAAGCTGAGTGCCGAAGAATTAATGCTTTTGAATTGTGGTGCTGGGGAAGAATCTTGAGAGTCCCTTGGACTGCAAGGAGATCCAACCAGTCCATCCTAAAGGAGATCAGTCCTGGGTGTTCATTGGAAGGACTGACGTTGAAGCTGAAACGCCAATACTTTGGCCACCAGATGCAAAGAGCTGACTCATCTGAAAAGCCCTGATGCTGGGAAAGATTGAGGGCAGGAGGAGAAGGGGATGACAGAGGATGAGATGGTTGGATGGCATCACCGACTCAATGGACATGGGTTTGGGTAAACTCCAGGAGTTGGTGATGGACAGGGAGGGCTGGCGTGCTGTGGTTCATGGGGTCACAAAGAGTCAGACATGACTGAGCAACTGAACTGAACTGATTAGAAAGACATGTAACACCTACAGCATTTTATATAAAACAATACTGAAATAGGTATTGACAGACAAGAAAGTTCATCTTGTGAACAGATATTGTAAGCTTATGATATGGACACATACAGTATAGTACTCTAAATGTGTTTTCTCGTCTGTACGGTTTTCTTAACAATTGTTTTTCTCGCTTGCTTTTTATAAGAATTCAGCATATAAGAAATATACCAAATATATGTTAACCGGTGAGGCTTCTACTCAACAGGAGGTTATAAGTTATTTTAAGTTTGGAGGGATAAAAAGTGGTACATGGATTTTTGACTGCTAGGGGGCCGGTGCTCCTAACCCCCACATTGTTCAAGGGTCAACTGTGTTTTATTTTGTCCAGAACACTCAAAAATATTTGGACAAAATTTTTAAAGATTTTATTTAGTACTTAAGATAATCATTTCAACATTAATATTAGATTAACTAGATATTTTACATTTTTTTTCATACAAAGTCTTCAAAATCTGGTGTGGACTTTACAATTACAGTACATCGCTACTGATGCATTTCAAGCACTAATGGCCATAATATGTGGCTTGTGGCCATCATATTGGACAGTTATCATCTAGAGACTTTCTTTTAAAGAACTTAGTTTAGGAAAAACACTGGCCTACAGGCTCATTTGCCCCTTGTTAGTCTTTATGGACAGTCACAAAGTGGAAATCTTAAGAGTTAAGAACAGCTGACAAGGTATGAATAATTATTTGCATATGGCTTCCAAAAGATTTTGTTGATGGGATTTTTTTTATAGGAAGGAGGGATGAAGGGAATGGAGTTGCCATAACACTTGCTTTCACCAGAGTATCACACACGCACACACACACACACAATACATAAGGACATAATTTAGAAAAGGAAAAAGTTGAATATTAAGTATCAGTTCCAAAGACAACCCTAGTCTAGCCATTGGACTGAAATAATCCTAATCTTCTAAGAAGCAAAGTTAATTTTACATGCTTCTCATATACTTAAAGACTTTAACATGTATTTCTAAAAACGAGTTATTTCTTCATGTTTGTGCAAAATTATCTTAAATACGTGAGAAAAAAATAAATTATTCAAGGAAAAAACAAACAAAAATTTGCTAAAAAGAAATTAAAACTGATGTTGAGAGTTCCTCAATCAGGTACTCTCAGATAAGCCTCACAACTGGCTCTCAGACCCATTTGAATAGGGAAAACCAAGACTTGCTGTAGGCTTCTCAATCACATGGCAGTATGTCAAAAATCCAGATTCTGAGGCCTATTCCAGACCCACGAGATCAGGAACTCAGGGTGTTAACCAAGCCATCCAGATAGTCCTGACGCACACCCATGTCTGAGAAACAAGAGTCAACAGGAACTCCGGGTGTTAACCAAGCCATCAAGGTAGTCCTGATGTACACCCATGTCTGAGCACCACGAGGTCAACACAGAAATAGCATGTAAACCCAGTCTGTTTAACCCCAAAAGCAATACATATTTTTTAGAAGTTTCGGGGGGGTGGGTTCTACCTTTTTTTTTTGGTCCTTCTGGAGAAAGGGCTGAGAATTTTTGTGTGTATGTGTGGTAAAAAAAACATATCATACAATTCACCATCTTAACCATTTGCAACTGTCCAGTGGTTGTAAGAACATTCACACTGTTGGGCAACCATCACCACCATCCATCTCCAGAAGTTTTTTTCATCTTGTAAAAACCGAAACTCTACCCATTAAATGCTAACTCTCCCTTTCCCCTCCCCCTAGCCCTTGGCAATCACCATTCCAACTTTCTGTCCCTGTGAGTTTGACTACTCTAGGTAACTCATTTAAGTGGAATCTAGAAGTGGAACCCAGTTTCACCCAAACATCCTCAACTGCAGAAAAGTCTGCAAAATATTGAAATGTATAAAGAAAATGAAGATCACTTATGATTCCCACTGCCTAGCAGTGACTGCCATGGACTGAATTGTGTCCCCTCCAAACCGCATGTTGAAACCCTAAGCTCTGATGTGACTGAAAAGAGAGTAGAGTCTTCCGGAAGTAATTGAGATTAGATGAGTTCACGAGGGGAGAGCCCTAATCCAGTAAGGCTGGTGCTCTTGTAAGAAAAGGGTCCAGGGCTCATGTGAGGATATCAAGAAGGCAACCTTCCCCAGCAAGCGAATTGGCTGGTACCCTGGATCTTGGATTGCACAGCCTACAGAAATAGGAGAAAATAAGTTTCTGCTGTTTAAGACATCCAGCCTATGATATTCTGCTGCTGCTGCTAAGTCGCTTCAGTCATGTCCGACTCTGTGTGACCCCATAGACGGCAGCCCACCAGGCTCCCCCATCCCTGGGATTCTCTAGGCAAGAACACTGGAGTGGGTTGCCATTTCCTTCTCCAATGCATGAAAGTGAAAAGTGAAAGTGAAGTCGCTCAGTCATGTCCGACTCTTAGCGACCCCATGGACTGCAGCCTACCAGGGTGCCAGCCAATTCGCTTGCTGGGGAAGGCTGCCAACTATGATATAGTTGACCCTTAAACCCAAGGTCTGGGGCACTGACCACCTGCACAGTTGAAAATCCACATATAACTTTACAGTCGGGTCCCCTACATAGATAGCTCCTCTGCATCCGCAGATTCAGTCAACTGTGGATCATGAGTACTGCAGTATGTATTCAGGGGAAAAAAAAATTCCACACATAAGTGGACCCTTGCAGTTCAGGCCCACATTGTTCAAGGGTTAACTGTATTTTGCTATGGCAGCCTGAACTAATACCATGTGCCTTTTTTTTTTTAACTTTCCAGCATTTTTTAAACCTGCATTCTGCAGACCAATGCTCTGCAGGACACTGAGTTTTGGAAAGTGGATTTTAAAGTGATGTCAGGTTTCTACTACTAAATTTCTCAGTCTTTTCTATATTAAACTGAGCTGAAAAATGTCAAGAGGGGAATTTGTTATATTTGATCTCTAAATATTTGGGAGGAAAATATGCCCTGCTGTTCTGATAAAAGTATACTACTAGAAAACTAACAGGAATTTCAAGGGGCAATGTCTAGGTCTTAGAAGGCAATACTGGCTAACAGGGATATTCACTTAAGATAAAAAGTAATTTTCTAACGGAGCCATTCATTCATTGATTCACTGTTAGCAGACTAGTCTAACTAAACACTGCTGTAACATTATTATTTTTTTTTAACAACAGTAATTTTAAAAAGCAGGATAGCTAAGCTCCAAATGGGTGAGGCCCTGTTAACCCTTTGTATGCATACTGCTGCTACTGCTGAGTCACTTTAGTAGTGTCTGACTCTGTGTGACCCCATAGATGGCAGCCCACCAGGCTCCCCCGTCCCTGGGATTCTCCAGGCAAGAACACTGGAGTGGGTTGCCATTTCCTTCTCCAATGCATGAAAGTGAAAAGTGAAAGTGAAGTCACTCAGACGTGTCCGACTCTTAGCGACCCCATGGACTACAGCCCAACAGGCTCCTCCATCCATGATCTCACAATTAATTCTGGTGAATTTCCTCTACAAAGTAAATCCTCAATCCAGAGGAAGAAATAAAGGCACAGGCCCCCAGAGAGGTTACATAATTTACTGGAGTCAGCACAGAAAGGAAGTAAAAGAGCCAGGACTGGAACACACATCTGTCTGGTTCCAAAGCTATTAATAACTATAATGCTTCTTTCTTAAATAACTGCCTTGCTTGACAGATTTTTATTTTTTTATACATAAAGAAAAATTCAAACACTGTGGCCTTGCACTGAGTGTATTTCACAAATTGTTACTCCAGTGTCCCCCCACCCATACCCCAGCCTTCCTTCCTTTTCTCTCTCTCTTCTAGAAACTTCTCTCTTCATCTAAACAAGTTTCCCCACTGTCTCATTGTTTCCATACACTTCTCAGTTTGTTTCTTTCCCACCTAAATTCCTCTGCTTTGCCATCTTCTCCTGGTCAACGAATTTCTTAGGCTCCAGTTCAAATGCCATTTGTATAGGTAATCTTTCACTGCTCATTCACTCATGCCCCACATCCCATATATCAAGAAATCTCATCAGCTATACTTTCAAAGAGATCCAGAATCCAACCACACACTGCCTCCATTGCCACTTCCCTAGTCTGAGCCGTCATAACCTCTAACCTGGCCTCTCTGCTTTCCCTCTTTTACCTGCTACAATCTATTCTCATTCCAACTTCCTGCTGCTGCTGCTAAATCGCTTCAGTCGTGTCCAACTCTGTCCGACCCCATAGACAGCAGCCCACCAGGCTCCTCCGTCCATGGGATTCTCCAGGCAAGAACACTGGAGTGAGTTGCCACTGCCTTCTCCAATGCATGAAGGTGAAAAGTGAAACTGAAGTCGCTCAGTCATGTCCGACTCTTAGCGACCCCATGGACTGCAGCCCACCAGGCTCCTCTGTCCATGGGATTTCCCAGGCAAGAGTACTGGAGTGGGGTGCCATTGCCTTCTCCATCCAACTTCCTGAGTAATCCCTTTAAAACATAAATCAAAACCATTTAATGCATTCCCATTTTTCCCATTGTAAAAACCAAAATCCTTTTCTATGCTCAACTATGAATGCCCTAACACCCTATATAACTGTTCCCACTACCCCCAAATCTCTGAATGCTTTCTGATTCTAGCCCTTGCTGACTTGCCATGCCTTGAACTCACCGGGCCTGCTCATGCCTCATGCCTCAGGCCCTCTGCACTGGCTGCTCTCTGCCTGGAATGTCATTCCCTCAGATAAGGTCTTCTTTTCATCCCCTCAGCATTCCATGTTTTTCTTTCCTTGCTTTCTTTTCCCCTCTATGGTTTATCTAGGTTTATAGTTTGTCTTCTCAAGAGAGCCCTGCTCATTGAGGCACCTTGGAGCCTAGAAGGCACTTGGAATATATTAGCTGCTCAATAATATTTGCTGAACAAGTGAATGGATGGACTTGCTCATACACTTTAGTCAAAGGCTCTCTCTCCTTTGCTCTCACTTGTATCAGGTATTTGAGATTCATCACAAACCGCTGTATGGTGGTGCTGGTTTAGGTGTTGTGTCTGACTCTTGCAACCTCATGGACTATAGCCTGCCAGGCTCCTCTGTCCAGGGGATTCTCCAGGCAAGAACACTGGAGTGGAATGCCATTTCCTTCTTCTCTGCTTGTATCTATTATCCACCCACCTAGATCATGTGTTCCCATACCCTCCAAGTGCCCTGTACAAAATTAGCATTTAATAAATACTTGATGATGAATTATCAGTACAGTGGCTTCTTTTCCTGGAGTAGATAGTTAGAGTAATAACCTTTCAAAACATGACATTCCATTTAGAAAAGAGACATCCTGGAAAGCAAAGGGAAAAAAAAGAATATTTATATATATGTATAAATATATATTTAATATAATTATATAAATATATGTTAATATATTAAATATATTATATTATATATTTTTATATATTTAATATATATTTTAAATACATATTAATATATATTTTTAATACATATTAATATATATATATATTTTGGCTGCACCAGGTGGCTTGTCAGATTTTAGTTCCCCAGCCAGGGATTGAGCCATGGTTGAACCATGGCCCTTGGCAGTGAAAGCACAGAGTCATAACCTCTGGACTGCCAGAAAATTCCCAAAATATTTTAGATTACTCTTAAAAGGGTATAAAATATTTTAAAGGTATGTACAGATAATGCATATACACATACCAAATCTGTGTCATGCTCTGAAAACAAAATTATTTGCTTTGTGACCTCCATGTGTACTATATACTGAAGACATTCCTGAGAGTCAAGCTTAAGGTTACATTTGGACAGGAAGGTAATTTGCAGAAAACACAAGAGAAGGAAAAGACCTACAAAAAAATAAACCCAAAACAGTTAAGAAAACGGTAATAGGATCACATGTATCGATAATTACCTTAAATGTAAATGGGTTAAATGCACCAACCAAAAGACACAGACTTTACAGGCTGAAGTAAGGGGATGGGAGAAAGTATTCCTCGCAAATGAAACTCATAAGAAAGCTGGAATAGCAATACTCATATCAGACAAAATAGACTTTAAAACAAAGACTGTTATAAGAGACAAGACACTACATAATGATCAACGGTTCAATCCAAAAAGAAGATAAAACAATTATATATGCACCTAACATAGGAGCCGAAGAAGGCAATCGCACCCCACTCCAGTACTCTTGCTTGGAAAATTCCATGGACTGAGGAGCCTGGTAGGCTGCAGTCCATGGGGTCGATAAGAGTCAGAGACGACTGAGGGACTTCACTTTCACGCATTGGAAAAGGAAATGGCAACCCACTCCAGTGTTCTTGCCTGGAGAATCCCAGGGACGGGGGAGTCTGGTGGGCTGCCGTCTATGGGTTCGCACAGAGTTGGACATGACTGAAGTGACTTAGCAGCAGCAGCAGCAACATAGGAGCACCTCAATATGTGAGACAAATACTAAGAAACATAAAGGGAGAAATCAACAGTAACACAATAATGGTTGGGGACTTTAATACCCCACTTTCATCAATGGACAGATCATTCAGACAGAAAATCAATAAGAAAACGTGGGCCTTAAATGGATAGTAAAGTAATTTGGAACACAGAACATATTTTAAATAATGAGTCAAGAATTTATGTAATATATCACAAAATTAAAAGGTTAACGTCAAATAGGTTTTATGGCACATTTTTTGATCTAGTATCAGTTCTAGCTGGGAAACATCTAAATTATAATGATAATGTGTTCTATAAAACAATTTATTATATAGAACTGAAGTCTCCATTTACATGAAAACTGTAACATCTCTCTCTACATTGTTCATTTTGCATTGCATATCCAATATGCATATTTTAAAAAACCAGTTTAGCCAACTTTAGGATCTTTTCAGTCATTTTTTAAAAATTATTTTTATTTTTGTCTGCCTAGGTCTCTGCTCTGCACGGGATTTCTCTAGTTATGACGCACAGGCTTCTCACTGAGGTGGCTTCCTTCCCTTACTGTGGCTCACAGGCTCTAGAGCACAGGCTCCGCAGTTGTGGCACATAGGCTTAGTTGCCTGGTGGCATGTGGGATCTTCCTGGACCAGGGATCAAACCCATGTCCCCTGCACTGGCAGGTGGATTCTTAACCACCAAATCACAGGGGAAGCCCAAATATTTATTTATTTTTATTTATTTGGTTGCGGCACACCGGATCTTTAGTTGTGGCATGTGGGTCTAGTTCCCTGACCAGGGATTGAACTCGAGTCCCCTGCGCTGGGAGCAGAGTCTTAACCACTGGACCATCAGGGAAGTCCCTATCTTCTCACTCATCTTGACTGTAGCATATGCATAATTCATTTTGTGAATATGGGTGAGGAAGATAAGTAAACAGACCCCCTGCAAGACTTTTGGTAATTTCTTAATTGATTATATAGCTAATTTAAGCTTAGACCTTTAACAGTGCAAATGAAACAAGAATGTACAGTAATAATCCAGTACTCATAAAATCTATTAAAAAGATAAGGAAATCTTCTCTGGTATGCACAGGCATTTCACATTGGAGCACAATGTCCATTTTACATTTCTAGATAAGTTAAGGCCCTCCCCACCCCGCTTTTTCAAACATAGTTCCCCAAAGTTTATTTTTCTTTGATTACTCTCTTTGGAAATTTACTTTCAGATTGTTTTACCTACATAATATATGCTGTAACAGAAAATTATTCTAAGTAAATCATGTGACATAAAAAAGAGAAACAAGTAAAATACTTTTCAAAATGTGGGGGGAAAAAAAACCTAGAGGAGCAAAGAATCAGGGCAGTAGCTGGAGGGAGAAGTGAACTAAAAAAAAAAAAAAAATCAGTTATTATTACCTGTTAAACTAGACCAGTAAAGTGAAAAGGAATACCTAAAATAAATAGGTAAGCAAGCTATCTTGAGGCTTGTGGATAGAAACAATTCCAAACATCTCAAGGTGAAAATGTTCATCCATTAAGTGTGATCACACCTGGAGAAAAGAGGCTGGCCTCTCTGGATCTCTCCAATCCTAAGATTCTCACAAATCTGAATAATCAGAATACAAATAGGTCAGTTTATTCTTACTTTTTATTTCTAAATATATTTCTTTGCATTTCTAGGAAATATCAGAGTTAAAAGAAATTTAATTATAGAAGCATTTTTATTTTAAATCCAAGGAGAAATACCTCCAAGTTAAAAGCACACCATCAAAACAACCTTTACTCTCAAGAATCAGGAGGAAAAAAACCCTGATTTTGTGTGTGTGTGGATAACAGTCTCTACACATGGAATGTAAAGAAATCTGTCTGCAATGCAGGAGACCACCTATATTGTTATAACACTGTGAAATGTTATTCTAAGGAGAGTTGAATACCAATTCTAAAATAAAAAACAAGAAACTAAACTGATTATCTTTAAAAAAATACAATAAAAATCTGAAATACACTGCAAGCAATGTAGGTGATTTTAATACATATAATAGCAGTCTTAATATTCCTTAGTTATGTTTGAAATATTTAGTCTACATAACACAATTTTTAAAGTCTCTCCCATATTACACTTACCACAAGATTTTGAAATTCTTCATCTCCCCAAATTAAGCTTACCACTAGTAAGTAGTGAGAGGGCTGGTTCTCAAGGAGGGAGAGGGAAAATTCAGGTTAGTTCTAGCATTCCAAGAACCCAGGTACCACCTCAGACTATAGAGGGAGCCACTTAATGCTCAAGAGCCATAAGTCAGTGGGGCAAACTAAAACATCCACAGTACGAGTGTTTCATCATCTTTTACTATTGTTGTCCCTCAGGGCTCAGCTTTCTCCCAGAGTCAAAAAGAAAAGGAAAAAATCCTTCTGACGCATTATCTTACTGGTCTTATATTCAACCTACAGCAAGGCCTCTTTAAAAGAACGTCTCCTTATAGAGTGAATCATATTTTGTCCGTTTTAAATCCTTTCCCCCAAATCTGTACTATGATTACACTGACAGCATTCCAAGCAAGGGAACAACTTGAGCGGCACCATATCATGTTTAATTAAGGTTCTGAGTGTTCTCACTTCCAGTTAGGATTTTTGTTTAGTGAAAGATATGACTCATAATCTCTGATTGCTCCCAAGTATAGAGCTAAAATGGGCCCTATGTTTGGTTCACCATGCTATGCAAATTGAAACTGAATTATCTGCAGAAGGAGCAGAATAATGGCTCTGACCTAAAATCTGACCACTGACAACAAGACTCTGGGTTTTTTGGTCACCATTTTTAATTATCAACAAAACACTACCTTTTACCATTTCTCCTACTGAAACGAAGGTCATCCAAGTTTAATTTTAGGGCCTCAAAATATTTTAACTTGTAGACAGTCATTTGTAGACAAAATTTAGACATGGTTTTAATACCAATGGCAAACTGTATGAGGTATGGACATGCAATATATATTCAAACCCCAGCTCTGCCCCTTAGTAATGTAACCTCAGGTAAGCGATTTATCATTTCTAAACCTCAGTTTCATTATCTATAACATGGAGACAAACCTATCTACAGGGAGTTCTTTAGAATTTTATAATCCTTAACACCCATCAGGGCCTGAAATAATATTAAGGTTTAACAACATTCTTTCTCCTTTCCCCCATTTTCTTTCTTATGAACATGTTTCAATCACAGGTTGGGACTCCATGTTTAATTTCTAATGATACTAGGAAGCACCATGGATTTCAGTAGAAAACTGAAATAAGCCTAAGCCTTTCCTAGAAAGCCCTCATGTGGGTTTCCCAGGTGGTGCTAGTGGTAAAGAACATGCCTGCCAATGCAAGAGATGTCAAGAGAAGAGGGTTTGATCCCTGGGTTGGGAAGATTCCCTGGAGAAGGGTATGGCAATCTACTCCAATATTCTTGCCTGGAGAATCCCATGGGCAGAGGAGCCTGGCGGGCTACAGTCCATCAGGTCACAGAGTTGAACACGACTGAAGCGACTGAGCACGCATAGAAAGGCAATACTTTTCATATCTCATTCCCTCACATTCAGGATTTTTATTTCAGGTAAAATGAATGTTCAGTGTGTTTGCAAGATAAGCCAAAAAACCCACAAAAACAGAAAATGTTCAATTTTCCAACTTTATTAAAAAGAAATGCATAATTAAATCACAACTACATAAATCAAAGTTGATTGGGAGTACAGGGAAGGGGAACCTGGGTTAAACATCTGGTACAGTGAGGTTTCAGGTCTCTTCCTGAATGGAAGCACATATGAGGTAAGGGGGAGAAAAGATCAAGCCCCTAGCTGCCTCTCCCCAAGACCTCTATCTTCCACATTCCCATCCCAGTCACACTGCCAGTTCTGAGCGCTCCTGAGCTACCTCATGCGCGTACAACCGCCTCAGCAGAGCGGCCTTCTGGGCCCACTTCCATTCGGCGAGGGACCACTTACAAAGTTTCCCTTTTAGGGCTATCCTTTAAAGGCAACACCGCCTTTCTTCTCTGTCTACATTCCCACTGCACATTCATTTAACCACCCCCACCGTCTGCCAGCCCCCTCACCCACTGTATTTTTCACTTTTACTCTAGAACACTATTGATCATGAGAGAACCATGCCATGCAGGTGGATCTGGTATACTGTTTAATTCACGTTGCCTCACTGCCACCAAGTCCCACTCCTTTCCTCCATCCTCCCCGACATCTCACACATTTCTTCCCCTCAAACTCAAAACCTTTTGCCTCTGCCCCTGACAAATGGCCTTGCGATCTTCTCAGGAAAGACCTCTATTCTGAATCCTATCATCTACCCTGCTCTCCTCTCCTTTTATTTTACTGTTACTTTTTCTGTAGGCAATTTGGGGAACAGAGGAACCTTATGAAAAAGTGAGTAACAGCAGTGTGAGGAAAGAATAGAAAAAATGAGGTTAAGGACAGTGCTACAAAGTTCCACTTGGTATTATCTGAATTTTTTAAAAAATGACCTTCCCTTAGTTCTCTCCCTCTCCCTTTAACCCAACTTTTCTCTCACCCACAGCCATCAGAATGTACTACAAGTCCCTACTGATTTCTATCTCAAAAACAATTTTTATTTAGTTCCATCATTCTGTTCTACCTGGTTGTCTAAGTAGTCAGCCAGCAAATGTTTACTGAGTGCCCAGCGTGTTTTAAATGCCCTGCTACAGGCTTAGAAAAAGTCAGTGAACAGGGAAACGTAAGATTTCTCGGTTCTCCTCCAGAAGCTCCGTGTTTACAGGTGACTGCTTCGCCTACTCAAGTTTGGGCCCATGATAAGAGGGGTTACCATCTCTTCACTCTCAATAATTTGAGATATGATTTCTAAGTCTTTCTTCCATAGAACCTGGGTCCTCAGCATTGACAGCACAGAGTCCTATCCACTGGACCACCAGGGAACTCTTGAATTCATTTAATTGTGGTAAAACACGCAAGACTTACCACTTAAGCGTACACTTCATTGGCTTTAAGTACATACTCACTATTGTGTTGTGTTGGCCAAAAAGAACATTCTGAATATGTTCTTCAATAAAGTTCTCAGTGAAAATGAAAAACGTGTCTTTTTTTTACTTAAAACCAAACGAACTTTTGGGCCAACCCAATAAAACTATTGTCACTATCTTTTTCACTATCCCCAGCTGAAATTCTCTACCATTACGTCCCTTTTTATTAACCAAAAGTTATTCTCAAGGTTAAGTTCTCGGCCCCCACCCTTATTATCCTGGTTCATCACTGTTACCCCCTTGCAACCACCCTCGAGTCCCTGGCGTCTCTCTTCCTATCACATCTGGGGGGCAAAAATGCCAATCTTGGTTGAACTGATCACCTGGCTGCTTTTACTTCGCTTGTAATAAACGGTGGTGGTTAGTTGGTGGCAGAAAATCACACAACTAACTGGACTGATTGGTTCCACCTTCATGCAGACCCCCACCCTCCAACGCGCACCCAGGCATTCAGCAATGCCCAGCCACCCTATCGAGTATCCCAATGAGTTCACCGCCCTGCTGTCCAAAGCAAGGTGTCCTCCTTATCTCACACCATCCACACCCCTTCCTCCTTTAAGGTGCTGGCCCTGCCTCAGACTCCACTGAGAAAACCGAAACCATGAGAACAAAAAGCCCCGTATTCTACCTCCAATTCCTAAGCCTCTCTGCCTTCTCTCCTGCTACACTGCAAGTCATCTTGCTCCCACCAAAGGCAAACCCTCTTGTATTCTGACTCTTCTCCTACTGAAGAATTTTGTTCCTTTGGCAGGAATTCCCTGGTGATCCAGTGGTTAGGTCATGGTGCTTTCACTACCTTGGCCCAGATCCTAGTTGGCCCAATTCCTAGTTGGGAAACTAAGATCCTGAAAGCAAAGCAAAGGAGAGAGAAAGAGAAAGAAAGAATTCTGCTCCGTTGGTAGTCTTACCTCTCTTCTGCATTAGTCTCTCCCTATTAGACAGTCTCACTAGCTTATTGAAAATGCTCTTCTATTTCCCATCAGTTTAAAAAATGTGCTTCCTTGACCCCACCTCTCTCTCTCCCCAACCACTGCTGTGCCATTTCTGTCCTTGCTTTATGGCAAAATTTTCCCAACAAGCAGGTCACACTGGCTTCACTCCCATTCTCAGTTCAGTTAAGTTGCTCAGTCGTGTCTGACTCTTTGCAATCCCATGGACTGCAGCACACCAAGTCTCCCTGTCCATCACCAGCTTCTGGAGCTTACTCAAACTCATGTCCATTGAGTCCGTGATGCCATCCAACCATCTCATCCTCTGTCGTTCCCTTCTCCTCCCGCCTTCAATCTTTCCCAGCATCAGGGTCTCTTCAAACCAGTCAGTTCCTCACATCAGGTGGCTAAAGTATTGGAGTTTCAGCTTCGGCATCAGTCCTTCCAATGAATATTCAGGACTGATTTCCTTTAGGATGGACTGGTTGGATCTCTTTGCTGTCCAAGGGACTCTCAAGAGTCTTCTCAAACACCACAGTTCAAAAGCATCAATTCTTCAGCGCTCAGCTTTTATAAAGTCCAACTCTCATATCCATACATGACTACTGAAGAAACCAAGCTCTGACTAGACGGACCTCTGTTGGCAAAGTAATGTCTCTGCTTTTTAATATGCTGTCTAGATTGGTCACAACTTTTCTTCCAAGGAACAAGCGTCTTTTAATTTCATGGCTGCAGCCACCATCTGCAGTGATTTTGGAGCCCCCCAAAATAGTCTGTCACTGTTTCCACTGTTTCCCCATCCATTTGCCACTAAGTGATGGGACCCGACGCCATGATCTTCGTTTTCTGAATGCTGAGTTTGAAGCCACCTTTTTCACCCTCCTCTTTCACCCTCACCATTCTCTCAGTGCATTCCAATTGGGCCTCCATTCCACGTGCCACTACCACTACTTGTCAAGACCGCCAAATTCAAGTGGAATTTTTCTCTCCTCAGGGTTTACCTTCTCAGTAGTATTTGGCACAGCAGACCACTCCCTTTTCTTGAAACAGATAAAATCACTCTCCTGCTTTAATGCAGAGCCTTCTTGGTCTCCTTTGCGCCCCCTTCACTCACGGGAGAGTTTCAGGCTTGATTGTAAGTCTTCTATGCTCACAGATGATCTCAACCAGTTCCATGACATACCATCTCTATGCTGGTGACACTCAAAATTTATGTCCACTACCCTCAGCTCAACTTGAACACTCACCGCCTGCTTGACTTTCCACTTAGGTTTTTCAAACACTTGTGAGACATCCAACGGGTTCCACAGAGAACTCTAGTTACCCGCCCCCCGCGCCCCAGTCTTCTCTACAAGCAACTGGCACCACCAGCCACCAAGCCGTAAGCCAGGAATCTGAAGGAATCCTTTGATTCCTTCTCCTGTTCCTCCAGACAACCCATGAAGCAAATACTCCTGATTCAACCTCCAAAATATCTCTGAAACCCATCATCTACTCTGCTCCATCTCCATTGCACTCGCCTAAGATACTATCAAACTTGAGCTGACCATTGCAGTAGTTCCCCAACTGCCCTCTCTGCTTCCTCTCTTGTTCCACAGAGCAGGCAGTGATGTTTAAAAACAAAAACATATCACTCCCCTAATTAAAGCCCTATAATAGCTTCTCCTTTTCATAAAATAAAATCGCCAAGCCCCTGTATGTCTTAAGAGGCCCTGCACACCTTCTCTAACCCCATTTCACTGCATTCTCCTCCTGCTTCTTTCTGTTCTAACATCCCTGCCCTTCCAGACCTTTCAGGGCTTTGTACTTGTTCCCAGGCCAGGAATGTCTCCCCAGCTTTTCACAAGGCTAACACAAGTTCATGTGTTAAGTCTCAGCTCAAATGTCACCTTTTCACAGGGACACTCCTTGACTCTTACTAGCCAAAACAATACACTCTTTTCCCCATAACACACTCTTTTGATCCACAAGCTTAACTTCTTTTAAGTTTTTTCTTAATCTTTAATTTCCTTGATTATTTGTGTTTCCTTATTTCCTGTTTTTCACACTATACTACAAATTTCATGAGGGCAGAGATCTTGTCTGTCTTGAATTCTACTGAAGGCTACTTTAAAATAAAGACGCTTCTCTTTCCCTCTGAACAGGCTGATTTTTAGATCCACGTGCCACGCCCCCCCCTTTCAAGCTTTACTGGATTTTAGTCAAAGAAAATAATTGCTGTGGCATTTACGCCATGAAAAACAAGCAGAGAAAAACCACATGGGACAGTCAAATACTAGAACTCCACCCACTCACTAGACTAGACAACGGACTGCACACAGGTATCTGTGGCGGCCCCTTACAAAGCTTTTCAAAATATAGCACAGAGGAACATGGATATAGGCAAAAATGTAACTCTGACACCTGCATCAAAGGTCTCAACCATTTCCCCTAGCAATCACTAAACAACAGTGATTTCAGAAGAAAGAAAAGCACAAAATAACTCAAATATGTGATCTTTGCTCCAGAGAAGTTAATGATTTCCTCACTGACTTGGTTCTCTCATTTTGGTCTGGCTGGCTATTCATTATCTGCTCTGGATGTTTCTTCCTGACCTTCTGTGTCTTTAATGTATATTCCATTCCTACTAAGTCTCATGTTTAGAATAAGTTCCCCATCCTACTTCCCAAAATGCAAGAAATATCTTCTCAATTTAAAATTCAGAAAAGAACTCGTTCTTTCAAGGATTTATCTCTAGGTTTTGATTTCAGTATATCTTCTACCCCACTTCTAACTTCTGTATTTCCTAGATTCAATTCTATTTTTGTTCCAGAGCTGTCTTGACTAAACTAGATGGCCTGGCTAGACCTGAAGCCAGTATGTTATATAACTTCTCAGTAGAATGAAACTATATATATATTTTAAAATGTACTAAGATTTAAAAGTCTTGGGGTACCTAAGATTTCTGTAAGAAAATCGTTTCAACATTTTGATAAATGGCAGGAGAAAAATAAAAATAACGCAAGCAATAAAATTGTGCTGAAACTCAAAATGATATGAACCTCAAGTCTCATCAGTTCAGTTCAGTCGCTCAGTCGTGTCCGACTCTTTGCGACCCCAAGAACTGCAGCACGTGCTCCAATTCAAAAGATAGCCAGCAGCACAGTGCATAGTTTAATACAGGGATGTTCTGAATACGTCTCTGGGTCACAATGAAGTCACCTGGAGAGCCTGGAATAACAGAGTCCAGGCGATCCTAGATGAGCAAGAATTTCAAAATTCTTGGAGGGAGTTACAAGCATCAAGAAATTCAAAGTCAGAAACTTAAAACTGAGACTGTCCAATACATCAGACCTTTTGAAAAACCCCAACTGTCCCTAACAAATAATGGATATTACAAATCCGTATTTTAAAAACATCTCACCAGTTGATTCTACTGCTCAGATTTGGAAATTAGATACAGAGCCAAGAACAGGGCTTCTGGGACCCACTGTCAGTTCTATCACTTAAAACTTTGAGACTTTGAACAATTCAACTATCTTGGCAAACATTTTAAGTTCCTTCCCTGGCAAGTAGAGAATAAAAACCAATACTGCAGGGCTGATATGATAAATAGGAATTAAAAAACACCAAGCACTGTTCCTGGCATACAACAATCTTAAAAGGCCTAAAGACATCCACCACAGTCAAGGACATACCTAATGGTGCCACTAAGTTACTTTTATCCACTAGAAATTAACTATTTACTTTCCATCTAGACGCCTAGAAAGATCAGAGCTTTACAGACTCCTCCCAATAAACTTTTCAGTAACAAAGTTAAAACCCACACACCCATTGTTATACTGCTACTACAAGATAGCTGAGTATTTTTATGAATGCTTCTAGGAAACATTTTAAATAAAAAGTGGGGGAACTGAGAAGTCTTATAGTGATTAGAAAGAGATGAACCATAACAGCCCCCCCCCCCTTTTTTTTGAAAGGAAAAAGTCTCCGGGGTGTTTCAAAGTGAGTTTAATTTTTCAGATCAGAGGTCTAAGAAACTATTGTAATTTACTACCATTTATAATAGGGAATATGAAAGCCAAAAAGAAGTTTCAGATCACTGGAACCCATTACCTTCCCACAAATGTGACAACCAGAGAAAAGGTTGTTCAGGGTTGTGAAAACACAACCAAGAAAACTAGTAGGGGACCCATACAGAACCACGATACTGGAAGGCAGACACTATCCTCGACCATTTTTCTGCAATTCTGCAACTGGGTTTGACTCTCCTCTCAAAATGAAGTGCAAGAGAGCGAAGGGAAAGCCTCCATGATCTGCCCCCAGCCAGGCCAGGGAAAGCAAAGTCTTCCAGGTTCGAGCCCTAGGAAGACACGGGGAAGCCTTCATCTCCAATCTTGACCGGGGTTGTAGGTGGGATGCGGGTTTAGGAAGAGACCCCTCGGCTGCAAGGCCCGACTCTTTTCCCTCAAAGGCAAGTGGTAAAAGGAACAAGACGCCGCGGTCCCCAACCCCTTCCCGCTCGGAGCCGGCGGCCTACTCTTTTGGGTCTGGGGGCACCGGGAAGGACCAGGCTACTCCACAGACTTCTGCCCGCGGAGAGTGGCCCCCACGTCCCGGACCTCCCGGCGCTCGGGCGGGCGAACCGTCCAAGAAGGGCGCTGCCCGTGCCGCCGGGGAAGATGGCGCCCGCAGAGCAACTGCGCCACCAGCACTGGCGAAGGGCCAGGCCCAGCGCCATCTTAGCGCCTTCCAACCGCCCCCCCAACCCCGCCCCGCACAACCCCCGCAAGAGCCTGCGTCCTGGCCGGTCGGGGGGCGCGAACCGCGTTGGGCCCGCGCACTCTCAGCCAAAAGAGTGCCACCGAGCCTCTCGTCTCTTCGGACCGGCCGCGCGGGGCCCGCAGAAGAGCCCGGCTGAGCCGCCGGTCCTCCGCGCGGCGCGAGGGCTCGTCCGGGCCTGGCCGCGGGTCGTCGGCGGTGCTTCGGGCCCGGGCGGCGAGGCGACCGGGAAAGGGCCAGGCCGGCCGGCCCCGGCGCGCGCGCCGGGAACCAGGCCGGAGCGGCCGGCCGGCCCCGCGCTCTCCCCGCCGCGGCCGGCGGCACAAGCGCCGGGAAGGAGGAAGCCAGGATGAAAAATAAACCCCGTCCCCGCCGCCTCCCTCCCACCCGCTCCCTCCCCCTCTTGAGACGCGGGGTCCATTTTGCCGAGAAGAAAGAAAATGCGATTCACACCCAAGAGCTTCGGAGAGAGAAAAGAAACGAGGCGGGGGGAACCGAGGGGAGGAGATTGGAAAAGCTTATTTTTCTTCCTCGCCCGCCGTCACTCCTGGCCCTCCCTGCCCCCTGCTCGCGGCCCCGCCGCGCCCGTCCTCCCCTCGCCGAGCCCCGCTCCCTCCTTCCCGGCTCCCGGCGGCTCCGGGGGGGCGGAAAACACACTCGCACTCGCGCACACAACTAATTTTAAACCGGCTCAATCAATGAGTCATTAAAAGGCTTCCCTCCCCTCTCCTCCCCACCACCAACCGCCACGCCACCCCCCTTCCCAGGCTTCTCCCTCTCCCCGCTCCAGAAATTTGCATCCGCGAAAAGGAAAAAAAAAAAAAAAGGCGCCAGGGCCCCCACCCCGCAGAGGAGCCCCCAGCCCGGCCCCGCCGCCCCCTGCCCGCCCGCGCCCCCGCCCGCGACACTGAACTTGGTCTTCCCGGGGCCCGGGCATCGCTGGGAAAGGCATAAACACTCGATTCCCCTTTTCTCCGTGTCCATTAAACATCCACCCACCACCACCATCACCCACCCACAAACCCACCCCCCCCCCCAAAAAAAAAAACACAGCCTTAGCCAATAGCTCTCTGGGCTGAAACCTAATATCCTGGTTTTGGCAACTCGGTGTTTAATTTGCTCCTCTTTCTTTTCTGTCTGTCTGGAGATAGATCTCCAGCCCCCCCGCCCTCGCTTTTCCCCTCCCCGAAGGAAAGAGGCAGAGGAAGGAGGTTGTGTGTGTTTTTTTTTTCTCCTTGAAATTTTTATCACAAAATTATAATACACTCAAAGGGAAACTCACCGTCATGAAAAAGCAGTGCCTTGTCAACGGGGTTTCTGCGCCATCGCACCAGGGGCGGCGGCGGCGGCGGCGGGCGCGGGGCGCGGGGCGCGGGCGCGGGAGCTCCCGGCCGAGCGGCGCCGGCCACACGCGCTCCGCTCTCTCTCTCGCTCACCCCCGCGCCGGGCGGCGGGCGCCCGCTCCCCGCGCCCGCCCGGCCTTCATGCTCTGCGCCCGGGCAAACCGCTCGCCTGTTCGTCTACCTCCAAACTTCGGTTCTCGCCTAGCAAAAAATGCGGAGATTAGGATTTTTTTAATTAAAAAAAAAAAAAATTTTTTTTTTTTTTTTTTAGAAAAATCAAACTCCAAAGCTGATAATTCCTGCTTCCTTTGGGATTCTTTTTAACCTCAAGAAACGTAGTGGTTTATTCAAGAAACAGGGTTTTTTTTTTTTTTTTTTAAAGATCTACGAGATGCGTGCTATTCTCAGCAGGCGCCCTGCACACACACACACACACACACGCACACACACACACACGCTAGTTTTAGTTGGGGGGGGGCGGGGGGAGCGCCAGGAAGTGGGGGTAGTTTAAAAACAAAACAAAAAACACAATATTTGTTTAAACTCTAATTAGAATATGTCCCAATAAATCCTTTTTTGCTTATGCTTTAAAAAAACAAAAGCGAAAACATCACTTTTAACTTATTTGGTAATTCATTCCAACTTTTAATTCTACTAAGCTTTCCTTTGCAACACCCTCTTTCCATTCCGAAGTGTAGTGAAACCTTATCTGTAAACCTGTATGTCAACATTAAAAAAAAAAAACACACACAACACTTTAGCAGCCAAGAGGAAGGTGAGGAGGGAAGTAAGTCACTCTTAAAACATCCAGTTCCCAGTGCTTACTCTTTATGCAGATATCTGTATCGTCACATTTGTGGAATTTTCACGATGTGATCCCCAGTCTTAAAGAGAGCTACCCAAATATCCATTGAAATAGAATAGGTTAAAAAAAGAGAAAGCTACCTAGCCTTTTAACACTCTTTAGTCCAAGTATAATTACCACCCATATTTAATCTCAAATTGAGACATCTCCATAAACCATCCAGCATCCAGAGCACTTAAAGAAATGTTAATTATGACAGTGTGGATTGGGAGTAGGTGTCTGTGTGGTTTAATTACATTTACTTTTCCTGTAAATGCCCACAAAAATAAAGTTGGGGGTTTGTTGTCTTTTATTTTAAATAAATATCAAAGTAAAAGATGGATTGTACAAATATGTGATTCAGAGTTTTAAAAATACATATGTAGGCACCAGAAATACTTTAAAATTATTTTAGTTTATAATACATATAGCAATGGGGTTCTGCTGATAGAAAGCTCAAACCCATATCCCCCAGATACTGAGTTCTAAAATTATCCTTAGATTTAAATTATTTAAGTGAAATTGGTTAGTTTCTAATACAAATCCCCTGAGCATTAAAAAAAACAAAATGGCAGCATACCACATTTGCTTTTATAAGGATACTGTAACTATGCTGTTTTATTGTACAAAATAAATATGTCAAGGTTGGTACACAATGTTGTCATATTCAAGATAGATCTCTTCAAAAAACAAACCATATCTTGTTCAAGTAACTGCCACTCTGTCACTCACAATGTGTGCTTTGTATTTAGACCCGCCTTAACAAATACAGTCAGTGATTTAGTATCACATAGTATCATGGAGGTGTTTTCTCAGAAGATACGTGTTGTGTTCACATTCAGCCAAGGTCTTCCTGGAACTGAAGGCTTTGCATAAATTAGCATTATTTCTCTACACTTGACAGTTGGACCAACCAGTTTTCTAATTGGCTTGGGAAATTTTAAAACCTGTTTTAAAGTGCCTTTGGATTGGCTAGAGTTTAATTATTATACACATTTTGAAGAATTACATTTCAAAGGAGTCCATGGATTATTCATTGCAATTAGGGCCCACCAAGCAAGTTTTACAGCTGTTGCTTCACAGCTCCAATGAAATGTTAATGGATTTCAGAAAGCTGATCTCCCTACTAAGCCAAAACTCCCAAAAAAATACAAATCTGACTTTAAAATCACTTAACAAAGAGGTGAGCTCCAGAAGAGGATAGGGCACTGCGGGCTTTCTCACAAATGCCCAAATACCAGAGCTGACATTTATTAAGGGCCTACTAAATCCTGCCAGGCATTATTCTAGATACTTTATTCTTATAGTATGTATTATTGCCTGAACCTTCACACAAACCCACAGAATACTGTTTAATTATCCAGATTTTCACTGATGAGTCTCCCAATGTTTCTCATCATTTGCCTTAGGTCATCAGTCTAAGAAGAGCTGGGGGGAACCCAGGCCTGGTTGACTCCTCAACACACCCTCTCTTCAAGTCCCCAAAAGGATCCTGGGAACAAGCAGTCTGTGCTATTTCAATAAAAACCAAGTTCAGTGGTAGTTAGGGGGACCATCCTCTCTCATTGGCAGAGGGGCTCATAGGCAGAAGGGGCCATCCTTTCTCACTGGGGAAGATTTACTTTGCCAGTTGTCAAGGATAATTTAGAATATTTGGGAGGGTAGAGGTGGGTCACAAAATACTGGGACAGCAGTGGGGAGAATCTCAGACTCACCAGGTATAACACCAAATTGGTATCATTTAATAATAAAACTCTTGCCTGGAAAATCCCATGGATGGAGGAACCTGGTAGGCTGCCGTCCATGGGGTCGCTAAGAGTCAGACATGACTGAGTGACTTCACTCTCACTTTTCACTTTCAAGCATTGGAGAAGGAAATGGCAACCCACTCCAGTGTTCTTGCCTGGAGAATCCCGGGGATGGGGGAGCCTGGTGGGCTGCCGTCTCTGGGGTTGCACAGAGTCGGACACGACTGGAGCAACTTAGCAGCAGCAGCAGCAGCAATAATAAAACAAAAACAACTTCTTAAAATTTCCCACATGCAAATAAAAAAAGTAACATTTAAAATAAGGGATATGCCTTTGTACATAAAATTTTAAGTGATGGTTTATATAGACAGGATTTAAAATAAGGGATATGCCTTTGTACATAAAATTTTAAGTGATGGTTTATATAGACAGGATTTTGGTATCTGAATATAAGATTAGAAAACTTTTAAAAAGGAAAGTTCTTTAAATGGCTTGATCATATGCAAAAAACTTTAATCGTCTACAGTTATGTACAAGCTCCCTCCTATGATGCTTGTCTGTATATGTGACCTAGTAAGAAGGGCAACTGGACACAGGTGGAAAAAAAAGATAAAATTGAAATGTTCTAGCATGGGCTTGTACCTCTAAATAAACAGGTTCAATACCAACATAACAAGTAAAAGTGAAAATGTTGCTGTTTTTTGCATCCTTCCTCCACGTGTTCCCCTCAGTTGGTTAGCCGTTCTCAGAGCGGGGAGAATGCAAATACTGGAGATTAAGTGGTGATATGCATGACCAGATGTGTCCAGATCACAGAACTCTGAGATATACCCAATGAATGTTTGTGATATAAAAAACTTATAAGTCCTCAATGTGCATAAATAAGCTTGGTACTTTTATTTGAACCTCTTGAGGTGCTTATAATCTGAGGCTTAAGTGCACTGGCTGTGCACTGAGAGTGCCCGGGGCTCAAATTCCATCTCTGTCACACACCAGGTGTGTGGCTCTGGGCAAGTCACTTCACCCTTCAGAGCTTCAACTTCCTCATCTCTAAAACAGGGATAATTATAGTACTCACGTCTGAGACTTATTTTAAGGATTCAGGAACTAGTGCATGTAAAATGTTTAGCGTGGCGCCTGAAACATAATGAGAGGTCAGTATGTTCAGCTAATATTCCATCACCTCGTTTTAGTTATGTGTCAGGTTAAGTCGTGTGAAACCTTCCCGTGTAAATTTCCAATGGCAATCTCACATGATTCCACCAAACGTATCTCTCTTCTGTTCTGTCCAGGATAAGGAGCTCCTCAAAGGCTTTTTATTTTCTAAGGGCCTAGCAGAGGACTTTGTGTATACTAAACTTGCAACCAGTACTTGTGGAATAAAAGAAAAACAACTCAATCCACCAGATATATAAGAATGCAAGAAATCATCATATTTCTATGTAGACAGCTACATATTAAGCTAATAATAGAGTCAGTCTCCCTGAATCACATAAAACCATTGCCCAGTTGATCCCAGGCAGTATTGCCTAATGGTTTATAAGTTCTTCCTCACTCTCTTTCACTTCTTCTCTCATCAAAGAGCTTTATCATTGCTGCATTTTAGCCATGTGACCGTGGCCTATTTTTTTAACTTCTCTCACCTCAGTTTACTTACATGTAAAATGAAGGTGACAGTGTCTGTATCTTGGGTCAGTAGGGGAAGAGTTCAGTGATATTAGGGATGTAAAACCAGCTTTAGTGCCTGGTATACAATAAATACTCAATATTAGTTGCCGTTACTGTTGTGGTTGCTAATACTATTATTAGAAGTAACGTGGAATTGTTTTCAAAGCAGTGGTAAATAAGCAAATTACTGGAGTGATTACAAATGTTTTCAGTACCTTGCCTACAGTATTATTTTATTTGATACATGAGTATAAACATTTTAAATCATCTTTGTAGAGACTAAGGCTATTCTAGTCCTGACATATTTCAAGCTGGTTATTTTTCTTGACAGACTTAAAAAAAAATCTGAACTCCTACAAGCTTCTAGTAAAGGATGAGGAACAGAGAACTGTTTAAGAAAACAGAGGCACAGTCCCTCCCACTGGCCTTGCTGTCTTACACATCCAGCCCGTTTCCCCACTGAATATGTGAGGGGAGGACAGTCATTAGGTTTGGAGGAGGCGTCACACACACGGGAAGCGTCACCAGCTCCCAGGCCCCTGTGGAGCCGGGATTCTGAACATGTCCTCCGCAGAGTGTCCCTTCCACTCCACCATGCCCATCAGGATCATGGGTCATGGAAACAGCAGCAGAGAGGTCTCACAAGCTCAGAATTTGGAGAGAAAGCCAACCGTGAAGATAAGCTACCCATGCAAAGGGGCTTGCTCAGTAAATAAATGTCAGTGTCCTTTCTGAAAATGAAACCAAGAGGGAAGACATATGAAGAAGAAACTACCCCTAAAAGATGACTTGTACATACAAGTCGAATACAAAGAAATAAGTAAGTATAAAGCACACACCAAGATACATCTTCAACATGGAAGAAAAAACTGAGGGGCAGAGACACTGTATCACCTCCACGAGTATTCTGATCACATTCTAATGTGAGCAGGGTAAAGTTGGTCAGTCAGGCAATTTCAAAGCCTCCATGAAATACCTCCTAGACCATACCATTCTTCTTCCCTAAATCTTCTAATTACTGGTGCCATTCCCCAGGTGCTCTGATACTGCTGAGCAAAGATATAAGTACCTTTGTACCCAAAAAGGTTAAGGCACCTCCCTCACTGTAAATCAAACCAGTCAACTAGCAGTCTAGGTATACTGGTCAGTCCCTTGTAGAGTTAGATTAACCTGAGTCAGGTCTAACAACCAGGAGGTTGTTCACAGATTGGCAATCAGAGCAAAGCACATGTACTCTCTACATATTTTAGAATCATCTGTGACTTCTTATTCTCTTTTCTCCCTTAACCCAGGCAACTCACTTCCAAAATCTCCCTCCAACCTAGTCCCTTTGCTCCACTAACTGCCTCACCTAAATTCAGGCCCTTATCTCTTGCTTGGTCTCTCGATTTCCCTTCCCTCCAATCACTCTTCTATCTAAATTATGACCCCAAATCACCTTTCAAAAACCCAGAGTTGTTGGTGTCACACCTCTACTAGCACCTCACTGCCCAGGGAAGCTTATCAGAAACACAGATTCCCAAGGCCAAACTCATCCGCAGAAAAATGGAGTTTCTGGGATGAACTGAGGCCCTGATACTTGTACTTACAAGTGGTTCATTGGCTCCACCTGCCTCCCCAGGGGCACCTGCAGCTACTCCTGTCCCCGCACCCTGCAGTCCAGTCATGGAGAACACCCACCCCTGGACAAGAACAAACTCCTCCCCCATTTGGCCATATCCTTTCCCCTCTGCCTGGAATGTCCTTCTTTTGGGGCAAGCCCACCATTCTCCAAGGCCCAGTTCAAATGCCACCTCCTCTGGGAAGCCTTCCCTCCACCCCTCAGTGGCTTTCAAACATCTCTGCCTGAGACTCAATCTCAAGAAACAGATTTCACATTGCAATGCAGTAGATGCCTAACTGAAACAAAGGCTTCCGAAAACAGTATCTAAACTTCCTGTGGAGGATGCAACTTGATCTATTTCATTCTATTATCCCATTTTTAAAAATGCTGTTTGCCACCTTATAATGGATTTCACGATCCACTAAGGGAGGCAACCTTCGTTTGAAAAATACTGCTGAACGTGAATAAATAACTCCCCTCTCTATGCATGTGATAGGTACTCTATTATAGACTATTTATCACACTCCACAGTAATGATCTGTTTATAGTCTGTCTCCCACCCCACTTCCCTCCCCCCAATCGGGCACACACCACAAGGAAGTCAGCATATCCTTGGGTAGTTACCCAGCCGTTGATAAATGCAGAAATGAGAATATTGGAGAAGGAATAATTTAATTGCTTTTGCGCGTGTCTAATTTTTTTTTTTTCATTTCTGGTTATGGTTCACAGCATAGTCTATCAGCAACTCCCATGAGCCTGGAAATCATATTAGCTTCAACCCTTGAAGTTAACAGCAATTTAAAACAACAGCCGTTGTATTTCAGAACAATTTAACCAAGGTGTAAATTTTTCTTCCCCTCAAAAATAAAAACCACGGCACAGGCAAAACCAACCAGAAAATATTTTGTCGGGTTGCTAGCTTGCCAAGATAGTACAAATGTGGGCAAACAAATCTCTTACTTAAGATACTCAGAAGCAAATATTCAAAAACCTCAAAACCCTCCTTCCGTACCACTTCAGAAAGGAAACCCCCCTCCTGCAGGGCGGGTGCAGATATAGAGGCCTTTCTATCTTGCTGCCTAAAGCTCCCTCTCTCACTAGGCTGTCCCCATCGACACAAGCACAAGAAAAAAGTAAGGAGAAAGAAAAAGAAACCAGATCAGCTAAAATGAACCGCAGTAATGAACCCAGGCAGCCAGTTCCGGTGCAAATTATACCTGTGATGGATGAGCGGGGACACGGCCGGCTGTGGGGGAGGGATCCTTTTTCTGCAGCACGTGGCTCCATCGACAGGAAACCTGCCTGCAACACCCCCAACTCTGCACACCGCTCATTTGCAGCACCGTCATTTGTGTGATGCTAATTTGCTCAATGTCCTAAATGTACTGAGAGAGATTCAGTGAAAACACAGGGTGGGCTTGGAGTAGCTGGCCCTAGGACAGGCTGGGAGTGGAGGAGGGACCAAGTGTCCAGGAAATGCTCTGGGGGCCAGAGGATGGAGCAAGAAGAGGAGTCTCACCTTAAAGCTGGGTTTTAAAGGATGAATAAGAGTTCTCCAAACCATGTGGGGAAGGAGAGGAGAGAGCTCCAGGTAGAGAAGCCTTATGCAGGGTGTCATTGTTAACTATGAATGAGGGGGGGAGCTGCAGACAGGTAGATGGTGAGGGGCTTTGTTGTGAGTGGCAGAGAGTTTGGACTTCTTTAGACTACTGCTTTCCACTCGGCAGGTCACAACGCGACAGGCTATGAAATCCATGAGATTGTGACCAACTTTTGCAAAAAATGAAATTGCCTAGAATAGGAAATATTTGAATATATTGCAGGCAGTGAGGGTGTAAACTCTTCTGTGAAATTTGTTTCCAATATAAATGTGTCTATGTATGTACTGGTTTGTGACATAAAATGTATTTCTTACTGTGGCTGTGACTTAAAAAAAGCAAACCAAAACTCCATCTGGGCAAACAAGGGATCTACTTGAGGACAGTTAAATAAGAGACTGCTGTGAAAAGATGTGAATCTCATGAGGCTAAGTGTGGCGGCTCAGGGGACACATGATGGTGTTCTTATAAGGTGTCCCCCACCAGACACTGAGCTCCTCAGGGACGAAACTCTGTGTGACAAGCTCTCCGTTTCTAGCACCTGGCGCACATGTAGGCACGAAATCACTGTCTGCTGAATATGGTAACGGGTCTTCAAGGTGATTCCCAAAGAGCCTCATTTCCTGGTATCCCCACCTCTGTGTATCCCCCGCCCACATTGTACCAGGGTTGGTCTGTGTGACCAACAGAACAGGGCGCTAGTGATCATCACTTCTGAGATTAGGTTATAAAAGGCTGCGGCTTCCATCTTAGGTGCTCCTTCTGGAACAGTCGCTCTTGGGGAAGCCAGCTGCCACGTCCTAAGGATACCTAGCCTATGGAGACACCCACATGCCAAGGAACTGAGGTCACCAGCCAGCAGCCAGTGAGGCAAGGAGGCTTCCTTCCTGTCACGGAAGCAGGTCAGCCCCCAGCCCGCCTTTCAAATGGTGACAGCCTCACAGAATAGTGACGACGACCTCATGAGAGACTCTGAGGCAGAAACACCCAGGTAAGCTGTCCCTGGATTCTGGACTCACAGAACTAGGTATATAATATAATAAACACTTATTATTTAAGGTGCTAGGTTTTGGAGTACTCTGTTATACAGCAAAAGACAACCAGTATACTGAATCAGTGAACAGAGCTGAACAATAATGCCAGTACACTAGAGTTATCCAGGGTTGACTACCATTTTTTTTTTCCTCTAAGAATCTATCATGTCACATTTTCGGCCTGACTAGGTAAGGGAAAGGTCCCTGATCCAAGCTGGAACAATGGGATCCTCTCTTCAAGTTTTAGTACTTGAGACACAGAAACTGGGTCAGGTGTGAGGAGCAGACTGTAAGTCTGACTAGGGGTCAAGACCACCATTTGGGGGCAGTTATAATGGGGTCCATGCAATTGAATGGGAACAGAAAGGCCAATGTGTCCAGAAGAAAGCAGATTCTCAGTGGATGTAGAGGGAAGGAAGTGGGAAGGAGAAAGGACCTGGGATTTTCTAAGCCCCAGAAAGTCTGGCCCCTTTCTAGTATTTGGGGTGGAAGATTCCCCTTCCTTATAATTATTTCCCATTTTACTTGCTCATTGATGAGTGAGTTCCTTTTCTTGAAACCAAAAGATCCTCGAATACGGCCTCTCTCCAGTTCTGGCCAGGGGAGCAGTTCCTCCTGCGGGCCAAGGGTCTTTCCAGAGAAGAGTAACAACTCACCAGAGACTTCAGCTGTGTAACTACCGCTATGCAAAGACAGCGACAGATCGAGTGGAAGGTCTGTTCAGACCATTAAACTCCTTTTCCCTTAACTCCACTTTCACCGAATAATCCTTTGATTATTAATGTACTTCAATTTAAAAAGCTGTGTTCTGGCCAGCTGACCTAATCATTCAAGTGGTTGGGTAGGTTCATGCCCATTATAAATTCACAGATTGGCTTTCGAGTACAAATCATTCCGGCGTAACCTCCATTTCATTTCCACTGCCCTCGGCCAAGCCCTGTCATTCATCCAGTGACCCACTGCAGGAGCCTCCCCATGGCACTCATCCTGCCTCAATCCATCCTCTTCAACTTCTCTTCCTAAAACACAAAGCACCCGATGCCTTGCTCCCTGCTCAAAACCTCTGATGGTTCCTGGTGCCTTGGGAATAACTGCAGGCTCCAGCCCCATCTTCCACCACACACCTCGACACCTCTCCTGACTCCTTCTTGCTGCCTGGCGTTACCCCAAGCTCCTCAAGTGCAACTGGTGTCTGCCCTGCTCGGTGCCAGTTCTGCCCTTGCTGGCGCGCTTTCCTCTGGGCACCTGCTCCGCCCGCTTTCTCTCAGTCCACTCCTCTCTCTGCCCTCCTCTCTCTTCTCTTTGTACTTCCATGGTATTCCTCTCTCTCCTTTATAACCCACACTGGGGTTGACCTGACTTATAATTAATTGTCTTCTTGTCTATCTCTGGATCGTGAGCCTCAAGGAGACTAGGCTTTGTTCATTTTTCTCTTCCCTTCGTCTCAAGGCCGAAAAAAGCATCTTGCATAAACACTTTAACATTCATTGCATGTTTTCTGTATCCAGGCACCTGGCTGATGTTGGAGGTAGCAGGCACTCAACAAATGGCCACCAAATCAATGACAGTCAGTCAGGTGGCAGGAACAAGTTTCCCCTGGATCTGATGATGGTCAGGAGAGGTGTCCACCTAGCCTCTGCAGGTGCAGAGCTGAAAAAGCAGTCAGACTCCTGGTGACGTCCGTCATGCAGCAATGAATGAATGAATCTCAGCCTAACTTTTTTTTCTTTTAAATAAAAATCGAGGTGTGATTTCTCATATCCTGATAAACTAACATGCCACTTTCCTTTCTTCTCTTTCTCCCTCTTTCTGCAGTTGCAATTATGACTCACAGGTACCTTATGGAATGCATAGGATTAGGTTATCCTATGCATATTAGATTGTTATCCTAATGCAAGCTTTAGGATAACAACTTCTGGAGAATGGGGATGGGGGTGACCCTCCAGTTACCTAGTTTATATGGTTTAGAATAAGGGCACATGGCTCAACCCACCAGTGACTTCAGTGTCCTTTCAAAAGAGTCAGCAGCTACCTGCAAAGGAAGGATTTGAATCCATCCATCCAGAATTTGGTCCTGATTTGTCCACTGATAATCCGTCTCCTGTCCCCAGCTCTCCCTCTCCCTCCCAGAGTTGTGGGAAGGACTCAGCTCTGGGCAGACCTGAGATGGGCAGGTCTGTCCTAAAGATCCAAAGATCATAGCAGAGAACATAACACAGTCATTCCTAATGCAATGGGTCAAAAAGTATCTGGAATTAATCAGTAAAAGACAAAAAAAAAAAAAAAGAGCATGTTTTCTCCTCTTTTTAAACAGAAGTGAAGATTTCTACCCTCTAAATTTCTATCTTCCAGAGGTTATATGCTAAATGAATGTTGCCTCAAATCAAGGCTTCCCTACAGGTTCTAACAAGGCATCCAAGCATATTGCACAGAGCCTTGACCATCTCCCTCATTGCGGGCAGATTCTTCACTGTCTGAGCCACCAGGTTAGCCCTGCTCCTGACAGTCTTTAGAGCTGCATACACAGAGCACCAGGAATCACCAACCTGCAGAACCTGGGAACTCTCACGGTGACTTTTGTTTTCTGGGAAAATTGCAACTTTGTCAAGAGGTCATCTTTCTTGGCTTATCTTCACAATCCAGAGTTTTACTCAAACTTCACCTCTCACTTTGTGGTCATTCTTCACACAAAAACCAACTTTTTATTACTTTAAGAGAATTGTGCTCTCAAGACAAAGATAGTGGAGAACAGGGAAGCCTGGTGTGCTATAGTCCATAGGGTTGCAAACAGTTGGACACCACTCAGCAACTGAACAATGACAAGACAAAGAACAGGGCTTCCCTAGTGGCTCAGGGGTAAAGAAACTACCTGCCAAAGCAGGAGCCTCTGGTTCGATCCCTGGGCTGAGGAGATCCCCTGGAGTAAGAAATGGCAACCTGCTCCAGTATTCCTGCCTGGAAAATCCCATGGACAGAGGAGCTTGGCGGGCTACAGTCCATGGGGTCACAGAGTTGGACAGGACTGAGCATGCATGCATGCTGTAAAGCACAGGAAGCTCAGCTCAGGGTTCTGTGATGACCTAAAGGGGTGAGATGGGGGGTAGGGTGGAAGGGAGGTCCAAAAGGGAAGGGATATATGTGTACTATAGCTGATTCACTTCACTGTACAGAGAAACTAACACAACATTGTAAAGCAATTATATTCCATCCCCCCTGGCCCCACCCCGCCAAAAAAAAAACCAAACCAAAAACGACAAAGATTAGAAAACCTCACAAGCTCCGTAGAATGCAGAGGGAGGGTAGGAGGCGTGGCTCCCTCAGAAGCTAAATCACTGTCTCTCTCCACCCACAGGCCTGGGATGTGCTCAGATCAGTGCCTCAGCAAATTAATTGGGAAAGGAGTACATCGAGGCTGTACATTGTTACCCTGCTTAACTTAACTTATATGCAGAGTATATCATGCAAAATACCAGGCTGGATAAAGCACAAGCTGGAGTCAAGATTGCCGGGAGAAATATCAATAACCTCAGATGTGCAGATGACACCACCCTTATTGCAGAAAGTGAAGAGGAACTAAAGAGCCTCTTGATGAAAGTGAAAGAGGAGAGTGAAAAAGCTGGCATAAAACTCAACATTCACAAAACTAAGATCATGGCATCCAGTCCCATCACTTCATGGCAAATAGAAGGGGAAAAGTGGAAACAGTGACAGATTTTATTTTCTTGGGCTCCAAAATCACTGTGGACAGTGATTGCAGCCATGAAATTAAAAGATGCTCCTTGGAAGAAAAGCTATGACAAACACAGACAGCATATTAAAGAGCTACTACTACTACTACTACTACTACTACTACTACTACTACTAAGTCGCTTCAGTCGTGTCCGACTCTGTGCAACCACACAGATGGCAGCCCACCAGGCTCCGCTATCCCTGGGATTCTCCAGGCAAGAACACTGGAGTGGGTTGCCATTTCCTTCTCCAATGCTGAAAGTGAAAAGTGAAAGGGAAGTCGCTCAGTCGCGTCGGACTCTTCGAGACCCCATGGACTGCAGTCTACCAGGCTCCTCTGTCCATGGGATTTTCCAGGCAAGAGTACTGGAGTGGGTTGCCATTGCCTTCTCCTATTAAAGAGCTGCTGCTGCTGCTGCATTTGCTGACAAAGGTCCATATAGTCAAAACTATGGTTTTTCCAGTAGTCATGTATGGACGTGAAAGTTGGACCATAAAGAAGGCTGAGCGCTAAAGAATTGATGCTTTTGAACTGTGATGTTGGAGAAGACTCTTGAGAGTCCCTTGGACTGTAAGGAGATCAAACCAGTCAATCCTAAAGGAAATTAACCCTGAATGTCCACTGGAAGAACCAATGCTGAAGCTGAAACTCTAATATTTTGGCCACATTATGTGAAGAACTGATTCATTGGAAAAGACTCTGATGCTGGGAAAGATTGAGGGCAAAAGGAGAAGGGGACCAGGGAGGATGAGATGGTTGGATGGCATCAGGCATCACTGACTCAATGGACATGAGTTTGGGCAAACTCCAGGAGACAGTGAAGGACAAGGAAGACTGCTGTGCTGCATTTCAGGGGGTCGCAAAGTCAGGCACGATTTATTGACTGAACAACGGTAACAACAAATTTCAAATTACCACAGGTTAGGGACCACTGGATCCCTCCTGGAGAGCAGAACTCACACTTGTCAAACACACGTGCCTTATCTGGTAGCTCCCATCACACACCCATGGTCCTGAACAGTAGGTGCCATTGTTTCCATGTCCAAGTTGGCATCTTTCACATTTTGTAAGCAAACATGCATTATCCTGAGAAATGAAGGAGGAGGAAGTATCTGCAGCACAAAAGGATTCCGACTGTGCAGCCACATTTCCGGACTGCTGCCACATCCTAATGACACATGACATCCCTTTATCCATGTCAACGAGCACATCTCAGAACCATAATGTGCAAAGCATCATCACCAAACCCTTTTTTCCAAACTTTTTTGACCATAAACTCTAAAAAGAAATACATTTTATCCTGCAAGTAACACATATGTATATGTAAAATATATATGTATACTATAAGCCTACTTATGCAATACATTGCACTGTGACATTTTCCATTTTATTTCGTCTTTTTTAATGCAGACCTCTATCCACTAAACAGATTTCATGACCTTATTATGTTGGAACTTGCAATTTGAAAGCATATGATATTTCACAGAAAAGTGGTGCTTTGTAGAAAATAATAAAATTCTATCTAAAGGAGAGAAACTTTCAACTTCTAGGCAGAAAAGTTGAAGAGGAATAATATTTTTGCTTCTTTTAACTTTCAACTGCCAGGACATTTTAAAAGCATTTTATCTCAGCAAATGAGCATTTCTACAAAAACCCATCTCAAAACATTGTGGATCATTATTCCCCTTATACTGAAGAAGAAAAAAATGGAGGTTGAAAAGGTATTGACCTCACCCACCCACCTTCCATGTGCAGTGTTTAAAAATGCACATCTGTTTGGGAATTAAAATTTGGCTGTATCTTCTGGGACTTCCCTGGTGGTACAGTGAAGAGGAAACTGCCTGCCGATACAGGGGACACAGGTTGGATCCTTGGTCTGGGAAGATCCCACATGCTCAAGAGCAACTGAGCCCGGGCGCCACAACTGCTGAACCCGCCTGTGCTCTGCAACAAGAGAAGCCACCACAATAAGCCATGTACCCAACAAAGAGTAGCGCCTGCTGACCACACCCAGAGAGAGCCTGTGCACAGCAAGGAAGCCCAGCCCAGCCAAAAACAAATAAATAGATTTAAAAAATAAAATCTGGCTGTATCTTGTAAAGAATTTTGAAGTTGTGCTGCTTGAAATTATTACCCTCCCGGCAAGGTGACTGTGAAGATTAAATGAGATAATACGAGGGAAGGCTCCTGCTGTCCTTCGGGTTCTTGGGTTATCTTTTCCTGGACGTGCCTGAACTCTGTGTGACCTGGGAGCTCATTCACTGAACACCTGCCCTGCTGGGTGACAGAGGACAGAGGATCCCACAAGGAGTTTACTGGTTCCATTAGTAACAATAAATATCATTACAAACTAGGATTCTGGAGTGTCTGGGCTGAGTATGTCAATTATTCCTCCAACAGATAATTACAGTGAGCTTTCCACGCCAGGCATGATCTGCCCATGTGCAGAGACTATGGGGTGTAAAAAAAAAAAACAGGAGACACAACTACAGCCCTCATGGCGCCTGCAGTCAAATAAGATCTTAGAGGTTGTGAAAATACTTCACGTTCCATTAATGTTACATCGCCTGTTCCCTTATCTGTAAAGTGAAGTAAGATTAGATCAGTGGTTCTCAAAACTGAAGATTTCACAGATAAAAAAGGCTTTCATAAAAGAAACTGAAAAAAAAAGCAAATGATCTCACAATTCTATAAACTGAATGAATCATCACTTAAAAAAAAATTACATAGCCTCATTTTTCCCTTTTACTATATAAGCCAGTTTTTGTCCTAGAATTTGAGGATCCCTCAGGACTTGCCCAGCTCTGACTTTGTAGAATTCTTTGGTTTTCTTTTGCAGCAACTACTTACATGTAAAGTGAAAAGTGAAAGGGTTAGTCACTCAGTCGTGTCTGACCTTTTGCAACTCCATGAACTGCCAAGTTCCTCTGTCCACGGGATTTCCCAGGCAAGAATACTGGAGTGGGTTGCCATTTGCTTCTCCTGGGGATCTTCCCAACCCAGGGATTGAACTCGGGTCACCTGCACTGCAGGGAGATTCTTTACCATCTGAGCCACTAGGGAAGTTCTATTTACATGTAAATTCTACCCATACATCCCCCAGAATTGCAGACAGGCCAGACACCTGTCCCTAGGAGAATCATTACAGGGTCCTTTATGAGAAAATCTTAGTACACACAACAAATTCTGGCTCTACCCTTGACCCTGAGTGCTGAAAAGTGCAAAGGGACCAAGTGCTGGTGACTGGAAGGCAGAAGGGAACAATTGTTGAGGAGCCACCACAGGCCTAGCCCAATACTTGGTGCTTTCCCACCCTCTACTTTAACATCACAACCATTCCAGGAGAAATATATCTTCCTCTTTATCTCAACCTTTCAGTTGGAGGAAACTGAGTTCAGAGAAATTAAGTATCATGCCCAATGTCACATAGCAAGTAATCAGAATTTAAACTCAGATCTACTTATTGCCACAATCACACCTCCCTGGCAGGAAGAAACATCAAAAACAGAATGAATGCAGAAAGGCTTTAAGAGATTTATGTGACTTTTGACATGAGAGAAATTTGAAACTACGTTAAAAAACTCAAACCTTTGGAAGGAATGTAAATTGGTGCAGTCGCCATGGAAAACAGAATAGAGGTGCCTCAAAAGACTAAAACTGCAACTACTATATGACCCAGCAATACTACTCCTAGGGATACGTCTGAAAAAAAGAGATCATTAACTTATAAGATACGTGCGCTCAAATGATGTTTATAACAGCATTATTTATAATAACCAAGATGTGGAAGTAATCTAAGCGTCCGTCAACAGATGAATGGATAAGAAGATGTGATAAACACACGTACACACGTGGGTACGTGCACATACAATGAAATACTACTCAGCCATAAAAAAGAATAAAATTTTGCTATTTTCAACAACATGAAAGAACTTGGAGGGTATTATGCTTAGTGAAGTAAGTCAGACAGAGAAAGACAAATAGTGCATGGCATCACTTATATATGAAATCTAAAAAAATAAACTGGGGAATATAACAGAACAGACTCACTAGAGAACAAACTAGTAGTTACCAATGGGGCGAAGGGGGTAGGGAGGGGCAAGACACGGTAGGAGGTTAAGGGGCATGAACTACCATGTATAAAATAAATAAGCCACAAGGATATCTTATACATCCCAGAAAATACAACCAATGTTTTATAATAACTATATATGGAATATAATCTTTAAAAACTGCAAATCAATACGTTGTACACCTGAAATCTATATATTATACAGTACTATACCTTGATAAGAAAAAAAAGACAATTCAGATAGCTTACTAAATATAACACTCTATTTTAGAGTCAGCAGGTTGGTACCTCTTTAACTAGGTCTCTTTCCTGATCAGCTTAGCAAACATCTTCTCTGCCTCCGGACTCCTTCTATTCTTTACCCTAGGAACGAGAACAGCAAGCCCCCGACCCACTTCCATTCACACTCCTAGGAGAAGCTTTGCTTCTGGCCCAACTCTCCATCCATCCTTATTCAATTTAACAAGCCTTTATTAACATGTATCAGGTGTTGTGTTAGGCACAGAATAAAACACATCCCTCCTTGAAGGAGCCCAAGCTATAGAGTGGATACCTAAAAATACAGGCAGGATACTGACTTTACACCTGGACACTCACCCAGAGCCAAAGGAGGGGAGGATCCAGGTAGGCTTCCTGGAAGAGGAGATGTGTAAAACAGCTCTGTGGGAGACAGGTGCCCTGTCACACAGAGAAGAAAAGGCACAAGACTGCAGGCAGTGGAACAAGGGAGCAGGAAGCAGGTCCCATGTGGACCCATCAGCTCTCTCTCCAAACCCGTTCGTCCCGGCACCACGCCCATTACAGACCCAGCTCCCCAGCCGGGACCTTCCACAACTCCTTGCCCTCCTCTAGCCCTTACCTCCAGTGAATCCCTGAGTCCTGTCTAGTCCCCTTCTAAGTCTCTCAGACATCTCCCCTTCCTTCTCTATCCTCACTCCCTTCACGGCAGCCCAGCACCACCATTTCTCCTTGGCTCCTGCAGCAGCCTCCAAATGGACATCACTTTACTTTTGCTCCATTGAATTCACTCAGCGCAGAGCATCTAGACTGAATCTCTAAGGCGGGGGCCGGGGGAGGGTAGCCACAGGTTGGCGGGAACCACCTGATACTGTCATTATCCTGCTTAAGTCCTTCACTAGATCCTAGTGCCTTCCTGATTAAGACAAGCCCCCTAACAGGATTTACAAGACCCTTGGCGGTCTGGCCTCTGCTCACCTTCCTAACCTCATCTCTGATCTTCAGTTCCTCATAAGCTGTGGCTTATGAGCCTGGTTGCCCAGCACCACCACCTGGGGAGCTTTAAAAAAAAACCCAACATCACAGTCCCACTCCCAGACACTGTGACTGAATTACTCAGGGGAAGACCCCGAGCATTCGGGGATTCTAAAGCTCCCCTTGTGATATTAGTGTGCAGCCACGGCTGAGAACACTGCACTAGTCCAACACATCTGACAGGTTCCCCGGGGAAGCCCAGTCTCTGCCATCAGAGGCCCTGGAGCTATCCTGGCTTGAGGCCAGGGTCTTTCTGTCTCATTCACTGCAGTATTTCCTGCACCCAGAACAGTACCTGAGCAATTCTGCTTTCTCCCTTCACCTGGTCTGATGACACTCATTCTTTAAGATCCAGCTTAGACTTCCTAACAGACACCCCCTCCCTTGATGCCCCTGTTCTGGGGCAGGTGATCCTCTGTGAGCTCAGCGCCTAGATTTCTCCCAGTATAGCATCTATCCCCCACCTGGTGATCGTCTGCATCCCACAGGTCCTCTGTAAGCTCTGAGGGTGACCTGTCTGTGTGTTCATCAGTATAGCACCTCCACCCCCGGGAAGTGCCTAGCACAGAGTCAGGGCTGATTTAATAAGTGTGGCAGGAATAAGTGGAAGTGAAGGAGCACAAGTGTGGGTGTAACGGCAGAGAATGGTATGACTGGGGTGATAGCAATGGTGGGAGATGAGCGGGAGAGGCATGCTGGGGACAGGTCGTGAGGGGCCAGGCGTCCTCACCAAAGACTCTGAACAGCATCAGACAACTGAGAGCCAGGGCAAACTTTAGGTAAAGTAACACAAACAACTTGAATTTTAGGGCAGTGAGTGGCTGAGGCACGGAGCAGCGGGGGAGGTCAGGGAGGCCCAGTGGTCAGGGACCAGATGGGGATCTAGAGCAATAGCCCACCCGGAAGAAGATGAGGAGGGGGCTCAGGCCTGAAGACAGGGGGCTGGCTGAGACAAAAGACCCAGAGAGAGAGGGAGGGAATCGAGAGTGTTTGGAGGCTTGGTGGCCCCGTAAGGAGGAATGAGGCTCTGTGGATGACTGATTTCCTGTTCAGAAGACTACAACTGTGGTGTGACGATTGTGACCAGATGCAGTATCATAACCAGACAGGGGTATGAAAAGAACCTGATGGCCTCCATTCAAGTCTTTTTTTCTCGATTTTTTTGGTTTGGTTTGATATGGACCATTTTTTAAAAGTCTTTACTGAATTTGTTACAATATTGCTTCTGTTTTATGTTTTGGTTTCTTGGCCAAGAGGCATGTGGGATCATAGCTCCCTGACCAGGGATGGAATCCACACCCCTGGCACTGGAAGGCAAAGCCCCAACCTCTGGACCGCCAGGGAAGTCCCACCTCGATTCAAGTCTTAGCGTCACCTCTTACTCGCTCTCCGTCCTAAGGAAGTCACCTTCACCTCATTCCTTCACCTGCTCAATGTGGGTAACAAGTAGTACCTATATCACAGGGATGTTGCGAAGGCTGAAAGGAGTAATAGGTGTACATGCTCAGCCATTGCCTGGCACAAGTACACACCATATGAGAGTTCACAAAATTATTTATATACAATGTGCCGTATTATCTGCTAAGAGTTACGATCTGCCAACAATTCCCCCCGCTCCTCTGAAGACCTGTGCTCCACCCATCAAAAGGTGGAGTCTGTTTCTCCTTGTCTTGAATCTGGGCAGCTTTGTGATGTGCTTTGATCAAATGAAGTGACATTGTACCAATTCCGGCTCAAGCCTGAAGAGACCTGGTGGCACCTACTTTTGGCCCTTGGAAAGCCAGCCACCATGCAAAGCTGGAGCCCAATAGCAATGTTAGGAAGGAGACTGAAGCAGGAGACAGGCTGGGTGGAGGGGACGAGGTGCAGTAAGGCTGCAGACATATGAGAGAGGCTGACTTGGAGGCTCCAGACCCAGTTCAGCCCACAGAATTGTGAGAAATAAGTTACTGCTATTTCAAACCAGTAAGTTTTGGGTTCGTTTCCTACACAGAAATAAACTGAAACTTATGTACCGAAGAAAAAGGACATCACTGGGACAATAAGGACTTCCTTTGAAGCCATCTTAAAATAGGTATTTTGGACAGCAGAAATATGGAGACATAGAAATATCAAGAAAAGTGTTGGAAGTCCAAGTTTGGGCTCAGGAGAGAAGCAGGAGGAGCCAGCATAAGGACAGGACTCGGTGCCCTGGGAGGAGGAGGGGAGCTCACCAGCGGAGGTGAGAGGAACTAGAAACTGGTACCAAGACAGAAATCTGGCCCCGTGGATACTTAGGGGACAGGTGGAGAGAAGCTGGTAAAGAAGATGAAGAACAGTGATCAGGGATGGAGAGAGAACACACAGAACCAGGGAGCTGTACTCTGAGAAGGGGTTATCCAGTGCTGAGACTGGTTATCCAGTGCTGAGAGCTACAAAGAACAACGGACTTGAACATTAGGAGGGAATGGGGATTTCCCACTGAAGTAGCAGAGGCAGAAATCAGGTGATAAGGGATTAAGGAGAGAATAAGATTGAGAATCTGAACACAGCAAACGTAGATGACTGTTCTTAAAAGTCTGTCGTTACAGTTGAACCCAGAGAAACAGAGACTAGATTGGCAGCTGCCAGGGGTGGGATGGGAGACGGACAAAGGTGGTCAAAAGATACAAACTTCCAGGCACTTCCCTGGTGGTAAAGTGGATAGGAGTCCGCCTGCTGATGCAGGAGACACAGGTTGGATCCCTGGTCTGGAAAGATTCCCCAGCTATGGGGCAACTAAGCCCGTGGGCCACAACTACGGAGCCTGTGCACCTAGAGCCTGTGTCCTTCAATAAGAGAAGCCACCACAATGAGAAGCCCATGCACCGAAAGAATGAGTAGCCCCAGTTCCCTGCAACTAGAGAAAGCACAGAAATGAAGACCCAACGCAGCCAGAAATAAACAGAAAGTTACCAACTTTCAGTTACAAGATGAGTAAGTTCTGGAAATGTAACATACAGCATGTTGACTACAGTTAACAATGTTGTAGTTGAGTCCCTAAGTCAGGTCAGACTCTTTTTCGATCTGTGGACTGTAGCCCGCTAGGCCAAGTCCCTGGCATTGGCAAGTGGGTTTTTTTTTTTACTACTGAGCCACCAGGGAAGCCCCACAGTTAACAATCCATGCGTCCACAGTGGCTCAGTCATATATATAGTAAAAGAAGGACTGATGCTTCCATCATGAAAGTCTGATGCTGAAGCTGAAGATCCAATACTCTGGCTATCTGATGCGAAGAGCTGACTCACTGGAAAACACTTTGATGCTGGGAGAGATTGAGGGCAAGAGAAGAAAGGGGAGAAAGAGGATGATATGGTTGGATGGCATCACCGACTGAGTGGACATGAATTTGAGCTAACTCAAGGAGAGTGAAGGACAGGGGAGCCTGGCATGCTGCAGTCCCTGGGGTTGCAAAGAGTTGGACATGACTTAACAACTGAACAACAACAACAAATACAAATATAAACACACACACACACACAAGTCAAATCATCACAATGAGTCCCCTAAACTCACACAATATATCTCAAGAAAGCCAGGAAAAAAATAAACCCAATTACCTCTCCCCCAAAATTTATTTTAAAAAGTTGAATAAAATAAAAAGTCTATTAATAGGGACTTCCCTGGTGGTCCAGTGGTTAAGAATCTGCCTTCCAATGCAGGGGATACAGGTTCGATCCCTGGCTGGGGAGCCAAGATCCCACATGCTGCAAGGCAACTAAGCCTGTACCTACGCTCCACAACAAAGAGCCCAAACAATGCCATTAAGACCTGAGGCAGCCTAGTAAGTAAATAAATAAATTTTTAAAAATTTATTTATAAATATTTTAAGAATATATATATTTTAAAAAGTCTACTGACAAAAGAGGGAAAAAAGAACAAGCAAGTTCCCTCCACTCAAAAAGAAAACTGTTTTAAGTGGAGGGAACTTGCTTGTTCAGAAGAGAAACCAAAGAAGAAGCATTAAAGATCCTGAAGAGAGGATGGGGGTGGCTCAAGGTTCCAGGAAATGGGAGGGACACAGATCAGGTGGAGGTGTTGGCCTTGAAGAAGGGGAAGAGGCAAAGGGGTGGATCTTCACAGAGAGGTTATAAGAGGGAGGTGAGGTGAGATTCTTCTCTGGGGGCCTTGCTGTCCCTGGGACTCTCCAGGCAAGAAGACTAGAGTAGGTGGCCATGCCCTTTTCCAGGGGATCTTCCCAACCCAGGTCTCCAGCATTGTGGGCAGATACTTTATTGTCTGAGCCACCAAGGAAGCCCAAGAATACTAGAGTGGGTAGCCTATCCCTTCTCCAGGGGAACTTCAGACCCAGGAATCAAACCGGAGTCTCCTGCATTGTAGGCGGATTCTTTACCAGCTGAGCTATCAGGAAGCCCCCGAGAAGAGTAGGTTAAGGTCATCTGCTGACAGGTAGTGTGGGTCTTCGAAGACTGACATAAGTTTCTGAAGATTTTGGAGGGAATGCAGGAGGGGCCACAGGAGTCAAGCTTCCAGACCTTTCTAGTGAAGCCCCGCCACAGGAATTCCTGCCTTCTGAGGCTCAGGCTCTCCATGCCAGCCTCTCTCCTCTACCCTGCCCCTAGCCGTGCTCCATCCCGAGTCAGTGTCTGGCCTAGATGGCCCCCTGGAAGGTTGCTCCTTCATTCTCAAGTATTTGCTGACTATCCACACCACCAGCCCTGCCTCTCTGGACAACACACTCTCTCTCTTCCCACAAGGCATCCAAACGTTCCCCCTACTTTTCAGATGCCTCGTGCCTCTTTCCTTTCACACCCAGCAGAGGACCCCACTGCCCACTCACAGACAGCACAGACACCGTCAGACTCATCAAACATGCAAGTTTACCTACAACTGCACCCTCTCCCCGGAGAAGGCAATGGCACCCCACTCCAGTACTCCTGCCTGGAAAATCCCACGGGTGGAGGAGCCTGGTAGGCTGCAGTCCATGGGGTCGCTAAGAGTCGGACACGACTGAGCGACTTCACTTTCATGCACTGGAGAAGGAAATGGCAACCCACTCCAGTGTTCTCGCCTGGAGAACCCCAGGGATGGGGGAGCCTGGTGGGCTGCTGTCTATGAGATCACACAGAGTCAGACACGACTGAGGTGACTTAGCAGCCAGTATTCTTGCCTGGAGAATCCCAGGGACGGCGGAGCCTGGTGGGCTGCCGTCTATGGGGTCGCACAGAGTCAGACACAACTGAAGTGACTTAGCAGCAGCAGCAGCAGCAGCAGCACCCTCTCCCACTGACACATCAACTTAAAACTGCTGTTTGATTAGCAGGTCTTGGCCAACATTTTAAAATACAATAAAAAGAATAGAAAATAGCATCTACTGTATATCCCAAGAGTATTTGCTGTTTCTTAAAGCTTGTGTTTCAATTATGCATCTGTTACTATGAGTTGAGAGCAAAAGGTTTGCATATGTTTGAAAACTTTCACAATAAAAAGTTAATACAATAGCACTGCCATAGAGAAAGCTGTCCTTCCCTTTATCCACAGCTAATCCTCACACCGGTGTTTTGTGTCCCATCTCCTCCAGTCATTTCAGGGCCCTTAGGTTATGTCTTCTTTTTTCCTGTAAAAACCAGAAATACCTCATTGGCCTCCCCGCACTGCCTATTTATTCCCTCCTCCCTCCTCACAAACGTCTCCAAAGAGTTATATGGATTCGGCATCTGCTCCCGCCTGTCCCTCTCACCTAACCCCTGCGGCCTCCTGCCCCCAGCCGTCCTGGACACAGCTCTCCACAAAGTGACCAGTGACCCCTGAGTCCACATACCTAGAGGACACCTTCCAGGGTTCACTGACTCCATGTTCATTCCTGTTCCTCCTTCCAGCCAGAGCTCAACCCTGCCTGCTCCGGAAGACTTCGCTGACCTCCCAACAAGGTCAAACCTCCCATGAGGGGCACCCACTGTTCCTCTGTCCTTCCTAACAGTTGTCAATTGTCAATGTTACGATTTCACATTTGTGTAATTATCTGCCCCAGATTAGGCCTCCTCAAGGAGGAAAGGGACTCTGCCTATCTTGACGCACTTGGCAGCCGGAGAACCTCCCTGGCTCAGTGCTGGACGTGGATCCATAAGCAGCAGCAGCCCCTGTGCTAGGTCTTAGGGGTACAATGAGGAAGGGACATCCTAGAAAGTGACGGGAGCTGAGGAGGTGAAGAAAGCCAGGGGCAGAGGAGGAAGGCAGAAGCTGCTCCCATTCTGCTTCCCAGACCAAGGTGGAACCTTTTCCAGAATAGCACGTGCCTGCACGGCTGACACCCCTCACTGGCTTTGTGTCAGAAGTCAGCCACCCAGACTGGAAAATTGGCTATATATTTCATACCTGACACGCAGAACTTGTAGTGAATCCTTTTAATCCACTACACATTAAATATTTGCTGAAAGATGAATAGGTGACACCTACTTCTGGAATCCAGCTAGTAGAAAACAGAGCCTGGATTTGTTTATTTGCCCAGGAATGGCCTGCACAGGGTTCCTGATAAACACCAGAGAACACAAAAGGCCTCATTCTTTGCTATCTGACCACACCCAAAGACGGTTTTATTGTGTTACCTGCTTTCATTCCTCAGTTACTGATTTTCTGTGGCTTATCACTACACAAATATTCTCTTAAGGATGTTAAAAGATCAAATAAATACAACAAGTATTTAAAATGACAAACATAGTATGCAGATGCAACCAGAAACTTCAACCTGTGGGAAACTCTATTAAACAAATGACCATTTTTCTCAACAAAACATTTGAGAGAGAGAGGGGAAGGATTTAAAAGTGATTAAAGAGACATATTAACTCGGCTCACTGTATAGAACTTGTTTGGATCCTTATTCACATAAAGTAATTTTAAAAAGGAAATTATAATCAGAGAAATGTGAATATTGGTTTGGATCAGTGGTTCCCCTAACAGCCTGAAACTCAGATAGTAATGGAGAAACAGTCGCCACTTTTTTGGACTGTGGCTCAGCAGTAAAAGAATCTGCCTGCAATGCAGGAGACTTGCAGGAGACTTGCAGGAGATGCAAGTTCGATCCCTGGGTTGGGAAGATCCCCTGGAGGAGGAAATGGCAACCCACTCCAGCATCCTTGTCTGGAAAATCCAAAGGACAGAGGAGCCTGGTGGGCTACAGTCCGTAAGGTTGGAAAGAATTGAACACGACTGAGTGACTAAACAGCAACAAATAGTATTGTAGTTATGTTTTTAAAAAGACAGCCTTAATCTATTTGAGAGACATATTGAAATGTTCGTGGATTGTAAAATATTAAATAATATAAAGTTTGGGATTCATTTTAAAATAAGCAAGTTAGAACTGGAAATGGAACAACTGATAGGTTTAAAATTGGGAAAAGAATATGACAAGGCTGTATATTGTCACCCTGCTTATTTAATTTATATGCACAGTACATCATGAGAAATGGTTGGCTGGATGAATCACAAGCTGTAATCAAGACTGCCAGGAGAAATATCAGCAACCTTAGATATGCAGATGATGCCACTCTAATGGTAGAAAGTGAAGAGGAACTAAAAAGCCTCTTGATGAAGGTGAAAGAGGAAAGTGAAAACGCTGGCTTGAAACTCAACATTAAAAAACTAAGATCATGGCATCCAGTCCCATCACTTCATGGCAAATAGAAAGGGAAAAAGTGGAAGCAGTGACAGATTTTATTTTCTTGGGCTGCAAAATCACTGCAAATGGTGACTGCAGCCACGAAATTAAAAGATGCTTGCTCCTTGGAAGGAGAGCTATGACAAACGTAGGCAGCATATTAAAAAGCAGAGACATCACTTTGCTGACAAAGGTCCATATAGTCAAAGCTGTGGCTTTTCCAGTGGTCATGTACAGATGTGAGAGTTCGATCGTAAAGAAGGTAGAGAGCCAAAGAATTGATGCTTTTGAACTGTGGTGCTGGAGAAGACTCTTCAGAGTCCCTTGGACAGAAAGGAGATCAATCCTGAATACTGATCCTAAAGGAAAATCAACCCTGAACATTCATTGGAAGGACTACTGCTAAAGCTGAAGCTCTAATACTTTTTCCACCTGATGTGAAGAACTGACTCACTGGAAAAGATCCTGATGCTGGGAAAGACTGAAGGCAAAAGGAGAAAGAGATAACAGAGGATGAAGTGATTAGATAGCATCACTATCTCAATAGACATGGATTTGAGCAAACCCTGGGAAATATCGGAGGACAGAGGAGTGTGGCATGCTGCAGTCCATGAGGTCACAGAGAATCAGACACGACTTAGCAACTGAATAACAACAACAAAAAATCAGAGTAAGGTGGGGTGGGAAAGTGGCTAGGGTTTTAGAAGAAACAGGACTGCCAGTTGTGAATTGCTGAAGTTGGGTGATAGGTACGTGTAAACACTCTCCTCTCTACTTTTTAAATGTTCAAAAAATTAAAAAACGTATCTAACAAATAGAACCATTAAAGCATCTAAATTTTTGTTAAATAATTTTTAAAGTCTGGAACACATTACAATTCTTTCACTTTCCAAGACGTCTAATGGACAGCAGTTCTTCGATTCACAAGCTTTGTAAAGTATCCTTGAAAGCGGGATCCAGAACTCATGGGCAGCTTGCCTTCTGCCACATTTCCACTGTAAAGCATTACCCTGTTTCCTTCCATCAGAACAGGCATGTCCTTCTGAGGAGCTGGGGCCCTTTCAAGGATGCACACTGAATCAACTGCCCTCAAACGTCATAAAGAAGACATATATACAGCCTGTCAATGCCTTCCTACTTTTGAAATGTAGCTTTAAACCTATGTCTTGACCGGTACCTCCCTGGCTTGCAGCTGTGCTGGGGTCTGTCAAGAACTGTCAAGCCGGACCGCCTTCATGATACAGTGGTTGAGAATCACCTGGGACAGAGGTTCATTCCCTGGTCTGGGAAGATCCCACATACCACAGAGCACCAAGCCCGTGTGCCACAACTACTGAGCCTGTGCTTTAGAGCCTGAGGGCTGCAACTGCTGAAGCCTGGGCACACCCACAGCCCATGCTCCACAACAGGAGCCACCAGAAGCCACGCACTGCAACAAAGAGTAGCTCCCACGGCAACTAGAGAAAGCACGAGTGCAGCAACGAAGACCCAGCGCAATCAAAAATAAATGATAAATACATTATATATTATATATTACAAAAAAGAACAGTCAAGCCAATGCTTCACAATGACCAGACTTCTGACCCCTGTCCATTCCCACTGGGGCCTCACATTAGTCTTTGAAGGCACCTCCCACACACTGATGGCAACCCACTCCAGTACTCTTGCTGGAAAATCCCACGGATGGAGGAGCCTGGTAGGCTACAGTCTGTGGGGTTGCAAAGAGTAGGACAAGACTGAGCGACTTCACTTTCTTTCTTTCTTTCTTTCCCACACCCTGGGTCTGCAGGGTGACCCATTCATTCTTGCCCTTTACTGCCCCTTTCTCATTAAAGTCTGAACTAACCAACTTAAAATACTTGGAAACTTCCAAAATCTATTGGACCCTATCCCCAAACCGCCCACTGGGCATAAGTGAAGTTCTTCAAAGGGTTTAATGGCTTTCCATTCCACTTCAGATACAGACAACACTATCCCCTACCCCCAGGGTCACTGTAGCTAATTAAAAAACGTTGTCTCACTCCTGTTGCAACACCCAAGCCCAATAAACCTTGTTTGCTACAAACTTCTTTAACTGGAGACAGGACAGACTGTATTGCTGAAATACTTAGGTGAGGCAGGTCAGATTTTTCTTCCTAGCAAAATAAACTTCCTCTAAACCTTCCCTAGGGGCTTCCCGGATGGCTCAGACGGTAAAGCGTCTGCCTGCAATGCGGGAGACCCAGGTTCGATCCCTGGGTTGGGAAGATCCCCTGGAGAAGAAAATGGCAACCCACTCCGTACTCTTGTCTGGAAAATTCCGTGGACTAAGGAGCCTGGTAGGCTACAGTCCATGGGGTCGCAAAGAGTCGGAAACGACTGAGCGACTTCACTTCAAACCTTCCCTGGTTAAATCAATTTTTCACAAAATAAATCAGCAATTGCATTCCCCCATATGACCCAAAGACAAGATAACCAGTTATATTTCGTTCACCAGCCTTGAAAACATACTTCACACACACACAAAAATCTCCATCTATCTTGTCCATGAAACAAAGCAAATTAAAATTTATCATATATACTACAAGCGCAAGCACAAGATGTTTTCAGCAACGTCATTTCCATCAGGTGCATGTCTACAAACACACAATAATTATAATTCCATCCCCGAGTGGAATTTGCCAAACGGTGTGACCTGCGCTGACTTTTAGCGGAGAAACTCGGGAATTTATGTTTGGTTTTCCTTTTAAATGAGAAGGAAAGGAGGAGAGTGGGTATTGAAAAAGTGGGAGAGGAATCTTAATCCTCTCATTTCCTCCCATTTTTTTCTGCATCAAAATGCAGGTATATCAGTACCATTTCAAGTGACAGTTTCTCGGGCAGTTAACTACCCCGACAGAGGTTGGAAATCGGGGGTGGAGATAAGGGTGGAACCGGCGACAGTAAGGACGGGCAGGGTCAGAGGCCCCGGCGCTCAGCGGAGCACGCGAGGTGCCCCGCGCCGGCTGCCGGCCGCGCCCGGGTTCTCGCCCAGCCCGCTGTTCTGGGTTTTGCCAGCGATTGCGCCGTCCAGGCTGCCCACTCACACCTCTGGCTGGTCCCGACTTTAGGGGAGGCTCATTTACTTCCGGTGATAAATCCCTCCCATCACCTCTAAAAATAATGTAACATTTCCCCCATCACTTTCCTAACCACCGACGGCCCCACAGACTGCCGCGGAGTCCGGGGCTGGGGTTTCAGCACCCCGCGCGGTCAGCAGCGGCCAGCTGTGCAGGGAGTGACGGCCCAGGGGGGTTAGGGCGTGGGAGGAAGAGGGAGGGGGTGTGGAGTCTCACCCTCCCCCCGCCCCACTCCCCACCCCTTCGACTGCAGCGATTGGCAAAAAAAAAAAAAAAACAAATAGTAATCTGTTTTTAGACTCCTCCAGGGCCCCCTGGACCCGGCTGCAGTGAGAACCTCAGTCTCTCCCGTACGTGCCCTTCGCCTTCTCCCGCCCGGGTAACTGCCTTAGGGAATCCAGGAGCCCCAGGCCACGCGGAACTGCAGCGGCGCGGGGGTGGGTAGGAGGGTTTAGGGGCGGCAAGAATGGGTTGGGGGAAGGGATGGTGGAAGGAAAAAGAAAAAAAAAACCAAGAGACATGCAAGCGGCTCCCTAGCCAGCTGTTCCAGCTGCCGCTTCCACCCGCGCCGGCCGGGCGGTGTAATATTCACCCCCCCTCCATCTTTCTCACCACTACCTGTCCCCCCCACCCACCCACCACACGCACACATTCCCCCCACCAGTTGCGGATCTCCGGCCTGTAAGGGGGTAGTAGGGAGGAGCTGGGGGGGAGGGGGAGTCCTGCGAGTTTCTAACCTTGTTCTTATAAACAAACCCACATGTGCAGCTGCCGCTGCTGCAACTCACCCCACAATCCCGGATATAAGTCCTGCCCCTTTAAGAAGAAAAAAAGCTTCCCCCGCCTGCCTCCCACCCCACCCATCCACAAGGACCTTTGTCTCCCCACCCCCTCTGTCAGTCGGCCCCGCCCCACATCCCCGCCCCCTCCAGTGCAGAGGAACCAATGGGCGAAGAAAATAAGGCCGGGATCTGACGTCAGCATGCCCGGCCAATCACAGGGCGCGTTGGTGGGAGGCCTCGCGAAAGGGCGCGCCCGGAGGAAGGAAGGCAGGAGAAAGGAAGCTTGAAGTTAAGATGGAGACTGGTGGTTTGTCCGCCGCTGCCCTAGCGAACGGGGACTTGGGATCCCAGCGAGAGCGGACCCTGGTGCCCGAGCGGCTTCAGAAGCGAGAACATGAGCGGCAACTGGAGGTAGAAAGGCGGAAGCAAAAGCGGCAGGACCAGGAGGTGGAAGAGGAGAAGAGCGACTTTTTCGCCGCCGCCTTCGCTCGGGAGCGATCGGCCGTGGAAGAGCTTCTGGAAAGCGGGGAGTCCGTCGAGCGGCTGGAAGAGGCGGCCGCTCGGTTGCAGGGCCTTCAGAAACTTATAAACGACTCGGTTTTGTTCCTGGCCGCCTACGATTTGCGGCAAGCGCAAGAGGTGCTGGCGCGGCTGCAGGCGGCCCTGGCCAAGCGGCGCCAGGAGCTTCAGCCTAAGAAGCGTTTCGCTTTCAAGACCCGCAAGAAGGATGCTGCTTCAGCCACGCAAGTAGCTTCGGCTCCCGACGCTCCGGCGGCGGAAGGCAGCCTGACCTCCCCGCCGCCCTTGAAGGAGGAGGGAGATTTCGACTCCAGCTGGATCTGCGGCTTTTCCAATCTGCAGTCCCAAGTCTTGGAGAAGAGAGCTGAGGAGCTGCACCAGCAGGACGTCCTTTTGACCCAACTGAGAAACTGCACGATCAAACTCTACGGCAATCCCAACACCCTGCGGCTGACCAAGGCCCAAGGCTGTACGCTGCTCTGCGGCCCGGTGTCCACCTCCGTGTTCCTGGAGGACTGCAGTGACTGCGTGCTGGCCGTGGCCTGCCAGCAGCTCCGCGTACACACCACAAAAGACACCCGCATCTTTTTGCAGGTGACCAGCAGGGCCATCATGGAGGACTGCACCGGGATCCAGTTCGCCCCCTACACCTGGAGCTACCCGGGCATCGACAAGGACTTCGAGGGCTCTGGTTTAGACAAGAACAAAAATAACTGGAACGACGTTGACGATTTCAACTGGCTGGCCCGGGATGTGGCCTCTCCAAACTGGAATGTTCTTCCTGAAGAAGAGCGAAGGATCCAGTGGGACTAAGCAGTTGTCAGTCTTCACTTCACCAAATACTTCCTGTGGGACTGAGTCCGGCTCATGGGACTCCAAAGTTTACTGTCGTCATGCTATGTTTTCATTATTTTAAGACTTTGAGGTTGACTTTTGATTTCCATTAAATTTTTGGCAGGTGTAGCACTTTAAAGAATTTTTGCTATTTTGGTACTGCCTAGGACCTATTGTTAGACGGTGATTCTTTGAAGAAAAAGTGTGATTGTATGTTGGTTTTTAATGATTTTGTGGTGTTTAAAACTTATTGCTTGATAAATTAGGCCTTTAATAAATATTTGTTTAATAAACGAATTCACTAGGGCTCTAGTAGGAGCCAGTTAGTCTTGTTTAGTTAAATTGCCATTAACCAAGAGCTTTTTTGACTTGCAGGTTTAACTTCCATAAGTATTTTTTAGTGGATCGATGGAAAGACTCCTATCTGGTCTTCAGCTACATGTTGGCTTGGGTTTTTGGCGTCCAGCTACTCATTGACTGACTTGAATCCAAAGTTTTGGCAGTGGGCTCCAAGAGCCTCATGAGTCTTAACCACACATAAAGCCACAGTAGTTATAGCTACCACTTTTTGCGCACTTAAAATGTTATTGACGCCATTGTAAGCACCTACCTGGTGTAAACTTATTAAGTCCTCAAAATCTTGAGTTAGGTTCTGTTAACGCAATTTTTCAAGTAAGGAAACAGGTAAGAAAGGTGCCCAAAGGCTACACAGCTGGAGTGGTGGGCTGGATTTGAAACCAGGTACTCTGGCTCCAGAGTCCAGCTTAATCACTACTGGATACTGATAATTGAGTTGGGAAGAAAGCTTCCAAAATTAAGAAGGGCAAATAGCTTTTGGCATAATAGTGCTAAGTATCTATTCTCATATACTAAAAGAACTGAGGCAAACATGGCTGAGTCTTAATTTTTCAACTCATTTTGCTGTAATTCTCTGCTGTTACAAATTTGGCTTTCTGCTCTGTACACTACGACTCATTAAATGGAAAGTTGTATGATTTTCAAAAAGCTTTTTTGGGTCTAGTGGCTTTGTAACTGGGTGTGCTTTTTGTTTAATATCCACTACAAGTATTAAGGTGCTTAAATATCTCAAGTCTTTATATGTTTAATATTATATGTTCTCTTTTGTTCCAAAAAAGGATTTACAGTGGCTTCTAGGATATGTGAAATATAACAAAATGATACATGACGAGGAGGAACCAGGGTAGAGTGACAAACTGCATGCAGGCAGAAATGAAGCCAATAAACAAACGTAGCTGCCACACTCGCTTCCTTAGCTGGGTGTGAATGCAGATTATTTTTTTTCCTCAACCATTAACTGACTTGAAAAGAGATCCCAATCAGTTTCACAATTTGCATCATTTACAAACAAGAGGGAAAAATATCATTTACTTGGGAGAATTAATTCTGATAATAAAAAGAGACAACATATAATTACATCCTCAACCATATCTTTACATTAGAAACTTGTATATCCTAAAGCTATACCCCTAGAGACTGATAGTTTACACAAGTGCACTTAAGGATAAACCATGCTTAAATAAAAAAGGTTTTAAAAAGAAAGAATAAACCATGCTTGTTTTTCTTTTTTGGCCACACAGCTTGGCATTCAGGATCTTAGTTCCCTGACCAGGGACTGAACCCAGGCCTTGGCAGTGAAAGCTTGGAGTCTTAACCACTAGACTGTCAGGGAATTACCCAAGAATAAACCATGCTTGTGACACTAATGGGCTTGCAATTCATTTCTGTGGACTGGTCATTTTTATAGGAAAGTTTACTTTGCTAATTAAAGATTAAAATACCTTGAATCGCTTGCAAACCTTATGGTAGTATGAACCATAGTAATGCTTGCTAATCTCAGCCTAGCTTTCTCTGCTGCTCAAAAAGCCTGTCCTGCCTTCCTGAATGATGCCAAGTCTCCCAGACCCTTTCCTACTTTCTTTTTTCAGCTTGTTGAGGGGACCTTAGTTCCCGGGCCAGGGATTGAACTCGGACCCCCGCAGTGGAATCCTAACCATTGGACCACCAGGGAAATCCCAACCCCTTCTTAAGTTCACAATTATGTACCTGTAACTCTGCCGACAACCCAACCAGTTATAGGCTATCCAACTAGCTCCCGCAATGTCCCTCAATATTTGAAAACATTTCCATCTTTGCTGATCTTCCTCACTAGAGGCATGTCTCTTGCCCAGAGCTTCCTCTTCCATTCGTGGAACCAACCTCCTGTGGCTGTCACTCCCTTTCCACAGGCCTTTTTCTTTTACGATATCCCATCCTGAGACCCTCCACCCTACATGTCACTGAATGACGCTCCAGCTCCTTTCTTGTGTGTCTGACACCCTAAAACAGCTGTGTCCACTTACTCTATATCTACGCTGTCTTTCAGTCTTTGTAATTTTAACTCTTCTCTGCTGAAAGTGTGCTTTGATGATCTTTGTTGCTTAGTTGCCCAGTTTTGTGACCTCATGGATTGGGATTTTTCCAGGCAAGAATACTGGAGTGGGTATATTAGTGGCTTGATCACCAAATCTGGCTCCTTCCCCTCCCCTCAACTTAGCCTTTTTACTCTAGGTACAGTGTACTCTGTGTTTGAGATACAGTTTACACTTATCCTTGAACTTCTCTCCTTGACCATAAGCTTTCTCTAACCTGTTTCCGGTAGGACGGCTTCCCTTCATTGGGATTCTGGTAATTTATAGCCCTTAAATATAAGTGATGCCCAAAGTTTTGAGCATCAAAACTTAATTTTTTTTTTTTTTAATATTTACTTGTTTGGCTGTGTCGGGTCTTAGTTGTAGCACACAGGACTTTCACTGCTGCATGGGAGACCTTCATTACAGTATGCAGGGTCTTTAGTTTCAGCATGTGGGATCTAGTTCCCTGACCAGGGATTGAACCCAGACCCCCACATTGGGAGCACAGAGTCTTAACCACTGGACCACCAGCGCAGTCCCCTTTAGCTTCTTTCTGTATTAATTCTCTCAGAGCCTCAACTCTCAACCTATGGGCACAGTCTTGGGTTTGTGCCCCTAGCCTCGACCCTTATTGGGCTTACCTGCCTTTCAGATTCCAAATTCTTTTTTTTCTGTTGTTTTCCTTTGGCTGTGATCTTAGTTCCCTAGCTAGGGATAGAACCTGGGCCTACAGCAGTGCAAGTGCCACATCCTAACCAGTGGACCAGGAAATTCCCTCAAATTCCATATATTGTTAAAACTCTCCGTTTTTCACTTTTTCTCACCCAAGTTCCATGTTCAAGGATGTCACTCTTCTCCAGGCACCCAATGCTTACCAGGTCTAGTGTCAGACTTTATTTTTCTGGGCTCCAAAATCACTGCAGATGGTGACTGCAGCCATGAAATTAAAAGACGCTTACTCCTTGGAAGAAAAGTTATGACCAACCTAGATAGCATATTAAAAAGCAGAGACATTACTTTGCTAACAAAGGTCCATCTAGTCAAAGCTATGGTTTTTCCAGTAGTCTTGTATGGAGGTAAGAGTTGGACTATAAAGAAAGCTGAGTGGAGAAGAATTGATACTTTTGAACTGTGGTGTTTGAGAAGGCTCTTAAGAGTCCCTTGGACTGCAAGGAGATCCAACCAGTCCATCCTAAAAGAAATCAGTCCTGAATATTCATTGGAAGGACTGATGCTAAAGCTGAAACTCCAATACTTTAGCCACCTGATGCGAAGAACTGACTCATTGGGAAAGACCCTGATGCTGGGGAAGATTGAAGGCGGGAGAAGGGGACAACAGAGGTTGGGATGGTTGGATGGCATCACCGACTCAATGGACATGAGTTTGAGTAAACTCCGGGAGTTGGTGATGGACAGGGAGGCCTGAGGTGCTGCAGTCCATGGGGTTGCAGAGTCGGATACGACTGAGCTGCTGAACTGAACTGAACTGTACTGAAGCTGGTGAAATCCATGAGCAAGGCTGCTGTGAGAAAGTCACTAAGGAGTGGGGGCCAGATGACCTGGCAGACAAATCCAGGTATTTAAAAACCACTGGACAAGACAAGCACAACGTTTTTTGCAGTCTCCATCTGGTCCCCGAGTTGGCCAGTGATGAGTGATGCCCAGATCATGTCAGTTCCGTTCCCAGAAGGTCTCACCTGTTCATCCTGTCCTCTCAGGTCTGTCTGCTCTTTCAGGAAGATAGACCCTATCTCTTTGCCTTATGGTTAAACTGGGATGGATTTTTTTTTTTTTTTTACAAAGACAAAAACAAAACAAATCTATATTAAAGTCATACCCCTAAATTAAAATCATTGACTTAAAGTCACTTTAGTTAAGTTTTTATTAAATCTAATGACAATCATCATTGCAGTGAGGGCATATTCACCAATTAGCGTAATGACCATATATTTTCACTAAGATAAACTCTGGAAAAGCAATAAAATTGCATAGCAGTCAAGCAATCAGAGCTTATTAAAGATCATTTATGATCAGTTATGTTAAATACAACAGTGCGGTATTAGATGCATGTGTGAGTGCTCAGGCCCTCAGTCGTGTCTGACTCTTGGCAACCCCATGGACTGTAGCCTGCCAGGCTCCTCTGTCCATGGAATCTTCCAGACAAGAATACTGGAGTGGTTGACAGAAAACAACAAAATTCTGTAACGCAATTATCCTTCAATAAAAAAAATTAATTTAAAAAAGAATACTGGAGTGGATTGCCATTTCCTTCTCCAGGGGATCTTCCCAACCCAAGAATCCAAACTGTGGCTCCTGCATTGACAGGCAGATTGTTTACCACTAAGCCACCTGGGAAGTTCCCACGATATTATGTGAGTATTGTATAATTATAAAAGTGTCCCTCCAGGGTCTCAACCACAAAAGAACAGGAGAAAACGGTCAATTTAGTTAAAAGTTTTAATACTAAAGTTCTGACTGCCATGCAAGAGTCATTATTTAACAACAACAACAAAAAGTAGTTGTGTTAATCAGGCAGAAATGAACAAAAACAGTAAGATGTAAAGATTCAACTTCCTATGGCTAATGTTACTTCTTAGTAATACAATGTTTTAGAAACATCATGGAATTACTGTAACTCCACAGAAACTGGACAGCTAAATTACATTTAATTCAAAAGTTTTATTACCCACTCACACTACTTGATCCAGTACTCTTGCGGGGTCGCTAGGAGTCGGACACGACTGAGTGACTTCACTTTCACTTTTCACTCTCATGCATTGGAGAAGGAAATGGCAACCCACTCCAGTGTTCTTGCCTGGAGAATCTCAGGGACGGGGGAGCCTGGTGGGCTACTGTCTATGGGGTCGCTCAGAGTCGGACACGAGTGAAGCGTGGCAGCAGCAGCAGCACACTATTTGACTATTTTCTTCGCTTATAGAGAAAGTAAATTGGCCATTACAATTAGATGAATGGTCCATTATTTGCCATCTTTAAGTTTCAAAGAAGGACAGGGATGGACTTCCCTGGTGGTACAGTGGATAGGAATCCACCTGCCAATGCAGGGCCACATGGGTTCGACCCTGGTCTGGGAAGATTCTACGTGCCAAAGAGCAACTAAGCCCGTCCCCCACAACTACTGAGCCCCTGTGCCTACATCCCATGCTCCAGAACAGGAGAGGCCACCACAGTGAGAAGCTGGTGCCCTGCAACTAGAGAAAGCCCTCAGGCAGCAGCGAAGACCCAGTGCAGCCAAAAAGAAATAAATACATAGAAAAGGAAGGGCATGGACAATATGACACAAAAGCCATGTTTGATTCAGCTGAATAAATATTTGAGCATCCACTACACACCTTCTCCACGCTGGGCGCTAAGAGCACAAAGGTAAGCAAGGTAAGTGTGTGCTCTTCCTTGGAGGCTACAGCCTAGCTGAAGATCAGATAAATGAAAGAACAATCATGAGAGAGAAACCCTGAGGGCTCCAGTAGGGCTGTGCCCTACTAGTATAACTTCTCCTGGCTAGAAGCAACTTAAGCAAGTCTTCTGTATTAACCACCAACCCAGGGTCTGAGTTCCCTGGACAACAACACTGCCCACCACCTACTCAGATCTGCAGCAGTCACAGAAGGAGGCAGTTACTCTTCAAAGGCCTGCCTTCCAAATTTTCAGATGCTGTACACTCTGAACCTTGAGGATGGACAAGAACAAGCAAACAATTTGAAGCCATTTCCTCACCTGGTAACCAAACTCAGTATTCTGTGCAAGCATTTAAGTACTTTATTACAAAATATTTTTTAGTTTGTGTTTATTTCACCAAGAAAGCTATACATAATTTTTGGAACTGATAACAAGGTAGATGTTTGATTCTGAGATGATAGAGCAATGGATTTTCAAAACAGATCATTCATGTACAGGCATCAAAAATTAAAATTTCCTTCTTTCTTTTGATCCCAGTGATTCACTTTTCTTCAGGGAGCAACCACCTTTAACCTGTTTCCTTTGTGTTTTTTTGGTCTGTGCAGTTACAAATGTATGTACAATATACTTTTCTGTCCTCCCACCCCAGTAGAAGCACACTATGTGTACACTTGGGCACTTTGCCTTTGTCCTTCACATTATATTGGAGATCTTCCCACATAAGTATGTAGCCATCTCATTCCCTTTAACTGCTGTAGTGTTCTGTTATGTGGAATGTGCCATACTTATTTAACCAGTCTCCAATTGATGAACATTTAGGTTGTTTGCAATCTTTACCCAGTAGAAAAATGCTATAATGAGTTTCCTCATACATGAATTATTTAGCATGTGTGCAGTGTATTAAGGAATAGGCTGCTGCTGCTGCTAAGTCGCTTCAGTCGTGTCCGACTCTGTGCGACCCCATAGACGGCAGCCCAGCAGGCTCCGCTGTCCCTGGGATTCTCCATGCAAGAATACTGGAGTGGGTTGCCGTTTCCTTCTTCAAAATGGAATTGCTGGATCAATCGGTTATAAAACATTTATCATGTTGATTTGTTGTTGTTGAGTTCCTAAGTCGTGTCTGACTCTTTTCGACCCCATGGACTGCAGCATGCCAGGCTCCCCTGTCCTTTATCATCTCCTGGAGTTTGCTCAGATTCATGTCCATTGAGTCCGTGATGCTATTTAACCATTTCTTCCTCTGCCAACTTCTATGTTGACAGATATTATCAAATTGCCTTCTGAAGAGGTTTATCAACATACACGCTCACTATCAAAGATCGAGAGTGCTATTTCTTTGCATCTTTACTGACATGCTGTGTTATCAAGGTTTTGGATCCTTGCCAATCTGAAAGTTACAAAATGTTATCTTCCTGTAATAGTAATTCTGTCCTAATTTGTCTCCCCAGCTCTAGTTTCTAAACCATTCTGCATGCAGCTGCCAAATTCATTGTCTTAAAGCATGTCACTCCTGGTCTAAAACCTTCTGAGATTCCCAGAGCCTGCTAGACTGTCTGGCCTGGAAGGCAAGTACCTTCACCACCGGCTTTTAGCCTACTGTTCCTACATGATGTTTTACTGTTTCATCACACACACTTCATGCTCCAACTAGTCTGAACTAATACCCATTAATCAAACACACGGTATCAGTGAGGGGCCTGGCAGGAAACAGATGGCATACTTGAAACAGATAATTTGAGAAGAGCCTAACACAGGAGCTATTTACAAAGCCATGGGCAGAGTTTAGGAAAAGTAATAACAGATAGTGCAACACCTGTTATCACCCTTAGGGCTGAAGGGACTACACTTTTCCCTGAACCCAGAAAGAAAGCATGCTACTGGACAGAGCGGTGGCCTTCAGTGGACGGACACAGCCAATCTGCTGTGACCTGTAGGTGGGAGAGCAACATGAATTTCCAAACTCTCTCCCATGATGCCTTCCACTGGCTGAGCCCAATTAAAATTTTAGGGCAAGGAGGTCGGTTGATGCAGTCCCTATGGGTCAACTCCCAGAACACAGAGCTCCAGGGTGGAGGAAAGTGAAGGTTAGATTTGGAGGAACAAGTGGAATATATTTGGTACAAACACATTCTGCCGTTCTTCCTGGCCCTTTCTCAAGTAGTTCCCACACAGCTTGAGACCATGAGCACTTGCCAAAATTTTGCACAAACCAATTGCCACCTCTTCTGGGAAGTCTTCTAGGATTTCTCTCAGTCTCTTTGAGAACAAAGAATGCTATTTTGAGACAATAGGAGCAAGAAAAAAGTAAATAAATGAGTCAGTCTCTGAGGCCAAGTTGCATTCTCTAGTAGGGACAATTTTTGAGGGAAAGAAAAAGATGTGAAGAAATGGACAAGTGTAGGCCAATTTGGTCGACTTTCCTGTGATAACAGAACTTTAGAAGGCCTGGGAGCATGATCAGATACAGAGAATTAGGTCCAGCAATAATTTCAGCAATCAGTCTCTTTTAAGAAATTTAAGAAAAGATATCAAAGGAAAAACTTCTCAGAAAGACCAAAGAATGACCTCCACGGGAAAAGAATAAGTGAAGCTTCCAGCGCCAATACAAAAGTACCAAGACTCACACTGAAGTGAGCTGTAATCTTTGAAGAGAAGGAAATGGAGGAGGGAAGAAAAGGGGAGGGCCATTCACACACATCTCACTGGTTATGGAAATTTCCAAGAAGGAAGCCTGGAAAGTTGAAAGCTTTTAAAGGTCCTTGAGCAATTAGAAAGCTTATGGACATTCACTAAGAACATTACACTGAAGCTGTAGTTTAAGAAACATTAGCAAACCCAGCTTGTACATAAAACTTCCTCAAAAAGAATATCAACAACTTACATAATACATATTTGCTTTATGTTCCTTGTATATTTCTATTTTATTTTCATCTTCAGTTTTGGCATTTTTATGGTAGGAAATGTGTTGCCTGCACTGGAAATATGAGTGAGACCTGAGTAGCCTGACTTGTGACTGACAATAAGGAAGCAATCAATCTGTTCAGTCCAGTAGCTCCTATGACTGGGATGTGTCCCCAGCGGGCTTAATCAAAAGTGCTGGGACTTCCTGATGGTCCAGTGGTTAAGAATCCACCTTGAAGTTCGGGGAACTCAGGTTCGATCCCTGGTTGGGAAACTAAGATCCCACATGCTGCAGAGCAGCTAAGCCCCTGCCTGCAACTCCTGAGTCTGCACACCACAACTGGAGAGTTTGTGAGTTACAATGAAAGGCCCTACATGGCACAAGGGAGATCCTGCGTGTTGCAACTAAGACTTCACGCAGCTAAATAAGTCAATAAATATTTAAAAGTGCTGCTTGTAACTCACAGATACAGAGAACAAACTAGTGGTTACCAGTGGGGAAAGGCAAGGGGGTAGGGAATTAAGAGGTACACACGATCAAATATAAACTAAGGGCTTCCCTGGTAGCTCAGATGGTAAAGAATTCACCTGCAACGCAGGAGACTTGGGTTCAATCCCTGGGTTGGGAAGATCCCCTGGAGGAGGGCATGGCAACCCACCCCAGTATTCTTGCCTGGAGAATCTCCATGGACAGAGGGGCCTGGTGGGCTATATGGTCCATGGGATCACAGAGTTGGGCACAACTGAGTGACTAAGCACAGCACAAGCAACAAGGATATACTGTACAAAATGGGGAATGTAGCAAAAGTTTAAAAATGACTATAAATGGAGTATAATCTTTAAAAAAACAAATAAGTAGAAAGTGCTGCTTGTGATTTCTCTTATCAGAAATTTTCTTCTAAGAGCACTTTCTATTATTTTAAGTAATATCAGAGTAACAGAAGGGGCCACCGACCGCTCATATTCCTTGGACTTTTCATTCCTTGGTGCCCCAGTAGACTTTCAACTGCCAGGATTTGGTCCCTAGGGTTCTGGTTCCCAGCGCTGTTGGAGGCCAAGTTGCTGTCCTGGTGTGGCAGGCCAGAAGAGCTAAAGCACTGCCCCCTGGGACCAATTAGATGGTAGTCAGGAGTCCATGAAGGGAATAATTCTGAGGTGTGTTTCCTGGGGGAGTTCCTCAAGGTGGAAGCCAGCTTCACAGCACACTCTTTATTAGCCTTCCTTCCTGTATCACTTCCTCGCCTCCCTATTGGCCTTACCTGAACTTTGCTGTGGTTTTTCACATACGGCTTTTATTATGGTGAGGAGGCTTCCTTCTGTTCCTGGTTTGCTCAGTGTTTTTCTCAAGATCATACCTATCGTTTGATCAGAGTTTCAGAAATAAAGAGCTGTGCCGTCCACCACAGTGGCTGTGCCGTCCAGTACAGTAGCCACTAGTTGAGTGTGACCTCAGAGCACCTGAAACAGACTAGTCACAGCTGAGATGTGCCATGGGTATAAAGCGAACAGCAGCTTTGGAAGACTGAATATGAAAAAACATAAAGTAACTTATTAATATATTTTATTAATAACATGTTGAAATGATAATATTTTGAAAATGTTATATTGCATACATTCAAATTAATTCTACCTTTTTTTTACTGGGTACAAGAGCATCTAAAATGTGGCTTGCTCTATATTTCTATTGAACAATGCTGCTCTACAGCAGGCATTACAGCTGGCGGGTGAAACCTGGCCTGTCATCTGTTTTTGTAAATAAAGTTTTATTGGAAAAGAACCATGCTCATTAGTTTACATATGGTCTATGGCTGCTTTTACACTACAAAGGCAGAAGTGAGTAGTTAGCTGGCTGTCACAGAGGGACATGCAGAGGGATATTTTCTTGCTATTTAACTCTTTCTAAAAATATTCTTTCGAATCACTGCAGATGGTGACTGCAGCCATGAAACTAAAAGACGCTTACTCCTTGGAAGGAAAGTTATGACCAACCTAGATAGCATATTCAAAAGCAGAGACATTACTTTGCCAGCAAAGGTCCGTCTAGTCAAGGCTATGGTTTTTCCTGTGGTCATGTATGGATGTGAGAGTTGGACTGTGAAGAAGGCTGAGCGCCAAAGAATTGATGCTTTTCAACTGTGGTGTTGGAGAAGACTCTTGAGAGTCCCTTGGACTACAAGGAGATCCAACCAGTCCATTCTGAAAGAGATCAGCCCTGGGATTTCTTTGGAAGGAATGATGCTAAAGCTGAAACTCCAGTACTTTGGCCACCTCATGCGAAGAGTTGACTCATTGGAAAAGACTGATGCTGGGAGGGATTGGGGGCAGGAGGAGAAGGGGATGACAGAGGATGAGATGGCTGGATGGCATCACTGACTCGATGGACGTGGGTCTGAGTGAACTCCGGGAGTTGGTGATGGACAGGAAGGCCTGGTGTGCTGTGATTCATGGGGTCGAAAAGAGTCGGACACGACTGAGTGACTGAACTGAACTGAACAGTTCTTATGGTCTTTCTTTGTTCGTTCTTATCAAATCAGAGCTTGTGTTAATTATGGAGTTTTTAAGTTTAAACTGGTTCCAATGGTCCTGCTTGGTATTTTTTTTTTTTTGGCCGTGCTGGGTCTTTGTTGCTTTTGCACAGGCTTTCTCCAGTTGCAGCGAGCGGAGGGTACTCTTTGTTGGGGTGCACAGGCAGTGGCTTCTGTTGTTGTGGAGCACAGGCTCTAGGCACCTGGGCTTCACTAGTCGTGGCTTACGGGCCCAGTACTTTTGCCTTGTGGACCCTAGAGGAGGGACTCAGTAGTAAGTGGTGCACGGGCTAAGCTGATCTGTGGCATGTAGAATCTACCCGGACGAGGTATCAAACCCACGACCCCGACATTGGCTGGCAGACTTTTATCCACTCTGCCACCAGGAAAGTCCCCTGTTTTGTCTTCATTCTGAAGAGTAACCAGGACTATCTCTGAAAGAGGGAGGGCAAAGATTCATGAGAAAAGATTTTTGTTGCTTTGCAGTTCCATCCTTTATGTAGTAAATGAACATTATTTTTTATGCTCTTTATGTATGACATATTTAACAAGAAGAAAGAAAAGAAGAAGGAAGGGAGAAGGAAAAAGAGCTCAGAGTCGAGTCAGAATGATAAGGGAGATAGGTTAAGAAAACAAGGATCAGCTAATTCCTCAAAGAGCCAAGGTGTGCTTCATTCATTTCCTTGGGTAGGAAATGCAGGGAGAAGATCTCTTGGGTTCTTTTTTTTTTTCCCCTTTATTTGTATAAATTCATTATTTTCATTCCATTAAAGGAAATAGTAAGGAAGAAAAACTAATCACTCCTAATTCAATTAACCTGTGCTATTCTCTTTATAATAGATTTACAGAGTCTAGACTTACATCCATTGGTTCAGTGGGAAAGATAGCCAGCTTTCCCCATCCTCTTCCAGAGATGCATCTTTCCTCTGCAGTTTGCTCTTCTTGGCTAGTTCAACATAATATCCTGCCTTGCTTCCTACTTGAAAAGTATGGCCAGGAACATGTCCGACGTGTCCTTTCTCTCTTGCCTTTCTATGTAATTTAACATCCTGAGTGATTCTAGCCTGAGAGCAGAAATCTCTCTTCCATCCACTTAAGTCATTCTCTTTTTGGCCACTAGGGGGAAACCACTGACTTGCGGCTACTCCACAGCGCCCCTCCTCAGGGTGTACACTTTGGGGTCATCTGAGGAGAAAGAGGTCCTTGACTAATTGGTTTATCCCTGCAGAGCTATTTTAAACATTTGTTTCTGTTTTCAGTGTCAAATCTTTCTTCTTCTTTCCTTTGATTTTCTCATATGCATATGTGCTCCTAATAGATTCTCTGATAGCCTCACAATCATCCACGTCCCTTTTCTCTGGGAACAATTGTCCTCAGATTTTGTGCATATGAGGTATGAGTATGGTCATATTTCTGGTTGTCCGAATGTCCTCTCTTAGGCGGAGGGAGAACTTTGCAGCACATTCTATTCAGTGTCTCTGATGATGAAGAGTTGAAATCCTTTGAGGGTCCAAAGCTATTTAGAAGCTGAATCTTAGCTGTGAGAAGTGGTCTGACAACAAAATAGCAAGGCTGATTTTCCCCATAAGGCTCAGAACCTGGTCTCAGAGATCAGTCCCAGACTGGAGTTCAAACTTGGGTCTAGCAATGGAATAAGTGTTTTGTTTGCTGAGGTGACTACATTGGAAGGGAAAAAACAAAAATCATGTCCCATTGCTTTGTTCTCACATCTCGTGTATGCGTAGAGAAATACTCCTTTGATTTTTCCTTAGTGACTTAAAGAGGAAATCTTAAAGAGTGTGTAGGTGGTGAGTCTAGTAGAATCAACACAGAAGGGAGCAAAGGAGATTCCAGGTTGAAGATTAGACCCTCTTACTGCCTTGACCTCACGCGCCTCTTATTCTAATCATGGAAACTTCCTTAGTATTCAGTGGACAGGAATTTGAGGACAAGATGGGTTTGTTCTTAAAACTCCTTGTACTTATGCATAGACCGTTTGGAGAAGTCTAATTGCATTATCATTGGGTATGTGCACTTAAAATTTTAATACAGATAGATAAATTACTCTCTCAAATGGCTGCAGAAACTTACAGTCTAAATATTCCAATTAAAAAGTGGGCAAAAGTGCTAGACAGACATTCACCAAAGAAGATATACAGATAACACATAAGCATATGAAAAGATGCTTTGCATCGTATGCCACTGGGAAATGCAAATTAAAACTAGCGAGATGCCACAACACAGCTATTAAAATGGCTAAAATCCAGAACACTAACAACACCAAATGCAGCTAGGGTGTGGAGCAATGGGAACTCTCATTCATTGCTGGTGGGGATGCAAAATAGTACAGCTACTTCAGAAGATATTTTGGCAGGTTTTTACAAAGCTAAACATAGTCTCACCGTAGGATTCAGCAATTGCACTCCTAGATATTTACCCAAATGAGTTGAAAACTTATGTCTGCGCAAAAACTTGCAGACCAGAGTTTTGGTAGCAGCTTTATTTATAATTGCCCCAAATTGGAAGCAGTCAAGTTGCCCTCTAATAGGTGAATTGATAAACACACCATGATACATTCATATTAATGGAATATTATTCAGTGATAAATAGAAATGAGCTATTACCCCTGATTATTCATTGGAAGGACTGATGATGAAGCTGATGCTTCAACACTATAGCCACCTGATGTGAAGAGCCAACTCACCGGAAAAAAACTCTGATGCTGGGAAAGATTGGAGGCAAATGAGAAGGGGACAGCAGAGGATGAGATGGTTAGATAGCATCACCAACTCAATGGACGTGAATTGAGCAGACTCTGAGAGACAGTGAAGGACAGAAAAGCCTGGCATGCTGCAGTCCATGGGGTCACAAAGAGTCAGACACAACTTAGTGAATGAACAACAACATCAAGCCACAAAAAGATGGAGAAACATTAAGCGCATATTGTGAAGGGAAAGAAACCTGTCTGAAAAAGTTACATTCTGTATGATTCCAACAATATGACATGGAAAAGGTAAAACTGTAGAGACAGTAGCTGTCTGGGATTGGGCAGGGAGGGGAGGAAAAATGAAGAGGATATCTACGGCAGTGAGAACATTCTGTACAATACTGCTGCTGCTGCTGCTGCTGCTAAGTCACTTCAGTCGTGTCCAACTCTGTGCGACCCCATAGACGGCAGCCCACCGGGCTCCCCCATCCCTGGGATTCTCCAGGCAAGAACACTGGAGTGGGTTGCCATTTCCTTCTCCAGTGCAGGAAAGTGAAAAGTGAAAGGGAAGTCGCTCAGTTGTGTCCGACTCTTAGCGGCCTCATGGACTGCAGCCTACCAGGCTCCTCCGTCCATGGGACTTCCCAGGCAATAGTACTGGAGTGGGGTGCCATTGCCTTCTCCACTGTACAATACTATATGACATAATAATGATACAATACTATACGATATTATATGATGGACTTCCCTGATGGTTCAGACAGTAAAGACTCTGCCCGCAATGCAGGAGACGGGGTTCAATCCCTGGGTTGGGAATATCCCCTAGAGAAGGGAATAGCAACCCACTCCACTATTCTTGCCTGAAGAATCCCATGGATGGAGGGGCCTGGCGGGCTATAGTCCATGGGATCGAAAAGAGTCTGACACGACTGAGCAACTAACACTAATATGATATGATGGTGGAAACATGCCATTATGCATTTAGCAAAACCCATAGAACCGTGCAACACAAAGAGTTAACCCTAATGTAAACTATGGACTTTAGTTAATAACATACCGAAGCTGACTCATCAGTTGTAATAAATGTATCACACAAGTGTAAGATGTTAAATATAGGGAAACTGGTTGGAGGAAAGGAGTATCTAGAAACTCTGTATTTTCTGTTCATTCTTTTGTAAACCTAAAACTGCTCTAGGAAATAGAATCTATTACTTAAAAATAACAATAAATTTACAGATTCATCAAGGATGTACATCTCATTTCTGTTATCTTTGTTTGCACTGGTGACAGAATTTTGACAGGTGTTCAATTTGATGGGTCAAGTATGGTCTTTTATTGTTGTTTTAATTGCGTTGCCCAATTGTTCTACTTAGATTGACATGTTTTCCAGATCTTTGGACTTTCCAGATTCACTTGTTATAAATCACCTGTTCATTTCCTTTGCCTGTTTTTTCACGTGATTGTTGATTTTTTAAGATGTGGAACTGTGGCTTTTTTTTTTTTTTAACATGTTGCAAATGTTTTCTCACAATCTGTCATTTGTTTTTCAACTTGGATAATGATCTCTTTTGTCCCATTTGTTGTTGTTTAGTTACTAAGTCCTGTCCAACTCTTTGCCACCCATTAGAATGTTTCAAATTTTGAAGGAGGTTAGCCTGGAAATGTGCTTCTGAGGAGACACATGATGTGATCTGAGCTAGACTTGCAGATGAAGCCCATTCCTCTGGCCAGTCTCGTCTTTTTTGCTCCTGATGCTCCAAGCTGAACCCAGAGCTCTCTGCTCCAGGCTGTCCATGGAGGCGCTTGTTGAGCATGTTCTGAAACTGGCACGGCTTTATCTAATGGGATGAACCCGGCTAAAGAGATTAGCAGAATGTCTTGTGGATCCCACTTTTAATCTGCAGCCTTCAGGCTGTCCCTCTTTGGTTGGGAAGGGAGCTACAGCGACGACGGGGAGGACTGGCTCCTTCATGAGCTGTGACTCTGAGGTCCCTGCCCCCACTCGAGGGTTAACAGGGGTCCCGGGCTAGGGGGCACAACATGGGCAGCCCCCAGAGCAGCTCCCTTCAGCTTGGACCGTCTGCACCTTTCCCAAGGCCCTGAGTCTTCAGCCTCTGGGCTTATTGAGGTCAGGAGTGAGAGCTGTGCTGTGGGAGGCTACCCGGACTGCACCCTGCAAGTATGGCGCTGCTGAAAGTCAAATTTGACCAGAAGAAGCGGGTCAAGTTGGCCCAAGGGCTCTGGCTCATGAACTGGTTCTCCGTGTTGGCTGGTATCATCATCTTCGGCTTAGGGCTGTTCCTGAAGATTGAACTCCGGAAGAGAAGCGATGTGATGAACAATTCTGAGAGCCATTTTGTGCCCAATTCCTTGATCGGGGTGGGGGTGCTGTCCTGTGTCTTCAATTCTCTGGCTGGCAAGATCTGTTACGACGCCCTGGACCCTGCCAAGTACGCCAAGTGGAAGCCCTGGCTGAAGCCGTACCTGGCCGTGTGTGTCCTCTTCAACGTGGTCCTCTTCCTGGTGGCCCTCTGCTGCTTCCTCCTGCGGGGCTCGCTGGAGAGTACGCTGGCCCACGGACTCAAGAACGGCATGAAATTCTACCGGGACACGGACACCCCAGGCCGGTGTTTCATGAAGAAGACCATCGACATGCTGCAGATCGAGTTCAAGTGCTGCGGCAACAACGGCTTTCGGGACTGGTTTGAGATTCAGTGGATCAGCAACCGCTATCTGGATTTTTCCTCCAAAGAAGTCAAAGAGTAAGTGGGCTCCAGTCCTGGGGTCAGAGTGATGGGGGCACAGAGACCCCAGCCTCTGACTCTCCACTGTTCAGCCTTTTCCTCCCCATTGGGTGCTCTGGGTATACAACTTATTACTGGTGTGTGTGTGAGGGTGTACTTGATTGGACATACAGAATTGTCAATATTCTATCATTTTTTACCTATAAAATTAGCAGCATTGTACAGTTCAACCTAATGTTTGGCTAAGACGGGAAGACAGTGTCAAGTTATAGAAGCAGCTTGAATGCTGGTGGCCAGGGGAGACCCAGCCAGGACTGTGTCTGCTTCATACAGGAGAGATGGGTCACATATACTGAGCTGGTATCTGGCTGCTTGTCTCATTCACTCAAAGTGAATGGATTCAGTCCTGCAGGCATAAATTTCTGGGCTGTTCCCTTGTTTTCCAACTTTCAACCCTGAGCATCCATTCTCAAGGTGTTTGTCCCCGGATATGGTGGAAAGAGCAGAGGATGGGGGCCGTCAGGGGGTCTAAGCTGTAGCTTTGTCTCTACTGTTCATTAGATGGTGACCTTGGACGAGGCCTTTGACACCTTGGGCCCCCTGCTTGACCATCTCTCTCTTTTTAAAATTACTTATTGCCATGCCGGGTCTTCGTTGCTGGGCATGGGCTTTCTCTAGTTGCGGCAAGAGGGGTCTACTGTCCACTCTCTAGTTGAGGTGTGCAGGCTTCTCACTGCGTGGCTCTGTGTGGAGCACAGGCTCTGGAGTGCACGGGCTTCAGTAGTTGTGGTGCATGGGCTTGGTGGCCCCGCGGCATATGGAATCTTCCCTGACTAGGGATTGAACCTGTGTCCCTTGCGTTGGCAGGAGGGTCCTTAACCACTGGACCACCAGGAAGTCCTATACATTTGCCCATCTTTTAAATGAAGGCACCAAAATACACAACCTTGGTGATTATCTCCTAGCTCTGTCTAGAGCCTGGCATACAATGGGTACTCAATAAATGCCTGCTGGTGTTCACTACTTAAGTAATAATAGTGCAACTTGATAAAGTGTTTCTAAAATGTTCTTGGCTTGTGTAAAAGTAACATCCTGAGGGGGATGTAAGGGAATGTTCGAGAGGAGACTCTCACCCTTTGACCCTGGCATACCCCTCTTCCCAGAGACCCACCATTAGAGCCTTGAGTCATTTTCCAGGGAAAGGTTGGCCGGCCCTGAGCCGGTGGCTCTCCCCCACCTCTTCTTTCTGTCCAACTCTCCTCATCCCCTGGTTGAGGCTAGGGGTTCAGTTGCTCCCCCAGGGGGTTTATCCTCTGAGTGAGGCTGGTGAGTCAGGGGGACAGGCACTCGGGACACAGGCACACCGGCTGCAGGATGCGGGTGAAGCCCATACAACACTGGTGAGCCCGAGGGAAGGGAAGTCAGAATGAAGGTCACTGCTTGGGACTGTATTTTCTGTCGGAGGGGATTACTTCTATAAATCCCTTTTCAAGGAGGCTTGTAAACCACTCTGCCCTTCCTAGGGGACAGGTCTGCAGAGACGGCACGAAGTGGCATAATTTATATATGTCGCCCCAGAAGGGTGTGAAGCCAGAGGGACAAGCAGAGTTCTGGGGGCTGGGGAGAGTGGGGAGAGTGGGAGTTGATGGTAGAACCAGCTTTTGTGGTGGGCAGCAAGGGGTTTCTCATCCTATCATTTTCCTTGAATGTCTTCTGCAGGGTCAGTCCTTGACAAGACTTACAGGATCTCTCTGTAATCCCCAAATCCCCTTCTGTCCCAGGGTAGAGCAACGTTCCAGGCCACTTCACTCCTAGCGGTCGGTATATCCAACTTGCTAGGCCAGCATTAAACTTGATCAAAATCACCTCAGTGCCCCATACCAACTTATTGGTGTGAAACTATCCTAACTCCACTGACTTGGAAAAAATTTTCTCTGCTGCACACACACACACACACACACACACACACACATATGGTCACAACATTAAGAGAAACTGAACATCCCTAACTGAGCCTGGCACTTGTGGGCTCAGCCAAGCATGGACAGATGGTTGGTTTTGGGAGATTTCTCACAGGAATCTTTAAGGTCAACGGTTGGTTCCTGAAGGCTCCTGATCATGGAGATCAAGTGGAATAATGCAAGATGTTTTACAAGAGTTTACAAGCCTTTGACCCCCCCAACCCCCTCACCCCAGCCTGTCCTGTTGCTATGTTGCTGGGGCTTTTGGGAGGAAAAGCATCCTTATTTGGTGGGCACAAAACCTTTCCTGGGGGGGGGGTTGTATTATTTTTAGTTGTTGTTATCTCTATTTCGCAGAAATTTGAGCCTCAGAGAGGTTAAGGGATGTTTCAAAAATCTCACACCAGAAATTAGCAAGCTGGGACTGGGGGCAGGATGGGACAGATTATTGGAAAACCAACCAACCAGCTTTATGGACAGTATACTCCACACACCACACAACTCACCCATCTAAAGTGAGCAATTCAATGGTTTTTAGTATATCCACAGAGCTGTGCAACCAGGACTGAGGTTGATTTTAGAACGTGTTCATCATCTTGCAGAGAAACCCTGCACTCTTCAGTGTTCACTCCGACCTCCCCTGCCCCCAAGTCCCAGCAGCCACTTTCTGTCTCTATCCACTTCCCTGTTCTGGCCACTTCATTATGAATGGACTAGTGTGGGATTTGTCCTCTGGGGTCTGGCTTCTCTGGTCAGTGCACTGTTTTCAGATTTCATCCATGTCGCAGCAGTATCAGCGCTTGTTCCTTCTTCTGCTGGGACACTGTCCCACTGAGGGGAGATCCAGCTCTTGATTCTGCTCTTTCCACTCCGCCGTTTCCACTCCACCCCGTAGGCGTTAGGTGAGTTCTTGTTCCCCGATGACTGAAACCTCTGGAGGGGGCCAGTTTGCCTCACGCTGTCCCTCCTCCTGTCTCTGTCTTGTTCTTCCCTTCCTTCTCCAGAGGCACAGTGGGAGGTGTGACACAGGCTCAACAAACACCTGTGGATCGTGGTGGGATTCCTATCCTTCTATGCCTGGATCTCAGATCGTCATGAGGCCCCCAGAAGCCAGGACCCCCCTCCCAAGACTCCCTGTGGGCTGTGGCACCGGGACAGGACTGTGCTCCATTCTCCTGGGATTACTTTCTCTCTCCCTTCCCAGCTGTACTGCACTTGCTGTATGCCAGGCTCTCTATGTATATGACCCAATTAATCTCCACCACCCCGTCAGAGACTTTATTGTCATCTCTCAGGTGAGAAAACTGAGGCTCTCAGAGGTCAAGCGATTTGCCAAGGTTCCACAGGTGTCACTCAGCTGGCACACGGGCAGGGGAGGAGGCTGTTATAACTGGGGGAGGTCCTCAGGGGAGTCCGGGAATGCCGCCTCCCTCAGAGACTCTTGAGTTTTCAGAGCAAGGAATTGGGATATAGATTTGGAGTTCTTAACCAGAACTGCTTTTATTATTTTTGCATTTCAACTTTTATTATAGAAAATTTCAAGCATTCACAGAAGTAGAGAGATTATAAGAAATCCCCATGTACCTGTCACCTTACTTTGATAAATGTAAACATTCTCCCTTTCTCGTTCCATCACTACTGCCCTCGCTCCCCCAAAACACACATCCAAGTACTAACCAGGCCCGACCCCGCTTAGCTTCCGAGATCAGGCGAGATCGGGTGCGTCCAGGGTGGTATGGCTGTAGATAAGAGATAAAGAGGATTTGTGTTTTTTTGCCTTTTTGTTTTTGTTTAACAGATGCACAATAGTAATCATGTCCACTAATATTCAGTATTCTCTGATTGTCTCAAGATGTCTTTTACAGTTGGTTTGTTCAAATCAGGATCTAAATCACACCTTGCATTTGGTTGTTAGGAGACCTAACAACCTTTCTTACTCTTAATGTTACCTTTTTCATGCCATGTGCATCTTGGAGGAAGTCAGCCACTTGTCCTGCAGAATTCCTCACATTCTGAGCTCGGGTCGTCGCAGCCAAGAGCTGTCGTCATCCAGCGTTTTCTGTCTCCTTTGTTCCTGTGTAAACTGGCAGTAGGGCTAAGGTTTGGCTGGATTCAGGTTGTTTTGGCAAGAACACCTAGCAGGGTGCTGCTATGGCACCAGGTGAGACATGACGTCTTCAACCAGTTTATAATAATAATTTTTTTTCGTTCACACCTCTGGCATGTGGGGTCTTAATTCCCTGACCAGGGATGGAACTGTGCCTTCTGCAGTGGAAGCATGGAGTCTTAACCACTGAACCACCAGAGAAGTCCCTATACTCATTCCTTCAAGGTTTCTTCCTGTTTTCATGACGAGCTGCTTCAGGGTCTTGGGATGAGAAGCAGAGCATGAAGAAGCTCAGAGGCCTTGGCACTGCCAGCCTGAGGGAACTGTAAGCCAGGAAGGCCTGGCCTGGGGCCCTCAGTCTGAGGGAGAAGCTGGCACTGAGCTTTTGCACTTTACTGTCCTTTCCACGGAACCCACAGGACAGTAAACTCTTCCTCAACAATTAAGAGGTATCTCAAAAATTCTCGACCTTGGCTAGGAGATCCCTGAGGGCAGGGCCGTGTCTCCCCTCAGCCCGGGGGTCCCTGAGGCTGGGCCGTGTCTCCCCTCAGACTGGGGATCCCTGAGGCAGGGTTGTCTCTCCCCTCAGACTGGGGCTCCTTGAGGCGGGGCCTGGACTCCCCTCAGACTGGGGCTCCTTGAGGCGGGGCCGTGACTCCCCTCAGACCGGGGCTCCCTGAGGCGGGGCTGTGTCTCCCCTCAGACTGGGGCTCCCCGAGTACCAGTCTGTTTCTCCCGCTGAGACTGGATTCTCTGGCGCAGGTCTAGATCTCTCATCGGGTCAGTTCTCCCTGAAAGCAGTGCAGTGTCTCCTCTCAGAATGGGGCTTCCTTGGAAAAGGCTGGGTCCCCTCCTCTCCCCCTGCCCTTCAAAGAAATACTAATACTGCACTTGCTGTATACCAGGTTCTCTATGTGTATTAACCCAATTAATCTCCACCACACCACTGTCAGAGACTTTACTGTCATTTCTCACGTGAGAAAACTGAGGGTCTCAGAGGTCAAGCGATTTGCCAAGATTCACAGGTGTCACTCAGCTGGCACACGGGCTGGGAATTGACTCTTATCAGTTTACACTCCTGGATCCCTCCTCTCCCCTCCCATGCTTGTTTTCATATGGTGTTCCTTATTGATTTGTTAATTCGCCTACTAAATTATATTGTTTTTTCCAGGAAAATTCCAATGTGATGATTTTCCCATATTGTATCTTGGCTGTGAGAGAGTGAGCTAGAACAAAGCCTTACCTTAATCGAGACCCCTACAACTCTTGGTGAGCCCTGAGCAGAGATTTGTAGCCTGGGAAATACTCTGATATAAATAGCCAGCTCACCAACTAAGGAGCTCTCCTCTGCCTGACTTTGTCTTAAGAGGGTGAGTGAGTGGAGCCTTAATCTGTGGTTGGAACCAGGGCGAGTGCTAAGTAAACAAGACAGTACTCCTGAGGGAGTGGGAGGGCTAGTTGCAGAGATATGGGACCCCAAGAGGTCCTAGGCTGGGGGAACCCCAATGTCAATCAAGCCAGGGCTGCCCTCCCGTAGGCCCCAGTATGCCTCGGCGGGGATGAGACAGGTCTGTAGGCCTTACCCCACTTGAGGAAGACATGGGGCGTGCACAGGAGAGATGATGGTAGACAAGGAAGGGCTCCTGGGACAGGGAGCAGTGGCGAGAACTCATACCTTTCTAGGGAGTTTAGCTAGAAAAGGGCTTCCCTGGTAGCTCAACTAGTAAAAAATCTGTCTGCAATGCGGGAGACCCCAGTTCGATTCCTGGGTCAGGAAGATCCCCTGGAGAAGGGAGAGGCTACCCACTCCAGTATTCTTCGGCTTCCCTGGTGGCTCAGTTGGTAAAGAATCCACCCACAATGCGGGAGACCTGGGTTCGATCCCCGGGTCGGGAAGATCCCCTGGAGAAGGGAATGGCTACCCACTCCAGTATTCCGGCCTGGAGAATTCCATGGACTGTATAGTCCATGGGGTCACAAAGAGTTTGACATGAATGAGTGACTTACACTTCTCTAGCTAGAAAGAGCCAACAGGCGGGAAGGCACTGGAGACTCTGAGGAAACTCTGAGAGGAGAGGTGGGAAACTGCTGTGGGCTGGTCTTCCACTTCCTGTGTAACTTGGGTGAGGGCTTGCCCTGCTCTGGGCCCCATTTCCTCCTTGGTAGAACAGTCCGGTGGGCTGCAGGGTCCCCCCAGATGGCCTAGAGTGGGGAGGATCCAGCATTCTCTCAGAGCCTGTGTCCTGGGCATCCGCTGACTGCCGCACCTCACCCTCCCCACAGTCTCTGATTGTCCCACCTCACACAGTCTACAGCTCACATGTGCAGATTTGGGACTCAGAGGCCAGCTCTCTGTGCTCTAACCCATTGCCCTCTATGGAGATGCTGCGGCTGGCCTAGGTGGGAGTGGGTTCTAGGGGTTGCCTGCAGGTCAGAAAGAGGGACAAATAGCATCTGTGTTTGGGGACCAGGGCTGTGGGGGCAGCTGGCCCCTCAGGATGGGGCTGGGAGCCCCAAGGTGAAGGTTGCTGCTCCAGTTCCCCCACTGGGACCACCCCGGCCAGTAGAGCCTGGTGCCACACAGGGCTGTTCAGACGGCTGCTCCCAGGCACTCACCTGCTCCAGGCAGGTGAGCTTCAGCAGTGACCCCTCCTGTCCCTGGACAGATGCCACCCAGCGCCAGCTGAGGGCCAGCGGGGAGCTCTGCCCTTGAGGGCTGGGTCACAGCAGGGGCTCCCCTCTTCTCCACAGCCGGCAGGGCCCATGCCACCCGCTCATGCATGGCTGCTCCCCAGCAGACTAGAGTGGTCTATTCCACCCTCACAGCTGCTCCCTGAGGACACACAGGGCTCCTGCGAAAGCTCTTGTTCAGTCACACAGCCCAGCCCTGGCCCAGGAGTCCACATTTCCTGCACAGTTAATATGTACCAGGCACTCTTCTAAGCCTTTTTACAGGGATTCCTTCACACAATCCTCATGTCAAGTTCATTTTACAGATAAGTAAGCTGAGACCCACAAGGGTAAGGTGGTCCAGAGGGATGGATCTGGAGTAAACTAAGGCTGTCCTGCTCTTATCATGGTCCTAGTCCTAGACAACCTGTGCATCCAGGGCCAGCTGTACTGTGGGTCCTGTCCATGAAGTAGAGGCCAGGGACTGCAGGGCAGGTGGAAATATTGCCGCCATGACCCAGGCGCGGATTGTTCTGGAACCAAGGCCACACCGTGCAGTATGGTATGGTCTTAACCATACCGATCAGCAGACAGTTCACTGAAAAGAAACGACAAATGGATCTTAAAACATATCAAAAGATTCCCAATTTCACTTATAACGAGAAAAAAAAAAAGAAACTTAGAACAACTTTGGAGATATTATTTTTCATCTATCAGGTTTTGGCAAAGATCAAAAACAGGACTTGTGTGGGTGTGGCCAGTGGAGATGTCACTGTATAATCCCCCAGAGGAGACAGACAGCAGAGCTTGGGTGCAACCACAGATGGGCCCTGATGCAGAGACGCCTCTCCTAGCAACTGATGCTCTAGATATAGTCCCAGTATGTGAACTGACCCCGTCCCTGCTTGTATTAACATGAAACTGGGAGAATCCCCAATGTCCATCAGTAGGGAACTTGATAGTACCCCATGGGCTATCTGCACACTGGGGATACCATGCACCTCATTAAAACCTGGAGAACTCTCCCCCATGACAGATATAAAAGATCTCCAAGGTATTGTTAAGGGAAAAAATGATGGTTTAAGGCAGTGTCAATATAATGTGACCATTTGGGTAAAAACAAAACAAACAGGAAGAATTTTTGCAAATTCTGAATTTGCTTGTCCATGTGTGAGGCCTCTGTAGAAGGACAGACAGAGCTGGCCACAGTGAAGGCACTTGGAGGCCAAGAAACAAGAGAGTGGGAGGATTTTTTCAATCAAGGAGATATTACTTAGAAGCTAAACATTAACATGTTTTTTCCTGGCCGAGTGGCATGCAGAAACTTAGTTCCCTGACCAGGGATCAAACCCATGCCCCCTGCAGGGGAAGAGTGCAGTCTTAACCACTGGACCTCCAGGGAAGTCCCTGAACATCTTTTAATTTTTAAAAAAAAATATTTATTTATCTGGCCGTGCCAGGTCTTAGCTGTGGCACTTGGGGTCTTCAATCTCTGTTGTGGCAGGTGGGATCTAGTTCCTTGATCAGGGATTGAATCCAGGCCCACTGCCTTGGGAGTACAGTCTTAACCACTGAACCACTAGAGAAGTCCTTGAACATCTTTTTAAGAGTATAATTAATTACCATTTCAACGAACATTGGAAATAACTTCTATTATGAGCAACTACATGCTCCCTATTCTTATGTTGTAAAAGTCTGCTGTTATTATGTAATAATGCCTTGCAATTAAAAAAAATAAACTTTAAAAAATTTTTTATTCAAGATAATGTGCACATAATTAAGTGTGCAAATCTTAAGTGCACAGAGACAGCTACATAAACTTTTTTTTAAATTTTTCGCTGCACAATGAGGCTTGCAGAACCACAGTTCCCTGACTAGGGATTGCACCTGTGCCCCCTGCAGTGAAAGTGCAGAGTTTTAATCACTGGACCACCAGGGAAGTCCCCGCCCCTTTTGAATCCACATAAATGCATGGTGTGCTCTAACCAAATATAAATTAATAGAGAAATGTTAAAGTTGTGCAAACTGTGTCCTTCAGGTGAATAAGGCTCTTCCACCCAGCGGGGAAGGGTGGGGCAGAGCTCATTGTGGATGGAGAGAAGCCATGGGCAAAGACTCATTCCTTGCCCCTACTGCAAAGGCCCAGGGCCAGAGCAGGCCTTCTGGAAACATCTGCTAGACAGAACTGATCTGGCCAGAGGGGGCGTCGATTGGTCCCCAGAGCTGTAAGGGGGAGATGAAGTTAGAGAAGGGGCTGGGGGCTAATGTTGATGGTCACAAATGCCAGGCAGAGCCTTGTCTCACACTTACAACCTTTCCTGCGGCTCTCATCCTACCAGCCTGGCACGGCTTCAAGAAATCACTGCATGCCAGGCCCTGGCAGCACATAGAGTTGTTGGGTGATTTTTTTTTGCATAAATCTTTATTTTGGACTTTATAAAAACCGATGTGGTGCTCCATAGACTGGGGTCAAATGTTGTCTACAGTGAAACATCCATGTTCTGACACACATAATAGCTTCCAGGAGTACAGTGCTCATGTTGATCTTGTGTTCAGTTGGGTTAAAACAACGGGCAATAAAAGAATGAACACATTCCTCATGTATGTGATTCACTCTTGTCTAAATGCCCCGTCCTATGACTTCCGTCCTATCTACACTGCTAGTTATCCCAGGATCTTGAAGAAACACTGAACCTCTAATAGGCTACCCTCTGGCAGATCAGTACAGTGAACAGCACTCTGGATCTCAGTTTTACCAAACATTGCTCAGAGGCTTCCAGGGCATTTCAGGATCAGCAGGTCCATAGAATCCTTGAAATGTCTTGTAAGATTTTGTCGAATCTCCATTGCTATACAAGGGCTAGAATACATATGTTCCTTATTTACTTGCTTCTTGGTTTATCATCTGTCTCAACCCTGTGAACATAAGCTCCAGGAAGCTGGGGCCTTGGCTTTCTGGGCCACTCCTCCATCTTCAGCAGCTGGAATAGTGGCTGGCATGTAGCTGATGAACAGCAAATTAGTTCTCGAGAAGAATGAGTGAATGAATATCCCAGATTTTTAGAGATGAGGGATGAGAGAAACTGGCATCTGCTGAGAAGTCCAGGAGGCCAGTCTCAAGCCATCTATCTGTTTCTTCTGCAGTCGCATCAAGAGCAATGTGGACGGGCGGTACCTGGTGGACGGTGTCCCCTTCAGCTGCTGCAACCCCAACTCACCGCGGCCCTGCATCCAGTACCAGCTCACCAACAACTCTGCGCACTACAGCTACGATCACCAGACGGAGGAGCTCAACCTGTGGCTGCGTGGCTGCAGGGCCGCCCTGCTGAGCTATTACAGCAACCTCATGAATACTACAGGCGCTGCGACGCTCCTCGTTTGGCTCTTTGAGGTAGGCCCTGGTCAATGAGGGGGCAAGACAAGAGGGGCTCACCTGCCCCACTGGGGTTCACAGGGTGGAGCTGGGCCCGGGACCCCCTCCTGGGAACCAGCCCTCTGCCGGCATGCAGGCAGCCCCAGGCTTGAACACTGGCACTTCCACTTTTTGTTTCTGTCCTACCACTTAAAGAAGAGTTGAAATTCATAGCACATAAAATCAATCATTTTAAAGTGAACAATTCGGAGGCATTTGGTACATTCACAGTGTTGTGCGACTACCACCTCTACCTTGTTCCAAAATACTTCCACCACCCCCTCAAAAAAACCTCATAATCATTATGCAGTCAGACCCCTCCAGCCCTCCCGCTAAGCCCCTGGCAACCACCCATTTCTGTTCTGTCCTTGTGGCTTTATCTATTCTGGACATTTCATATAAATGGAATCATGTAATATATGACCTTTCATGTCTGACTTCTTTCACTTTGGATGTTTTTGAGGTTCATCCCGTGTCTCCACTTTTTGCACCTGAGGTCTCAGAAACTTATTTAACCTCTCTGTTACAGGGGGCTGACAGCACTTAGCTCTGGGGCTACTGAGAGGCAACAGGAGTTACAGGCACATTGATTTGTGCTTCTCTTGAAATTCTGGTAGCACTTTACCTGGTATTCTGATTATCTGTAGGTTCATTTTCCATCACCTATTAGGTTTAATACCTCTCTGTAGCTGCAGGGCTTGGGATGTAGCAAGCCCTCATTCATTCATTTGTTGAAGAAATAATTCTCAAACACCTGAGTGTTGGGCGCTGTCCTCGGTGCTGAACAAGAGCCCATGTCAAGGAGGGGTAAGCTGAGGTAGTACAGAGGGTGACTCATGGGCTCTTGCTTTGAGCTGACAGCAGGAAACCCATCCTCCAAAAGCTAAATTACAAAGCCAGGGATATTAGGGAGGAAACTGCCCATCAGAGAAGATTCACTGAAAGTTCCCTTTAACTAAGTCTATCTTTAGTGCTGGGCTTCCCTGGTGGCTCAGAGGTTAACGCGTCTGCCTGCAATGCGGGAGACCTGGGTTCAATCCCTGGGTTGGGAAGATCCCCTGGAGAAGACAATGGCAACTCACTCCAGTATTCTTGCCTGGAGAATCCCATGGATGGAGGAGCCTGGTGGGCTACAGTCCACGGGGTTGCAAAGCGTCGGACACGACTGAGCGACTTCACTTCACTTCACTTTAGTGCTATGGAAATTCACAGGTAGGTGTGCTCTCGTCTGAGACACACCACTTCTAACTCACCATGTCACACCACAGGGGTTGAACTGCCTGTTGAGGGGGGATGAGACGGGGAAGGAGGCCTTCTTCTCACACTGAGGCAAACGCAAGCATATTCATGGAGATTTACTAGTCCCTGGCTCCTTAAGGCAGTCTTAGGAACGAATGGGTACAATGAGGAGAAAAGGTTAGAAGGTAGAATGAGGATAGGTTGGAAGATCGCATCCCTTGAAAACCCATGAAAAGAAGACTGAAAGGGTAACTTAAGTCAGTGGGAAAATGGAGTTCCACTGGCTGCCTCTCCACTTATCCACTTTTCCAGAAATCTAGCGACTGCTTAAGAAGAGGAACAGTTCGCTGGGAACAGGGAGTTTGCATGCCCCTGACTTTTGCTTGAGGCTTTTAGTGGCAGACTCTGCGATAGGCACAAGGGTGGCTGAGTTGATAAGATTCTGCTCTCAGCCTTGCCCTCTTGGGTTTCACAATCCAGTGAGGATATGACACCTCAATACTAACACTAGTGCAAAATTCATAGTGTGGCAGGAGGCCTTCTTGAGGAAAGAAGGAAAGAATCAGAATGGGCATGTGGGTACCAGGAGGACTTCCTGGAGGAAGGATTTTTTCACTGTAAAAATATCTTATTAAACTTTCAGTCAACAATAATTATAACAAAACCCTAAAACTGCTAGTTACTATTACCATGCACTATCATAATTATAGAATACTCCCAGAGCATTCATTCACAGATGTCTACTGAGGCCCTACCACCATGGGGTGCCCTTCTGGGGCTGCAACAGCAGGCGAACAAGCCGCTTCAAGGCCACTCCTGCCCTCAGGGGGTGGATGTTCTCTGTTAGCGGGCCTAGGCCTCTCACAGAGTTCGTTATACTATCAAAGGAAGAGTGCAAGCAAAGCAGGAATTTGTGTAGAAGCAAGTGGCCAACACAATACAGGGTGAGAAGAGTAGAAAGAATACTTACCATGCTGTCTAATAACCAACTACAGCTGCCACACTCCACACACACTGAAGTGTCACAGCACGCCCATGGAACAGGCGGTACTTCATCTGAAAATCTGCAAATGAGACAAGTAAACTGAGGCTTCCTGGTCACGTGGCTGGCTAGGTGCCAGGGCTGAGGCTTGAATCCAGGCATTCTGGCACCAGAGTCTGTAGCAGTGACTGCCAGTGAACAAATTCAAACCAATCACCCACTCATCCCCATACTAATCAGAATAACAGAAATAGAGGGAAACCATCTATTACCTTGTTTGCAGGTAAAAGATGACTTTTTATTTTGTCCAGCAAATAGTTGCTGAGCACCCAATATGTACCAAGCAGTGTGCTAGAAATGAGGTGGGGGTGGGCACAGAGAAGGAGCCCAGGATTAATGCCCCCCAGGACAGGGGAGACCCAGGGGAGGGGCACCCCTAATACTCTAGGTAGAGAAAACGGCACATGGTAAAACTGGAAAGGAGCAAGGCTGCGGTGGGCAGGATCCAAAGAACCCTGGAGGGACTGGCAAGGGAGAACAGGGTCACAGGTGAGGCAGGGGCAGCGGGAGGTGTTTTGAGCACTCAGGCATGGCTGGGGCAGGCAGGCCCTAGTCAACTCAGACCCAACAGAGCCTTGTCTGAAGGGCCCCCGTGGCTTCTGGGTGACGCCTGCCCCTGCTACTTCCCTGCTCCTGTAAGTCTCCTCTCCCCACACCAGGTGACCATCACTGTTGGGCTACGCTACCTGCACACGGCGCTGGAAGGCATGGCCAACCCCGAAGACCCTGAGTGCGAGAGTGAGGGCTGGCTTCTGGAGAAGAGCGTGCCGGAGACCTGGAAGGCCTTTCTGGAGAGTGTGAAGAAGCTGGGCAAGGGCAACCAGGTGGAAGCCGAGGGCGAGGACGCAGGCCAGGCCCCGGCGGCAGGCTGACGGCCCTGCGGCCCCCTCCCCTCTGCACACTGAAAAGTAGTGGACTCCAGGAACTTCGGATACCCCCCGGATCCCATCAGAATCTCCCAAAGAGGGCGGCCGTCTCACAGAGGCTCTTCTGGATGTGGGATTTAATATTCAGGGCCCCTAAAAACTTCTGTGGAATGAATGTCTCACTGTGAGTGCATGAGTCCTGCTCAGCCCCACCGCCCTGGATGCACCTTCACGGTGGGCTCATGGAGGGCCTCTCAGCAGGTGACTCTGTGGTCACAGGAATTCGGTTCCACCCGGGGGCTACTAGCCACAGCTGAGGGCTGCTCTCCTTTCACACGCCGGCCGTTCTGGTGAGCTCCAAGTTGCGTCATTCTATATCCCAAGTGTCACTTGGTGCATAAGCCCAGGAATTTGAAAAACGTACTGGACATGCTGTCAGTTTTTTCAAATGCAAAGACTGAGAGGTCAGCCATTTTACTAATTATAGATGGTGAGGGACAGTTATATTTTTTTAAGAGTAATGGTCTCTCCAAAGCACTGAGGGCTCCAAAGAGGAATTCTCAATCATGAGGCAAGAGCATTTAAAGAGAAGGGATTATATCCCCCAGCAAAAACACAGCTTTTGTGTCACCTTCACAAGCCCTCAGCACTTAGCCAGGAGTGAGCCACAGGCTGAGGGAGTGGGGCTGCTGCAGGTTCCAGATAACGTGCCGGCTGACCTCCTTGGGCTCGTCCGCGGAAGCGCCGGGTCTGCGGCAAAGGAGCAACAATGAGACAAGAGTCCACTGTTTGGAGACCGAGCCTCACCCGCAGTGGACCCAGGGATGCCCAAGAGGTGCTGTGACAGCCCCTGGGCAACACGAGCCATCCACAGTGGAGGGCGGGGTCCTCTGCAAGCTCTGCCCTGCTTCTTCCCCCACATATCCATCCTGCAAAGGGTACTTCCCGAACACCTGTGCGTTAAAAGATTCTTTGCAACTTCTCCTCTTCCCATGCTAGTAACTACGAAAGAAGTTTTCACTTCCCTCCGCAAACAAGAAAGAAGCTTTAAGGGGAAGGAGGGAATGATTTCATTGCTGTCCTGAGTCTTCAGTGTGGAGATAGTAAGACTTCTGGTGCTGCGTGGGCTATGTGCTGGGGCTTGAACTCTCCCAGACCAGATCAAAGATGTTTGAATATCCTGTCAGACTTTGGTCCCAGGTTGAATTCAATTAGACTTCTGAGTGTGGAGACCAAGCAAGGGATGATCCATGTGGGCAACACTGAGGGAGTCAACCTCTCGGATGAGGGTCCCGGAGCTCTCCCCTCCCAGGGGTGCTGAGAACCATCCAGAAAATGCCACTCCAGGCCCACATGCTTGACGATGCTGTTGACAGCTGTACAATAGACATTAAAAATTATATTATACAAAAATCACCTTTGTTAAATGCCTGTCTTAAATGTATGTGCTAAATGTGTTTAGCACAGGAACCCAGATTCTTGCTCATACTTGCTAACAAAACCAAACGAATCCTGACACTGAATGGAGGCACTCCTCACGATCAGGGAGCTGTCTCAACAGCTTGGGTGTCACCTCACCTCTGATCTGCGAGAACAGGGGCCATCAGGTTATCCAAATAATCTCAACATTTCCTAGTATTTGGACCAGAACGGAATTCAGTATTTTAGTATGTGGAATCTCAATTTAGGGATTTAAGCAAAAGTTCCAAATCTGCCCCCTCCACCCCCCCCGCACCCAACCACCACTCTGGTCAGAATTTGAGTGCTGTTGAGAAGATGAAGGGTTGAACAGACTCTACAATAAATATCAGCTGATTCAGAGCAGACTGTGTAGGGAGCCCGGAGCTGGTGTACTGAATTAAGATCATGCAGATGACAATCTGGAGGAGGAGGAGGCAAAAGACACAATGCAGGAAGCTCCCTCAGCATCCTACGTCCCACATTGGGAAAGTGATACCACTGGAGGCAGTGCGCTCATACAAAGGGAGTAAATTCACAAAGTCTCTTACTTACAGGTCCCAGAATAGAAAGGGGTGGGGTGGGGTTGGGGCTGTGGACTGAGCCAGTGGGAGGGCGGTCTTTCATCCCAGGTCAGGCGAGCAGGAGACAGAGAACAGGGCAGTGAGCACCCATTACGTAAGAGGTGGTTGGGCTAGGCTCCATCTGGAATGTTTAAAAGGAGCCTTAGGAAAAGCTAAGTAGGAATACTGGGGGAGGGAAACCTAAGCTCAGGTCTTTGTCTGAATGTCCTGAGCTGGGCTGTCACACAGCAAAATGCATAGGCAGCAACTCCCGATAGCTGCTTTCTCAGCATACAGACTGCATCTCTGACTGAGGCAGTATGCCATCCTCACAGTCGTCTCAGGTAGCTGCCAGAGGAAACTGCCCATCTTGTTTGGTCCTCTGTAAGTGCCCAGCAGGACTGGGACCAGCTTTTTCCTGTGTCTAACCTCAGTCTTTCTTTGGGCCAGTGTAAGTTCATTTCTCCCAAGGGACTCTGCTTTTCAAATCTTGTCAGACTAACCCTGGGGGAAGGTGAGAGATACAGACAGTATCTTAGAATTTCTGTTTTTAAAACAACTACTCCACAGTGAAGCAGCAGTAACAGCTATGCCGAACATTTAATAGGTGTCTTAATATCTGTGGCCTCAGCTCAAGACCACACAGTCTCCTGCAGCATTTTCAAGCCTAGGACTGAGCCACCAGTCAATAAACCCTGAGTAACCTCAATTCAGGTTAATAAGATTAGGCGCTTGCTCTGCACACTCCCCCGCCTCTTCTCTCCTCCAGGCACCTGTAATGCTAGGCCAGCAGGTTTGCAGCTTAGTCAGGGGCAGGCGTGGGGTGCTGCAGGACGGTCAGGGCCTCTGACCTGCTACCAGATCCAAAGGCAGTGCAGCCAGCCAGCAGCACTGTGTGTGAAGGGCTAGGAAGGTGCGGGAATAACATGGAAGTTCTGGAGGAGGATTCCCTGGTGGCTTCCCTGGTGGCTCAGAGGTTAAAGCGTCTGCCTGCAATGCGGGAGACCTGGGTTTGATCCCTGGGTCGGGAAGATCCCCAGAGAAGGAAATGGCAACCCACTCCAGCATTCTTGCCTGGAGAATCCCATGGACAGAGGAGCCTGGTGGGCTACAGTCCACAGGGTTGCAAAGAGTCAGACACGACTGAGCAAGTTCACTTCTGGGGGAGGATGCCCTCCTGGTCTTAAGAGGACGAGATTGGCTGGAAGAGAGGAAATATCAGACCTTGATTCCTGAGGGCGTTATATCTTGTCCTCTAAATCAGAGGATGCGTGTTAAGTGGCAAAGTGAAGAAGGTCATGTGGGCCTGGTATAAAGATTAAGATATGCAACAACTCTTGAGTTCTTCACCTGAGGGAAATGGAAACAGGTCCACACAAAAACCCGAACAGCAAAGTCTATAGTGGCTGTGTTCCTAATCACAAAAAATCGCCCAAGTCTTTTACCTGATGACCGTGTAAGCATCTGCACAATGGAGCTCGACTCAGCAACCAAAAGGAACACGGATGGCTCTCAAATGCATCAGTCTTCTTAGAGAGAAGCCAGACTCAAAACGCTACGTGTGATATATTTATATAACATTCTGGAAGATGCAAGACAAAGGGACAGAAAAAATTACTGGTTGTTTGGGGTCATGATTGGGGAAGGTGTCCTAAAAGGGGCACAAGAGAACTTCTTAGGGTGATGCAATGGAACCAGACTGAGTGTGGTTTGTTAGAAAACATCTGTATGCATTTGTCAAAATGTATAAAATCATCCACTAGAAAGGGTGAATTTCACTATTTGGAGAATAAACTTCAATAAACCTGACTTAAAAAAAAAAAACAGAAGTAGGGACAAAGAAAGAAGGGAGCATGTCAGAGGGACTTAATGAGTCCTGGAACTTTCGATGTTAGATCAGGGAAGGGAGTCAGCTAGGAGCAGCATTAATGACCAGGAGACAGAGGAAACACAATGGAAACTGTTTTATTTGATGCTTTCCTTCTAAGAGGATTTTCAAGAGCACTCGTAGGCAATGACTTCCTTGCAAATGCAGCACGCAGCTTCCTTTGTATATGTGTCTGGGGACTGTGTAAGGAGGAGGACCTGGCGATCACTAGGTAAGAATAGGCAAGCAAGCAGAGTTTAAATCTGGAAACAACTTCCAGCTGGAAGAGGCTTTGAGGGCCCTGTTTTCCCAGTGATTTGAGGTCCAAGAGAGTTCAGAAAGGTCACAAGCTGTCATAGTCAATCAATATGAGACTTAATCAGCTGAAATGATGAGCAAGCTTTCTTCAGAAGGTCAAAATAGTTTGGCTAACAGCCATAATTACTGACACTAATAATATAAGCATCTTAAACTTCAAGCTAATACAGATGTCCCACTTTATTTGTAGCAAGGTGACATGGGGGGCAATTCCACTGCATTTTACGTGTGAAACAAAATAAAGGAAATGTAGGCAGACCCAAAGTAATGTCAACACCTAAAGCATTTATTTGGATATCTTTAAACTTTTTACATATGATACATCCCCAATTTTACAAGTTGTCCACAGATAATAAAGTTATAGCCAATTTATTAAACAGATATGATTTTTCCCTGATATGGAAAGCATGTTTATATAAACATTTCTACAATAAACATAATACATGCGGAACAAATCATAAGACTAAGATGATTCCTTAGTTGGGGAAGACAATTAGCTTAATGATACACACACCAGAAGATAAACGGGTGTGTGTTGCTACTTGATGTAAATTCATTTTCTCTCAGACTCCCTGACCTTCTCAGAAAACGGAATCCAGGGACACCCTCTGCTAACAGCAAGCTTATATGAAGTCAGTTTTAAAAGTTGAAGTATTGTTATGATTTAGTGAAGAAGTTTATAATCCTACTACAGAGGGAGAAAACTGGTTTTATTCGGAGTTTAAGCTTGGTTAACAACTGGAGAAAAGCCAAAAGAAGCTGGACTTAAAAGCTAAAGGAGTGGGGATGTGACCAAGGCCAAAATAAACATTAAAATCATGATGCCATCCACAGACCACACCACCAGAAAGGGAGAAAGGCCAGAAGAGGGGGATGAGTGCTGGGTTCTAACGTGGATTTTCTTCCTGTTGGGCAAGAAGCGCCTCCTCTCGGATGGGTGAGTCAGTCCCAGGCACGAAGGGTCCAGTTCATCCTTTCAGAGGAAGGGGTTCTTCATACACCACTCCGGTGAAGTAGCGAGTGTGGCTTCTGCACCCCCACTGCCTTTAGCTGAGCGTCTGGATTTCAGGCCTTCCTCCTGGGTGTACTGTGGAGGGTGCAAAGCTGAGCAGGATGCAACTTTCAGACGCAGTTCAAAGAAAACTGAGCGAAATGGCTATCTGCATTGGCTAAAGAAGCCCAAAAACCTCTTATTACTCATTCATCCCTTAGTCCCTCCTCAGAGAGACTCCGAACTGATTCCTCCACCAAACCTGCCATCACTTTCTGCGTACCCAAGCTCTTAGCACACATGATCACGGCAGAGTGGTGTGTGGCATGGCGTGGTTATAAACTATTTTACTAAGCGGCTATCATTCTAGGAAGGCACCTCTTAGTAAGAACAATAAGGTTAAAAAATAATAAAAAGCCTGGGCACACAGGCTGTCCCAGGAATGTCCTAAGTGAACTAGCAGGTAAACAGCAATTCATCTATTCCAGAAAATGCTGGAAGGGTGGGGGTGAGGGAATTTCAAAACACTGAATTCTCATTTTTTTTGCAAGTGCTTGATTCTAGATGAATACATTCTTTCAACTTAGTCTTAGAAATAACAGAATATATTATCTGAAAAATTAGGATACTCTTTTGAGTTTTCAAAAAGCCCTTTAAAACGAGTATTTTTTCCTCAAAGCCAAAAGCCTTGCAAAAAGAAAAAAAAAAAAAAAAAGAGGGGGGAATCCAACCTTGTACAGCCCGGAAAATCAGCTGGCACATAGAGACACCACCATCTCCCCTGTGGATTCCCACAGGCTCCTCCAGCAAGAGTGTCCCCCAACCCCCTCACAGCCAGTGGGGACAGGGAGTGCCACTTTCCAAATACACTGCTTTGCTTAGAGGTAGGGTCCCATCAGCTGTGGGTACACTGACCCAGCCTCAAGGTTGAGCGTCACTGAGTGGGACCAGGAAGTGTGACCCCCAAAAGACCAGAGACTTTGCTTCCTGCTGCTGTTGAATCCGCTTCCGGCCTGGAGTTCCCTGTGTTCAGTAATGTGACATGGCTCAGATGACGGGGGAACAGTCAAACGCAGTCAGATGCCCGCAAATGGGCTGAGTCCAGCCCAGGAAGAGAAGCTCCTTCCTGGATTCGAAAATTCAAGAAGTTATGTTTGAAGGACACAGCAAATGATGCAAGAAAATCTGCTGGCAGAAAATGATTTTCATTAGTTCCTGGAGCCAGAAGCTATAAAAATAAAAATTGGGGGAAAAAAAAAGCTTAAATAACTTATTTCCAAATTCAGAAGAAGCCATTTCCTATTTTCTTTCTTGAAAAGCCAGCTGGTTTACAAAAATCCAAGTTCATGTATTTGGTAGTGACGTAGCTATAGGTGTTGCCAGTCAATGCCAACCAATGTCTGGTTTGCTTCCTGTGCGTGTCCAATTTCCTCTGTGATACTGTGCTGGTGCCAGAGCTTCTGAATCTTCTTGAATCGCTCTCTGCACAAATGTAAAGGATTTCCCCGTCTAGAAAGAAGACACATGTCACTCAGGAGGTATTTGGTGGTGTATTCATCTATTCTACTCCAACCTTTCCTGGTTTAGGCAAAGTTAACAAGTTTATTGGTTTTAGATCCTCTGCAAAATGTCTCTTTGGCAGGCGTCTGTGGCTATTAATATGTTAGCTCTGACCGTTTGGCTAGGAGCAGCTGAAGGGGAGTAAGTGCAGAAAAGAAGAGGAAAACAAATAAACTACACTGATTCAGGCTGGGGTGAGGAACAGGAGGGTGGGGTTGAGCAGGAGGTGAACGTTGAGAGGCTAAAACTATGCATTCATTGTCCATTTTGTTGGTAAAATGTAAAACAGGGAGTAAGGGGGAGGATGAAAACATTACACAGGTAAAAATGTTCTTCCAAGTATGTCTTTTAGATCCAATGTTTAAGCAAAGCAGCTAAACATGAATAACTCTGGTTTCCAACTTAACCAGAGAATAGGAGTTGGTGAGCCTGAGGCCTTGGCTCCTGACTCAGAGCAGCAGTCCTCTCTCCATCCAGGGCTCCTCCTCTTAAGAGCCCACATTTCTTTTTCTTTCCTTTTTTTTCCTGTTTGGCTCATTTCTTTTTTCATTCATTCTTCCATTTATTCATCCAACAGTATTTATTTAGAACCTGTTATATGCTAGTTCACTGTCCCGGCCACAGAAAACTAGCCCGGGAGACAGGCAGTAGGCAGGTAAACACAGGGACTCTGGGTCATAACGTGGGCTAAGAAAATGAAACTGGCCAATGTGACAAACCTCCTCAGAGGCCACGTTAGCCAGGGTGGTCAGGGAGGACTTCTCTGAGGAGGTGGCACTGGACTGAGGCCCGCAGGAGTCAGCCCTGTGCTTATGGTGGTATGGGAGGAAGGGGGATGGTAGGGGTGGCACAGAGTCATTAGAAATATACCAGGAACTCATCTGGAATATGCAAGGAATACCCAGAAGTCAGAAGAGACAGAAATAAAACTCTCAGTTACCAGTGGTCATGTAACAAATCACCCCAAAGTTAAGGGCTCTAAGGCATTTCTCAGAGCACCAGGTTGGACCACCAACTGGCAGCACAAGTGTGTCCCTGCAGTCAGTCAAGTGTCTGGGGAGCCCAACTACTTATCTTGCCTTGGTTTCCAGGCCTTCAACTTCTGCTCCCCAAGCCTGGGAAGCTACATCTAGGTTAAGATTTTTACCCCATTTTGGCAAAAATAAACGATCTGAAAATTCCTTAATAGTGCTCAAAGGAACTACTGTTCGTATACTGCTCTTGATGCAATAGGTGCTGCTGCTGCTGCTGCTACGTCGCTTCAGTCGTGTCCGACTCTGTGCGACCCCATAGACAGCAGCCCACCAGGCTCCCCCGTCCCTGGGATTCTCCAGGCAAGAACACTGGAGTGGGTTGCCATTTCTTTCTCCAATGCATGAAAGTGAAAAGTGAAAGTGAAGTCGCTCGGTCGTGTCTGACTCTTCGCAACCCCATGGACGGCAGCCTACCAGGGTCCTCCATCCATGGGATTTTCCAGGCAAGAGTACTCAATAGGTGCTACCTGAGTAGAATACTGCCCCAGATACTGTTTATTGCTCTATATGTTCTAAGTCTTTGTCCCCCAGATTCTTATGTAGTAAGATAAGTGCTTCTCTCATCAGTTAAGATTTGCTCTTTTTTTGTCACCTGAAGAATACTGGGTCTCACACACAAAACTGCACAAGTCACACTGTGCTCCCCCCGCAGCGCTTAATGCCACAGGACCATTCAAACAGTTCTCTGGAGTGAGACATGGAAAAAAGTTGCACTCTGCCCCATTTTCTCCCCCTTATGTATCGTGATGGCCCTCATGACTTTCTGAGGGCTAGCAATGGGAATGGCGAACCGGACAGCAAGGGGAGCTTCCTTGAAAGAGTCCACAGACAACAGCCACTTGTGCTAGCGCCCCGGGCAGGTAGCAGGCAGGCCTCCAGACCACAGGGTTCATCAGGATCACCTCATGCTGAAGGTCCTGGAGGCCCAGAGCCAGCCAACGTAGTTCCCCAGGATGGGCCTTACCTGAGTCCCTGGTCAGTCTCCCCATAGTCATCAAGGTAAGGAGGAGAATAAAAACAGCCTTTGGTTTTGCCAGCTAAAAATAGTACTTGACATTCTCGTACTCTGTAGAGAGACCAATTTATATATTAGGAACCAAGATTTGGATTCAGTTACAAATGGACTGAAGTCCTAGAGAAATCAACAAAACCACCAGAAGTATGGGATTAACAAACTATTATACATAACATAGATGAACAATCAGGATTTACTGTACAGCACAGGGAATTATACCCAGTAACTTCTAATAACCTATAATGAAATATAATCTGCAAAAAAACAAAACAAAAAACCCCTATATCACTGTGATGTACCCTGAAACTACTGCAATATCCTAAGTCAATTATACATCAATAAATAAATGTACACAAACAAAACTGGTGCTGAGGCAAGCAGTATTTATAGTAGAGACACTTGACAGTCTCAGGTGGACAGTGAAGGCACTTAGCCATAGATATATGTGTGTATCCATTCTCTCCCCAACTCCCCTCTCAACACATGCCTAAGTATTAAAAATAACTAAAAGGGCTATATTGTTATCAATATAAGGATGAGGAGGGATATTTAGGATTAGATTTCAACAACTCATATAAAACTGGCATTGAAAAAGTTAAATATGAAAACGTTAACTTCTAAAAGTAGTTACTGATGTATCAACCACTATTATGAGAAAATTATTCATTAAAAAAATGGTACACAGACATTATAAATTATGTTGACCTAAACAAAAAGCAACCCCAACTCGACCAAAAGCATTCTGAAATATGCTGAACAAAGTAAACTGCTACTTTCGTATTTCTCCTAAGGGTTTTAAAAGAAAGCTTCCTGATTCTGTTGAGAGGTTTGCTTAACTTTTTCTGGTGTTAGTAATTCAGCTCAATTCAACATTTACTGAGAACCTGTAGTATATTGGGGGTACTAAGATGTGCCTAAAATCTATGTCCCAGAGGAGCTCAAACTCACGTCACTTCTTTCCTTCAGGCCCTGTGACAGCTTCCATCTCACTCAGAGATGTCAAGGGGCCATCCCAAGCCCATGACTCTCCCCACTGTACTTGCTACTCCAGTGGCAGTAGCCTCCATGCTGTTTTCTCTTGGCCATCCTGTATAGCTTGTGGGATCTTAGTTCCTGGACCGGGGATTGAACCCATGCCCTCGGCAGTGAAAGCTTGGAGTCCTAACCACTGGACTGCCAGGGAATTCCTTCTTTTCTTAAATAAATTTTACGGAGGTATTATTTTTTAAATAAAATGTATCCATTTTTAGAACACAGTTTGAAGAATTTTGTCCTTTCTGTTTCTTGAACATGGCAGGCACACCCCCAGCAATTCTGCACTTGCTGCTCACTGCACCCTAGGATGTTCTCCCCTCTTCTTTAGGTTTTTATTCAAGACACCTTCCCAGGGACCTTCTGTGGTTTCCTATCTATAATAAAATCCACCTTAGCTGCCATTTCATATTCCCCTCCCTGCCTTATTTTTTCTCTTCTGCATGGATCACTTTCTAAATTCTTATCTTCTATCTCCCTCACGAGAAAATGAACTCCATGAAAACAGAGATTTTTGTCCGTTGTGTTGACCGCTGCACTCTCAATGCCTCGTACAGTCACTAGTAAGCATCTGCCGTACACTGCTGAGCACACACAACCACCTGCATCAGCCTGCGGTATGTGTGAATCCTGCCACTACCGCAAAAGTAGTAAGTGATTCTGACTGTGTCTGGGTAGAAAATCAAAGACAGTTAGCAGTTTCTCATTAGAACGAGGTGCAAAGAAAGAAGAACAGAACTGTCATGGGGATGGAAATGACAATGGAAGAATCAGCACAGAGTTAGCATGAGCCAAATATGAGGTGTGGAGACAAGGCTCCCCGTTTTCCTCAAATGAATAAAAACAGTGGCCTCTAATCCTCTTCAATGTAGCAGTTTCTCGTGTCCATTCCTCAACAGGCCATCTATTGCGGCAGATCTAAAACTAGAAAGCTCTTTCCAGGGCCTTACCTCAGGAAGATGCCCACCCCAGAACCACAGGAATAGGTGTGAGCAGTGCATGCCCCCACGTCCTCCCCTTCCAACTCCGTCTGGCAGCAGTAGCTCTGGGAGCACAGCAGGGTTCCGCATACAAGGCACATAGTTGGGGCTCTGCTCTTATCACCACCTGATTTGGGGCACCTTCAGGGAATAAAAAAAGTACAAGTGAAGACTAAAGAGCTGATGGTGGTAAAACTGTCCTGGGAAAAAATTGTGCAATATCAAGTAGAGCTGAAGATCCATACAGACTACAGCCCAGGCAAATTCACTCTGGAATAGATAACATCTCACTCATATACACCAACATCAGGTACTGGAAACAATCAAGTGGAGAAAGGAGAAATAAAATTATCAATAGGAGGGAAAAATAGGTAAATGCTGCTACTCTCAGATAATGAAACGCTATACAACAGTGAAAAGTGATGAATTAAAAATTATGTATGTCAAATGTGTAAGTAAATCTTACAATCAATGCTAGTGAAAAAAGCCACAGGAAGAGGTACAATGTTATTTTAAAGCTTAAAATAATGATATATGCAAAATAATATATACTGCTTAGGAATATAACTATCTGTAGTTAATGTGTTACTTAAAGTGCAAATGGTTTAGATAAACTGTAATGAATCAAACTTGTTCCTCAGCATCCTGTTTCTCCTATTTTATTCTGTAAGATGGTGGGATCATTCTTTTATGAGTTAAATAGTGTAAAGTCCTTCTGATGTTACAATTTCTCTACCCAAACTGAAGAGAACAGCAAAATCTTTCACATTCTGTGTAGAGAACAAGTATTTACAGTGGCAGGAAACGCTCAATAAGCTAATATCAAAACTTACGAGAAATTAGATGCTTGATTAATGAGGCTGCTGTAATCCTCTGGAAGGTCTATTAATTTGTTAGATTCTCTTGGATAACTAGAAACAAAACAAAACAAAAACCACACAAAAACTCAGTTAATAGGAGGACATATTGTTTAACGATAACAAAGTAACTCTTGACTTAGTCAAATAAAGGAAAACTAGCTGCTACTACAGCAGCAAGAAGCTATAGCAAGAAATTTAAAATGCACTCTTATAACACCAGGCCTTAGGATTCACATTTTACTTAAAGAACTCAGCATAAAAATTATCAGGACAACAGACAGTACTATACACTTGTATCCTGCTTCCTCCCTACCTCCTGCCCGCAACCAAGAGGTTTGACAATCTTTAATCTACCTTATGGAGAAGGCAATGGCAACCCACTCCAGTACTCTTGCCTGGAAAATATCATGGGCAGAGGGGCTTGGTAGGCTGCAGTCCATGGGGTCGCTAAGAGTCGGACACAACTGAGCGACTTCACTTTCACTTTTCACTTTCATGCATTGGAGAAGGAAATGGCAACCCACTCCAGTGTTCTTGCCTGGAGAATCCCAAGGAAGGCAGAGCCTGGTGGGCTGCCGTCTATGGGGTTGCACAGAGTCGGACACGACTGAAGCGACTTAGCAGTGGCAGCAGCAGCAGCAACCTACCTTATAGCGTCTCTTTCACCTTCCAGGTATCTTTTAACTTCGATGTTATGACACCAACTTTAATGTAAATGGAGGAAAAAATAAAACATTTTTACTTTTGAAGGGCTAGAACTAAATGTACGAGGAAATAAACATCTCCACTACTATTCTCTGTCCAGGCAAATCTACTTATGCTATTCACTGGGCCTGGCAAAAATCTTGTCACAAAGGTAAACCCTTAACTAAGAAGGCCTAATGAATCACAAGGATTGAATTTTGCCAGGCTCACTATCTGAGAATTTGGTAAAATATGTGTTTCCAAATATATATATATATATTTATTGTAACATAAAGAAGAAAATTGTATCATCATTACCTTTCAATCAGTAATTTCATTATCTCCTTATTTTCTTGAAAAAGACAAAGAAGGTTGTTTGGCAGGGAAAGATAGTTACATAGATGTTCAAAATGGCTTGTTCCAGAAGCTGCAAATAGAGAAGGAAAGAGATACAGATATAACAATTAAGAGCAGATTCTATATTAGAGTAAGCAACAGCAGAGTTTAAAACAAACAAAAAAAAAGCACAAGACGGAAGAGTTCAATTTGGCCAGGTACATAACCTGGAAGTAAATAAGATGGCACAGGAAGGAATCCATAGAGTCAGGCGACTCCTTTACTAAACTGGCCACAATTTCTTGATGTTTCAGTATTACCATATGCAAAATGGGACACCTGTCCTGTGTGATACACTTTATGGGGTTATTTGTGAACATTAAATAACAAAAATAACATATGGGGAGCTCCAGAAAAGTATAGAGCAGTACAGAAATATAAGACAACTTTATCACTGAGAGATGGATTTAAACATTCACTTAATCATCACTGCAAATGATTAGGAAGTCTAAACCGTTCTCAATGGTGCCTGGACAACTAGATAGATGGAGACGCTATTCAACACACTGGTAGAGAGTGACAATACATGCAGGTACCCCATGCTCTGGGCCAGGCACTACGATAGATACTCTAAGTCTACCTTTACACTACTTTCAAGAAATGAACTGAAGCAGAACACAGTGAACAACTGTGAAACAGCAAATTAACTCCTATATTAAAATGAGATATACGTGCAATTATGAGTATTTTGAACCTCAATGCCACATGTCTCGTGTAAAAACCAGTTGAATTTGTTTTCCCTTTTTAAAATCTGAAGAACCCATTTTATAAATAATATATACTTGAACATTTTAACATCCGACAGCAAAACTATATTTTTATACATGTAAAAAATCAGTACATTACTGAGATCCAAATAAAATCAGATACTTACATAAATATGCATTTAATTCTATAATTTTGTACATCACCACTCAACTAGCTACGATCTAAAGTTTAGTAAGTTTTAATTTTTGCAATGCATTTTAATTCTGAAATTGCTGGAGTGAAAGACAACACACATTTCCTACATTTTGAAATAAATTAGAAATTATCAAAAAAAGAAAAAAGAAATTACCTTGAATTTCAGGTGGGGAAGGAACTCCATTTAAGTAATGGAAAAACAAAGCAGAACACCTCAGAAAAGGCATGATTCCAGCTTTGACATTCCTCCACAGATGCCAACCAGATGGCATTTCTTTCAAGGCACTAAAAAAGAGAAAAATGATAAGTGGGAAACTTAATTTAAAAATGATTCATTCTAGTTACAGCACAGTGTGAAAACAGACAACTGCTATTTGGAAGTGATAGCAGATTGGTGTCAAAGGTGTGGGTAGCCCTGACTATTACAGGATATCAAGTATAACTGGTGATATACCTTCCACACTGTTATTAAAATTTATAAAAGTAATATAGCTACATAAAGAGAAAATCTGGAAAATAAAAACACTATCCATTATCCTGTAACTTTTATATTAGCGAGTATTCTTCTGGCAAACTACTTTCATACTAATCAGTCTAACACAGTTATAAGCGTAACATGAAATTTAAAATTAACATAAAAAACCCCCACATTTTTCAGAATACCATAAACCACAATTTTTATCAGAGTTTTAATACTCTGGGTAATACCTATCATAACCTACACTGAATTACTCCCCTGTAAGCAAACTCTTAGACTGCTTTAAACTCTAATATAAATAATATCAATGTCTACAGGTTTTTCTATATGTGGATTATTTTGTTAATATGGATTCTCAGAAATAGGATAATTTAGTTAAAGAACAAACAGTATGGTTCCTGAGATCTACTATTGGAAAGCCAAGTGAAACTGTTGTAATTAAATCACAACGGCCTCAATAACATATGAGTTCTGAGAACTTCTACCAGCCCTGGACATTATCTTAAAAATGTGTGGGAAGCACTGTATATTACCCTTCTTGCAGAGATTCCCAATCATGTTAGTATATTAAAGTTCGGGAGTCCTGCAGATCCCCCATCTTCTTTTTTAATATATCAACAGATAGCAATTTCCTTTATTTAACAAACAAATTCCATTTGCCCCCCTCTTTTTCTGACATGTACACATTGCGATAGTTCTCTATTTTTGGCTGTGCTGGGTCTTCCCTGCTGCACGTAGGCTCCCTCTGGTTGTGGTGAGTGGGGGCTACCCCCCAATTGTGGTGCATGGGCTTCTCGCTGCGGCGACTTCTCTTGTTGTGGAGCCCAGGCTCTAGGTGCGCAGGCTTCAGTCGTTGTGGCGCAGGGGCTTAGCTGCTCTACAGCCTGTGGAATCCTCCCAGACCAGGGATCGAACCTGTGTGCCCTGCATTGGCAGGCAGATTCCTATCCACTGAGCCACCATGGAAGCCCCAAATGAGTTCCTTTTTCATGCTATCGCCTCCTAATATTTGGGGAACTACCTATCATATAAAGAGAATGTATGACCTCACCTTCCTGTATACTGCTGAATCATTTTACACAAAGCAAGAACTGCTAGTTCTTCTTCTTTGCCAGCAGCATTTTCTTGATCCATGCCACTCTTTTCTGAAAGACAAGGCAATACTAGTACCCTGCATTTGCCTACTAAGTGGATTGCTGACCACATCATTTAAGCACTCAAATATATTCACCCAGTCACATGTAATATGAAAATGCTCCCATGAAACACACAGAACTTTCATCCCTCAGGCTGGAGCACAGTTTACTATCGTAACAAGGAACCTCTTAGGCAGAGGACGTGAATGTGCCCCAGGGTGCCGGGCAGCAAGTGGTGAGTAAAATCTGCTAAATATATAGTCTGTAGTACTCAAATATTACTAAACATGTGAAATAAAAAAATATAAGTAAAAACATTCACATCACTAAGGGATTTTTAACAGAAGGGAAATGGTTTCAAAAATTTTCACATGAGGATAAACAGATTTTTATTGTTTATTTCACTGTTTACTGTGACAAGTAGCCTTATTATAAATTTATGTATTATTCTCATCCAAGCACCTTTTCATTCAGTACTGTGTCTTTTTTAAGCTGAGAAAACTCAATTATTTTGTTTAAGAATCTGACAAAAAGGAGTTACCTGTACACGAGGTAAGTAAGATCTGAACGATGTGTGCCATGGTAACCAGATGGAAAATGTGAAGGTCCCCAGTGCCCAGGCTGATCCCTGAAAAGTCCTGACACTGCAGTGAAGGGAAGGCAAGGACCAAGCCCACCTGGACAGCAAACACAGGGTCAGACACAGCACCTTTCCTTTCACTGTGGAACACATTTGCACTTTCTTAATGCGATCCTTCTGTTAAGGATCTCAGTTCCTCCTCTTAAGAAATCTGTTGTTCTTAAAGGGTACATGTGTTAGAAATTCCACTAGGACTGACTAAAGACAATTATTTAGAACATTTTTATCTCATTTATCCAGTGATTCCCCTATTTACATTTATTGTTAATAATAACAGAAATAAAGCTTGAAATCTTTCTAGGTAGTAAGCAGCAGAAAAAGCATGAATTTTTGACCCACAAAGATCCAAGTATGAATCCCAGATTCTATTATGAGCCTTTTATATAATTCTTCTGAGTCTTAGTTTCCCTGCTGGTAAACTGGAGATAATATATGTGTTTTTAATACCTTAGGATTAAAAACCTTAGTAGTAAGGATGTAAAGACTAAATGAAGATGAATGTGAAAGCAGGCAGGTGCCCACTAAATGCTAGCTCCATTGTGAGTCTCCTGCTGCCTGTATGATGGTGTCAGTGGTGGTAGTTCTCAAAGGAGAAATGGGAACAATAACAATGGCTAATATTTACTAGGGACACATTGCTCTAAGAGCTCTGCATTGATTATCCCACTGAGTTTTGACACAATCATATCAGGTAGGTATTAACTAACTTAAAGGCATAGAATCTGATGCCCAAAAGTGATTAAGGGAGCAGCATTGGGGCTGCTGTGTGTGGTGGTATACTCAGTGTCCTGTGAAAGGGAGCCTGGTTGAGGTGGGGCTAAACTTCAGCCATGCACTGCTTGGCCAGTGCTGATCTAGCACCAGACTGCACTTGCTCAGAAGACAAGACTTGCCCTAAATCACACAAAGGGACTGTCTGTTACTAAGTAGTGGAACCAAAAGGCTGTATCTGCCCCAAACCACTATATGGGCTGGCAGTAGCCCTTACATTACCAGTGTTATTTTTACTTCTTTATTGTAAAAAGCATAGAGAGGTTACAGTACTGACCTCAGCCACAAGGCAAAAATGAAAGAGACTGGATTAGACACCCAGGTCAAGTCTCTCAACTAGATTTCTTAACCTTTTTTTTTTTAAGTATCTTCAGAAAAGAATTATACTCAGAAGTAGTTAAAGAACAATAGATGATAATTCCTCTTGTCTGCCTCTACATTACTCAAGTCTAAGATAAAGCTACAGAGTATGACAGAGAGAATTTCAAACACAAATGATAAAATACCCACCAATAAATGAAACATGTCGATATCTAATATGCATGGAAGGTCTCTGTGGTTGTCACCAGGCACCAATGCTGATATTTAAAGAAAAATACGAGATCATATTTTTATATCAATGTAAGTATTAAATTATTTTTAACATGCATATAACCTAACTTGAATTTATTTTTTGCAAGCTATAAATGAATTCATAGCTAGAACTTGCATATAAGACAAACAGTATTACCAAAATATTTTTTCATAGTGGAGGAAAGTTTCATTACTAAAAACAAAATTACAGAAGATGAGAAATTACCCTAACACATATGGTACATCTATTAATACTCACATGCAAAAAGTTTACAAAAGTGTCCTTGCACCACTGAAAGTGACACCACTGTCCAATGTGCTCCAGCAAATCTTGTTAGTGACCTGAGACAGTCATCCTGAAATAGAGACTGACACAGTTAACAAAGAAGCCAGCATATGAAGTCGTTCTCTTCTAGGAATGCTCGTTCAAAGCATAGCTAATTGAAGTAAAGTTGGAAGCACAATGAAATCTCTAGATGGTATGGTACTGAATCTTTTTTTTTTTTTTTAGTTTAAATATTTGCTTGCAGTTTATTTTGGTTTTTCTAAATAGACATTCACATCTGTAAACAATAGGATGTTGGTTTCAGCCCCAACCCCCGATTCCTTACAAGTCTTTGTTCTCACACACTGGCTAGAACTGCCATTTGCTGCTGTTAGTCGCTAAGCCGTGTCTGGCCCTGTTGTACTCCATGGACCGTTGCACACTAGACTCCCCATGGGATTTCCCAAGCAAGGGTACCGGAGTGGGTTGCCATTTCCTTCTCCAGGTACTGAATCTTATGACACCTTTACCAACATGTCTCTAACGTGAAATGAATGGAATAGAAAATATCTAATTGTACGCTGAATAAAACAAAGTTATCTCCTATCACCATGCTGCTAGTTCTGTATGGAAAAGTTAACAAGGATACACGCATCAAGACAGACAGTAAACAACAGAGACTCTCAGGAATGTGAAGCAGTATTTCTTTGTATTTAGTCTAAAGAAATACACTAAAATATGGGAAATACTCCCAATACTGGGGAAACTTCATGGAAGATGGCTGTATAAAATCAGGGTGTCAGTAAACATCAAAACCTGTTATAGGGACTATGTAGCAACAATATATAGTTTTAAAGAAAACTTTAAAGTGAAGAATATAGTAGGAACAAAACTACATGTAAATATCTATTATAATAAAAGTATAAATATGGTAATGAAAAAAGACAAATGGGTGACTGACTTAAGTTTTCTTCCTACTTCTCTATTTTCTAAATTTTCTATAATGTTGTTTGGTTCAATAGATATTGAGGACCTACCATATGCTAGTTTTGGTTTTGAAGATCTTAAAATGAAAACTCAACCCTCCCAACTGCTTCTGTCAAGGAGCTCACAGCCTTGAGGGTGGGAAGGGAAAGAAAAGGGGGGTGGGGACAACTAAAGGAGGCAGGATCCCAGATGAGCGATATCCCATTCATGGCTCAGAAATTTCCCAGGGAAGACAAAGCTTGAAGAGCTTCTTAAAGAGGAGCTGTCTGCTTTGGCACTTGAGCAGAGGCAAAAGCCTGGAACTAGCATCTGGGGACCAGTAATGATTCTGCAATCCTGGACAATGGATGTGGAGACTGGCAGGAAGTGAGTGATAATGGAGAAATAACATTTAAGATGTATGATTGGGGTTACTTTTTGGAGAACCCCTCTGATGGTACATTAGGAGAAAGTGAGATTCAGGGTAGAGAATCTTATTATCATCATTATATAATTATAATATTAATAATAATTAAATTAATATTAACAACATTATATTATATAATTATAAATATAACAAAATTATAATTACAATTATAATATAAAATATATAATTATACATATATTAATATCGGTATATTATACTAATCTTATCATTATGATTATAATAATCTTATTATTATGGTTATGATCATAATAATCTTATTATTATGGTTATGATCATAATAATATAGGCATGAAAAGATACAGGGCTGAACCAGATAAACTGAATAGAAGAAATAGGACAAATTTCAGGAGAGGGAAATTCAAATTTGCAGGAGAGGAATTCAACAATCTCTGCTGATCAACCGGAGATGAACATCCAGACCAAATGGTGCATCCTAAAGCACCTCCAGGATTCTGGCCCGGTCACCTGGATGGACAGTGGTGGCATTAACTAGACACTGAATACAGGAAGCAAAATTAAGCTGGATTGTTCAATCTGAGGTGCCTTTAGGAGATCCAGGTGAGAAAAATAAAGCAGGCAATATGGTAACAGATCAGGCTTGGAGATACACAGGTGGGAATCATTTGGAAGTAACTCAAATCAGAGTCACAGGGCTGAGCAGGGAAGAATATCATGACTGAGTCATGGGCCAAACTCTGGGGGTTTAAAATAATATAGGACAAAGGAGGGAAAGCAGATGGAGAAGAAGCTGCCAGCAAGATAGGGAGAAAACCAGGAATGTCACAGAAATCAATAGGTTGGGGGAAAGATAAACCACCTTATGAAGGTCCCTTATCATCTGATATAGGAGACAAAGGTCAATGAAGATAAAAAGTGGAAGTCAAAAAAATAGAAGTTTGTCCCTAATGGCTATATACTATATACTTCAAAAAGTTAAATTTCTCTTAGAAATTTCTCATAGAAAAATAAACTTAGATAAAATATAAGCAAATCAAATATAATGTTATATAAAAAGGCTACTCTACATCAGTGGTTGCCAGCCTTTTTGGCACCAGGGGTAAGTTTTGTGGACAATTTTTCCACAGACAGGGGTGGCAGGGTGAGGGTGGGGATGGATGGTTCCAGTGGTAATGCAAGTGACGGCAAGCAGCAGATGAAGCCTCACTCGCTTGCCTGTATTCACCTCCTGCTCTGCTGCCCAGTTCCTGACAGGACCGGTACAGTTCGCAGCTGGAGGTTGGGGACCCCTTCTCTACATGACCAAGTTGGGATTATTTCAGGGATGCAAGGCTGACTGGTATAACAATCAATATAAACAGATTACACACAATCATATTAGCAGAGAAATAGGCTGCCAAAGAGGTAGTATGAAGTATATAGAATCTAGAAAATGGAAGAACTGCCTTAAAAACCAGATAAAAGAAACTCTATTCTATACATTTGTGACAGCCTTATCAGCATATTTATCAACTCTTTATTTACTACAGCAAAAAAGTGTCACAGTCAACACTGCTAGTCACATCCTACCCATCACATATCATAGCTAAGACTACAGTAACTGCTATTCTACTGATTTACTATAAGAATACAATTCAGGGCAGTTTTAATACCAGGGCGTACTCCTAAATATTCCAACTTAATAAGTCAAAGTGACCCAGGTGTCTGTATTTTTAAAAACTCCAAAGATCGCTCTTATATCAGTGGTTCTCAATCGTGGCCTTGGGCAAAGCTTTTAAAAAATATTAATGCCTGGGGCCCATCTTCAGACACTCTGATTTAACTGACCTGAGGTAGGGCCTAGGCATTTTTAAAAGCTCCTCAGGTGATGTTACATGAATAAAATTACATGCATTTTTACAACTGTAAGTTTGAACAGTATGTAGTAAATGAAGCTGATACTAGCTGCACAGTAAAAATGAGCAAGCTTTAGCTGAATATTCCTTCACTCTTCCAGGCATTAAATTACTCTGTTCTGACATTAATTTGTATTTATTTACACATTGCTTACAACAGGTAGTCAAATGTGGTAGAGGATATGTTCTGTTCAGTATTTCCAACTATAGAACTAAAAATTTAAGAACAAGCACTTTGTTTTTAGATTTTTCCCCCATCTTTTTACATGTTTAACCAAAAGAGATGAAGTCTATTTAAATGAAAAATCATGAAAAATTAAATTACAAACATTACTGCTTCAATATTGTTATAGAAAATGGGTTTTACTACAAAAGGAATAAATCTATGCTTAAATAACCATTACAGGTTTTTTGGATTAAAAAGAGCAGAACCACCTAATTTCTACTTTCCCATTCCATGGATCGAGTAATAACTTACCAGTCTACAAGGCAAAGGACCAAACAATGGTTTATCTTCATCACTTAAAATTCTTTCTGTGGTTAAAAATAGTAAAGATGATAAATTTCATGCTTTGTATATTTCAAGTTTTAAAAAAAGTAAAAAAACATTCTTTCTGCCGAAAGCATAATATTGTCAGGTTTTGAAATCTTTAAGTCATTTCACAAGAATTAACTGTGCATGAGAAGTAAAAGTGAAAACACATTACTCTGACTGACTAGAAGCTATAACCACCACTAAAATGAGTGCTCTTGTGGCTGTGGTTAATTTATAAACTGTCAATCTAATATTTTGTCAGTATACTACACTTCCTGCTTCAAAGTTTTTATATTATTGCTTAAGACTGTTGCCCACTTTAAATATCTCATTTAAATACACATTTAAATCTGCACACAACTCATGTCAATGTATGCTTTAGATTTAAAGACACAATTCTAAATCTCTTACCTATGCTTTGGATGGTATATGCACAACTACTCCAACACATTATGGGCACACGGGGATCCTCTTCATTGGGATGAACTTTTAATCCCACCTTATAAGTAGCAGTTCCAAACGTTGCTAACATTTCTTTTATGCTTTCAGAATAAGGGTTCCTGAAGTGAACATGCATAGCATTAGGTCAAAACAATGTGCTCACATCAATCAAATGGTTCAGTTTCTTAACAGCTATCTTCTATGTTGGAATTGAACCCCTTAAACTATCTAAAGACAGTTGTGTGAAAAGGGGGAATTAAAGACATGCAGACAGTCCCTGCCTGAGAGTAGTTATGTTCAACTTGGGTTGGTGGTGATGAGGCACAGGCCGGAAAACAAGGTATTAGGCTGAAGGTCTACATATTAAACTACAGGACCCTTGATCTCTTCCTCCATCTCATGAACATCAGCAATGTATACCCACTGCCGTAGATTTTAGTTTCTCCAGTGATGAATCCTCATGGAAATGCCAGCTTTACACAATGACATTTTCGGAGTCTCAAGAAAAAAAGACTGATAGGGGCCTGATCTCCTCACTGCGAGGCTCATCTGTCAGGAAGCTCCAACCTGCCCACCAGGTATCCACTGAGCTTCCTAGTGACTCATTCTTGAACAGTCACCCAAGGGCCAATAAACGTTTAAGGAAAGAATCAAACATCAAAGAGAGAAACACCAAAACAGAGAAGCAGAAAAAGGAACTCAGGGAAGGGGAGACAGTGCAGAAAACAGCAAATTAATTAAGAAAAAAATCAGTCCAAGAGGGCCAACAATGAGCTAACAGTAGGACTAGCTCGAAGAACAGAAAATCCAAGAAGAGAAAATTATCTAAGGAAAAACCAGAAAAAATTCCCAGAACTGTAGGATATGAATCTTCAAAGAGCCTGTTGAAAACACACATAACAAAATGAATGAAGAAAGATTCACACACCAAGGAATATCACAGAGAAATTCCAGAACACTGGGAATTAATGAGATGACCACAACAGTTTCCAGAAGTAATAAAATTACAAAGGAATAGGAATCAGGTGTTAATTTCTCAATAGGTGCTACAAGTTAGTAAAATAATGTGTTCAACATTTAGATGTGAAGTTATTTCTAACCTATAATTCTATACCCAAACCATCCATCAAGCATAGGGATACAAGCAATGTATTTTCAGACATGGAAAATTTAACATCCAGGCACCTTTCCTCAGGAATCTGCTGAGGCATGCAACGTGAGAGAGTAAATGAAGAAAGAGAAGGATACAAGATCCAGCAAACACGAGGAGCATGGTCAGGGCGAGTGTTAGGGTAAGAGTTGTGCCCTGTCCTCATTGGTGCGAGAGGACAGAGGCTGTGGAAGGAGGGCTTCAGGGAAGAAGATCATCAGATGGATCCAAGCACTAATAGCTACTGCTAGGCAGACCTACAGCAGCATTTAGGACAAAAAGTATTATATACACAGAAAACCAAGTACATAAAAAAAAAGAAAAGGTTAATTATTAACCACAGGAAAACAAAATTGTAGAAGAAAGATTTATCACACAACTTATCAGTATTAACAATTATAATGTAAAATCTGACAAATGATTTAACCAAAAATTGTAGAATAACTACAGGAAGATTGGTGAGGTGTAAGTGAATAGGGAAGAGGTAAAAGCTGAATCCTACATTACTATAGTCTCTGTAAAGATACTTTAAAAAAAAAATGATGAATCAAAACACAGTTGATTAAGCATCTTAATTAGAAATAAGGAAGTAAATAGTAGAAAGAACAAAATGACAGGACTGGGGACGGGAAGGGGGAATGTGGGAGCACATGACTGATGTTTATTCTATTTAAACCTTTTAGTACTATTTTTGCCAGCTTCCCAGGTGGCACAGTGGTAAAGAATCTGTCTGTCAATGCAAGAGACACAGGTTTGATCCCTGAGTCAGGAAGATCCCCTGGAGCAGGAAATGGCAACCCACATCAGCAGCAGTATTCTTACCTGGGAAGTCCCATGGACAGAGGAGTCAGGTGGGCCACAGTCCATAGGGTTATAAAGAGATGGATGCGACTGAGCATGCATACATGCACTACTTTTGCTGAGATATTTCGTATGTGCCAGGCACAGCTGCCAGGTAACTTTAAGTGCATTATGTTACTTTGTAACACATATGAGGTAGGTGTTATTTTCTTCCCTTTACAGATGAGGAAACTGAATGAGGTTAAGTGATTTGCACAAAGTTGCACAGCTAATAAACAGTGGTGCTGGAACTGAACAAATGCAGTCTAGTTTTAGAATCTGGGCTATACTTTGTAACTTACTGGTTATGGGGTAAAATGTGGCCAACTGTGGTGCTGGAGAAGACTCTTGAGAGTCCCTTGGACTGCAAGGAGATCCAACCAGTCCATCCTAAAGGAAATCAGTCCTGAATATTCATTGGAAGGACTGATGCTGAAGCTGAAACTCCAATCCTTTGGCCACCTGATGCAAAGAACTGACTCACTGGAAAAGACCCTGATGCTGGGAAAGATTGAAGGCAAATGGAGAAGGGGATGAGAGAGGATGAGATGGTTGGATGGCATCACCAACTCAACAGACATGAGTTTGAGCAAGCTCCGGGAGTTGGTGATAGACAGGGAAGCCTGGCGTGCCGCAGTCCATGGGGTTGCAAAGAGTTGGACACAACTGAGAGTGTGAACTAAAATAAAGCTGAAAACACTCTGGTTTTGATCCAGAGTTACTAAGAGGTTGGTGGGACCGTAAATAGAAATACAGAAGTCAGCAGGAAGCATGGACTTTGGTGAGGAGGCTGAGCAGCTTGGATTTAGATGTATGGATGAGGTGCTATCAAGGAAAGCCAGATAAAGGGGTGCAGTAGAGAGTCAGCAACACCTAGGAGAAGTTTGTGAGAATTAAACATGCCATGTAGGTCTTAGGTGTTTTTCAGTATTCCTGCATTAAGTCTCAGGATTTATTAAGATCAATGTCCTGTAGCATTTTGCTCCTCTACTTGACAAGTTTATATTCTTACTAATGGCTAATTTCATTTTTCATTTCAAGTGGGCCAAATGTAAAAGGGATAATATACTCACTTAGGATGAAAATCAGGTCTAAATCCTTCAGGAAGGTGCAATTCATCCATATTTTCTAAATTCTTCGATGAGGCAGTAACTACAGAAACAAGCATTTTATGTTCAGTCCCCAATATTTCTATAAATTTCAGCCATAATTTCATTCTAAATTAAAACAGGAAAAATTCCCATAATGATAACTGGAGAAATATACATTCAAAGCATGAAAAGTACTATTGCTCTGGATGAGCTAGACACCTTCCTCAATCACTGTGCTTCTCCTGATAGTGCAACCACTGGAGGAGTATGCTGTTTTGTTTCCTTAAAACCAATGGTATAAATTCTGCTCAGCTCACTTTCCCTCAAGGTCGGAAGTGCAGTGCATACCTATCAAACTTGGGAAGGTTTTGGTAATGCCAACAATAAAGTGAGTCAGCCCATGGAGAATAAAGCCAGCTCTTCGATACTCAGTTACATCTCCCCCACCCCCAGAAGCTCTTCAATAAAATGGGGGAAATAAGTGAGAAGTATCTATCATAAACTACACATGAGTTTGTGTGTTCAAGGAATAAGGAGCAATGTAGCAGTTTCAAATTTAGTTCATTAAGATAAAGAAAATTTGAGTAAGTCAAATTTTAAAATGTGAGGTTTCACTTTTAAAATATTTTAAAACAATTTAATCTGGAACTGTATTTTCCAATGGTCTCAGATGTTAGGGAAAAATGAAAGCAGGTTATCAGAACTTACTAGGAGTACTTTCTTCTTTCCTAAGAACCTGTAATGCTTTTATTTGCTGAGATATTGTTCTAATCCACTGAGTCAGATTTGGTTGGTCTGAAAAATTTAACCTGCTAGAAAAGATTATAGACAGTATTTAGTATTCTGTTGTTGCTTAGTTTAAGATACAAAGACTCCTTAAATCATCACGGGTATATTTTAAACATACTTCAAACATTTAAATACTAAAACAACCAAAAAAACTTGGGGAAAATTTGTTACTTTTAAAAGTTAGAATAGGTATTTGTCAATGGAAATGAAAATGTATTATTTGTCAATATGATGCTACTAATTATTAGCATAAAATTGAGTTATTTGTCAAAAATTTCACTTTTCCAGTATCAGAATTTGCCAGTATTTCTTAAATATCACAACCAACACATCATGGATACTATTTATTGAGTGCTTATTATGCTGCAAGCACCTAGTTATGTTGCAAGCATTTCACAGTATTAGATTTAATCCTCAAAATTTTCTTAATAAAATAGGTTATATTATTGTCCCCATTTTACAGATGAGGAAACTGAGGTTTTGAGCTATGTAACTTGACTAAGGCTGTATATGGGACAGATGTGGCATTCAAACCCAGCTACATCAGACACGATAGCTTGTGTTCTTAACAAATGTGCCGTAACTGACTCTCCTGGGAAAAAAAGCAAAACCTGAACCACAGAAGTGAGTTTTTTCTCTTTACACACAGAGAATTCTATTCTTAATCTTACAGTGACTAATTTCTTTATCAGTTCAAATACAGATATAAGTCAGCACCATGATATTTCTTTTCTAATTAAAAAAGCATGAGCTTACATCATATCTAATGGTATTTTAAGAGCATTTTGTGGTAGCATAGACTAAGACACCATAGTTTGAACTCTTAAAATTGAAGAGAAAAAAACTGACTCTGCTTTAATTTAAACCCAAATAGTACCATAGAAATAAATAGATGATTCATATTCATAAAACTTAATGTCAGGTTTGAATAGGAGATACCATCGAATTCATATTTGAAAGGAAAATGATCATGAATAACTAAAAAGCACACTAAACATCATGAAATAACAAAATTTTACATTTTAAATACACTAACAGATATGCACTTTTTGGCCCAATTCTTCAATTGGCCAGTCAATTGCAAAAAATAATATTTAATTGTTAGTATGCTCAATAAGGTCAGTTTGGGCTGCCCCTCCCCCCACATTGAGTGTCTCAAAAAAGTATGAAGGAGATATTTAAAGCAGGGTCTTAGAAATAAAGGAGACAGTTTTCATGAACCCATGGGAATTTTATATCCTTTATCGTGTTTATGGGTGATCAAGAAACTTAAAATTTTGGTCTGTTCCTTTCTAAAAACTAAAATTGTATCTCATAGGTCAGCTAGAAGAAATGACTAAATAAAAAGTTTGGAAAGTACCTGGAAAACATGCATTTACCTAGAGTGATATTCCCACCCAGCTGTGGTTTATCAGTTCATTACCTTCTAAAGGAAACTACTTCTTTGATACAAAGGTTTTATGAACCAAAACTTACCCATGAAAAACATTTCTTGGAGGAAGCAGCAGAGGAATAACAGTATTACTCAAGCATTCACAAAGGGGACAAAGGAATTCTCCATTTTCTACATCATAGCTTGTATGTAAGCGTAATCTCTGTTGCCTTCGCTGTTCTTTAGCTTGAACGGAATCAAAATACCTTCACAATTAGAAAACATGAGGTATCAAAAACAATGGTAATTTTTTTTTAATTTTTTTTTTTAAATGAGAGCCACAAGCTTCAACATTTTGTTTCCACAAAACATCTAAAAATTAAAATTTTAAAATGACCTCAATTATTTTTAAAAGTGATACTTTAATTTTAAGTTGTAGTAATTAGCAAACAGTCATTCACCAAGTAGCATATTTCTTGGCCCTAGTGCTCTGTGGTTATTCCCGCAGGGCTAGTGCTACTTACTAGGGGTGGTTCAGTACAACTCAATGAGCAGAGTACCAGAATAACGGCACTTCTGCTGCTGCAGAAGCATAGAAAGCACCAAAACAGAGTAAGTTTGAAGTTATTCCATATTAGCTCAGGGAGCCATGACAATCTTGAGAGGTAACTAGGCAAGTGCTAGCATCTTCAGAATCAAGAGTTGTTCACCTTGGACCCGAAGAAAGACATTCTTCTCAGGTTTATACCACTGTAAAAATCCTTTTCTTCATCCAGTCTGTTAGATTTCCCATATTAAAAAATACAGACCCCTAAATTAAAAATTATATTTGATATACTATGAAGTTTCTAAGTCACTCCTTTAAATGCACTGACAAAGCAAATTAATTTTAATTGTTATCTGTTAGGCAGTAATAATGGAGTCTTTTTTTCTTCCAATGTGTTTAGTTTTCTCCCCTTTTTCTAGAATGGAATTTCCTTTATTAAAAAATTAAATTTTGAGTCTTTGGGTAAGCTTCTCTTGACTAATATTAAGAATATAAATTACCTTTGCCAACAGTGTGCATGCATAATATGCCCACAGCTACCAGTATGTATTCCACAAGACAGATCAGGGTGCATGAATAATGGATCATAATTTTCTGCATTATAAAACAAACAGAAAACATAAGAGAAAACTCAAGCATTTAATATTCCTATAACAAATGTACAACGTTAAATTGTGAAATCCTTACTAAGAGCTTGTAAACTTCAAATGAAATGCTAGTTTATTCCTTTGAGATACCAGTAATTTATGCAAGACCCTAGATTATTTAGAATACAGGACTCTCTAATTTTCATTACCCTGAGCAAATTAGTGAAACTTCCTTGAACTGTGAACTGAAACTGGAATCCTGTTGTTGTTTAGTCGCTCAGTTTTGTCTGACTCTCAGCTATGTCTGACTCTGCGACCCTATGGACTATAGCCCCCTGTAGGCTTCTCTGTCCATGGCATTTTCCAGGCAAGAATACTGGAGTGGGTTGTTGTTTTCTTCTCCAGGGAATTCTGTACTTAAGTACATCTAATTTTTTGAACACATCACGTTTTCAGGGCACTGAGAGACTCCTATTTCCCACAAATGATGGAGCTGTCTTTAATGCCTTCAGGGCAGCTGGGTCACAATGATCTCGAACGAAAAATATGTCCTGGCAGTAGTGGGGCGGTCCCTAGAGGATATTCTGCTTAAGGACACTCATGCAGAGAAGAGCCACAATTACTGTACGAGTCATAGGTGCAGCCAAGTACCAGGACAGTAGCCCAGTCCAGAGCAGGGAAAAAGGGCAATTCACAGTCTTCTGTTCTGGCACTAATTTTTATATTCAAAGGAGATGAAAAATGAAGACAAACATAAATTGGCTAGCTGACTTCTTTGGGAATTCTTGGAATTCTCTACATTAGTTAGCATAATTTTAGAAATTCTCTAACAGTAAAATTACTCATTTCAATTTGCTTTATATAATAGAATAGTGCAAATTTCACAGCATAAAGAAATCTTTAATGATCTAAACTGTGAAAGCCTTAAAAAAAATCCACTTATAGCCAGTCAGTTTTCCTAAGCAGGTAACAAACTAAATACAGGTGATAACTTTATCTTCAGCCTAGAATGAAATTTGTAAACCATCTGGTACAAATGATCATTTCTTAAGATGAAGCAGACCAATCTTTCTTAACAAGGGGGCTTGAGAGCCACACTCTGAAGACTTCCCATGTAGGGAAAAGGCAATTTTACCAGTGAGCTCTCAAACTTCCTTCTAGTAATACAGTGTGAAAGGCACTGGCTAAACAAGTGCCTTGGAAATTAAGACAGCTCCTGCTCTCACGACGTTTACTGGTATCACTGAGGCACATGCACATATAAACAAATAGAAGAGTAGAAACATCAAAGTATCTATGGTGGACACAAGGTGTAGCCCAGATGCCCCTGCAGGAATGAATGACTTACTCCATCAGCTGTTAAAAGGGAGCACTCAACTATTATCCCTCTTTAAGAGACTTTGCTCAGGGTCACACTGCTTTGCTCAAGGTCACACCTCTTTCCAGAGGCAGCCCACAACCAGTTTATTATCAGTGTCAGGGTATAAAAAACCCACCCCCTTACCCCAACTCAGGACAGCTTTGAGCTCTATCTAGCTCCAGAGCGCCTATGGGGTTGGCTAAGGTCTTCTGGGAACTGTACCACACAGCTCAACTTCTCCCTCTGGCCAAACCTGCTTCCTTCCCCTCCATTCCATAGATACTGATTCCAAGACTCCTGAAGAATGTCCTGCACTACACGGTAGTCTCTATCTCAATAATCTAAATGAGAATCTGGCTCAAGGACTGCTTCTCACAAGGCTTACTCATCAGGATTACACCCTGGAACCATCCATGAGAAAAAATAATTATTGTTATTTCAGTGTGTCAACTAATTATTGGAACTTTACAAGTCTGAAGAATGGGAAAGACTGTTAAGTACCAAAGTATGTTAATGTTCTATCACAAAGGACAGCTTTCCTTCGAATCCCTGCTATTTGTCAGCTGTGTACTTCAGGCATAATACTTAACCCACTGGAATGTTTCTGCATTTGCCAAGTGAGGAATTCCCACCCAAGTTACCTGCCCAAGATACCAGCAAGCCTAGAGAGTTATCATCAGATTAATAAAATCTCTGTATGTCACTTACCATACTAAGTGGCACTCACTATTAATAGGCCAGTTGAGGACATAGCTATGACTTACCTGGATCCTGAATGAATTTACTTCTGTCTTTTGATAACACAGTTGATCTCTGCACAAATGCTGCCAGGACCATTGCCTTGCTTTCTGCATTCACCTCTTGCTCTTCCTGACACAATATACAGGTGACACACTGTCTCTGTTCAGGGACCCGAGTCTGTGCTGGGCCCAATGCTGTAAGAGTCATATCTGAAACCACAGGGCTGCAATAAAAAGGTTATGAGAATAATTAATGAGCCTAAGAAGTTTCTATAGAATCACAGAACAGTAGATTTTAGGTATGTACATATTTAAAACACAGTTTTGATGACTTGAGAGACAGTCTTTCATATGTATCAAAATTATCTCCTTCAGTTCTCACAGCAATCCAATATATAACACAGAAGCCAGATGCTAAGTTAACAGAGCCTAGTGCACTCATTCATTTATGAATGTCAAGGGTTTTTTGAATAACTTACATTTTAAGTATACACAGGAATTATTCTATCTATAATCAGAGACATGCTCATAATTATATGCTAATTAGCTCAGATTTCTAAGAGTAAATCCTCCAACTACAAGGCCACACAATTTTTCTATCAACTCTTCTAAATTACTCTAGGATTAAGTGTACTTATAAAGAAAAAAGGGGCTTCCCCAGTGACTCAGCAGTAAAGAATCTCCTTGCCTTGCAAGAGACACAGGAGATGTAGGTTTGATCCCTAGGTTGGGAAGATTCCCTGGAGAAGGAAATGGCAACCCACTCCAGTATTCTTGTCTGAAGAATCCCATGGAGAGAGGAGCCTGGCGGGCTACATAGTCCATGGGGTCACAGAGTCAGACACGACTGAAGCGACTTAGCACACACACATGCATGCAAAAAAAGGAAAAAAACCCAAACATCTCCCTCAATTGAGAACCCCTGGTCAAGCGTTTCAAAAACTGTGATTAATTTTTACCCATTATCAAGTACAGCAGAGACAGAGGAATCCAGTTCTAACGTCTGCTGAAAGAGTTCTTTGTTCTCATCAATAAAGTGCCGCTGCATCTCAGACATCTGAGCCATGATCTTCTCTCTGCGTAATCTGGCAATCTCAGCTTTTCTCTTCCTCTCAGCTTTGTCTTTGTCTCTCGAACTCTGAAATTACACTTCATTTAATTAGACCACTAGAGGCTAAATGCACATGTTTCCCCCAAAAGAGAAATATTTTTATTGTAAATACTAATTAGATTTTTAATCAACTTAACATGCTAAAGAAAAAAAAAAGGCAGTCCAAAAGATTGCTACAAAAATAAACAAACAGTGCCACAACTTCTTTGGATTTACATGTTTGTGAATAATATCAACTACCAACTTACTGCAGATACATTTAATTGCTTAAAGTGACCTTGCCACAACTTTTCAGTATTACACTTTACATCTTTTACCTCTTCCATTATGGTTCCTTCTGTCTCTGCCACAGGACTGGTGGATGAACTCTCCCTTAACTTCTTAATAGCATTAAAAGTCTATGAAAAAAAGTATCAGTTACTCTGAAGCTATGAAACATTATAAAATTTAAAGATAAACATTTAATATTTTTCACAAAAAGCAGAGTGATTTAGGAAACTTTACCTTTAATATCCACTTAATCATATCTTTGTGGACTTCTAGGTAGGGAGCATTCTGCAGTGTTTCCAGCATAGCTAGTATACTAGGTGAGTTGTTTGGAGCCTCACCAGGTTCTAAGGTGGAAGAAAAAATGGGCATGTGAATAATAGTTAAGACTTCATAGTGCTTGCTGCTGCTGCTGCTAAGTCGCTTCAGTCGTGTCCAACTCTGTGCAACCCCATAGACAGCAGCCTACCAGGCTCCCCCATCCCTGGGGTTCTCCAGGCAATAGTGCTTACTACCAGGCAAAAGAAGATAAAATGAAATTGCTTATAATATCGGCCCATCATTTGATTACAGCTCTTTTAGAAATTTTCAATACTTCTCAAAATGTGACATATTTGTATTTCACAAACAAGCTGTTAACAACTAGAATGCTTTCATCATTCAAAAACTGACGTCTTACACCATATGATTATTCTAAGATAACCTCTAGCAAAATTCAATAAAAACCCAGCTGAAAGGTCTACCTGAGATTTTACAAGTCTAGGAAAATGAATTAGATCTGATAAGTACACAGGCTCTGATAAAATACACAGGTAAATACAGATAACCTCAGAAAATTGGATTCAATATAATCTACTTCAAACCTGTATGATCAAATAAAAGAGGTTATACTACACTTAAAAAATCACTGATATGTTGAGTTAGTTTAGTAGAAGTTGTATACATACTCGATATCTTCTGTGTGAAGGTAAATGTTATGACATGCTCCTCCATGACATTCTCTAAATGCTGTTTTTCTTCTTGTAGTGCCATTCCAATTAAATGTAATACCTAAAATACAAGTACATAATTTTGTAAGAAAAAACAAATAATAATCCACTACTGAAAAAAGAGAAATCAAACTATTAAAGATTAAGTATAGTAAAAAAATAATTCAAAGTACTAATTTTTATTAAATCCAAACTCTAAAGTTCATTTTCTAATAAAGATTTCCAAGCAAGGAAACAAAAATTTCTATTTTAGCTAGGAAGAAAATTCAATTGCAAATTCTTAAGGTAAGTTAAAATTACTAACAGCTGTGACTAGCAATTCATATAATTTTCAGTTTTATTCCATCCCTACTGCTGCTGCTAAGTCACTTCAGTTGTGTCCGACTCTGTGCGACCAGGCTCCCCCAGCCCTGGGATTCTCCAGGCAAGAACACTGGAGTGGGTTGCCATTTCCTTCTCCAATATTCCATCCCTACACTACAGTCTTAAAAACCACTGATTCTAAGGATCAGTGGTCAAATAATTAGACCTGAAAGCATCGATCACATAATTATCTAATCTATAATACTAGTTTAGTTTTTCTAAGGACTAAAAATCATCTCAGAAAGAGACATACTTTTATCTCTAATGCCACATCATTTATAAAGATGTTCAGCATACCTATGAAAAATTCATTGCTAGACTTCTAAGAATATAACTACACTGAATCTGTCTGATCTTTATTGTTCTTTACCCTTCTCCCCAATTTTTGAAGGAGATACGTGTGTGGTGTCTCTGTACCTTTCCCTATACATAGGGCTGCTGTGATTGTCAAAATACTTAGAAGAACATTGGTGTGAATGACGTAAAGCCAATGTATACATAAGATAAATGATGTTCATTCCTCTTTTCTCCATCGTTTCCCACAAATCTTTTGCTCATATAATACTGATCGTCTCCAGTACACCACAACTCCATGCTTTTACATTTTATTATTTTTAATTTCTGTAATCTAATTTTATTTTTTAGTTTAAACTTTTTATTATTGGGGTATAGCCAATTAACAATACTGTGATAGTTTCCGGAGAAGGCAATGGCACCCCACTCCAGTACTCTTGCCTGGAAAATCCCATGGGTGGAGGAGCCTGGTAGGCTGCAGTCCATGGGGTCGTGAAGAGTCGGACACAACTGAGCGACCTCACTTTCACTTTTCACTTTCATGCATTGGAGAAGGAAATGGCAACCCACTCCAGTGTTCTTGCCTGGAGACTCCCAGGGACGGGGGAGCCTGGTGGGCTGCCGTCTACAGGGTCGCACAGAGTCGGACACGACTGAACGGACTCAGCAGCAGCAGTAATAGTTTTAGGTGAACAGTGAAGGGACTCAGCCATACACACATGTATCCATTCTCTCCCAAAATGCCCTCCCATCCAGCCATGCTTTCACATTTTTAAGTGTATGTTTATAAACAGGAGGGGAGTATACATATGCAAATATCTTAGCCAGTGGGATACTTGAGGCTGCTGAGACAATGGGAAACAGTAGCTTTGAAGCAAGGCTCACCATCTGAATTCTGCCTTTGCTATTTTGAAGCTACATGCCTTTAGGGAGTTCCTCTAAGCCTAACTTCATCATTTTTAAAATGGGAAAAAACATTAGCTTCCCACTAGAGTTTTGAGGCTTACCAGTATGGTACATAAAAGTGCCTGGCAAGAATAGGCTAATTCTATTAACTGAGTATTATTATTATCTTTCTTTCTAGTTGAGTAACATGGACCAGTTAATTGACTCTCACTGAACCCTGCCTTCCTCATCTATACAGAAGAAAAACTATCTACTATCTACATAGGGGTATTATGTGAATTTAGTGAGATAATAATTTATGAATGACTTACATTCATTAAAGCTATAAAGTAAAATACAAACAAAAGGTTCTGAACTTGCCACTAATTAGCTATAGGACCATAGGTACCTGACTTTCAATTTCTTCAATTGCAAAATTAAGTATTAATGAACTCACAAGTTTTTAAAGAGAATTAAGTAAAAAACAAATGTAAAGATAACACATTATACAAATATCAGAGTACTGTATAAACAAAGACAGATCAGGACCAGTCAGTGAGAGGCAGATCTGCCAACAAGAGCAGGGTAATCACAAACACGTGGTGTAAAAACATCTGCCAAGCTCTCGTTTTTATCCTTAGACACAAAAATAGAAATAAAATACTTTATTTCAAAGTAAGATAACACTACATTTTAACTGAAGTGTCCCATGTACAGATATTGAAAGACTATTTTGTACTTTGGTTTCTACTACAAAACCACTGAAATATAAATAATAATGTCTTCAAACTTACCCTTTGCAGCATGGACTCAGACCAGATATGTCCACTATGTTCTACAGTCCACTGCAACACTGTCCTCATGATTAACAACATGACATCTGACTGCAAAATGTTAACCAGACTTGCAAACAGAGGGCAGAATGGGGGCAAAACTGGAGGCGGAAGTGCTGAAAATAAAGATATTACTGGCTTCTTTTGTAGAACATGCTTTAAACCAAACCAAAGCAAAAAAACTATGACCTTATTACATACTTTTGATAGCCTTCAAAGAATATTTGCATCTTAAAGCTATATTTTACCTTCTCAGATCAGTTAAATGCATAAAAGTAGCTCCGTAAATAGCAGTAGTATAAAAGAATGTCTTCCTTTTCCCTAGAAATATCTGAAGATCTGAGATAAAACTGAGATAAACTCAGAGGTGACTCAGTACAAGACTACGTCTATACTAGCCCTTTAAATGTTCATTCATTCAGAAAGCTTACATTTAAATCTTTCACTTCACTAAGGATCATTATCATAGTCTATACAAAACAACCTTTAACAATTAAGAGACTGACATGAGATTTTGGGAAAGATTAAAAATACCTGTATCTTCTTTATTTTGTCTTTTCAATTTCCGTTGAGCTTCCTCTGCCTAATAAAAATGAATTAATTTGGACACAGAATAAGTAATAGGAAACAATATCCGAAACTACTGATATAAGTTAATCTTTCTCATACTAACTTCTGATTTTAGGAAATTTCTATCCTTAATTTTGTCATCACCCTGAAACTGATATCAAGGTTAATTTCCCCTTCCACTAAGAGAATCCCCCAGGTGGATTCTTTCTTGGTTTAAAATTCAGGGGAAACATGTATCAACCAAAGTCAAAAAATTATTTAGGTTTGAGCTCTATATCATGTATCAAAAATGAATAAACACTGCTATATATAAAACAGATAACCAACAAGGACCTACTACATAGCACAGGGAACTATAATCAATATTTTATAATAACCTATAAGGGAAAAGTATCTGAAAAACTACATATTATATAAAGACTGAATCACTGTATTGTATACCTGAAACTAACATAACATTGTAAATCAACTATACTTCAAAAAAAAAAACCAACCAACCAACTAGGAAACAAAAGCTTCATGCTTAAGTTTCGTTTAATGCCATTTATTCCAAACTTATTTTTAAGAGTAAACTGCTAAAAGGCAAAATTTAACTAGTTAAATTCCATAAGTCACCATGGGAAAACATAATGTTAAGCACTAGCAATTCCGAAATGAGTGTAAAACAGGTTAACTGATTACCATAAGGTTGATGATTTGTCTTCAAAAGCCAATAAAATACATACAATTCGATATGTGTAGGTACGTGTATAATTATATAGATCTCTTTTATGTATGCACAAAGTACTAAGGGGAAAACCCCATATGTTAAGTGGTGGTATTATAGGTAATCTGTACTTTCTTCTTTATACCTTTTCATATTTTCCGAATTTCCTACAATAAAAATGTGTCCTTTTTCAATCTGTGTGAAAAGCAGTAAAAGTTGTTTAGGAAAAAACAAAAACAAAAAAACTCCAAGCAACCCTTTCCCAATATACTTTTAATTTTCCCAATTACCTTGGATTGCTCTGCCCTTGAAAAGTGATAGAAATACAAATTGAACTCTTTGGCACACTCTGGTTTCAGTTCATACATGCCTCGTCCTGTTAATCCAGGTTTCCTTTGGGGAAGAAAAAAATTCTTAAATCTCATATACTGGACTTCCTTTGTGGTCCAGTGGTTAAGAATCTGCCTGCCAATGCACGGGACATGGGTTTGATCCCTGATCTGGGAAGATTCCACATACCACCAGGCAACTAAGTTTGTGTGCTGTTACTACTGAAGCCATGCTCTAGAGCCTGTGCTTCACAAGAAAAGCTACCACAGTAAGAAGCCTATACAACTAGAGAGAGCCCATGCATAGCAATGAAGACCCATGGCAGCCAAAAATTTAAAAAAAAATAATAATTTAAAGATCTCATAACCTGCTGGTGAGCATAAGCTGGAACTGCTTTCTGTGGATTCATTTGGGAATCTATATCCAAAGCTTTATGTACATCCATTTTTATCTAGCATGTCCACCGTGGATTTATTCTAACTGGACACGGGAATGTGACGGTCATTGTAGTGACAGCAATTTGAAGTCTAACAATAAGGGACAGGTAACACACATTACGCCATCTCCAAACAATCGAAAACTATTAAAAGTGATGTTAACTTCTATATTTTGACATGTAAAGATGTCTATGAAAAGTTCTACCAAGTGAAAAAAGCAGGTGTAATTTGGGTTGAGAGAATTTTTTTAAAATAATTTATTTATATTTATTTTGGCTGTGCTGGGTCTTTGCTGCTACATGGGCTTTCCCTGGTTGCAGAGAGCAGGGGCTACTCTTGGTTGCGGTGTACAGGCTTCTTCTTGCAGTGGTTTCTCTTATTGCAGAACAGCGGCTCTAGGTGCATGGCTTCAGTAGCTGCTGCACTTGGGCTCCAGACCACAGCAGTTGTGATCTAATGTGGGCTCAGCAGTTGTGGCACATGGGCTTAGCTGTTCCATGGCATGTGGGATCTTCTTTGATCAGGGATTGAACCCAGCCTTCCTGCATTGGTAGGTGGATTCTTTACCACTGAGCCACCTGGGAAGTCCCTGAGAGTCTCTTTTCTAGTCTTTTTTTTTTTATACTTCCCCAAAAAACATGTATTGTTTTTAAAATCAATAGAAATAAAGACACTGTCATTGAAGTGAGGAGCAAAGAAAAAGCAGGATTAAGAAACTGCCTCAACAACCTTAAGGGGAAACTAGTTTACTGACTGGCTGACACACTAGACACCAAGGAAAGCATGACTCGGAGGCTGACCCACCGCTTAGGCGGCACATACAAATGGAAGCAAAGGAAGCACAATGCATGCCCTTAAGATCAGGTTAATTTCAGCTATTTGAAACTATCAGCTATGAACACCTATTTTGAATACAATTGAAAATTCTCATATATCTACTGTAAGTTGCTAAATAGGGCTAGATCATAAAAGAGAAATGTCAGTGAGAAATCTAGTTCAGAATTACAAGTCTGAAAATGGTTGTCACTCTCTGAAAACAACAATTTTATTCTTACTTCCATCAAAGGAAACACTCTAAGAAAAATTAATGTATAAAATCAAATCAAATGTGAAAAAATAGAAAATAAACTCACTTGAAATGGGCAACTGCTTCAATCACACTCTCCATGCCAGTCTCCTTGTTCTCCTAAAGGTACAGGAAATAAATGTGTTTTATGTTAATAACAGTATCTGCTAGCAGTCTGAGCATTGTGCTTTTATCTCATTAAGCTTCATAAAGAAATTGTATAAAGTGAATATACTACTATCTCAGTTTCTACAGATGAAGATTCCATAGGAAACATGATTAATATGCAGTTGGGGAAATTTACTTGGTAAGCTAACATTCATTCAGATTGATACAATTAAAAACAAGTCACCATATGAAATCAAGGTGACAGCTTTCAAAAGGAATGAAATAAAATCACAAAGTATACATAACATTTAAACAAAATTTATATCTTTGTAATATTTTCTGAAATAGCTATACTAATTTCTTATCTATCTTCATTAAAACAGCATTTTCCAAATCATATCTTATTTGTGACAAGATGTTAACAGGACTTGTGTGAATAAAAGAATTCTCTGGTCAAAAATGTTTGGTAGATATAGATGCCATCACTTTGTACAAGGTATTTGCATTTTTCAAATGCTGTTTAAATTTCTTCCTATTCTAACATCTAAGTGAAACTATAATTGTTCCCTCATTTCCTGCATTAAAAAGTACCTGCATACACAACTAGAAATGGAAATGGCAAAAGTAGCCCATTAACAGAGACCTAAAAAAAAGTACATGTAATTTTTATTCTGGATACTTAGTGATATTAAAAATTATTATTTTTTTAGGTGTGATAACTAGCAAATGCACAGGTGTTTTTCTAAAAGCTTGTAACTTTTGGATCAACCTTGGCACTCCTGACATTTGGATTAGATAGGTCATTATTGTGAGAGTCTGTCCTGTACTGTAGGATGTTAAGAGTATCCTGGCCTCTGTTGAATGGATGCCAGGAACACACACACTCAGGCCTGAGTAGTGACACTGTCAAATGGTCCCCTCCCGGGGTGGGGGGTGCCAAAAGTGTCCCTGGGTGAGAACCACTATTTTAGATACATACAATTCTATTTATAGATGAAATGGTAAATCTGGTATTCTCCACAAAATAACCCAGTGAGGGTGTACAGATTAGTGGTTAGAGTAGAAATAAGACTGGTCATCTGGTGAAACTGGCGATGGGTTCATTATACTATGTTCTCTATTCCTATAGATGTTTGAAATAAGTTTGAAATAAGACAAAGTTTAAGATAAGTATTACAACTCCACAATGTTTAAATCCCAGAAGAATGAAAATTAAGGTTCAGAGTTCTAATCTATGTTTCAAATATGGGAAAACATTGTGAAAAACCTTTCCCAACTGTAATTGGGGTTTCTGAAAAGCCCCAGGGCTGAAAAATAGGTGGCATGGGACCTTAAGATTCTAGGAGGAAAAATAGCTACAACTGATCTACGAATGCCCATATGAATGTTAATTTACATTCACTAAAATGAGAGGAATGGCTTAGCAGAGTCTTTGGATGCTTTAGAAGGAAAAAACTCTAGCAAACTTTAGTTTATTCAACATAGCTGAGTAGGTATTTCTAGGTTATAAAGCGTTATCTCTATCCATCACAACTTTGTATTAAACATCCTATCAACAATTCTTCTTTAATGGATATGTAAATTCCGTTCTAAGGAACACGTTTTCTTTTACTCAGTAGCCTTATCTCTTTCAAGGCTTCGCTATGAAGGATTCTATTTCTTTGCTGCTTTCCACTCCTAGTACCAGTATTTTCTTTTTCTATTTATTTCTAATAAGAGTGACTAGAGTTATACATGTGCTAGCACTGTAGTTTTTACAACTGTGGAGAAGGTATACAGAAGTCAGTCTATACACACACTAGACGGACAGTTAAAGGTTAAATGTTTCCATATATTTATGGAAGGGTTTATGGAAGGATTTCCATGTATTTTTTAAAATGTAGGTACTTACATCTTCAGGTAAAGACTTTACCAATTCACTATGAGCCATAGGTTTGATGCTCAACTGATGGATAATCTCTCGTTTAATCTCATCTGTAGCATTAACCTGTCCAACTCCAGGACTAAATCTCTCTCCTGTCAACAATGAATAAGTACATATATACACACTTAACAATCATAATATTTGTAAGCAACACATATTTATAATTCATGAAACACAATATATTTTTCTTTCTGTACATTGGAAAAGCAATGACTGGTCAGGCAATAAAGCAGGGTGAAAGCAGCTCCCAGTCATCTTTTTGAGCCTCTGACAAAGCAGGTGAGTGTAGTCCTTAGCCATGGAGAGAGAACTCTGGTTGCTGTTTTCAAAGAATGAGATCAGAAGGTGGGAAGGGACTAGCAACAGAGCTGTACCAGCAGCCTAGGAAATTGCTTTCAAGTCATCTGCCATGTGGTAGGAGGAAGGGAGCCCTCCTTTGCCCTTTGATCTAGTGGCAAATAAGGTATCACCTTCTGAGATCTCCTTCTTTGGTATTACATCCTGACAGCAGCCAGGATTCTTTGCTCCAGGACTGTTGAGAGTCTGAAACAATACGGGAAGAGGGAGAAAGTAAAGCACACAACAGGAAAGATGGAGGCGACGGGACTGAAAATATAGATAGTGAGAACACTTGCGCACCACAAAGCCATGGGCAGAAACACAGCTAAGATATAAAGTAACAATAAATAGCTCCTAAATATCCTATTCTTATTTGCTAAATTCTCCTGTCCCGTTTTATTCCTAACTCACAATTTTCCAGTTTATCCTGCGTTAGCAGTTGTCCTCTTCCCTTCTTCCAAAGCACTGCAGTGCTATTACTCTCATCATTACAGTAACCAGAGGGGAAAACAAAAATATATACTCTAATCTCCTTCCCCTAAAACTGAGTAACTGTTCAAACAGAAGAAACAGTTCAGATTCTAAACTACTTGCTACCACAAAATTCAATACAGGACTTCCCTGGTGATCCAGTGGTTAAGAATCTGCCTGCCAATGCAGGGGACATGGGTTCAGTTCCTAGCCTGGGAAGATTCCATGTGCTGTGGGGCAACTAAGCCCATGCGCTACAACTACGGTGCTCTGCAACAAGAGAAGCCACCACAATGAGAAGCCCGTGCACGCCAGCTAGAGAAAGCCCCACACAGCAACAAAGACCCAGTACAGTCAAAAATAAATAAATAAAAATTTTAAAAGTTTTTCAAAAGTCAATATAATACATAAATGTTTCAAAATATCCAAACTTACCAACAAGCATTATAATGAGGTATAGCATTTCTTCTATTAGAGTGTTGTTCTGCTGAACTAAATCCTGAAACCATCGGGGGCAATGGAAGAGAGCAAGTTCAGAGATAAGAATAAGAATCATCTGTATTACCTCAGATGATTAAAATAACCAAAAAGAATGAAAGGCGCTTCTCTAACAATTATGTTGCGGTCTCATAAGGCATGCTCTTACCTTATGAGGAGTCTCAGAACTAATTTTCTTCCCATAATCTGGGGTACTGAAAATCTGATAAAGTTCAAAGCGGCTAAGCATTATCATCAGGAAATGATTTGGATCCATCATGGAGACACCTGTCTTTTTTTAAAATGTATGAAAGAAAGGAAGAGAGGAAGGTCAAAAGGGCTACTAAACAATTAGTGAGACATATTTTGGTTTGCACAAGAGAAAGCAGCTTACTCATTCATCAATTCCAATAAAAGATGAGGACTCATTTAGCCCCAGTCCTTACTTGTGATAGCTACAAGTGTGGACAGGAGTCTATGCTGGTAAAACAAAACAAAACACGCCCTGAACCCACATATCATAATAACATGGACTATACGTTCTCTTCCCTTTTATGCTTTGAATTAGTTGTATCCCTATAAATTCAGTTCAAGGTTTTATGTCAGTGTTGTCACTGTCAGGGATACGACTCTGAGAGAAATGTGGTATAGTAATAAAACTTTCAGTATTTTTTAAAAAATGCATATATATTAAACTCTTTTCAAGAACTCAAACTAATTTTTAGTAATAAATGCTATACTAAGTGAAATGCTGGCTTTTAAATATTAGTTTTAATTCTCTTATAATTCCATTTGTATAGATTCTCAATCAACTTGCATTCTGATTTTTTGAACCAATAGTTTTTGAAATTTACATTTTGTAACTTATTCTATAATTTCTAAATCCACTCAGCAATAATATGGAAACACTGCTTTGTGACAAGCACTGTGCTACATAAGTGGACATAAAAAGGACCAAGGGAGCTGTCACAGTTTAGTGTAGAGGAAGGAAAGGGAATAGGCAACCACAATCCAGAGTTACGAATGCTCTGGTGGGGATAAGCATCATGCTATGGGCCCTCCCCAAAAGGATACACAGCCATGTTTAGTATGTCAGCTTTCTGGAGAAAGTGATGCTAAACTAAACATGAAGATATGCAGGAAAACAAGACAGGCAGCAAACAGAAAAGGAAGAGGGTGGGGTGCACAACCTAGGTAAGAAAAGAAAGAAACGTACAAATTTTAAGACTTAATGGTATATGACAAATTCAGGGAGTTTTTCACATAGTTAAGTATTGAAGGCCTTGAAAATCAGTTTGAGGGATTTGGGGCTTTATAATCAGAAGACAGTGAAGAAAGGATGGCTTTCAGATTTCTGACTCTAATAACTGTATAGATTGTTGAACAATTCACCAAGGTAGAGAAACTCTGAAGATAGGAAGAAGGTATGGAGGACACAGGATTTATTTTGAATATGTGAAATACAAGATGTGTTCAGGAAACCAGCTGGAAATGTTCAGTTATTTTAGCCATATGAATTTGGAGCTTAGTAGATAAGGGCTAGGTGGCTTCCTTGGCAGCTCAGTGGTAAAGAATCTGCCTGTAATGCAAGAGATGCAGGTTCGATCCCTGGGCTGGGAAGATCTCTGGAGAGGAAACGACAGCCCAGTCCAGTGTTCTTGCCTGAGAAATACCACGGACAGAGGAGCCAAATGCACTACAGGCCATGGGGTTACAAAAGAGTTGGACACAACTTAGCGACTAAACAACAACAGATAATGGATAGATCGAAGTTACAGATTTGAGAGTGATCCTAAGTGTCTGGGTCCAGTGAAAATAACAAAAAGAAAAACTCCCTCAAACCTTTAAATTTAATGCTTTTAATTCATTACCTGAAGCATTACTATATCCTTATCAAACATTTCACGTCTACATTTCACATTGTGGTAGTAATAAATCTGAAAAAAAAAAAAAAGTAATTATGTTGGGTAAACAGGTTTTTATTTGTGCAGTTCTCTCCTCTCCCCACTCACCAAAAGACCACATGGCTTTCGTGCACGTGAGTATATGAACATGCAAACATGCACACACAATGCGGTTTCCCCAGCAGTGAGCGCTATCTCAACAGAGATTAATTAGACATTTCCAGATTGTAGTATGGAAACTCTATGGAACTTTATGGTTCACATTTTGCAACGAACTTTCTGGGTCTCCTAATAAAGTTCTTTCAATGAGATTTATAGCTATCAAAAGTAGAGAAAAATCCTATACCAAGTCTCAGTGAGGTTTAAAAATTAAAACCTCAATTTCAGAGCTATACTAACAGAACTTTTATCTTTTTTAAACCAATTTTATAATTAAAGTAGGTGAAATCTTGATTTTTCATTATGTTTTTAAAAATATCAAGCTTTGTTCTAAAAATGACTTCAAGTGAAAATTAAGTTCATTTCTACTTTTGATATTGTTTCTTAATAAAATATGAATAAAAGCTCTAAGAAACTTTTGGTTTAACATTACATCTATCTTGTCAAACAGTTTTTAATAAAACATTTTTAAGGTTCATTTCCAGTGGCCATTCAATAGTTTTAATATAGATGACTTTCGATGACTATTATAACCTCCACAGAAACTAAAGAATGGACTGAGAACTCTTCACAGAATTAAAAACCACTTACCTGGTTTACGAGAGAGAAACCATTTCTTCTCCACATTCCTGCATGTACTTGGGCACATAAAACAAGACATCTAAGAGGGTGTTCTATCAACATGGGTGGGCTAAGTTCACTCTGTGTATACAAAAAAATGACAAAAATCTCAATTCTATAAAGAAGACTGGTTTAGAGATGGAAACTTTATATAAAATACAAGTCAAAACTATTTTAAGGTATGTCCGTGTGCTAGTTAATTTTATGTGTGGACTTGGCTGGACCATGATACCCAATTTTTGATTACCACCAGTCTAGATGTCGCTGTGAAGCCATTTTTTAGATGTGACTAGTATTTAAATCAGTATACTTTATGAGTAAAGCACATTACTCTCCATGATATTGGTGGGCCTTTTCCAATAAGCTAGAAGGCCTTAAAAGAAAAGACTGAGGTTTCTCCAAGGATGAAGAAATTCTGCTTCCAGCCTGCCTTTGGATTTCAGACTATAAGATCAACTCTTAATCCGCCAGATTGCCAGGTTTAGTTCGGACTTGCCAAATCCCTTGAGTATGTGAGCCAAATCCCTACAATAAATTAATCTGTCTTTTCCTGTATACACACACATATACAAACACACACTCAGGTATACTATGTAATGATCTGATATTTGCGGTTCAATTTCTGGCTTGGGAAGATCCGGTAGAGAAGGGATAGGCTACCCACTTCAGTATTCTTGTGCTTCCCTAGTGGCTCAGCTGGTAAAGAATTCGCTTGCAATGCGGGAGACCTGGGATTGATCCCTCAGTTCGGATGAGCCCCTGGAGAAGGGAAAGGCTATACCCACTCCAGTATGGCCTGGAGAATTCCATGGACTGTATAGTCCGTGGGGTCGCAAAGAGTCAGATATGACTGAGCAACTTTCACTTTTTCTAATTATGAAATGATGACCATGGTAAGTCTAGTAACCATCTGTCCCCATTCAAAGTTATTACAATATTACTCAGCACATTCCTTGTGCTGGATATTATATTCTCATAACTTATTTATTATCTAACTGGAGGTCTGTAATAGGTATTTACTTTTAAATGTTTGCACTACTTACTAGAGGTAGGAGCTCTGGAAATTTATATGCCACTTCACTTTTGCTTAACAACACATGCAAACCTGCATGGAAAACAAAGATAGAAGTATTTCTATAGGTGAAAGTAATTTAGATTAAAAAAAAAAAAAAAACTAAACTAAATATTTGCTCAACTTTATATCTAACTCCCTTTCTGTGTCTCTTTGGAAACCTATCATATTACACATTAAGATACAAAATGAACTGCATCCATAAAAGAAGCTTTCCAACTGTTATTTTCATGAACCTCTGTATTAAAGGCATGCTTAGAACCAGAGTCTTAATTACATGTACCAACATACACTGATTAAATTTTACAGAAGTAAATGTTAGAAGTGCAAACATAGCAAAAGCAGCTATATAACTATCAAAGCAATTTATATGTTAAACCAATTTTAAGGGTCATAATCGACTGGATCATGAAGTTTGTTCCATTTAAAGTACAGTAGCAAGAGATCCTCCTGGCAACTGAACTGAGAAACTGGCCATGGAATTCAAGGTCTACTGATTCTGACCTCAGAATTCAGTTCCCCAGAATTTCCAGTTTAGGATCAAAGCCTCTTTCGTCCCTAATTGCAAAGGGCTTTTCATAACTCAACTTTAGTTAATTCTGCTAGCTAAGAACTGTCCTATTTATGTTGTTGTCTAAACAGAAAGTGCTTTTTACAGTCTCATCAATAGATGCAGGCTGCTTGGTCAAGCCTGGTTTGAAGCTTTCCTCATCCAAGAACACCTGTATTGAGAATTCCATTCTAACAATGTGCACTCAGCCTCCATGAGCATAGCCTCCAAGTTGTTCTTGAACTGCTCTGTGTATGTTCACTTGGCTCTCCAGTTAGATTATAAGCATTCAGGCCAAAGTTTGCCAAACACAGGAAGATAAAATGCTCAAAATATTAGAGGACTGAGGGGGGTAAATACCTTGGCAAAATTACTACATTTTTAGAGTACTGACTGTTTTCCCTGTGGATAATTATCAGCATTAGCTTCCACTCAGATTTTCAAAGGGCAGAAAAGATCAGTGGCTGAGTTAAAGATCCACTTTCCTGCATTCTAGTTGAACACTATGCCACACCACCATGCCATCACTTGCCTGTACTGAAGATCAATAGTTCAGCATGCAAGTATCAATACTTATGAAAACAAAACTGGGCATTAACAAGTTACAGGAAAAAGATCTCTGCCTACAATCACAATTTCATTTCAGGTACTTTTTATTGTTCTACTTGTACTATTTAAATTCACATGTCTAAGTTCAATCTTAAATCACCACAATTTCAATAAGAATCTAAAAAAATTGTTGGAATGCTAACATCTATTGGTAAGATAATGTGGTAATGCACAGAACAATTAAAAAAAAAAGGCTTTAGAAATGACAGAGGGATTGTTACTATTTATCCCACAGACGTTAAAAGGATAATAAAGGAATTTTATGAACAACTCCGTGTCCACGTATTTGATAACTCAGATGAAATGGACCAATTTCTTGAAAAACACAAACCACCAAAACTCACACAAGAAGATACAGATAATAGGAACTGTTGTATATCTGCTGAAGAAACTGAATCAATGATTAACTGCCTACCAAAAAAGGGAAAGTATCAGTTCCATACTATTTTACTGGTGAATTCTACCAAACACTTAAGGAAGAAAAGATACCAATTCTCCAGTCTTTTACACTTACACACACACACACAAACTACTTTCACGTTATTAAGTTACTGAGCCACACACTTAAGCTACATTGTAAATTCTGCAATGAGTGAAAATATTTACCTTTATAACTTTACTTTTCTACTCTCTGAGTTGGAAACGGAACTAAAGGGAACAGTATGTGAACAGGCTAAGAATTCCTGCACTCAAGAAATGTGGAAGAAAGTTACGATGTCTATAGAGACAGACGAGTGCACATGCAGAGTTTCTGGCTGCTCTGAGGTAGCAGCTTCAAATAGTTGAGCATGTATAAATAGTGTGTAAATCAGCTACTTACAATTAAAAAAAACCTATCAATACAATTTGTAACTCACTTCAACCTGATGATTAAAAAATTTATCAATAAGAAACTGCTGAGAGAGAGAGGAAGTCTAGGGTGTTTTCAATTTATTAACAATCACTTAAGTGATAGACTGATCTGAACAAGAACACTTTCAAAATAAAGCATTGTAGGTATTCAGTAAATACTAACCACAAACAACAATTCAAAAGACAATTTCAGGCTTCTCTTTTTAGGGAAAAATGTTTTACCTGCAAGTAAGCGAGAAACTGGGAGGTGAATGCTAACTTTTTCTTTGGAAACACAGTATCTGATAGTTTCCACTGAATGTCCACAAATGCTTAATGTGACTGGCTGTTCACCATCAGTAAAACCACCATGACACTGTGTCAATACAGCAAGGCATTTCTTGTAAGCTTCAATTAATACTTTTTCCTATAAAAGAGGATTTTATGTTAAGTTTCTACAATATTAAACAAGAATCTCAAATTCAATGATGAATATTTACCTCAAATATCAATATGGGCAAACTCAATCTTCCCCTCGCAACTTGTTCCCTCTATCCAAGGACCTGTCTCAGGGAACATCTCTACAGAGCTGCAGAAATCTAGAAGTCATTCTAATATATTCCTTTCCCTCATTCCCCATTTTTTCCTGTAAATTGAGGCATAGTTGATGTACATTAGTTAGAAGTGTACAATACAGTGACTCAAAATTTTTATAGATTATATTCCATTTAGTTATTATAAAATATTGACTATATTCTTTGTGTTGTACAATATATTTTTATAGCTTATTTATTTTATACACAGTGGTTTGTACCTCTTAATCTCTCCTATTTTGCCCCTCCTGGTCTTCTTTCTCTCCACTGGTAACCACTAGTCTGTTCTCTGTACCTGTGAGTCTGTTTCTGTTTTATTTTTTAGATTCCACACATAAGTGATTATAGGATTTGTCTTTCTGACTTATTTCACTAAGCATAACTTTTTGTTTTTCTGACTTATTTCTCTACGCATAATACCCTCCAGGGTCCATCAATGTTGTTGCTAATGCAAAATTCCATTCTTTTCATGGCTGAGTAATATTCCACCACACCTACCCACCCATCTACATATTCTTTAGCCACTCATCTATTGGACACTGTATCCTGGCAATTATAATGCTGCTGTAAACACTGGAGTCTTAGTTACTCAGTCAAGTCCAGCTCTTTGTGAGTGGATTGTAGCCTCCCAGGCTCATTAGTGAGCATGTGTTTCTTCAAATTAGTGTTTCTTTATCTTCAGATAAATACCTGGGAGTGGGATTGCTGGACTTTATGGTGGCTCTATTTTCAGTTTTTTGAAGAACTTCCATATTGTTTTCCACAGTGGCTACAACAATTTACATTCGCACTAACAGCTGTACAGGTTTCCTTTTCTCCACATCCTCGCCAACATGTGTTATTTGTGCTCTCTGTGATGACAATTATTCTGACACGTGTGAAGTGGTAGCTCATTGTGGTTTGATTTGCATTTCTCTTATGATTAGCAGTGTTAAGCATCTTTTCATGTGCCTATTGGTCATCTGTATGTCCACTTTTGAAAAATGTCCATTCAGGTCTTCTGCCCATTTTTTAATTGGGCTGTTTTTTTGATATTGAGCTGTATGGGCTGTTTATATATTTTGGATAATAATCCCTTATTGGTCATCTCATTGGCAAATATTCTCTCCTCCTCAGTAGGTTGTCTCTATGTTTTGTTGATGGTTTTCTTTGCTGTGTGGAAGCTTTTAAGTTTAATTAGGTTCCATTTGTTTATTCTTTTGCTTTTGTTTCCTTTGCCTTAGGAAATACATCCAAAAAATTTACTAAGATTGATGTCAAAGAGTGTTCTATGCTTTCTTCTAGGAGGTTTATGGTTTCCAGTCTTACATTTAGGTCTTAATCCAATTTGAGTTTATTCTTTTATATGGTGTGAAGAAATGTTCTAATTTCATTCTTTTACATGCAGCTGTCCAGTTTTTCCAGCATTACTTACTGAAAAAGATCACTGTCTTTCCATGGCATATTGTCTCCTTTGTTGTGGATTAACTGACCATAATTGTGTGGGTTTATTTCTGGGCTCTATTTTCTTCATTCCCCATTGTGCAATCTATTACCAAGCTAGCAACCGTACCTAAAATGCTCTCAAACCTGGCCACTGATATCTCAGTCATTTAAAGGAAAGCCAATGTGTCTCCACTGAACTTCCTGCTTCTACTCTTGCCCTCCTCCATCCGTTATCCACACATATAACTTTCAAAAACATGTAAACTGGATTATGTCACTTTTCTGCTTGGGAGTCTCAAATAGCATCCACTTCAGTCAGAATAAAATTTAAACTTCTGAACATGGCCCTCTTCAACCTCTGCTCCAACTACAGCCTCTCACAGCTTCTGGAACAACCATACTCCTATTCATCAGAAAGCATGATACAGCTTTTCCTCAGTCAGGAATATTCTTTACTCTGATCAGTTAATTCTGACACACAGTTTACATCTCATGGAAGCCTTCTCTGATCTCCTAACTTACACTTCTCATCTAGATTTTATAGCCAAAGGAGGCCAACATAGTTTAAAGACACAGGACAAATGTACTAATAGTAAAATTTCATTTTGGAGTAATTTATAAACTTTTTATATGCTCAAAATCTTGATAGGATTATGGGGGGAAAAAAAGAAGACAGCAACATAAGAGAAAAGAGTGTGGATTACATCTCCCTCTATTTTCTGATTTCTCTAAGGCTTTAGAATTATAACTTTTATTGAATGTATAGGTCAAACAGGAAAATATGCTATTTTATGAGCATATCATAAAATATGATCTTCTTACTATCCTCTCCAAACTGCCTCATATTTTACTTAGGAAACTGTTTATCTCTGCCCCTCCTCCAATTTATCTCCTATCCCTGACCCCAGAAGAGACTCACGTCTAAAGCACACCAGTCTTGTATCATCGAAATGACATGTGTTAATTTCATTTGTAGTGTGAAGGCTGCTTCCCACTCTGGTTCCATTTCGATATGCTGTCCTACTTGACGTGTAATTGGATCCATTCCCTTAAAAGAAGTGAAAAGATTTTAAATAAATTAAAATTAATTTGTTTTTCTACACAGAAACTTAAGACATAATGTAGAAGAAATATATACTGATTACAAAAACATACAAGAGTTTTAACAGGAAGCTTCAAGCAGTATGAGAAGTCCAACTTCTTAAATTACATGTTTAATATAACATTCCCTAAAATTTTATAAAGAAAAAAATCCCAGTAAAATATAGAATGAATTACTTTAGAGGCAATCTTCTACATGTTTTAGACAATAAAATTTGTACTTCACTGCAACAATCCCTCAAAAATTCCTTTTTAGTTCTATCATCTATAGAAAAAGCTGTCAGAAGAAATTTGACAGGCTTTTAAAATGCTATTGAATTTATAAGTATGTTCTATAAAATGCTAAAATAAAATTTTTATATTTATTTGTATTTTGCAACTGCAAGTTTTCAGAGTTTGAAGGGAAGCAAAACTAGAAAAAGATAAACAGCTTTTAATACAAAAGAATATACCTCTTTAGAAACTAGCCTAACTACCCTGGTGTAACAGAGCTAATTAAATGGTGGAAAATATAGGACATTTTGAGTATTCAAATTAACCAAGGTAGCTACTGTTTCTACAGGCAAAAAGCAAAAAACAGAAGTACCAGAATAAATTAAATATCCATTAAACTACCACATAACATGGGAACTAGAATATATCCTAAAAAGGACAGGTACTAAAGAAAGCATAATGATATTGCTCATATTTTTTGCAATGTTATCTATCTTTTTACAGCCAGGGGAATTCCCTGGCTGTCCAGCGGTTAGGACTCATGCTCTCAATGCTGAGGTTTGATCCCTGGTTGGGGACTAAATGCAGAGTACATTATGAGAAACGCCGGACTGGAAGAAACACAAACTGGAATCAAGATTGCTGGGAGAAATATCAATAACCTGATATGCAGATGACACCACCCTTATTGCAGAAAGTGAAGAAGAACTAAAGAGCCTCTTGATGAAAGTGAAAGTCGAGAGTGAAAAAGTTGGCTTAAAGCTCAACATTCAGAAAACGAAGATCATGGCATTCGGTCCCATCACTTCATGGGAAATAGATGGGGAAACAGTGGAAACAGTGTCAGACTTTATTTTGGGGGGCTCCAAAATCACTGCAGATGGTGATTGCAGCCATGAAATTAAAAGACGCTTACTCCTTGGAAGGAAAGTTATGACCAACCTAGATAGCATATTCAAAAGCAGAGACATTACTTTGCCAGCAAAGGTCCGTCTAGTCAAGGCTATGGTTTTTCCTGTGGTCATGTATGGATGTGAGAGTTGGACTGTGAAGAAGGCTGAGCACCAAAGAATTGATGCTTTTCAACTGTGGTGTTGGAGAAGACTCTTGAGAGTCCCTTGGACTGCAATGAGATCCAACCAGTCCATTCTGAAGGAGATCAGCCCTGGGATTTCTTTGGAAGGAATGATGCTGAAGCTGAAATTCCAGTACTTTGGCCACCTCATGCAAAGAGTTAACTCACTGGAAAAGACTCTGATGCTGGGAGGGATTGGGGGCAGGAGGAGAAGGGGACGACAGAGGATGAGATGGCTGGATGGCATCACTGACTCGATGGACGTGAGTCTGAGTGAACTCCGGGAGTTGGTGATGGGCAGGGAGGCCTGGCGTGCTGCGATTCATGGGGTCACAAAGAGTAGGACACGACTGAGCGACTGATCTGATCTGGGGACTAAAATCCCACAAGCCTCAAGTTGTGGCTAAAAACATACAAAACAACAATAACAAAACTGGTTAACTATACCAGTTAATTTGTTTCTAGATTTTATTTTGTATACAGATGTGTTTCCATAAAGAAAATTAAATGGGGCAGCTGGTGAGGAGAGTTCTATACTATATCATATAAATATGACATCCATGAAACAAAAAAAGAAATATGGAAACATTAAAAAAACACACAAACATAGCTTCTTAACTAAGTTGACAATACTTCCATTCAAGCATATTCAAAACAAAACAACTAACTTGAAGCCCCCAAAGAAAGAACATTAATGGTAAGCAAAAGAATAACCAAATACAGAAGAACAGCAGATGTCAGAACCTCTGCTGGGATCTTATGCATTCTACATCTTTCTAAGAGTTTCCAATTAAGAGGAGCTTCTTGGTCCAAATTGTAGCTATCCAAATTATTCTTTTAAAAATGTGCCCAGAATGATCAGTGAGCCAAAAAGGAAAAAAGTAAACGTTTCCCTTTTGAAATGTATCCATTTATATGTACCTGCATACATTTGAGTAATTCCAAAAAGGCATCAAATCCTTCCAGGAACTTCTGCCTCAGACCATCTGACCATTCAGTTGGTTTGCTAATTAACACATACCTGAACAAGATAAAAACAGCAATGAGTAAATGAATAAACAATGACCTTTTACAAGTTGCAACTGTTTTAACAACTGAACAAAAACTTACTTGAGATCTAAAATAAGACTCTGAACCCTCCTAAACTTAAAGGCTTGTAAAGCAGTATATCGTTCAAACTGAAATCTGCCCTGGACATCTCGGTGTCTCAAATGATCCATGAAAGTCTTAATGATAATGGTCATCAGGTTTTCTTCTGTGATAAGCATCCGAGCCTAAGACAAAGTATATGAGAATATATAGTAATAAAAAACTATTTACCAGAAAGCTAAAAAAAAAAAAAAGTCACCAACATTGGTTAGTTCTTTCAGTTTAGACCTTTTTCAATACAACTATATAATATCATAATATTATAAATGCATTATTGTGTATTTCTAAATAACAATTACTTACTCCAATTGCCACGTGTATGAAGCAACAATTATATCACGGAGAAAGATGCCAGAATGTAAGGAGACAGATCCAAGGCTCATTATTCAAAGACAATTCAGGGTGGGGGATCTGAACCAGGCTGCAAATTTTCCTTAACTGAGACATTTAGACACCTATAATGGTATGGTATAATTATTCTAGGATCCACAGGCTTATATCACAGATTCTGTAGAACTCAGTATGAAATATGAAACCATATTTCTTTTAATCGTAGTTGAGATTTATTTTTTGTTTCTTTCTATGTATAGATACACATATCTATGTATTTTTGAATAAGCAAATACACTTAAATGATGCAAAAAAAAAGTAAAAAGGTAAGTCTCTTAGCTCCCAAAGTTCCCCTTTCAAAGGCAATGTTTGTTAGCAGTTTTCTTACATATACTTCCAGAAGTGGTGTGTGTATAACATATACATGTATGCATACATACATACATATATATATACATTTATAGTATACATGAGTAAGTGTTATTAAGTAGCTATAAGTATGGGTATGTAAAATGATCTCTGCCCCCTGTCTCCTGCCCAAAGGATATCCTATTATAAACACTGTTTTGCACTTGGTTTTTCACCTGATATATTTTGGAGATTATCCCATACCAGTTAACATAAATTCTCTCATTCTTTTTAACTATCACAACTATTCTCTTCTATCATACTTTATTAGCCAGGCCCTTTACTGGTGAGCATTTGGGTTTTTCCCAATCTTATGCTATTTATCACAAAAGATACTACAACAATTATCTACTGTGTACAGCTGCAAGGAGATTCATAAAATAATTTCCTAGAAGTGAATTACTGGGTTAAGGTAATATACATTATAAATTTTGACTGATATCACCAAACTCCAAATTGTCTCCTGAAAGAAGACAAAGATGTCAAAGAAGAAAAGATACCTAATGTAGAGGTTAAGTGGTAAAGTCATCAGATAAGGAGAAAATCTATTAATGTACAGTTAAACATCCCTTTGAAAAACTCTTAAATCATCATCTCATTGCCAGGACTTAGGCTCCAAGAAGCTCAAAGTCAATAGGATTAATTTATGTTAATTTTCCTAGACAGTGAAGACTATAGTTCAAGTTTGAAGGAGGGGAGGAATTGGCAAGTAAAATGATTTTCCTTCTTGTTTGCTGTATTAGTCAATTTTGAGACAATTAAATACGTATATGCAATTTCACTGACTTAAGAAAAACTTCTAGTCTCAGGGGACAAGCTTTTACTATTTTGCCATCAAGCACACTGTTTGCTTTCAGTTTTCACTTTTTGCTTTGCTTTTAGGTACTGTATCAGATTATAGAAATTCTTTTATTCCTATTTCATGAGGTTTTATTAATTTGTTTTAAATCATGAATTCGGGATAAGCATCTGATATGATCAATTTTCCTCCTTTTTGTCTGTTAATAAGCTCTTTTATGCAAGCTGATTTTGTTTTCAAATGGTATACTATTCTTGCCTTAAAGAAATAAAACAAACTTGGTTATGATACATTATCCTTTTCCCATATTGCTTGATTCTGTCTGCAATTCAATCTGAGTTTTGGTGATAAGATTACAGAATACGTTATTAAAGTGTCAAGTATATTCTCTCTCTGTTTTCTAGAAAAAGTTACATAAGACAGGTATTATTTTTTTCTTAAATATTTGGAAGAATTTCCCAGTGTAGCCTTTGGGCCTGGGGACTTCCTTGTGAGCAGATATTTATATTAATTAAAATTTCTATTTCTTGTTTCTCTTGTAATAACTGGTGTTTTTTTCTTAGGGATCTGTTCATCTCATCTAGATTTCCAATTATATTAACTGGATCCTAATATTGCCTATTTTCTATTGGAAATCTGTAAGATTTGTAGCTTTTGCAATCCTTTTTAAATTAAAATTTTTTCTATTTTTCTTATTAGACTTTCTAGAGAGCTATCTCCCACCAGTTTTGCTTTTCTTATCCTCAAAGAAAAATTTTTTGTACGTTTTGTTTTGTTAATTTGTGTTCTTTACTATTTCCCTTTTTCTACTTCCTTTAGATAAAAGACAGAAGTAGTTGTATTACAATGGCCTTCAAGGCCTGGCACTATCCACTCCCATCACACCCCATCCCCAAACTCAATGACCTCACGGATCATTCTCCTCCTCAGTCACTCTAGCAACAAGGGCCTGATTTGGGTTTTTTCTTCTAAAATATCAAGTGCACATTCACCTCAGAACTTTGCACTTGCTATTTTTCTCTGCTGAGGAGACTTCCACCAGCTAGGCACATCACTTATTCCCTCATGTCTGTTCAAACACCATCTCTCCGAGAGGCTTTTTTGGGAAAACCTTGTATAAAATATGACCCTTTCACTGTCACTCTCTAACCTTTTAATCTGCTTTCCTACTTTATAGCACTTCTCAACGACCTTTGATTTATAAGTAGTATTACATACATGTATCTCTTCCTAGTTAAGATTATAAATTCCATGGGAACAAGGTCTTTTGTCTTTTTTGTTTACTGCTCTACTTATCTCCAGAGCCTTAAACAATGCCTAGTTAATAAAAATTCTAAATAAATATGCTCTGAATTACAAATACATGTTATTTTTCTAGCACTTCTAGCTAAAGAAGTCAGGTAAGAAGCAAACATAAAAAACTGAAATATCAGGAAAAAACAAAAATTATTATATGCAGATTACTAGAAATTCTAAGGCATTAACACAAAGTATTAGAGAAAATGTTAATAAGAAAACCAGATAGATACAAGATGGATATATAAAAATTATCCATAATGAGATTAAAATTGTGAGTAATTTATAATAGTGTCAAAAATATAAAACATAAAACACTTTTAGGACAAATTATGTTCCTAGATGGGGGTATTCAATATTGCAAAAATATCAGTTCTTCCCAAATTATCTATAAATAAAACATTTTTTCAGTCAAAAACTCCGTGTTTTTGAAACTGACAAACTTATTTTTGTTTGTTGCTGTTTAGTCATCAAGTCATGTCTGACTCTTTTAAGACCCCATGGGCTACAGCCCACCAGGTTCTTCTGTCCATAGGATCTTCCAGGCAAGAATACTGGAGTGGGTTACCATTTCCTTCTCCAGTGGATCTTCCCAACCCAGGGACTGAACTTGAGTCTCCTGTGCAGCCAAGAGGATTCTTTAACACTGAGCCAGTAGGTTTTCAGTCAAATACCCTAATGTGTGTGTGTTTTTTTTGGTTTTTTTTTTTGAAATTGACAAAATGATTTTAGTCCTTTAAAAAAAAAAAGCCTAAAATAATTAAGAAAAAAAATTTTTTTCTTTTTCTTTTTCCAGTTCAGTTCTTATTTATTTACTTGCATCAGGTATTTTAGATGCAGCACATGGGATCTTTAGTTGCTGCATGTGGGATCTAGTTCCCTAAGCAGAGACTGAATCCGGGCCCCCTGCATTGCGGGGGTTGGAGGGGCGGTGCACAAAGTCTTTGCTACTGAACCACAGGAAAGTCCCAAGAAACTTCTTGGAAAGAATAATAAAAGGGGATCTAGAGCTCCATAAAATATTAAAATGGAATATTAAGCTAAAATTATTAAAACTGAGCACTGGCATGGAAATGGACAAAAGGATCAATGAAGGAGAAATGCAGATTTGACTACACATGGGATTGTCTCAGAGGCTTCTCAAACTCACTGCTGACTAAACTGAAAGCAACACTTTCCCTCTTTACAAGTTCTACTCATTCTCCAAAACTTCCTATGCAAGTGGCAGAGAAATTTACTTGGTTACAATCAGAAACCCACGAATCACCTTTACATTTTCCCCTCAAACCCCATAACCAATGACTCACCAAACCCAATATCCCTGAAACCCAAAGTGTGGTTGTTCAGTAGATTTCACTACTTACATCTGTCTTGCAACTTCTATACCCTTTGCCACAATCCCTAACATGCTCCCCACAACCACTACTGCCGCAGCAAATTTGTTCTCCAAATTTCAAAAAGCTTCATCTTTTAAAAATCACAGATGTGATGATGTAAGTGCCACTTCAAACTCTTCAATGCCTTCCAATGCTCTTAAGATAAAAATCAAAATCCTTAATTTGAACCAAAATATCTCATTAGTGGGTAAACAGACTTCAGATAGCTCCAGCTGTGCTAGAATACATCCTTGAATATAAAAGTATCTGAGGAAAAAACAGTCATTAAAAAAAGAAGCTGGAACAGATACCTTATTAATAAAATAATTGTAGCATACTCTTAACTCCATACAGTTAGGCCCTTGCCTATGTTTCTGGTCTCATTTTATTCCTTCTCTCCTTCTATCCCCTTTATATGAATGTCCCTACTTCAGGGTTTTCTCAAGTGCTGGTTCCTTTGAATAGATTTTCCTTCATGAGCCTGCATAAAGCTACATAGAATCCTCTTCCAAACTGTGGGAAAAGGTCAGATCTTTTTACTATTCTCTCAAAACAACCAAATTCTTCAGTTTTTATTATAGCTTTAATTAACCATTTATGTTAGTCTTTCCCTTTACAGTAAGTTTCATGAGGGCAAAGACTATGTCTGTTTTTGTTCACCCTTTCATTCCCAAAACACAGAACTAAATAAATAATAGGTGCTCAAAGTTTTGTTAAATGAATTAAATATTAATTATTCAATATTATGAAAACATAAGGGTGCCTGCTGGAACAACTAGTGAAACTTAGTACAAGATAACTGAATCATCATGATTCAATTGCCTTAGTAATACCTTCCCTTAGGGTGGAAAAGGAGGCTTTTCAAAATGTGAGATTATATACAATGGGCTGTTTCTTCCTTCCCGTCTTTCTGTTTTTGGCCACACTGAGTCGTTTGTGGGATCCTAGTTCCCCAACCAGGGACTGAACCGAGGAGCCGGCAGTGAAAGCACTGAGTTCTAACCACTGGACAGTCAAGGAATTCGCACAATATGCTGTTTCTAATGGATAAACTTGTTAAACTAATAATAAGTTTAATTAACTTGTCAGTTCAAAACCTCAAGAAGTACTATGAGAAAGTACAGGTTGAGTTCAAATAACTTTCCCCCTCTGGATTACACATTCAAAGTTATATCTTCTGGTATACAAGGCATCTGAAGTCTTATCACCCATTAATAAAATATTTTTCTATTCAGAAATATACAGATCTCAGTTCTCTATTATTTTAAGGCTTTACTCCTTCTAGCGGAAAACAAGAAAGTTCTTCTTAGTCTTTTAGTACTTACAAGTGAAGGGACTGTGAAAATCTGAACCGAGAAGTCTGCGATTGAAAACTCTCTGTCGTGGTCATCTGTCACATAATCACTCTGCAAACGCTCATAGTTCTATTAAGAAGGCAAAAAAAGGCAAGGAGTGCCAGCTATCAGTGACAAAGAAGAGGCAAGCACTACTCACCAGAGTAGGTGCGGTGAAGAACTGGACAGACAGAGCAGTCACGGACACTGCTCGCTCGTGATCATCCTCCATAAAATCTCTCTGCAACTGCTGGTAATTCTAAACAACAAGGGGGAGATTCACCTCTAATCCACAATGACCAAATGTTTAAGGATTATAATGAAAAATCAGTGCTGGAGGAGTCAGTAAGATGTGCTATGAGAATAACTGGAATGATTTCTACCAATTACCAGTATACTAATCTGTAAAAACACTGATGCACTATTCAATCTTCTTGAGCACAATGGCAGTTTATGAGCTCAAACAGGAGTAACAGCAACAGCTATTAAAATCCTGGGCTGTCATTGAACATAGGTGGAGCTAAATCACAGTAGCTTTACATTGTCTCTGATGAAATCAGACTTTCATTACTTCTGGATGCCTATCACAGTCACCTGATAGCTCTTTCAAAGTACACATGACTGGACCCTATTCTTGGTGAATCTGCTTCGGCAGGTTTGAGAATGGAAAACACAAACATGTATATTTTGAAAGAGTTCCTCAAATGATTCTTTTATGTTTCCTTTGTTAATAATCCCTAATTCAGGTGAATAAAAATAACCAAGCAGTTAGCTTAAGGGAGAAGAACATAATTCAATGATATCAACAATCTAGAGTTCATGATTTTTAAATCATATCCATATACACACGTCGTTTCAACTAAGATTATCTTTTCCTACACAAAATTTAATAGGAATAGTATCATAATTCAGAATGGCATAGGTTTAAAGTTTCCATTTATCACTTCATGTCATATACACTGCATAGGTGAATATTCATTATTATCATGGCAGGTTATAAACATGAAAAACCTCACTGCTAGACTTTTATTCTATTGATAAAAGATAAAAAGATAATTTATGAAGTTTCTCAGAATTTAAAAGCAACATAATGACACGTTACTATTAGCTACTAATTTTACAAATGCTGGATATAATCATGGACTACAGCTATTCTATATATAACCTATTACTCTTCAAAAGTGAGAAACTACTTACCTTTGCAAATCGAACAGCAAACAGTTTCTTGTATTTCAAATCCATAAGCAGACTGCTCATGAACAACTGATGATACACACTCCTAGCACCTTTCACAAAAAGAGCAGACGGAACATGAGGATATACCAAACAAGCCAAAAACTACATTTCCAAAGTTTTCATATGATCAATTGTATTTTTAAGTCTCAAGAGCAAAACTCTACATGTATTCCTTAAAACATGTGAAACCTGCTTCTTTAAAAATCAGTTTTCCTAAATGTATTCTTCCAACAAAACATAAAGGTTGAGTCATGGATCCTCAAATCTGTTTTTTCCCCAAAGAATAAGACTGCATGAGCTAATTCTAAAAGCCATAAATATATTTATTAAATATTTCCTCAAATGAAAAAGAAACTTAAACATTCCAATTATCTATGAAAGTTCCCCTATACCTCATAGTAGTTAAGATACTTACCTTTCCACAATTTGGAATCACTAAGCATCAATCTATCCACTAGAGAAGAGTTTTCACCATCTGGCCCTTCTTGTAAACCAACTTGACATAAAATTCGGCGAAGGCCATCTTAAAACAGAAAGAAAAATAGTCAAGAAATAGTTAACTTCAAATATTAAAATAACGTATTAGTAAAAATGTTCAAATGGACTTACTATAGAGTTTTTACTTGCTTTTTTAAAAGGTCAAATTTATTCAGAAAAAGTAACTATATTAACTATTTTATTAACATTTTCACAAAATGGAGAAAAACTCCAAATCTTGCATTATATACCAATTTTTATTCGAAAATACCAAAATATTTGTCTATCAGAATGGCAATGATCTTTTATGCTTAAATAATTTAAACAAAGAATCCAAAAGCCAATGAAGTAAACATGGTTTTCTAAGCATCTATGCTAATTAAACCAGGTATTAGTAAAATTATATATTAGTAAAATTATATATCCTATGATAACAGAAGATAGGTATAATATGAAATTATGCTACCATTTAAAAGAATACATGCTCTGTACTTTATATATACCAGTCCATTTTATTGTTATTATGCAAAATGTTCATTAAACAAAAATACAAAAATATGTACTTATGGATACCCACTATATGAGAGGCTTTGGAAGGCAATTCCTACATATTCTAAATGCTAAACTTAAAAAAAAAAAAAAACGTTCAAATATTAATGTAAGCATTAACAAAACTAGAACTTTAATACCTTCCAGTTTCATATTTTATATTTAAAATCACAGTTTTTAGTCATCTACAATCATGCAAAATAATCTGAAACTTCTTTGTTAATTTAATTGTAAGAGCCACCAAACAGAAAATTTTTAGAAGGCTACAGAGAAAACTTTATATACATATTAAATAATAGATGATAAGGTCTTTAAATTGTTGATGATACATTTTCTCAAAGAAAATTTTTAGCAGAAAACTGTTTCCATGATACTATTTATTAATTCTGTAGCACAGTATTTGGCATTCAGATAGATACCCAATGGAAAACAACAAAGTTAAAAAAGGTTAAGAAAACTAATTGGAAAGACATTTAAAAGGCAAGCAAACATGTTTTCCTAAATTTCCACACCTCCTGATTTTCACCTGTCAGTTCACAGTTGGCAATACTCTTTCTAATAGCTTTTTAATACAAAGGTTTTAGAAATTTTCTTTATAGCAAACATTGGAATATCATCTATTCAAACCACATCCCTTGCCTGAAGAAATGTAGGACAGACAGCTTAGATGTATTCCTAGTTTATTCTTCAGTGTTACACAACAAACTTGTATTTTTGGCATTGGACATGAAGGCTCTTAATTGTTACCACTACTTTTAAAAGATTATCTAACCTGTAGACTGTGGAAAAACAAAAACTCAAATACACAGTAACTTCAAATTTGCATATTTTCAGGGTTGCAAATTATCGGTAAACACAAATTGTAGAAATCAAAACAAAGATATCCTTTAAACAATTAACCATTTAAGTTCTATTTACAGTGGCATTTTCCAGCTTGCTTAGTGGAAGAGAATTCCACAGGATGCTCCATTAAAAATAGGTTCTTTTATCAAGTTGGTAAGATTTAGATTCATTAGCATATTAAAATCATTTACAATGTTTAATCCACTGTTTCCTTTATTTATTTGAAGATATATAAATATCTTTTATTTATGTATGAAAATACATAAATGTATGCATATGAAAAAGATCTCATAGACCAAAATTTGGGAAATATTTTTTTGTGTATATAAAGATATTCTGAGATGGTATTTCTTTTTGTTTGTTTGTTTTTTTGAGATGGTATTTTAAAACACAAAACTAAAGCAAAAAAAAAAAAAAAACAGAACACCTGATTCCATTTGTTACTTTTCCAAAATAGTTTTGCTAGAGCATATGAACTCATTTTTAAGTCAATTTGTAAAAGGTTTTATGGACCTACCTGAATATCCAATAATACTTCCCAGCCAAGACAACACTTTCAAACCAAAATTCTGATGTGCGACAATAGACGAATGCATAACTTGAACTTTGAGTGGCTTTGTCTGTCTACTGGTATTTCTCTTAAAAAGAAATGACAGAATGAAAAAAAACACCAAACTTAAAAAGCCTATTTTATAGAAAATAAGTCAAATTTTTATTTAATATAACTACACTCTCATCATTATAGGTGAGTTATTCATGTATGTGTGTAAGAAAAACACGACTTGGGTTGCTTTATTCAGATTCTAATTTTCTAGAAGGAATCCTAGGATTCTTACAAAAAAGTAAGAAGTTACAGTTTTAACCTGAATTCTTGGTCTTATATCTGAAAATGTGCCCCATCAATTATAAATTATTTAAGTGCTAAACTGGTTGTATGTTTTTAAACTAATTTCTTAATGTAATTACACTAATTTGAATAATTTACTTCATTGCACAAATGCGATGTTATCAATACTTTTAAAAAAATTATAGTAAACACACAACACTTTCCAGCTTAACCATTTTTAAGTGTGCAGTTCTGTGGTGCAAAGTATACACTGGTGTGCAACTCATTTCCAGAACTCTTCATCTTGCAAAACCGAAACTCTGTACCCACTCTGGTACCTCATACAAACAGAACCATACATTACCTTCTTATGACTCCTTATTTCACTTAGCATAATGTCCTCAAGGTTAATCTACACTGTAGTGTGTATCAGAATTTTCTTCCTTTTTAAGGCTGGATAAAATTCTATTGTATGTATATAAATTCTGTTTAACCATTCACCCAGTTAAATTGCTCCTTAAGTGTCTATCAGTGGATGAATTGATAGACACCTTTTGTCAACTGAATAATGCTGTTATGAACATGAGACTCTGCTTTCAATTCTTCTGTGTACGTAATCAGAAGAAAAACTGTTGGATCATATGGTAATTCTAGTTTTAATTTTTAGAGTAAGCACCATACTGTTTTCCATAGTGATTGCACCATTTTACATTCCCACCAACAGCATCTGAGTGTTCCAATTTCTCCATATCCTTGCCAATACCTGTGATTTTAAGTTATTGTTGCTGTTTATAACAGCCATCCTAATGCATATGGGGTGGCTGCACAGGCGCAGGAGGGTCGAGAGGAGCTACTCCACGTCCAACATAAGAGAAACCCAAGTAAGACGGTAGACGTTGCGAGAGGGTATCAGAGGGCAGACACACTGAAACCACAATCACAGAAAACTAGTCAATCTCATCACATGGACCACAGCCTTGTCTAAGTCAATGAAACTAAACCATGCCGTGTGGGGCCACCCAAGATGGGCGGGTCATAGTAGAAAGGTCTGACAGAATGTGGTCCACTGGAGAAGGGAATGGCAAACCACTTCAGTATTCTTGCCTTGAGAACCCAATGAACAGTACGAAAAGGCAAAATGATAGGATACTGAAAGAGGAATTCCCCAGGTTGGTAGGTGCCCAATATGCTATTGGACATCAGTGGAGAAATAACTTCAGAAAGAATGAAGGGATGGAGCCAAAGCAAAAACAATACCCCGTTGTGGATGTGACTGGTGATAGAAGCAAGGTCCGATGCTGTAAAGAGCAATATTGCATAGGAACCTGGAATGTCAGGTCCATGAATCAAGGCAAATTGGAAGTGGTCAGACAAGAGATGGCAAGAGTGAAAGTCAACATTCTAGGAATCAGCGAACTAAAATGGACTGGAATGGGTGAATTTAACTCAGATGACTATTATATCTACTACTGTGGGCAGGAATCCCTTAGAAGAAATGGAGTAGCCATCATGATCAACAAGAGAGTCTGAAATGCAGTACTTGGATGCAATCTCAAAAATGACAGAATGATCTCTGTTTGTTTCCAAGGCAGACCATTCAATATCACAGTAATCTAAGTCTATGCCCCAACCAGTAATGCTGAAGAAGCTGAACAGTTCTATGAAGACCTACAAGACCTTTTAGAATTAACACCCAAAAAAGATGTCCTTTTCATTATAGGGCCCTGGAATGCAAAAGTAGGAAGTCAAGAAACATTTGGGGTAACAGGCAAATTTGGCCTTGGAATACGGACTGAAGCAGGGCAAAGGCTAATAGAGTTTTCCAAGAGAACACACTGGTCATAGCAAACACCCTCTTCCAACAACACAAGAGAAGACTCTACACATGGACATCACCAGATTTCTTTGCAGCCAAAGATGGAGAAGCTCTATACAGTCAGCAAAAACAAGACCGGGAGCTGACTGTGGCTCAGATTATGAACTCCTTATTGCCAAATTCAGACTTAAATTGAAGAAAGTAGGGAAAACCACTAGACCATTCAGGTATGACCTAAATAAAATTCCTTATGATTATACAGTGGAAGTGAGAAATAGATTTAAGGGACTAGATCTGATAGACAGAGTGCCTGATGAACTCTGTCTATCAGATCTAGTCCCTTAAATGGAGGTTCGTGACATTCTGTACAGGAGACAGGGATCAAGACCATCCCCGTGGAAAAGAAATGCAAAAAAGCAAAATGGCTGTCTGGGGAGGCCTTACAAACAGCTGTGAAAAGAAGAGAAGCGAAAAGCAAAGGAGAAAAGGAAAGATATAAGCCTGAATGCAGAGTTCCAAAGAATAGCAAGGAGAGGTAAGAAGCCTTCCTCAGTGATCAATGCAAAGAAATAAGAGGAAAACAGACTGGGAAAGACTAGAGATCTCTTCAAGAAAATTAGAGATACCAAGGGAACATTTCATGCAAAGATGGGCTCAATAAAGGACAGAAATGGTATGGACCTAACAGAAGCAGAAGATATTAAGAAGAGGTGGCAAGAATACACAGAAGAACTGTACAAAAAAGATCTATGGTGTGATCACTGACCTAGAGCCAGACATCCTGGAATGTGAAGTCAAGTGGGCCTTTGAAAGCATCACTACGAACAAAGCTAGTGGAGGTGATGGAATTCCAGTTGAGCTATTTCAAATCCTGGAAGATGATGCTATGAAAGTGCTGCACTCAATATGCCAGCAAATTTGGAAAACTCAACAGTGGCCACAGAACTGGAAAAGGTCAGTTTTCATTCCAATCCCAAAGAAAGGCAATGCCAAAGAATGCTCAAACTACCGCACGATTGCACTCATCTCACATGCTAGTAAAGTAATGCTCAAAATTCTTCAAGCCAGGCTTCAGCAATACGTGAATCGTGAACTTCCAGATGTTCAAGCTGGTTTTAGAAAAGCCAGAGGAACCAGAGATCAAATTGCCAACATCCACTGGATCATGGAAAAAGGAAGAGAGTTCCAGAAAAACATCTATTTCTGCTTTATTGACTATGCCAAAGCCTTTGACTGTGTAGATCACAATAAACTGTGGGAAATTCTGAAAGAGATGGGAATACCAGGTTTCTGCCTCTTGAGAAACCTGTATGCAGGTCAGGAAGCAACAGTTAGAACTGGACATGGAACAACAGACTGGTTCCAAATAGGAAAAGGAGTATGTCAAGGCTGTATATTGTCACCCTGCTTATTTAACTTATATGCAGAGTACCTCATGAGAAACACTGGGCTGGAAGAAGCACAAGCTGGAATCAAGACTGCTGGGAGAAATATCAATAACCTCAGATACGCAGATGACACCACCCTTATCACAGAAAGTGAAGAGGAACTAAAAAGCCTCTTGATGAAAGTGAAAGAGGAGAGTGAAAAAGTGGGCTTAAAGCTCAACAGTCAGAAAACAAAGATCATGGCATCTGATCCCATCACTTCATGGGAAATAGATAGGGAAACAGTGTCAGACTTTACTTTTTTGGGCTCCAAAATCACTGCAGATGGTGATTATAGCCATGAAATTAAAAGATGCTTACTCCTTGGAAGGAAAGTTATGACCAACCTAGATAGCATATTCAAAAGCAGAGACATTACTTTGCCAACAAAGGTCCGTCTAGTCAAGGCTATGGTTTTTCCTGTGGTCATGTATGGATGTGAGAGTTGGACTGTGAAGAAAGCTGAGCGCCAAAGAATTGATGCTTTTGAACTATGGTGTTGGAGAAGACTCTTGAGAGTCCCTTGGACTGCAAGGAGATCCAACCAGTCCATCCTAAAGGAGATCAGTCCTGGGTATTCTTTGGAAGGAATGATAATGAAGCTGAAACTCCAGTACTTTGGCCACCTCATGCAAAGAGCTGACTCATTGGAAAAGACTCTGATGCTGGGAGGGGTTGGGGACAGGAGAAGGGGATGACAAGGGATGAGATGGCTGGATGGCATTACCGACTTGATGGACGTGAGTTTGTGTGAACTCCTGGAGTTGGTGATGGACAGGGAGGCCTGGCGTGCTGCAATTCATAGGGCTGCAGAGAGTCAGACACGACTGAGTGACTGAACTGAATGCATATGAGGTGCTATCTTATTATGGTTTTTACTTTCATTCCCCTAATGATTAATAATATTGAGCATGTTTCCATGTTCTTTGCCAATCTGCATATCTTCTTTGGAGAAATGTATTTAAGTCTATTAAAAGTTTTCATTTAACGTGTTTTCCCCCATTTTCCTTTTGAATCATCTCTCTATCCATCTCATCCCATCTCCATAACCCACTTTAGCACAGTATACCTTTGCATATTTTATCCACCTATATGTATCATATATGTACACAGTTATAAAGACTTTTATTTGATTTTGCAAAAAAATGGAATATTATCATACTCTTTTGCATCTTTGTGTTAACAGATTTTTTTGGGGGGCTTAATGACTCATCATATTCTGTGGTGTGGATTTATTTAAACATTCTCTAGAGAAGGGTATTCATATTCTGTTTCAATCTTCTATGACTATAACAAAGGTAGTACTGAACATCTTTGTACACACACTAACTGGTGCTTGTATTTTTACGGGATAAATTTCTAGGAGAGGCAAAATTTTAATATATGCTACTAGACTGTTTTCCAAATACATGGTAGTAATTTATGCATCTCTGCCTGCAAGGTACTTTATCACTCTGATTTCTCCATCTGTTGGATATGAAATCTCCCTGTCATTTTGGTAATTACTAGTGAGTTTGCGTCTCTTTTTACATGTATTTATACCACTGAGATTATCTCGGCCGTGGTTGTCTTTCCATACCTCATGTCCATTTTTCTATTCTGTTGTTTCCTCCCTACTTGATAACCTGAGTTCTCTGTTCATCATAAACATTAAATGTCTATCCTTTGTGTTAGAGATAATTTTTCTAAGTTTACTGACATTTTTAATAATATTCTGCTACGCAAATTTTTTATGTAGCCAAAAAAATGTATTCTTTTTAACTCCTGGGGTTCTAGTCTTGGTTAAGAAGCTCTCCTCCTCCCTTAGAATATATCTTTGTCCTAGATTTTCCTCATCCTAGTAACTATTTCTGGACTTTATTCTATATTATGAAAATAGTATTGCTATATCTATGCAGACACTACCAGAGACTACAAGTACTTATTTTTTAGGGAAAAACTGAAATACTACTATTAAACAACAAATTAAGGGGAAGAAATGTCATCTCCTTTACCTGGATTCTGTAAAGTTCTATCCTAATTGCTTTATCATTTACACATTATCTTTCTTTTTCCACATACAAACAAAAAAGAAGCACGGAAGGTAACTTATATGGATCATGTCCTCTTATTCCTAAAAACTTCAGTATATAGTTCCTAAGAATGGGAATGTTCTACCACAGTATTGTTTCTAATGCATTATTAAATTGAGTATGTCCAGATAGCAAGAATTTTTAAAATAAGACACAAACTCATAAACAGAAAAATACAGTTTGCTACATTAAAATTAAAGTTTTTGCTCAAGGAGAGGCATCACAAATAAGATATAAAACTGTATGTCAGGAAAAGATACTGCAACAAAAGATCAGGATTCAGATTATGTAAAGAACCCCTATGAATTAGTAAGAAAAAGACAAATAACTTAATAAAAAAATGGGTAAAGGGTATAAACAAGAAATTTACAGAAAACTTAAGTGACCAATACATTAAATATGAAATAAGATATTCAGTAATCAAGGCAGTGCAAATTTAACAGATGAGATGCCATACATACACAGCAGGTTGGCAAAATTTTTTAATTTGACAATATAGTTCTGACAAAGTGGTAGAGACGTGGGAACTGTACTTCACTGCTGGTTGGAATGTATACTGGCTACCACTATTTTGGAGATTAACTTGGCAAAATCTAGTATGGCTGAAAATGTTTATAACTTAACAACTCAACAATTCCATTTCTTGGTATACATACTAGAGAAACTTTTGCTTCTATGCAACAAGAGGACCAAAAAACGTCCATAGCAGGACTGACAAGTCACACAAAGAATTGGAAATATCCAAACTCTCCATCAATAGGAGAATGTAAAATTATAGTATAGTCATCAATGGAATAGTTTACAAATACATATATCAAAACAGATAAATCTAGAAACAACACTGACAGGAAAAGACAAGTCACCATTGATGGTATAGTCATCAATGGAATACTTTATACCATACATGTATCAACACAGATAAATCTAGAAATAACACTGAAATGAAAAGCCAAGTTACAATATAATACATTCAGTATGAGTCTTGTTATATAATGTTTAAAGACCTCCAAATCAATGCATATAATATTGATAGATATTTAGTAGATAAAGTATAAAGGCATGTATGGAAATGAAAAATTAATTAACAAAAGTAGTTATCTCTAGTGAAAGAGGAAGGGGAATGGGATTTAGAAGAGATAATACAAGGGCCTCTGTACTGTTTTGTTTATTTAAAATAAGCATGAAGAAAATAAGATATAATGTAGCACACAGGCAGTTACTGTGTTATCTCCATATTTTATCTATATATTTAAAATATTTTACAATATATAAAATTATACTTTAAAAGGACATTTACATAAAATGCAGTTATATGGAATAGTTTAAAACAATAAATGCTAACTTTTAAAAATAAATCTAAATGTGGGGAATAGTTTTCTTTCAGATGTATTATACACTAAATACTATTAGGATATACAGCATACCTTGCTATAAGGTACCAAGAAACAACCTCCCTTGAATTCTAATCTTGGTGCTAAAGGCCAATTTAATTCCTAAAAAGGTAACATGAAACCCTATCAAAAGCAAAACAAAAAGCAAAAAGCTTTCTAAGACATTTCTAATGAAGAAATAGGAAGAGAGAAAAAATACATATATACTGCATCTAAACATTCATTTTTTTATATCAATCTTACAGCTTAAAAAAACTAGGTAAAGCAACAAGCAATGTTAAACTAACGCATCCTTAAACATGATTTTTGGCTGATGTCGGCTTTCATGAAGGCAGAAAAATGTGTTCATAAACACCAAAATATGGGACTAGTTTTATACTAATAAAAAATACAAGTGTAGACATGTTTTTATATTACTTACCACAATTATTGATTTTGCTTGTTCACAATACTGGAATTCTCCATATCGAACAGACCTACGTCCCTATAAACAAAGACATTTGAGATTAACTTGCAAAAATGTTTATATTCAGTATTAATAACTTTTGAATTAGTAAACAGTGTTATATGAGCATATAACAACTCTGGTCAATTTTTAATATTTACAATGTTTATTTTATTCACTAATTAGAAAGTAAATTAAAATATTTTCCTTCAAAGCAATCCTAATATTTTCAAGCCATCAGTAAGTATATACCTTTGAACAACACTACATTTGTTCTTCTGTGTAGAATGAAGGCAATTTATGTTTTCACCTAAACTTTCAGACAAGAGCCTACAGTTACATATAATATATATTTGGGACAATATTCATATGAAATTAAAAAAAATAACCTAGACAAAACTTTTAACATGATTTTCTAGGATACCTTACCTGTATTAAAAGTGTAATTATGTAACATCAATGTAATGAAATTACTTACATCTCGATCTACTGTAGTTGCGAAGCCAATGGCTTCTTTTTGTGTACAGTTAACAGCTTTCTGAAGAGTATAAATAACTTGTTCATAGGTATGAACCTCGTCATTAAACAGCATGCAATAGTAGGTGTCACTCTTCTCACTGTGGGATAAAACATTAATTATACATCATCTATTTGCATATCACCCTGCTCCAGGATGATTTATTAAGAGAACACTTTGTCCTGGGATTCTCTAGTATCTCAGATGGTAAAGAATCTGCCTAGAATACAGGAGACCAGGGTTCAATCCCTGGGTTGGGAAGAGTCCCTGGAGAAGGGCATGGCAACCCACTCCATTACTCTTGCCTGGAGAATTCCATGGACAGAGGAGGCTAGAGGGCTACAGTCCGTGGGTCACAAAGAGTTGGACATGACTGAGCACCTAACACTTTCACTTCAGACACTTTGTCCTAGGGAATGTGCTACGTACTAGACACATATCTGTAACGAAGTCATCTGTGGTCCCCACATTCTATGGTGTTATCAAGCTGGTGCGAAAGATACACACATATAATCTGTGTAAACTGGCTTTTATCAAGAACAGGATGCCACAGTGGGATAAAACCAGTCTGGGAGTTCAGGGAACTGCCAAAGAAGTAACTTGAGAGCTGAAGTCAGAACTGGGTATCAGTGGTACTCACTGGGAGGAATTCTCCTCAGCCCTCCATAGATGACCACTTGGCAATGTCTGGAAACATTTTTGGTCGTCATGACTGGGATAGGAGTGCTACTGGTGTCCAGTGGGTAAAAGCCAATGATGCTGCTAAAAATTCTACAATGCACAAGTCATGCCCATAATATCTGGCCCCCAAAGTCAACAGTGCCAAGGCTGAGAAACTATGGGCTAGAAAAAAGTGAAAGCAAAGACCCTGAGGTGGTAAAGGTAAACTGGGAGGTGGAGCACAGGGAGGAAGGAGGAGGTTAGTCTGGAGAGAGGCAGAAATCTTAAAGACCTTGAAATAGATTTGGATTTTCCCATCCTAAGAGCAATCCAGGATTTGAAATGGTGAAATAGGAGCTATAGTCAGATTTGCCTTAAAATTCACTGTGGCTACAGTATGGAGAATGAACTGAGGGAGACAAGAGTGGATATGGCAGTCTGGTTAAGGTATCATGTTGTCCAAGGATGAAATTAATGTAATTTGGACTACCATAGTAGTAATGCAGATGAACAAAAGTAGAACAACTTGATACAGGGGGAACCTACTGGACCCGAAATCTAAGTGGATATATGGGTGATTCAGGTTTCTGGGTAGATGAAACGTCATTTACTAAGATGAGAAAACATTACAAGAGAAGTAAGTTAGATTGTTTTCCCTTCTATGCTGGTGGTCCCAAACTTACAATGGAATAGAAAAATAAAAACACAACTTTTCTATTCTCTAGGGTCTCAATCTGGATTTTAAATTCAGATCTTAGTTGGTTCCCAACTCAAAATACATGAAGATAAAGTTATGAGGTTAACGAAGTCATTTTCAACATTTCCAAAAAGGAATGTTAACATCTCATTTCATTAAGAAACATAAACTATAACCTGATTATTTGGAACAATATTGAGAAAGCAAAAAAGATACAGCACCAATGTCCTTTAGACTCTCACTTGTATTCAACCTTAAGCATGAGTATGATTCCAACAAGCTTGGTTAGAATTAAAAGAGAAGGCTGCTCGAGGCAAGCACATTCATGCAAAAAGTAAGTCCTTAGCTGTAATACACCTATAGCAGAATCCAGCTCTCTGGCTGCAAATTTACAATCTCCTCAATAATTAAGAACAAATGGTTATTAAAAAAAAAAAAAGATGTACACCCAAAGAAGCACAAAGTATAAATAAATTTTTAAAAAATTCAGAATCAAAATGGTTAAAACTGAATTTGTGCACTTAGTCAAACCAAAAAACTCACTTCACTTAGGTCACAGTGCTCATTCCCTAATCAAATTTGACAGATGAAACAAAAAGAATTATCGAGTTAACAGCTTTAACGCAAAAAGAAGAGAAAAATGCCCGTGCTTGCAACCAGTGGTACAGCTTTGATGTGGCTAAAATATGGCTATAAATCAGCTAAAGCAACCAACAGGGAAAAACCTCTACTAATTAAATGGCTCACATATATTTTAAAACTATAAAATCAAGGTTATTATTTTGTTGAAAACTAATAATTAAAAAAGATTATGTTCAATCCTAGCTGTATTCATTTGAGGAATTAGAATCAAAATGGTTAAAACTGAGTATAAGCAAATACAAAGAATAAATGGGTTGTACTTACATCATCTCTAAATCTGGTGGCAATTCACTTTCTTTTTCCCAGGTTAGTATCTCTACCGCATATTGAAACATAATAGCAAAAATGTTATAAGTTCTTGCTATCACATCTTCTGATAAATGGACAAGGGGATCCTGAAGGAAGAAGAAAAAAGCAACCATGTTAAACGCACATTAATGCTCCTTTTTTCCATTCTGCCTTCCTCCTCAAAATACTACTGTAAAAGGCTGACTGATCCTCCAGCGTCAATTTCTCTTCAATTTGATCCTATTTGTTATACCTCAGCAAATCAAACTTCTAAAACGTTTTGTCCACAATAATCCCTATTACTAAATCTTCTGAATCAAAGTATTCCAAGGCTCTCCAATGCCTAATTGGAGAAGGAAATGGCAACCCACTCCAGTGTTCTTGCCTGGAGAATCCCAGGGACGGGGGAGCCTGGTGGGCTGCCGTCTATGGGGTCGCACAGAGTCAGACACGACTGAAGCAACTTAGCAGGAGCACCAGCAGCAGCAGCAGCCAATGCCTAATAAACCTAAAAATTTTGGAATGGCATTATGGGATCTTAAAATTTAAGCTTGTTTACAGCTTCATATCCCTCTAACCCCCAATTTCCAGGATAAACAAAGAAATGTTATCTAAGGACAGACAAGCAATATTTAGTTTTACAGGTATAAAGGAAAGCCTGATTTTGAGGATTTTAAAGGGGAGAAGTCAACAAGATCAGTACACTGCTCCTTCATGCAGTTAAGAATCACTCACTTTCAATGAGACAAGTTGTGTACGCATGTAACATGGAACTTCACACATTAGACTTAACAGTGAATAAATCACTAAATTTCAAAGCTAATGTAAAAAAGTATTACTATAAATATACACTAAGTTTATCATGGTATCTTTCAGTCAGGCTGGCAAAATGTTTTCCACAATCTTTAATCTTAATGCTTTATCTTATGCTTAGACTTAAGATAAACATGTTATTCAGCTTAATGGCTAAAAGTGTTATATTCATCTCTCAATAAGAAAATCAATATATTCCAACATGATGGAATGGGAACCAGCACATTCTTGCAAATATACATAAGGATACAGAAACATTTTTGTACATCCTCACCAAGGACCAGCTTAATGGAACTGATATAAATCAAATGGAGGAGTGTAATAAAAAGAATGAAGAAAAAAGGACAGATTCCTAAAGAAGATGGGTGCAGGGCTTAAAGAATGTAAGAAAAAGTAAAGTACGAAGGTTTTCCAAAGTCTTACAGAACTTTCTACCTATGCTTTATATGTTCCATCAAAAAAAAATTTTTTATACTGCTACCAGGTTTGCTACTATTTCTTATGGAGACTTTAGAAGTTAGCATGGTAAAATCACCTATTATAAAGAAGGTACTGGAACTGGAACCTTTTGGGGATTCATAGAAGAGTGGCTAGTAATCATAAAATGAACCTCACACAGAACTAAAATAAAAAGTAGAACCAAAACTCAGTTTTCTAGGTTATAGTATCTCACTATATAGTCATTCCATTTCTTACAATTATGTCCCATAATACAAGGCATTTTAGAGGACTGAAGAATTATGATAAACAGGATTTATAAGAATTAAATGGTGTTGGGATAGAAACAACTGCCACCTCTTGAGAATCCAAGCCAGTAGTGTTCAAACTTTGTTCTACAACATCCCAGGGCCTGGCAGAGATGTTTCTTATTTGAAATACACATCTGTTTAAACAATATGATTATCTACATTTTTAAACAGTCTCCAGATAAAGATTCTCTGACATCTCTGTATGCACATGTTAACTTATTGAAAATGGTTACAGGTTAAGAAACATTTCTGCAGTGAAGAGATGCTAGGCTGTGCAAGTCTATTCATGTGTACAATGGGAAATCAAACGCTATTTGAAGAGACCTCTGTTCAAAGTGCTCTTATCACAGCATAAGTCAGTCAGAATGAGAAAATAAATGACTGTCTTATCCTATGTTGTATTACCTATTATGATTAATAATGCTTTTGATGACATTTATATTAGAGAATGCAAGCCTTTGTCAGTGAGTTAAAAAGGCTACCGTTATCTTGGAAGACCATGGGAATTATGGAGAACTTTAATCTTTTATGTGATACACTTCTATACCTCTATAATGTTTGAATTTTCAGAATGTCAAAAGAAAAAAAAAAGAGAATTCCCTGGTGGTCCAGTAGTTAGGACTCTGAGTTTTTACTGCTGAGGGCATGTGTTCAGTCCCTGGTTGGGGAACTAAGATCCTGCAAGCCAAGTGACACAGCCAAACAGAAAAAAAAAGAAGGGGAAAAAAGTAACCTTATAATTTAGAGTTTAACTGCTGTCTTATGCGAATAAGGTATGAGTGAGAGCTTTCTTCACACTGCCCAACTAAAACTAGAAATTAACTAGAAACAAAATAATCATGAATGCCTTTCTAACAAGTAAATAATATACATTCCAACTTATAAAAAATAAATTCATTAATAATATCAATTTTATGTTTTACTACTGGGATTTAATTAAAATTTCATTATAAAAAAATTCCACTGCCAAAAAATGTTTCCAAAAAATCAGTTAATGTACTATCAGAGTTGTCTGAAATACCTGGGTTTAAAGCCCAGCACCAACACTTACTGTGTGGGGTACTGCAGACAACTTTCTTAAAATAAGATTCAAGTTTCCACAGCTACAAAATATGGGTAACAGTAGTATTATCTTACACAGCTGTTCTAAACACTATCCCAACAGAAGTATATAATCCAATTTTTCCAACTTTTTCTTAAGATGTAGGCTGAATGTATAACAAAAATAAAATTATGTTCAATAAAAACAATTCTATGACAGACTAAAAAGCCATGTTCCAAGTATTACATAGCTTTCTTCCATTTCAAGCACAAAATACAGAAAACCGAGATAATGTATGAATTTAGTGAGTGGGGACCAGGTATGCTAAACAGAATGCTATCTTTTTAATATCTTCTAGTCTTTCCTCAGAGAAGGCAATGGCACCCAACTCCAGTACTCTTGCCTGGAAAATCCCATGGACAGAGGAGCCTGGTGGACTGCAGACCACGGGGTCGCTAAGAGTCAGACACGACTTCACTTTCACTTTTCACTTTCATGCATTGGAGAAGGAAATGGCAACCCACTCCAGTGTTCTTGCCTGGAGAATCCCAGGGACGGGGAGCCTGGTGGGCTGCAGTCCATGGGGTCGCACAGAGTCGGACATGACTGAAGCGACTTAGCAGCAGCAGCAGTCTTTCCTCAAAGACTGCATTCTCTTAACTGAATTCTTAAGTAGGAATAAAATGGCAGAGTCTGGAGTTTTTATTTTCTATCAAATTGCTGGAATATATATTCTCCAGGCAGGACCATATAATTTCACTCAAGCAGGTATCTTGCTGGCATTTTTTTTTTCCAACAGTATTAAATTTTAAAAATTTACTTATTTAATGTTTACTTCACTGGGTCTTCACTGCTGTGCACAGGCTTTGTCTAGTTGTGGTGAGTGTGGGCTTCTCATTGCAGTGGCCTTTCTTGTTGCAGAGCACGGGCTCTAGGTGCTCAGGCCTCAGTAGCTGCAGCATGCAACTACTCGGGCTCAGTGGTTGCAGTTAACGGGCTTAGTTGCTCCACAGCATGTGAAATTTTCCCAGACCAGGGACTGAACCTGTGTCTCCTGCACTGGCATGTAGATTCTTAACCACTAGACCACCTGAAGTCTCAGCATCTTCTTAAAATTTAGGAAATTAACCTGTCTTCACTACTTGATAGCTACCCCACTAACGTATGAGGATAAAGCCAACAGAGTAACTGCAAGCAGATTCATAATTTTTCTTAGAAAACTTAAAGTGAACAATCTGCTGGTATCTAGTACCTCATATTGAGCCACGATCACCTGTATCTAGTCCTAAACATTTCTATCACTTCAGAGTAAAAGCCCTTACACATTAAGCAGTTTTTCTCCATTCTTCTCTTCCCTATCCCCTGGCAACCACCAGTCTGTTCGAAACAGATTCCTCTTCTGGATATTTCATGTAAATGGAATCATACAATATATGACCCTCTGTGTCTGGCTTCTTTCATGATGTTTTGAAAGTTCATTACTTCATTTCTTTTTATAACTGAGTAATATTACACTGTATGTTTATCCATTCACACACTGAAAGACATTTTGGCTATTTCCACCTTTTGGCTATTACAAATAATGCTGCTACTAACATGTTTGTGCATGTACATATCAGAATATTTGTTTTTAATTCTCTTGCATATATACCTAGAAATGAAACAACAGGCTTATATGGCAATGTTTACCGTTTGAGGAATAGCCAAACTGTTTTCCACAGTGCTGAATCATTTTGTATTCCCACTAGCACTGTAGAATTCCAATTTCTCTATATTCTTTCCAATCTATTTACCACTTTTTTGATTATGTCCATCCTAATGGGTGTGAAGTGGTATCTCACTGTGGTTTGATTTACAATTCCCTAATGACAGAGGATGACATGGCTGGATGGCATCACTGACTCGATGGACGTGAGTCTGAGTGAACTCCAGGAGTTGGTGATGGACAGGGAGGCCTGGTGTGCTTCGATTCATGGGGTCGCAAAGAGTCGGACACGACTGAGTGACTGAACTGAACTGAACTGAATGACTAATAATCTTGAGCATGTTTTCATGTGTTTCTTGGTCATTTTTATTATATCTTCTTTGGAGAAATGTCTATTCAGGTCCTTTGCCCATTTTTAATTGTGTTGTCTTTTTGTTGCTGAGTTATAAAATATATATTCTAGATACCAGACACTTATCAGATATGATTTGTAAATATTTTCTCCCAGAATCCTTAAGTTTTATACTAGTTCTCAACTTTTTTTCAAAAATTAAAATCCCCTTTTCCAAATTTATCTTTGTTTGCCTTGCTTGTATTTTTATATACAGAATCACAATCCAATATGTAAGAGATAAAAATGGAGCTGTTCCAACTGCCAGTGGAGAAATCAGAAACCCTGATCACTTGGCATCTCTCTTTAGCAAATAATCGCAGAACACATGCACAAAGCGAATGAAACACAAACAAATATGTTTTCTATAGTACTGAATCATTTTGCACAAACTTTATCCATCCAAAACACAGTGGAACACGTTTAAAAGACACTGTCCTACACTATAAGTTCTCTGGTCATTCTGTTAAAATACTTGAGACCAGGAAGATATATGCACGAGGAAGGACTAGTAATGTCCACTTGCCCCAAATCTATATGAGATCTACTTACTAACAATGCATAAGTACTTTAAATATACCCACCTCTCTGCCATTTAAAATTAAAATCTGAAATAAGATCCTAAATCAACTATCAACTGCCACAACAGCAGAGTTTGAAATTATTTATTTAGTGGGAATCCACTGAATCATTCCAAATATCATTTAAAGTAAAACAATGAAGGATCAATGATAATTTTAGAAAGCACATTATTTACTGGAGTAAGTATAATCTGTACTGAGTTATCATCCCAATGTCTGCCCATCACATATCCAACGACACTGATTTACTGGGACACGATGAGTAGGACTGGTTGCTATGGATGACTATAGAAAAGAAAGGTATCCAGTCTACAAAGTCTTGGTCACAACACAAATAAAAATCAGGTAAGCTAACTGGTCTACAAAAATAATCCTTTTAATAAAAAATGAAGACTTAAAAAAAACTCATATATGCTTAAAATAAAACAAATGCAAAAGTCCAAATTAAATTAAATATCTAGAATTTCAAGTGTGTTCTATTAGTAACTGTATGGCATCCATAAAATGCAAAAAAGCTTTTCAAGTATACTTGGACAGTTTATTGTGAGAGGACTATTTTACTTAAATAATTCTGTATTACAACCTAATTCTAGGTCTGAAAATATTTCAAAAACATAGTTAAAATAGTATTTCCTTAGTAACAACTTTGTGAAAATGTTTTTACCTCTTCTTCCTCAGTTTCATAGGTGTTAAGTTCATGTTTCTGACAGTGAGGACCCTCTTTCCAAGCTTCAGTATCACCACAGTCACAGAAACCTCCACCTCCTGATGTTGTCATCTTGAAAAGAAATTGTAAAGTATCTGTCAATAAGTATTTACTGAGGACTATCAGCTTATAAATAGGAATATCAAGTGCTAAGGAAATAACATTGCTAAAATGTTTAATTTCTTTGGAGGATAAAATCAAAATGTCAAATCTTTCAATGTTTTAAAAACTCATTTTAAATAGGCTAGTTTAAGTGATATCAAAATAAGATACTTTATAGTGTTTAGTAAGCAACATCTATTTTTTATTTATTTTTAATTGAAGAATAATTGCTTTACAGTATTGCATTGGTTTCTACCAAACAAGGCTATATCTATTTTAAAGAGGTAAAATATGTCCACTTGCATGAGTTTCTAATTAGTAAAAATCACAAGGGTTTTCTTGCTAGGTTTTGGCTAAACTGATACACTGTTGGTATCTGTGCCACCAGGCTACAACATACTAGAACAGATTCAAGAGTTACAAAGATTCCTATAACTGCTATCTTCTACAAAAGTCTAGTAAGAGTGCTGCATGTGTATCAGAAAAGTGACCAATGAAAAGTACAGAAATCATTTATTTTTTCTTTTCTAAAACTCTCTAAATAGCATTCTTTGAAAAGGAAGAAAACTCTCGAAATACCACCTGGTATTTCCTTTTACCACTTGTGGGGGTCAAGAATTATTCCTGCTTCCTTAAAATACAGCAATGATTCAAGGAATCTGGCAAGATAAAACTTATTATTTAATAATTAGGAGATTGGAAATTCTGCTTCTGAAAACATGCTGTGAGTTTATGCATGGGTATAGGTGCAAATTTTAGAAAGAGCCTTTCATATTTTCAAGGAAAGTATTTATGTGTTACATATCACAAGATAATTAATGTAAACTCACAAATGACAGTTATTCTTAAGGGCTGCAAAGATACCAAGAAACATGAGAGGCAGGCATATGGAAAATGGTAACTTCACCCTATAGCTCTTATGTGTGCTCTGGTTACCAAAGATAGGTAGAACAGCCTAAAGGAAACTAGGATGCTCTTGCTGATTTATGAAAAAAAAAATATGAATTTAATTTTGCAGCTGTTTTAGTTGATTATTATCAATACTTGGGTAGAGTAAATAAAAACAAACAGGAGAAAAAGTCCTGAACTAATAAAGCTCTTGAACTAATAGAATGAGTGCAATATTTCTTCTCTATCATTTTACTTGAGATTAGTGTTAGAAGTTCCAGCTACTAACAGCTCCCTAAATTTTTGAATGTTCATAGCTCTGGCTTCAATTTCCAGTAGAGGAACCAGGACAGGCTTAGCAATAATCTGCCTATGTATTCTGTGGCCCTGATTTAAAAGCAAACACACTTGATTTTTGGAAAAGTATTGATTGTATTATAGCAGAAAAACAAACAAAACCTGGTTAGCCTTATGTTCTAGAGTTGGCTCTCTTCTACACTGTATAATAACAGCTGCCTCTTTAACATTAAGAAACAACAAATATTCTGTAGAAGTTCACCAACAGAATATTTCTTAAAGGTATAATCCTGTCACTTTTCCTTATTTTGCTCAGTCATTCTCCCTTCAGTCTCCCTTTCACATTTTAACTCTCATCTTTATTCTTTAATTTTTGATAACCTCCTTTATAAAGCTAGAATTAGCAAGATAATAAACATTAAAAATAAACAGCAAAGCAAACTAGCTGAAAACCAATACTGGAACATCTGTCTTGCCTTTCTTAAACCATGTATTCCATGAAATCTGGATTCATAATTTGTCTCTACACTGCCATCACATGTTTAACAGTACTTAAATAACACATTTCTTAACCACTCTCCCCAGTTTCAGTGTTAAATCTTGGAATTTTAAAAAGGAAGAAAATTTATTGAGTATAAATTTCAATACTAGGTGTGGTTATCATCTGGATATTACTAACCCTATATCGGTGGTCTCTGTGAATACTTCCCAAAAAGCACTCCATGCATAAAACACAAGTTGGATCAACTGCACAGTCTCTGTAAAGAAAAAAAAATCAGAATGTATAAAATAACTGTATATGTTACAATGTAGTATTTCAAACTAGACTCTATCTTAGAAGAGCCAGAATAGTGAAAAGCCTTGCTGTAAGAAGAAAAAAATTATTGCTCCTGAAGATCTGTCAGATCTTTGATCAATGAAGTCTGCTTAAGAAGCTGTTTCTCATATTGGATGTATATTAGGGGGTCTTAGAGGGCACATATTACCAGAATGGCAATGTCCCGTAAAGATTTGGGGAAATCGTATTTTATATGAAAACACACAGATGTATATGGAATCAATTTTACATATTATACATTCTTAAGATATAATCTCAGGGACAGGGGAGCCTGGCAGGCTGCCGTCTATGGGGTCGCACAGAGTCGGACACGACTGAAGCGACTTAGCAGCAGCAAGATATATCCTGAGATTTCAAGTAACTTTATCCAAACAGATAAATCAGACCAAGGGTCATCGAAGTGGTTTCTATGTACACTCCCCAAAGGCAAGATGCAAGAAGATAATATTAAAACATATATCTATTTAAATTTTCACTAATTTAAAAGGTAATCACATACTAAGCGTTCAATATAGAGGCTGACATGGGTCTCTATACTTGTATATCTGATGGTCGCACAACATTTATGGTTCATAAGACATCCTGATGGGAGAGTAAGATTCCACAAGGTGCATGGGGTGACAATGGTAGCCTCAGTCACTTCATTTGCTTTTATCATACTGTCAGTTAGATATACTTACATATCATACTTTAAATAAGAGAATCTCTATGATTCTATGAAATGAGATGGGAGTCATGAAAATCTTTACATTTCCCCTTATCCTGTTTCTGTATCCTCATAGGCAACCACCCTAATATCCTTGTCTTTTATTTGTGTATGTTAGTGGCTCAGTCGTGTCCTACTTTTTGCAGCCCCATGGACTGGTAGCTCGCCAGGCTCCTCTGTCCATGGAATTCTCCAGGCTAGCCATTCCCTTCTCCAGGGGATCTTCCCGACCCTGAGACTGAACCCGGGTCTCCTGCATTGCAGGCAGATTCTTTACCTGCTGACCCACCAGAGAAGCCCTTTATTTGTATATGTTCTTGCAAAATGTTTTTGAGTACATGTATTTTTTTTTATTCTTTTTAAAATAGTTGTTTTACAATATTTTATTCATTTCAGGTATATAGCAAAGTGATTCAGATACACATATACACATATATATTCCAGATTCTTTTCCATTATAGGTTATGAAAAGACACTGAATATAGCTTCCTGTGCTGTACAGTAAATATGTGTTTACTAAGTGCATGTATTTTTGATGTGTGCAAATCTTACTGTTATGTATCATTCTCTCATTCTGTTCTTTACTTTTTCAGTTCTGTAACACAATCCATTCATTCTGTATGTGTACATTTGATGTGCTGCTTCTAATCACTATAGAAGCTTCTAATACGTCATGGAGTGTTCCAAAGCATTTTTTCTCTATACTACCCCTGCACCAGATACCTGGGTTACCTCCAATGCCTTTCTACCACAAATAATCCTGCACTGAACATCCCTGTAAATGTTCTCTATAGATCTGATTGAGATTTTCTTTGGTAAATCAACTCTAGAGCAGAACTGCTGGGTCATATACATACATATATAAAGTTTTTATTCTGAGTGCCATGCTACTGTACAGAGTGGTTGCATGTTTCCCAGCAGTGTGTAAGGGTTTTTATAGCCCTGCATCTTCACTAGCATTAAGTTTTTCTCTGGTTTGCTTATATGTACAAGCCTAACAGGGGCTTCCCTGGTGACTTAGCAGTAAAGGATCCACCAGCCAGTGCAGGAGATACAGGTTCAATCCCTGGGTTGGGAAGATCCCCTGGAGAAGGAAATGGTAACCCACTCCAGTATTCTTGACTGTGAAATCCCACGGACAGAAGAACTTGGTGGGTTACAGTTCACAGGGTCACAAAAGAGTGGGACACAACTTAGCAACTATACAACAATCAGCGTAACATATATGAAATAAGTAAGTGTTAGTCGCTCAGTCGTGCCCAACTCTTTGCGACCCCATGGACTGCAGCCCACCAGGATCCTCTGTCCATGAGATTTTTCAGGCAAGGATTCTGGAGTGTGTTGCCATGCCCTCCTCCAGGGGATCTTCCCAATCCAGGGATCGAACCCAGGTCTCCTGCACTGCAGGCAGATTCTTTACTGACTGAGCTACAAGGGAAGCCCTATGAAATAATACTTTACTATTTTAATTTGTATTTTTCTAATACATTTCAGCAACTCTTCATATACTTACTGCTTTGAGGATTTCCTTTTCTATAAACTGCCTGGTTATATCCTATGCCCATTTTCCTGCTGGGATTGCTTCATCTCCCTTATTTGCAGGAGTTCCCTATATAACTTAGTCTAGTGAACATTAATCACTTGGCCATTTAGACATTGCAAATATTGTCTCCCATGTGTCACGTGTGTATTAGTTTTGCCCACAGGGTCCTTTGTTAAACAGAACTCCCTATTTGATGCAATTAAATTTACACACAAATTGGTTTGTGCTTTGAGATTTTTAGAACTTCTTTTCCCAATCCTAGGTCACAAAAATATATGCTTTTAAAGAAAATAATTTTCTTCCACGAAATCTTTTGGTATTTTTCACATTTAGGTGCTTCATCCATCTGGAATCTACATTTGCACATAACAGAGAACAGATATAACTTTTATTTCTTCATAATGAGCTGCTTTGTCTGAAGCCATCTAGTAAACAATCTAATTTTTACCTATTGATTGTGGTGTCACCTTTAAACATATTAAGTTCCATTACTTAGGTCTATATCTAGGTTCTCTAATATGTTTGAGTGACCTATTTGTTCTTATACTAAACCACACTGTATTACTATGGCTTTTTGTAGAATATCTTAATACCTGATAGGATAAACTCCCCTTTATTCTCCTTTTTTAAAGGCTTAATCACGTTAAGTTTACAGAGTTCCTCAAAAATACTCAGCTAAAATTCTGACATAGATTACCTGGAATTTATTGATAAACTTCAGGAATAATAGCATCCTTTTAAGAGTAAATTATCTAGGTACTTTTTAGGTTTTGTTGTTTTAATGACACACATTTAAATTTTTTTTTCATGTTCTAGTTAGTTAAGGATGATGAAAAGAAACATTATCGATTTTTAATACCCTTGATAAACTTAAGCAATTTTAATAGTTTGCTGATTCTTTTTCCCCTGAAGTAAATGAGTATATAGTCTGTACACAATGACAATTTAATTTTTTTCCTTACAATATTTATATCTTTTACTTTTCTTCCCTTATACTATGGACAAGGACTTTGAGTAAAATGTTAAACAGCAGCAGTAATAGTGGGCATCTTTGTCTTGGCTTTAGATATTAAACACATCTAAAGGTTCTTATTAAGTATTACATTCACTGTCAGTTTACTTAGAAAGTGATAAACTTAGTGATATCACTCATTAAGTATTATGTTCACTGTAGGTTTAGTAAGAAAGTGCTCTTCTAAAAAGAGTCAAGCATTTATCTTGCCTTTCCTATATAAACTGTGCCTCAGGGTAATCAAAGGGTTCATGAGGGATTGTATTTCTTCTTTATAGAAGACTAGCTAATAAACAAAAAAGAGATGATAAATTCGAATAGCACCATTTTGTGACCACTTAACAAAATAAAGATCCAGGCAGCAAACCATCACTGACTGCTAAAACATTAGGCAAAAAAGCTGGTAGAGGGAATTCCCTGGCAGTCTGGTCGGTAAGACTTCACGCTTTCAATGCAGAGAGCATGAGTTCAATCCCTGGTTGGGGAAATAAGATCCCACAAGCCGCATAATGCGGCAAAATAAAGAAATAAATGAAAGGCTGACGGAGACCTTTACAATGGTTGCATCTGCTAGGTACCTAAACCTACTGGTCAATCTTAAAAGCAGCCAAGCATTACGTGCCTCCTGATATGAGGAAATAAGAAGTTATGCCTCTGACTTTCCTGGGGTGGCACAGTGGATAAGAATCCACCAGCCAAGGCAGGGGACACAGGTTTGATCCCTGGTTGGGGATATTCCACACGCGGCAGAGCAACTAAGCCCGTATGTCACAACTACCGAACCCGAGCCCTGGAGCCCACACGCTGCAACCAGTCACCTTGTGTGCTGCAACTACGGAAGCCCTCTCGCTCTTGAGCCCGTGCCCTCCAACAAGAGAAGCCACCGCAACAAGAAGCCTGTGCAACACAATGAGAAGCAGCCTCTCCTCCCGCAACCAGGGAAAATCCACTCACAGTAACAAAGATCCAGCGCAGCCAAAAATAAATAATAAATAAGCAGGTGTCTGATGGGCAGGCCAGTTATGCATCAATAATTATAAAATTACTATCCACCCCCTTCCCTAATAATAGAAGTTAACCAAGCCTAACTACCTGTTTAGAAGAAAGACCAGGAAAAAAGAAAAATGTTAAGCAATATCATGTGGACACAATCAGCCAAACCCAGAATGTGGAAAATTCCATAGGACAAATGACCTGGTTTCTTAGTAACATAAATAGAAAAATGAAAAAAAGAAGTAAAGGAGCTATTATAGTTTAAAAGAAAAAAATGATTAACAGCCAAATGCAATGTGTGAATTCTGAAGCCACATTTATAAGTCAATTAAGACAAGTTCAACCCTGCTAGACAGTAGATAATATTAAGGAATTAGTGTTAATTATCTTAAGACATTAATGGTTATAGAGAAAAAAGGCATATAGTGAGTGTTGATTTTTTTAAAAAGTATGCTATTTGGAATGTTCTTCAAAATAATCTGGCAGGGCAAGAAAAAGTGTATAAGCCTGTACGTGTGCAAAGATTAAAGAGCTGCCATATACTGGTAATTACTCAAGCTCACCAATGAGTACTCTCAGGTATATTAGACCTCTCACTCTACCTTTATGCTTGAAAATATCCATAACAAAAAAACTTAGAGAAATCTAATATACAAATACTCAACATAAGTTCCCTTATATATTCTTTGCTTGCTAAGAATTAGATCACAAACAATAACTAAAATTTATAAAACACTTTTCTGATTCAAATTAGTAAAACATTTTTCTTTTCTCAACTATTAAAATGGTGAATTACATTAATAATTATTTTAAAGATGAACTATCTTTGGCTTGCTGCTGCTGCTGCTGCTAAGTCACTTCAGTTGTGTCCGACTCTGTGCGACCCCATAGACGGCAGCCCACCAGGCCCCACCGTCCCTGGGATTCTCCAGGCAAGAACACTGGAGTGGGTTGCCATTTCCTCCTCCAATGCATGAAAGTGAAAAGTGAAAGTGAAGTGGCCCAGTCGTGTTCGACTCTTAGCAACCCCATGGACTGCAGCCTACCAGGCTCCTCCATCCATGGGATTTTCTAGGCAAGAGTACTGGAGTGGGTTGCCATTGCCTTCTCCATCTTTGGATTACTGAACTAAATTCTGTTTGATCATGATGCATCACTCTTTTAGCATATTCTTGGATTCATATATTTAATAATTTAGGATCCTTTCATCTATATGAATGAGGGAAATGGCTTATACAGCTGCTTGAATTTATCAGGGCTTGAAATCAAGCTGATAAGTAGCCTCATAAAGAGGCAATTTTCACTACTTTCCCATTTTCTGTAGTAACTTGTTTAAGAAAGGAATTAACTGTTCCTTCAAAATTTGACAGAATTCACCCGTATAGTCATCCAGGTATGGGATTTTAGGGAGGGAAGATCTTTGATGACCCTTCCATGTTTCATACTATTTCACATAACATATTCAAGTTGCCTATCACTATTCTACAAATTTATCCATTTCATCTACGTTTTCAATTTTTGTGTGTGTTTTCTTTTCTTGCATTTACTTGTTCATAATTCTTGCATTTCAGAGGTTGTCACACTTTCTTGGTTCATGGCATCTTTAGTGTTTCAATAGTTTCCTTCAGGGCACCATTACACCAAATGAAACACCTAACAATTCTGTGATCAAACACTTAGACTCATTTAGCACCTGTTGGACATTGCACAATTTATCAAATTTTAGAATCAAACTGGATACTGCCACCCTCATTTCTTATTTCACAGGTATCTGCTTTTTAAAAATTAGCAACAGTGAGGACCCAGCTTTGCAAGAAATGACACCACCAAAAGGAATGCAGTGAGTGTATCAATCTTCATTCTGAATTTTATATATGTTCACCTTCTTTTTTTCTTACTAGGTCTTCTCAGAAAATTGCCTTAATAATTCCAAAGAGTAAGTATCCCAACTTTTTACTTGTGTTTCATTTTCTGATCTTTTAATTTCCTTTCTTTCTCTTGAGTGTGCTCAATTGTTCTAACTTCTTGAACTCCACGTTTACCTTTTTTATCTTTGAAATATTTTTATTTATAGAACAGTTGCAAAAATAGTAGAGTCCCTTTACACCCTTACTTTTCCTTAAAAGCTTTCCTTAATGTTAACCAAAGTACAAGGAAATTAACATTCAGATCAGAACAGTCGCTCAATTGTGTCCGACTCTTTGCAACCCATGAATCGCAGCACGCCAGGCCTCCCTGTCCATCACCAACTCCCGGAGTTCACTCAGACTCACGTCCATCGAGTCAGTGATGCCATCCAGCCATCTCATCCTCTGTCGTCCCCTTCTCCTCCTGCCCCCAATCTCTCCCACCATCAGAGTCTTTTCCAATGAGTCAACTCTTCACATGAGGTGGCTAAAGTACTGGAGTCTCAGCTTTAGCATCATTCCTTCCAAAGAAATCCCAGGGCTGATCTCCTTCCGAATGGACTGGTTGGATCTCCTTGCAGTCCAAGGGACTCTCAAGAGTCTTCTCCAACACCACAGTTCAAAAGCATCAATTCTTCGGTGCTCAGCCTTCTTCACAGTCCAACTCTCACATCCATACATGACCACAGGAAAAACCATAGCCTTGACTAGACGGATCTTTGTTGGCAAAGTCATGTCTCTGCTTTTGAATATGCTATCTAGGTTGGTCATAACTTTCCTTCCAAGGAGTAAGCGTCTTTTAATTTCATGGCTGCAGTCACCAACTGCAGTGATTTTGGAGCCCCCCAAAATAAAGTCTGACACTGTTTCCACTGTTTCCCCATCTATTTCCCATGAAGTGATGGGACCGGATGCCATGATCTTCGTTTTCTGAATGTTGAGCTTTAAGCCAACTTTTTCACTCTCCTTTTTCACTTTCTTCAAGAGGCTTTTGAGTTCCTCTTCACTTTCTGTGATAAGGGTGGTGTCATCTGCATATCTGAGGTTATTGATATTTCTCCCGGCAATCTTGATTCCAGCTTGTGTTTCTTCCAGTCCAGCATTTCTCATGATGTACTCTGCATATAAGTTAAATAAACAGGGTGACAATATACAGCCTTGACGTACTCCTTTTCCTATTTGGAACCAGTCTGTTGTTCCATGTCCAGTTCTAACTGTTGCTTCCTGACCTGCATACAAATTTCTCAAGAGGCAGATCAGGTGGTCTGGTATTCCCATCTCTTTCAGAATTTTCCACAGTTTATTGTGATCCACACAGTCAAAGGCTTTGGCATAGTCAATAAAGCAGAAATAGATGTTTTTCTGGAACTCTCTTGCTTTTTCCATGATCCAGTGGATGTTGGCAATTTGATCTCTGGTTCCTCTGCCTTTTCTAAAACCAGCTTGAACATAAGGAAGTTCATGGTTCACATATTGCTGAAGCCTGGCTTGGAGAATTTTGAGCATTACTTTACTAGCGTGTGAGATGAGTGCAATTGTGTAGTAGTTTGAGCATTCTTTGGCATTGCCTTTCTTTGGGATTAGAATGAAAACTGACCTTTTCCAGTCCTGTGGCCACTGTTGAGTTTTCCAAATTTGCTGGCATATTGAGTGCAGCACTTTCACAGCATCATCTTTCAGGATTTGGAACAGCTCAACTGGAATTCCATCACCTCCACTAGCTTTGTTCGTAGTGATGTTTCCTAAGGCCCACTTGACTTCACATTCCAGGATGTCTGGCTCTAGGTCAGTGATCACACCATCGTGATTATCTGGGTCGTGAAGATCTATTTTGTACAGTTCTTCTGTGTATTCTTGCCATCTCTTCTTAATATCTTCTGCTTCTGTTAGGTCCATACCATTTCTGTCCTTTATCGAGCTCATCTTTGCATGAAATATTCTTTTGGTATCTCGGATTTTCTTGAAGAGATCCCCAGTCTTTCCCATTCTGTTGTTTTCCTCTATTTCTTTGCATTGATTGCTGAAGAAGGCTTTCTTATCTCTTCTTGCTATTCTTTGGAACTCTGCATTTAGATGTTTATATCTTTCCTTTTCTCCTAGCTTTCCTTAATCAGAGCCTAACCTGCTGGGGTTTTATCAAACTGACTGGAAAAAGGGAAATACCCAATTCTAGCCTGCTCTAGCCATCCTGTCCCAACCAAATTAGGGCTAGGGAGGGCATCAAGAAGCACATTTGAGGTTCACAGCCCAGAGATACAGGCTCACTAAAAGACGAGACCTAATCACAAGACTACAGAATGCTTCTCCCTCCCTGACCCTTTACCACCATGTTATTTTGTTGTTGTTGTTATACATTTTCTAGCAGATGCTTTGCTTTTTAAAATTTTATTGAAGTATGGTTAATTTACAGTATTGTGTTAATTTATGTTTTACAGCAAAGTAAGTCAGTTATAGACTCTTTTTTATATTCTTTTCCATTATGGCTTATCACAGGATACTGAATATAGTTCCCTGTGCTCTAATGCAGGACCTTGCTGTTTATCCATCCTATATGTAACAGTTTGTATCTGCTAATCCCAAACTCCCAGCAATTCCCTCCCCCACACCCTTCTCCCTTAGCAACCGCAAGTCTGTTCTCTATGTCTGTACCATCACATTATGAAAGGCCTAATTACAAGAGTCCCCTTCACCCAGTATACTGTATGCCTAGTGACTAAGAACAAATTTAAGACATCCTAAAAGGTCAAAAAATACAGTTTGAAGAGACAGAGCCAGGATCAAAATCAGACTCAGATATTGGAATTACTAGGCACAGAATTAAAAACAATTATGATTAACATGCTAAGAGCTCTAATATATATAGTAGATAGTGTTTAGGAACAGACGGACAATATAAACAGAGATGGAAATCCTAAGAAAGAACCAAAAAAGAAATGCCAGAGATCAAAGACACCGAAACAGAAATGAAGAATGATGGATTTATTAGCAGACTGGAGATAGCTGATGTAAGAATATCTGAGCTTGAGGATACCTCAATAGAAAGCGCTAAGATTGAAAAGCAAAGAGAAAAAAGACCGGAAGGAAAACTGAACAGAATATCTACAAACTGTGTGACAACTACAAAAGGTTTAACACATATGTAATGGAAACAAAAGAAAGAGAGGAAAGAGAGAAAGGAACAGAATATTGAAAACAATATGTAGGACTTCCCTGGTGGTACAGTAAATAAGAATCCACCTGCCAATGCAGGGGACATGGGTTCAATTCCAGGTCTGGGAAGATTCCACATGCCCCAGAGCAACTAAGCCCGTGTGCCACAACCACTGAACCCGCATGCTCCAGGGCCATGAGCCCCAACTACCGAGCCCGTGTGCTGCAAGTGCTGAAGCCTGCATGCCTAGAGCCTGTGCTCCGCAACAAGAGAAGCCACCACAATGAAGCCTGTGCACTGCAACAAAGAGTAGCCCCTGCTGAAGGTGAAGGTGAAGTCGCTCAGTCGTGTCCGACTCTCTGTGACCCCGTGGACTGTAGCCTACCAGGCTTCTCCAGGCAAGAACACTGGAGTGGGTTACCATTTCCTTCTCCAGGGGATCTTCCCGACCCAGGGATCAAACTCGGGTCTCCTGCATTGTAGGCAGACACTTTAACCTCTGACCCACCAGGGAAGCCCAGGCCCTACTGCTCACAACTAAAGAAAAGCCCACATACAGCAACAAAGATCCAGTGCAACCAAAAAAAAAAAAGGAAGAAGAATATAAATAAGTAAAGAGAAAACATTTACTGAGAAAATTTCCTTAAATGACTGTCAGACACCACAGATCCAAGAAGTTCAAAGAACATCAAGTGGGATAAACACCAAAACACTTCGTACCCAGGCATATCATTTTCAAAATACAGGAAGTCAAAGAAGCAAGAGGAGAAAAAAAATCTTACCTGTAGCAGAACAAAGAATCGTATCTGACTTCTTAGAAACCATGAAAACAACAGAAAAGTAGAGTGAAATATTTGAAGTGTTGAAAGAAAAGATGCCTACCAACCTAGAATTTTGTACCTGTGAAATTATCCTCCAAAAGTGAAAGTGAAAGAAAAACTTTATCAGGCAAAGAGGACTCTTACAAGAATTAATAAATGATAAAGGGGTCAATATATGAGGAAGTAATAGAAATTATAAATATCTATGTATGTGGTTAATAAAAGAGCTTTTAGACAAATTAAATATAAACTGATAGAACTAAAAGAAGTAAATAAATGGTAATCATATATGGATACTTTCATTCCCATTTCTCAGTAACTAAAAGAACTAGTCATAAAAATCAGTAAGTATAGAAGAACTGAATGACATGATCAACCACTTTGTTCTAATCAACAGTCATAGATTATTATATCCAGTAACTGCAAAATATACATCTTCTTTTCAGGTGCATATGGAATGTACAAGACTGTGTTGCTGAGTCATAAAACAAACCTCAATAAATTCAAAGACTGCAACCTTACAGAACTTTAACTGTGTTACAAACCAGTCACAAAGCCTGGAAAGCCTCAAAAATATGAAAATTAAATAGCGCACCAGTACTGTTGCCTGGAAAATCCCACGGATGGAGGAGCCTGGTAGGCTGCAGTCCATGGGGTCGCTAAGAGTCATATACAACTGAGTGACTTCACTTTCACTTTCCATTTTCATGCATTGGAGGAGGAAATGGCAACCCAATCCAGTGTTCTTGCCTGGAGAATCCCATGGACAGAGAAGCCTGGTAGGCTGTGGTCCATGGGGTCACACAGAGTCGGACATGACTGAAGCGACTTAGCAGTAGCAAAGAATAAAATATGAGCACATTAGGTCAAAAATAAGTAAAAAGAAGAGTAGAAACCAAACAAACAAAACAGATAGAAAACTAATAAAGCCCAAAACTGATTCTTTAAACAGTTTTATGAATCTTTTCAAAGAGAAAATACAAATTATTAATTTAACAAAGGAAGAGACCTCACAATAGATACCATAGATATCAATGACTAAGAACCTAATGCCAATAAATTTGGCACGATACAATGAAACATATGTCTCAAAAAGCACAATGTACCAAACATGACACAAGATGAAATAAAGTTCTAAATAACTCATAAAGTATCCAAGAAATTTAACTTGTTATCAAAATCTTTCTCTGAAGAAAACACTAGGCTTTGATGATTTGTTTCACTGGAAAATTCTATCAAACACTGAAGGAGGGATGGGATGGGGAGGGAAATGGGAGGGATGTTCAAAAGGGAGGGGATATATGGCTGATTCAGGTTGAGGTTTGACAGAAAAAAAAAAAACAAAATTCTGTAAAGCAATTATCCTTCAATAAAAAAATAAATTAAAAAAATTTTAATAAAACTTTTCAAAAACGAAAACAAAAACAAAAACACTGAAGGAAGAACTCGTATCAATTTTATACAAACTCCTCAAAGATATAGAAAAAAAGGAATATTTCTCAACTCATTTCATAAGGCTAGCATAACTCTGTTACCAAAACCAGATAAAGACAGTACAAGAAAGTGACATATGGTATATTTCATGGATTACAGACACAAAAAACCTTAATAAAACACTAGCAAATTGAATCCGGCAATATATAAAGGTTATAATACATGATGATCAAGTAGAGTTTATCTCAGTAATGAAAACCATTTGGGAAAAAAAAAATCAATCAATACAACTATTTATAGAATAAAAAAGGAAAATTATAATAATCTTAAAAGATATAATAAAAGCACTGGATAACATTCAGTCATTTATTATAATAATAATAAAAGTCAGCAAACTAGGAACAGAAGGAAATGTCCTTAATGAGATAAAGGGTGTTTATGAGAAAACTATAACAACATATTTTATCACAAAAGACTGAATGCCTTCATCCAAGGCAAGGATGTCCTCTTTCACCAGTGTAGTAAGGCACAAGAAAATACAAGGCAGAAAGGCTGGAACAAATATAACTGTCCCCATTCAGAGAGGACACAATTATGCAAAAATCCTAAAGAACCAAAACCAGAAGAAAACAAAAACTACTAGAACTACAAATGAGTGTAACAAGCTCACAGATACAAGTTTGATATCAGAAACCAACTCTATTTCTTTATATTCACAAAAGAAAACTGAAATTAAAACTAAGGAAAAAACACCATCATAAAATACTTAGGAATAAATATGTAACAAAAGGTATGTACAACTTTTATATAAAAACTATAAGACAGTTAAAAGAGATTAAAGAAGACCTCAATAAATGGAGAGATAGAAGATGTTCATGGACTGGAAAACTCAGTATTGTTAAAATGTCAATTCTCCCCAAACTGGTCTATAGAGTCAATGCAGTCCCAATCTTAATCTCAGCAGTCTTTCTTAAAAATAAACACTGACAAGCTAATTCTAAAATTTATAAAATGCAAAGAATCTGAAATAGAGAAAAGAAACTTTAAAGAAGCAAAAATGGAATCAATACGAAGTTTACTACAAAGTTACAGTAATCAAGTTAATGTGGTTATTGGCATTAGAATAGCTGTATCAATGAATGGAATTGATCAGTATTTTGAAATAGACCCACACTCATATGGTCAAGAGGTCTTCGGTAAGGGAACAAAGCAATTTAATGTGAAAAGTAAAAAAATGGTGCTAGAACAACTGGATCCCCACAAGCAATAAGAAAGTGAAGCTCAATCCTTATACCTCAAACTTGATTTAAAAAATCAAGTTTTGAGACAGATCGCAGACCCAGATATAAAACCTAAAACTTCAAAGTTTATAGGAGAAAACTGAGAGAATATTTTTGTCACCTCGGAAAAGGCAGAAATTTCTTTAACACAAGAAACAATCCTCATAAAATTTAAAAGTTGGAAAGTTAAACCATTCAATTTAAAACTTCTGCCATCATAAGACAGCATACAGGCAAGTCACAGACTTGGAGGAGACACTCATAAAATCTGTCTCACAAAGGGCTTGTATCCAGAATACATAAACAACTCTAAAACTCAGTAATAAAAAGATAATGAAGCCAATAAAAAAAAAGACTTGAAGAAAAACTTCATTAGTTCAACGGGCAATGAACACATGTAAAATTGCACCAACATCATTAGTCATCAAAGAAAATTAAAACCATATTGAGATATCACTATATAGAACAGCTAAAGTTTAAAAGACTGACAAAATCAAATGTTGGTGAGAATATGGAGCAAGTGGAACACTACTGGCGGGAAAAAAAATTTTTTTTAGAAAAAGTTTTGACAGTTTCTTATTAAGTTCAAACATACTTGTCCTTTGATGCAGCAATTCTACTCCTGGGGTAGAATCCACTAACAATTAAATGTGTGTGTGTGTGCACGCAATTGCTCAGTCGTGTCAGACTCTTTGTGACCCCATGGACTGTGGCCCACCAGGTTCCTCTGTCCATGGAATTTTCCAGGCAAGTATACTGGAGTGGGTTGCCATTTCCTCCTTCAGGGAATCTTCCCAACCCAGGGATCAAATCCATGTCTCCTGCATCTCTTGCACTGGAGGCAGATTCTTTACAACTGAGCCACCAGGGAAGCCCAAAATTAAACATATGTCCACACAAAGACTTGTTTGCAAATAGTCATGGCCAGTAACTAATGGATCAGCTAAGAGTGTTCAGTCTATCAGAATAATAACAGTATAGACAGTCTATCAGAATAATAACAGTATAGAAAAGCTTATCTTACTGGTGTCTTCCCTGGTGGCCCACTGGTAAAGAATCTGCCTGCAATGTAGGAGACGTGGGTTTGAAATCCCATGGACAGAGGAGCCTGGGCAATTTGGGAATAAACAACCAACGACCAATGGTGTCTTAATATTCCTAAAGTGTGTCATAAAAAGCTGAAGACTTTTAATAGTGTAATATTTATTATTTGGTCTTTTATTTTTAAAAATTGCTTGGCTGTGCCATGCAACATGCTGGATCTTCATTCCCCAACCAGGACTGAACCTATGCCCCTTGCAGTGGAAGCTGAATTCCAACCAGTGGACCACCAGGGAGTTTCTTTATTGGTATTTTAAACACAGAGATTTAAAATAATAATGTTTAATACTTGAATAAGTTGCATTTAAATAATGTTGGCATAAGCTGATATGATTTATGAAACAAACTACCATTTTCCTTTCCTTTAAATATTTTAAATTTCTACCAAAAACCAGAATGAACTGATTAAAAAAAAGCCATAGAAGACTTATGATAACCTCAAACTGAAACAACTCAAATGTTTATCAGTAGAACAATGGATTATGGGCAATTAAAGTACATTCATACAATGGACAACTACTCAGCAATACAAGTGGAAACAATTTCTAATAATTATAGGATTCTAGATCAATCAGATATACATTATGCTGAGTAAAAGAAGCCAGGCACAAAGGAGTATGATTTCATTTTGATGAAGTTCTAGAATGGACAAAACTAATCTAAGGTGAAAATATCAGAATAGTGGTTACCTAGGGCTTGAAGTCCTTAACAAGGAAATTTTCAGTCAGATGGAAATGTTCTCTGCTTGACAGGATGTGAGTTACATGAGGTTAACTATTGTCAAAAATGTACAATTAAGATTTGTGCCTTTTGAAATATGTAAACTTTCCTCTAAGAAATAAAGAACTCAAATATGATATCATTAGGAAAATGTTGGTGATATAAATCCAAGTTTCCTTATCTAAAAGGATTACCCCACAGTAACCTATTCATACATCTACTATTCCCCAACAACTGGATAAAAGGCATACATGTAAAGTTGGTATTATGGCTATGGTATGAATATACCCCATGTATGGCTATGTTCAATCTTACACCAAATTGGTGCATAAAAAAAAAGTAAATAAAAATGACCATAAATATCCAAACCAAGAATACAAGATTCATTTTGGACAACCACAGAAATTCAACCTATCTAGGAGATATCAACTACCCACTTTCTGTTACTTTTCCAGGTTGGAGAGAGCAAAGTAGACAAGGGAAATTCCAGTACATTGAAGAACACAGTGATAATACCCAGCAATGAAATTCTGTTTCTACTAATAGGTATCTATCTTGAAAAACACTAAAATGTGTATAAAAAGAGATGTGTAGAAATAGGTACAGAATGTTCCCTGCAGCATGGTTTGCTACAGGATAAAAAAAAAATCCTAGAAATTGTCCATTTCTCATTTCATTAATAGGGCAAACAAATAAATCATGGCCTGGCCTTACTGTGGAAATACAGCAGTTAAAAGAATGAAGTAGATTTATATAAACTGACTGAGAAAGATCTCTAAGACAAATTGTTTCATGAAAAAAAGCCACATTTACAAATACACACAGCACAATTTTACTCATGTATCACATCCATATATTTTTTAAACTAACACAGCATTGATTTCAATCTCTGGACCACTCATGTTCTTAAAAAACAGTCTTAAAATAGAACTCTCCTAAAAAAAACATCCAAGTGTTCAAGTTTTTTAAAAAGCAAAAAATTGAACAAATTCTTCTTACTGAAAATAAGTGTTTCTTCCATATTAGAGTTCTATATTTCCAGAGAGAAAAGGAATGAAACCACCTCTTTCCCTCTGCCTAAGATATTTATTACTCATGGCTCAATAATGAATTTTAAGACTGAGTATTCGGCTTAAAAAATCTTACATATAAAAATTCCTTATAGTTCCCTAAGTGTTTTTCTATACTATACCTCTTTTTATCCTAACAATCCTGTGAGGAAGGAAAAATAACACCCAAACTCCAAAGATCACTGAAAACACTTCTAATGTTCATCCACTTTCAAGTCTGCATCTCTACCAGACACAGAAAAAAATACACTTCCTTGCCCTGTTTTGGAGTCAGAGGCCTTCTAACCAGTTCTAGGTAAAGGGATGTAGGCATGGTGGTCACTTTTGAGCCAGAGCAATTTATTTGCTGTGTAAGACCCTCCTATTTCCTTGCTCTGGTGACCCTTAAAAAAATATTAAGTTGACCAAGATGCCACATGGTATAAAGTAACTACTTAGAGCAGAGCCCCCACTCATCACCCCCACCAATCTGGTCACACAGTCTGAGTAATAAATGTATTTTGGGTATTTAAAGTCTCTGAGATGGTAAGTTTGTTGGTTATTTTTAACATAACCTCATCTATCATTACTGACAGACTCAATGTTTAAAAAAATTAAACAAGCAAAATTGTTCATAACAAAGAATCATAAAGTACTATCTGGAAACATGTACTAAGAATATTTCTAACTGATGGCAGCATAACTCCCAACTCCAAATTCTGGTTATCTGTAATATTTAAGCAGTAAGCTTTTAAATGTTAAATAAGAATGTTTTTAATTTAACTTTGCAACAAAAAACAATGGAATTAACTTAATGTTAAACTCATAAACCAAAATATGATTTCACATTTTACTAGTATTTTCTTTTTCTTAATGGTTATGAGATATCAAAATAAGTACTTATGATCAACATCACACTAACATGATTGTCCCTAATAACAATCATCTCTATTTAGAAAGAAATAACAAGTGCCACATTTGATTCCATTTTTCCTAATAGAGAACTAAGTATGAAAAAGTGAAAGTCAAAGTAGCTCAGTCGTGTCCCATTCCTTGGGACCCCATGGACAGTAGCCTGTCAGGCCCATCTGTCCATGGGGATTCTCCAGGCAAGAATACTGAAGTGGGTAGCCTTTCCCTTATCCAGGGGATCTTTCCAACCCAGGGATCGAACCCAGGTCTCCCGCATTGCAGGCGGATTCTTTACCGTTTGAGCCACCAGGGAAGCCCAACTAAGTATGCTGCTGCTGCTGCTGCTGCTAAGTTGCTTCAGTCGTGTCTGACTCTGTGCGACCCCACAGACGGCAGCCTACCAGGCTCTGCCATCCCTGGGATTCTCCAGGCAAGAACACTGGAGTGGGTTGCCATTCCCTTCTCTAATGCATGAAAGTGAAAAGTCAAAGTGAAGTCGCTCAGTCGTGTCCAACTCTTCTCGACCCCATGGACTGCAGCCTACCAGGCTCCTCCATCCATGGGATTTTCCAGGCAAGAATACTGGAGTGGGTTGCTACTGCCTTCTCCCAACTAAGTATAGACAAATATAAAAACTACTCTACTGTCTGAAAACAAATAGCTTTTCTGACATCACAGCGGCTTCAGCGAGATCATCTGAGATCTACACGATTTTAGAAATGATGAACAAATAACAGAAAAATTAACTTAATTTCCTTCACAGATTCATTTTAAAGACTCCTGAGTATCATTTTTTCTGGTTAAAGAAAATCTCCAACCTACAGACATAACTCACCTTTCTCCTAAAGGGTCTAGTTTAGAAACTCTCCCAGAATTCCAATAACCGTATTTCATCTTTCCAAATAACAGACTCCATGTCATCTTATCAAGGTACTGGGTTTCATGTACTACTTTAAACATAACACGTTCATCCTCAGACCCCATTTACCAAGAGTTTATTATGTACCAAATATTGCGGAAAGCACTATACAAAGGACCTCACTTACTTTCTTAACAACTGTGTGATAGAGAGTTTGGCTGACCTTTGGGGTTCCTAGGAAGAAACTCTAAATCCTTGAAATTTCCCATATATAGGAGTGTCTTTGTTATTCACGCTTCCACTCCACCCACATATCTGAAAGTTTACACTAATGAGGTAACTTTTTTTAAAATTTTATTTTATTTTTAATTGGCAGATAATTACTCTCTTCAAGAAAATTAAAGACACCAAGGGAACATTTCATGCAAAGATGGACACAATAAAGGACAGAAATGGTACAGAACTACCAGAAGCAGAAGATATTAAGAAGAGGTAGCAAGAACACACAGAACAACTATACAAAAGAGATCTTCATGACCCAGATAATCATGATGGTGTGATCACTCACCTAGAGCCAGACATCCTGGAATGTGAAGTCAAGTGGGCCTTAGGAATTATCTCTACGAACAAAGCTAGTGGAGGTGATGGAACTCCAGTTGAGCTATTTCAAATCCTAAGAGATGATGCTGTTAAAGTGCTGCACTCAATATGCCAACAAATTTGGAAAACTCAGCAGTGGCCACAGGACTGGAAAAGTTCAGTCTTCATTCTAATCCCAAAGAAAGGCAATGCCAAAGAATTTTCAAACTACAGCACAATTGCAGTCATCTCACACACTAGCAAAGTAATGCTCAAAATTCTCCAAGCCAGGCTTCAACAGTACATGAACTGTGAACTTCCAGATATTCAAGCTGGATTTAGAAAAGGCAGAGGAACCAGAAATCAAATTGCCAACATCTATTGCATCATCAAAAAAGCAAGAGAGTTCCAGAAAAACATCTACTTCTGCTTTATTGACTATACCAAAGCCTTTGACTGTGTGGATCACAACAAACTGTGGAAAATTCTTCAAGAGATAGGAATACCAGATCACCTGATCTGCCTCCTGAGAAATCAGTATGCAGGTCAAGAAGCAACAGTTAGAACTGGACATGGAACAGACTGGTTCCAAATCAGGACAGGAGTATATTGTCACCCTGCTTATTTAACTTATATGCAGAGTACATCAAGCGAAATGCCGTGTGGATGAGGCACAAGCTGGAATCAAGACTGCTGGGAGAAATATCAATAACCTCAGATATGCAGATAATAACACCCTCCTGGCAGAAAGCCAAGAGGAACTAAAGAACGTCTTGATAAAAGTGAAAGAAGCCAGTGAAAAAGTTGGCTTAAAACTCAACACTCAGAAAAGTAAGATTATGGCATCTGGTCCCATCACTCCATGGCAAACAGATGGGGAAACAATGGAAACAGTGAGATTTTATTTTGGGGGGCTCCAAAATCACTGCAGATGGTGACTGCAGCCATGAAATTAAAAGATGCTTGCTCCTTGGAAGAAAAGCTATGACCAATCTAGACAGCATATTAAAAAGCAGGGACATTACTTTGCCAACAAAGGTCCGTCTAGTCAAAGCTATGGTTTTTCCAGTAGTCATGTACAGATCTGAGAGTTGGACCATAAAGAAAGCTGAGCACCAAAGAATTGATGCTTTTAAATTGTGGTGTTGGAGAAGACTCTTGAGAGTCCCTTCGACTGCAAGGAGAACAAACCGGTCATTCTTAAAGGAAATCAGTCCTGAATATTCACTGGAAGGACTGATGCTGCAGCTGAAACTTCAATACTTTGGCCAGCTGATGTGAAGAACGGACTCACTGGAGAAGACCCTGATACTGGGCAAGATTGAAGGCAGGAGGAGAAGGGGACAACAGAGGATGAGACGGTTGTATGGCACAACCGACTCAATGAGCATGAGTTTGAGCAAGCTCTGGTACTTGGTGATGGACAGGGAAGCCTGGTATGCTGCAGTCCATGGGGATGCAAAGAGTCGAACACAACTGAGTGACTGAACTGAACTGAATTACTTTACAATGTGATGGCTTCTGCCATACATCAACATGAATAAGCCAAGGGCATACATATCCCCTCCCTCTTGAACCTCCCTCCCCATGCCACCCCTCTAGGTTGTCAAAGAGCGCAGGCAGAATTAAGTAACTCAGAGTGGAGGTTGGCCATACCAGAAAACTAACCACGTGATTAGAGCAAGTGAGTAGAGGGCCAATGTGATTAGAGGGCTAATACCATGTGACGACAGAGGATGAGATGGCTAGATGGTATCATCAACTCGATGGACATGAATTTGTGTGAACTCCAGGAGTTGGTGATGGACAGGGAGGCCTGGCGTGCTGAGATTCACGGGGTCACAGAGTCGGACACAATTGAGCGACTGAACTGAACTAAATCATGTGATTAGAGGACTGGGGCTTTCAGGCACAGCTCTGCCACTGGGAAGGGCAGTGGAATTGGAAACTGAGTCATGTGGGCAATGATTCAATAAACCAGTATTCAATATAAGAAACCCCAATAAAAACTCTGGACACCTAAGCTTGGGTGAGCTTCCCTGGTTGGCAATACTTTGTTGTCATGCAGTAAATGTGCTGGGAAGATAACAACATGTCCCTGAGAATTAGAAAACATTGCATTTGGAAATCTTGCCTTTTGGCTAGTTCAGATTTGTGTGTTTTTGCTATGATAAAACTTTAATCATAACTACAGCATTTCCCTGAGTTCTGTGAATTGTTCCAGTGATTATCCAACCTAAAATAATCTATGGAGATGCTTGAAATTTGTAACCAGCAGATCAGAATTGAGTGTGGCTCAGGAGGTCCCCAACTTTCAGTTGTACTTTAGACAATGTTGTAGAAGTCTGTGCTCATAACCTGGAGTTGGCCAACTTTAAGTAACAACAAAGTTTAGAAATATCCTCTAAGAGTCTGGTTCCAGCTTGAGTCCTAGGAGGCCATCATAATTATATCCTTCTCCCCCATTTCAGGGTACTTGTCTGTCCAAGTACAGGTTACTGCATACTGCTTTCTTTCTTCAACCATTCTGGGCATAAATGTCCCTGATAGCTCAGTTGGTTAAGAATTTACCTGCAATGCAGGAGACCCCAGTTCAATTCCTGGGTTGGGAAGATCTGCTAGAGAAGGGATAGGCTACCCACTCCAGTATTCTGGGGCTTCCCTTGTGGTTCAGCTGGTAAAGAATCCGCCTGCAATGTGGGAGACCTGGGTTTGATCCCTGGGTTGGAAAGATCCCCTGGAGAAGGGAAAGGCTAACCACTCCAGTATTTTGGCCTAGAGAATTTCATGGACTGTATAGTCCATGGGGTCGCAAAAAGTTGGACACAACTGAGACACTTTCACTTTCGTGACCCTTTAGATGATGTCATGAACATGGAAATTCTTACCCAAGGAACCTTCCTTTTCATTGATTCTATACATTCTCTAAATACACAGTTAGAATACCCATGATAGGTATGAATGGATTAACCTATACCTCCACACTCTAATGATTTTATATCTCAAAGACTCCAGCCTCTACCATACACATACAGGAAAACTCTTCTGAGATCATCCTGACTTGGTTTCACCAACAAATCCTACAGGCACACTTAATCTTCAAATATAGGCAAACAGCTTTTCAGTGCACCACTTTCACTGAGGGAATAAATACATTCCTCCTCCTGTCATCCCACCTCCACTTCTCCAAACCCCCAAAAAAGCCAATTCCATGATCACTGCTGAAAACAAGATTCTTTCTACTTCTTTTTCTTCTAGTCATGGAAGCTCTCAGAACTGTCAATTTAATCAAACCCTCCTTACAAAGCATTCAAACTAGCATCCAACCTGTTCTCCCCTGGGATGGCCCCATACACAGACACACATGGCATCATTAGAGAAGAGACAAAATATGCAAAGGAAGAAAACAATAAAGAATCCTGTGGTGCTGGACTAGAACCAGAGAGACCTACATACAGATACACAGATCCACGGACAGGGTTTGGGATTAGTGACATACCAACAGCAACAAGTAGACTTACTATCTTATTTCTGAACACTGATCTCTACTAAAAAGGAACAGGCTCCTTGGAGAAATGGTTGATTTCAGAACTAAGGCAGAGAAAAGTCCAAGATGTGTTCAGAACATCTTGTGTCAGAAAAAGGAAGTGCTCAAAGAATGATGGGGACATAAAAAACAACAAAGACAGCTTGAAGGCCTGTGTGTGCATGCTTAGTCACTCTGTTGTGTCTGACTATTTGCGACCCCATGGACTGCAGCCCGCCAGGCTCCTGTGTCCATGGGGATTCTCTAGGCAAGAATACTGGAGTGGGTAGCCTTTCCCTTCTCCAAGGGATCTTCCCAACCCAGGGATGGAATCCAGGTCTCCCACATTGCAGGCAGATTCTTTACTGTCTGAGCCACCAGGGAAACTGCCTGAAAGGCCTTCCACTGGTCAAATCTAGGACAATTTTGACCACCAGAATAATGGGACTCCATGAATACATACTGATACAAATAAAAAACTGAACATTTGGTAAGAAAGAGGATATTTAATATGTCTCAAAGTATCTCACCACCAAACATTTAGTGATTAGAGAGGGAAAAAGAGTAACTCCACAGCAGAGAAGCCTTGCAGAAATCAAGTGATCAAAGTTAAAGAGCTATTGAACCAAACTGGAACACTTTGGTTCAAACCTGGAACACTGAGAACATGTAATTTTTGTAATATTTCTGTGAAAGAAACAACCTGACTCTAACCATGAAGCATACAGACAAACCCAAATTGAGAGGCATTTGGTCTGTACTTGTCAAAAGTGTCCAGATCATGAAAGTCAAAGAAAAACCAATGCAACATTCCAAACTGAAGATTCAAAGACACGACATACAAATGCATGCTTTGGAACTGGATATTTTTGACACAAAGGATGTTATTGCAACAATTGGATCTCAGTTTCCTCATCTGTAAATCATGCGATTAAACTAGATCTACTTCTCCAAATACCAATAAGGGACTTAGGTTTCTGTATAGACAAACAAAAAACTAGATCTAACAGTCTTTCAATATATAAAAAGCTCTTGATTGGTATTCTAACCATAAAGAAAGACTGCAACAGACACCCAGAAGTTGTAACCAAAATTAAGTTGCATGGGAAAAAGTCTTAAAGAAAAAAATATAATACAATCAATACTGTATCCACACAATGGAATATTACCTAGCTATATGAGCCGATATGGACAGATGTCAATGGCAAGATTTTGTAGAGAAAGGAAAACTTAGCCCAGTATATCTAACATAGTCCCTTTTCTATGTATGTCTGCATATATATGTTTAAGATAGCCCCATATATGGCATGTATAGGCACAAAAAATTTCTGGAAGGATATATAAGAGTTTGTCAATAATGATTAGTTCTGAGAAACAGGAGAAGATAGTCCTAAAAGGAAACAGAGCACTTTCCTCTCCATCTTCTACCCCTGTACACTCAATTCTCAACAAGAAATATAAAGTCAACCTAGTAGTACTAAGTACATATAGTACCCAGACCATGGTTCCTAACATTCCCAACTAAAAGGAAACTCCCTGCATAAGTGGCTGATTGCATATATGGGTCAGAGTAAGTACAAAGTGAGGTGTGGACATCTTGTGCCAGAAAGCAAAGAAGCACCCAAAGACTATGAAAGGCATGTGAAAATGACCAAGAAGCTAGTGTGATGGGGCATTCAAAGGCCAAACATGGGGTAATTCGAACATCAAAAAGAACCACTCTATCAAGAAAAGCAAGAAAGTGATCATTACAAGAGTCAAGGTAGGGGTTAACTATGGAGGAGGAAGAAAGCACACTATGGGTCTCTGCAGTCCTGGTGATGCTCTATTTCTTGACCTGGAAAATAATATTTGTTTATAATAAGTTATTAAACCAAATATATTTGTTGTGTAGACTTACACACACACACACATTTATATAATATTTCATAATTTAAAAATTAAAATGTAAGGTTTCATGAAAAAAGTAAAAACAAGAAGGAAAGAAAGAAAATGGCAATATCTTACCTGCAAGAGTATGTAGGTTCTCCCACTTTAAAAACACGACCACAAAGATGAGAAGGTTTATTTGTTTGTTCAAGTTTGGAAAATCCCAACTCAGGATCTTCACCACAAAGGTACCATTCCATTGGTCCCAACAAAACTTGATGTGCCAACATGTCTTCTTTCTGTGGAAAAGGGTTGGGACCCCTGCAGTAGATTTTGGGTACATGGTGGGCCAAATGCTGGTATACTTCTCTAGTGAGGTCAGTTGCTTGCAGCCATTTCTTTAAAAAAAGAAAAAATAATTTTAAACAAAGTCAATAAACTGCAAATTTGAATAAATCTACTCTGTTTTCTTCTAGACACAAAAAATAATGACAAAAGAATCTTATAAACTGTTTTATTGACAACATTCATCACTGTATGCCTTTTCAAAAAGGGTAAAACGTTTAGATTTTAACTACAATAGCCAGTATCTTAGATTTCTACTTAAAGTGAAAGCAAAATCAACAGTGAAATGAGCCCATCTCCTCAAAATGACTCCTGAAGCAACCTTCTATGGGCAGTCCAGGAAAATAACCACAACAAATCATCTCAAAGATGCTAGCCATTGAGCCCATCTGACTTCCTTTCTAATTTCAACTGTTTTGCTCAAATGATACACTGATTGTGATTTGGATTCTCTTTTCAGTTTGCTGATAGCAAGAACATACAGTAAACAGGAACAGCCAATATACTAATTCTATTTCTCAATGATTAATAAATGACACCCCACAAGAGACTTTGTTTTAATGATTATGTTCTTTTCCCCCTGATCAACCTCTGCTTAAACCCTTTCTCCTTTGCTCTCCACGCTAAAAACATTTAAAAAAGCCACTGTTTCCTGTACCCAAACTTTCATGTCCTACTACCTGTGGTAATTCTACTTAGATATCTAACAGATGCTGCGATATTGTAATTTACAATAAGAAATACACTTTTGGTTTTCTCATTCCTAGCACAGAGTTCCTAAAACTCTTGAAATTTCCTAAGTATAAGTGAGATAAAGAAAGGAGTGTCTTTTGTTATTCAAAGCAAACCTCTTTCAATCAGACCTGAACTGCAGTTACTGAGGTGACTTTTGGAAAGCCCCTAAGGATGGGGAGCTGGTTGCCACAGGAACATGATTAGTAGGTGGGAACTTACAGCCTCCACCCCAACCAACTTCAGGGAAGGGAGAGGTGCTGGAGGTGAAGTTAATCACTCATGACCAATGATTTGATCATCACGCCTATGGAGGCATGAAGCCTCCATAAGAATCCCAAAGTGTTGAGGTTCAGCCACCTTCTTCCTTGATGAACAGGCAGAGGTGCTAACATGCCCAGAAAGGGCATGGAAGCTCCACATACCTTCCTCTGTTTCATTTGGTTATTCCTGAGTTGTATCATTTTATAATAAACAAGTAACCTAGTAAATAAACTGCTTCCTTGAGTTCTGGCAGCCACTGCAGCAAATTATTGAACCCAAAGAGGGGGTCACAGGAACCCCCCTCATTTGCAACATAAATTGTGGGTAACCCGAGGACCCCCTGCTTGTGAGTGGCATCTGAAGTAGTAATGGGGGCAGCTTTGTGGGACTGAGCCCTTAATCTTTGGGATCTGATGCTATCTCCAGGTGTATAACGTCAGAATTGACCAACTTGTAGGGCACCCAATTGGTGTCTGCTGAGAAGGAGAGAACTGCTTGATGTGGGAAAAACAATCCCCTACATTTGGTGGCTGGGAGTGTTGGTGTGAATGTAAAGAGAAACAGAAGAAACAGTTTTTCCTTTCAGACACCAACTCAATATGTCCAAAATTGAACTCATGATCTTCCACAACACAAAACCTCCTGCTATTTCCTCCATTTCCCTATTTTAAACTCCAGCATCTACCAGGTATTCAAACCAGAAAAAAAACACAGAAATCTTTCTTCCTTACTCCAACATTCAATTAATCATCATGTCTTGTCTATTAGGATTCCTCAACATCTGTTGAATCCATCCATTTCTTTCTCTCCATCCCTACTGGCAGTGCCCCCACTACCCTAGTCCAAACTGCCCAGAGCCATCAGACTGGTGCAACCATATTCTAACTGGTGATCCCCACTAGTTTGGCCCCTCTACAGTCCATTTTTCCAAACTCACTACCAGAGCATTTCTTGCAAAATGCCAATCTGATCGTGTCACTGTTTCCCCTTCTATTTAGGATCAAGTCAAGTCCACTGACACGGTTTACAAAGCCTGTGTCTTGTATTATACTTACTAGTCTCCTCCTCCTGACTGGCATTGCTCCTCTCTGCTTCCCAGGGCTATTTTCTACTCATTCTTCAGATCTCAGTTTATGTTTCACTTTCTCTAAGACGCCTTCTCTGCCCATTCCTTACCCTAATCTCCTGTTCCTCTACCCCACCCCCAACAACCCCCAAATCTATAACAGAACCAAGCCCCAGCAGGCATTTAGCAAAATCCATTAACCTAGTGACTATAAATATATCTGTACTACTGACTGTCACTTAACGTTGATATTACAGAAAGATGCTCCATGTGGCTTTTATGGAAGCATAAATAAAGCCAATCCAGGTGCAGGCTCTAAAAACCAAACCAAGTAAACCCTATAATAAGGCATCCATCAAACCACCTCCATTCTTTTCTCTTTCTATTTCCCTAAACCTTAAGATTTTTCCTCATATTCTGTCATTTATTTATTCCTGCCTCCCATACCAATTCCATCTACGTTTACTTGTCCTCCATATTTCCTTGTGTTAATTACAACCAACCTTTTCTGTCTCTAAACCAAATAAAAATTTGAAATCAGAAAACATGGAACAACTCACTTCTACAAAAATGCAGTTATCTGTTAACTCATAGGTCTCATGTTTACCTATAGACTACATTTATGTCTCAAATTACATCCTTGTTAAGAAAGAGTGCATTCAAGTGATGTCTAACACCATAAGACAAGAGTATAAGGTCTTCTAATGGCTATACTCCAATATAAAATAAAACATTAAAAAAAAAAAGAGTACAAGGTCTTCTTTTTAACTATTACTTGCATAATCTTCAGTCCACTTCTTTTTTTTGAAAAATAACTCCACAGAGAGATTTTAAATATTCATGAGGTAGTATATACTAACTTTCTAGTTAATTTCACACTTGAGAAAACTTTTCCTAAAAATGTAAAACTCTTGTTCATAAGATAAGGGCTGGATGGAAGTTTACAATTGAAAACAGTGAAAAAGTCTTTACCCCTGAAGTGAAACCCCTTTCCAAATGTAACTAATTTTGCTCTGTCTCCTTTTATTAAGTAGGAAAGAGACTAAATTACTCTTAAAACAGTACTTGCTGCTGCTAAGTCACTTCAGTCGTGTCCGTGTTCTTGCCTGGAAAACAGTACTTGGAGGGAGACAATCATTAAGATTTAAGAATTCGCCCCCAGGATCCTAGAAAACTATGCTTCAATTTTAATTTACAACATATTTAAAGGTTTTGTTTAACAGCGATTTTTTGTCTTATATTTTATGTTGCCATTTCTCTTAAAAGTTTACTTTTGCAGAATTTTGATTCAGGGAGGATAAAGGATGGTGCTTTGTAAAAGAAAATGTTGTCTGTGGCTCCAACAACACTGATGGGCTAAATATGTTCATAGATTTCTTAAACAAAAAATTCAGAAACTAATATCAGCTTCTGGCTAAGGAATAAAAAATCAGTCACCTTACTTAAAACACTTAATAAACAAAGCAAAGTACCTTTACATGGGAATTATATACCAGAGATATAGAATTAGTGACCAGCAACAGTATAGATTAGAAGAAAAAGCTGTGAAGTGAAAATGAGCAGGTGGAAAAAATTTCTGGCTGCATTTCAGAACAATGGTTCACATATTTCTCAAAAGAAAAAAATCTATAGCTTTTTGTATTAGTTCTCAGGAACATAAGCTAATTGTAACTATTTCTTCAACAGGAAAAATGACCAGATTCCCAATTCGGCTGCGTGTTAATCTGTCCTTATTTCAGACCATGTAACGTGCACATCACAGTAACAAGCACTACCTTATTAGAAGTCCTCCACAAGGGACGTGGAGAAACTGTCAACTCATTCCACTATAGTAAACATGTTATGACAATGCTTCTAGGCTCTCTCCTATTTTGAAAGCTAATTTTCAGCCTTGGGATGGAGAGCAAGTATAATAAACACAAAAATGAAAGAATCCCTTGGGGTTAGTTCTTTTAGCACAGTGAAAGTGAAAGTCGCTCAGGCATGTCTGAGTCTTTGGGACCCCATGGACTATACAGTCCCTGGAATTCTCCAGGCCAGAATATTGGAGTGGGTAGCCTTTCCCTTCTCCAGGGGATCTTCCCAACCCAGGAATTGAACCCAGGTTTCCCACATTGCAGGCGGATTCTTTTCCAGGTAAGCCACAAGGGAAGCTTGTATCACAGTATCTAACTATAATGCTTGCCAAATTAAAGCTGTATTCTTTAACCACATTTGGTTTTGCTTTTGAACAAGGATAATCAACATGTAAGTTAACTATAAAACAACAATCTAAAGCAACAATCACTAATGCTGAAACGGAGCTTTCAGGACTATATTAAGAAAAAATTAGAACCAAGAAAAATCTAACTTAAAAATAGGCAAAAGATCCGAATTGACACTTAAAAAAAATATAAACAAATACCCAAAAAGCTTATGAAAAGATGTTCAACATCATGAGTCACGAGGGAAATACAAATCAAAACTATGAAGAGATCCAACTTTACACCCAATGGAATGGCTATAATGAAAAAACAGACAACTAACAAGTGTTAACAAGGATGTGAAACCCACTGAAAACCGCATCTGCAGACAGGAAGGTAAAACGATGCAGTCATTTCTGCCTAGCAATTCCTGACCCAGCAATTCCTCTCCTGGGTATATGCCCAATAGAAACGAAAACATATGTTCCCACAAAAAAACTGTACACAAAAGTTCATACTAACACAATTCATAATCTCCCAAAAGTTGAACAACCCAAACAGCCATCAACTGATGAATGGATTAATAAAATATGGTATATCCACATAATGGACTATCATTTGGCAGTAAAAAGGAATGAAGTATTGAGGATACATGCTACAATAAGGACAAACCTTGAATACTTATGCTAAGCGAAAAGAAACCAGTCACAAAAGACAACATATTACATAACCCCATTTATATTAAATTTCCAGAAGAGACTAATCTATGGAAACAAAGAAACAGGTCAGCAGTGGCCTAGAGTCTGGGAGGTTAGGAGGAGTGTACAGCTAATGGATACAAGACTTCTTTTGGGAAGGTGATGAAAATGTTCTAAAATTGATTGTGGTGATGGCTGTACAACTCTGCATATACTAAAAACCACTGAACTGAACTGTAAGATATGTGAATTACATTGCAATATATAAAACTGCTGAAAATTTTAAGGTAAAAAGTAATCAATATAGATATAATACTCTACATAAAACTTCTGTAAGGAATACATAGTTCTTTCAGACTTGGGGAGAAACAATATATCCACTTCGGAGAAGGCAATGGCACCCCACTCCAGTACTTTTGCCTGGAAAATCCCATGGACGGAAGAGCCTGGTAGGCTGCAGTCCACGGGGTCGCTACAGTAGGATACGACTGAGCGACTATCACTTTCACTTTTCACTTTCATGCATTGGAGAAGGAAATGGCAACCCACTCCAGTGTTCTTGCCTGGGGAATCCCAGGGACAGGGAAGCCTGGTGGGCTGCCGTCTGTGGGGTCGCACAGAGTCGGACACGACTGAAGCGACTTAGCAGCAGCAGCAGCAAATCATCCACTTAAAGATATAATCCAATCTGTGGAGCATAAGATGTAGATAGACTCAAGAAGTGTTGCTGCTGCTGCTGCTGCTAAGTCGCTTCAGTCCTGTCCGACTGTGTGCGACTCCAAAGACGGCAGCCCACCTGGCTCTCCCGTCCCTGGGATTCTCCAGGCAAGAACACTGGAGTGGGTTGCCACTTCCTTCTCCAATGCGCAAAAGTGGAAAGTGAAAGTGATAGTCACTCAGTCGTGTCCGACTCTTAGCGACCCCATGGACTTCAGCCTACCAGGCTCCTCCATCCATGGGATTCTCCAGGCAAGAGTACTGGAGTGGGGTGCCATTGGGGAGTCATATATACTTGCACAACCGGGAGTTGGTGACGGAAAGGGAAGCCTGGTATGCTGCAGTCCACAGGGTCGCAGAGTCAGACACGACTGAGCGACTGAACTGAACTGAACATACTTGCAGAATCAACTCTACCAAAGGAAAGAGAAAACTAGAACACAGGGCCAGTCACTTTACTATCCTAAACTTGAAAGTACTGGAGTACTTTCATACTTCCGTGACGCATTCTAGTAAAGAATAGATGGGGTCACAAATAGTCCTTCCTCCTCATTCAAATAAGAAAAGCCAGTGTGTAAATACAGTGTGGGAAAGATGACACCAGTGCTTATTAAGTAATTTGAGACGGATGTGATCCCAACCAATTACCAGTTACAGAGGTCTAAAGGCTGCAGTAACTGTTTATTACTTGTTTATTCTCTCTAAAGTTTATTTTAACCTGAGAAAACTTTATTCATTTTAATTTGTGACAAAGGCTGGGCTGGAGCCGAAGCTGGAAGAATATTAAAGCATTATGCTGTTTTAACCAAATACAGACAATCAATGCTTCACAAAGTACGGGCAAATTATACTGCTTGAAGAATCCTGTATTTTACTACTAGCCTGAATCTTTAAGAAATTTTGTTGGCCTTCAGACTAAATTTTTTTCCATCTTATTATTCAGAAATCCATTTAAAAGGAAACAGAGCAAAACTAAAATGTAGCTCAGACTCTGATCTTCACAAACTCCAAGTCCAGAGTACTAAACTTTGATTGCATTTCCCTTAATCTCCCCCACTACATCTGACTGAGAATTTCACTATGCAGGGACTAGGAGCACTGGTCTCTAGCATTGGTTTTATAACTGTTTACTCAGGAAATCTCAACAAATTTGAGAAGCTCTCACTAAATAACTTGCACTTTTATTTAAAATTTTATTTCATATTGGAGTCTAGTTGATTACCAATGTTGTGTTAGTTTCAGGGGTACAACAGCTTGCACTTTTAGAACTAGGAAAATAGAGTACATAGCCTGTACCACTGGGTCACGGGCAAAACTCGGTGGAGTAAAAAAGAAAACGTCAGGTAAATAACAGGACAGATATCAACATGGATACTGACAGGACGACGTGGATAGGGAACAGCTGTTATCATCATTTTACTATTTACTTCAAACACAGCTTTCTTTTTTTTTTTCCCCAAATCTCTCGATAAATGAAAGGCAGATGGGGAAAATCCTTGGGTTGTTGCAATATTAAGCAGAAAGTAAATGAAAACTGAACTAAACAAGTTGGTTTAAAAACAAAGACGTATCGTTCAACAACGTGTTTCTTGAAACTTTTCACCTCTACTCCTGACATTTACTTCCCCTATGATCTAGTGCCCTCATCAATTCGCCCAAAATAACTCCTTACTAACCAACAGCCCCATAGTGCCCTACTACAATTTTGTTCCTAACATTCAGATTGTTGACTTGTGCTCAAAGGTCACTTCCTCCCTATTAGTTTTTTTAAATCAGAAGCACGAAAGGTGGGGCCTAAGCTGTTTTGGTCCATTCATAATCATTCTGGGCAATCTGTTCTAATGGGTGTTCCCTGTCCTTCTGGAGGAAAGATACCATCGAGTTTTTTTAATTGTTTTATAACTCTGCTACTTATATGAGCACATTCATACTACGGGTTCAGCACAAGACTGGCTTTGAATGCTTTAAGTTTGGGGCATTAACTGCTCTCACCATGCTGTGGCCACATTATTAGCTTCCATTTACTGACAGCCGCTCTCTCAAAGTTATATAACGTTTGTTCTCCGTCCAACTACCCCCAACTCCTAGACGAATTATTGTTTTAATCTCCCAGTCTCAACGACCACTTTCTCACACTCCATAAATGTGTCAAGACACTAACTCTTCGCACATTCACTAACGTCGACTGACCAAACCAGGGCAAAAAAGGAATGAAAAGGAGGGGTAAAGACGGAGAACAGTGTTGCTGGCATCTTTGGATGCCAAGGCCGGTGCCAGAAACAAAGTAAAGGCGGCAGGTTTCAAATGAGGAGGCAAGGCTCCGCTTATCTCCCTAAAAGGAATCAGGAAGACAAAGTATCCAAAAAACCAGGAAGCAGAGTTGGCACAGAGGGCAAAGGCCCTGTGCTGGGGGACTTACTGGGAGTGAGGGGGAAAGAAGGAATAATGGAAGAGCGAAAGGGAACGCGAGGGTGGCTGGTGCACCCAGCAGCGCTGCCGGCTACTTGTGGATAAAGAGGGACGGAGAGGGGCAGGATCTGGGGCCTCCCCGGGCCATTACCTACACGGCGAGGCCCCGCGCGCCGGGTCGTCACCCCAAGTCAGGGCCCGCCACCCAGGGATTCCCAGGAGTCGGTTCCTCCCCCGGGGCGCGGCCTGCCACGGCCGGACATCCTAGCCCCGGTCCAGGCACTCACCCCCGCGGTCTCCTCAGCTGAACATTCCAGCAAACTCCGGTCGAGGGCCTGCACCTCAGGCTCCAGCTCCGACGCCATTTTCCCTCCTTCGCCTCCCCAGCGCTGACGCCGCTACTGCCGCCCCGAGGGCAGCGGCCTCGCCACGGCCCGGGGCGGTGAGGTGGGGTGCAAAGTCACCACCCTGCCTGGGGCGGTCGGTCTTGAGCAGGAGTTCAGGTGGCTGCGGGTGGAGAAGACGAAGAGGAGGGCGAGGTGAGCCGGGCAGAAGGGACAGCGTCTCCTGCGCTCCCTCCCGGGCTCTGCGCCCAAGAGTCAAGTCACCGCCTCGTCCCTGCCTCGGGGAAGGACACAGAAAACATCGGACCTGGCACTCTAGCCCGTTTCTACAGCGTCCGGCACCGTGAAAGGGGCAATAACACCCCAAAGAGGAAGCAGAGCACTCTGGGAGTTGTAGTCGTCCTCCGTAAGGCCAGGGAAAAGGTGGAACCCTTACAAGGAACCCATCCTCCCACCCAGGATGGCATTGTGGGAGTTGTAGTCCCTTCGTCTCCTAAGAGCTTGGAGAAATGGCAGATGAGCGGGCGGGGCTTTTCTGCACAGCTAGAATCGTGGGAAGAGACCACCTGGGAAGAGGCAGAAGCGCGAGATACTGTGTGGTACTGTAGCTTTATCCCTCAACACCGTTTGTTCATTTTTGTATCCCAGAGCTTAGAACGGTGCCTGGCACGTGGTAGAACTCAAATGCTTTTCAAAGCCTGGAGTGGGTACGAATTCAAATACTTGTCAAACGAATAAACGTTCCTATAGTTACATTTCTATAGTGTTTATGGCCCTGTCATCCATCAACACTGGTAACGAAGGTGTACATCCCCCAGGATTTTGAAGGTTTTTAAAACATGTTAAACTGGTGTGAAAGGAAACATTTCAAGTGATTTAGTTATGACCAATTATTAAAATTTATTACAAATCTTGTTGCAAAGGAGGAGTCTACTGAGCCAATTCAAAGATTTACTCTTGATCAGGACGTTTTATAGAAATAGATAATCATTGTTAGGTTGGACACAAAAGGAAATTATGTTTCGGTAGAGGTGATTAGACTCTTGACTGACAGGTGGGTGGGTTTCTTAGAACAAGTCTTCAGTTCCTTTAGAGTTCGTCAGAAAATTGCTTAACACGTTGTATTAGGTATGAGCTTTATTCCCACAAAGAAATTGTGAATTACATTAGGCAAAAAAAGTTCTGATGGAATCCAGGTTTGGGAAATTTTTTTTTTGCTGGGTGTTAGTGTTGTTGACAAAACTATAATATTACCCAAGTTTTTTCTTTTAAAGAAATAAAAATTAAAAAAAAAAAAAGAAATAAAAATTACTCATAATCCCACAGTCCAAATAAGCTTTGTTATCGCTTTAAAAAATGAAACTAATATATGTATAAGTTAGAACTTCAAACTTAATGGAAATATTTTTAAAGGGAAAAATGATAACTATGCCTCTTACCCAAAGTCCTTCTCCACAAAGAAAAGCATTTTTAATACTTTCTTATGATTCTATCCAGAAAAAAAAAAGTATGCATATATACATAAATACCTAGAATGAGAGATCTTGAAAGGGTCTTTTATATATACATATATGTTACTTTCTTCTTTGCTCAACCTCCTTGCCCTGATGGGCTCCCTAACCAGAGACAACCTGGAGGAAGCCTGGGAGTCTTATAACCCAGAGGCAAAGATAATGCCTTTTTAAGAGTCCTAATGTAGAGTTAAAGCCGTTAAAATGCATTTTAAAGAAACTTTATTATTTTTAATTTTTGGATTAATTTTAATATTCTTTTCCCCTAAATTCTTGAGTTGGATATTTCTATTAACCGTTCTTTTTCAAAATGTACATCTAAAGCTGTGGTTTTCAAACTTGAGTATATGCATCAGAATTACCTAGAGGTCTTGATAAAATACAGACTTCTGGATCCCACTTTCAGAATTTCTGATTCAATAGGTTTTGGATGGAGTCTGAAAATTGTATTTCCGTCAGGTTCCTGGGTCAATCTGTGGGCTTGGGGACTAACTTCAAGAATCACAGATTTATTAATGCAATGCATTTCCATTATATACTGCTTTAATTATGTTACACAAATTTTGATATATAATATTTTATCATTATTAGTATGATTTAAAATTTTCTAGTGTGTATGACCTTGTGATCTTTTTTCTTTTTCATATCCATGACTCATTTATTTTGTAACTGGAAGTTTATACATCTTAATCTCGCTCACTTTTTTCTTTCTTCCCTCCACCTGCTGCCCTCTGGCAACCACCTGCTTGTTCTCTGTACATATAGCACTGTTTCTGTTTTGTTATATTTGTTCATTTGTTTTGAATTTTAGATTCCACATATAAGTGAAATCATACAGTATTTGTTTTATTGTCTAATATATTTTTCTTAGCATAATACCTTCTAGGTCCACCCATATTGTCACAAATGGCAAGATTCCATTCTTTTTTGTGGCTGAGTAATATTCCATTGTGTGTATGTACCAAACCTTCTTTATCTATTCATCTATTGATGGGTCCCTAGGTTGCTTCCGAATCTCGGCTATTGTAAACAATACTGCAACAAACATAGGAGTGCATATATATTTTCTAATTAGTGTTTTTATCTTCTGCAGATAAATATGGAGAAGTGGAATTTCTGAATCATATAGTAGTTCTATTTTTGACTTTTTGGAGAATCTCTGTACTGTTTTCCACAGTGACTGCACCAATTTACATTCCCACCAAGAGTGCATGAGGGTTCCCTTTCTCCACATCCTGCTATTTACTGTCTTTTTGATAATAGCCATTCTGACAGGTGAAAGAGGATACTTGTGCTTTTGGTTTGCATTTCCCTGATGCAGATGTTCCCAACCTCTGGGATCTAACGCCTAATGATCGAAGGTGGAACTGAGGTAATAATAAAAAAAAAATAAAGTGTACAAGAAACATAATGCTCTTGAATCATTCTGATACCATTCCCCACCCCTCCCTGCAGGTCTGTGGGAAAATTGTCTTCTATGAAATCGGTCCCTGGTGCCAAAAAGGTAGGAGACTGCTGTCCCAATGAATAGTGATGCTAAGCATCTTTTCATGTCCCTGTTAGCCATCTGTATGTCTTCTTTGGAAAAACGTCTGTGGAGAGCCTCTGCTCATTTTTTTAATCAGGTTGTTTGCTTTTTTTACTTTTATCTTTTTATTTTTAAATTAAAAAAAAATTTTTTTTTTCTTTAGGTCTGCACCGTGCAACATGTGGGGTTCTAGTTCCCCAGCCAGGGAATCTAACCTGTACCCTCTGCAGTGAAAGCATGCAGACTTAACCTCTGGACTGTGAGGAAAGTCCAGGTTGTTTGTTTTTTAAATATTGAGTTGTATAAGTTCTTATCATATTTTAGATATTAAACCCTTATCAGATATATCATTGGCAAATATTTTCTCCCATTTAGTAGGTGGTCTTTTCATTTTGTTGATAGTGTCCTTTGCTGATCAAAAGCTTTTTAGTTTAATGTAGCATAGCAACCCCCGGAGAAGGCAATGGCACCCCACTCCAGTACTCTTGCCTGGAAAATCCCATGGATGGTGGAGCCTGGTGGGCTTCAGTCCATGGGGTCACTAAGAGTCGGACACAGCTAAGTGACTTCACTTTCACTTTTCACTTTTATGCATTGGAGAAGGAAATGGCAACCCACTCCAGTGTTCTTGCCTGGAGAATCCCAGGGACGGGGGAGCCTGGTGGGCTGCCGTCTATGGGGTTGCACAGAGTCGGACACAACTGAAGCGACTTAGCAGCAGCAGCAGCATGGCAACCCACTCCAGAATTCTTGCCTGGAGAATCCCCATGGACACAGGAGTCTAGCAGGCTACAGTTCATGGGGTCACAAAGAGTCAGACACGACTGAGCAACTAAGCACAGTGCAGAGTCCAACTTGTTTACTTTTGCTTTTGTTTGTCTTGCCTAAGGGGACATAAGCAAAAAATATTACTGAGATAAGTGTCAAAGAGCTTACTGCCTATGTTTTCTTCCAGAAGTTTTATGGTTTCATATGGTTTCAACTGTTACATCTTTAATCCATTTTGAGTTTATTTTTGTACATGGTGTGAGAGGGTAGTCCAGTCTGATTCTTTCGTACATACCTGTCTAGTTTTTCCAACACCATGTATTTAAGAGGCTGTCTTTTCCTTATTGTATATTGTTGCCTCTTTTGTCACAGATTAACTGCCCATATAATGTGGGTTCATTTCTGGGCTGTCTGTTCTGTTCCATTGATCTATGTGTCAATTTTTGTGCCAGTACCATACTGGTTTGATAATTAAGTTTGAAATCGGGAAGCATGATAACTCCAGCTTTGTTCTTCTCTCTCAAGATTGTTTTGTCTATGTGTCTATGGAAAAAACTTCTGTTTCCGTACAAATTTAGAATTATGTGTTCTAGTTTTGTGAAAAATGTCACTGGTATTTTAATAAGGATTGCATTGAATCTGTTGATTGGCTTGGGTATGGTATGGTCCTTTAACAAAATTAATTCTTTCAATCTGTGAACACAGTGTATCTTTCCATCTGTGTCATCTTTAATTTCTTTCACGTGTTTTACAGTTTTCTAAGTACAGATCTTTTACCTCCTTAGTTAGATTCATTCCTAGATAGTTTATTCTTTTTGTCAGGATTATAACTGGGATTGTTTCTTAATTTCTCTTCTGATAATTCACTGCTAGTATATAGAAATGCAACAGATTTCTGTACATTAATTTTGTATCATGCAGCTTTTCTGAATTCATTGATTAGTTTTATTAGTTTTTTGGTGGCATCTTTAAGATTTTATATGTATCATGCCATCTGCAAACAGTGACAGTTTTAATTCTTCCTTTTTAGTTTATCTTCCTCTTATTTCCTTTTCTTGTCTGATTGCTGTGGCTAGGACTTCTAATACTATGTTGAATAAAAATGGTGAAAGTAGGCATTCTTGTCTTGTTCCTAATCTTAGACGAAATTCCTTCAGCTTTTCACCATTGAGTATGATGTTAGCTAAGGGCTTGAACTATCTGGCCTTTGTTATGTTGAGGTATATTCTCTCTATACCCACTTTCTGGATAGTTTTTTACCATAAATGGATGTTGAACTTTGACAAAGTTCTTCGGCAACTATTTAGATGATCATATGGTTTTTATTCTTCAATTGGTTAATGTGGTGTATCACATTGATTTGCAGGTGTTGAACCAGCCTTGTATCACTGGGATAAATCCCACTTGATCATGGTCCTTTTAATGTATTGTTTAATTTGGTTTGTTAATATTCTGTTGAGTATTTTTCCATCTCTGTTCAGTGATGTTGGCCTGTAATTTTCTTTTTTGTGTGATAGCTTTGTCTGCTTTTGGTATCAGGGGGATACTGGCCTCATAGAATGAGTTCAGAAGCCCTTGCTGCTGCTGCTGCTAAGTTGCTTTAGTCGTGTCCAACTCTGTGCGACCCCATAGACGGCAGCCTACCAGGCTCTCCTGTCCCTGGGATTCTCCAGGCAAGAACACTGGAGTGGGTTGCCATTTCCTTCTCCAATGCATGCTAGTGAAAAGTGAAAGTGAAGTAGCTCAGTTGTGTCCGACTCTTAGCGACCCCGTGGACTACAGCCCACCAGGCTCCTCTGTCCATGGGATTTTCCAGGCACTAGTACTGGAGTGAGGTGCCATTGCCTTCAGAAGCCCTTATTCCTCTAATTTTTTGGAATGGTTAGAGAAGGATACGTGCTAACTCTTCTATAAATTTTTATATAATTCACCTGTAAAGCCATCTAGTCCTAGATCTTTGTTTATTGGGAGTTTTTTTAAAGATTCTTATTTTATATTGGAGTGTAGTTGATTAACAATGTTTTGTTAGTTTCAGGTGTACAGTAGAGTATTTCACTTAAACATATACATGTATCTATTCTTTTTCAAATTCTTTTTGTTGGCAGTTTGTTTTATTAGATTCAATTTCATTACTGTTCAGATTTTCTGTTTCTTCCTGTTTCAGTTTAGGACATTGTACATTTCTAGTAATTTGTCCATTTCTTCTAGGTTGTCCATTTTATTGGCATATAGTTTTTCATATAGTTTCTTATGATCCTTTGTATTTCTATGGTGTTTTGGTTTAGCTTCTTTTTCATTTCTGATTTTATTCATTTTGTCCCTCTCCCTTTTTCTCTTGATGAGTCTAGCTAATTTTGGTTATCTTTTCAAAGAACCAACCTTTAGCTTCATTGATCTTTTCTGTTGGGCTTTTAAAGTCTCTATTTCATTTATTTCTGCTGTGGTCTTAATGATTTCCTTCCTTCTACTAACTCTGGGTTTGGTTTATTCTTCTTTCTATAGTTCCTTTAGGTGTAAGGTTAGGTTGTTTATTCAATATTTTTCTTGTTGAGGTAAGCTTGTATCACTATAAACTTTCCTTTTAAAATTCCTTTTGCTGCATCACATAATTTTCTTGTAAGTTTTAAAAAATATTTATGTATTGGCTGCAATATTTCAATATTTGGCTGCATTGGGTCTTAGTTGCAGCATGTGAGATCTTTAGCTGTGGTATGTGGGATGTAGTTCCCTGACCAGGGATTGAATGTGGGTCCCCTGCGCTGGGAACATGGAGTGTTAGCCGCTAGACCACCAAGGAAGTCCCATCACGTAGGTTTTTGATTGTCATGTTTTCATTTTCATTTGTCTTTAGGTACTTTTAAATTTCCTCTTTGATTTCTTCAGTGATCCATTGATTGTTAGCATATTGTTAGCCTCCAGATTTCTGTGTTTTTTGCAGTTTTTTTTTCCTTATAGTTGATTTCTAGTCTTGTAGTGTTGTGGTGAGAAAAGATGCTTGATATGATTTCAGTTTTCTTAAATTTATTGAGGCTCATTTTTTGGTCTACCATGTGATTTATCCTGGAGAATATTTCATGTGCACGTGAAAAGAATGTGTATTCTGCAGCTTTTGGATGATTTGTTCTCTATTATCAGTGAAGTCTATTTGGTGTAATGTGTCATTTAAGGCTAGTGTTACCTTATGGATTTTCTGTCTGAATTATCTGTCCATTCATGTAAGTGGGATGTTGAAGTCCCCTACTATTAAGTTGTTATTGTCAGTTTCTCCCTTTATATCTATTAATATTTACTTCATGTATTTATGTGCTCCTTTGTTGGGTACATATGTATTTATAATTGTTGTATCTTTTTCTTGGATTGATCCCTTGATCACTATTTAATGTCCTTTGTCTCTTATAAGTCTTTATTTTAAAGTCTATTTTGTCTGTTGTAAGTATTGCTACCCTAGCTTTCTTTTGATTTCCATTTGCATGGAATCACTTTATCCATTGTTTCACTTTCAGTCTGTGTGCCTCTTTAGATCTGAAATGAGTCTCTGGTCAGCAGCATATAGATGGGTCTTATTTACATATCCATTCAGCCATTCTGTGTCTTTTGGTTGGAACATAGTCCATTTACATTTAAAGTAATTATTGATAGGTATGTACTTATTGTGGGGTTGTTCTGTAGTTTTGCTCTTTTTTTGGTTGTTCTTTTCTTCCTGTTTTGGTCTCTTCCCTTGTGATTTGATGACTATCTTTAGTGCTATGTTTGGATTCCTTTCTCTTTTTCATCTGTGTATGTATTATAAATTATTGGTTGGTATTTACTGTGAGGTTTACATATAGAAATCTATATGTGATTATTTTAAGTTGCTGATCTATAAAGTTCAAATGCATTTTTAAGAATTCTGCTAATTGGGACTTCCCTGGCAGTCTGGTGGTTAAAACTCTGTGCTCCCAATGCAAGGGGCACAGGTTCAATCCCTGGTCAGGGAACTAAGATCCCACATGCCATGTAGCCAATAAATACATACTTAAAAAAAAAAAAAAGAATCCTGCTAATTATACTCTTCCCTACTATGTTTACTGTTTTGACATCATATTTTATATTTTTTTGTTTTCTGTGCCCTTTTATTACTTAGTATGGATATAGATGATTTTACTACTTTTATCTTTTAACCTTCTACTAGCTTAATACATGGTTGATTTTATATCTTTGCTGTATGTTTGCCTTTACTAATGAAATTTCTCCTTTTGCAATTTTCATATTTCTAGTTGTAGCCTTTCCTTTTTCACTTTGAGAAGTCCCTTTAACATTTCTTATAAAGCTGGTTTGGTGGTATAGAACTCTTAGCTTTTGTTTGTCTGTAAAACTTTTGATCTCTCCATCTAATCCAAATGAATCTTGCTGCATAGAATGTTACTGGTTGTAGGTCTTTCCTCTTTAATCACTTAAAATATATCATGTCACTCTCTTTTGGCCTTCAGAGTTTCTGCTGAAAAGTCAGCTGATAGCCTTTGGGACTCTCTGTGATTCCTGAACCTGGATGTCTTTTTTCATTCCCAGGTTAGGTAAGTTTTCAGGTATTATGTCTTCAAATATCCTTTCTGTCCTTTTTTCTGTTTTCATTTTGGAACCCTTATAATATGAATGTTAGTATCCTTGATGCTGTCCCAGAGGTCTCTTAAACTGTTCTCATTTCTTTGTATTCTTTTTGTATTGAGGTTCTCCTATATTAGGTGCATATATATTATAATTGTTATATCTTCTTCTTGGATTGATCCTTTGGTCATTATGCAGTGTCCATCATTGTCTCTTGTAATGGTATTTATTTTAAAGTCTATTTTATCTGATATAAGTATTGCTACTCCTGCTTTCTTTTGATTTCCATTTGCATAGAATATCTTTTTCCAGCCCCTCACTTTCAGTTTGTATGTGTCACTGGGTCTGAGGTGAGTCTCTTGTGGACAGCATATATAGGGATCTTGTTTTTGTATCCATTCAGCCAATCTGTGTCTTTTGGCCTGAGTATTTAGTCCATTTACATTTAAGGTAATTATTGATATATATGATCCTGTTACCATTTACTTTATTGATTTGGGTTTGTTTTTGTAGGCTTTTTCTTTCTCTAGTGTTTCCTGTCTAGAAAAGTTCCTTTAGCATTTGTTATAAAGCTAGTTTGGCGGTGCTGAATTGTCTTAACTTTTGTTTGTCTGTAATGCTTTTGATTTCTCCTTTGAATCTGAATGAGATATTTGATGGATAAAGTAATCTTGGTTGTGGGTTTTTTTTTCCTTTCGTCGCTTTAAATTTATTCTGCCACTCCCTTCTGACCTGCAGAGTTTCTGTTGGAAGATTGGCTGTTAGCCTTTTGGGGATTCCCTTGTATGTTATTTGTTGTTTTTCCTTTGCTGCTTTTCATATTTGTTCTATGTGTTTAACTTTTGTTAGTTTGATTAATATATGTCTTGGCATGTTTCTCCTTGGGTGTATCCTTATGGCACTCTCTGAGCTTCCTGAACTTGGGTGGCTACTTCCTTTTCCATGTTAGGGAGGTTTTCGACTATACATCTTCTCAAATATTTTTCTCATACCCTTTCTTGTTCTCTTCTTCTTCTGGGACCCTTATAATTTGAATGTTAGCATGCTTGATGCTGTCCCAGAGGTCTCTTAAACTGTCTTCATTTCTTTGTATTTCTTTTGTTGTTGTGATTTCTACTATTCTGTCATCCAGCTCACCAATCTGTTCTTGTGTATCATCTAATCTACTAAAAATTACCTTCTAGTGTATTTTTCATTTCAGTTATGGTATTCTTTATATCTGGTTCTTCTTTATATTTTTCTAATTTTTTGTTGATAATGTCTAACTTCTCACTCTGTTCATCTAATTTTCCTCCTGAGTTATTTGAATGTCTTTATGACCATTACCTTATACTCTTTATTGAGTAGATTGTTTATCTCCACTTAGTTCTTCTGGGTTTTATCTTGTTCTTAGTTTGGAATATATTCCTCTATTATCTCATTTTGCCTACTTTGCTGTTTTTATTTCTATGTATTTGGTAAGTATTTACATTTCCTGACCTTGGAGAAGTGGCCTTTTGTAGGAGGCATCCTATGCATCCCAGCAGTATGCTTTCCCCCTGGCCACTAGAGCTTTATGCCTTAGGAGTACCTGCTATGTGGGCTGCAGGGGCCCTTCCGTTGTGTGAGACTGATCGCTGTGGGTGGTCTGATAGGTGTGGCTGTCCCCTTGCCCAGTTGGTTGCCAAACTGCACTGTGTGGAGGCTGCCAGCCACTAGAGGGTGGGGCTGGGTCATGAGGCAGCTGGCTGTGGAAGCCCGTGGCTTTCCAGGCCTAGTACTGGCACACTGGTGAGAGGTTATGGGGCAGAGGGTCCTGGATCTTGTATTAGCCTGCGGATTGGTGGGGCTGGGGCCCAGGGGCATCCCAGGGCTGGAATCAGCCTGCTGGCGGGTAGACTTGTGTTCCCCATTCCCAGCTAGCTGCTCAGCTAGATGTCCCAGCACTAATGCCATGGGGGCCATGTTCCAGTTCTAATAGGTTAGAGGGAGGATTCCAAAATGGCCCTCACCAGCACCAGGGTCCTCATAGAATGAGCACCCCAAAAGGGCTGCCACCAGTGTCTGTGTCCCCAGGGTGAGCTCCAGTTGCTTCCTGCCTCTCTAGGACATTCTCCAAGATCAGCAGGTGGATCTGACCCAGGCTTCTTTCAAATTACTGCTTCTGCTCTGGGGCCCAGAGCATGTGAAATTTTGTGTACACCCTTTAGGAGTGGAGTTTCTATTTCCCACAGACCTCTAGTTCTCCTGAAAGTAAGCCCTGCTTGCCTTCAAAGCAGAGTGTTCTAGGAGCTCATCTTCCTGGTGCAGGACCACTGCGGGAGCAATGTAGGTCTTGGAACTCTTGCTTTTTGGGGAAAACCTCTACAGTGTTGTTATCGTCCCATTTGTGGGTCACCCACTCAGGGGATGGGTGTTGACTATATAACACCCCTTCTACCTGTCTTCTTGTGGTTCTTTCTTTACATCTTTAGTTATAGAAGATTTTTTCCATTAGTCTTCTGGCCTTTTTCATCAATAGTTGCTTTTTTTTCCCCAAATTTTGGTGTGCCCATGGGAGGAGGTAAACTTAGATTTTTCCTCCTCTGCCATCTCGGCCACTTCTGGCATTGTTATCCTTTGTTACTGGTTTCTCATTGTACTGTATTGTGGGCAGAGAACATGGTTTATATGATATAGATCTTTGGTATTTGATGACATTTGCCTTGTGGACTAGGGTATATGATCAAGGAATCACTCCAAAGCCATTATTTCTTCAAATATTACCTTTCTTGCATTCTCTCTATTTCTTCTTTGTGGAACTTGTGTTTGACTTCCTTTTGTATTTTCCAGGACTTTCGATCTCTTTTTCATTTTCCCATATTTTTAACTTTGTTCCATTCTGGTTATATATCTTCTAGCATACAAATTCTCTCTTCATCTGTGACTAATCTGATATTAACTATCTATTTAGTTTTTATTTTCAATGACTTCATTTCTCATTTCTAGAAATTACATTTAATTCACTTTCAGAAAGTCCTGTTCTTTTATAATGCCTTATTTACTTATGGTACTAAATCTTTCTTTGATATCTTTCATACTTATGAAAATGCTTATTCAGTAGTGTTCTGTAGCTGTTGTACTTATAAAGGACGTGGGAGCTGAATCTTAGCTTGTGTGTCTGTGCAGATCCTCGTTTAAGTGATTGCTCCTTTGTGCTTTGTGATTATCAAATTTGAGATGATTTCCACTTAGCATTGGCTATGGGAATCTCAGCAGGCCTGTATTTAGAGCATGACCTTCAAAACAGTTTTCCATTTGCTTCTACAAGGCCAGATTTTCTAGGAACATCATATACTCAGAGCCAGGCACACTAGGATCAATTTTTATGTCAGTCTCTTGGCTTGGGGATTCCCTAATAGTATTAATTCAATTGTGTGACATTGTCCCTGTTTATAAATTCTTAAGGGAGAGTTCTTTTCCCTACTCAGAGTCTAGTCTAAAAGCTTCTTTGTTATTTTCCTCTGCCAGTCGACGAGTTTTTTCTTAATCTATCCTTTCACTGATATTCCATTCCTTTGAAAGCTCTGGCTTTATGTGGGAATCTCAGTTTCAATTTATGTTCCTTGACCCAGAGTCTTATCTTCTGTTCCCAGTTGGTCATTAAACACTAAGCTCCAATTTTCAGTTACACATGGCATATTGAATACCTCATGACAGTAAAGGGGGGTGGGGAGAAAGATAGGGTAGGTATGGAGATGATAGCACCAAACTTTTGGAAGGTGGAAAGCAAATGGATGAGAAGTAACTGACTTTGCTGTCAGTGAATGCTGAAACCTGGGCTTCCCTGGTAGCTCAGCTGGTAAAGAATCCGCCTGCAATACAGGAGATCCCAGTTTGATTCCTGGGTTGGGAAGATCTGCTGGAGAAGGGATTGGCTACCCACTCCAGTATTCTTGGGCTTTCCTGGTGGTTCAGCTGGTAAAGAATCCGCCTGCAATGTGGGAGACCTGGGTTTGATCCCTGGGTTGGGAAGATCCCCTGGAGAAGGGAATAGGCTACCCACTCCAGTAGTCCGGCCTGGAGAATTCCATGGACTGTATAGTCCATGGGATCGCAAAGAGTTGAACACTTCTGAGTGACTTTCACTTTCAAGCCAGTAGTAAAGCAGTACAGACTCATGCTAATTCATATCCAGAGCTCTGAAAGTTTTAGAAAAATAAAGCACCATGCTACTGTGAAGGTGAGTGAAAATGATAACAAGAAGTTAGATCACCTCATCTCCCACCCTGGGAGAAGACTAAAGGTTTATCTTCTAGAGAGGCTGCACTTGAGGGCCTTTGGACTGAGGGACTTAAGGCAGAACTAAGAACAGGGACACTGTAATGAATACTAGGGCCCTAATTCAAAGTTGATACACTGAATAGGTTCACCCCAAATGCATTTCACCCCCTTGGCTCTAAGCTGTCTAAGTGTCTGGCTTATATGTCTCAGGCAGAAGTTTGAGAGAGTCTTCTCTAGAGAGACAAAACAGCGTAAAAGAAAATCTGTCAGAGGCATGAAACTCTAAATTAGACTGTTTGGGCTGCCATACCAGAATACTGCAGACTGGGTGACTTAAAGCTAACTTTATCAAAGTTCGGAGTGCAGAAGTCTAAGATCAAAGAACTAGCTGTGTTGGTTTCTGGTGGGGGCTCTTTTCTTGGCTTGCAGATGGCTACCCTCTCATTGCATCCTCCCACAGCCTTTCCTCTGTGTGTGTGGAGAAAAAGAGGTCTCTGGTGTCTCTTCCCAGTGGGAGGGTAGCTGTTACATAGGTTGGTTAGCGAAACATAGCTGGGAAGGGAGAATTGTGCCGAGCCCTGAGTGAAAAGAAAGAGGGAGTCACGAGAGCATTGTAAACAAAGGAAACAGCAAGTGAGAAGGCCCTGAGGCTAAAACAGACATGGAATGAATCAAGAACATTAAGAAAGCTGTGGCTTTGTGGCAAAAAGTTTTCAGATAAACTAATAAATACTAGGCTTCCCAAGTGGCGCTAGTGGTAAAGAATCTGCCTCCAGTGCAGGTAGACATAAGAGACCCAGGTTCGATCCCTGGGTCAGGAAGTTCCTCTGAAGAAGGAAATAGCAATCCACTCCAGTATTCTTGCCTGGAGAATTCCACAAACAGAGGAGCCCGGCGGGCTGCGGTCCATAGGGTCACACAGAGTCAGACATAACTAGAACGACTTAGCACGCACATATGCTCACTAGTAATAGAACCATTCTATTTTTCCTATTCTTTACTAAAACCTTTCAAGATAGATGTTACTATTTTTAGTTAAGATATGATGAAACTGAGCTTCATGAAGATAAGGTAACTTGCCCAAAGTCACTGTGGTAGGTTGAATCAGTTTTATGGCCCTTATTTTATGTATAAATAAATGTTTATTTGGGTGTGCCAGGTCTTAGTGGTGGCATGTGGGATCTTCCATCTTAGTTGCAGCATGCAAACTCTTAGTTGTATCCTGTGGGATCTAGTTCCTTGCCCAGGGATTTAACCCAGGCCCCCTGCACTGGGAACTTGGAGTCTTAGATTCTGAACTATCAGAGGAGTCCTTCCCTTACCATCTATAACAAGTCTCAGGAATACTTTTATTTTCTTTGACAGGTGCAATATATTCTTTAAGGGATGTAAATTATTGTACTTGGTCATTATGGGAGGCCAAATGAAAGAAGGTAAAATAGTGTCTTTCTGGCTCTACACAGGCATTAGAAAACCAGTAACACCAAGCCCAAGGAGGACAAGGGCATAAGGCTGCCCCAGGCATGGGTTCTGTTATATCAGCCTCTCAGAAACCACCATTCACAAGTTCAATCACTGCGGCAAACTCTGTGGGTCGGCTTTCCCAGACAGTGTCATCTCCAGATACGCTTTCATGCCCTCTAAAGTGTGGTCAGCTAAACACCACATTGTCTACACTCCTTTGCAACTAGAGACCTGGAAACAAATTAGATTCCATCAATTGTATGTGCTCAGGTGAGAGTTAGAAGTTGCAAGTGCGCTGGAGACTATCTTGTTCCTGGCCGTTACTGACATCAAGCTTGGTCCTGGAGATGTGTATCTATTGGCTTTGTTTCTCTGCAGAACCGTGACTGATACGATTACTATTAGCAAATATCCATTTGCCTTGTTGTTGGGTTCATTTAATTAATTCTGTGTTTTTCCATCTTGTATTAAAGCTTTTTAATTAAAATTTTATTTTCTAATAGATAATATTGCCACTTGAACCTAGCCATTAAGTTCCCTCTCCTGGAGACAACTACTGTTTCCATTTCTCATGTGTCCTGCTAGAGAGTTTCTGTATATTGCCGGTGTATTTTTGTTTTCATGCCAGTGGTAGCATATATGCATATTTTCTGCATTTCACTTTTTCATTTAGGAGATTCCTCCATAGGCTATGTAGTATTCCAGTGACTATATGTTTCATTTACTTAACAATCCCTTATTAATGATGTTTAAATCATTTCCAGTCTTTTGTTCTTACAGACCATACGGCAATAAATGACCTTGTAAAAATGTTGTTATGCACATGTAAGTGTGTCTGTGGGACAGATAAAGTCTTTAGAGTTAGAATCCCTAGACTACAGGGGATCAGTGTTTTTAATTTTTGTCAAAATTATACATGTGCAAATGTCAAGAATTTTACAGTTCTACAGAGTTTGTTTAAAAACAATGAAAAAAAGCAGAGCAGTCCCTAGCCCCTTTCCCCCTGTTTCTGTCTTCTCAGAGGAGTCAATCACTTTGAATTATTTTAGTTGCTGCCATATTTCAAAATAGCTTCCTTGTATTACTTCTTGATTTTTTTCCATTTTAGGCATCATCTATACACTTCCTGTTAGGAAAGAAGATTTCACGCTCTTTCATCCCCTGCCCCCACCTTCGTATTCCTCTACCCTCCTAATGTAGTTATATTTGTCGTTTAGATAGACAAACTTTCAGACTTTACATTATTAGGCTGATAGAAGTTTTTTATAGCTGAGCCAACCAGTAAATTATGATGACTTTTCTTTTCCTGAACAACTTTTTGTTTTCCATGGAGTTAATAATTGTCTTATTTTTCATTTTCATCATTTTCTGTGAGCACACCAAGATGTTCAAGCTACAGTTCTCTACCAGTTGTCTAAGTCTTTGATTATACTGAGACACATCCAGTTACCTTTAAATTATATCTTGTAGAAATCTCTACTGGAGTGTTCCGACCTCCTCCAAAGTGGTAATGGCATGGGACTTCCCTGGTGGTCCAGTGGTTAAGGCTCTGCCTTCCAATGCGGAGGGGTGGGGCGGGGGGCAGGTGTGACACCTGGTCAGAGAGCTAAGATCCCATATGCCTTGTGGCCAAAAAAAAAAAAGAAACCCTGAATGGACTGGCTGTCCTGTTAGCCTAGAGCCAGCATGACACTATGAAGCTTAAGCTTCAAGAAACTTCATTTGCCTTAGCAACGTATCCACATGATACACGAGTTTTGTATAATTTGAAAAGCGAGACATTTTAACTGTGTTTGGTTAAATACACTGTCTCTTTCCTATTCCTCTTTCCTTCTGTCACATTTTCTCTCACATTACAGTTTTGGGATCCAAGCAAGGGGAATTAGGTTGGAGATCCATTCAGCTTGTATTTAGTTGGATTATTTATGTAGTTTGTAGTCACATCTGTATAAAGTTCAGTTATTGTCATTCATCCTAGTAGGAATTGCTATAGGAATATTTGTGTGTATATGTGTGTGTGTATGTGTGTGTGTGTGCTCAGTCACTCTATTGTGTCTTTACATCCCATAGACTGTAGCCCACGAGGCTCCTCTGTTAATGGGAGTTTCCAGGCAAGAATACTGGAGTGGGTTTCCATTTCCTCCTCCGGGGATCTTCCCCACCCAGGAATGGAACCCGCATCTCTTATGTTTATCTGCATTGGCAGGCGGATTCTTCACCACTGCACCAACTCAGGAATATTCCTACCTTCTATTAATACTATGCTAATTCACCCTGGGTTGTAACACGAAGGTGCAGAGGTTATAACAAGATGTGAACATGTCCTGTGGTGCCTAATGACAGAAGTAGGTGACTAGGGGCAGAAAAACAAGGTCTGAATGTATGGAGCTGGAAGATAGTCTGTGGAAAAGTTTTTTCCTTGTGTCAGCTGTAGGAAATTATAAGTGATGGATTCAGTTTCTAACATTTTGGTTTTTGCCTATCAAGAATAAACTGATTAATGCAACACATAGAATTATAAATGTACTGTACAATTTTTCTTTTTTGGTGTGAAACATCTAAATAGAATTTATCAGAATTCTGTTTAAGCCTGTAGCAGTATTATAAATAGTGCTATTTATTGTTTTATAAATTGTTTATAAATAAACAATTGTTTTATAAATAGCGCTATTAAAACAACAAACAAAAGTTGCTTGTTTTGTATACATCTCTACGATTGGTAATAAAAACAAATTTTGATTAATCATGCTGGAGAAAAGACTGAATTATCTCCATATTCTCTCTAGAGAAAAATATCACAAAATCTTTGTCATATGTAGAGATGACCAAAAAGTATACAGCATACACTTAAGAGTTTTACATTTCATTGTATGTAAATTTTCCCTCAAATGAAAAAAGGGCAAGAATTGTAAAAAAAAAAAAAAAAAAAATTGATCTCCTATTTAGGGCATGCATGCTGAGGTTCCCTGGTGGCTCAGATGGTAAAGCATCTGCTTGCAATATGGGAGACCCGGGTTTGATCCCTGGGTTGGGAAGATCTGCTGGAGAAGGAAATGGCAACCCACTCCAGTATTCTTGCCTGGAGAATCCCACGGACGGAGGAGCATGGTAGGCTACAGTCCACGGGGTCGCAAAGAGTTGGACACGACTGAGCGACTTCACTTCACTTCATTATGCTGAGGTAGATGGCAGGAAATGTACTGATACCTGCACATTGTTCCGTGTGATATGCATCAAAAAATAAGATGAATTGATGGACAGTTGGAGAATTGGATGGAGAAGGCAATGGCAACCCACTCCAGTACTCTTGCTTGGCAAATCCCATGGACGGAGGAGCCTGGTAGGCTGCAGTCCTTGGGGTCGCTAGGAGTCAGACACTACTGAGTGACTTAACTTTCACTTTTCACTTTCATGCATTGGAGAAGGAAATGGCAACCCACTCCAGTGTTCTTGCCTGGAGAATCCCAGAGACGGGGGAGCCTGGTGGCCCGCTGTCTATGGGGTCGCACAGAGTCGGACACGACTGAAGTGACTTAGCAGTAGCAGTAGCAGTGGAGAATTGGATAGATTGACAGATCTTTGATAAATTAAGTATAGTAAAATGGTAACTGTAGAATTTAGGTGATAGGTATTGGTATTTATTGTAAAGGTTTTGTAACTTTTTCTATAGGCTTTAAATTTTTCATAATAAATTATTGGGAGAAAAATTATGCAGCTGAAAAATACAGAGTAAAGATATTAGAAACTTGAATCAAGTAGTTAACTCATAAAATAATATTCTATTTTTCTGAATTTTTGTGATGTTTGTGGTATTTGTCAGCTCTTTCAAATTTGTGGTTTGTTTTGCTTGCTCATTCTATCAATATATAAATATTCATTTATTCAAATATTCAAACATTCATTTTCATACCAACATTTGTATTTGTAATTTTGTATTTTACTTTCTTAAAGAGGATCCCCGAATTGTATAAGCTTCAGGCTCCATAAAGCCTGGATCTACCCCTGCCTGCTACATAGCCAACATTCTGAAATCTCTTTCCACATTCTCTTTGGAATCTCCAGTCTCCATTGTCCTTAAGATTCCCTTCATCCTCCTGGTGTTGCAGTTCCTGTGTCTTGGATTCTATGTCTTCTTATCTTCTTCATTCTTTGATTCACCTTCATTTTGATGAACCAGATATTCCAGTAGTTTCCAAAGAAAGGTTGCATGAGAAATACACTTTGGGGACCTTGCGATTGTCAAATTATCTTTATTCTGCTCTGCCACTTGATTGATAGTTTGCCTGAGTATAGATTTAGAGGTTGGAAATAATTTTCCTCCAGAATTTTGAAGGCAGCTTCTAGTTGTCTTCTAACTTTTAGTATACCTATTGAGAAATCTAGTCATTCTGATTTCTAATTCTTTATTTATGATCAGTTTTTCTATCTCTGAAAGTCTTGGAGAAGGCAATGGCAACCCACTCCAGTACTCTTGCCTGGAAAATCCCATGGACGGAGGAGCCTGGTAGGCTGCAGTCCATGGGGTCGCTAAGAGTCGGACACAACTGAAGCGACTTAGCAGAAGCAGCAGCAGCAAGTCTAAAGGATCTTCTTTTTATCCTTAGAAATTTCACAATAATATGACTCAGTGTGGGTCAATTTCTATTCACTGATGCTGAGCACTTAGAGGGCCCTTTCAGTGTGAAAACTCACATCCTTACAGTCCGGGAAATTTTAAAGAATTAGTTTTTAAAGATAATGAGATAATGTTCTCTTCTATTTTTTTTCCCTCCTATACTTCCTGGGCTAGTCTTCTATTTCTTGTATCTTTTCTCTTATTTCTGTCTCTTTGCCTTTCTGCTTTTCTTTTTTTTGGCCGCACCACACAGCTTTTAGGATCAAAGTTCGCCAACCACGGATTGAACCTGGGCGCCGGCAGTGAAAGTGCCAACTCGTAACCACTGAACCGCCAGAGAATTCCCTCTCTCTGGTTTTCTTTCTGGGAGATTTCCATTTAATCAATTTTTCTATTTTTTTACTTAGTTTTTAATTGGAAGAAGATTACAATGTTGTATTGGTTATACAGTCACAGTTATACATATATCACTTCCCTCTTGAGCCTCCCTCTCCTCTTTTGATCAGTTTTTCATTTCTTCTTTCCATTTTTGGTTTCTAGGATTTCAATTTCATTCATTGACTCCTTTAAATAATATCTTATTCTTTTATGGTTTCAATAGTGTGTCTCTGAGGATATAAATTATAGGTGTGGTTGTGGGTGTGTTCTGTTGTTGTTGGAGTTTTCTTCCCTCCTATATAGCTTCAGTTTTATCCAGGTTTATTCTTTTCTCTTTAGTTTTATTGTTTCTTCTGTTAGAGGCTGCAATCTGTGGTTGTTGGCTCATTTTTAAGAGTGGGAGACTAAAAATCTGACAAGATGCTCTGAATGCATGGGTAGGGTATATCAATTGTGGACTTTGCTATAGGATGATCTGCCTGGGACATTTCACTGGGAAATCTCTGATGTCAGTATATCTAGGTCTTTCCCCTTAGTCTAGTCAGATTTCTCATAGAACACACTTACTCTCTTGCCTGAAATGTAAATGGTCCTATCTTTCCCCACTGCCAAGGGACTAGTGCAATATGGCACCCAGAGTCAGAACCTGCAGGAATAGAATTCCCAGCCTCCCAGATTGAGTCAGTTAAACAAATTCACTGTAGACTGGAAGGGATGGATGTATTCACTTTGTATTTCTAAAAGGGCACTAGTGTACATTTAAAAGGCATACCCAATGATCTAGGGAGAAGGTAATGGCACCCCACTCCAGTACTCTTGCCTGGAAAATCCCATGGACGGAGGAGCCTGCTAGACTGCAGTCCATGGGATCTCTAGGAGTTGGACATGACTGAGTGACTTCACTTTCACTCTTCACTTTCATGCATTGGAGAAGGAAATGGCAACCCACTCCAGTGTTCTTGCCTGGAGAATCCCAGGGACAGGGGAGCCTGGTGGGCTGCCGTCTATGGGGTCGCACAGAGTCGGACACGACTGAAGCGACTTAGTAGCAGCAGCAGCAGCAGCAATGATCTAGGGCCTGTAGACACCAATTACTATTGGTATTTGTTTTGATCCATTACTTATTGTTACCAATGGAATGTTGAATCCTTCCGTAGTTGAGCTTATACTCACATAATCTTCTATCTGCAAAGACTGTGTGAAAGTGAAGTCACTCAGTCATGTCTGACTCTTTGTGACCCTATGGACTGTAGCCTACCAGGCTCCTCTGACCATGGGATTTTCCAGGCAAGCATACTGGAGTGGGTTGCCATTTCCTTCTCCAGGGGATCTTCCTGACTCAGGGATCGAACTCTGGTCTCCCCCATTGCAGACAGACTCTTTACCATCTGAACCACCAGAGAATCCAATGTTATTAATTAGAGTACCTGGCTATTTTTCATTATACACTTCACCCTGGCTTGGGAGATTCTTATGTGTTCAGTTAGTCCACAACTAATGCATGAGGAGTCATGCTGTAGTTATACTGCTTTGCAATGGAGGGAATAATGCCACATACATCAAGGATTGGTCTTTGACCAGCAGGAGCCAGAATTAAAAGAAATAAGATCAGATGAGCTATATTAGCAGAGGAAATTCAATCAGACTCCTCACATGATTTGGACACTAAATTTGTGATTATGATCATATTCAGCATTTCCCGGGCCTCCCTCCTTCTCACTATCCTGATTGATTCCCAGCTAGTAAGTTTACCTACCATTTAGTTAAAAGGCGTTTTCATTTTTATGTTAATATTTCTGGTGAATTGTGAAATAAGTTCCTGTCCCAGATTACTCAGTGAATTAGCATCAGGCTGGTTGCCCACATTGTGTAAAACCCAAAAGCAGAGGGAAATTTCATTTTAGACTCATATGTTTAGTTGTATGTTTCCCAGTTCATAATTCTTTGCCCACTCTTTTGCAATCCTTAAAGCACTTGTGCTTTATCAAAGCTAAGTTTAAAACTTATTTGGGGATGCCCACGCACTGTAACTATGACAAGGCAGCCAAATTAATGAATTAATTAAAAAAAAACTAAAAAACTCCTTATTTGTATTTACCAGGTTCTTTTACAGGTGTCATCACCAGATATAAGGAATCAGGAATATCATATTTCTGCACCATTTCCTTAGTAAGCTCCCTAAGAGTTGATTCCATAATGGCAGCTTTTACTAACTAAGCATTAATTGTTCTGAGAACATACTTTTGGCCTTGATGGGCTGGGCAGCAGGGAAACTTATGTAGCTTTCAGCAGTGGGCAGGGCGTTACCTCCAGGCACAGAAGTAGGTAGGGGAAGGCCAACCTCATGAGGCTGTTGAATGTAGCATGTTGGTTGTTAAATACATTGTCAGACCCTTGCCAAGGCAGCGTTCGTTTTCCCTTGTGATCACTCTGTTCTTGTGTCGGCTTGCCTGCCTCCCTCATCTTGTCAAAGTATCTCCGGCTTTGTTTCAACAGGATTCCTTACCAGGGGTTTCGTGGCATCCACAAGAGGAACCAGGATCTTAATTTTGTGAGAACTGCCAGTCAGTTGAATCAAGCAACCAAGCCAATGGTGTAAACGTTTAATCACAGCCCAAGAACTTGAATAACTAAGAGAATGTCCAATTTTTATCTCTAGAGACCAGGTTCGTGTCATGGAGACTGCCTTTAATCTTGCATAGAGATAAGACCCTTCATGCTCTTCTCGAAATAACCCCCACCCCAGGCGAGGTGTAGGATGTTTGCCGCTGAAGGCAGTTTTTTTAAAGGAAGATGGAAGCCTCAGCTCTAATACAGCGCTTCCTCTGCAGTGATGCCGGGTGTCTGCAGGGGGCGCTCTTGCCCAGGGCTGGCTTCTGCAGCGCCGGGAGGAGAGACGAACATTGGTGGGGCTGGGCTTTCCTATCACTGGGGTTCCTCTTTAACAAGGGAGCTTGCGTTTGTCTGAACGTGACCAATTCCCGTTGCACAGCTTGGGACGCAGAAATACTTGATGTCCAATTATTGTTTTGAATCCAATAAGCAGCTGATATAACTGACATTCAAAAGGAGCCTGGGCTTCAGCATCCTCAGGAGGAGAATCCTAAGGCCAATTCTTTCCTCTCGCTCAGGAATCCCAAAAGGCTCTAGCTTCCATCAGCCACAGAGACACACCTCCTATACTGATTGCTGATAGGGACCCAGAGGAAGGGTGGCAAGTACAGCTGTTTATAAGCTTCGGAGGCAGTCTGTGGTTCCAACCCTATACAAATTCTGATACAGTACCCAAATGTGGGATGTCTGTCCCCAGGGTCCCATATGCCCATTAAAATCTATGCCTGCTGTTTGGTGACAGGGCGCTGGAAGAACAAAAGCCTCTCCCTGGACCAGGGTGAATGTCTCTACAGTGTAGGGGTAGAACCAAACTGTATCTTTAAGGGCCCCTGGATTTTCTCCTGGGGGATGATGCATCACATCTCATCAAAAATCAAGGGAAGACAGAGCTTCAGGCATAGTTGTTTCTGAATCATCCCTAATTAATGTCATAAGTGAATCAAGTAACTTCAATATCTGAATTAGGCCACCTGTTGAAATCCTGCTTTATCAAAGGTGGCACCCTGATGGAGAACCGATATTTCATGATGGCAGTATCAAGAGAACTTCTGGCTTTGCCAAAGAAAAGGTCACCATAAGTAGGTTGTCAGATATAGGAAATAAAAAATATATAGAACGCCCAGTCACATTTGACTTTCAGAAAAACAACAGATGATTTTTTTTTGTATAAGTATGTCCCAAATGCTGTATAGGATGTACTTACGCTAAAATAACTTTTTTTATCAGATTCAGATATTTAATAGGTGTCCTGTATTTTATCCGGACACCCTAACTGTAAAAAGAAAGTTCAAACAAGCGAAAAGAACATAGGTTCTCAATCTCACTGGGCAGAGATAAATATTAAGGGTTTTGGTTATGTCTTTCCATAAACTATTTGTGAATATACTATCTTTGTGTCCAAACCCTGGCTCCTCCAGTTGCTAGCTGGGTGACCTTGAAAGGGTTATCTGATTTCCCTGGATTTTAGTTTCCTTGTCTGTAAAATGGGGATAATAATAGTATTAGTCTCATAGAGTGTTAATGGAGGTGAAATGAACCTGGCACATAGAAAGCACTGAATGATAATTATTAATCACTAATATCATGTATCATTCTTAAAACTGCAAATGGAGATATGTTATATGAGTTGTTCCATACCTTGCTTTTGTTCACTTTTTATATCTCATTCTTTTTCACAGAGGCATAGAATTCCTTTCTAAAAATTAATTAGTTGCCCATGGATGGACCTAGAGATTGTCATACTGAGTGAAGTAGGTCAGGTAGAGAAAGAGAAGTATCATATGACATCCCTTATATGTGGAATCTAAAAAGAAATTATAGAAATGACTTATTTACAAAATAGAAAGAGATTCACAGACTTAGAGAGCAAACTTATGGTTCCCTGGGGGGACGAATAGGGAAGAGATAGCTAGGGAGTTTGGGATGGACATGTACACATTGCTGTATTTAAAGTTGATAACCAACAAAGACCTACTGTATAGCACATGGAACTTTGCTCAATGTTGTGTGGCAGCCTGGTTGGGAGGGGAGTTTGGGGAAGAAGGAACATATGTATATGTATGGCTGAGTCCCTTAGCTGTTCACCTGAGACTGTCATAACATTGTTTTGTTAATCGGCTATGTCCCAATACAAAATAAAATTGTATTAGTTAATGCAGTACAAAGATTAAAATTAATTAGTTGCTACTGGGGACTTCCCTCGTGGTCCAGTGGTTAAGAATCTGTGCTTCCGCTGCAGAGGGCATGGGTCTGATCCCTGGTTGGAGAACTAAGATCCTGCATGCCATGTAGTGTGACCAGACAAACCAATTAATTGATGGCTATTGATGGTCATTTAGGTTGTTGCCAACCCTTTTCTGCCTGACTGTTTCAGTGAACATCTTTGTGCTGCAGGGATTGTCCAAAAGTGCTTCAGCCAACCAGAACTTGGTGTTTCCCTCCACTCTTCTCCCAGTGGGTGGAGCTACAACTGAACTTGTTGCCAGGAACGTGGATCCCCCATCCAGGTACTGGCAGTTGGCTTTCCAAGAGAACGCAGTAAACAATAGCAAAAGAGCTGAGACTAACATGCTTGGATACAAAATTAAGAAGGTACTCAAATCCCAGTAATCAAGAAAAATAATATTTAATGCAATATTTTTAAATTAATATTAATTGCCACAAAAATCCATGAAGAGCAGAATATCAGAATTTTAAATGAAGATAGGAGCAGTAACAGTGTGGTGCCAAGTCCTTTTTGGATTATACATTAATTTTTATTTTAAAATATTTTATTAAAATATGATTTATTTTGATTACTGAATTTTCTGGTGCTCTGTTAAATTTTACACCAGAGATCAGTGCTTTACTTGCCTCACTCTAATGTCTAGACTCTGGCTGGCACCATATCCAAGTGGCACAATGTCTAACCTTGTGCTTCATTGATAAGATGGTTCTCTTGTGTGCCCTGAAAGAGGGGAGCCCCTTAGGGCATGGGGGCCCCTCCTATGGAACACAGACCCACACTGCATATACAGTAGACTGCCTGGTCCTAATATATGTCTCCAGGGGCAAACGGGTTATTGAGGATCACAGGCCTTCTCTTGCTGGCCCTGACTTTTCCTCATTAAAATCTGTTATCTTGAGTCCTGTTAACACAACAGAAGTCACTGCTGAAGAGATCTAACACAAAAAATCTTCTTCACATGGTTTCATAAACATATAAGAATATATCTACAGTATAAGGAGTTGCTGGTTCAAATGGTATGTATACCACATGTATTGATAAATACAGCCAATTTCCTTTCTTCTGATAATGTGTTAATTTACATGCCCACTAAAAGCTTGTGAGAATAACTGTTTCCCCATATTCTTGACAACACTGAGGACTGTGGCACTACTTTATCTTTTAAAAATATATTTATTTCTTTGGCTGCGTTGGGTCTTCCTTGCAGCTCATGGGATCTTTGTTTTGGCACGCGGGAATCTTTTCCTTTGGTGCGTGGGCTTCTCTCTAGTTGTAGTGTGCGGGTTCTCTTGCCTTGCTGCATGTGGGTTTCTTGACCAGGGACTGAATCCATGCCCTCCTCAGTGGGAAGCAGATTCTTAACAACTGGGCCACAAGGGAAGTCCCTCCTCATCTTTTACATGAGTCTTTTGTTTTCCTTTCTAGAAATTTGGAGGATTTTTTTTTCTTTGTCCCCTTTGCTCTGAGATTTCACAATGATATGCCTTGCTGCTGCTGCTGCTAAGTCGCTTCAGTCATGTCCAACTCTGTGCGACCCCATAGACGGCAGCCCACCAGGCTCCCCCGTCCCTGGGATTCTCCAGGCAAGAACACTGGAGTGGGTTGCCATTTCCTTCTCCAATGCATGAAAGTGAAAAGCGAAAGTGAAGTCGCTCAGTCGTGTCCAGCTCCTCGAGACCCCATGGACTGCAGCCCACCACGCTCCTCCGTCCATGGGGTTTTCCAGGCAAGAGTACTGGAGTGGGGTGCCATTGCCTTCGTGATATGCCTTAGTAAAGGTCTATTTTAATTCTTTGTGTGGAACCCTTTTAATTTAGAAGCTCATGCTCTTCAGTTCTGGGAAATTTTCCTGAGTTATTCTATAATGGTCTCCTCCCTTTTATGTTCACTGTTTATTCTTTCTGGGACTTGTATTGTTCTGGTCTTGGACCTCCTGGATCAGGCTTCCAATTTTCTTATCTTTTCTTTCCTATTTTCCATCTCTTTGTTTTTATGCTCTGTACTCTGGGAGATTTTCTATCATCTTCCAGACCTTCTGTAGATTGAAAACAAATCTCTGATATCATGTCTTTAAATTTCAAGAGCTCTTTCTCACTCTTTTTCTCTGAATATGTTTTCTTTATAGCAGTCTATTCTTATTTTATGGATGCAGTATCACAATAGCTTTTCATTTTTCTAAGGATTTTTAAAAATATTTTTTTGATGTGGACCATTTTTTAAGTCTTTATTGAATTTGTTACAATATTGCTTCTGTTTTATGCTTTCGTTTTTGGCCATGAGTCACGTGGGATCTTAGCTCTCTGACCAGGGATGGAACCCTAACCCCCTGCATTGGGAGGTAAAGTCTTAACCACTGCCAGGGATTGGTGTTAGATGGGACTGCCGGGCAGTTAAGGATGTTAATGATAGTTTTTGCTTTTTTTTTTTTTCTTTCTCCTTGGCTGATGGCCATAATCCATTTCCTCCAAGTTCCTTTTTCTGTTTGCACATTTTGGTTTCTATGCTTCATGTTATAAGTTTTCCTAGATGCTTGGGTGATCTTTGGTCATTTGCTCTTGTTTAACCTGACTGGAATCTTTGATGGTGTAGGGCAGGATTTGTTGAGTGCTCTGGCTGGTTGGTTTCATTAAGGGAACCCTTGATATATCTTCATGTCTTTCCTTGTGAGCTGGTCAGATTCCCCAGATAAGTCTTCTTCCATCTCCTTGTGGAATGGTGCAAGGCAGGCTGACATCTTCTAGGAGTAGAAGCAGAGGAGGCCAGAGTTTTTAGCATCCAATGTGCGTGTGTATGCATGCTAACTCATGTCCAACTCTCTGGGACCCCATGGACTATAGCCTGCCAGGCTCCTCTGTTCATGGCGTTTCCCAGGCAATAATACTGTAGTGGGTTGCCATTCCCTTCTCCAGGGGTTCTTCCTGACCCAGGGATCGAACCCACGTTTAACATCCAGTACCTGACGCCTAATCCCGTTTTCTGTCGGCTAGGGTGCCCCTGCCCTAAAATGTGCCTAATTCCTCCAGACCAGAAGAGTCCCACTTCCTGCTCCCAGGTTTTCCCGTTACAAAGACTAAATATATTTACAAAAAGCAGTTGGGTTTTATTTGTGCCAAGATGTTTTAGGATACGGGAGCTTCTATAATTGCGTTGCCTTATACCTTCTGAACAACATGAAATGATAGTAGTGATGTGGGGGTCTTTGTCTTTTTCTAGATTTGCTGGGTATCCTTTTAGAATTTCACCATTAAGCCTGACACTGGTTTCCGTTTGACTGCATACATTTATTATGTTAAGAAAATACTCCTTGTTTCTTTTAAGAGATTTTTATCAGAAATTAGTGTTGAATCTTTCAGGTGTAAAACATCTGTATTCATGAGTGATATTTGTCTGTGATTTTCTTTTGGCTGCTGTATTTTCCAGGGTTTTCTATCAATGTAATATTGGCTTTGTAAAACAGTCCAAAAACTTCCTTTAACAGCGTTGGAACTATTTAACAGCATTGGAATGAACTGATGAGTAAATTTTTAAAATAATAGTGTCCAGTACTAGATTGGCTCTCCACCATCCTTCAAACTCAATTACAGTCTGTAAGGTGACACCTTCCTCTAAGTAGATGCATATTATACAGTTTAGTATCATCAGGCATGACAGAAGTAATATTGAATGAAAAATGTAAAATTTACTTTCTGGAAGCTTCAGGGAGCCGGAAAAGGAGGAGAAGGAAAAGGAAAAGGAGGAGGAGGAAGTTAATTGTATTGTTTGGACTAGAATTTAGTTCAACAGACCCTGTTTCTCTTCAGCAGGCCTGATAACATAGGACAAAGTAAAAGGAATTTCTACTTCTCCTTTCTCCACAATTGTGGAGACTTGGCTCCACAATTCTGTGGTCTCCCCAGTCACCTTTGTAGAAGCTTCCCCAGGGGAAATGTGTACTGGAACAGGTCTGGAGTCGCCATGTGCTAACAAATAGAAAGAGTCGATGATCCCTTTTTCCACTGAAAGATGGTGTTTGATACATTTTACCAGCTTGACTTGGCTGTCTAATTCAAGACCAGGAGACTGGGAACCCAGGCTCCCTACATTGGGAGCATGGAGTCTTAGCCACTGGACCACCAGCGAAGTCCCTAGACCAGACTCTTTATTCTGCTTATGGCTAGAGACTGGATTCCAGATGGGCAAATCTGGTTGCTACTTCTGGTTGGTCATCAAAAGCACAAAGGTCGCCTCCGGGGAGTCGCTGCTTTCTGCGCCAGCTGAGCCTTCTCTGGTCATCCCGTGCCCCTCACACTTTCTGGATATCACTGTGCAGCTCAGCTGCCTTTCCCTTTTACTCCAGCCAACAGCTGGGTCCGCTTTCTGACTGGCCAGCCAGGTTCCCAGAAATAGACTGGCCACTGATGAAGTTCATTTTCTTCTTGCCCTACTCTGTCCACCCCTGCAATGTCCTCTCCCCTCTTTTGCTCCTGCTTCCCCAGGGGTCCCCCAGTCTCCTCCTCCCTCAGTTACCCTGTGTTTACACTTTTCTTCCCATTAAAATCAGATTTTATATCTTCTATTTGTCAAATTTAATAAGTGAATCAAATTACTGGGAGTGTGTTAGACTCTCTTGCTGGTAATAAACAGGATCTTCCTTGGTTTTCCTCAAATAATTCCCTTCCCCCAGTGGGAGGGGGGCGGTACACAATGATTGCAGAGTCACATGGTAATTGATCAGGGCTCTGCAGGCACCTACAGTAGATTCCTCTCTGGGCTTTGGATGTAGAACACAGCTCAGAGACCAGAAAGGGGTTCAGAACCCAGAGCCCTAAAGACAGTGATGTGTCACCAACTGGGCAGGAGACTGCTCACCCCTCAGCATGACAGCAACACAGCCCCCTTCTGCCTCTGCTTCTCACACTTCTGTCTCTGCCAGCCTACCTTGCCCTCTTCTTTTCTCTGTCTCATAGTTTGTGTTCTCTCCAAACTGCTGCTTATCGAGCATTCTGGGCCTCTGTGGCATTTATTACCCCGTGGTACTGCCTCCCATCTAATGAACATGAGTTTTCATAGTATAGCCCCTTGTAAGCTGCTAGCTGGGCCACTCACTGGCTGACCTTGATCCACTACTTCTGATCCATCCATCTGTGGCCATGGAAGACATGTGTTTCTGTCTGGGGTTTTGCTCCTCTGGACAGGGATGTGGCAGGGCCATGGCTGTGCTCAGCACTCTGAACTGGGCTTTATCCAGGAAACATGGTTATCCTTCCCACAAGCACAAAAGGGCTAAATTGGAATCCTGATGATTCCCAAACCAAGTGAATAAATAGCAGACATGTCATGGGCAAATTTTTACATATGCAAATTTCTAGGAGCCACTCATCTGTAAAATGGAGACAGTAATAACACTTATCTCATTAGATTGATGTGGTTATTCTTTTTTTCATATTTTTGTGTGTGCTATGTTTGCTATGAAAAACAGTTGGAATCTAATGCCCCCTAAATAGGAACTTGTTAAATCAGTGGTTTTCAAAGTCTAGGAGGAGAAAAAGGGATAGTATATCAGAATTGCTTGGAGAACCTCATCCCTGATCTGTGTCACCAGAATGGAGCCAGGGGTTGAACTTTGCTGATTGTATATGAGTTCCAAATCCCACCCTCAAAAGTACTGCTCTAAATGACCTACAGTAATATATCCTTTTTATTTTTTAAAGTTTTTTTTTTATGTGGACCATTTTAAAAGTCTTCTTTGAATTTGTTACAATACTGCTTCTGTTTTATGTTTTTTTTGGGCTGTGAGGCATGTGAGCTCTTATCTTCCTGATCAGGGATTGAACCCACACCCCCTGCAATGGAAGGGCAAGTCTAAACCACTGGACTGCCAGGGAAGTCAAATATGTCCTTAACATGGGATCTCATGTAGCCAAACAAAATGATTTCTGCAGGTGTGTATGTTTTTTAACATGCAAAGGAAATCATGATGGATCGTTGAATAAAGTAGATTATAAAACAAGACTATAGTAGGAATTTTTATTTTTTTCATTAACTTTTATTGGCGTATAGTTGCTATGGTAGGAATTTTTAGAGAAAAAAATACATATAGGTATCTATGAATAATGAAGGATATGGAGTATTAAAGGTATGTTTGGGCTTTCCTTGTGGTCCAGTGGTTAAGAATCCACCTTGCAATGCAGGGGACACCAGTTTGATCCTTGGTCCAGGAGGATCCCACACGCCACAGAGCAGCTAAACCCATACACTATGACTACTGACCCCAAGCACCTAGAGCCTGTGTTCCGCAGCAAGAGAAGCCCGCACACCACAGCTAGTGAGTAGCTGCGGTTTGCAGCAGCTAGAGGAAGCCCACGCACAGCAACAAAGACCCACCACAGCCAAAAATAAATAAATCTTAAAAAAATAAGCATGCTTGGCAGACGTGCTGCATCAGCATTACCTGGGAGCTTCACAGAAAGGTAGAATCTGGGGCCTCTCTCCTGACCCACTCAATCAGAATATGTGTTTTTTTGACATGATCACTGCCTTGTTGATGCAGAGTAAAGTCTGAGACTCACTACTCTAGAACACTGGTTCTTGGCTGCTCATCAGAATTCATCTGGGAGCAGTAAAAAATAAGTCCTGCACCTTATCTTCGACAAAGGAGGCAAGAATATACAATGGATTAAAGACAATCTCTTTAACAAGTGGTGCTGGGAAATCTGGTCAACCACTTGTAAAAGAATGAAACTGGACCACTTTCTAACACCATACACAAAAATAAACTCAAAATGGATTAAAGATCTAAACGTAAGACCAGAAACTATAAAACTCCTAGAGGAGAACATAGGCAAAACACTCTCCGACATACATCACAGCAGGATCCTCTATGACCCACCTCCCAGAATATTGGAAATAAAAACAAAAATAAACAAATGGGACCTAATTAACCTTAAAAGCTTCTGCACATCAAAGGAAACTATTAGCAAGGTGAAAAGACAGCCTTCAGAATGGGAGAAAATAATAGCAAATGAAGCAACTGACAAACAACTAATCTCAAAAATATACAAGCAACTCCTACAGCTCAACTCCAGAAAAATAAACGACCCAATCAAAAAATGGGCCAAAGAACTAAATAGACATTTCTCCAAAAAAGACATACAGATGGCTAACAAACACATGAAAAGATGCTCAACATCACTCATTATCAGAGAAATGCAAATCAAAACCACTATGAGGTACCATTTCACACCAGTCAGAATGGCTGCGATCCAAAAGTCTACAAATAATAAATGCTGGAGAGGGTGTGGAGAAAAGGGAACCCTCTTACACTGTTGGTGGGAATGCAAACTAGTACAGCCACTATGGAGAACAGTGTGGAGATTCCTTAAAAAACTGGAAATAGAACTGCCTTATGATCCAGCAACCCCACTGCTGGGCATACACACTGAGGAAACCAGAAGGGAAAGAGACACGTGTACCCCAATGTTCATCGCAGCACTGTTTATAATAGCCAAGACATGGAAGCAACCTAGATGTCCATCAGCAGAAGAATGGATAAGAAAGCTGTGGTACATATACACAATGGAGTATTACTCAGCCATTAAAAAGAATACATTTGAATCAGTTCTAATGAGGTGGATGAAACTGGAGCCCATTATACAGAGTGAAGTAAGCCAGAAGGAAAAACATAAATACAGTATTCTAACGCATATATATGGAATTTAGAAAGATGGTAACAATAACCCTGTGTACGAGACAGCAAAAGAGACACTGATGTATAGAACAGTCTTATGGACTCTGTGGGAGAGGGAGAGGGTGGGAAGATTTGGGAGAATGACATTGTAACATGTAAAATATCATGTAAGAAACGAGTTGCCAGTCCAGGTTCGATCCACGATACTGGATGCTTGGGGCTGGTGCACTGGGACGACCCAGAGGGATGGTATGGGGAGGGAGGAGGGAGGAGGGTTCAGGATGGGGAACACATGTATACCTGTGGTGGATTCATTTTGATATTTGTCAAAACTAATACAATTATGTAAAGTTTAAAAATAAAATAAAATTAAAAAAAAAAAAAATAAGTCCTGATGCCCTCGTAGCACCTAGACCAACTAAATTGCCTCTTTGAGGTCAGGCTGGGCATCGTATATCCTGGAACTGTCAACTGATGCCTAGGAGCAGCCAGGATTGGAAACACCTGCTGAGCACCTTCACTCAAGCTGTTAGAGTGCTTATTCTGTGGCTGCTGCAAACCTAGAGCTTCTCATTTTTTTCTTTCTGCTTTTGTGTATTTTCTGATTTTTGTTTAGGGAATGTGTATTATTTTGTTGGGCTTCCCAGGTGGCTGTAGTGGTAAAGAATCCTCCTGCCAATATAGGAGACATAAGATATGTGGGTTTGATTCCTGGGTTGGGAAGATCCCCTGGAGGAGGGCATGGCAACCCACAGAAAAGCCTGGTGGGCTACGGTCCATAGGGTTGCAAAGAGTCAGACACGACTGAAGCGACTTAGCATGCACACATTGTTCTGTTAATGATTTTAAAACATTATTTAAAATTAAAAAGCTCTAAATGGATGCAAGGCTCATCTGAGGTTTAGCCTTGAAGTGAGGAAGATGTTTCAGAGCAGGATTCATGTTCCCAGGTTGGGGGAGGGAGGGTGAAACAAAGCAATATGTTGTGCTGTTTCTTTTATGTTTAGTCATGATGTTAAATTCTTAAAGTTGTATTTTAAAAAAGAATTTTATTTAATTGTTTTTGGCTGTGCTGCATCTTTGTTGCTGGGCAGGCATTTCTCTGGCTGCGGTGAGCGGGGGCGACTCTCTAGTTGCGGTGTGTGGGCTTCTCACGGTGGAGGCTCCTTTTGTTGTGGGTCACTGGCTCTAGGGCTTCGGGGCTTCAGTAGCTGTGGTTCCTAGGTTCTAGAGTGTGGGCTCAATAGTTGTGGCACGTGGACTTAGGAGGTCCTCAGCACGTAGGATCTTCCCGGATCTGGGATCAAATCTGTGTCTTCCGCCTTGTCAGGTAGATTCTCTACCACTGAGCCACCAGGGAGACCTGAAAATTGTATTCTGAGATTAAAAACTATCTCAGAAAGGAAGCATGAGCTTTTAATGTTTAGCAAAAGGGAACACGAGTTAAATGCTGACAAACCCTGCTTTGGAGGAAAAAGAGGAGTCATTTCCATCTACCACCTGACCTGGTGCATCTCTTTCCCTTAAGACAAAAGAAACTAAACATTGCTGAGAGCTCTCTAACTGCCAGCATTGTTATAGGCAGTTCATTACCTTTGTAATAATGCCAAGGAGTAGCATTACCATGTCCGCATTTTAAAGGAGACTGAGCCCTACAGAGGTTACTTAATTTGCATTTAAGCCCTAGCCCCATGCTGTCCCATATGGCAGCCACTGGCCACATATGGCTGTTGAGCACTTAAAATATGGCTGGTCTGAATTGCTATGTGCTGTGAGCATAACATAAGCACCAGAGTAAAAAGACTTAGCATGAAAACAAAAGAAAACTGTAGAATAGCTCATTAATAATGTTTCATATTAATTACATATTGAAGTGATACTGTTTTAGATGTATTTGGAATAAATAAAATATATTCTTAAACTTTATTTCAGCTATTTCTTTTTCACTTTTTAAATGTGACTACTAGAAATTTAAAAATTACTTATGTGGCTTGCCTTTTTGGTTCATACTTTATTTCTAGCCAGGCAGAGGCAACTAGAAGTTAGGCCCAGGGGGATTATTTAGGTTTGCTGTTTATTCTCTTTGGAACCCTTGTAAGGGCAGAGGAAAAGGTGAGAGAGGAAGCAGCTTCTCTCTGTCTGATTGAGAACTGGTTGGAAAAGAATGAGTTTGAGAGCATCCCTGCCAACTTTCTTTAGCCCGGTGGTTCTCAACTTTAGCTGAACCTTTGAATTTCCTGGAGAACTTTTTAAAATCCTGATGTTCAGCCACACTACCCTCTGATCAAATAAAAATCTCTAGAGAATTTCTATTTGTCAAGGTACCGAGGAGGTTCAGCCAAGATTGAAAACCACTGCTTTAGCCAGATTTTTTAATCCTTCCTCCCTGGGAACAAACGCGAGCTGTCTGGGAAAGTAGGCTAGCAACTTGTAGAAAGCAGACATCTTAGATGATCTTGGAGGGTGTTATTTGGGTCCTTATATATTTTCTTTAAAATTAAAAAAAAATTGAGGTTGCTTTGTTTCTGTTGCGTGAATCAGTCCTCAAAGAACAGGGTTATTTAGTTATCTTGAAAACTCATTCTTTGGCCACTAGGGGGATTGAATGAAAACACTTGCAGAAGGATAGAAGCCTTTGTCCCTTTGAGAAACTCCTCAGAGGGGAGGTAAATTGGCACTGTCTTCCTGGTGGGCAGAGGAGCAGCTTGTACTGCTACTTTTTAACTTTCATTTCAGCCTTATAACTCAAAGGGCTTGACCTTTGTGTCAATGAAAAGTGCTATATTCTTTCTGGGGATCCCTTTTGCAATATAATAGCAGAAAATATTTATGGAGTGCTCACTCAATGTCAGACACTGTTCTGAGTGCTTCACCCACACATTAAGTTCTCATAAAGGGGCTTCCCTCACGGTCCAGTGATTAAAACTCCACCTTCCAATGCAAGGGGTGCAGGTTTGATCCCTGATCAGGATCTAAGGAATCACATGCTGCAGGGTGCAGCCAAAATTTTAAAATAATAATAATTTTTGAAAAATCCTCACAACAATCTGATGCAGCAGGTACAATAACTATCTTAATTTCAGATAAAAAACAAAACAAGGGCTGGAGGGATTAGAGGACAGACCCCATGGCCACAAGAGTTGGAAAATAAAGGATTTGAACTCAAGTAGTCTGTCCTAGAATCTGTCTCTTGACCTCTAAGTGATATATAAAATGAACTTTGCCCCATGGTTTTAGTCCTAGGATTTTATTCAAGGAAATGATCAGACAGTTGCATAATTGAGAACACAACTAGACCTAGAAAAATCTCAGTGTCCTATTCTCATAGGAGACTTGTTTAAACAGATTAGAGTATCACCATAAAATGAAAAAATATGTAACAGCTAAGAGTCCTGATATAGAAGTGATGTACTGAAATGGAAAAAATCTTCATGAAGTATTATTAAGTTAAAAAAGCAATTTAGAAAACATATTCAGTACCATATCCAGGAAGAAAGAGCCAGTGGGTACGTGTGGAGGCGGGAGCACTAAAACATTAACAGTGGCTATTTTTAGAAGGAATATCAGAAGTTTTAACTTTCCTCTTTACATTTTTTCCTTATATTTGGATTTTTTCATAATGTCTTTAGGTAGCGATTTTTCTAGAGCAATGCAAACGAAGATATTTCAGGATATGAAAGAACAATGCCTGCTTAAAGGAAGTGGAAGGAGTAAGTGGGAACTAGTCTTTGAGGTCATTTGGGGCACTAAATTTAGCATTAGAACTCTGGCAGCCAAAGTAAAAAAAGAAACATGTTGATTGTATAAATTTCATAGTATTTTATTTCATGTTTTATGAGAGAGCCTCTTAGGTGGTTTTCTGCATTTCTAATTGTTTACTCTTGTGAACTTCAGGATGTGCAACCCTAAATAGATGCTGCACACATATCCTCGTTCTGTGGTACCAACTTGTGTTCAATCAAAATATTAGGTTGGCCAAAAAGTTCATTTGAGTTTTTCCATACCATCTTATGGGAAAACTCAGAAGAACTTTTTGGCCAACATGATCCTTGAGTCGCTCCCATGTACCAGTCTGGGGACTGAATGCTCAGTCATCTCTTCCTTGCGACAGAACACTGATTTGTGCCTCCTGTTCATCACCCACCTGGACTCCATCCCATACAAGTGCTCTTAAGTCTAGTTCTAGCACCTTCACTGGAGCCTGCAGTCCAAACCAGTCTTCTGCGTTTGAGATGGCTATTGGACCACAGTCCTCAGGAGATGATTATATACATACCCGTTCCTTCATCTTTTCATAAACATTCACTATGTCTCCACTGTTAGACCAGAAGCAACCTGGGAACATAGGCCTATTTCCTCTTATTATAGAACCCTGGATAGCATTTTAGAGTTTGAAGGGGATGCTCGACAGCTGGGATGGCCAGTGCCTCCTGGTTTGCCTGGGACTTTGCTGGTTTTAGCACTGAAAGTCCCACCTCCAGAAAACCCACTTAGTCCTGACAAGTCAGCTGGGCACTTCTTGAATCCCTTACTTGATTGGTCCTTACTTGATTGGATAATTATAACTTGATTGGTTGGATTGTTTTATATGGCAAAATCCCTACTAAGCACATTCCCATTTTTAGCAATACAGTGTCAAAATAATAACCCCTATATTAGCATGGCTCTCCTACTGCTGTGTTTATATAATCATCAGGCAAACTCTGACAGCAGGAAAAGGCAGGGGTTATTAGTCCACTTGAGAAAAAGTGAGGCTGAGAAGAGTTTTGTAAATTTTTCCAGCTAGTAAATGAGTAGCCAAAATAATGAATTAGGTCTTTTGATTCCTAATCAGGGCTTCCTGGAATTTGAAAATACCCACCATGGAGCTTCCATCACTTTGAATAACTGTGCATGACTTTTGCGAAGAAAAACCCAAATTGTAGTTTGAGATCCAAAAGGCTTGCACGAATGAAACGTGGAATAAATACCATCATATTTCTAAGTGGAACAGTTCAATATAATAATTTCCCCAAATTTCATTAAATTGAATGAAGTTTTAACAAAAATTCCAACAAGACTTTTCTTAGAATGTAACAAAATTATTCTTAAGTTCATCTGCTAGATGAACTTGAAGAAAAGTTCAAGAAAAATTTGAAAAGAAACAGTTGTGAAGGAGGATAACTCTCCTTCTAGGTTTTCAAAGTTATTAAACTACAGTATTTTAAGCAGTGAGGTTGGCACAAAATTGATTGATCAGTGGAATGAAATAAAAAGCCCAGAAAGAGAACCCAAAGCATATTAGAAATTTGGTATATGCTAAAGCTGATTCAGGTCAATAGGAATGATTGTTTATTTAGTAAATGATATTGAGCAAATAGACTGATAATTTAGATGTAAATAAAAGTAGGGCTCTATCTCTCCCAAAACTCCAAAATAAATTAACTTTTAATGTAAACAAATAAAGCTACAAAAGAATTAGAAGAACCAGTGAATGTTTCTGGATCTTTGGGAGAAGAAAACCTTTTTAATTTTAATACAGAAGGCAGACATCATAAGGGTGAAAACAGATTAAATTTGACTACATGAAAAATAAATTTTTAAAAGGTTTAATATAAATGACAGTGTAGGACAAACCTTTGCTACGTATATGATGATTTGAAAGAATTCTTGCAAATAGGAAAAAAAAAACATACTAATAGAAAAATGGCAAAGTACCCAATTTGTCAAAGAAGTATAAATTATTTAAATTTCTATCTCCTTAATAAGCAAATGAAAGTAAATACAAACCAAAAAGATCTCTCTCTCTCCATTTTTTATCTTACCTAATGATATTGGAAAAAAATTTTAAACCATAATATCCTTTGCTGATGGGAGAATAAATCAGTAGTCTTTTTGTAAGGCCAGTTGTAACAGGAATTAAAACCTTATTAACCTGAATTAATTTTGATCCAGCAATGCCATGTCTGTCTATATTTTAAAGTAATAATTGGAAATATGTGCAAATATCTCTTTATAATCATGTGTGTAGAAATTTTATTTATTGAAGTTAAAAGGAAGAAACAACTTAATATCTAGTTCTAAGGAATTGGTTGCATAAATGACACACTATTGTTCTAGCAGGATGAGAGGCAATTAAACAAATATACTCTGCAGTTAATATTGTAGACGAATATTTAATTACATGAAAAATATCCATGACAATGTATATTGCTAAGTGAAAAAAGCATGTTACTAGGCTGTATTCATAGCATGATCCCGTGTTTGTTTATACACATATATACACATATACACATAATCACATACACACAGAGCATGACATGGATTACTCATGATTTGTTCTTTTTCTTTTTTACTTTTCTACATTTCTACAGTATACATTTATTGATTTTTTAATAAGACTAATAATTACTATTAATTATTGTTAAAGAGAACTTAGAACCTGGATCAATGTTTTTATCAAACGTATGGATACAGGGACGTTTGTGTGCTATGATATATACTTTTGTAATGCTTGAATTTTTTTTTAATTGAATGTTATCATTTTTATAGTCAAAAGCAAACAATATTAAAAAATAAAGGGCTGAGGAACAAAGAAGTTCATACTCTTTATTCCAACTTTTAGAAATGTTCTTAATGCTGAATATGAGCAAATATTTATTTATACAGAGATTCATCATAACAGTGTTTACAATAGGAAAAAACCTGATAACAGACATAGAAACATCATGTAAATAATATGAAGCTAAATAAATTATGACACAGGCCCCTTAGATGAACCTACAGTGACATAGTAAAGTCAGCATGAATCCAGCCTGCCTGGATTCAAATCTCAGCTCTGCCACTTACTTGCTGTGTGACTTTGCACAAGTTACTTAGCCTCTGTTTCAATTTCCTCCCATAAAATGAGGATAGCAATAGTACTACATCATAGGATGGTTATGAGGATTTTTAAATCACACCCCATATGGGAAACAGATGACACATTCAAATTAGTTAATTTGAAGAGAGTTTAATAAAGGGACTCTGTGCAGAGCTGCGGACAGGATGTCTTGAAACCCCCAAGGATAGTGTAGTACTCTCAGCTAGTAATGGTAGGAAGTCATAGAGAGCATCTAGGCAGGTATTGGAACCTGGAGCGAGAAAGAGTTCCTCGGAGGAGCTGTGGTCTTTGTTAAAAGCTCAGTGACCCTTCATACCTTAACCTCACCCTTCAGGTTCTTCTGAGACATCTGTAATTAGTCTGCCACTGCTGCAATAATGGTACATATAAATAATCCCAAATCTCACTGGCTACAAACTGCAGACATTTGTTTTCCTCACTCCCAGGTTGACTGAGACAGTGCTCCTTCAGGCTTTGGGTTGTTTGGGTTCAGGTCAGCTTCCTAGCCCCCTTATTTTAGGACCAGCCGCCAAGAGGCTAAACCAAACAGGCAAGTCCCTTTCAGTCCTCTGCTTACCCCAAGTGTACAAACATTCCATTGGCCAAAGCATGTCCCATGACTGAGGCTAAAGTAAATAGAGTAGAGATATTTATATTCCATACACTCTAGTAGAAGGTAAACTCCCATGGCAAATCCTAACACAGGCAGAGAGGGAGAGAGTGGAGTTGGGAATGATAATCCAGTGACAACTTGTCGTTGGCCACATCCAAGGGGCACAGAAGCTGGGTGGTGCTCTCTGTACAGGGCCTTTCTGGGGCACAGAGCAGGGCAGAAAAGGGTAGAGATGTCTAGAGAGGCAAACAAAGATATCTGTGTAGGATTACATGAATTGATATTTTTAATGAGTTTAAGATAGTGACTGGCAAGGGAAAAATACTATGTAAGTGTTTGTTAAATGAAATAATAAAATATGGTGCTATAGAGAATGATGTGTTCAAGAATATTTAAACTGTTTATCATTAATTGTTAAGTGAAAGAGATTATAGAGCAGGTACACATGATAATACAATTTTAAAATCCAATTTACCTAGAAGAAAGACTGGAAGGAAACTTAGCAAAATAATAATGTTGCTGGGAGGTAGAATCATTGGGAATTTTTTCCCGTTCTGTGTTCAGAAATAGGCTGCCATATATAATCTCATAAGTTGTGCATTCCACAACTCCAGAGGCCCCGTTTGTCTCTCTGCGCACCTTTGGCTTATGCAACTTCCTTTATTGCCCATAGATTCTAAAACACACATGTATTACTCTTGTGTAATCAAATAAAAGCAGTAAAAGTTGCAGCCTTGCTTTGTCTCCCTAAAACGGTTGTTATAAGGAGCACTCACCAGTGCTTGGGGACAATCCAGGTTATACAGTCACCATTGCAGAACTGAAAGGTATTGCTTCATGTGTGCAGCATAAATATAGGAACTTGTTTGGCCTGAGTGAGTTACTAAAATTTTTTAACGTCCTCTAATATGTTTGTTTTAGTGGAGAAATTCAGAACTGCTGAATCAGAAATGAGGAATATAAGAATGGAATATTCCTATCAGATCCACAGTGGAGAAGATTTGAAGTAAAATGAAAGCTTCTCTCCCCAGGCCCAGGATAAAATGAAGCATTCAGGTACTTCCTGCATTTCTTGTTATATGAGATATTAATAGCAACATTATTTATTAATATAAACTTCATTGATATTAATATCTTATTATAATATTAAGGTATTATAATATCTTATAATATTAATATCTTATTAATGTTATTGGGCTTCCCAGGTGGTGCTACTGATAAAGAACTCACCTGCCGATGCAGGAGATATAAGAGATGCAGATTTGAGCCTTGGGCCATGAGGTTGCAAAGAGTCGGACACCACTGAAGCGACTTAGCACACACATTAATATTATTACCACTTAGGCTACTGCATTCTCTTACTTAACGGCCAAAAATTATGTGCATTCTCTTTGAAGTCCTTCCCTCCCAAGACAGAGTTAAACATCCCTTCCTCTGTGTGCCCACAACCCCTGTGTCTGTACTTCCATTCTAGAATTTAACATAGACTTTCATAGTCATTGACATGTTTGTGAGATCATCCAAAGAATTTGTGGATTTTCTTTCATTTTTGTAACCTCAGTATTTCTCTTGGTACGTAACACAGAAACATTTCTTGAGTAGGTGTCAGGACTTCCTATTTCACTGTTCTGGGAGGTGTGAAGGGCGCTGTCTCTTGAGAGTGTGGGAAAGTGGTAAACAGCCCATATATATACCCAGGGGAGCCTGTCGGGAAAGGCTGAGTCAGAAATACCCTAGAGAGCTCCCAGCCCTGAGCCCCCGACAGTGCACTCCTTAAAACTGGAAGACAGAACCAAAAGCCATCCTAGGCAGGGTGGGACAATTCAGAAGAGTATGTCTCATATATACACTGGTGGTTCAGATGGTAAAGAATCTGCCTACAGTGCAGGAGACCTGGGTTCGATCTCTAGATTGGGAAGATCCCCTGGAGAAGGAAATGGAAACCCACTCCAGTATTCTTGCCTAGAGAATTCTATGGTCAGAGAAGCCTGGTGGGCTACAGTCCATGGAGTCACAAACAGAAACAACTGAGTGATAACACTTTTGTGTAAAAAATAGATAACTAATGAGATCTTACTGTATAGCACAGGGAACTCTACTCAGTGCTCTGTGGTGACCTAAATGGGAAGGAAATCCAAAAAAGAGGGGATATATGTATACATATGGCCGATTCACTTTGCTGTTCAGCAGAAACTGACATAGCAGTGTAAAGCAACTGTATTCCAATTAAAAAAAAAGAGTATATCTCTTCTCCCATTTGGATTCTTAGGATCCTTTTTAAATATTATTTTTTATAAAAATATTAATATTTTTGGAGATAAAAATTTGGATTCATTATAAAGTTAGATTGGAGGATGTAGCTTGGTTGTCAAGTGAGTCTGCTAATACCCTCCTATTTCAAAATTACCTTCCAAAATGCCATCCTCTACCCCTGTTGGGAAGAAGCTGTCCTGTTTGGCCTGCCACATGACTGGGGGAACAGACCAGAACATACCTGTACTCCTCATGGCAGGTTCCCAAGCAAAAGTGAGTTCAGAAAGCTAGGCCTGCCAGGGGAGTATGCACAAAGGCACAAGCCTCTGCGCTGTAGAACTGGTACTGTGCATTCTCTAAAATCTTTTTACTTTCCTCTCCTGGTTTGGATTATTGAGAAGACACAGTATTAAATATTTCTCTGAACCTTGGTTTAGCTTTTGCTTTTTTATAATATGAAGAATGTAGCCTCTGAACCAGGGCTTCCCAGGTGGCTCAGTGGTAAAGAATCCTCCTGCCAATGCAGGAGAAACTGGAGATGAGGGTTCGATCCCTGGGTTGAGAGGGTCCTCTGGAGGAGGAAATGGCAACCCACTCCAGTATTCTTGCGTGAAAAATCCCACAGATAGAGGAGCCTGGTGGGCCACAGTCCCAGGGGTCACAAAGAGTTGGACATGACTGAACACAGCAGCAGCCTCTGAACCAGCTGAGGAATGTGGATGGCAGAACATGGACTGTTTCCATGTTTGATATCATGGTATTGGATACTTTCTCCACAAAATCTTAATGTGACGGCTGGACAGATCATTGGCAGAAATACTCAGGATTCTGAATTTGAGAGTTTGGGCCCCAGGTTGCATAAAAGTAACTAGTCCAGAGTGCTATTTTCATAGTTCAGATATCCCAGTGGGCAAATCTGATAAGTCAGTTTGAAAGGCATTAATGGGGAAAAATAGGTTTCTATTGTAGACCACCACCCAAACCTCATTTGCCTTTTAGCAACCACTTTTAATGTCTTGCCTGAAAAAAGGTGTCCTGTAGGCCTGGTAAGCCATGAGCCAGGTCTCTTCAGGGAGAGGGCTTGATCTGACACCCCTGAATGAGGGCGTATAGGAAGCTTCTACTTTATTCTCCATCGCACAAGGCTATTGTAAGATGCTACGAATGCGGTGGAAAAGGGGGAATTTTCCGGGTTGAATTCAGAAGGAGCAAAGCACAGGTGGCCCCAGAGCAGGGACCCTTCCAGCCTTACCCCATCATGATGCACTTCACCAGCTTGGGCAGAAGCAGGAAGGAGGTGAGGGCAACACAGAGCCCCGTGAATGTGACCAGGGCACCATTTCTAGGTTCTGGAGAGTCAGCTGACCTGATCAGGCTCTCTCCAAGCCGTTTGAGAAGTCAGCCTCCTCAGCCTAAGGGCTCCAAAAGTCCACAGTCCACCAGGCCTAGGCTGCAGTCCACAGCCACAGTCCCTGCATTGCTAATCCTGGCCAATTGTCAAGTTAATGAATCTCCTGGGTTCTCAGGGGACTGGGCAAGAGTGTGGATGACTCACTGTGGCCCATCCCCATTATTAGAGAAACAGCTCAAAGCAAATAGTCTGTGATGGTGACTGAGTAATGTCAATTTCATTAGAGAATATTTTGTGGAAGGTGCAGCAATAAATAGCATTTGCAAACCTTTTAAGACTAATTTTTGTGTCGCGGCAGAAAGGGGAAGTTAAGAGTAAATAGCCTGAGAATCAGATGATTTATTTCTCAGTTGAGACTTGTGTGTTTCATTCACTTCTGGGACGTTTCTTCTCGTCTATCTGCCTTTGGGGATCAGTACTGAAAGAGGAGTGACTCATCGTTTGGCCACGTCTACTTTTCTGTGTTTAATCCCTTAATGTAAAAGAGAATTAGGCAAGAGGATTAAGAGAGATTAAACAAGATTCATTATTGAATTATTAAAAATTAAGCTCTGGCTTAAAACAGCCTAAGAGGAGTTGCATACAATAATGTAAGGGACATAAAAATTCCTTCTTCAAGCACAAGAGATGTTCTCCATCTGTTCTTGATAAAAATCAATGATTAACAATAATACACTCATAAGGTATCATAATGTCTCTTCATTTATGAAGAGACCCTACCAACCCACCTCTCAGAGGGTAAAGACTTAGAAAAAATAACTCTGTTCCTGAGATGAGTTAACCTGTTATTTCTCTTTATCTACCAGAGGACCAGATCTTCTTACCCACAGAGCATCAGAGTTTAAAACTGATAACCACTGGACACTTGTAGGGTTCATAAGCTCCTGGGTCGTACTCTAGGGCAGGGCTTGAGTGAGATACCGAAAATGAACAAATTTCCCCTTCCTCCTTTTTAATCACAGACGTAGCCTTAAAGGTCCCTTTATCAATCTCCTCAGGTCAAGTCTTTATGTGGGAGAACCAAGAGAAAAGATCCAGAGATAATTCTGGAAAAAAAATAAAAATTAGGTTTTCCTCAGAGAACTCAAAGAAATGAAAATGTTAGATTATGAAAGATGTATATATAAAACATTAAAGATAAGATGGTCATGGGTTGTGTATTCAGCCTTATCCCTCCCAAGATATTTCTTTAAACCATAAAATAAGGGAAATTTCTGTAGGGTCTGCTCAGTCTCAGAAGATTACACTTCCAGACTTCAGAGGCAGACCAAGACTCTCAAAAGACAAGAGCTGTGTTCACCTTCAGAGCTGCTGCAACTTTCATGAGGAGTTACTGCCTTCTCTTTGTGGGCTTGTGGCTGCTGTGTTTAGTCTAGAGCCATGGTTTATAACTCTCTACGAGGACCATGGATGGACAACTAGGGATATGTGAGGCCCATGAACTTGTAGCAATTTTTATTATACATATATTGACTGGGGCAATGTGGAGGAGCCAAAGCTCTCAGATTCTCGGAAAAGTCCATGGCCTCATATGGAAGAGGGTTCCAAGGCTTTTCCAAGGCTGGAGCATCTGTATGCTTTCTGATTCAACAGCAGCCCCACACCTGAAATATAGGTAACGTTCTTAAACTCACCTTACGATGAGGAAAGGGGCTGACAGAGTTTAAAAAACTTGTTGAAGTCACACAGCTGGTAAATGGTGAAGCCAGATTATAAATCCAGATCTGACTTCAGAAACTGAGTCTCTCATTAGTGGGCAATGCTTTGTCTACATTTAATAGGTTCAAAAGAATAAAATCTGGAATTTGTTATGTCTCTTTCAGCTTTCCCAAATCTTTACAGTAGCATCCCTGACAGGTGACCCAGCTCTGCCTGACCTCTACTGGGGATGAGAGCTTCATTCCTCACCAGGGGTCAGCTCCTCTGTTGAAATTAATGAGTACTTTTCAAATATTAAACCTCAATTTACTTTATGACTGTATGCTGGCAAAGTGGTTTCAGTTGTGAAATACAGAATTTTTTAGGTGTGCTATTCAGGACTGGAGTCTGAAATTCTGCAGCATGAAGACTTCTGCTTCTCTCCCTTTTTGGAGTGGGGCACACAGCAGAAGGAAGGTAGCCTACGTTGGCAAATCCAAGCATGAACATCAAGAAAGTATCTAACATGTGGAATGATGGACAAGGCAACCATCCAAAAACATCAGAAGAATGTATGCTTTGAAAATGGGAATGATCTGACAGCAAAATCTTTATTAGCTGACATTGGAGGCCCTTTTTTCCCCCCTCTATCTTCTTTTGTAAAAATGATCCTTTACGCTTAACAAGAAATCTGGAAGGTGGGAAGGATGCTTTCTTAGAGTCTTGGTGGTTTCTTTTGAGCTCACATTCTTTCCTGCCTCTCAAAACATCCTCAATGATAGATGACTTAAATGCTTCAAAAATGGAGAGCATTTAACAGTAATGCTAGTAAAGTAGAAACTTGGTTACTGATGCCTGAATTAACTATTCTTTTTGAGGTAGCTAATCTCCATGGATGGTCACTAAGGGTTCATGCCTCCTGGGACTCATGCCTTGGAATCTAGACTGGCCCAAATGTAATGTGGTGAGAGTGATGCTATGCCAGTTCCAGGCCTCAATTTTAGAAAAATTCTTAAAGTTTCCATTTGTGTACTTTTGGGAACTTTGTACTGCTGTGTATGAATCCAACTACTGTCATGCTGGAGAGACCATGGAGAGAGAAAGAGATATTCCAGGATGATGTGGAAAGAGAGAGTCCCAACTGTTCAAGTATTTCATTAGTCCAGCCTTTCAGCCATCCCTGGGAAGGCACCAGGCATGTATCTGAGCTATCTTGAATGTTCTGTGTAGTTGAACTCCTAGGTGACTGCAGCCCTAGCTGATATCACGCAGAGCAGAAGAACCAACCAGCTGAGCCTAACCAACCTATAGAACATGAGAAGTAATAAAAGACTTGTTATTAAAATCTCCTGAGTGTGGAATAGTTTGTTACATAGTAATAGATAACGAAACACATTTCATATTCATATAGCAAAATTGATTATGGGTAAACAAGTGTTAAAAAGCAGAGACATTACTTTGCCAACAAAGGTCCGTCTAGTCAAGGCTCTGGTTTTTCCAGTGGTCATGTATGGATGTGAGAGTTGGACTATAAAGAAAGCTGAGCGCCAAAGAATTGATGCTTTTGAACTATGGTGTTGGAGAAGACTCTTGAGAGTCCCCTGGACTGCAAGGAGATCCAACCAGTCCATCCTAAAGGAGATCAGTCCTGGGTGTTCATTGGAAGGACTGATGCTGACAATGAAACTCCAATACTTTGGCCACATCATGTGAAGAGTTGACTCATTGGAAAAGACCCTGATGCTGGGAGGGATTGGGGGCAGGAGAAGGGGATGACAGAGGATGAGATGGCTGGATGGCATCACTGACTCAATGGACATGAGTTTGGGTAAACTCCAGGAGTTGGTGATAGACAGGGAGGCTTGGTGTGCTGCAGTTCATGGGATCACAAAGAGTCAAACATGACTGAGCTACTGAACTGAACTGAAACAAGTGTTGATTCCAATCCCAAAGAAAACTATGTCAAAGAATATTGAAACTACTGTACAATTGCACTCATCTCACATGCTAGCAAAGTAATGCTCAAAATTCTCCAAGCCAGGCTTCAACAACATGAACCATGAACTTCCAGATGTTCAAGCTGGATTTAGAAAAGGCAGAAGAACCAGAGATCAAATTGCCAGCATCCATTGCATCATCGAAAAAACAAGAGAGTTCCAGAAAAGCATCTGCTTTATTGACTACGCCAAAGCCTTTGACTGTGTGGATCACAACAAACTGTGAAAAATTCTTAAAGAGATGGGAATACCGGACCACCTGACCTTCCTCCTGAGAAATCTGTATGCAGGTCAAGAAGCAACAGGTAGAACTGGACATGGAACAACAGACTGTTTCCAAATCAGGAAAGGAGTACGTCAAGGCTGTATGTTGTCACCCTGCTTATTTAACTTATGTGCAGAGTACATCATGAGAAATGCTGGACTGGATGAAGCACAAGCTGGAATCAAGATTGCCAGGAGAAATACCAATAACTATGATATGAAGATGACACCACCCTTATGGCAGAAAGTTAAGAGGAACCACTTAGCAGCTTGTGTGTGTGTGTGTGCTTTCAGTGGGGTTGGAGGATGTAATTGACCATATCTAAGCCTTAACACAGAGAAGGCAATGGCACCCCACTCCAGTGCTCTTGCCTGGAAGATCCCATGGACAGAGGATCCTGGTAGGCTGCAAGTCCATGGGGTCACTAAGAGTCGGACACGACTGAGCAACTTCACTTTTACTTTTCACTTTTATGCACTGGAGAAGGAAATGGTAACCCACTCCAGTTGTCTTGCCTGGAGAATCTCAGGGATAGGGGAGCCTGGCGGGCTGCCGTCTATGGGGTCGCACAGAGTCGGACACGACTAAAGTGACTTAGCAGCAGCAGCAGCAGCAAAGAGCCTCTTGATTAAAGTGAAAGAGGAGAGTGAAAAAGTTGACTTAAAACTCAACATTCAGAAAACTAAGATCATGGCATCCGGTCCCATCACTTTATGGCAAATAGATGGGGAAACAATGGAAACAGTGACAGACTTTATTTTCTTGGGTTCCAAAACCACTGCAGATAGTGACTGCAGCCATGAAATTAAAAGATGCTTGCTCCTTGGAAGAAAAGCTGTGACCAACCTAGACAGCATATTAAAAAGCAGAGACATTACTCTGCCAGCAAAGGTCTCTCTAGTCAAAGCTATGGTTTTTCCAGTAGTCATGTACGGATGTGAGAGGTGGACTATAAAGAAAGCTGAGCGGTGAAGAACTAATGCTTTTGAACTGTGGTGTTGGAGAAGACTCTTGAGAGTCTCTTGGACTGCAAGGAGATCCAACCAGTCCATCCTAAAGGAGATCATTCCTGAATATTCATTGGAATGACTGATGCTGAAGCTGAAACTCCAATCCTTTGGCCACCTGATGCAAAGAACTGGTTCATTGGAAAAGACCCTGATGCTGGGAAAGATTGAAGGCAGGAGGAGAAGGGGATGACAGAGGATGAGATGGTTGGATGGCATCACCGACTTGATGGACATGAATTTGAGCAGGTTCTGGGAGTTGGTGATGGACAGGGAAGCCTGGCGTGCTACAGTCCATGGGGTCGCAAAGAGTCGGACACAACTGAACGACGGACCTGAACTGAACTGAAGTGTTGATAAAAATGTATACTATAGTAAAGTGATGAAAAACATTCACTTAAAACACCCAGTAAAAAAAAATAAGCCTCATTAGAGACTTACCTGGGAGTCCAGTGGTTAAGACTTCACTTTCCAATGCAGGGGGTGCAAGTTCAATCCCTGGTAGGGAAGCTAAAATCCCATATGCCTTGTGGCCAAAAAACCGAAACATGAAACAAAAGCAATATTGTAACAAACTCAATAAAGGCTTTAAAAGTGGTCCACATTAGAAAAAAATCATTAAAAAACAAGCCTCATTAAAGCAGTATTCTAACCACAGTGAGATAGCACTTTATAACCACTAGGATGACTACAATCAGAAAGGCAGATAATAACAAGTGCTGACAGAGATGTGGAGAAATTGGAACCCTCATACACTGCTGATGGGAATATAAAATGGTGCAGTTGCTTTGGAAAGCAGCCTGGCAGTTCCTCAAAATGTTAATCATAGAGCTGGCACTCGACCCAGAAACTCCACTACTAAGGATATATCTAAGAGAAATGAAAACATATGTTCCCATAAAAACTTGTACAGGAATTTTTATAGCAACACTATTCATGATTGCTGAAAAGTGGAAACAACTCAAATGTCCATCAGCTAATGAATGGATAAATAATATGTGGTATAATCTATACAAGAGAACTGTGTAGATACAAAGGAATAAAAAGGATACATACATGAAGTATGGATACATGCTACAGCATGAATGAATCTTGAAAATGAATGAAGTGAAAGAAGCCAGTCACAACAACCACATACTATAGAATCTTGTTTATATGAGTGGTTGCCTAGGACTGGGTAGCAATGGAGAGTGACTGTTAATGGGTACAGATCTTCTTTTTGGTATAATGAAATATTCTAAAATTGAACAGATTGATGATTTCAACCTTTGTGAATATACTGAAAACATTTAATTGCCCATTTTAAATGGGTGAATTGTATGATATGTGAATTGCAGCTCAATAAAGGTGTTACAAAAAAACAAGAAAGGCAATCTCCTGTTAGACTGGTATCTATTTTATTTTGCCTGCTTTGGGCACTAGATTCTTGCCTGTCATCAGATAAGGCTAAATCAACTCAGAGAGCTAACAGCACTTGAATAGGCTTTTTGATGGGGTAGTTTATCAAAACAACATGAGATGAGAGCTGAATGTCAGTTTATTATACAGTTAATATAATGTAATATTACAGTTAATATTCTTAGCTTCGTCTTATCCATAAGGTGAAGATCAATACAAAGATTTGGTCTGAATCTTTAAATTCTCTGATTGAGGTTTGTTAAGTCACCTCTAGGGAATTGCTGTGTTCTAATTTTTGATGTGATAGTAGCTTGTCAGCATGAAGAAAGGGAAGAGGGCAGTATGGCCCCCTCCTCAGTTTCCCAGAAAACAAAACCATGTGCATAACTCTATTCACAAGAACTGTCAAAAGTATCTGAATTCATTGCTGACATAGTCAGAAAGCGTAAGTTCCAGTTAGATTATCCTGCAATAGCATAATAGCACATTTTTCTAATGGCTACTGAAAGGTTGACTTTTATAGATGTCTTAGATGTTTTTGAAAAAAAAGTTGTATGCTCTATTTGTTGTGAGGTACAGTTTTAAACATATCCATTAATTTAAGCTTGTTTATTGTGCATTTATGTCCTCTATAGCCTTACAATATTTTAGGTATTTCATTTAAAATTATAAATACAATACTAACTTATATTAAGTTAATAATAACATATATATAAGTTAATAATATTAACTTACTGATAAACTAAAATATGCCAGGCCCCATGCCAGGCCCCAATGCTCTGAGGATTCATTCCTGATCAGTACACTGTTTCTGTCCTCATGGAGCTCATAGTAGATGACAAATGTCTCAGTGAACGAATATATAAGACCTGCAATGTCAATATGTATTTACTTTGTATATTTTAATTTATGTGTATATTTAATGTATTATTTTAATATTAGTATTTAATATTATTAATATATTAGTATTTTTATCTATTATTTTTGACAAAGCAATGTTAAAATCTGCGGTTATGAAGTTATCAGATTCTCCTTTAAAACTGTTCATTTTTGCTTATACTCTGAGGATTCTTTGGTAGGTGCCCCAGTTCAGGATTTTTATAACTTCCTGCTGTTGTTTTATCACTAAGTCATGTCCAACTCTTTTGTGACCCTGTGTGCTGTAACCCACCAGGCTCCTCTGTCCCTGAGGTTCTCCAGGCAAGAATACTGGAGTGGGTTGCCATTTCCTTCTCCAGGGATCTTCCCGACCCAGGGATTGAACGTGTGTCTCCTGCATTGTTGGCAGGAGAATTGTTTACTGCTGAGCCACCTGGGAAGCCCAACTTCCTGATGAATTGTTTCTTTTATCTCCTGCAGTGTCTAATCTTCACACCCTTCAGTAAAACTTGCATTTTCATCTCCAGAGATTCAACTTGGGTCTCCTTTCCATCGTCTGTGTCTCCACTTAACATACTCAATCTTTACCTTCTTGAGTTTATAAAATATAGTTACAATAACTTTTAATGCTCTTATCTTTTAATTCTGTCATCTGTGCTGTTTCTGGATGTGTTTCTATTGATAGATTATTTTTCTCCTCATTGTGGGTCAGCGTTTCCTGCTTCTTCGCATGCCTGGTAAGTTTTGATTGGTTGCCAGACATTGTGTATTTTATCTTGTTAAATGCTGGATGCTTTGTATGCCTGTAAATATTCCGGAGCTTTGTTCTGAGACACAGTCAAATTATTTGGAATGAGTTTGATCCTCTTAACGCTTTTTTATTTTTAAGCTTTGTTAGGCAGGACCCAAGTAGACTTTAGTCTGAGGCTATTTCTCCACAACTGAGGCAGTACCTTTCTGGTTACTCAAGGCCGTATGAATGACAAGGTTTTCCACTCTGTCTGATGGGAGTCCGGTTCTTCTCAGCCCTGTGTCATCTCCCTGGATTGCTATCTCTGCTCCTTTTGGGTCATTCATTCTCTGGCCATGGGTGGATGTATCACACTCACAGGCTGATGAACTCTCAGCTGAAGACTCAATGGGGATCCTGGGCACATCTCTGAAATGGGCTTTCTCTGTGAGCAGTCTCCTCCCTCTCTGTGCCCGAAAATTCCGACAGCTTTGGCTTTCTCAGACTCCCAGATATATCTCTTCTACTTGGAGGCCCTGTGGATCTGCTCAGGTTCTCCCTGCCTAGCTCTGGCCTAGAAACTCTCCAGAACTTAACTGGAGCAAGCATAGGGTCAGCTACTGTGTTTCACCTCTGGGGGATCAGGGTGCTGTGTCATGTCCAAAGCCTGAAAAACCTTTGTTTCTAGTATTCTGTCCAGTTTTTTAGTTGTTTAGGGCAAAAGAGGGTAGATCCACTTCCTGTTACTCCATCTTGGCCAGAAGTTGAGGTCTACTTAATTTTTAGTCATGCTTTTGCCTTAATATCTATTTTTGTCTTCGATTGCCACACTAGCTTTCCTTCCACAAATATTTGCCTGGTGTTTATACTTCCAGCTCTTTACTTTGAGCCTTCTTATATCATTACGTCTCAGGTTTGTCTCTTTAAAAAGAATGTCACAATTGGGCTTTATCTCCTAGTCTGAGAATGTTTGTCCTTTAACAACTGGGTTTATTTGTTTAAATTTATAGACATTAGTAATCTATTTGGATTTATGTATGTTTACATTTTTTAAACAAATATTTATTAAATTATTTATTTTTATTCATTTCTTTTTATTTTTTATTTTTGGCTCTGCTTGGTCTTCATCGCTGCATGAAGTCTTTCTCTAGTTGCGGTGCTCGGGCTTCTCATTGCAGTGGCTTCTCTTGTGAAGCATGGGCCCTAGAGTGCTCAGGCTTCAGTAGCTGCAGCACACGGGCTCAGCAGTGGTTCTCGGGCTCTAGAGTGTGGGCTCAGTAGTTGTGGCACGTGCACTAAGTTGTCTCACAGTATGTGGGATCTTCCCGGACCAGGGATTGACTGGTGTCCCCTGAATTGCTACAAGGCAGATTCTTAACCACTGGACCCTCAAGGAAGCCCCTCTAGTTCCTTTTTTTGTGCTTTTCTTTTATGATGGTTTTTCTTTTTCCTTTTATTGCTTTTTATTATATTAGAAGAGTTTTTTTATCCTCCCCTTTTTTACTTCTACAAATTTGAAAGTTATGTATTCTATTTTGTTTTTTTAAGAGTTATACTCAGAATTTTAATATGCATTCTTGACATAATAAAGTACAAATCTAATTGGTACGGTTATCCTCCTGAAGAAAAATACAAGGTCTTATAATGATTTAATTCCTTTCTCTGTTTCCCACGTTCCATGTAACTGTGGGCTAAAATGTATTCCATCTTGTTTTTAAACATCCCCACACAAATGAGTAGTTTTGAATAGTTGATGTTTATTAGGTTTAGATTACCCATTTTCTCCCCACTGCTTCTTGCATCACAGTCCTTCAACAGCCATCTTATTGAAGAATGTTCTTCAGGAATTCTTTCCCTGAAGGTTTAGTGAGAGGTGAACTGAGTCTTTTGTTTGTCTAAAAATGTCTTCATTTTATTCTATGCTTAATGTAGAAACATGATTTTGCTGAATATAGAATTCCAGGTTTAAAATTACTTTCCTGTAATATATTGAAGATATTGTTTCATTTTCTTCTGGCATTTGTTATTTGATGAGAAGTCTGTTCTCAGTAATTGTTGTTCTTTTGTAGACAGTCTGTCTTTCCAATTTGGCCAGATTTATCTCTCTGTCTGTATTGTTCTGCAGGTGTGATGATGTGTTTAGGTGTAGATTTGCATTATTTATTCTGTTCGAGACAATTTACTACTTTAGTTAGAAAGATGCATTATGTTCAACACTGTCCTGTACCCTCCTCAGGACTGAGGGATCAAACCCCCTAGATGCTAGGAGCTGGGGCTACTTCCAGAAGACAATGCTTATATATCAGCCTTCTCCAGGAAGTACTTGCAGCTGAATAGTGCTGCCTTGCTCACAGGGTTACACCCCTTCCTAAGGGTGGGTTTAGTTGCTAAGTCGTGTCCAACTCCTGTGACCCCATGTAGCCCGCCAGTCTCCTGTGTCCATGGGATTTCCCAGGCAAGAATACTGGAGAGGGTTGCCTTTTCCTTCTCCAGGGAATCTTCCTGACCCAGGGATCAAATTCAGGTCTCCTGCATTGCAGGCGGATTCTTTACCAACCGAGCCATCAGGGAAGGGAAGCTTGCATCCAACGATTGGGATTGGTCGATGCAGGGATACAAAGCTTGCAGGGATACAAAGAGCCAGTCTTCTTGTCTCAATGGGGGACAATTCTAAAAGTCCTTCTTAGCATCAGCACTCCCTTTAGTAGGATAATCAACTCATCCTGACATATTTACAGGTTCTATGGATTAGGAATTGTTGGGGAAGATGGCCTTATTTGTTTAGCAACAAAAATATGCATTATTTTAATTCAAATTAAATTGGAAACGACCCATCAACAGAGAATTAGGAATATTTTACAGCATTACACTCTTGATACAAAGAACAAGGGAGCTGCATATATAATGACATGGAAATATGATATATATTAAATAAAAAGCTCGATGTTCTCAAGTATGTGTGTTAAGACCATTGGTTCTGCAGATTCTGATCCATCATGTTGACACCCAAGTCAGCTTATTGATTCTTTATAGAAAGCTGTCTATATGTACTGAGGAAGAAAAAAATTCCAAAACAAGTTAATCTGAAATATAGCAACCAATGCATTGTAGTTTATATTTATTAAAGATCATATGAGGCTTGAAAAAAAACTGAGCTCCTGATCTTCATCCCCAAACCCCAAAGTTCTCTCTTATCTCAGTTAATGATAACTGTTGTTATAAATATTCAGGGAAAAATCCTTGGAGTCATCTTTACGTCCTCTTTTTGTCTGATACTGCAATTTCTATGCAGCTTACCTAAAAATGAACCCAGAATTGAACCACTTCTTATAATCCTCACTGCTGTCCCTGGTCCAAGTCACCATCACTTCTTGCCTGGATTATTGCAGCAGCCTCATGACTGGTAGGGTTTCAGCCAATTCTCAATGTGGTAGAGTGACCTCATTAAAGTGTTAGTCAAATCCTTGTCTCCTTCTGCTCAGAACCCACCAGAGTAACTGTTCACTTATCACTCACGGTAAAAGCAAAGTCCTCACTGTGATTTGCAAGGATTCCTGCATGATCCAGCTCCCTTTTACCTCCGAGACTCATCTCCCACTGCGTGCTCTCTCTTTTTCACTCCACTCCCCCACACACCCTGTTCCTTGCTGTAATTTAAAAATACCAGGCATGGTTCCCAGTCAGGACCTTTGCTCTGGCTGTTTCCTCTGCCTGGAAAGTTCTTCCCCACATATCCCTGTGATTTGCTCTCTTACTTCTTCAGATGTTGAATAAACATCACTTGCTCAGTGAAGTTTTCTCAGGTAATTTATCTAAAACTTTAACCCCTCCCTCTTGACATTCCATACCCCTTTCCCTACTTTATTTTTTTCCTTAACCCTTTTTACTTATCTCCTATCTCATATACTATATATTTGTCCATGGAATTCTCCAGGCAAGAATACTGGAGTGGGCAGCCATTCCCTTCTCCAGGAGATCTTCCTGACCCAGTGATTGAACACAGGTCTCCCACAATGCAAGCACAAATTCTTCACTGTCTGAGCCACCAGGGAAGCCCCATTATATTTATTATCTCTCTTCATTATTAAAATGTAAAGTTTATTAGACTAGGCTTCTTAAAAAATCTATTTTGTTAACTGCCATGATCCCAGAGCCTTGAATCATGTCCAGCATGTACTATGAACTCAATAAATATTTAGTGAATGAATGAAAGAGTGACTATTTTTTGTTTCTAGAAATTTGACTTGAAAAATCTGTGTGTTCTTATTGAATAGTGTCCTTTTGCTTCTGATTTATAGTGATGAATAGCGTGTGCTCTAGAACTAGACTGCTTGGGTTGAAATCCCAGCTCTGCTACTCTAATAGCTGTGTGACCATGGGCAGTTTCCTAACATCTCATCTGTAAATGCAGAAAGTGATAATGGCTGCTTCACAGGGATTTACTGTATAGCTGTAAAAGAATTAGGAACCTTTTATGTACTGATATGGAAAGAGTTTCAAGGTCTATTTTAAGCAATAAAAGGAAGGTACAGAATAGTAATATATAATTTTCTGTCTTTTATGCAAGAATATGTACCTGCATAGAAAAATATTGGAAGTATTTAAAAGAAATTTATAAAAGTGCTTGACTACAGAGAGAAGGGAGTGGGAGTAGCATATCAAGAAAGAGAGTGACTGGATTTACTGTTGAAAGAGGAGGGTAAAGATGTTGATTAACTTGAGGTTTTGTTAATCAAGTTGGGATAAACTTGGGACTTCCCTGGTGGTACAGTGGCTAAGATTCCTTGCTCCCAGAGCAGGAGGCCCAGGTTCAATCCCTGGATAGGGAGCTAGATTTCACAGGCCTCAACTAAACATCCCACAATCTGCAGCTAGACATTCTGTATTCCACAATGAAGATCAAAGATCCTACGTGCCACAATTAAGCCCCAGTGCAGCTGAATAAATAAATGTTAAAAAAAAAATCAGGATAGGCTTGGTTATGTGGTAGTTACAATCACACCAAAGTCTCAGTGGTCTTTTTCTTTCTCCCGCTAAATTCCATTATAACAGACTGGGAGTTCTATTACATAGTTCTGGGATGGGTATATAACCTAGTTCTGGCCAATGACAGGTGACAAAATATCCCAGAGTGCTTCAGGGAAATGTTCCCACTCTTGAAAAGAAACAAACAGGAATAGATATCCCTCACACAGGCCAGATTTACAAAGGATGCTTGATAATACGGGAGCCATCTTGTTGACTTGGGAGAGGCAAGCTTGGGAGATTTACAAATCTGACCTCCAGGGGATGGTAGAGTTAGAAAATAGAAAGAACCTGGATACTTAATGAGGTCAGCAAACCACTGAATTAACCAACTCTGGAGACTTCCTACCTCAGGATTTCTTATTATGTGAGATAATAAAATTTATTTATTGTATAAGCTATTTCAAATTAGATTTTCTCTTATTAGTAGATGAAAACATCCTCATTTATAGGTTTCTCATTCATTTTTCTTATTTTATTTTACTGACTAGCTCTCCCAGTGTAATGTTGTATAGAGCATGAAAGCAGCCATCTTTGTCTTATTCCAGATTTAATAGGATTACTTCTAAAATTACCCCTAAATATTATAATGACTGTAGGTTTTGGTAAGTCCTTTTATTAAGATAAGAAATTTCTCTTCTAGAGCTAGCTGCTTAGAAGTTTGTGGGTTTTTTAAAAAATCAATAATAGATTTAAATTTTGCCAATTATTTTTTAGCATTTGTTGATATAATCAGATGCCTTAATCTGTAAATGTAGTGAATTACATAAACTTTCTAAGTTAAAATTAGATCCTTAGACTTCTGTAATTAACCTCTTTGTCAGAATATATTTCCTTGATACACTATTGTATTTGCCTTGTTGAAATTTAAATGGAATTGTTGCATCTCTGTTCCAGGTGAGGTTAATCTTACTGAGTTTTGGCCTCGGTGTTTTGCTGAACGCACAAAACGAATTAGATACTTTTCCAACAGTAGAATAACCTATTGCTGTGTGCTTAGTCGCTCAGTTGTGTCCGACTCTTTGTGACCCCGTGGACTGTAGCCCGCCAGGCTCCTCTGTCCATGGGGATTCTCCAGGCAAGAATACTGGAGTGGACCTCCTTGCCATGCTCTCCTCCAGGGGATCTTCCCAACCTAGGGATCAAACCCAGGTCTCCCGCATTGCAGGTGGATTCTTTACCATTTGAGCCACCAGGGAAGCCCAGAATAATGTATATAACATAGAAATTTATCTCTTTTTGGAAGGTTTCCTAGTGCTTATCCATTAAACTTCTTAGGCTTTTTTTTCTTTCTTTTTTTCTTTCCTGGCTGTGACTGGCTTGAGAGATCTTAGTTCCCCATCCAGGGATTAAACCCAGGCAGTGCAAGTGTGGAGTTCTAACCCCTGGACCTCCACAGAATTCCCTTACAAAGTTTATAAAGCTTAAAAAGAAGACAGTAAAGGGGATGGTAGGAGGGAGCCTCACGAGGGACGGGATATCTGTATATATATGGCTGATTCACAGTAGTCTACAGCAGAAAATAACACAACATTGTAAAGCAATTGTATGTCAGTGGGGGAAAAAAAAAGACACTATGGGAATTCAGCAGTCCAGTGATTAGGACCCTCTGCTTCCATTGCAGGGGGCCACTGGTTGGATTCCTAGGGGGGAAACTAAGATCCCCACCAGCTGTGTGGCAATGGGCAAGGAAAAAACAGTGAAACTTAAAAAATGCAGAAAATAGTATAATAAACATCTATTTACTAACTCATAGCCCCAGATGATCAATACACAGCAATTATCATCTTGAAACAAATCCCTGACATTACAGTTTACGAATATTTCAGCACATATCTCTGAAATATAAAAACTTTTAAAAACCTACCACAATATAACATAAAATATCCAATTGGTGCTCAAATTTCCTTTTGTGTCTCATCAATATTTTAACAATGTTTGTATCAAGATCCAGTTAAGGGCCATACATGCAATTGGGTGATGTGTCTTTTAGGTCTCTTCTAATTTATAGATCTCCCCTGTCCACTATACCACACACATCTTTCTCTTTCTTTGGGATTTATTTGTTGAAGGAACTGGATCACTTGTTATGTAGAATTTCCTACAGTCTGGATTTATATTTCTCTGGTGTTGTTTACTGTGTTCCTTATAGAAAATAGCCAATACTGACTTTAAAAAATTATTCCATATCATAAACTTGAAGTGTTTTAATCCAGTACAGTTATTATTTTTTATTAATGCAAAACTGTCACATCTTTTGCCAACAGGAGCCTCTTCAAGTTGACTTCTAAGTGGGTTTTTAAAAAATTTATTTGAGTATAGTGGGTTTACAATGTTGTGTTAATTTCCGCTATATAGCAAAATGATTCAGTTATACATATATATACATTCTTTTTCATATTTGTTTCCATTGTGACTGATCATAAGATATTGACTATAGTTCCCTGTGCCATACAGTAAGATCTTGTTGTTTACCCATTTTAAAAATAGGTATATTTTTATGTATATTTTACTTATTTATTTGGCTGTGCTGGGTTTTAGCTGTGGCACCTGCAGCCTAGTTCCCTGACCAGGGATTGAACCTGGGCCCCCTGCATTTGGAGCACAGAGTCCCAGCCACTGGACCACCAGAGAAGTCCCTATCCATTCTAAATATAGTACTTAGCATCTGCTACTCCCAAACTCCCAGTCCATCCCTCCTCCACCCTCCTTCCCCCTCGGCAACCTCAAGTCTGCTATCTGTGTCTGTGAGTCTGTTTTGTAGATAAGTTCATTTGTGTCGTATTTTAGATTCCACCTAAAAGGAATATCATATGGCAATTGACCTACTTCACTTATAATCTCTAGGTCCCTCCATGTTGCTACAAATGCCATTACTTCATTCTTTTCTATGGCTGAGTAGGATTCGTGTCTTCTTTATCCATTCATCTGTTGATGAAACAGTGTTTCCATGTCTTGGCTATTATGAATAGAGCTGCTATGAAAATAGAGATGCATGCATCTTTTTGAATTGTAGCTTTGTTTGGATATATGCCCAGGAGTGGGATTGCTGGATCTTATGGCTACTCTATTTTTAGTTTTTTTGATGAACCTAGTAATTAATGATGTTGAGCATCTTTTCATGTGGATGTTGATCATATGTGTATATCTTCTTCAGAGAAACGTCTGTTTATGTCTTCTGCCTATTTTTCGGCTGGATTGTTTTTGTTGTTGTTGTTACTAAATTGTATGAGGACTCCTGAGTGGTTCTGATGGTCTCCGTGGCCTTTGGCTTTCTTGTCTCTGATATGACAATTTGTTCCATACTCATCTTATACCTTTCCTGCCCCAGACCTGAAATCAGCCTTTTCTCAAGTGAATTCTAATTCCTTTTAGTGGAAAATGATGTTTAGAGGCCACTCTTTAGATATTGGGGTGCTCACTTGCAACTAGGTGGATCCATTTTCCAGATCTTCCTTCAATTTTATTTACTTTAAATATAGTCACTCATAGTGTCTCTTTATTCATTTTTTATTTGAATATCTTTTTTCATCACTTTATTTTCAACTTTCTTAGGTGATCTTTATGATTTTTTTTCCCATGCGGTTTGTGGGATCTTAGTTGCATCAGGGTCTTTTCAAATGAGTCAGCTCTTCGCATCAGGTGGCCAAAGTACTGGAGTTTCAGCTTCAACATCAGTCCTTCCAGTGAACACCCAGGACTGATCTCCTTTAGGATGGACTGGTTGGATCTCCTTGCAGTCCAAGGGACTCTCAAGAGTCTTCTCCAACACCACAGTTGAAAAGCATCAATTCTTTGGCACTCAGCTTTCTTTATAGTCCAACTCTCACATCCATACATGACTACTGGAAAAACCATAGCCTTGACTACATGGACCTTTGTTGACAAAGTAATGTCTCTGCTTTTGAATATGCTGTCTAGGTTGGTCATAACTTTCCTTCCAAGGAGTAAGTGTCTTTTAATTTCATGGCTGCAATCACCATCTTCAGTGATTTTGGAGCCCCCTAAAATAAAATCAGCCACTGTTTCCACTGTTTCCCCATCTATTTGCCATGAAGTGATGGGACCAGATGCTATGATCTTATTTTCTGAATGTTGAGATCAAACTTGGGCTGGGCTCTTAGCAGTGAAAGCATGGAGTCCTGATCACTGGACTACCAGGGAATCCCCTAGATGACTTTTATTTATTTCTTTTTGATATCATAAATTTTATATATTTATATTTTCATTTTAATTTTTTTAAAACACAAAAAACATTTTGTAGTGGGGTATAGCCGATTAACAATGTTGTGGTCATTTCAGATAAACAGCAAAAAGACTCATTCATACACATGTATCCATTCTCCCCCAAACCCCCCTCTCATCCAGGCTGGCACATAACATTGAGCAGAGTTCCATGTGCTATACATGGAACTATATGTATACATGGAGCTACATGTATGTGCTATACATGTAGGTCTTTATTGGTTATCCATTTTAAATTTAGCAGTATATATATGACCTTCTCAAAGTCCCTAACTCGATGTATATCTTGTAATAGCTAGATTTTTAAAAATCCAATATAAGATTCTCTTTTCATCCATGAACTAAATCTATTCACATTCCAAGTAATACTGATACATCTGAACTCCCAACTTATTTTGCCCTTTCTACTCACCTAGATTTTTGTTGTTTCCTTTTGTCATTTGTAAGATTGATTGAATTTTCCTTGTCCTATTTTATCCTTCTTAAAATTGGAACTTGTGTCTGCTGTTTCTTTTAGTGGTTACCCTAACATATGGATTTTACAAGTTTCACTGATTTCTTTAATAAGATACTTCTAGGATTACTATTTTTCCTTTTTTTCTATGTACATTCTCTATTAATTCTTTGTGGCTGGCAAATGTTCTGCATCCTTGAATATCTATAAATATATTTATTTTACATTCACACTTGAATAATAGCTGAGTATATAGAATTCTAAATTTGTAATCATTTTTATCTCAAAAATTTGGAGATATATTTCTTCTGTTTTCTTGCGTCCAATATGTTTTCACTGAGAATTCTGATGTCAGTCTTCATAGAAATGTTTTGTAAAATCTTTGGATGATTTTAAGAAATTCTCTTTTATTGCCTATTGTTCTAAAATTTCACTCATATACACTATAGTCCTTTCTTCTTTTTTAAAAAAAATTATTTACTTATCTAGCTAGCTCTCTATTTATCGATGTGTAGTCATCTCTCATTCATCTGACTCTATTCCCAACCTGAAGATTCGTGAACTTTTCCTCTGCTTTATCATTTATGTCTTTTATTTTCTTCTGGAACATGTATAAATAGGTTGGGAGACTCTGGCTCTATTCTCCATGTTTCTAAACATTTCTTCATACATTCTGTTTTGTACCGCATTCTGGGAGAATCTCTCAGCTATTTCTAGCTCATTCTGCTATTTCCCCTTCTTCTGAATATTTTTATTTTCCAAGAGCTCTACTTGGTTCTTTTTCATAACTTCTTTTTGTCTTGTGGATTTAATTATCTCTCTTACCTCGGTGAAGATTTCAATTATATTTTCCTTAAAATCACCTTCTGTGAGTTCTAGTAACTGTTTCTTAGATATTTGTCCTGTGTTGCACTTTATGCTTCTCTTTCATGAAGTACTAGTAATTCTTGGCTCTGTACACATCTTTTCCTTTGTGAGTCTCTATTATTCTGACTATGGGAGGAGCTGTTTATTGAAACTTGCTTCCAGCCACTGATGGGGAGGGAGATGAGAATGGGCCCATTATCTGGCCTTTTGAGTATGGGGAGTCTCCCAGGGTGCTGCCTTGCCTCTTGGCCCCAGGATCTCCCTTCACTGATTAGGAGCACATGCCTCTGCTAACTACTGCACAGCACAGAGTAGGAAGTAGGAGGGGCAGACGATCAGCATCCTCCTACCCAAGTGTAGTGGGTTGAGAAGTGTCTCCCCAAATTCATGTTCACCTAGAACCTGTCAATATGACCATATTTGGAAATAGGGTCCTTACAGATGTAGTCAAGAAAAGATGAAGCCATGCTGGATTCAGGTGGCACCTACATCCAATTTGACAGTAAGTTGGCCCCCTTACCAAGAAAAAGAAATTCATCACACAGTCTTTCTGCTTGGTGTCCCTGAAGTTGAAACTCACTGTTCCCTCCTAGCTACATATCAAGTCATAATGGATCAGCTCTTGAAGTCTCAGTTTGCTCATCTAGAGAAGAGAATTTTAATACCTCCTACTGTATAGAGTCATTACGAAGATCAAAATGATAAGGTTGATACAACAGGTTGTATGAATTGAGACATTATATTTTCCTTATGCTAAGTTCCACATAGATAAGGTTAGCAATAATGACACATATCAAAAGTAATATATGTTATTCTAACGTTTGGACCAGTAACCCTAATTCTCTTACGATACCTCAAAAGAACAACAACCTACAGAGCTATCTTTATGCTTGAAAACTGTTTGTTATAGTAATCCTTATAAAAGCTACACAGAGGGAGATGTTGGGGGACAGGTAAAACATGGGAAGGGGATTGAGAGGTACAAATTTCCAGCTATAAAATAAATAAGTACAGCATAGGGGATATAGTCACTAACATTGTAATAACTCTCTATGGTGACAGATGTTACTAGACTTACTGTGGTGATCTTTTTATAGTACATATTGAATAACTATGTTGTCTCCTGAGATTAATATAATATTGTATGTCAATTATATTTAAATTTTTTTGAAAAAAGACATGGGCAGTAACCCAAATAGCTAACAATGGGGGAATCATTATATAAATCTGCCTTTCCCTGCATATATATATTATATGTAAATATATAGATTTTTTTTTTACTTTGAAGTCTCCCTTGTCAACACATATATAGTCTCATAAAATTCATAGTATTTTTAAAATCATTTCATTATTTTTATTTAACAAACACGTATGATGCCTAATAAGTATCAGGCATTATTTTAAAAACTTAAAATATTATGTTTTAAATCATTGATACATATTTTAAATCTTTATAAAATATTTTACTTTTAACAAAATAATATTAAAGCTGTTTGATAAAGATTGATTCACTGCAAACTTCATTAATATCCATGTTACTAAGACAAAATTTAACTTCCTATTAATACATGACAAATACTTTAAAATACATAAGAAAATAATCTATGATATGCCTTTTAAATAGAATAATTTATTGTGCTTAGTTTAGGGACAAAATCTATTTTTAATATAGATCGAAAGAAACTACATTCTCTGCCATTAAAATAGGCAAAAATTGTTTTCATTGCCTAATGCTTAGAATTCTTATATTTTAACTTAAAATATCAATGTTTTATTTTTATAATTTTCAAATTGTATTTCCAAGTGAAGAGATGAGAGAGATTTCAGACTGTAATTAACAGATACTTCTCTACAAATATATTTGGGAATGGGATTTTGGTGTGGCTGATTAGTACTCTGGTAAGTGGATTGCTTCTTTCCACTTTTACTTTTTATTTATTTGATGTGCATAAATCTGCTTTTTTTGTGTGCTTATTGACATGGCCTAAGGACCCATAATGATAGTGGGCAATTCTTTTTTTTACTCTTTCTTTTAAAAAATATTTAAATTATGAAAGTATGATAATTATGAAAGTATGACCACATTTGCAAGAGACTTGGAAAATACAGAACAAAATTACATATAGTTCCACTATATATTGCTGTTATTTTTAAAGTAGATAAATGAAAGTTTTTAGTTGAAGTTTCAATACCAAACTCTCAAAAATTAATAGAATGAATATACAAAAAAGTAGAAGGATGTAGTAGACCTAAAAGGCACCATGAACCAATTCTACATAGTTAAGATTTATACAATTTTCACACAACAGTAGGATACAAATTCTGTTCAAGTTCCCATAACCTACAAACTGGTAGACACTGGAACATACCCAGGGACATAAAACAAGGAACAAAAATCTCATGGTTTAAAGGTATTGAAATCATACAGAGACTGTTCTCTTATCACTGAAGAATTATGTTAGAAGACAATATCTAAAGATAATTGAAAGTAATCCATGTATTTTCAAGTGCAGTGTGACATTTACCAAGAGAGATCTTTGACTTAGCCACTGAAAGCCTCAGTAAAGTTAGAAGATTGAAAAAAACCCAGAGGGTGATTGCAAAGTGGAAAGCATTTAAATGAGAAGTTAGTATCAAAATGAGAAATTAATATCAAAAGTGTATTTGGTAATTAAATGTCCACTTTTAAATGATAGGTGTATCTAAGAAGCCCATACAAGGAAAATTAGAAATATTTGTAACAGAATAAAAATGAAATAAGAATTTACTAGAATCTGTTACACATAGTTGAAGCTGCTCAATGCAACTAAATACAATATAGAATTTTGAATAAGGTGTAAAAACAAATAATGGACACTAGCATACAATTTTTGTGAAATTTGAACAAAATCTGTACTTTAGTTACTAATACTGTATCATGTTAATTTCCTGTTGTTGTTTTTTTAACGACATAGTATTTCTTTATGTTCTCAGAATTGGATTAGAAGTTTCAAGCCTCATTCAAATTAAAAAAAAAATCACTAAGATAAACTTTCTTTACTTTTAGCAGTAATACTAGATACAAAATATGTGAAACTATATCAAAGTTTTGAGTGAATATAAATTAGAAATCTAGTATGTATCAATTGCTAGATTGCTTTTCCCCACTTTTAAAACAGATTTTAAAGTATAAGACATATTTTGAAGTTTGAATTCATGTTATTATAATTATAAAATAAAACCAACTTACATATCTGATAAAGACTATCTCAAGTAAAATTTTCAGAATTATAATCTTTTGTTATAGTAAAATACACAGAATATAAAATTTACCATTAATGTCATATAGCACATTCAAATTCACAGTGTTGTGTAACCATCACTACTATCTAATTCCAGGACATTTTTATCACCCCAAAAGGAAACCCCATATTTTTATCACCCCAAAACTATTAAGCAGTTTTGTCCATAACTATTAAGCAGTCAGTCCCCATTGCTCCACCTCCCAGTCCCTGGCAACCAATAATCTCTCTGTCTCTATGGAATTGCCTATTCTGGACATGTCAGATATATGAAAGCATATAATATATGGCCTTTTGTGCCTGGTCTTTTACATCTAGTGTGATGATTTTAAGGTTTGTCCATGTTATGTATGTATCGGTACACAATTATCATTTTAATGTTCTCATTCACTTCAGTTCAGTTCAGTCACTCAGTCGTGTCCAACTCTTTGCAACCCCATGAATTGCAGCACGCCAGGCCTCCCTGTCCATCACCGACTCCCCGAGTTGACTCAGACTCACGTCCATCGAGACAGTGATGCCATCCAGCCATCTCATCCTCTGTCGTCCCCTTCTCCTCCTGCCCCCAATCTCTCCCACCATCAGAGTCTTTTCCAATGAGTCAACTCTTCGCATGAGGTGGCCAAAGTACTGGAGTTTCAACTTTAGCATCATTCCTTCCAAAGAAATCCCAGGGCTGATCTCCTTCCGAATGGACTGGTTGGATCTCATTGCAGTCCAAGGGACTCTCAAGAGTCTTCTCCAACACCACAGTTCAAAAGCATCAATTCTTCGGTGCTCAGCCTTCTTCACAGTCCAACTCTCACATCCATACATGACCACAGGAAAAGCCATAGCCTTGACTAGCGGACCTTTGTTGGCAAAGTAATGTCTCTGCTTTTGAATATGCTATCTAGGTTGGTCATAACTTTCCTTCCAAGGAGTAAGTGTCTTTTAATTTCATGGCTGCAGTCACTATCTGCAGTGATTTTGGAGCCCCAAAAAATAAAGTCTGACACTGTTTCCACTGTTTCCCCATCTATTTCCCATGAAGTGATGGGACCGGATGCCATGATCTTCGTTTTCTGAATGTTGAGCTTTAAGCCAACTTTTTCACTCTCCACTTTCACTTTGATCAAGAGGCTTTTTAATAACAGAATTCCTTATTCTTCTTTTGTCAGTCTTAAATCATTATGAGTGTATATTAAAGAAGGCAGTAAGGAATAAAGACTATAATTGTGTAATAGGTTTCTTAAGAGTTAATGCCCATGGTGTTGTATCGACCTGGGTAAGAATTGAGGGACCAGTTCATGACTTCCTCAAATTCTGTCTGTGTGACTCACTGAAAACATGCCCAGAGTTCTCTCATGCTGGTCTTTAAAGGAGAAATGTTTTAGTATTATCATTATTTTAATATTTTATTTATTTATTTGATTGCACCAGGTCTCAGTTGGGGCACCATGGGATCTTTAGTTGTGACATGGGGATCTAGTTCCCCAGACAGGGATTGAACCCAGGCCCCCTGCACTGGGAGCATGGAGTCTTAGCCACTGGACCACCAGGGAAGTCCAGGAGAAATGTTTTAAATAACTAATTGAGCTACTTTTTGAAATTCAAACAAATGCAATTGCCAACTCTGAATGTGGTAAAACATTCCACATTCTGAGGAATTCCCTGGAATAATGTTCATGGACCTTGCAAAGGATAACAGACACTTTATGAGATTCTTATGAGGGAGAATGTATTGCAGCCATTAAACATGCTTATGAAGACAATGTATTACAAGAAAAATATTTATGATCTAATGCCAGAGGGGAAAGCAGGACTCAAAATTATAAGTATGCTACAGAAATGAGAGGAAGACCACTTAAAATTATGTAAAAACACTTTTAGGAAAAAGAGAGAAAGGAAATATGCAAAATAATAGCAATAACATGAGGAATGGTAGAATTATGGGTATGTATTTTTCTTTCCTGAATTTTCCAAAACTCTGTAATGTGCTTGTATTACTTTTATTATTAAACAATTATACCTGAATAAAGGTAATAGCTCATGATCACTGACTTTTAGCAGCTTTCCTCTAAGTCAGCCTAGATTCAGACCATCATAAAAGGACATGCAAACCCATATGTGCTCTATAGATAGAAATCTTGAAGTTAAATGATTGGAAAATTACACAGGAACTGCTTTCTAATGTTCATTTTGGAAAGATAACTGCCATTGTCCTGCCTTGTAGAGGACAGATCCTTTTAATGAGGTCCCTTTTGTACTTCATTAATTGAATGACATTTTTTAAAAAGATTTATTGATGTGGGCCATTTTTAAAGTCTTTTTTGAATTTGTTACAATATTGCTTCTGTTTTATGTTTTGTTTTTTTTGTTTTGGTTTTTTGGCTCCAAGGTATGTGGGATATTAGTTTCCCAACTGGAGACAGAACCTGCATCCCGTCCCACCCCCCAACTTGGAAGGGAAAGTCTTAACCACTGGACCCCTAGGTAAGTCCCTGAATGACCTTTTATTAGACCAAATTCTGCTTGCAATCTACATCTTAAAAGCACATGGAATGTACCAGGCCACCTATTACAATGTGCTGGTAAGCACTCTGGCTTGGTTGTTAGGAGGCCTGAATTTGAGCCTTAGTTGTGCGGCCTCTGGCAAGTCAACTTCATCTCTGAACTTTATCTCTGCACCATGGGACCGGGGGTCCCGACTTCTATGGACCTCTAGATGAGAAGGAAATTCTCAGCTATTTAAATGATCTCTTACTTCTCATAAGTAGAGACTCAGAAATGTGTCTGACTCCTACTAAAGTAGAAACAGCTGCAGAGCAGGAAAGAGAAGAGCGATTGAAAAGGATATAATTGAAAATAAGCAAGAGAGAGCACTGGAGGGTGACTCTCAGGAGATATGAACTCTAGTCCCAGCTATGCCAGTGGCTGAGGGTGTGATCTTGAGTTAGTCATTTTCTTTCTCTAGGGCCTGGCTTCTTCCTCTGTGAAATAAGGTGACAGGTCTCAGGCCCCTCCCAGTTACAAATTCTATTAATATATGATTCTAGATTATAGAATGAGGAGTGTCTGTTGTAGCCTCACTTGATTCTTACAGGACCTCCTTGTTATTCAGGGGCCTCAGCACAATGTTGACTTTTTAATCTTTTAATTCATTCTCATGTCATCCATGAAGTAAATCAGAAGAGAAAATCCAGATGAACATTCCCATTTAAGCCAGTTTCTTGAGGCTGATATTTTAACAAACAATAAACTGATGAATCATGAGATGGCTTTGGAAAATATTAGACACTTAAATCTTCGCAGCATTTTTCAGGAAATAGGCTGTAAATGGGGGAAGAAAAATGTAAATGTGTTCAAGATGGGGAACTGCCTTAAATAAAAATAACTACATTTTACTTTTAAATTAAAAAAAAAAAAAAAACTCCTCCTGAAAGAGTACTTGGAATGGGCACAAACACAGTATCAGGGATTTTTCTTTAGATCCCACAGCCAGCTCTTTATTTGCTAAACAGAGCATTTTGGAAAATTTGCATCACAAATGCAGACCCAGGCAAGTAGGCCAGTTGAGATGGGTGATTCCTCAGCCACTATCTCAGTTATTTGGTTTTCCTAATGGTCAGCTCTGCCCAAAACCAAACTCACCATCATCAGGGAAAGCTGTGGGTAAAAGTGTAAGGGTGGCAAAATTTGTTTTCCGGCTCAGCATCTGGTTCTCCCCGCTCAGTGTCAACTCTCCAAAGCTGCCTTAGATACCTGTATTTTTATTTATTTTTATTTTTTTTTACTGTTTATTCACCTTAATGTTTTTATTTTTTATTTTTTTAAATTTTATTTTATTTTTAAACTTTACATAATTGTATTAGTTTTGCCAAATATCAAAATGAATCCGCCACAGGTATCATGTGTTCCCCATTCTGAACCCTCCTCCCTCCTCCCTCCCCATACCATCCCTTTGGGTCGTCCCAGTGCACTAGCCCCAAGCATCCAGTATCGTGCATCGAACCTGGACTGGCAGCTCGTTTCTTACGTGGTATTTTACATGTTTTTTAAAAATTTATTTATTTGGCTGCACCAGGTCTTAGTTGTGACACGTGGGGTATTGTTCCCTGACCATGGATCAAACCTGGGCGCTTGCATTGGATGTGCAGAGTCTTAACCATTGGACCACCAGGGCAATCTCTGTATACTTGTATTCTTTCCTCTTCCTTCCTTCCTTCCTCTCTCTTTTTCTCTACACATTCAAAATCTTTCACCAGGAGAAATTTTCTATATTTATTATTCTGACCTATAATTGGTTGAGAATATCCTATAATGGGTTATATATTCCCATGTTTGGTAAGCGTATAGGATTCAGAGGCTGGAATAAATGGAATACATTTTCCACCCACAGCCTTGAGGGAATATGGGGTAGTGAGAGAAAGGGGGCATTTATAGGGTCTCTCAATCAGGGTCCATTTGCAAGAGCAGAAACCACTTTGGCTGATTTCAACAACCCTTTAAATAAGGGAATTATGTGCTTAAAAAATTGTTTGAAGGATTGTCGGAAGAGCCCTAGGTTGAGCTTCCAGGAATGATGCCTAGAACAGGATGGTGGCCCACAAAGGGAGCTCTGACTTCTGTCAATACTAGTAAGCTGGGGGATCAGGAAGTACTAGGACCACGTCGCTCCTGACACCCACAGAGCTGAGAAACAGACCCTGGGACTCTTGCCACTGATGTCTCAGGAGGACCCAGCCCACCTCTATTTGCATGTGTGCCAGCAGAAATAACAGAAAAGAGCAGAAGCCTGGCCTGCCCCGTATTTCTGCCTTCCAAATCCCCAGATGTGTTTCCTTGATGGACTCGGAACTCTCCCTGTCAAGGAGTCTAGGAAATACGTAGTCTTTTTTAAGTTGAAGAATATTGAAAAAAAAACAAACATTTATTTGACTGCATTGGGTCTTAGTTGCAGCACTTGGGATATTCGTTATGTCATGTGGGATCTTTCATTGGGGCATGTGGGCTTAGTTACCCTGTGACATGAGGGATCTCAGTTCCCTGACAAGGGATCAAACCCTTATCCCTTGCAGTCTCTTGCATTGCAAGATGGATTCTTAACCACTGGACCACCAGGGAAGCCCCTAGTCTGTCTTTTTTAGTCTGAAGTATTTAGAGAAAGTTCAAGGGACTTGGAATGGAGCTGAGTGAGCCTAACTGTGATATGTAACATGGGAGAAGGGTGGGGAACAGCTTCATTTTCCCCAAGGTGCCTGGAGGTTCACTCCCATACACCAAGGCCAGCTATGAACACCATCATGTGTATAGAAAGAAGCCATATGGGACATAAGACCCTCTGGTAGGGGAGGACTCAGAGTACAGAGTATAAGTCACTGCTGGCTTCCTAGAGCTTACACAGGCTCACCTGAGAAATGGAAACACAAACTCACAATCTGGCAGGCCAGATATCTATATAGATATATCTATATCTATATCTATATCTATATATATATAGATATCTATATAGATATATATATCTATATACATATAGATATATATGTACCTTTGGAAACAACTGCATTTGAGAGTTTAATTTGCATTTTGAAAAATCAACCTTAGATGCCACCCATCTGTAGAGACTGGAGATGTTTCTAACTCACAACATCTACTTGTCATGAGCCTACTAAGTGCCAAGGAATACTTTCACACGTGCTTGCTCATTTAATTTTCATAGCGCATGAATTCAGAATTCCTGGGGTATGAGCTATATAGAATATATATATAAGGCAGTTATTAGTCTTCTTTGAGGGGGCCAGAAGGGACTACCCTTAATATGTATGCAAGCGACTCATGTTTCATTACTAGAGAAAGTGAAAGTTGAAAGATCAGTTCAGTTCAGTCGCTCAGTCATGTCCGACTCTATGCAACCCCATGGACTGCAGCACGCCAGGCTTCCCTGTCTATCACCAACTCCCGGAATTTGCTCAAATTCATGTCCATCAAGTCAGTGATGCCATCCAACCATCTCATCCTCTGTCATCCCCTTCTCCTCCTGCCTTCAGTCTTTCCTAGAATCAGGGTCTTTTCCAATGAGTTAGTTCTTTGCATCGGGTGGCCAAAGTTTGGAGTTTCAGCTTCAGCATCAGTCCTTCCAATGAATATTCAGGGCTGATCTCCTTCAGAATGGACTGGTTGGATCTCCTTGCAGTCCAAGGGACTCTCAAGAGTCTTCTCCAACACCACAGTTAAAAAGCATCAATTCTTTGGCGCTCAGCTTTCTTTATAGTCCAACTCTCACATCCATACATGATTACTGGAAAAACCAAGTTGAAAAATAGGTGCAACTATTTCCAAAATCAGAATGTGTGGAAATTTAAATGTATGTCTAACCCATGTGACGTTGGACCGCTGAATTTTATTTATTTATTTTTTTATATGGAACGCTTCACAAATTTGCATGTCATCCTTGCGCGGGGGCCATGCTTATCTTCTCTGTATCGTTCCAATTTTAGTATATGTGCTGCTAAAGCGAGCACGGACCACTGAATTTTAATGGTGTTGCAAAAGAAGTGTTAGGACCTTAGTTGTATTATGTTCTCATGTGCGAACATAGCATGGCTTATTTAATCTATTCCTTATTGATGGGCATGTGGTTGCTTCTGATCTTTTTCTATGTGGACAATGATGCAATGATGAATTATCCCCTATATCATGTTGTCATTGTGGAGGGAAACATAGAATCTCCAGAAGTGGAAATGTCAGGTCAAAGGGTAAATGTACTGTAAATTTTGGAAATATTGTCAGTTGGTTTTTATTATGGTGTGTCACTTTAAAAAATTTTTTTATTTTTGGCTGTGCTGGGTCTTTGTTGCTGTGTGCGGGCTTTTTCCGGTTGTGGTGTGCAAGCTTCTCACTGTCATGGCTTCTTGTGTTGAGGAGCACGGGCTCCAGAGAGTTTGGGCTTCAGAGGTTGCAGCTCACAGATTCTGGAGCGTGGGCTCAGTCGACTGACCTATGGGCTTGTTGCCCTGTGACATGTGGAATCTTTCTGGACCAGGGATTGAACCTGTGTCGCGTGCAGCAGCAGGCGGATTCTAACCACTGGACCACCAGAGAAGCCCCACGACTGTGTCTTTTTTCACTCCTACTGACAATGGTTAAGATTACCTGATTCCCCACAGCCTTGCTGACAGAAACTACTGCTCAGTTTTTGGGGGTTTTCCTAATTTAATAGTTACCTCAGTTTCGTTTCAATTTGCTTTTTTCTTATGAGTTGAAGAAAGTTTCCTTTTACATACGTGAGGACCATTTGTCTTTTTCTATGAACTTTTCAGTTTCTGTACTTTGCTCATTTTTTTTTAAAAAGACTGATCATTTTTGGTCTCTTTGTATTGATGTATTGTAGTTCTCCATGTATTTGGATAATTAGCACTTTGTCTAAAGATGCAAGTTAAAAAGGTATTTTCCCAATTTATCATTTGTCTTTCAACATTTCTTATGGCATATTTTTCTATGTACTTAAAATTTTTGTGTATGCATTTTGAATCATAGTAAGCTCATAAAGAAGTTACGTTTTCTTCTGAGAGTTTTATAGTTTAATTTTTAATATCAAGATTTTAAAGATAGTAGTGTTTTTCCTGGTACATGATGAGAGATAGATCCAACTGTATTTTTTCCAGGTGGTTATCTGCTTTTCTCAACAACATTTATTTGAAATTGTTTTCTTGCCATGCCAATTTGAGTTGCCACTTTTTCATATACTAAGTTTTTGTATGTATTTGGCTCTATTTCTGCACTTAAATTCTACTCCTTTAGCCTGTCTAGTCAAGCAAAATTATACTGTTTTAATTATTGGGACCTATTAACATATTTTAATATCTGTTTGGGATAGCTTCATCACATTGTTCTTCAGTTTTCAAGTTTTTCTGGTTACTCTTGCTTATTTATTTTCTGGAATGAATTTAGAAACAACGTATCTATTTCTTAGAAAAAAATCTATTGGTAATTTTTTAAAGATCAGGTTAAATTTATAAACTGACTCAGAGAGAACAGACTTTTTATCATGTTGAATTTTTTTTACTAAAGAATAAGGCAAACATTTCTATTGTTCCATTCTACTTTCACTCCCATAGTAGTGTTTTGAAAATTTCCTCATAAAGTTATATATTTCTTTTTTTAAAAAATCAATCTTTAAAATATTTGCTTATTTATTTTTAGCTGCACTGCATCTCTGTTGCTGCATGTTGGGCTCTCTCTAGTTGCAGCCAGCGGGGGCTACTCTTCCTTATAGCTCTTGGGCTTCTCATTGCAATGGCTTCTCTTACTGTAGAGCACAGCATCTAGGGCGAGTGGGCTCAGCAGTTGTGGCATGTGGGCTTAATTACTCTGTGGCATGTGGGATCTTTCTGGACCAGGGATTGAACCCGAGTCCCTTCATTGCAGCAAATTTTTAGCCACTGGACCACCATGGAAGTCCCAAGATGTCTATTTCTTAGGTTGGTTCTTAAGTGTTTTATCTTTTTGTTGTTCTTGCTAATGCAGATGTGGTTTTCTTGTGCTTTTAAAATTGGTATTGTTTTATGTAAGAAAACTATTCATTGTTGTATATTAACTTTATACTTTGCAATTTATTGCATTCTTTTAATATTTGTAGTAGTTTTTCGGCTGATTCTCTTAAATATAAAATTGTATCTTTTGAAAACAGTGACAATTTTGCCATCTCTTACAATTCTTATACTTTCTTTTGTCTGATTGTAGTTCTTAATATTCTCAGTTCACTTCAGTTCAGTCACTCAGTTGTGTAGGACTCTTTGCGACCCCTTGAATCGCAGCATGCCAGGCCTCCCTGTCCATCACCAACTCTCAGAGTTCACTCAGACTCATGTCCATCGAGTCGGTGATCCCATCCAGCCATCTTATCCTCTGTCATCCCCTTCTCCTCCTGCCCCCAATCCCTCCCACCATCAGAGTCTTTTCCAATGAGTCAACTCTTCGCATGAGGTGGCCAAAGTACTGGAGTTTCAGCTTTAACATCATTCCTTCCAAAGAAATCCCAGGGCTGATCTCCTTCAGGATGGACTGGTTGGATCTCCTTGCAGTCCAAGGGACTCTCAAGAGTCTTCTCCAACACCACAGTTCAAAAGCATCAATTCTTTGGTGCTCAGCTTTCTTCACAGTCCAACTCTCACATCCATACACAACGACTGGAAAAACCATAGCCTTGACTTGACAGAACTTTGTTGGCAAAGTAATGTCTCTGCTTTTGAATATGCTATCTAGGTTGGTCATAACTTTCCTTCCAAGGAGTAAGCGTCTTTTAATTTCATGGATGCAGTCACCATCTGCAGTGATTTTGGAGCCCAAAAAAATAAAGTCTGACACTGTTTCCACTGTTTCCCCATCTATTTGCAATGAAGTGATGGGACCAGATGCCATGATCTTAGTTTTTCTGAATGTTGAGCTTTAAGCCAACTTTTTCACTCTCATCAAGAGGCTTTTTAGTTCCCCTTCACTTTCTGCCATAAGGGTGGTGTCATCTGCATATCTGAAGTTATTGATATTTCTCCTGGCAATCTTGATTCCAGCTTGTGCTTCTTCCAGCCCAGCGTTTCTCATGATGTACTCTGCATAGAAGTTAAATAGACAGGGTGACAATATACAGCCTTGACATACTCCTTTTCCTATTTGGAACCAGTCTGTTGTTCCATGTCCAGTTCTAACTGTTGCTTCCTGACCTGCATATAGGTTTCTCAAGAGGCAGATCAGGACAATATTAAATAGCAGTATTGACAGGGGGCATCTTCAGCTTATTTCTTACCTTAGCATGTGTTCTTCCATTGTTCTCCATTAAGATTGTTTCTGGTGTCTGGATTAATAAATTATGTGAATCGTGTTAAATAAATCATCCATTAATATTTCATGGGAAGTTTTTTATTTTTATTTTTTTAACTTTATTTTCTACTGGAGTATAATTGATTAATAATGTTTGTGACAGGTGAACAACGAAGACACTCAGCCATACTTGTACATGTATCCATTCTCCCCTAAACTCCCATGGTGTGTTTTTAAAAATCAAGAATGGGTTTTTACTTTTTCCCAAATCCTTATTATCACTGAGATAATTTTTTTCCTTGTTTTTATTAATATAAAACTATCAGTGATATTAAGCCATCTTTTCATTCATGGAATAAACAACTCGATTATTATTTTAAATGTATCCCTTGATTCTGAATGCTAATATTTTATTTGCAAGCTATAAGTTAAATTGCTGGGAAAAATATCAACAACCTCAATATGCAGATAATACCACTCTAATGGCAGAAAGTGAAGAGGAACTAAAGAACCTTTTGATGAGGGTGAAGGAGAGTGAAAAAGCTGGCTTAAATTCAACAGTAAAAAAAAACTAAGATCATGGCATCTGGTCCCATTTCTTCATGGCAAATAGATGGGGGGAAAGTGGAAACAGTGACAGATTTTATTTTCTTGGGCTCCAAAATCACTGCAGATGGTGACTGCTGCCATGAAATTAAAAGACGCTTACTCCTTGGAAGAGAAGCTATGACCAACATAGATAGCATATTAAAAAGCAGAGACATCAGTTTGCCAACAAAGATCACTATAGTCAAAGCTGTGTTTTTCCAAATAGTCATGTACAGTTGTGAGAGTTCAACCATAAAGAAGATTGAGCGCTGAAGAATTGTTGCTTTCAAACTGTGGTGCTGGAGAAGGCTCTTGAGATTCCTTGAGCCTGCAAGGAGATCAAACCAGTCAATCCTAAAGGAAATCAACCCTGAATATCCACTGGGAGGACTGATGCTGAAGCTGAAGCTCCAATACTTTGGCCACCTGATGCAAAGAGCTGACTCATTGGAAAAGACCTTGATGCCAGGGTAGGAGGAGAAGGGGATGACAGAATATGAGATGGTCTGATGGCATCACTGACTCAATGGACATGAGTTTGAGCAAACTCTGGGCGATAGTGAAAGACAGGGAAGCCTGGTGTGCTGCAGTCCTTGGGGTCACAGAGACAGATATGACTTAGTGTCTGAACCACAACAACAATGCTTTATTTAATGTTTTTATGTTGATATTTATAAGTAAGACTGGTCTATAATTTTCTTTCTTTGTGCAGTCCTTGTCAGGTTTTGATATCAATGTTGTGTTTGCTCTGGAACTATTTACAAATCAATGATCAGATAGAGATTTCTCAGAAAACATGGGCCATGTGAATTTAAGTCATGCGCCTATGTGAAGCCTAGCTGTGATTCCATATTTTCTGAGGATATTTGTATTTTCCCTCCCACCCACCATTAAGACTGAAGCAGGTAAGTTTTCTTACTGTGCTTTTCTGTATGCTGGATTTTCCTAGCTCATCGTTGGGTATTTTAGCTTTGTGTGTGGGTCTCCTATCCACTTCCCTAACTTTGGAAGGACTTTTGTTCTCTAGACCTTGCGAGGATGTCAAGATAGAAACCTGAGGTCATAAAAGGTGAGTTTAAGGCCCCTGGCATTGCACTTAGATCGCTCCTTTCACTCATATGACCTGTGCAACTTTTTGTGACTCTCTTGCTGTTGTTATTGTTGCTCAGTCTCTAATGTGTCTCTTTGTGACCCCATGGACTGCAACTTGCCAGGCTCCTCTGTCCTTTACTATCTCTGGGAGTTTGCTCAAATCCATGTCTGTTGAGTTGGTGATGCTACCTGTCTCATCTAACTCTCTTGCTAGCTTATTCTTAAAACTGAAAGCAAATCTATTTTGTCCAAAATTTTTACTTGTCTTGCAGAAAGAAGTAGTTAAGACTATCTGGTCTACTATACTGCTAGAAACAGAAATTAGGACCTGCCATATCAAATATATTTTCTAATTCTAAAGCAATTAAAATTGGGTAGTTTTGGCATAGAAATATGTAACTAGATTAATGAGGCAGAATGGAGACTGTAGAAATAGATCTGTCTCTATATAAGAACTTAGTATATATCCTTATGACATAGCCTTTTCAAAATTAAATTCCAGATGGATTGAAGGGCTAAACTTAAAAAAAAAAAAGCTATGAAATTATTAGATAAAAATACAGACAAATTTATATATTTAACTACGGAGAAGGAATGATCCTCTAAATCAAACATACATACACTCACACAAGAAAATACAGGCAAATGTTTATAACCCATGGGGTAGAGAAAATTCTCTAAAGCAAGACATACTTGTGCTTGCACAAAAAACCTTATAGAAAATTTTTATAAATTTGATTATTTCATCATCAAAACCAAAATGAAAGAAAAAGCGAGAGGCTAGAGGAAAAGATTTTCATCTTATATAGAGTAACAAAAAACTACCATCACAAATATGTTAGCCAGTCAACAAGAAAAAATGAAATTAAACAGAAAAATTGTAAACCACTATAAAGAAGCAAAATAAAAACCCCATAAAGATATTAAGAGATATATCCCTTATATAGTTTATCAGAGACATCCAGATCTTAACAATGAGAAACTATTTTGTTAACTATGATATAGTCAAGAATTTCACACCAGTTATATTAAGCACAGGCAAATAGGGAAAAAATTGATACCCTAATTTCAGTTATTGGGAGTTTGAATTGATACAATCTTTTTAGAGGATAATTTAGCAATATCAGAATTCTAAAAATGCACATCCTTTTATGTAAGCACACTACTTACATAGCATAACTATGAGACTATATGCACATGTGACAAAGAGATTCTATAATAATGAAAAGTTAAGGTGAACTAAATGATCTATGGATTGTTCATGTGCACAAGAAGACATGTACAATAATGTTAGCTGCATCACTATTTGTAGTAGAAAATCTTAAAAACAACTTAAATGACAATAATGAAGGAATAGATAGATAAAGCGTGGTCTTACCATATGATAGATTACTATATAGCAGTTAATAGGAATAAAAACACATATTTATCAATGTGGATGGATATCAAATGATATTTCCATGATAAAAGCAAGTTGTAGAGTCATATAGAAAGAAACCAATTTTGTAACAGTTTTTAAGCTCACAAAATAATGCTGTATGTTATCAAAGAAAAATGTGGCAGGTGAATTAAAAGGATACACATTAAATATCTGAGAGTAGATGTCTATAGTGAAGGGGGAAGAATGGGGGTAGGGAATGAAAGTCAAAATTGGCCATAACTAAGGTGTATGAATAATCAAATCATGTTGATACATTTTTTTAGCTGAGTTCTTGAAGACAATGGCACCTCACTCCAGTACCCTTGCCTGGAAAATCCCATGGGCAGAGGAGCTTGGTAGGCTGCAGCCCATGGGGTTGCAAAGAGTCGGACATGACTGAGCAAATTCACTTTCACTTTTCACTTTCATGCATTGGAGAAGGAAATGGCGACCCGCTCCAGTACTCTTGCCTGGAGAATCCCAGCGACAGGGGAGCCTGGTGGGCTGCTGTCTATGGGGTCGCACAGAGTCGGACACGACTGAAGTGACTTAGCAGCAGCAGCAACACAATTTTAGAAAAACAAAACAAACAATTTTAGAAAAACAAAACAAACAAATGAACAAAACTGATATAACCATACCAGTACTTAGGTGAGAGTTAAAGGAAGTTAAAAAGACAAGTCAAAGAACCACGTGTACTGTGTTATAAGACATAAAACAAACCTACAAAATAAAACCCTCTTTACACATACATTCACATATACCCACACACACACAAATGCACAAAGTTTTGAAAAAGCTATTGGAAATATGTAAATAATAATGTGGGAAATTTTCATACATTATTCATAAAAATTTATAAATAGTATAGAATAAAAATAAAAAGCAGAGACATTACTTTGCCAAAGGTCCATCTAGTCAAGGCTATGGTTTTTCCAGTAGTCGTGTATGGACGTGAGAGTTGGACTATAAAGAAAGCCGAGCGCCAAAGAATTGATGCTTTTGAACTGTGGTGTTGGAGAAGACTCTTGAGAGTCCCTTGGACTCCAACCAGTCCATCCTAAAGGAGATCAGTCTTGGGTGTTCATTGGAAGGACTGATGTTGAAGCTGAAACTCCAATACTTTGGCCACCTGATGCGAAGAGCTGACTCATTTGAAAAGACCCTGATGCTAGGAAAGATTGAGGGCGGGAGAAGGGGATGGCAGAGGATGAGATGGCTAGATGGCATCACTGACTCAATGGACATGAGTTTGGGTAAACTCTGGGAGTTGGTGATGGACAGTGAGGCCTGGCGTGGTGTGGTTCATGGGGTTGCAAAGAGTCAGACATGACTGAGCGACTGAACTGAACTGAACCAAAAGATAAATTCAGCTAGAAACTCCAGAAAAAATAAAAAAGCAGCAAGAAAGGAAACCTAATGATTACAGCTTCTGCAATGAACAGTGTTTTCACAATAACAATAATGTAAAGAGGGAATTTTTTTTTTTTTTTTGCTCTCTTCCTCTCATTCTACACAGGTGTGTGTGAATGATGTATATATGTTACATATGTGAGTATTTAATTTTTGCAAGGATTTTATGCCCTTCATGCCATAGTAATATGTTGTTCACTTAGGTATAAAATATAACTCTCAAGCAGATCATAGCCTTTATATCCTTGGTCATCTCTGTCTGTCTATCTGTCTCTCTTTGTCTCTGTCTCTCCCCAGTATATCTATATATTTTTCAGCTACATAGCAAGTCTTTAGAGCCTTCTTATGTAAGGAGTTAAAATGAGAGGAGATAAGACAATGCTATATTGAACAGTATTTGATTCTGTAATCATGATGCATTTATTGCCAACAGGAGAGTTTTAATTGATTTTTAGTTGTTCATAACCAACCTTTGGGTAACGCTTAGGAAACCTAGGAATAACCTTGATAATGAAAATTTTGAATTGAGCTGTGGAATTGTTAAATGGATTGGTTGCGGAGTTAATATCTTAATTCTATTTAAAAAACATAAAAAGGTGGTTGATGAAACAAAAACTCAAGGTGTTAGGGTATTATCTATAGTTATTGAACCTGTACCCCCTGCAATGGAAACATGGAATCCTAACCACTGGACCTCCAGGGAATTGCCTCCAGTAGGTGTTATTAATGTTATTATCTTGGTCTCAATGCTGCTGGGAGAAATTAGGAAAGATTTGATGCCCAGGCTTGGAGCAATGAATTAGAAGGAAAAGTGGAATCCCTAATTTCTCAATGAAGACGGTTAGCGATATCAGTCAGCCGAAGAAAGCTGGGTCCAGGAGAAAGGTGAATCATGATGTGGACTATAGAGGAGCTTCTCAAACATGTTGAGGGATGTGTGTGGTTATTTATAGCAAGGAGTTTGCTAGGGGCTTGAATCATAATTATGGGTATAATTATTTGGGTATAAAGAGGATGAATGACCAAGTTTTAAATATGGGTTTCAAATAGATTGGCTATCAACCCAATTTTTCACCAATCCTTCTCCCTTTTGGGGAGTATTTTCCTAGAAAAATTATTCCCTTATTTTACAGAAAGTCGCTATCCTCTGTAAACGAATTTCCTGGACAGAATTCATTACCTGGCCAGTGGGAGGAAGGCTTCTTATATAAGACAGTCTCCTTGTCCACTTAGGTATTGATTTGATTTAAAACAAAAACAAAAAAACCCTCCACCATTTGTGTGCAGTTGTGCCTGTTCATGTTCAGTGAAAAATTAGCAAGACGGAGACAGAAATTCTCCTTCCGTAGTGCCTGCCACTTCACTACATGTAACTGGGCTCCTAATAAAAAGATTCATGTATTGGTGATATTCTTCTAAGGGACCTTTCTAGGGCAATTTTGGAGCTGGAGGTGTAGATACTCTGGTCAAATATGAAACAGAACTTTTAAATTCTGGACAAGACTATCTGAGATATCAATGTATTTCTTGATTCCTAGGGACTTTATGAATGGAATGGACTGAAACATGTTTTTTATGGTTTAGTTATTCATCTATGTGAAGGAAGAGTACAAAATCAGGTACGCTTTCAAGATCCTTTTCTAGTTCTGCGTTTTTACATATTTAAAATTCAAGAGCACAATTAAATTTTAAGCTTTCCATTTTATTTTGCCCCCAAGGCACATAAATAGAGCATGGGAATGGTAAATGGAAAGAAAAATTATAAGCTTGAGTTTTAACTCCTTTTTCCTTAAAATAACAAAGCTATGATTTGCTATATATTCTGTATAGCTTTGGAAGAGCATTTGTCCTCCATTTATTCCTAAGAATTATTATCTTTGGGAGAAAGGCAAGGGAAGGGTGTTTATAAATAAAATTTTATTCAAGACTGGCAGCCCTTGTAAATAGACAACAAATGAGAACTGACTGTATGGCACAGGGAACTACTCAGTGCCCCGTAGTGACTTAATGGGAAGGAAATCTAAAAAAGGGGATGTGTGCATACGTGTGGCTGATTGGCTTTTTGATGTACAGCACAAATTAACAAACACTGTAAAGCAGCTATACTCCAATTTAAAACAAGAGGGTTGGCACCATCGATGTTCTAGGAAATAATAATAGGGCAATAACTCCTTATTGCCAAATTCAGATTTAAATTGAAGAAAGTACGGAAAACCACTAGACCATTCAGGTATGACCTAAATCATGCCCTAATGATTATACAGTGGAAGTGACAAATAGATTCAAGGGATTAGATCTGATAGACAGTGTGCCTGAAGAACTATGGACAGAGGTTTGTGACATTGTACAAGAGGCAGGGATCAAGACCATCCCCAAGGAAAAGAAATGCAAAAAGGCAAAATGGTTGTCTGAGGAGGCCTTACAAATAGCTGTGAAAAGAAGAGAAGCAAAAGGCGTGCTGTTCTCCATAGTGGCTGTGTCAGTTTGCATTCCCACCAGCAGTATAGGTGGGCTCCCTTTTCTCCACACCCTCCCCAGCATTTATTCTTTGTAGACTTTTTGGTGACGGCCATTCTGACCAGTGTGAAATGATACTTCATGGTGGTTTTGTTTTGCATTTCTCTAATAATGAGCGATATTGAGCATCGTGTAATACCTGAAATGACTTTTATTTCTTGACCAAGTTCTGACTGACATACTGGATAACATGGTTCAAAACTTCTAGAGCACTTCTTCTTGCTAAGTGACTGGGGTCCATATCATAGATCACAGATGACCTCATTATCAGAAGATCAAATAAAGAAGATGGGGCTTCAGAGAATTATACAGGCATATAAATGCCTTGTTTCTCCTTTGCCTGAAATGGAGCAAAATTAACCAGATGAAATTAAACCCATGAAAACATCTTTTATATGGGTTCCTCTGGGTCATAGGGTGAACTTGCCTCCTTCTCTCTGTTATCTAATAATGGCATTCTCCCTTCCCCCGCCCTGCTATCTCTTCTATTTCTTAAATGACTTCATCTGTAAGGATAAAAAATTTTATGCAGTGGAAACAATATCAACTTTTGAAATTGGAGCATAAGATTAATGGGCATGATTTGAAAAACAGAAATTGCAATATTAATGATGATGAAAAACTGTTGAAATGAGTCAGGAAGAAAATAGCGTCTGAGGAGGCCTTCCAAATAGCTGTGAAAAGAGTAGTGAAAAGCAAAGGAGAAAAGGAAAGATATACCCATTTGAATGCAGAGTTCCAAAGAATAGTAAGGAGAGATAAGAAAGCCTTCCTCAGTGATCAGTGCAAAAAAATAGAGGAAAATAATAGAATGGGAAAGACTAGAGATCTCTTCAAGAAAATTAGAGATACCAAGGGAACAAACATTTCATGCAAAGATGAGCACAATAAAGGACAGAAATGGTATGGACCTAACAGAAGCAGAAGATATTAAGAAGAGGTGGCAAGAATACACAGAAGAACTGTACAAAAAAGATCTTCACGACCCAGATAATCACAATGGTGTGATCACTCACCTAGAGCCAGACATCCTGGAATGTGAAGTCAAGTGGGCCTTAGAAAGCATCACTATGAACAAAGCTAGTGGAGGTGATGGAATTCCAGTTGAGCTATTTCAAATCCTGAAAGATGATGCTGTGAAAGTGTTGCACTCAATATGCCAGAAAATTTGGAAAACTCAGCAGTGGCCATGGAAAAGGTCAGTTTTTATTCCAATCCCAAAGAAAGGCAATGCCAAAGAATGCTCAAACTACCGCACAATTGCACTCATCTCACACACTAGTAAAGTGATGCTCAAAATTCTCCAAGCCAGGCTTCAGCAATACATGAACCATGAACTTCCAGATGTTTTTCCAGATGCTGGTTTTAGAAAAGGCAGAGGAACCAGAGATCAAATTGCCAACATCCGCTGGATCATGGAAAAAGCAAGAGAGTTCCAGAAAAACATCTATTTCTGCTTTATTGACTATGCCAAAGCATTTGACTGGGTGGATCGCAATAAACTGTGGAAAATTCTGAAAGAGATGGGAATATCAGACCACCTGACCTGCCTCTTGAGAAAACTGTATGCAGGTCAGGAAGCAACAGTTAGAACTGGACATGGAACAACAGACTGGTTCCAAATAGGAAAAGGAGTACGTCACAGCTGTATATTGTCACCCTGCTTATTTAACTTCTATGCAGAGTACATCATGAGAAAAGCTGGGCTGGAAAAAGCACAAGCTGGAATCAAGATTGCCAGGAGAAATATCAGTAACCTCAGATATGCAGATGACACCACAGAGCCTCTTGATGAAAGTGAAAGAGGATAGTGAAAAAGTTGGCTTAAAGCTCAACATTCAGAAAATGAAGATCATGGCATCCGGTCCCATCACTTCATTGCAAATAGATGGGGAAACAGTGGAAACAGTGGCAGACTTTATTTTTTTTGGCTCCAAAATCACTGCAGATGGTGATTGCAGCCATGAAATTAAAAGATGCTTACTCCTTGGAAGGAAAGTTATGACCAACCTAGACAGCATATTCAACAACAGAGACATTACTTTGCCAACAAAGTTCTGTCAAGTCAAGGCTATGGTTTTTCCAGTAGTCGTGTATGGATGTGAGAGTTGGACTGTGAAGAAAGCTGAGCACCGAAGAATTGATGCTTTTGAACTGTGGTGTTGGAGAAGACTCTTGAGAGTCCCTTGGACGGCAAGGAGATCCAACCAGTCCTTCCTAAAGGAGATCAGTCCTGAGTGTTCATTGGAAAGACAGATGTTGAAGCTGAAACTCCAATACTTTGGCCACCTGATGCGAAGAGCTGACTCATTTGAAAAGACCCTGATGCTGGGAAAGATTGAGGGCAGGAGGAGAAGGGTATGACAGAGGATGAGATGGTTGGATGGCATCACCAACTCAACAGACATGAGTTTGGGTACACCCCAGGAGTTGGTGATGGACAGGGAGGCCTGGCATGCTGCAGTCCATGGGATCACAAAGAGTCGGACACAACTGAGCGACTAAACTGAACTGTTCAGAATTTATCATGTACTGTGTCAGGCACTGCTGGTGATATAATAATTAAAAAGCTGATCTGCTCGTAAGAAGCTGGATGAGAGAAGCTGGATGGATTTGACTGTAGTGAACAACAATGACTGAAACATAAAAAGATCGATCCTTTTCCAGAAAAGAAGTCTAGGGGAGATAAGCCAGGGTTGGACTAGTGGTTTCAGTCTGGATTCTGGCCTCCTTCTATCTTTCTCTTTCATCATCCTTAACTGGTGGTGTCCATAATGAAGGTCACTGCATGATCCAGGATGGCTTTCTCTTTTTTTAACTTTGTATTGGAGTATAGTCGATTAACAATGTTGTGATAGTTTCAGGTGGACGGCAAAGGGATTCAGCCACACATATACATGTATCCATTCTCCCCCAGACTCCCTTCCCATCCAGATTGCCACATAACATTTAACAGAGTTCTCTGTGTTATACAGTAGGTTCTTGTTGGTTGTCCATTTTAAATATAACAGTGTGTACATGTCCATCCCAAACTCCCTAACTATCCCTTCTCCCAGCAACTGTAAGTTCCTCCTCTGGTCTGGGAGTCTGCTTTTGATTTGTAAATAAGTTCATTTGTATCATTTATTTTTAGATTCCACATATAAGAGATGTTATACAATATTTCTCCTTCTCTGTCTGACTTAACTTCACTCAGTACGACAATCTCTAGGTCGTTCCATATCGCTGCAAATTACATTATTCAAGATGGCTTTCTTAGCTCTAGCCATTCCCTCTTCACCCCAGGCCGCAGGAAGGTGGAAGGAGGAAAGGACAAAATGTTCAGCCTCCCATCTGAATTTGTTCTCCTTTATCTGTCTTCCTGTAAGTTCCAGAAAACTTTTCTCTTAATATCTCATTCATCAGAATTTAGTCACATGACCATACTTTACCATGTAAAGGGAGGCTGGAGAGGGTAATTTCTTAAAAAAAAAAAAAAATATATATATATATATATTTTTTTTTTTGGAAGTGCTAGGTCTTCATTGCTGCGTGAGGGCTTTCTCTAGTTGTGCAGAGAAGGGGCTATTCTCTAGTTATGGTACATGGGTTTCTCATTGTGGTGGCTTCTCTTGCTGAGGAGCACAGGCTCTAGAGTGCGTGGGCTTCAGTAGTTGTGGCTCACAGGCTGAGCTGCCCTGTGGTATGTCTTCCCAGATCAGGACTGGAACCTGTGTCCCCTGCATTGCCAGGTGGATTCTTAACCACTGGACTGCCAGGAAAGCCCCGGAGAGACCAATTTCTACTAGAAAGTTCTACTCTAATAGAGGGTGGCAGTGTACCTCTATTACTGAAAAGTGGGGTATTGAATGGATATTGGGTGGCAATTGACAATTTCTGCTGTAGGAAGTTAAAATCTACTTGGGGAAATAAGAACCTGTAGGCTTGAAAAGACAATGAATAGTCTGTTGGGAAGGACCAAGCCATGGGTTGCCAAAATTTGGAGGAGGAAGAGTAGGTGTCAAGGCTTCTTGGAAAGACTGAGATTTGAACTCCCCTTTGAATATAAGAAGGATTCAATAGGCACAAAAGCTTGGGAGGGCACCCCAGCAGGAGGCATTGACCTGAGCAGAAGCCCAGAAGCTGGACAATGCAGATCAGCCTGGGGCAGGAGCAACAGAGACCAAACGTTAAGCTTCCATGTAATGGAGTCTTTGGCTGAAAAAGGAAGGAATAGGACTGATTTTTTTTTAATTCCTTAAGGCAAAAGTTCCAAGACCACTTAGCCAGGACAAAACATGACTACTGAATTGACAATCCTGTATGCCATAAACAACTCATGCCAGCAGAAACAATTGCATTATTTCCTCCAATGAGTTCCCCTAGTTTTTGGATTGTCCAAAATAACACATGGAGTGTAACCAGTGAATGAATATATCACAGCAGCAATCAAAAGAAACACATAGGATGCCTGAGACCATAGCCAAAGGCTAATATTCATTAAATAGGGGAAGGAAAAAACCCGACAAATAGAAGGTTCTGAGTCTCTTTCCTAAATATTAATTATTTCACAATTCTCCTCTACTCCAAACAGACCTTAAACCGCCTCTTCTTAATATGCTCCCATAAAGGATTATAAACTAGAAAGGAGGTTGGTTTAAACAAAAGTAATCAGAAAGTAAGCAATCTTCTTCTTTCTCTCTGGCTCGAAGCTTGTTTTGTCTGTTAAAGAATTTTTCTCTTCAGCGCACAGACCTCAAGGTCAAACAGAGGTCACTCTTCTGCTTTTTGAGGTATGGGCGCTTTCATGTTATTTGCTCATTTTTATTGCTGAGAATAACCATCCATTTGCCCACATAACCAAGGCCTCCCCAACACAAAGACTCGAGAGTAGGCTCTGGCAGGGGGTTAATCCCATTCAACACAAAGCAAACAACTTCAAATCTCATTAAATGTTGGACTTTAGAGCAAGAATACAAATATTTCCAATTTAGAAAAGGAAGATAGAAATGTGACACAGAAGTATTCTAATCATTTAGTAGAGTAAATCGTACCAACATGATCCTAAAACTGTCAACTTGGTGGAAAAGAGAATAAAACTCCATTAATAATACAACAGTAATGCTTACTTTTTCACATCAGGAAAATTCCATTATAACAAACAGCCCGAGGCTTTTAAATTGCTTTTGTTCTAGATCAGTGGAATATTGTTATGAAGAATATATTGCTAGTGATGATAGTTTAGATCTGAGGATGAAACCTAGCTGATTTTTATAGTATGAACCAGCGGAGATGGTGGTGGTTACACACGGGACTGTGTGTGAATAATCTCCTTTGTGCAAATTTTTAAAAGGTAAACCCTTGGGACTTCCCTGGTGGCCCAGTAGTTAAGACTCAGCCCTTCCAATGTACCGGGCGTGGGATAGATCTCTGGTCGAGGAACTAAGATCCCGCATGCCCTGAGTCATGGTCACAAATAAATAAATAAAAAGTAGACCCTTCACATGGGCACACAGCTTAGTGAAGAGACTGCTGGCTGGAACTCAACTCCATTTGCTCCTTCAGCTAGGGCACAGCTAAACAACCCCCTACAGAGGTCCTAGTGGCACAAGATTGTTCTTTTAAGACCTATTTATAATGTGATCCTCTGAAATTATTTTCCTTAAGTCTACTCTGGGATAGACCTCACTATATACTTCCTTTTTAGTTATAAGATCCTCTCTGATATAATTTCCCATTTAAAGATTTGGACCAATGTTTTTTTTTTTCCCCACTGGTTTTGGAAGTGTTTTAGATTCATCATCCTACAGGGGTCTTGTAATTCTCCCAGTTACCAACCGTGGTATCTTGGGGTAAGTTAGGATATTTTTTTCACTCTCTTAGCCTAACTTTCCTTATCGAGGAACCATTAGTTCACTGGTTCTCAATAAACATTTTGGAAGGTCCTTTTTCAATACCAAAATGAAATTCATAGGTAATATGATCATTCTACACTGAGCAGTTTTAAATAATTATAATACTTACATACAAAGGAGAAAGAAAAGAAGAGCTGTTTATCATAAAGCTATATAAAATGCGTAGGCTTAACTATAATACAAAATATAATAAAGTTGTCAGATGCTGAATAAAACAAAGTTAGAATCTTCTCTCAGTTTAAACTGTAGTCTACATTCCTGGAAAAGTCAATGTAAACCCACGACAGTACACTTTGTGATTATGTGGAAAACAGAGTTAGGTGCTAGGTTTGATCATTGGAACAGGCTTTCCACCCGTATAAATGGGCTTTTGAAAGTGGTTTGGAGTGTCCATGGAAATTGTTTGTTGGGTGGGACTGTGTCATATGTGGAAGGAGGTATAGCACCCCTGGTCCTAATCTACTAATGCCAGTAATACCAGTCTCCTAATCAGTGTGATAATAAAAAATCCCCCCAGATAGGGATTTTCTTCTCTCATTGACAATCACTGGGGTAGTTAGTCTTGAGTCCAAGAAGGCTGAAAAAACTCGGGACCAGAAAAGTCCTTCCTTGATGAAGAGGAGAACTACAACTCCACTTTCCCTCAGCCTCTCCTAGGGACTCCAGATCTAGGGGGAAGGAAACACAGCTGATGTGACAATCAGCCAGGACCAGCCCTGGAAAGGACCTTAAGGATGGCAAATGATACCTCTACCTTCTCACTCCATCTTCTCCCATCTGGCAGGGATTTCCACTTTTTCTTCCCTGTCAAGCTAGTATACTCTTTCAGAAGCATACATGAGGACTTCCCTTGTGGTTAGGAATCTGTCTGCCAAGGTAGGGGACATGGGTTTGATCCCTAGTCCAGGAAGATCCTACATGCCACTGGGCAACTGAGCCCAAGTGTCACAATTACTGAGCTTACGTGCTGCAACTGCTGAAGACTGTGGGTCCTAGAGCTCGTCCTCTGCAATAAGAGAACTCACTGCAAAGAGAAGCCTGCGCACTGCAACAGAGAATGGCCCCTGCTCGCCACAGCTAGAGAAAGCCTGCAAGAAGCAACTAGACCCAGTGCAGCCAAAAGTTAATTTTTAAAAAAAGTACAGATGATGTTAGGGATTTATTATCTTTCATGTAAATATGTGTTAATTGTACATCTCTCAAATCCAAATGGCTTGTGAGAATATGAAAAGGTGCTGAACCTCGCTAGAAATTAAGGTAGTGAGAAATTTATAATAAAAATGAAATATTATTTCATACTCATCAGGTTGGCAAAAATCTAAAACTTCAACGGTAGCAAATGTTGGAAAAGGGTATTGAAATTGGTACAGCCACTTTGGGGAGCAATTTATCTATTAAGATTGGAAATGCTCTGATTCCTACATCCCACAAAATCGACTCTTTGGTCTGTACCTTAGAGAAACAATTTGATTGCACCAGAAGATATATTAGTTTGTGGCAGCATTACTTTTAATAGTGAAAAACTAAATCAACTGGAGACATTTAAATGTCATTAATAGAAGATCAGATTCATATATCATAAGGTATTCATAGAAGGGAATATTATATAGCAATTACAATGATGAATCACAGCTTTGGGTCTGCACAGTGATAAATCTTAAAAACAATTCAGAAAAGCTAATTGCAGGGTATGTAGAGTGTGACACCATTTAAATAGTTTTAAAACCTGCAAAATAGTGCCATATATTGTTTACAGATACATGAATGTGCAGTTAAAGCATAAAACATGTACAAGAATGATTAATGATTCATGATCTTGGTTATTTCTGAAGAAATAGAAAGAAGAATGAGATTGGAAAGAGGACATGCAGAAAGCTCTCAGTTGAATCTGCAATGCTTTTGTTCTCCAAAAAAATATCTGAAGGAAATGTGGCCAACTGTTAAGATTTAATTTGCTATAGATAGTGCTGGATATACTGGATACTCATTATATCTTTTATATATTTTGATGAGAAATATGCCATAATAAAAATAATGTTAACAAGTGATGCATCTCTAGGGGTGTTTGTATTCTTGATTTAGCAAATTCTTCCTGACCTTCTGGGACAGAGAACTCAATAATGAACAAGATACACCCCACCCCCCGCAATAGTACATTGTGGTTCTCTAACTTTATTGTACGTCAGAATCATCTGGAAGGCTTGTTAAAACACACACTGCTGGGCCCACCAGGATTTCTGATTCAGTAGGTCTGGGATGGGCCTTGAGAATTTGCATTTCTAGCAAGTTCCCAGATGATGTTGCGGGTTTGGGGACCTCATGTCTCCTGACATTGTTTGAATACTATCGCGAGAGGACTTTATTCCTACTATAAGAATTCCAAGAAGTGACGGGAGAAGTATTTTCTGGACCACATGCTTGGCCAAGTCTCTAAAGGCCCAGTTATGCTACCTGCTCTGGGTCACAAGTGATACATCATCTTCCTGGCTTCTCAAGAAATGTCACTGCATCCCTGTAACCCCATCTTACTTGTGGCTGTGTATATTTCAATTTATTCCATTAAAATTTTGGCTCCTCTATACATCCTATTTGGTGTACACCTTATACAAAATATCAGTAGTAGTTACTCTCCAATATTGGAATTATGGTTAATTTTTAAATCTTTTTGCTTATCTGCATCATCTAACATTTCCATAATGAACATTTCCATCAAGGACAAGTATTAATTACATAATAATGATATTAAAATAAAATAAATATATATCAAACTGTGTTAGGCTCTGTGATGTGGGTGGAGCTTCTAAGAAGTAAAATGGATATAGACTTGCCTTCAAGAGATTTATGATCTTGTTCACACATACACTGGAAAAACATTTCATAATAAGACAAGGTATTCAGGAAACAGTGTTCACTGAGAACTAAAAGTACAGTTGGAAAGTACTTTGGAAGAAAAAAATGACTAGGTTGAGTGAACCTAGAAGAAGCGTTTGGGCCCAGCCTTGGATGATAAATGTGCCAGAGCCTAAGCGGAGGGCAAGGGAGGATTCAAGGGTCTTTGCAAATCCCCAGGGTAGGTACAGGTGCTCAGTGAACACTATGAAGAATTGAACATTTACTGAATTCATACAGAAACTGCACTCTGGCACGAGTACACATCCAGCCACATCATAGTGGCTCATACCCAGGACACATAGACTGAAACCAAAATTAATTTCATTGTGGGTTCATGACAAGTCAGGTATGGAAGGAAATGTCTTTGCTTCTTTTACATGAGTTCTGCCTTGATGACTACATCCCTAAAGTGCATCTGTGAATTTGTAAAGAAAGACCCGTATGGACTGGACACACCTCTTCCTGGGTGTGTTCTCCTCCCCTTTTGCTCGAATTAAGATTGAGGAGTTCATCGTGGATTATTGTTCTTCTGGTTTCTCTGTTCAAAACCATACTTACCCGAAAGGAGTGTCTCTTCACTTTGTATATTTGGGTTGTTTATATTTTTCTCTGTGTTAAAAAAGCCTGCACCACATCTACTTTATCCATTCATCTGTTGTTGGACATTTAGCTTGTTTCCATGTCCTGGCTATTGTAAACAGCGCTGCAGTGACAACTGGGGTGCAGACAGACAGCTACTGGGAATCTGCTGTACAGTACAGGGAACTCAATTCAGTGCTCTGTGATGACCTAGAGCATGGGAGTGGGGAGAAGTTCCAAAAGAGAAGGGATATATGGATATCATACATATATCACAATGCATATATCACTCTGTTGTACATCATAAACTAACCCAACATTGTTACACAATTATACTCCAGTAAAAATAAAGTCTTCCCAGGTGGTACAGTGGTAAAGAATCCACCTGACAATATAGGAGGCACAGGAGATGCAGGTTTGATTCCTGGGTGGGAAAGATCCCCTGGGAGTAGGAAACTGCAACCCACTCCAGTATTCTTGCCTGGAAAATGCCATGTACATTGGAGCCTAGTGAGCTGGCATCCAAGGGGTTGCAAAGAGCTGGACACAACTGAGCACACACACACAAACACAAAAATAAAATAAAACAGACCAAACAAAAAGCCTGAAGGCATCTACTTTTGGACAAGATAAAACAACAGGATCCAGATTTATCCTTCTGCCTTCAACAACTACAAAAGCAGATTAAAATATATGAAAAAATAGGTGCTGGGGTACAAGGAGGGCCTGGATGGGGGAGGCACATGAGGAAACTTTTGAGGGTGATGAATACATTCACTATCTTGATTATACTGATGCTTTTATAAAACGTAGATTGTATACTTTAAATACAAGTTTATGTCAATTTTATCTAAATAAAACTGTTTAAAAATTACTGGAAAGAAAAAAAAAAAAAACCCAGCTTGAAAGCACAGGTCCATAAAACAAACAAACAAACAAAACAGTAAAACCTCCTATGCTATTCCTTGGGTAGTTTCCCTTTCTTTTAGCAAATTTTAAAAATTACTGTTAAGCAGAGGTGAAAAATACTCCTATGCTATTTAATTGAATAATCTCCCCTCTTTTTATAAGATCTGTTAAGCACTGGGATGCTAATAAAGTTAAAGCTCCTGGACCTTCACTTGTAGAGTTCTTTCCAAAGTTCTATAGCTAATTTTCTGTTTGTAATTGTGTTTTCTTTTTTTTAAAGGCCCCAAATTGTATTGTATTATATAAGATTCAGGCTCCATGAAACCTGGAGGCAACCCTAACTTTTTTTTCCCCCACACCGTACAGCTTGTGAGATCTTAGTTCCTCCACCAGGGACTGAATCTGCCCCCGGGGCAGAGTACAGAGTCCTAACAACTGGGCAGACAGGGAATTCCCCAACCCTACTTTAAAAAAAAAGAAAAAAGATTTTATTATAGAGCAACATCCAGACTCCAGATCCAGCTGCCGAAGAGACCATGTTATGACCGTGTTATGCTGCGGGTACTTGTGGGCACAGCAGGCATCCATGGCTTCCCTCCCTTCAATTGGAGTGGGGATGGTAGTGGTGGGCAGGGGCTTCTTAAGGGTCCCTCTTACCACTTGGGTCTGGAGGCAGTATGATCTTCACTTTGATGCCCAGCACACCCTGTCTGAGCAGCGTATGGAGCCAGGTGGTGTCTGCGTAGGACTTAACAGGGTCTCCACTGTGGATCATCAGTCCATCCGTAACTTCATGGATTTAACCCTCTGTCCTCAGTTTCCCAGGCACTACAACCTAGCAGCCTTGGCCCCACTCTTCATGATGACCCATAGCACACTCCAACAAGCCCTCCTAGAAGTGTGCGCTGCAGACTCTGCCAGGGCAATGGCTCATGGAGCTCTCCTGTCTGCCTTTCCCCTGTAAAGTTCTACATGGCCCTCAGGGAAGCGAAATCTCTTCTGAAGCACAGCAGTTAATTCCTGAATCCGCAGGCCCTTCTCACCAATAACACTTCTGTGTCCAGGGAACCACGATGATGATTTCTGTCCTTGTTGGTTGAAGTCGGACTTCAACAGGGGCATCATCTTTGACCAGTACCCAAGTGAGAGGCTTGTTCAGTTCAGCCTTGAGGACGCCATCAGAGACCTCTTGGACACTGGCACCGCCATCTTGCCACCCGGCGCCATCTTAAGGAATGGCCCAATGCTGCTGTTAAATGACCTAAGGAGTGTGATGTGAGGAAATTGGTCCCATTGCTATTGCAGACAGAACACAAAAACACAAAGAACTTTAGGACTATGGTGGTCTAGAGTACCATTCTCTCCTGGGATAAGCCTCTGTGAACTTGCCAACAGCCGCTGAGGAGCTGTGAATAATACTTCAGACTTCTTCACTTGCTTTCTCATCAACTGCTCGATCTAGAGGGACCCAAGTGTGACGGAGAAAAAGTGACCCAATAAATGTAATTCGGCTTCAGCAGCTTCAGAATGCGTTTCCTGCCACCCTCAACGGCACTCCAGAATTGAGCAAGCAAAGTAGGCTTTGCCTTGGGTGCTCTTTGTGAATTTGCATTGGAGAATTTCAGTTCCAACCCCTTCAGAGTGGGTGTCCTGAAATGATCATGGAAATAGGATCTTTTACTACATTTTGGGCCACATTTCACACTGTTCCTTAGTAAAATATCCCTGCTCTCCCTCTCTGTGAACCACGCCCCACTTTTCCCTTAGTACAAGTTTGGTGCCTTCTTCCTGGAATTGCCTTTGGATATCTATCTAGTGCTGAGTGAAATCGTCTTCCCTCAACCCGAGCACGTAAGATATGACTGTTCTTGAAGCTTTTAGGAGTTTAGACCCCAACTCCTATAACCACGTGATCTTGCTGCTGCTGCTGCTAAGTTGCTTCACTTGTGTCCGACTCTGTGCGACCCCATAGACGGCAGCCCACCAGGCTCCCCTGTCCCTGGGATTCTCCAGGCAAGAACACTGGAGTGGGTTGCCATTTCCTTCTCCAATGCATGAAAGTGAAAAGTGAAAGTGAAGTTGCTCAGTCGTGTTCGACTCATAGCGACCCCATGGGCTGCAGCCTACCAGGCTCCTCTGTCCATGGGATTTTCCAGGCAAGAATACTGGAGTGGGATGCCATCGGGTAAGTGATCATTTTTCCGAGCAGAGAGTCCCCAAATAATAATTCATTTTCCACACTCATATGTGTTAATTCTATAATTAAAATATTTTATGATGTCTATAACAATTCCTACTGATGGCCCAGAGTTGGCATGAAACTTAACTGAGATAATATATGTAAATATCTTTCATAAGCTAAAAATGCTGTACAAACATAAGGTACTGGTACAGATGATGTTTCAAATATTTAATGACCGGTAGGCACTGGCCTTGACCAATCAGAATAGTCTTCAATCACAGCACTGGAGCTCAGTCCGGTAGGTTTCCTAATGGGCCAAATATTAACTCTTTAGTCAGTAAATTAAAGGAAGGTTTGCTGTTTCCTGAAGGAGAATAGTGGTCTAATGGAAGGCAACTCGGGGAGGTAGCAACTATATTCTTTTTCAGATTCTTTTCCCTTATAGGTTATTACAAGATACTGAATATAGTTCCCTGTGCTATTGAGTAGGTCCTTGTTGGTTATCTATTTTATGTATAGTAGTGTATATATGTTAATGCCAACCTCCTAATTCATTCCTCCTCCCTTTCCTTTTGGTGGCCATAAATTTGTTTTCTATGTCTGTGAGTCTCTTTCTGTTTTATAAATATGTTCATTTCTATCTTTTTTTGTTAAGATGCCACATATAAGCAATACCATATGATATTTGTCTTTCTCTGTCTTACTTACTTCACTTATGATAATCTCTAGGTTCATCCTTGTTGCTGCAAATGACATTATTTCATTCTTTCTTATGACTGAGTATTCCACATCTTCTTTATTCATTAATCTGACAATGGTTATCTAGGTGTTTCTGTGTCTTGGCTATTGTAAATAATGCTTCAATGAACATTGGGATGCATGCATTTTATAAAATATTTTTGAACAAAAATGAAACGCAACACATAAAATTTTGTGGAATGAAGTTAAATCAGCTCTTAAAGGGAAATTTATAGCATTATAAATTAGCTTATATTAGAAGAAAGGTCTTAAATCAACAGACTAAGCATCCATCTTAAGAAACCAAGAAAAGCAAAGTAAGCCAAATGAAGGTGGAAGGAAGGAAATAATAAAGCGAGAAAAAAAAAGCCACTTAAAACTGAAAAATAATAAAATCAGTAAAATCAAAAGCTGGTTCTTTGAAAAGATCAATGAAATCAAAGTACTATTAATAACAATTAAAAAATAGAAAAGACACAAATTACTGATGTCATTAAAGACCTCAGAGATGTTAAAAAAAAAGTACTCTAAATAACCCTATGTATATAAATTCAATAACTTAGATGAAATGGACCAATTCCTTAAAAGCCACAAAACTCCAAAACTCACCCAAAGAAGAAATAGGTAACATATGTATTAAAGAAATGGAATCCACAGGTTAAAAACCTTAAAAACAAACAAACTTCCAGGCCCAATGGCTTCACTGGTAAGTTCTATCAAACTTTAAAAAAACAAATAGCACTATTTCTATACAATCTCTTCCAGCAAACAGAAGGGAAGGGAAAGGAACACTTCCCAACCCATTTTATGAGGCTAGAATTGCCTTGATACCAAAAAAACTAGACAAAGACAGTACAAGAAGAGAAAATTATAGACCACTATCCCTCATGAACAGTACACAAAAATCGTGAAACAGCAACAACAACAAAAAACTAGAAAATCAAATCTAGCAATATATAAAAAGACTACTACTCCATGACCAAGTGGGATTTATCCTAGACATGCATGACTGGCTCCAAATATAAAAATCAATCAGTGTAATTCACCATATTAAAAAACTAAAGAGGAAAAATGACTTGAGTATATCCAACAATGCAGAAAAAGCATTTGAAGTCATCCAGCATCCATTCATGATAAAAACTCTCAGCGATATAGAAATAGAAGGAAATTTCCTTAATTTGATAAAGGCCATCTACAAAATACCTACAGTTAATGTAATGTTTAATGGTGAAATACTGAATGCTTTCCCCTAATATCAGGAACAAAGCAAAGATGTCCTTTCATCACTCCTATTCAGTGTAATACAGGAAGTCCTAGTCAGTGCAGTAAGTCAGAGAAAGTAGCAATAAAAGGCATACAAAAGCATATGAAAGAAAATATGGCCTTTCTGGCAGTGACGACCTCCCCATGAGAACGTGACTTTCGCAAAGGATCACCTTCATCCCTCTCCAGAAGTGGAAAAGAGGAAACACAGGAAGAAGTGCCTGATGCAGAGCTCCAATTTGTATTTCATGGATGTGAAATGCCCAGGATGCTTTAAAATCACCACTATCTTTAGCCATGCACAAATCATAGTTTGGCTGCTCTATTGTCCTCTGCCAGCCTATAGGAGGAAAAGCAAGGCTTACAGAAGGATGCTTCTTCAGATGGAAGCAGCACTTAAAATACCCTGTATCAGGATGAATGGGAAACCATCCCAATAAACACATTTTGGATACAGAAAAAATAAAGAATATTGTGTATTTGTAGATGACATGATTTTCTACATAGAAAATCCCAAGTAATTTACTAAAAACTCTTAGATTAACAAATGAAGGGACTCCCCTGGTGGTCCAGTGGCTAAGACTCTGAGCTCTCAATGCTGACGCCCTTGGTTTGATCCCTGGTGGGGGAACTAGATCCCACATGCCACAAAAGACCCTGTGCAGCCAAATAAATAAATAAAAATAAATATTTTTTTAAAAAATGAAGTTAGCACAACTATAAGAGATAAGGCTAATTCACAAAACGATTATATTTCTATATGTTTAAACAATTCAGAAATCAAAATTCAAAATATATTTCATTTAAAAAATTTAAAAGAGAAATACTTAAATATAAATTTAACAAAACTTGTTCAGGATCTGCATGCTGACAACTATAAACACTAAAGAAAGATATCAAAGGACATAAATAAATGGAGAAACATACTGGATTCATGGATTGGAAGATCCAATTTAGTTGAACATGCCAATTTTCTCCAAGAAATCAATAGATTTAATACAATTCCAATCAAAAGTCTAATCAAAAGTAAGATTTCTGCAGATATAGACAAGCTGGTTCTTACATTTATTTGGAAAGGGGAAGGGAGCAGAATAGGCAACACAATTTTGAAAAAGAAGGATCAAGTAGGAGAAATCAGTCTACCCAATTTTAAAACTTAGTATAAAGGAAGAATAATCAAGATTCTGTTCTAATAAGGTGGATGAAACTGGAGCCTATTATACAGAGTGAAGTAAGCCAGAAAGAAAAACACCAATACAGTACACTAATGCATATATATGGAATTTAGAAAGATGGTAACAATAACCCTGTGTACGAGACAGCAAAAGAGACACTGATGTATAGAACAGTCTTATGGACTCTGTTGGAGAGGGAGAGGATGGGAAGATTTGGGAGAATGGCATTGAAACATATATAATATCATGTATGAAACGAGTTGCCAGTCCAGGTTCGATGCACGATACTGGATGCTTGGGGCTGGTGCACTGGGACGACCCAGAGGGATGGTATGGGGAAGGAGGAGGGAGGAGGGTTCAGGATGGGGAACACATGTATACCTGTGGCGGATTCATTTAGATATTTGGCAAAACTAATACAATATTGTAAAGTTTAAAGATAAAATAACAAAAAGATGCTGTGGTGCGGGTGGAGGGATAGAGGCAGAGACCAATGGATCAGTCTGTATCAAACAACTGAGTCAGAAAATGTCAATTACTGACAAAGGTAAAACAGCAATTCAATGGTTAAAAGATAGTCTATTCAACATATGATGTTGGAATAACTGAACATCCAAATGCAAAAGTATGCCACAAGAAGCTAAAGTCAAAAAAATCTTGACCTCAATCTCACACTTCATTGAAAAATAGATCATAGATGTAAACTGTAAAACTATAAAACTTTCACAAGAAAATAGAGTAGAAATGTTCATGACTTGGGATCAGGGAGCTTTCTTAGACTTGATATCAAAAGCACAACCCAGAAAAGAAAAAAATGGACAAATTGGACTTTATTAAAATGAAAACCTTTTGCTTTGTGAAAGACATCAAGAGAATGGAAAGCTATAGATGTGGGGGGAAGTATTTTCAAATCATATACCCAACAAAGGACTTGTATCTAGAAAAACTCTCAAAACTCAATAGTAGGAAAGCAAACAACCCAACTAAAAACGAGAACATCTTGTTACAGTTTAATTCTTATAATCCTTAAAACAAAAGTTGTTTAGTTGCTAAGTCACATCTGACTCTTTGCTACTGCATGCACTGTGGCCTGCCAGGCCCCTCCATACCTGTCATTTATTGATGTATCTATTTTCGGCCGGTCTGGATCTTCATTGCCGTGTGCTGGCTTTGTCTATGTGGTGAGCTGGGGCCACCCTCCAGTTTCGGTGCTTGGGCTTCCTGTTGTGGTGGCTTCTCTTGTTGTGGAGCACGGGCTTTAGGGGCATGGACTTCAATAGTTGTGGCTTGAGGGCTCTAGAGCACAGATGAAGTAGCTATGCCACATGGGCTTAGCTGCTCAACAGCATATGGGATCTTCCTGGAACAGGGATCAAACCAGAGTCCCCTGCATTGCAAGGCAGATTCTTAACCACTGTACCACCAGGAAAGCCCCCAAAGATACCTATCTTGATAGGAAATGATGACCAATGCCTTTCGTTTGGTTTCAATGCCATTTTAAAATATAGTGCTTTCTGGATAATTTACATTACTATGAAGTGAAGTGAAGTCGCTCAGTCGTGTCCAACTCTTCACGACCCCATGGGCTGCAGCCTACCAAGCTCCTCCGCCCATGGGATTTTCCAGTCAAGAGTACTGGAGTGGGTTACCATTTCCTTCTCCAGGGGATATTCCCCACCCAGGGATTGAACCCAGGTCTCCTGCATTGTAGACACACACTTTACTGTCTGAGCCACCGGGGAAGTCTTTACATTACTGTAGGTGGGAACAAAAATAATTGAGGTTTAAAATTAATTCTGTTTAATATCAATATTACAGGAAAAGTATAAGTAAGCACTTTATTCACTTCAGTTTGATTTAAGTGATCAGCTCTTCTAGATCAGCCCCTTAAATATGAATTCCATATTCCTTCCACTGTGCTTTGCCCAGTTCCTGTGCATATCTTATCACAGAACCTTTCTTATTTTACAGTATTAACGTGTCTCCTGAGGGTAGTTTTTACTTTATTTCCAAGCCCTAGCATAGTAACTGGCAGGTAGTAACCAGTCAGTGTGTTTGCTGAATAATTAAAGACTTGTAAAGAAAAAGTAAAATTATTGATGAAATAATTAAATGGCAACAATAATTAAATGGCAACAACCAAAAATTCTGATAATATTACCATGCTTTTAGAATGGTCCCTGATGTGATACTGCTATATTTAAAATGGATAACTAACAAAGACCTACTGTATAGCACAGGGAACTCTGCTCAGGTAACTGGCAGCCTGGACAGGAGGTTGAAGGAGAATGGATACATGTATATATATGGCTCCACAGCCTTGCCATCAGTAGATACTGCCAGGCTTTTGTCGCTACTGATGTTTTTTTCATCCGATGAGCTATATAATAGGATCTCAGTGAAAAGTGAAAGTGAAAGTCACTCACTCATGTCCGACTCTTTGCAATCACAGTCCGTGGAGTTCTCCAGGCCAGAATACTGGAGTAGGCAGCCTTCCCCTTCTCCAGGGGATATTCCCAGCCCAGGGATCAGACCCACATCTCCTGTATTGCAGGTGGGTTCTTTACCAGCTGAGCCACAAGGGAAACCCAATATATATGGCTGAGTCCCTTCACTCTTCTCAACTCAATTCCAAAGGAGAAAATAAATATTAAGTCAATAAATAGATTTAAAAAAACAACAACAGCAAAAAAAACCCAAACCACACCTTCTATATGCAGGCTCAGCAACTCAAAGAGTAATTATCCTACTTATTGTTGGTTTAAAACTCAACATTCAAAAACCTAAAATCATGGCATCCGATCCCTTAAGACTCTTAAGAGTCTTCTCCAACACAACAATTCAAAAGCATCAGTTCTTCAGGGCTCAGAGTAATGTCTCTGCTTTTTAATATGCTGTCTAGGTTGGTCATAGCTTTTCTTCCAAGGAGCAAGAAACTTTTAATTTCATGGCTGCAGTCACTATCTGCAGTGATTTTGGAGCCCAAGAAAATAAAGTCTGTCACTGTTTCCCCACTTATTTGCCATGAAGTGATGGGATCGGGTTTGAGCAGGCTCCAGGAGTTGATGATGGACAGGGAAGCCTAGTGTGCTGCAGTCCATGGGGTCGCAAAGAGTCGGACACGACTGAGCAACTGAACTGAATTGAATTATCCTATACAATCATACAATCGTGCTTCAGGTTTTTAGAGCAACGGGTTGAACTGAAAAAGCTAGACAGGGGTGCTTTCTGATGTGAAATTGTTACCATTCAGAGGTTTACTGTGTTGTTTTTATTCTTTGACTTAATTTCATTTTCTATTTCAGGCTGGATTTATTGATAAGCACTCTGAGGCTATTTTTGTAAAAAAAGAAAGTGTGTATTAAGAGTTCACTGCTGCTGCTGGTGTTAAGTCGCTTCAGTCGTGTCCGACTCTGTGCGACCCCATAGATGGTAGCCCACCAGGCTCCCCCATCCCTGGGATTCTCCAGGCAAGGACACTGGAGTGGTTTGCCATTTCCTTCTCCAATGTATGAAAGTGAAGTCACGCAGTCGTGTCCGACTTTAGTGATCCCATGGACTGCAGCCTACCAGGCTCCTCCACCCATGGGATTTTCCAGGCAAGAGTACTGGAGTGGGTTGCCATTGCCTTCTCCATAAGAGTTCACAGTGGGTTACAAATGATGTTTTCTTTTTGCATCCTATTGTTTTTTTTAAAATTCTGTAGTGAACATGTATTACTTTATAAACCAATAACCTAAATACATTATAAGAACCAAAGTCAACTGCTAACTGGAGTATCTTCCACATAGAAAAATTTCTGGACCATGTTTTAATTTATAGGCAAGAATGGGCTTAGTTACTCTAGGTATGATATCTAGTGGTTGTAAAATGAGTGCTTCTAAAAGGGTTTCAGAGTTCCCTTAAAAGGTTGTGTAAACAATTTGGCAGTTCCTCAAAAAGTTAAACAGAATTGCCATATGACCCAGCAATTCCACTCCTATGTGTATACCCAAAAAAACTGAAAATAGGTGTTCAAATAAGTAGGGCTTCCCTGGTAGTTCAGCTGGTAAAGAATCCGCCTGCAGTGTAAGCGACCCTGGTTCAATTCCTGGGTTGGGAAGATGCCCTGGAGAAGGGATAGGCTACCCACTTCAGTATTCTTGGACGTCCCTTGTGGCTCAGCTGGTAAAGAATCCGCCTGCAATGCGGGAGACCTGGGTTCAAATAAGTACATATACACTCATGTTCACCACAGCATTATTTACAATTGCCAAAAGCTGGAAACACAACTCACATGTTATCAACTGATGAACTGATGAAAAAATATTAATACCGACATAAGGGGATATCACCCAGCCATAAGAAAGAATGAGTATTGACACATGCTACATCATGAATTTACCTTGAAAACATTGCTATGTGAAAGCAGGCAAACAGGAAAGGTCACGTTTTATATGATTCCATTTATATGAAATATCCAAAATAGGTAAACCTAAAGACAGAAGGCAGGTAAGTGGTTGCAAGGCCCTAGAGGAAGGGAAGGATGGGGAGTGACTGCTTAACATGTATTGTGTTTCCCTTTGGGGTGATGAAAATGTTTGGAACTACATAGATGTGTCACTGAACTATGTTCTTTAAAATGCTTAATTCTGTGTTCTGTGACTCTTACCTCAATTTTTAAAAAAGAGATGAAGTGTGTCCCTGCAGTCTTCTTCACATTTGCAGCAAAAATCTTTGTTTTTCAAGGAAATTATAAAGGATAAATTTAGTTTAGCCCGTATCTGAATAGTTAAGAACTCTGAGTGGCATGAGAATTAATCAGTGATATGCACTTTTTTGAAAGTGATCTGAATAGTCTAAAAATGTTCAGAGGAATTGAGTAGTCGGAATGGTTACAAATCAGCATAATGAACTCCCTTTGTATAGGCTATTCATGTGTGAAAAGAATCTCTTGAACCCTAACGGTCCTTGCAATTCTTGGGATCCAGTGCCTGTCAAAGGTACCTTTTTGTTGTGATGTTGGTTTAAGCGTGAGAGAAGTAAAGGTGAGGTGTTACCTACAAAATTCGACTTTGGGGCCTGGAATGTTTCTAAAAATTTTGAAATCTTAGGCTTCTCTCTTCACTTAACGATGGTTCTTTCAAACATCTGATTTTTTAAAAAAAATTCTTGGACTACCTCGTTTTTCCTTTGAAAGTACGTAAGACCCTCTTCATGATGCCTAGCAAATGACTATCCTTTAAAAAAAAAAAATCAACACAAAGTCATTTACTGAAACTCACTGTTTGAATTTTCCATTTCCGTGTTATTTACTCTTAACCATGATCCTGAAAATTTCAGATAGAAGTCCTGAGCTGGCTATTTTCTGCCCTCTCCAAACTCACTCTTACCTTCTCCTAGCATATCCGGTACCCCGGCAGGCTGACCTATACGGATTTCAATAGGCTCCAGAGTCTCTGACTTCCTGTAGGGTTCAGCCAATGGGAGGCACGTGCTGGAGGTCAGAGGGCAGGGGCAGAGAGTGCTCTTTGCATGCTGCCGGTTGACTGTGGGTGTGTTCTGTGTTGTGTTCTTACAGAAGACAGTCACTAATGTTGTGTAACCCTCTCACATATGACTTCAGCAACATCCTTCCCTGTATTCCAGATATTTCTCTTTCTTGCCCTTTCTGACTTATGGGTTTGTTTAAGGTTCCACACTGCTTTTAGTCCTCTGGTGCTATGTTGTCTGCTCCTGGTTTCCCTCAGCTCTGCACAAGCGAAGTCGCTCAGTCGTGTCCGAGTCTTTGCGACCCCATGGACTGTAGCCTACGAGGTTCCTCCATCCATGGAATTTTCCAGGCAAGAATACTGGAGTACGTTGCCATTTCCTTCTCCAGGGGATTTTCCTGACCCGAGGATTGAACCCGGGTCTCCAGCATTGCAAGCAGAAGATTTTACCATCTAAACCACCGGGTCCAGAGCAAAATGAAAACGCAGAACTTTTCGTTCAAAGACCACAATGAATTTCAAGATGGCGACCACCATCGCCATCTTGATTGAACAGTGCTGGGACCTTCTAAGTGCGGGGTCTAATGTGACTACACAAGCTGCATATACACGAAGCCCGCCCTTCTTGCACACTATTTTAAACAATTCTTACCCGAAATGCTCCTCTGTTACCTGTTGAAGTGTGCCGGCCAGGTTAATTTTCTAATATGAGGTCTTAAGTGTTCTCTTTCCCATTAAAAAAAAAAAATTGTGACTCCATTGGGGCTTCTGGAACAGTAGTTGTGATCTATATTTAGATTTAAAAACTGTGCAGTTTAAAACTTTTTTAGTAGATTTGCATCTCCAGTAGGAAATTCACTTACTTTTTCTTCCTCAACGTTATACCGAAAAAAGCCACTCATTTGCGAACCAGCGGGGGCCACCACCATAACCCTTGAGTCTGACTCACCATGGGCTGGTACCCTAGCTGAAATGTGTGACTCCCCAGCATGCCTTCTAGGCAGGTGCAGGAATTTTTAGCAGGAATTTCAACCAATGTGTTGCTTTTGTGTGTATGTGTGGGGTTTTTTTTTTTTTTTTGGTACCAGATACAGAATCTACCAAATAGGCTAGCCTTTTCTCCTCTCTCTTGGAAATAAGACTTAAACTGAGAACCGTCTCATAGTCTGGAACCTATTTTCTCTCTCTGGCTAGAAACTTGCCTGAGATAGCGATCTCTTAGTATTACTAAATAAACACCAGTTAGGCCTCCTGTCTTGAGTAAGGCCTGCTCTCTCAACACCGTCTTTAACAGACTTGGGGGTTAAGGTGACAGTCAACATATCATGCTATCTTATTGGTTTCAAAATGGGAGTCCCATAAGCCCTCTTGTGCCAGGACTTTTTGCTTTTGTTGCTTTGGTGGCAAACAAACATGAGTTTCAGAAATAGTCTACAACTCTTGTGTTTCACTGCTTGAACTTGCCACAGGCTTTTTTGCCCTTGACCACTGAGCCTTCTTCAACAACTGTGGGAGTTACATCCATCACTTGTTTCTTTTCTTTTTTTTTTTAGCTTTTTATTTTGTGTTGGGTATAGCCGATTAAGAATGTTGTGATAGTTACAGGTGAAGAGTGAAGGGACTCAGCCATATATATACATGTATCCATTCTCCTTCAACCTCCTGTCCAGGCTGCCAGGTTACCTGAGCAGAGTTCCCTGTGCTATACAGTAGGTCTTTGTTAGTTATCCATTTTAAATATAGCAGTATCACTGGTTTCTAAGGTATACACTGATGGGTTCTACACACACAGTCCATTGATTTGGTCATGTTGCATCTCAGAGCCTTGGATAGAGCAGGAAGCAGAAGTGGGATTTCTGTGTTTTTCTGCCCATTTCTCCACGCCTCGTTTTCCCAGTTTTTATTCTTTTAAAAAAAATTTGGCCATGCACTCCGCATGTGGAATCTTAGCTCCCAATAAGGGATCAAACCCAAGCCTCATGCGTTGGAAGCATAGAGCTCTAACCACTTAACTGCCAGGGAAGTCTCAGTTTTTAAGAAACTCTCCTGAACAGTCACCTTTAATAAAAAGTATTATACAGAAAAGTTCACTTCTTTGAAGATTTACCAAATATATTGTCTCATCTTTTCTCTGAAATGCAAATTTTCTCTCAAGAACAAACTTTCATTTCAAAAGGGGGTCATAAAAAAAATCCAACTGTTTAAATCCAGAGCATAGAAAAATTACTCCTAGAACAATACACAGAATGTTCATTGGGCCTAAAACATTTCATTTGTTTGTGAATCGGCTACATTTCCATTCATTTGGGGTCTGTTCTTGAGCTAGGCAAATAACCAGTGTGGCCACAAAAATGAGCCTTCTCTTGTGAAAGTCAACAATAGAATTGCTTAGACTTTTAGTCTGGATGGCTGGAAGGGCCTGAGAGGTCTTATACCCAAACTACAAATGAGGAAACTCAGGACGTTTCTGGACTGGGTGACAGAACTGATGCACAGAGTTGAGAATTTTGCCCAAGGTATCAGATTCCTAATCCATGCAATTTTGAAGTGGCTCTATGGAGACACACAGTTTGGGGGAAAATTGACCCCCCATTTTAATGTGCCTGTTCCTCCATCACCCATTCCTGCCATTTTCTTTCCTGTACATTGTTCTCTGTGTGGTTAAGTGGGGGAGGGTGCTTAACAATTACCTATCTACTTTGCTCTCTGTGATGTTCATTTCTGCCCCTTCCCTGGTTTACCTTCCAGACACAGGAGTTGCTCCAAATGTCTTATAGTGACAAAATTGCCATCTTTACCTATCTCCTATAAGCCACTACTGTATTATTACAACAATTTTAAAAAAGTTCATCGTTACTGATAACCTTTCATAGTAATTAAATAAGCCTGATCATTTTAAATTTCAGTGCTTTAAATTATTTATTTTATTTTTAAATTTATTTCAGACTTATTTGAAACATTCAGCAGAAGTAGGATAAACAGTATTATAGACAGTTCCACCAATTATCCAAACTTTGCTAATCTTATTGTATTTATCTTTTGGGTTTGGGAGAGAGGCCTGGAGTATTTGAAAATAAATCCAAAACAACTTTCATCCTAAATTCTTCATTATGCATGAAAAGATAAGAACTCAAGAAAAAACATAACCACAATACCATCAAGTCTAACAAAAATTAATAATTTCTTGACATCTATATCAAGTTGACATTTTCTTTCCCTGATTGTCTCAACAATGTCTTTTAAACAATTGGTTTATTCTAATCACAGCCACACAAGATCTAAACATTGCATTTGGTTTACTATGCCTTTTAAAACTCATTATTCACAGGCATTTGACTTTCACTTCATTTGACCAAGGAAGAATTGTATGGTCCCAGTTCATAGGTGGGTGAACTGGGGCTCAGAAGGGTTAAGAAATCTTTCCAGGTTCTCATTGCTTAGGGCATGACCCAGAATTTGAATTAAGATCTGCCTAAGGCTTCCCTGGTGGCTCAGATGGTAAAGAATCCGCCTGCAATGCAGGAGACCTGGGTTCAATCTCTGGGTGAGGAAGATCCCCTGGAGAAGGAAATGGCAACCCACTCCAGTATCCTTGCCTGGAGAATTCCATGGACAGAGGAGCCTGGTAGGGTATAGACCGTGGGGTCGCAAAGAGTCAGACACGACTGTGCAACTAACCACAATTTAAGTCCCCAAACTCTTTTTCACTCCTTCCTCTTCAGGCTACCAGGGTTTTTCCTGCATTGGAGAGAGGCAAAAGGCCTAGTGGTTAAGGGAGTGTTTGGGCTCAGGTTGGCCTGGATGCAAACTGGAGCAAGTTACGTAATCTCTCTGATCCTCCTCTTCTGTCTGCATCTGTAAAATAAGATTAATGATGATGGTTTGGGGCTGATAAAATAGGAGAAAGCACATATAGAATTTAGCATAGTGCTAGGCACATAGAAAGTACTCAGTAAACCTTAGCTATTATTTCTAGTGTAGAGGAGGAGAAAGAATCACAAACAAGTTTTCTGCTTTTGTTAGTAGTCCAGGAGTGGTGCTTCATCACTGTTACTACAAACCTGTTTAGGATTGAGTCTGAAGGTGTAGAGAGGTTGGGAGTAGGGGGTTGATTCTGCCTGAATTGGAGAAGAAAGCCCTGGACATAAAAATTTAAATAGGCGTCCGAAGAGTTCTCCAGAGACCTCAGCTGGACAACAGTTGAACATGTCTTCTGACCTTCCACAGAGGGAAAACTGGTAGGAGTAGAGATGGAAGGAGGGAGACGTCTCAATGTTGATTCGAATTTGGAACCATTATAAATGCATCAAACAAATTCCAAGAAAATGAATTTCATTGAAAAAAACAACCCTCTCTTATCATGGGGTAAATGCTGAGAATGGGAAAACTAAGATCTAATGACAATAATAATAGTAATAATAATGAAAGTGAAAGTGTTAGTGGCTCAGTGGTGACCAACTCTTTGCAACCCCATGGACTGGGGCCCACCAGGCTCTTCTGTCCATGGGATTCTCCATGCAAGAATACCGGAGTGTGTTGCCATTTCTGTCTCCAAGGGATCTCCCCAACCCAGGGATCAAACCCCCATCTCCTGTGTCTCCTGCATTGGCAGGCGGATTCTTTACCATTTGAGCCACCAGTGAAGCCCCCAAACAGAACCAATGCCTGGAGGTGGCAGGGATCAAACCCGGGGCCTCATACATGCAAAGCATGTGCTCTACCAGTGAGCTATACTCCCTTCCTGTCCCCTTACAGTTTTTGCAGCCCTGGGAAGGCTTCTGTCATCTCAGGCAGGTTTCGCACCAGGATGGGACTATTTCAGCCTGACACTGATTTCAAAGATCCCAGGTAATATTTTAACCTTAGTCACCCTCCCTCTGACACTCATTCTAAAAGTCCAGAACCAGTGCTCCCAGATTTGGGGTTGTTGAGGGCTGGATCTGTTGGCTAACTAAATCCTTTGTAATGTGTATTGTCTGTGCATTTATAGGTGCTGTCAAAGTTTACTAGGCCCTAGGCAGTTTTTGATGGGAAGACTCTGAGGCCCTGATTTTCTAGAGTCCTTGGGAAGAGAGGGTAAAAAACCCCACTCACAAGTACCCAAGAACTTGCCTAGACTCTGTTCTAAGGCCTTTACATGTACAAACTCATAAAAATTTCACAAAACACTACACTGCGGGTACCATCATTCTGATTTTACAAGCAAAAAACTGAACCAAGTGGGGTTAAGTAACTTGCCTAATAAGGTCAGAGCCTGCCCGGCTAACAACTGGGCTTACTACCCCTCTGTTGGTAGTGGGCTAAGCATGTAGGGGTCCTTGGAAGGCGACACGGGCATCCTAGGCTGTGCAGCAGCAATACTTTAGGTCCCCAATCCTTCCTTTTAGCTTAGGAGCAAGAAAGACCAGGGTGTCAATTTCCTCACTGACCTTAGGCAGGTTACTTACTCCCTTCAAGTCTCAGGTTCCTTATCTGCCCCAGGGAGGAGTTTTAGATTAAAAGACCTCTCCCTGCATTACAAGTGTGGGTGTGTGCCGGGGGTGGGAGGTGGTGGAGCTGAGGTTTCTGGGCGGTACTGCCGCTGCCTTTCCTAGGTCTCTTGAGGAAACAGGGTGTTTTGAGGTTTTGTCCTCGTCAACTCCCACCCAGGAGGTCTGGTCCCCAGTCAGTGATGGCGCTCAAGCTTGGCTATTCCTCCTCCACTTGGAAAAAGGCTGCCACTGCGGCCAGCTTCGGCCACAGCCCCGCTGCCGCGAGGTCGAGGGTGGGTCTTTTCTCTCTGAGGGAGTTAGAGCTGAGACTGTATCCTTAGGAAGGCTTCTTGGAGGTAGTGACAGTGAGTCGAGTCTGAAGGTCTAGCAGGAGTTAGTAAGAAGAGGTGGAGGGGGAAGGGTTACCCCCGCCCCCAGCCACAGAACAAAGAAGCACTACCCTGCTTACAGTAGAGGAGGAGGAGCCGTGAGAGTGGAGGTCTGTAGGGGCGAGATCGCGCGGGGGCTTCGGAGCTTTATTCTAAGAGCAAATGGGAGGGGTTTGAAGGAGTGTAGTCCGGAGTTGTAGGAAGATTCTTCTGGACACTTAGGAAGAATGGGTCGGAGGTGGGGCAGGAGGCCATCGCAGAAAGCAATCGGGTTGGAAGATGACCTACGACTGAGGAATCAGAATCTTTCTCAAACCCCTCGACACTGTGCGCTGTCCCTCGACTTTCTTTGATTCTGTGGAAGGGCTCCCTAAAAGGGTAGGGCACCGGCCAAAAGCTCATAGAATGAAAAGAGCGCAGAGCCCCCTCTTCTTTCGGGGGCTCTCTGGCCCAGGTGCCCCAGAATTTATAGGGTTATGCGGGAGAACTCAACACTGCTGAAGATGGAGAACCGTTACCCCTCAAAATATACAAAAACCTCGGCCGCTTTTGGCAGCAGCCTTCTCTGCCCATGACCTCATGCTTTAAGCTCCCATATAGCCTTCCCCCGCCCTGTCCACACCCGGCGCCCGAGTCGGGGTGGGGGTGGGGGACAGTGGCGAAGGTCCGGGGAGCGGGAGCACCTTATTTGTGCTGCCCGAAGATTTGGGGGAACGGGCGCAACGATTTTCCCATAGTGAAAAACGCATGGTTTAACTTTCTCCGGAGCAAAAAGCACTCGCTGTCTTGTGGGACCTCAACGAGAGAGATGCCCCCTACCCGGCTCGAGGTGGTCTGTGCCACCCAACCATCTTTGGTTCACGTTTCCCTGAACTCGTGAAGCCTCCTGGAAAGGCTGGCGTCCCAGGATGGACCGAAAGGCCGGCTGCGCCTTTGAGGGACCAGGGGGCTGTCCGGCTCTCGCCCCCCTGGCGCCGCCGAGGTTTGAACCCTTGGCTCGCCTTTCAGCCCGCGCCCTGCCCCCTGCTCGCAGCTGCTCTCGGCTCGGGTGCAGCGGTTTCCCCCGCAGAGGAGGAGGAGGAGACTGAGCGAGGAGCGGCTCCCGGCTCGGGTTTCCGCACCAATGCCGAGCAGCCCCGGGCGGCCCCCGGCGGCCGGCCCTCCTCCCCGGCACCACGTTCCACAGTCATGGCGCACGAGGAGGGGCGAGCGCGCGCCGCGGCGGCACCCGCGCCCCCTCCCCTCCCCTCCGCCGCCCGGTTCCGGCCCCTCTCCTAGGCAACCTCCCTCCCCGGCCTGCTGCGCAGCGGAGATGGAGACCCCTCCCCAGAGGGCTGCCGTTCCAGCGCCGACTGCAGCACCCCCTCCCCGCCCCCATAGGGGTGGAGGGACGGGAGCCGCGCGCTTCGCGAACCTCCAGCCCCTTCCCGGGAGCCTCAGCCCCTCTCCCAGCCCCATTGAGGCCGGGTGCAGTGGTGGGTAGGCGCAGACCGTCTCCTCGCAGCCCACTCAGACCTTGGCATCTCTGCAGCCCCTTAAAAAATAAACAGAAAACCCAAAGCCCAGTCGTTAGATTGCAAAGCGCGTTACAATAACCGGGACGGCTACGCAGGAAACAATCCTGCACTGGTCCGGGTCTCGAGCGGCAGCTCCCCGGCCACGCCGCCTTCTCCCGGGCCTCGATTTTCCGGCCTCGTCGGAGACTCTGCCACACCCCGGGGCTGACAGGTCCCGCGCGGGGCAGCAACTTGATCCGCGCCCTCTGCCCCATCCTCGTCCAGAGTCTCGCCAGCCTACAAAAGGTGCAACCTCACGCACAAGCAGAGCACACATAATAAGGTCGACAGCGCATCGCCGGGGAGGCTGCGAACAATGCGCCGGGCGGCCCGCGCCCGCCAGAGCGCGGCGCCCCGGGGGACAAGGGGCGCGGGCGGGGGCCGCGGCGGAGGACCCGCCGGCCGAGGCGCTGGACACCTTACTTCCTGCTTCCCCGCCCGCGGCCAGACCCAGCTCTGCGGAGGGATATCTCTCCCCTCCTCTGTCCCTCTCTCTCCCTTTCCCCGCCCCCCCCCTCCTTTTTGCTTCTGCTTCCCCCCCACCGCACCCCGCCTTTCTCCTTTTGCAAGAAAATAATTTGACAGTCGATTTGCTGACAGGGGAGGAATTTGCATCCTGGATTAAAAAAAAAAAAAAAAAAGGCCGAGAGGAGCTTGGGAACGGTTGCTAGGGGTGGGTAATGGGTGAAAAAAGGGGGGCGCCGGGGAGCGGATAAGGAGGGTTAAGGGAGGGGGCGAGGGTGGGGAGCAATGCAAAAGGTAAGGCCAGGTTACCGCGGCTCGGCCCCGAGTGGGCTGCGGCCGGGGGAGGGGCGAGAGATACATATGTATTTCTGTCTCCCTAGCACACCCCCTTCCCTCTAAGCGATGGCTGAGAGGCGGTGCATGCAGATGGGGAGTAAGTTTCCTGAAGGGGAGGGTGGATGCACGCGCGCGGCCCCGCGCTGCAAATTTCCACCGGGGAGGGAGAGTGGCTGGATGCAGAGAGTTTGGAGTTGCTTGCGGCGGAGGGCAGGAAGGGGAGCAGGGCCGGGAAAGGGGGCTGGCGGGCGCTATATCTGGGAGTAAGTTTCCAGGATCGGGAGAGCCTGCACGCTTGCTCGCTAGTAAGTTTCTGGCCGGGGAGGGCGCGTGGGGAGGAGGAGAGGGAGGGGTGCATGTATACAGAAGGGGGGAGGGGGGAGCAGATTTCCTGCGGGGAGGCTGAATGCATATGGAGAGTAGATTTCCTGAAGGGAGGGTGGAGGCGTAGACGGACCGAGTAAGTTTCTTGCTGGGGTGGTGGCGGAGCTGCTGGGTTGGTGCTTTGGAAACCCAGCGCTTCCTACCCGGGGTGGGGAAGCACGCTGTTGGGTGGCGGGGGGTGGGGTGGGGGGGCGAAGGGCCAGGTTCCCTGTTGGGGAGAGGGGCTTGCATCTGGGGAGTATGTTTCCTGGCGGAGCGATATTTGTTTACAGGCTAAGGGCAGTACTGTAAGTGAGTAGCGCTTCGAGAAGGCGGCTCTGACATAAATTAATATTGAAATTACTCCATCAGCTCTGCTCGCCCCTCATCTCACCCCCCAGGCGAAGACTGGTCTTCTTGTCGGATTGCCTATGCACTTGTTGCAGAAACAGCCAAGGTAGGCAAGAAGCTTGTTAAGTTACATTAAAAAAAAAAATTAGTTGGGGGATGCTCCGTGAGAAGACAGGGGAGGGGAAGGAAAAAGTGGGGGGATGGATTAGGAGACGTCTCCCCCCACTTTTTTACTTTCAGTATGTTCGCAGGGCCTTCTCTGCTTCCCTTCTTCCCTCTCCCCTCTCTGCGCTGCACAGCATCCCAGCAAAGGGGGAGGGGTGAGGTGGGCGCTGTAATTGGCAGCCCCAGCTTAAAGGGTGATGGTGGTGGTGAAGCTTGCAATTGAAGGTTGTGCTGTTATAAGGCCTTCATTCTTCCAGCCAAGAAACCGCAGGACTCTAGGGATGTGCTTTTTGGGGGTTTTGACATGATGCATATGTGTATGTATACGCTCCTGTGGGCTCTTCGGGGCATGGGTACTCCCCAGAAGTTAAAGTGGCCACCCAGATGGGAGAAATGTATAAGGGAGTAAACCTATCCCTTCACTCCCCAACTTCAGTTCGGGGAGGCTGGGAAGTTACTGCTGGTGGTCTAAAGAAATAGATATTTAAAAAACAGCACAAAACCACCCATTCACTGGCAGAGGCCAAGAGCACCTGGCGGGCAGCCTCTGGCCGGCACTGGGCTGGAGCATGTGCGCCTGCCATCCTTAGGTTAAAAGAAAATGACTTCTGGTTCCTCCGTGTGCCTTCGACTGGCCCGTTAGAGCCAGCTTTGTGGAAACTCTTCCCCACGCTAGACGCGGCTTTGGCAAGTGAACGTGGTGAAGCGGGTTGCTAACAGCATGGCCCCGGCTGTCTCGTGAAGTGCATGGAAGTGATGCTTAGGAATGACGGATCCAGGGATGGCCGAAGAGTTCTTTAAAAAATGCCGGCTGTTTGCACTTTTTAGCAGGCCATGGAGCAGAGCTTTAAGAAAGGAGTTTTACATTGTCCCAACTGGTACCAACCTCCTGCATCACTTACTGTCTCAGGAAAGCAGTCTGGTGATGGAAAATGTGGTTTTGGTGCTCAGTGGAAGGATAACAAGGAGGAGTAGTCAGCGCTTAACTAGTTAACCTGCCCTCTTTGCTTCTCTGTGCCTCTTTAACTGGTCCTCAGCCTACTGGTTTCTGTAGATGAGTTGTAGGTCTTTGGCTGTCACGTACCTTTATTATGCTGGGAGGTTTATTTATTCCTTATTTTCCTTTAACTGAAGTATAATTGACTTGCAGCATTGTATTAGTTTTAGTTGAATAACATAGCAATTCAGTATTTTTGTACATTATGAAATGATCACCACCATAAATATGCTAGGAATTTTAACTTGGTCAGGATAATTTTAGCATCAGGGATTCAAACCAAGACATGTTTAGAAGAGTCAGGGAGTAAACAGTAAGCAATGTGGTTAACTAAAGTTGGTTAAGCTTTCTGCAGTTCTGTAGACAAGCTCAATACTAGCAGGGGAAAAAAAAAATCTGTTTTAAAAAAATGAGCTCTGTACATGTTACTGATGGAGAGTTGTTTTTTTTTTCTTTCCTTCCTGTCATCAGATTTCCAGATTGAGAATTTGATATTTGGCAGCTTGAGAGTTGAGTTTGCTGGGAATTAAATATTATTGCCACTTATCAAGTGTTCCTAACTAGGCATTCGTTAAACAAATTAGCTATTATTTTTCCCCTGCTGAAAATCTGAGTCTGGTTGATGTATATGCTGGGAAGGTAAACAAAATCTTTATGTGTGTTTATCCCAGGGAAGGGGAATTATTTACAGTCTACCCTTGAAGCCAAGAGCAGTCATTCAGGTTTTTTTTTTTTAATTTATGAGATTTATTTTATTGTCTTGCTTTGGCCATTAATCAAGTCACAGGAGCTTTTTTTCCCTCTTCTGAGAATGTTCTTGTGGTAATAAAGGTTTGAAGGCCCATGAATCATAATTCATTCTTTTAAAAATATTGTCAGGATTTGATTTATAGGAATTGATACAGGCAGTGACACACCTCTTTGGGCTCCGCCCTTTTAGGCATGTCCATTTTCGCCAAAGAATTGTTTAAGAAGCCTGCTTGACATCTCAAAAAAAAGCGTTTCCCTTCTGCTTTATGAGCACTGAGAAGATTAATTTTGCGGGTTCCATAGTAAGCATGGGTCTTTTCACAGCTTGGTAAGCAGGCTTCCACATAGCAGGCATGTGTTAATATCACATAGCGTTTATGTGAGCTTGCTGTGAAAACAGTTGTTCTATGAACTGTGTGGAAAGTACTCAGTTTTGCCTCTTTTAACCCACTTGGGCCTGTGGTTTTTGTTGAGGTAGGAGCTTTCGTTGTAAAAGAGGCGATAGTCTGTAGTGTTCTTTGCTGCTTATATAATAAAATATGTGGTCACAGAAACAAGACTTACTTAAAATTCTTTTTCTCCTGCTCTGATGGGTGGCTTGGTCCTAAGAATCAGAAGCATTGTTTTTTTTTGTGAGAAGCATGAGAATTGTCTATAAAGCTGATTAATCAGGAAATGGTAAAATTGTCTTGTGTTCAGCCATTAGCTCAGTTTACAGTATCTGTAAAATGACAAGAACTTTTAAGGTGATTTGATTCTTAGGCGAGGAGGACAGCGTCACTGGAAAGAAAAGTGGGGAGGTTATCAGCATCTAACCATTTCTGGGCTTTAGAATTTTTATCTTAAAAATGCATGGTTTGATCCGAGAGTTGCATCCGTCTCTGAAATTCTGTGACTCGGTCTTGTGGAGAGAAGTCTCAAGAGATCTCCACAGTCCGTCTCTTCCTGGGCCAACGGCCAGATTGCCTCATGGACTTGGGCGTTGATTAACTTCTCTTTTTGTCTTCTCCTGGAGAGAGTGGATTTATACCTTGGCATTCCAACAAGGACTCTTGAGTGGCCTGATAATCTTGACTGTCAAATGCAAGGAAATACTTTTGTCTTAGGGGGAAAAAAGTGCTGGGGGTGGTGCGGGGGGTGGGGGGAGTGCATTTCCCAATTATATGTGCTAATAAAGAGTGGGGCATATAATCCCAGACACCGAAAATAATTTCAGTTCATCTTGGAAGTTTTCCCCTCCAGCCAACTGGTTCACCTGCCTAATTATGCCTGGTCAAATCTAAGGTTAATTGAGCTGTTATTCCCAGGCAGCAGGGGGAGGTAGTCCTGGGAGGAGTGGGAGACCAGAACACCCAGTGTGGCTTTACCCACTTTCTGTGGAGAATTCACAAGTGGGTTATTGGGATTTGGTCATGTATTTGTGATAAAGTTCATAATAATGATATTGTATTACTGTCCCTTCTGCAATAACGTATATTTTACCACAGGCACTTTTGGGGGAAAAGCTCTTGATGTTTTTATTGACCTTGAGTATTGACATGAGAAGTAAGGATCCAGACAAGTGGTTCAGACCTCAGGGAGTAGAGACGGGTGTTGACTGTCCTGCTCTAAAAACAGTTGAATTCAGCTCATTTTATTTCTGACCTCATGAAACTGTGATTTAGGGAGGAGAATCAGCTGGAATCTCATGGATTAATAATATGTCTGAATTTGCACATCAGAGAGGAACCAATGAAATAAAGGGGAGACTAAAACTTAGATGATTTCTTTTGTGGGGAGGGGGAGACTAGAGCAACTGGAGATATTGGCGTGTTTTTCAGCTAGGGTGCTGTGGCATATTAAAGAATAATATAGTCCTGGTTACGTAAGTTTGATTCCATGGCTCTCTTAATAAACTTTTCCTCTGGGTTAAAGAAAATACACAACAAAAAACTTCTTGAATTTTGTCTAAAAATGTTTAAGTTCTCACAGCAGCTGCTTGTAGGGACTTCTGGTAAATTTGAGTTTACTGAAGAAAGACGATTTTTGCTTTTTCCTCATGGAAGACAAGCTGGGGATGAGTGCTATGTACTGAGCTATTGGTTTAGTAACACTTAAAAAATTTTTTTTTTGATAGAGAGGAAGGGGAAAAAGAACCTATGTGCTTAAATGGCTGGAGGTTAACAGTTATTTTCATGCTGTAACCGGATCTGGTTTATTCATGCGTACATTTGGCAGCTCCTTATTGAGCACCTACTGTTTCCTAAGCACTGTGTTACTGCTCTGGGTATATACTGATAATTAAAAGAGACATTATCATCTTTCTCTACGCATCCCCTACCCTACCATTTATTCTACAGTCCAGAGGGGAGGCAGACATGTAAAGAAATATATCTTGCAAAATGCCATAAATGCTCAGATGAAACCACAGAGGGCAGTGACCTGGACTTACTTAAAGTAGCCTCAAAAAGCCTCTCTGGGGATTGGGAGTGGAGGAAGACAGGGAGCATCAGGCAGAGCAAGGAAGTCTATGTGGAAGAACTTGGTGCGGGGTGGGGGTGGGGCTAAGAAGAGACAAGGTGGGTAAGAGGGAGGGGGAGAGGGCGTTTGAAATGATCTTGCAGAATTCCAGGCCTTGGAAAGGTTTGAGTTTCATTGAAGGGCAGTGGGAAGTCACTGAAAGTTTGTAATGGGAAGTGACATCCCCTAACTTATGTTTAAAGGGGATGGTATTGGTCGAGAGGGTAGGAGTGAAATTAGGGAGCACAGTAAAAGGCACTTGGAGCAGGCCAAGTTGGGGACGTGACAGGAGTTGAATGCAGGGGAGCAGGTGGGTGTGAGACACACATTAAAGGTAGAATGGGCAGGGTTTGCTGATGGATCTGGTGGAGGGTAAGGAGGAGGAATCCAAAGAGGAAGTTTCTGATGGGGGTGGTTGCATACACACAGGTGGTACTCTTTGCTGAGATGGGGGCAAGGGAGAGTCCCAGGGAGGAGACTAAAGCGATTTCACTTTGGGCACTGCCAAGTGTGAGATGCCTGTTAGATTCAAGATGGAGATGTTAAGCTTGCAGTCTGTTACAGCATCCAGCCCCAGAGGAATGGCCAGGCAGGAGATCAAAATGTGTGAACCATCAGCCAAAGGGTGGTATTTAAATCCAGGAGACTGGATGAGGTGCTCTAAAGAGTCTATTGAGAGATAAGAAAAGGCTGTGTGTGTGTGTGTGTGTGTGTGTGTGTGTGTGTGTGTGTTTGGGCCAGAAGTGTGTTAAATGTTTCATGAATTTAAGGCCAGAAACGTCACCACTAGATTTGGCAAAATGGAAGCCACTGGCGACTTTGCAAAGAACAATTTGAGTGGAGCAATGGATTAGGTGGGAGCAAAATTGGAGGAGGTCGGGAGGGGAATAGGAGGTGAAGAACCCCGGAATAGCATGTGTAGACAACTTTGGGGCAAAGTTTGACTGTGAAAGAGGGGCAGAGAAATGGAGGGGGAGCTGGCAGGATGTGCATGTAGAGGGAAGGGTTTGCAGGTGCTGCTGGTCTATGTGTGTGATGATGGGAAAGATCAGGGAGAGGGAGGGATTGATCTTGAGCAATGGGTGGGGTCAGCCTGAGCAAAAGTCCTTGAGAAAGTCTGTGGGGAAGATCTGGCCGTGGTGGGAGGAGGGAGGGACACTTCCTTCATGATGACCTGGAGGGAAGATCCAGGAAGAGTGAAGGTGGCAGTGAGGGAAAGCTGAGGAGCTGCTGGGGCAGCTATGTGCTCTGTCTCTCCAGGCTGAGGTCCCACTCCCCTTGGGCAGGGGCTTTGAGGTCGGGCTTTGACACCAGCCAGAGACGACAAGGGTTAAGACTGCATCAGAAAATTGTACTGCGTTTTTTTTCTGAACATTTGACTGCATTACGGAGCAGTACAGAGGAAAGACAGGATTCTTTCGCTTGGGGAAAAGAGTCTTCAGTTAAAGTAATTTGAGCTTCGCGTTAGACTGATTTGAAAACTATAATTGGGAAAAGACATCTGAGCTTTGCAGCCCTATTCAAAAGTTGGTGGGCACTGGTGTCATACGTTTGGAGGGATAAAAAATAAAAGGCGAAAGGGTTGTTTCTTCTTCAGGTGGCCTTTAACAAAAATTTGCCATAGACTGCGCCGGTGGCCCCATTGATGGGGTCTGTCTGGCAGGTGAGTGCGCGAGGAGAGGGTCAGAAGATCTGGGTTGGGGGTTCAGCCCCGTCGTGTGGCTCTGGACAAGTCAGCCTCCGAGTCTGTCTCCGCATCTGTAAGAAGAAGGTGATACCATCTGCCGCCTCTTCTGTGAGAGTTGTGAGGATGGAATCAGATAATGTACGCAAAGTGCGATGTAAACTGTAAGCGGTGTGGCACATGGGCGGCAGCGAGGTGCAGTGATCTTCAGCCGGATCTCTTTTTAGATGTGAAACCTGACAACCAATGAACAACTTCCCTCGGTTCTCCGAAGCTTCTGCTGAAACCCCCCCTCCCGGTACACTGTGTCCACTCTCACTCTTGCTCCCTGCTGGGAGCCGCTTTCTGTTTGGGGTTTTCAAGTCCTCTGTGATTTCTTTGAGTGAAACTGCTCTTACTGCCGGAAAGCTGGCATCAGCAGGGCTGGCTGTGAAATGCCAGTCTTTATAGGTTCACGGTCTGATTCCATATATAGAATTTGAGACCTGCCCACTCAAAGGGCCAAATGAACTTGTTTTGTGAATTTGGTACAGGGGAACCTTGAACCCAGGGAAGAACGCCAGCAGTGGTCCAGTGGTCTTAGCAGTGATTCATTCACCTTCTGAATTTGTTTTGCAAATGAGGACTGTTCCATAAAGCTGAGTCTACCTGAAAACAGTCCTTAGCACTCAGTCTTACTGTGTATGCTGGAAAGTCATTTCTAGTTTTAAAAAGTAACTGGTGCTTCTTACTAATCAGACCCCTGGCCTCTGCCTCAGAGGTTGAGGCTTTATTTATATATTTTAGAATTAATTTTTACTATGAAAACACTTCAACGCACACAAAAGCAGACAGACTAGTATAATGAACTCCACTGTACCCATCTCCTAGATTCAGAAGTTAGTGAAATTTTGCACACCTGTGGATAAGGGGACTTCTTCCTGTATTTGTAAAATAAACACGAGTTGTCAGTTATGAGAGATCAGTAGAACCGATATCAGTTTGGTTTCATAGAGAGGGAAAATAATCAACGAGAAATCAGAGAGAGAGAGGAAATGGATGACGTCATTGTAATAACTAGTGTTTACCTATCATGTTACAGGTCCAGAGCCTCTTAGGCATGTCTTATTTTTAACTGTCTTGCAGCAACCATAGGAGGTAGCTTTTACTTTAATTTTACAGCTGAGGAAAGTGAGGCTAAAGAAGTGGAATTGAAAAAAATATAAATAAGTGATTAACCCAGAGTCACATGTCCAGCCAGCATCCAAAGCTCTAGTTTAATGCCAGAATTTGAATGGCCTCCAAATTTTGTGTACCCTCAAACAGATAATGCTGTATAGTATTCAATAAGAGGTGTGGTACAGAATAAATGCTAAGGATCCTGGAAGCCAAGAAGATCCTCTGGGAATTTGGGGGTTAGAACTCCAAGGACCTTAGCTGGAAATATTCAGATGACTTAAGCATGTTTTGGGCATTACATTTTTCAAAAAATTCAATCGTCTGGCTCGTGCTGTAGCACATAGCTTTAAGTCTGCTTCGTGATGAAAGCCAAAAAACTTGACTTTAACAGATCTAGTGGCTATTCTTCATCGACCTCCTACTTTCAGCCTGGCCCCTCTATGGGGCCCCTCCGTGGTCATTTCTATAATAGATCTTGGCCTTCAGTCTGTAGGCTCTGCCTTTGAACAACTGGGCCCAGAACAGGTTGCTACCTGGGGAGGCTTCCTGAGGGCCCCTAGGGTTTCTTTGTCTTAACAGAGGCTGCCCTGAGAGCCAGTCCTCATCTTTGGGAAACCACCTCCAGTCCCACTTCTTTGAAAGCTTTTTAAAAAAGGAAAAGAAAAAAATAATGGAGTCAATACCCAAGGAGTTTTAGTAGGAGGGTCGTTTGAGTTCCCTCTGTTGTCATCACAATGGGAGATACCCAACTCCCTTAAAATTCAACTGAAGGCTGCCCATAATGAGCTGATTTTCAAGTGCTGGGACGTGTCCACTTCTGTGTTTTAATTGGGGGAACACACGTGAGCTGAGGGGTTTTCAAGGGGAGCCAGGGTAGGTAAGGACATTTGGTGGCCTCTTTCCTTTTGAAGGGTCTGAGCTTCTTTAGAGACCAGCATGGAATTCAGACAATTTCACAGTGCAGCTCCTCATTCCTGAAGTCTTTCTTGAGGGCTCCATGTGCCTGGTCCTGGGCCAAACTGTGGGGTGGGCTGCGGGGGTTGGGGAGGGGGGGATACCCTTGGGCCCCTGCAGCCCTTGGCTTGCAGGACTGTTGTCATCTTGACCACTGGGCGTGTCTTTCACTCCTTCTAGACTGCCCTGGGGAGGCCAGAACTGGGTCACCACTCAATTCTGCACCCCCAGCGCCTAGCGCAGAGCCTGGTGCTGGTTAATACAGTACACTGTAAATGCTTCCAGCTGCTTTGTTGCTTCGGTTTTGCCTCTCTGGTTCTCTCCCCATCAGTTCTTGGTGGAGGGAGAAATCCTGGCCTCTATGCCACCAGGGTCAGCTCTTGCAGCCCTGAAGGAGACCAGACCAGAGAAATGTTTGCTTCCCCCTTGCCTTTCTGGCCTGGCAGGCTTTAGTGGGATGGTTTAACTGAGCTCTCAAATGCAAATGTGGCCCCATCCCCCCATCTCTTTTAATAAGTGACATTTTGTTAAATCAGTTATTCAAGGCCTTATCTATATTTCTGTCTGTGCTGGCTTAGTCAAAATAGGAAAGAGTGAATATTAGATTTCTTCGCCACCCCCCCTCCCTCCCCTTGGAGCAACTCTACGTAAGATTTCTGATAGGGGAGGGGTGCTGTGTCCTTGAAGAAGTAAACGCTGCCTGCAGAAAAAATGTGGAGGGCTTTGACTTGTAGCGAATGCTGTTTTTCAGCAGCTGTGATTTTTCCATTTTTCTTTTTCTTTCTGTTTTGATTAGTGGAACTCATTGTGCTCCGGGGTTGGGATTGCGGTGGGGGAGGGCGCGGAGGGAGCGACATTTACTGGGAGAGCTGGAGTTGGGGAGGAGGAAGGAGAGAGAAGGGATTTATTGAAAATATATGTCTACTTCTGCTATGATAAAGCAGCAGGCATGTAAAAATGCAACGGGGAAATCATTATTGTGGTAATGTAGGCAGAGCTCCGCTTTCTCATTAACGGAGCTTAGCCCACGTGGAGGAGGGGGCTGCCGGGCTGCTTTGAGAGTTGGGGTATTCAATAATAGCAAAAACTCAGGGGATTGTCCCCATCCCCCCCACCCCCTCCAGCTTCTTTCTCCTTTTCTTTCTCCAATCAGTTTGTAACCTTTTCGAAGCAGCTTGCTGGATTTCACGGTCTCCGTCCTCACCCCTGCCACCCCAAAATGCTGTGAAGACTGTTTAATTTTTAAAGTTAGAGGGAATTAAAATAAAATTTCTCCTGGGAACTTGAGGAGATTTTTGGTAACTGTGTTGTGAGTCAGAGATTGGATTATATCCCTTGCATCTGGGGGAGCATCGTGAAGAGCCAATTGAGAGGCTCAGGAATTGCACATGCCACAGGGAACCCAAGTGAGGGTTCCACATGGCTTTAGGAATGGTAGCTATTGCTTAGAGAGAGCTTAGAGAGAGCTGACTGTGTAGAGTGTCAGTGTCATCTGCACAGTTGTAAGAGGCAGACATGATGCCTACTTTACACTCAAAGAAACTGAGGCTTAGTAACTCATTTCAGGACATTCAGGGGCTATGTTGCCCAGCTGGTCTCCAGACCTAGGACTGACTCCAAAGACTGGCTCCTGATCGCTAGGCCACGCCGCCTTTAAAATTTGGCTCATCACCGTCCTTGTACAGGCGTCTGGGTTCTAGGAATTTGGGGAAAATAGAGCCACCACGAGGCATGCTGATGGTTGGTAAGGGTAAAGTGCTCAGGGCGATCATGAGAGCTGGTGCCCTCCTGGACAGAGCTGGCATTCTAAGAAAGGTCACGTTAGGGGCTCACGTCTTTGTTAGAAGAGGTGAATGCCCTGCTCCCCCCGCCCCCCCAACACCTGATAACTCGCTTGTTTATCAGGCATTTACTGATTATCTCCCGTGTGCTGGGATTGTTCCAGTGGCTGGATGTACTAGAAAAGTAAGTGAAGGTGCTCAAAGTCTAGTGGAGGACTGTTAGAAGAACATATATAGAACATAGAAGTATGACGATACACAGTGATGCCTCCCTAGAAAAAGACAAAACTTCAGAAATAGTAAGTAGGAGGGAAGTCTTCAGAGAGAGGTGGTATGTGGGTGGGTTGTGTGGGTTCCAGGGGTGCTTACAGCTAGACCAGGGGGAGGGGACCACTGCAGCTTGATTAGTATAGGAAGCCACATACAGTCTGGCCTCACTGCAGTGCCACTTCTGTTTCAAGGCTTACCCATCTAACTTCATTTCACATCACCCTTAGTTGAATGCTCTGGAACTGTGCCGTGCAGCATGGTCGCCATTAGCTCTTTGTGTCCAGTTAAATTTAAATTAATTTAAAAATAAATAAAATTTAAAATGCAGTTTCCCAGTTGCACTAGCCATATGTCAAGTGCTCAGTGGCCACCCACGGCTAGTGACTGCCATATTGGAAAGCATGGATGTAGGACATTTCTGCTAGTGGAGAAGTTCTGTCAGGAGAGTGCTGTCAAACTGTGTTCTGAGGCTTTTTCTAGCATGGAATGTTCTTTCCATTGCCCCTCACCTGGCTCACTCCCACTTCCTCCAGAGGCATTCCCTAAACACCCCAGACAGGCAGGACTTCCGTCTCCCTGTCCGTCTGGATTACAGCATCCCCTCATGTATCTATCTCCCCAGCATGACTTTCAGCTTCTTAAAGGCATGAACTGGGTCTTGTTCATCTGTGTCATGTCTTGCTTATCACTGTATACCTAGACCCCAGGTGAGGCCTGGCACAAAGAAGTTAATGACATTTCAGGCGAAGAGGCTGGAGGAATAAGCAAAGGATTGGGCAGGGGGTACTCAGTGCCATGGTCTGGAACTTAATCTTGACCCTGTCGGCAGTGGAGAAGTCACTGAAGGTTTGGGATGGGGCCACATCAGATTTATGTATTAGAAAAATTACCCTGAGAGGTGTGGAAAGACAGGCTGGCCTTGCTGAGCCTGCAGGCCGAGAGAGAGCAGTTAGGAAAATGTTGGAAGTGCAGGCGTAAGAGGGCTAAGGGTCTGGACTTCCGGGCTGCGGCAGTGATGCGGAAAGAGTAGCATTGCCATCTTGCCGAGTCAGGGCTTTCTACCATTTCTTTCTCTATTTTATTTATTTTTAAAGTTTTTTTTTTTTTTTTTTTTTTAATTTTTGAATGTGGACGATTTTTAAAGTCTTTGTTGAAGGAGATCAGCCTTGGGTGTTCTTTGGAAGGAATGATGCTGAAGCTGAAACTCCAGTACTTTGGCCACCTCATGTGAAGAGTTGACTCATTGGAAAAGACTCTGATGCTGGGAGGGATTGGGGACAGGAGGAGAAGGGGACGACAGAGGATGAGATGGCTGGATGGCATCACTGACTCGATGGACGTGAGTTTGGGTGAACTCTGGGAGTTGGTGATGGACAGGGAGGCCTGGCATGCTGCGATTCATGGGGTCGCAAAGAGTCGGACATGACTGAACAACTGAACTGAAGTGAACTGAATTCGTTACAGTGTTGTTTCTGTTTTATGTTTTGGTTTTTGGCCATGGAGGCTTGTGGGGCTTAGGTCTCTGACCAAGGATTGAACCCACACCCCCTGCATTGAAAGGCAAAGTCTTAACCCTGGACCACTAGAGAAGTGGGTGTCTCTCCATTTTAGATGCTCTTTTCCAATTCTAAGGGAGACTGCAAGAAGAATTCTTCTTCTGGGTCCTTGCACCCCTTTTGCTTTTGAGGCCCCCTGCCATGTACTGGGACCCTCCCCCACCCCCGTCCACTCTCTGCTTGGTTGGTGGCTGTCCTCTTTCCCCCTCCCCTGCCGCCTTATGCCCGCCTATTCATGTCCCTCCAGGGAACGTCTCACTCTGGGTCATCCCAAGCCTCAGTTTGTGATCAAATCCGAGTAGAAGTGCAGGGCTCCGAGGCTGGGATTTCAGCCTTTCTGTTTTTGCAGACTCGTGCCAGGTTCTTCTCTGAGGATACTTTTGGGGGCTTAAACTGAAGAAGCCTGTGTAGAGAGTTTTGAAAAGGAGCCTGGGATGTAACTGAGATCAGTCCAGTCTCTGAGATAGTTAAGAGGGAACCAGGATGGTAGGCTTTAGAGAAGCATAAGAGGATTCTTTTCTTTCAGTAGATGAGGCTGTGGTGACCTCACATTGTGCACGTTTGGGGGCAGGATGCATTTCAGAGTGTAACAGCTCCCTAATAAGCGCAAATACACGCCACCAGTTTACATATATTACCTCATTTAAGCCTCAAAGCAACTCTGTGAGAAAGGCGTTATTATCCCTATCATACAAGTGAGGGAATGGAGGTACCAAGGGATGTAGTGATTGGGCCTGGACATGCTCTCAGCTCTGCCCCAACTGTTCTACGTGATTGTGAGGGATGGTTGGTGGACAGACCTTTGACCAGAGCTGGAGTGGTGTTCATGACCTTGGGAAAGTCACTTCACCTTCCTTAACCTCCATTTCCTGAGATAGTCACATCTACTTGGTAGGGCCATTGGGAAGATTAACAGCAGAATATATGTAAAAATCAGCACTTCAGCAGCCAGAGAGTAACCTGTATTTGTGGAATAGAAGTCCACAGTCTAGGCTCGTCCCTCTTCTCTGATCAGAATGTCATGGCTCCTGATTGTAAGGCCTCGAGAAGACATGATTCAGGGATTTCTCTGGTGGTCCAGTGGTTAAAACTCCAAGCTTCTGTTGCAGGGGGCATGTGTTCGATCCCTAGTTGGGGAACTAAGATCCTGCACCCTGCAAGGGCCAAAAAAAAAAGATGATTCAAAGCTTTGTTAGAGCTAAGACTTTTTCACTGAAATTGTGTAAATGGTAAGTGAAAAGAGTTCATAAGACTTTGTTTTGGAAAAAGAGGCTGTAAATAGTACATAGTGATCATAGGGAATTTAGAAAATATCGGCAGGTCTAAGGAACAAAATAAAAATTGTCGTTAAGTTCTCTTTAATTCGTTCTTATTAACATTTTAGTAATTTCCATCCAGTATTTTTTTTTTTGAGTGTAGTCTAGTGGCTAAGAGTATATTAAGAGTATAAGTTCTTAATATAAATTCAAACCCAGACTGCCTGGGTTTGAATCCAGGATCCTTCAGTTACTGGAAACAACAGCAACAACTTGTTAGGACTGGTTGAGATGAGATGAGATGGTACGTGTAAAACATTTGGGGCTGTGCCTGGCAGAGAGTAAATGCTCAAGAAGCATTAGCTATGATATTGTGCTTTAAAAGTAGTATTGGGGTTATTTTGCATATGCTTTAATATCTAGCTCATTAAATATTCTTGGGAAACATTTTTATTCTGAAACACTTGTTTAGTATTCTCTTATTTGGATTCTGTATTCAATATATATTTATGTAGCACATACTGTATACCAGGCATTGGGTCCCCGGACTTAACTAGTCATTTTTATTAGAGATTTACTTTACTTCTCATTTGTTATTATGTATTGTTAATATTGTTTATTATATTATTAATTTATCATTTATTATACAATAAATAGTGCTTTGATGAACATAGATCATGGAACATAGATATACATAGATCTTTGATCACATCTTGGATTGTTTTCTTTGGCTAAATTCCTGGAAAGGAGAATTACTGTGTTAAGGAGAGTGGGTGTTTTTTAAGGTTCTTGATAATATTTCCTAATTGTTCTTCACACAGTTATAAAATTAATTTTCATTCCTACTACCAGCATACGAGAGTATGCTGCATCCCCTCCACCCTAATATTACTGTTTTTCAAAAAATGGTCTTTCTTATGTAACATGAATTATTCTGTAAACAATATGCATTCCTTCTCTGGGGCTCAGTTTTTTCCTTGCTGCAAAGTGGAGTGGAACTGCCTCTTGCTTGATGACTGTTACTTGTTAATTTAGTAGGCTCTTTGGATTTCTGTTATGGAAGACCAAACAGATGACCCGAGTTATTCTCAGAAGTGAAGAGAGAATTTCCTCGTGCTTATCGAGAAGGACTTAGATGTGGTGTCTCTCACCAAACCTAGCATGAGTAGTCATTCTGTGCCCAGGACACGGGATATGTCAAATAGTTGGTCAGTAGACAAGCAGCATTCTTAGAATAAATGTTGCTAATAATTGACTGAAGAAATACAGGATCTTGGTCCAATTTTCTAGAAATTTGTTCTTTTTAAATCTTTATAAGAAAACGAAGGCTACTTTTACCCCCTGCAAGTATAAGAAAATACTGACTAGTGTTATATGAAACTAGATATTGAGGGGAAAAGTTGTTCTACTGAAAATGCCACAAAGTACGAAGAAAATGAAAACCAGTCCTCATTCCATCATCTAGGTAGAACCTCATTCCATCGTCTAGGTAGAACCTCATTCCATCATCTAGGTAGAACCTCATTCCATCGTCTAGGTAGAACCTCATTCCATCGTCTAGGTAGAACCTCTGTTTTAAAAAGTGGTGTTTTTTTCCTTTTTTTTTCCAATAGATACACCTTTGCACAGTTGAATGCTTTGTCTGTGATTTTGTATTTTTTTTTTAAGAATCTACCCTGAAGTGATCATTTCACCATTTTCTGGGCAATGCAAGCTCTTTAGAACACTTTGACTGTTATACCTTCTTTATATTCCTTTTGAAGTCTTGTTGTGATTTTAATTCTCCTAAGAATTTTATCCTATAAATTATTGTAGTGTAATATAAAACATAATTAAAATATAAAATAAATATATTTATATTTTAAAAATAAAATAAATACATTATATTTTAAATATAAAATAAATATATTTATATTCAAATATAAATTTAGGTCAAATAGATATATTTTAATATATATTTAAGTTAAATATGTAAATATTTTATTTATAAAATAATATAAAATTATCATAAGAATTTAATCCCATTGTTTTTAAAAGTCAACAGTGTTTTAGATTAATTCACATATTTCCTTTTTTTGGTGTTCTTCATTTCTCCCTGTAAAAACATATACATGCTTTCCTCACAGATTAATTTTTTTTTATTTGGAGAACTCCCCCTTGTTATGTGTATATGTGTGTGTATGCTGGTGTCACAATTCTCTCAGTTTTTGCTTGTCTGAAAATGTCATTTTCGCCTTTATAGTTGGAGGATATTTTCACCAGGTATAGAATTAGTCCTTTTAAGATATCATTCCATTGTCTTCTGCCTTCCTTCATTTCTGTTAAAATGTCATCTGGCAGTTTTATTGTGATTCCTTTGAAATGAACGTATTTCCTCCCACCTTCGGTGCTGTGTTTTCACCAGTTTTACTATGCTGTGCATAAAAGTATGGTACTCTTGGTGTGTGAGCCCTGTGGAGTTTGGAGAGCTGCTAGAATTCATGGGCTGGTGTTTTTTTGGTCAGTTTTAGAAAAACCTTGGGCAGTTCCTCAAATATTCCTTTGCCCCGCTATTCCTCTCATCTTAGACCTCTGTACGTGTTAGACCATTTCATGGTGTCCTGCATGCCCCGTGAGCTTGTTCTTGTTTTTTCTGTGCTGTAATATGAATATTTTTTCCTACTGTTCTATCTTCTAATTCATCCACTGTCTCTTCTGTTGTTTCTTTTTTTGCTATAAAACTCATCTATTTACTTCTTAAGTTTGTTTTTATTGTTGGAAATATTTGATTTATGATAAAATATATCTTTATTTTTAATGATTGTATTTTTCTCTTGGTTTGGGCCTTTTCCTGACATACTTGGTCATTTTTGTCTGAATGTTGGGCATTTTACGTGGAAAATATAGAGGCTCAGGCTGTATCACCTTGGTTCATTTAAGCTTGGTATTTCTGATTTGCCCTTACTTGTAAGGTGGGTGTTTATTAGGGTCCCTTTTTCTTCATAGGCCCTGATCTCCAGATTTTGTCTTCCTGCCCCTGTGAAACTACTAAAATCTCTACCTACCTTTTAAGTCTTTTAATAGCTTCTTCTTTTTAAAAAAATTAATTAGGCTACGTCAGGTCTTATTGCGTCATGCGGGATCTTTTTACGGTGCATGGACTCTCTAGCTGTGGCATATGGACTTTCTAGTTTTGACACATAGCTGAAACCAACCCCCAACCCAGTACTTGTGGCTCAGAGCTTAGTTGCTCTGTGGCATGTGGGATCTTAGTTCCCAGAACAGGGATTGAACCTGTGCCCTCTGAATTGCAAGGTGGATCCTTAACCACTGGACCCCTATTAATAGCTTGTTGTTGCTAGGTTCCCAGCGTCTAGCCTTGTACACACATTGGGTTAGGTGTCAGCCAACGCCTTGAGGGGAAACTGCTGCTGAATATTGGGCTCACTTATGTGTGTTCTTTTTGTCTGGGATCTTGGCCTCTCAAATCCTGGCTATTGTCATGGCCCTGAACTCCAGTTTCTGTCTTCTCAGTCCAGGGAGGAAGCTGCTGCAAGCTTTAATTTGCTGCCTTCTCTTTCACCTTAATGTTGCTTCTACCAAATCGGCAAACGTCCTCAGGGGAAGCATTAGTACTAATATGCGTCTCAGAAGCGTCCCTTTCCTAAGAGCTCGGCTTCTTAAGTCCTAGCTGCCTCGTTGTACTCCTGTGCCACACCAGCAGTTATTATTATTGTTTTGTTTTGTATTTTATTTACAATGGTTTACATTTTATTTACAGTGGTTTTCATGGTTGTTCTATACAGGACAGTTTACTGGAAGTTATGTCATAATGGAGGCTTTTTAGGTGGCTCAGTGGTAAAGAATCCACCTGCCAATGCAAGAGAAAAGGAGATGCAGGTTCCATCGCTGTGTCAGGAAGATCCCCTGGAGGAGGAAATGGCAACCCACTCCAGTATTCTTGTCTGGGAAATCCCATGGACGGAGGAGCTGGCGGGCTACAGTCCATGGGGCCACAGAGTCAAACATGACTGAGTGACTGAGCATGCACACAGACACGTGTCATAATAGCAGAAAGCAAAGGCTAATTTTTGTATCCTTTATTATTTGACATTATGAGTATTTTCCATGTCTTCAAAAAAATCATTAGGTGATTTTTAATATCTGCACAGAACCCCTTCTTACAGCTTTTATAATCTGCTTGACCATTCTATTGTCAGACACTTAGGTCATTTCCCATTAAGCTCATATATAAGTAATGGTGCAATCTTTGTGCCGTAGTACTGTATTACTATTTTAAAAGTATGGGATGGGAATGATCAGAGTTGAAAATATTATCAGTATTGATTGTATATGTCAGGTACAGAAATAAAACTAGTCTTTTTCTCTTTCAGATGTTTTAGAAAGAAGCTATCCTTTTTTAAAAACGTGTTTTTCCTTCCTTCTTTTCTTTGGCCGTGCTGCACTGCTTGTGGGATCTTAGTTCCCCTACCTGGGATTGAACCCAGGCCCTTGGCAGTGAAAGTGCGCAGTCCTAACCATTGGATAGCCAGGGACGTCCCTTCTTTAAAAATATTCCTGTAATGCTTACCGTGTGCCAACATTCTTTTACATGCTTTAATATAATACTAACTTTAGTTTTCCTAATAGTCCTAGGGCCATAATGGAACTAATAATGATGAGGAATCTGGGGCAAGAGAGGATGGGTAGCTCACCCAAGTTCACAAGATGACTCGTCCAAGGCCACGCACTGTTCAGTGGCAGAGTTGGATCATGCATTCTGGCTCGAGAGCTGGTGCTTTTAGCCACCACACTCAAGGTGGCAACACTCAAGGTGGTAACCTTGAGCTAATTGTTGTAATTTATTATTTCCTTTCTACCAACGTTGGCCTTTTCCAGGGCTTCCCCAGCCTTTTCTTACAATTAGGCATTTATTTTTTTTCTCCCGTGTGGTAGCTGGGGGATGAGTGTGAATGTGGGGACAGTTTGGGGAAGGAGGTGCCATGGACAGAAGTGACTCCTGGAACTCGGGCTTTGTGGTGGCCGCTCACTTTGTAGATCGGCTGATTGAGGTTGCCTAGTGGCCTGTCGGAGAAGGCAATGGCACCCCACTCCAGTACTCTTGCCTGGAAAATCCCATGGGCGGAGGAGCCTGGTAGGCTGCAGTCCATGGGGTTGCTAAGAGTTAGACATGACTGAGCGACCTCACTTTCACTTTTCACTTTCATGCATTGGAGAAGGAAATGGCAACCTACTCCAGTGTTCTTGCCTGGAGAATCCTAGGGACGGGGGAGCCTAGTGGGCTGCCATCTATGGGGTCACACAGAGTTGGACATGACTGAAGCGACTTAGCAGCAGCAGCAGCAGTGGCCTGTAGTGAATCTTTTGGGGATCTGGTGTGGATTCAATGACAAGGGAGTCTCTTTTTTAAAATTAATTTATTATTTTATTTTTGGCTGTGCTGGGTCTTCGTTGCTGTGCCTGAGCTTTGTTTAGTTGTTGCAAGCATGGGTTGTGATGCTTGTGATGCGCGGACTTCTCACTGCGGTGGCTTTTCTTGTTGCAGAGCACGGGCTCTCAAGTTGTGGCGCACAGGCTTTGTTGCTCCATGCCATGTGGGATCTTCCCAGATCAGGGATTGAATTCAGTCCAAATGCAGTGTCCCCTGCCATGGCCAGGATTCTTAACCATTGAGCCTCCAGGGAAATCCCTACAAGGGAGTTTCTGTTTCTACCTTTTGGGCTAGTATTTGCTGGGCCTTTGCAGGTTAGAGAGTAAGAGTAAAGGACTCTGTCTCTTCCTTCCCTGAATATCAGGATATAGAGTAAAGATGTATAAAGAGAGGGCTCCCGACTGATGGGAATGTCAGGGCGGCCACAGGGCAGCAGGGATTGGAAAACTTAAGCACTGGTGCTGTGGACCTTATAAACTGGATGGAGTAGATGAAGAATAAGGGACCTTAGGAGCAGCTGGACTCCTGTTCCTTTGTCTTGGAGCCTCTCTTTGGAACTTCGTGTTCATTCCCACGTGTATCTTCTTTCTCCTTGCCTCTCTCTGTTTGTCATTGTGTTTTCCTGGTCCCATTCCCCTCCCTCACCTTCTGACTCTCCTTCCCTTTGGGTCTAATATTGATTTGAGGGAAAGGTAGGGGTTGGGTTTGCTGGTTTTTTAAGAGTGGTTTGAGTTTATAACTTGCAGTGATTAATCAGCGAGGGCTTTGCAGAAGAGATGTGTTTATTAAATATATTCAAGCAGGTCACCAGGAAGGAATGACAGTGTAACAGGGAATTGAAGGGGCTCTGTCCCTCCCCCGCTGAATGGCCCCCACCTCAGTCAGTGAAAGCCAAAGTCCTCAGATGGTCTGGTGACACCCTGCCCCCTCCCCCCGCTTTTGTGATGGGATTTTCTACTGTTCTCTACCTGCCCACTCGCTCCAGCCACAGTGACTCTCTGACTATTCCTTGGATGCACCTTCCGTGTTCCTGCCTCAGGGCCTTTGTCCCAGGCTGCCCTCGCTGCTTGGATGGCTCTTCCAGAACCTGGATACCCATCTGCCTTGCTCACCGTTTCCGCCTCCAGTCTTCACTCAGATGTCTCTCTTTACTGAGGCTTCCCTCACCGCTGAGGTCTCCATCCTCTTTATCTCCTTGACTTTTTCTTTTATCCGCAGGCTCTTTAACCTTCTAGCCTTCCAGATAGTTTGTTGTTGTTGTGTAGTCGCTCAGTCCTGCTGGATTCTTTGCAACCCCATGGACTGTAGGGCCCCTCTCCCCCTCCCCCATTCCCCTCCTCCCCCACCCCTTCCCCTCCCCTACCCTCTTCCCCTCCCCCACCCCTTCCCCTCACTCTTCCCCACCTCCTTCCCCCTACTCTTCCCCACCTCCCTGGCTCCTCTGTCAATGGAATTCCCCAGACAAGAATACTGGAGTGGGTTTCCATTTCCTTCTCTGGGGGACCTTCCTGACCTAGGAATCAAACCCCGTCTCCTACATGGCAGGCAGATTCTCTACCACTGAGCCACCCGGGAAGCTCTCTGTATTGTTTACCTGCTAAGTATCTTTATTGCCCCCTCCTCCCTCCTAGAATATGAGCCCCCAGGAAGCCAAGGATCTTTGTGTGTGTGTTCTCTGCAGTATCCTAAGCACCCCGAATCATGCCAGGCACATAGTAGGTCCTCATAGGTGTATGTTGAATGCTGGGTGGTTGTCGGGGGGGGGGGTCCTCTGTAGAGCCCCCAACTCAAGAGATTTTCATCACATCTTAGGATCTGGAAAGTCTCTTTGCCTGTAGGAATTTTTTTTAATTAAGATTTTTATCATTGTCAACCCCTTCCCCCTTCCAGTTCATTTAAGACTGTTATGAAACAAAACTCATTATGCTTCAAAATCTGACGGCGCTCAGGCCCTGAGGAAAGTGAGAGGCGGCGGTGGCAGCTCCCCGCCGGCCCCCTCTCCTTGGCTTTTTCTGCGTGGTTGGTTCACTTAGGATGTCCCAAAGCCCACAGAGTCGAGGGGAGCAGTCCCAGACCTCCCAGGGTGCATCCGAGGGAGAGTGTGTGGTCAGCCAGAGAGGGGACGCCTGCCTTCCTGCAGTGAAGGCTTTTCGCCAGTTGCCAGTACCCAGGGCGGAAGGAAGAAGGAGGCAGGCTGGAGAGGAGAAGAGCGAGAGGGGACAGTGAGGTGTGTTTTTTGTTCGGTTCGGTTGGAGGAGTGACTTTGTAAGGAGAAATGAGGAGTGTGGTCCTCCTTGAGTGACTGTTAGTTTTCGGTTCAAGTGATGGGTGGATGGCATTCACTTGCTCATCCATAGTCATGGAGAGGCTGCTAGGATACAGATGGGCTAGAAGGAAGAAGGGTCCATGGGCCTGGGCTGGAGTCAGCTCTCCCGTCACCACTCAGAGGCCGCGGGGTGGCTGGTCCCTGGGGACCCTGGGTGAACCCAGTGGCTCAGAGCCAGCGTGTTGAACTTCTCCTGGATCTGTGGGTCTTTGGGAAGTGGGAAGGCCCGCTGGCAATAATTCATGTGTGTGGATGGGAGGGAGGAGGACATCGAGGTTGATGAGGAAGTGGCTTCGGCTCCTCCCAGCATTCTTTTCTAAACATTTTCCTAAATGAATTCATCTTCAGGCTTTTCCGAGTCAGGGCAGGCCTGTCCTCCGACTCCAGGAGGCCAAGGATTTGCTGTAGGTAGGCCTTAGAGCTTCATTTAGCTCTGAATCTCCTTGTGACTTTTGGTTTTTCTATATGAAAAAAGGAAGAGAGTTTAGGGAGTAAGTTCGATAGGGACAGGCCAGTTATACGAAGTTATTGATAGACTCTCAGCACGCAGGGATGTGAGATGTGGAGATATGGTGACACATGCCTGCAGGGAGCCTCTGCCCTCCAGACCAGGGGTTTCACCCTCTGCCACCCTCTCTGCCCCAATCTTAGCATCTCATCAGCTAATAAAGTAGCAACACCAACCGATTTGAGTTTCACCGCCTTTCATTTCCTCTCTCCTGTCTTCTGGTTCTGGGGCCATAATAAGCTTCTAAAAGCCACTAGCCAAATGATCAGCCGTGAATAATCAACCCTACAGAACTAAAAATACAGGGTTGCATTATAATGCAGATGTACTGATAAATTAAGGGGGAAATAGTTGAGTCTACTGGGGAAGGCAATGGCACCCCACTGCAGTACTCTTGCCTGGAAAATCCAATGGACAGAGGAGCCTGGTAGGCTGCAGTCCTTGGGATCGCTGAGGGTCGTACACGACTGAGCGACTTCCCTTTCACTTTTCACTTTCATGCATTGGAGAAGGAAATGGCAACTCACTCCAGTGTTCTTGCCTGGAGAATCCCAGGGATGGGGGAGCCTGGCGGGCTGCCGTCTGTGGGGTCGCACAGAGTCGGACACGACTGAAGTGACTCAGCAGCAGCAGCAGTTGAGTCTACAGTTGTTTGCTGATGTGTTGTCCCAACCAGAAGTTACAAAGGAAATAAATGATTTCACCCTAGTAGGTCCTGGGCATGTAGCTGACTTATTTAGAATGAAGGCTCGGCATGTAGCTGACTTATTTAAAATGAAGGCTCCGGAGGCCAGAATCCTGCTTTGAGCCCATGTGGGGATTATGACAGCATCTTGACTGGTTGTCCAGACTTGACTCCTACTTCTGACCTTAGATGGCCTGCCAAGCCCTTGCCAGCTGTCTCTCACTGTAGCTCTATGGGTGACTCGGTGTGATCCGTCTTCAAGGCTTTTCTCCTATTGAGGATGTCAGGGGTCCCTCCCTTCCTTTTTTGTAATGTAAAAGGGGATATTTCCAAAACAAAAAGAACATATCTCGCATTTGCTAGGCATTGGTGGCTATTCCCCTCTGTGCCTCAGTGCTAAAGAATCTGCCTGCAATGCAGGAGCCACAAGAGGGGTTTGATTCTTGGGTCAGCAAGACGCCTTGGAGGGGGCAAGGCAACCCACTCCAGTATACTTGCCTGGAGAATCCCACGGTCAGAGGAGCCTGGTAGGCTGCAGTCCATGGGGTCGCAAAGAGTCTGAACTGACAGGACTGAAGTGACTTAGCATTCAGGCATTGGTTATCGTGTGCCCTGGGTCAATAAGATCTTCATTCTTATGTATTAGCTCGACTTAGTCTAATTGGCAATGATGAATTCAATAAAAATGATTGAATCCTCACTATATGCAGAATACTGGGCTAAGCATTAGATCAAGAATTGGCAGTTTTTCTTTTTTACTTTTATTTTTTTTTATTTTTTAACTTTACAATATTGTATTGGTTTTGCCATATATCAACATGAATCTGCCACGGTATACATGTGTTCCCTATCCTGAACCGTCCTCCCTCCTCCCTCCTCCCTCCCCGTACCATCCCTCTGGGTCGTCCCAGTGCACCAGCCCCAAGCATCCAGTATCGTGCATCGAACCTGGACTGGCGACTCGTTTCATATATGATATTATACATATTTTATTGAAGAATTGGCAGTTTTTCTATAAAAAGCCAGAGAGTTAATATTTCGGCTCGGTGGGCCATGTCTCTGTCCCCAGTACTCTACTCCACACTGTAGCATAAAGGCAGCCACAGACAACACATAGATGGGTGAGTGACTGTGCTCCCTGCAGACTGTACTTTCAGAACCAGGTGGTGGGACTTAGCAGCAGACCACAGTTGCTGACCCCTGGTCTGACCCTTTTGACCCCTTTGTTGGAGACACAGCTATGAACAAACCTGACATCATTATAACCCTCATGGCGCTTTCATTCCCTTGGGAATAATTCTTTGCTATTGTTAATAGCATTGCTTTGGAAACACACCTGTTATAAATAGTTGACAAGTAGCTTTGGGGGGAGCATTGGAAGCCTAAGTAACTTTACTGAAGAAAGTTTCCAGTGAACACTCAGTTCTATTTATATTATCTATGGGTGTGTAGTGGGGTCTGGGTGGGGGTGGGGGGGTACTGTGTGTCCTTAATTTGGTAGACACTATTTTTGAGTTGTTCTTTTCCCCACTTAACATAATTTTGCATGCATATTTCTATGTATTGGTCTAGAGTGTATAATTTTAGTGGCTACATAGTATTTCTTGCTGAATTAAGGCGAGTCATGTGCTGGGGTTTAGTAGGCACTTGTTAGACGTTTGTTTCCAGGTTCAGTAAAACCCAGAGTTGAAAAGGCGCTGTTTTCCGCAGAAGCTCTGCTGGTGGGAACTGTGGCTCTGGAGGCTCTGGGAGAGCCTGGCATGGGTGATGTCCTCGTGCCTGCCTGCCAGGTGACACCCAGCCTCTGTAGCCGGCGACCTGCTAGGTAAGTGTGTCGTCGGTGCAGACGTTTAAGTGACAGATAGCAGGTGATCATTAGAGTACTGTTCCCCAAGGGCAGGGAAAGTTATTTATGGGCTGTGAAGCAATACTTGGGAGTCAGAGGGTCTTTGTGGGGGCAGATGGGGAGGGAAAGCAGCCTACGTGGAGGAGGAGGAAAGCCCGGAGGGAGGGATTGGCAGCAGGTGTGTGGAAAGGGCCCGGGTTCCAGAGCCAGACTGACCTTGATTCGACTCTGACTCTTGGGGTTGTCCCTCATGTGCTGCGACTGGGTACATTCTTAGTCTCTGTGTACATCAATTTTCTGTGCTGTAAGATGGGGCTTGTCATATCCCTTCCATGGAGATGTTGGGAGGATCAGAATAATCTCGTAAGCACATAATACAGTGCCTGGAGTCTAATAAGCATGCTATATGTACATGATAGTTTTTATTATTCGGTGTGAAGTGTGTGGTCCCCGTTAGGCCTGCAGCTTACAACACTAGATGTTGTTTTATTGTTATTGTGCGTGCGTATGTGCTCAGTGGCTCAGTCGTGTCTGACTCTGTGATCGTGTGGACTATAGCCGGCCAGGCTCCTCTGTCCATGGGATTCTCCAGGCAAGAATACTTGAGTGGGTTGCCAGTTCATTCTCCAGGGGATCTTCCTGACCCAGGATCAATCCAGCATCTCCTGTATTGGCAGGTGGATTCTTTACCGTCTGAGCCACCTGGGAAGTCCCTACTCAGCTCTTTATGCATTCATTCATTTATTCGCCACACACACAGAAGCCCAACTTTGTGCCTTGGTCCAATATGCAGTGGCGAAGAAAACAGGCATGGTGATGGACTTTAATCAAATCACCCCACAAATGTGTACTTACAGACCATGATAAGAGCTGTGAAAGAAAAGTACAGGGCCTTTAGGTTGAGGGAGGATCTCTCTCTCTCTTTTTATGAGACACTTAATTTCGTTAGTAATCGGTGAATACAAATCACAATGAGATTCCATATCCCCATTTGATTGTCAAACACTGAGAAGTTGTGCAGTAGCAAGCATTGGAAAGAACATATATCACTGGCTTTTTATGTGCTGCTGGTCGGCGTGTAAACAGATGCAACCCCTTTGGAAAACAGTTTGGTATTATCTTGTGAAGTTGTATGTGCACCTATGGCATAACCTAGCATTTCTACTTCTGAGCGTAAAATTGCCATGAGAAGCTCATTCATGTGGGCACAGGTGAGGTATACTAAGAATGTTCCTTGTGGCACTGTTGATACTAGCTGAAAACTGGAAACCGAGATGCTCATCAGCCGGAGGATGGGTCAAAACATTCTGGTCACACGATGGGCTGTTATCTGGCAGCAACACGAATGCACAACCATTTCCCTGCAATGATCTGTGTGAATCTTAGTCATCTAAGGTTGAATTTAAATAAGCAAGACCCTGGGGACTTCCCTGGCAGTCCAGTAGTGAAGACTCTGTCTTCCACTGCAGGGCGCACGGGTTCAACCCCTGATCTGGGGACTAAGATCCTGCATACAGTAGGGCATGGCCAAAACATTAAAAAAAAAGAAAAATTAACTTAAAAAAAAGCAATACCCTGAGTATTCCATACCATATGATACTTTTGGAATATATTTTAAAAACTCAACAAATATTTAAAATACATTATTTAGGGGTACAGATATATATAAGTGATAGTCAGTCAGTCATGTCCGACTCTTTGTGACCCCATGAACTGTAGCCCGCCAGGCTCCTCTGTTCATGGGATTCTCCAGGCAAGAATACTGGAGTGTGTTGCTATATTCTCCTCCAGGGGATCTTCCTAACCCAGGGATCCAACCCAGGTCTTCTGCCTTGCAAGCAGATTCTTTACTGTCTGAGCCATTAGGGAAGCCCAAACTTAAATTATAAACCCATAAATATGAGTTGATGGGTTCTCTTCTGTGGGAAAGACATGTGGATGTTTTTGTGATGAGATCCCCACCTGCAGGATAGATAGGGGAGCCAGGAGAAGCCAGCTCTCAGTTTGAAGGCACAGTAGGCTTTTTTTAGGTTTTGCTTTGGAAACTTTTTAAAGACCAGATTATGAAATGTTACCCATCAAAGTAGTGACATTAGGTGCAAGTGTGTGCATTTCTTTTTTTTTTTTTTTATCATTAGAAGTGTATGTTTTTGATGACTACAAATGCAGATAGGATATGGGAAACTGGCTGTATCTGATATGTATCATTTCCTGCATATGCAAGTTGGTGCTGGGAGATGTCAGCACGAAGGGCTGTGTTTGCAGCCAGGTGTGAGATTCCTTGTCACAAGGCTGCTGTCACCATGAAGGGACAGATGTGACTGGGTGATGAGGCCTTCTCAGTTTGGTGCCAGGGTTTGCAGGCAGAGCTAGTTCAGAAATGAGTAAGAAGGGGGCACTTTCTGTTTGTAGATTCAAGCTCAACTGTGCATATTGAAACTCTTCCTCACTTTCCCTCTTCTGGTCGGTGGGCCTTGAGGCATCCTTATCTCGTTTGTGGAAAGGCAGAAGAGGAGGTGGAGGGAACACCTTTGTATGAACGAACCAGCTTACAGAGAGGAGTTGGGGATGGGCTGAAGGAGAGCTGAGTTCCTCTGGGATGAATAGTGCATCTGTTGGGAAGGTTCAAAATGATGCTCTTATCAGGCTGCTTGACTTGAGGCAACATAGAAGCCACCAGAAGAGCAGAAGGGCTGCCAAACGAGCAGGGCATCCTGGGCAGTGGTAACTGAAGGAGGAAAACTTGCAGAGGGAGGAAGGAGTCCAGAGGAGGAGCAGATGGGTACGAAGAGGGATTGGGAAGCCAGATCACACACAGTGGCTGCTCAAGAGAATGGGAAATGTTTCTCGTGCTTGGACATTTAACAAGCACGTGAAGAGCACAGTAGTTCCATGTGGTTCCAGAAGGTAAAGCTAGAATGGAAAGGGGTGGAAACTACAGGAGGAGGTATTTGGGCTTAGTGTATATATCAGTCTTTCTCAAGCTGCTGTTGGCATCCCATTAGTGGGTTGTGCAATCAATCTAGTGACTAAACCAGCAGTTTTTAAAAAATGAAATAGAATAGAAAGGTTGAAATAGAATTGGAGAAAAAGACTTGAGTGGATCAGATGTGTATGGGTCAGTTTTATTTATGAAATATTTGTTCAGTTTTATATATTTATATGTATATGTTGATATTTTATGTACCGAGTCATGGTATAATATCTTATTGGGGGTGAGGTGGAAAAGTTTGAAGGCCATTGTTATGAGCTACCGGTTATGAGCATTTAATAACAATACTTACCATCTATTGAGCTGGTGGCTCAGATGGTAAAGAATCTGCCTACAGTGCAGGAGACCTGAGTTTGATCCCTGGGTTGGGAAGATCCCCTGGAGAAGGGAATGGCAATCCACTCCAGTATTCTTGCCTGGAAAATTCCCTAGACAGAGGAGCCTGGCGGGCCACAGTCCATGGGGTGGCAGAGTCATCGGACATGACTGAGCAACCAACACTTTCACTTTCCCTTTCCACTGTGCAGGCACTTTGCTAAATGCTTTATATATATTTTCTCATTTCAATTTTACAACAATCTTTGTAAGCAGGTATTATTGTTCCCATCTGAGAGATGAGCAAGTTCAAGTTCATAGAGGCCAAGTGACTTTCCCAGTGTCAAGGAGCATGTAAGAGGCTGAGCTTGGAATTGAACTCAAGTCCAGGTCTCTTAAAAGCCTGTGCGTATGTCAGAAAGAGAAAGACAAATACCATGCAATATGTACTTGTAGGTGGAATCTAAAATAGGATACGAATGAGCTTATCTATGAAACAGAAACAGGCTTATCTATGAAACATGGAAAACGGAGAACTGACTTGTGGTTGCCAGGGTGGGGTGGGTGAAGGATGGCTGGTTGTGGTAAATGCAAACTGACGTATATGGAATGGATGAACAATGGGTCCTACTAGATAGCACAGGGAGCTATATTCAGTATCCTATAGTAAACAATAGTGGCAAAGAATATGAAAGGGAACATGTACATGTATAACTGAATTGCTTTGCCATACACCAGAAACTAACACAACATTGTAAATCAACTATACTTCAATCAAATAAATAAAAAGTCTGTGAAATAAAACCCTAATTAAAAAAAAAAAACACAACTCCTGTGCATATAATTATGACCACTCTCCAATGCAAGAAGAACCATTGGAGTGTCCATCACACGGCAGGGATTGCCTGGAAAAGTGAGAATTGTTGGAGCAGGTGACCACCTGTCAGGGGCTGTGGAGAGGGACTGTGCTGTCATAATGGTCGCCCTCCGACACTCGTGGCATAGCCTAGGAGGCCACTTGTCCCTTGTCCCTCTTTAACATCAGTCCCAACTCTGGAGTTTCTTTGATTATCAATTGGAATGTGATTTGATTAACATAGATTTAGATTTGTTTAGGTGGGATTTTTTAAACAAGTTTCCTCATTTTTCTGTAATGAACGTGCATTTATTTTATGATTACAAAAAGTCATTAAAAATGAAATGTTTTCTGGTTTTCTGGAGTGAACACAAATCAATTTTATAATTTACAAAAGTCATTGAAAAGAATAATGCTGCATTGCAACAAAAGACTTTAATTAAGAATTCTTGCTGGCAAGTTTCTGAAGACAGCTGGCAATTGCTGCTCTCCCTTTTGTGTGGGCTGGGGAAGCTGTGTGTGAACCACAGGAGGCCATGGACTGCAGCTTCTCATCAGTTGCCTGGACCAGCCCACCCTCCCTGCACAGAGCAGGATGAGGCAGGGCTTGTGGCTTGGGGGAGCCCCTTTTCCCTCTCAACTGTGAAGTGAAGCTTCCATTGATTCTCCCTTTTTGTTTTTGTGTTTTTGGCCGTACTGCACAGCATATGGGATCTTTAGTTCTCCAACCAGGGATCAAACCTGTGCCCCCTGCAGTGGAAGCTCGGAGTCTTAACCACTGGGCCAACAGGGAAGTCCCCCATTAATCCTCTTTAAAGCTGGGAAGGATCTTAGAAGTCATCCCCACTAACCTCTTTGATTTAGATAAGAGAAAACTGAAGTCCTAAAGAAGGGATGTGACTTAGCTTTGCTCTTGACCCATTGCATGAGGAGCAGAACTGGGATCACCTCTCAGATGGGTTAGATTATGTTGCTTCCCCCAAAAGAAAGAGGGTCCAGAAAGTTGGTTGAGTTTGTGGGGGGAATAAAGAGCAAAGAAGTGGCAAACCTTCTAATTTTAATTTCATAGGAGAGTTCCAAAATGGAGGTGAGGGGAATGTGGTCTAGTTGGAAGAATCTCAGCTTGGGAGTTGACCTGAGTTCTGCTCCCAGCTTTAAAACTCCCTGTGTAAACTTGGTTGAATCACTTACTCACTGTTGGAGGACAGATTAATTCTTGTTACTCATGTATTGCTTAGTCAACACACTGCAGGCGTACTCATCCCCAGCAGAAGATGTCCTCAGGCTTATTTCCTTCCAGAGCCAATGGCCTAATCTTCACAGTGGAGTTGCCATTAGTGATATTCTCTAGAACTTCAGGCCACAGTAGAGGAGATTCTCCAGATTGGTAGGTCCCAGCCATTGGGGAACGTATAGAGTATGGTTGCTACATGAGTATGAGGTGTGAGATTAATTCTTTGATCAACTCCTCAAATTCAGGGATTGTGTTTTCTGAATCCTTACTGTGCATGGTAGAGTGCTGAGGTTCTGCATGCTATAGACACCTGATTCACTGAATTGATGGTGTGTATGTGTGTATTGTGTGAGTAGTTTGTGGGTCACATGGAAGTGGGATGATCTACATTCAAATAGTCTGATTTTTGCTCTGTTGATGGACTGTCCGCGTGAAGCTTAAACATAGGCTGTCCGACTTCAGAATCAAGTCATGTCGAGGAGCTCTGTGGTTTGTGATGGGGTTGATTTGAAGTGGGTCGCTCTGTGCCTAAGTAGGCAACCCAAGGGAGGAGGGTCAGGAGAAGGGGAGTGGGGACAGGCAGAAGCTTTTTCTAGGCTTCAAAGTTACCCAAGGAGCTGAGCACAGTAAGGAAGTCACTAGGATTGTCGCATTGTGATTGGCCTCCAGACTCATCTCAGATGGATCCTAAAAGAGCTGATAAATTTCTCTTGGGTTAAAGTCGTCATTCCTTTGACCCAGGTTGCGACACAAATGTTACCCTGCCTGATGGCCTCAGCTGAGAGGGTAGGCAGATGTGATTGTTGTTGGGGTTTGTTTTACACTCTGTTATCAAAGCTATTAATATGACACTTTAAGGCTTTATGACTTGATTAGTGGCATCAGCATTTGAAAGAGCTGGCTGAGGGCTGCTGTTAAAGGTTATGGGGAGAGTAATTAAGTGGTAGTTGTGAAATGCAGGGGTGGTTTCTGTTTACCAACGGCTTTGCAGGGAGCCCTGCCAGTTACTGAACCCCCATGGTGAATTTTTCAAGAAAATGAGTTGGTTAGTTTGGGTGCTCTGCTACTGACTCCAGACAGCCGTCAGTTTTTTCTCTGCCTGTGGTTAATGCCCTTAATCTACTGCCTGGGAGCGCCCTCCGTATCATTGAGTCCTCTGCTACTCAGAGCGTCGCCGCTGGACCAGTGGCGTCTGGCATTACCCAGACCCCAAGGTTGCAGAATCAGGATCTGTGTTAAGATTCTCAAGTGATCTGGGTGCCCTTTAGGTTTGAGAAGTGCTTGGGCTAGCACCTGTGCCCCCTGAGGTTAGAGATTTGTGGCGATGTGGTTTTTATTGTGTAGTGCAATAAACTATTTAAACCCTAATGCAGAGGTATAATTCCCAGTTTCGTGTCTTCAATTAGAGCCTGGACTCTGTGTGTGTGTGTGTGTGTGTGTGTGTCTGTCTGTCTGTCCATTGTCACTTGTGGCATCAGCATAGGCTTGTGGTTTACAGTCCTCCCCACAGCTCGCCGAGTTCTTGGCACAGCTAGTCATTTCTTTGAATGCAAGTCTGGCATCCTAGAATGTGGGGAGTGTGACCAAACACCACTTTCTTCCTGTACTCCTCTGCATAGGAGCCCACGGTGGCTCCCACTGTCTGCTGTGTCACGTCCAAACCTCTCGCTGGGGCTCCCAGGCTTATCTGCCCCACTTTCTGTACCACTGGCACATACTGGGCTGATCTTCCCTGCAGCCTGGCTTTGGGTCCCTCGCTTAAAGTGTTTTTCCCACCATCTTCCTGGTGGTCAGTGGTTTCTCTGTTCTCTGCCCTTCTGATTTGCTCTGCTGTACTATGGAGTCCCTGGTTGTTCTGGGATGCTTATTGAGGCCTTGTGGTTACTTGCGGGCAGGTCTTAACCCCTCAGTCAGATAACACACTTTTATTTCTTTTCTTCCAGTTGTATTGAGATATAATTCACATATAGCACTGTGTAAGTTCAAGGTGTACAGCTCAATGATTTTTTTAAACAGATTACGTAGACTTTCAATGAACTTTATTTATTAAACATGATGATTTGGCTTGCATACATCATGAAGCAATCACTGCTGTAAGTTTTAGTGAACCTCCATCATCTCATATAGATAATAAAAGAAAAACCATTTTTTTTTTCTCTTGTGATGGGAACTCTTGGGATCCATGCTTTTTGAAGGTAGGAATACCCTTGTATGTCAGGGACCCCAAGCACCTGGCAGGTGTCTGATGATTGAACACCTGTGGATTTCTTGGTACTGGTCATCAGGAGGCCAAGGATTTGGTGTGAGTAGGGTGAGGTGGCTACTGGTTTCACAGATGTGTTGGGGCCGGTGAGAGCTTTGAAGAGAAGCCCAGGGGAGATTGGAGGGGACTCCAGTGAGGGGAGGTGGGAGGAACTGGGCCGTTCACTTCCAGTCCTTCCCTGATGGTACCAGAAGTGGAGGAGGAGCGCCAGCGTGTTTCTGATTAATTGCAAACCTGTCCGTTTTCATTTTATGTGAATCTGGAGGTGAGAGAAGAGGGGCGAGGAAGGATGAGGACGAGTGTAGGGGCTTCCCAGATGGATCAGCCGGTAAAGAATAAGGAATTCTCCGCTTGGTGGTGAGAGAAGGGAGATGAAAAGGGACGAGGACGAAGGGGTGCAGAGATGAGGAACCAGGCCGTTGGATGTTGTCCTGGCAGAGTTTGGGGTAGAGGCTATATTTACTTCTTACAGTGATGCTGGTAGAATCTTTTTCTATGTTTAGAAATAGTTTATGTAATATGAGAGTATGTATTCTTTAAAAAAAAAAAAAAAAGCCTGAAAGTAGAATAGAATAAAACTTAAACAGACCAGTTATCATAGAAGAAACTGAGAAACTTATCAAAGAGCTTTTCCTTAAAATAGTGTAGGACCAGCTGGTTTCACAGGTAAATTTTGTCAAATGTTGAGGGTGCAGGGCATTCTATTGCTGTTTAAATCATTCTCGAGCAAAGAAATAAGGAATGCTTAAATTCTTTTTATGAAGCTAGTGTAACAAAACATAACAAAAGAGCACCATGGGCACACACAAAACTACAAAGTCATCTTGGCTTTGAATATTAATGCAAAATCCTAGTAACGTAACCAGCAAATAGAATCCAGCAACCCACAGGAAGAACTCCATGGGCAGGTGGATTTCAGAACGCGAATGCAAGGATAGGTTAATGTTAGGATTTCTATTAATAAGCTCCCCATATTAAAGGATTCAAGGAGAAAATAAGATGCTGAAAAGGTTTATGAGAAATTAAGCATCTATTTCTAATAAAAACTCATAATACAGGAATAATTAGATACCTCCTCATCGTGAGAAAATATGTCTTTATCAGGGTGGTAGCCAGATTTGGCTTAGTATTGACGTGGTGGATACTAGATACATTCCAATTTAAAAAGTTCAGGTTTACTAAACTTACTGCAGTAATTGCTTCATGATATATGTAAACCAAATCATTATGCTAAAATTATTAAGTACCATAATTATATAACCTTGTTTTGGAGGGATAAGCTGGTATAATTAGATAAGAGAAAGAATTAAGAGATACAAAAACTACTAAAAACAATAAGAGAATTCAGTAAGGTCACTGAGTGTATAATTAATGCACAGAAATCAGTAATTCTCCCATAGAAACGGTATTCAACTAGAAAACATGATGGAAGAAAAAAAAATTTTCACTTATGTAAGCAGCAAAAGAGAGGAAAAAACTAGTTATGAGCTCAATAAAAAATATATTTATGTGTAACTTCAATGCTACTAAGGCTCAATGCATGAAAATGCTACTAAGGCTAATGCGTGAAAGGCTTAAACAAGAAGATAATATAACCCTGGCTAGAAGGTCAGTGTTATAAAAATCCTATTCATTTAAGATGTGATCACAATAAAATTACCAATAGGATTATTTTGGTAGTAGAAGACTGATTCTAAGTTCACATGGGAAAATTAGCTTACGTGAAAATACATGAAAGAAAGAAGAGGGGATAGTTCTAACAGATATTAAATATTTTAAAAGCTATAGTGATTAGGATAACTTGGTACTGAATAGATTGAACAGATGAGACAGAACAGAGAGCCCTGAAATAAATAGTGGTGATGCATATTTGTGTGTGTAATTTGTGATAAAGGCAGTTTTTCAAATTTGTGGGGAAAGATAGTAACTTCATACCGTATTACCACCTTGGGGGAGTACATTTAGCAGGCGCTCTACTTTCTGTCTTAGGTCAAAATAAGTCTATCAAAGATGTAAATGAAGAATGAAAGTATTAGAGTTCTAGAAGAATTTTTCTGCGGTCTTGGAATAGAGAGGCATTTCCAAATTTGACACAAATCCTGGAAGACATAAAATGAAAGATTGATATCTTTGACAACATAGAAATGAGAACTTCTGTAATGAGAAAGACAACATCCACAAAGTCAAAAGATACATGATACCGAGGAAAAAATATTTGCTGCATGTGTGATAAAAAGAGCTAATTCTCTCGATATGCAAAGAGCTCTTAGAATCCAAGAAGGAGCATTAACTTAATTGAAGAATGGGCAAAGGACAGGAACAGAAAATCATGAGAAAAGAAGAGTAAATGAATCTTTAAAAGGCAAGATGCACAAGCTCTCTTATAGTAAAACATGCAAAGCAGAACTACAGTAAAATGGCGCTTGTAATCCATCAGATGAGGAAAGATCAAAACCTAAGTTGGTGAGGATATAAAGAAAACATGCTTTTGTACATTGCTGGTGAGAATAAATGGATACACTGGTTTGGAAAGCAATTTGTGATTTTTATTTAAATTGTTAGGTGCTCATATCCTAGGGCCCCGCGGTTCTCTTTCCTAGGTATCTGCTCTAGAGATCCATTCACGTACGTGCACAGTCTTCACTGAATGTTGTTGTAATAGTGGAAAATTAGGCCCAGTAATGCAAATATCCGTTGGATGGAGAAGTAAATATTTATTTATTTAGTAAGGGCAAAATAAAACAGGTGGTTCAGACCATTAGTGAGTCAATAAATCAACAGTGGGTTGTGACACAGTGTGAAACAAAGAATAGAAAATAACGAGTGCATTGCACGGAGTGGGTAAATATTTGGTGAGATTTTTGTTTCAGTTTTGCATATTCACAAGTGTGAACTGGGTCACATATCTCTTACTGTGGGACTCAGTCAGCGAAGTTGGAAAAACACTGCCAGAAAAGTAGAAAGGAATATATTAGGTTGATGGCTTATGGTGAGAATAGGTCTGAGAAATGTAATGTGGAGTGAAAAAAAAAAGCAAGTTGCATAATGGTATGTGCACTGGTATGCCATTTTTGAGAATGTATATTTTTGGTGGAATCATGTATTCATACAAAACAGGCCTGAAATATGTGCACCAGGCTCATATCAGAGAGGCCTTCTGGCGTGGTATTAAGAGAGGCCTTGGCTTTAAAGTACATGCTTTAATTTGTCAAAGGGAAAGTATGAGTGTTTTACTTGTGTATTTAAATGAGCAGAAAATGTTTACGCATTATAGAAGGACTTTGCAACAAATCCATTAAGTCCCCATGCTTTTCCCTCTGTTGATTTGCGTTTTTCTAACTAATTTTCCTGATCAGTTTAAGTGTCTTTCCTTTAGCTTTAAATTGAGTATCTTATAAATTCACATCAGCTTGTTAACTTTGTTTTTCAGCTTTTAGTTTAAGATTGTACATAAAATTCTTTAAACAGTGTTATCAGTGGCTCATTTATTGGATCTTTATATGTCTTTTCTAAGTTTTCCAGCTTATTCTTTGGGAATTAATTGGATCCCTGGTTTAGTCATCTCAGATATTTTTTCTAAGAGCCAACTTCGACTTTCATCCTCTTCTCTGACATTTGTTTGTATTCTTGTTTGTTACTTTGGTTTTCACATTTCCTTTTTCTCCTTCCTTTTTGCCTTCTACAAATTTCATTCAACAGCAGTGCTTCTCAAATTTTAGGGTGCCCATGAATCACATGGGGCCTGGAGCCTCAGTTAAATGTGGATCCAGCAGGCTGGTGGTGAGACCCCAGATTCTGCATTTCGAACCCACTCCAATTGGGGCTGACCTCCAAGGAGCCAGAAAGTGGGTCCAGTGGCCCCTGCTTCTCCTCTGACCTTAGGGCACCAAGTATTCAAGTGTCTAATAGCCAGCGAGTCCACCAACTATATAAATATGATGCCCCAAGTATGTCCAAAAAATTCATACTCATCTCCTTTAATGTAGTGAAGATGGGATGTCCTGCCTCACCCTCTGGCTCCAGGCGGGACTGACCACCACACACTTTTCCAGGTGATCTGAAAGGACAGAAGGGTTCATGGCTGCAGAATTTCTTAGGGCATATTCGGTTGGTTGAGCTGACCACTTTTGCTCAGCACAGCTGTCTGGGCTCTGCTGCTTTAGCTGACTTTTTAAGTACATTTTGGGTCAGTTGTTCTGAGCCTGTTTGGAAGTCCATGGACTTATTAGTAGGAATATGATGCAAGCTGTGGACTTCCTCTCCAGAAATACTCCACCTCCATTTGTGCATACTGAAACTCCAGTTTTTCTTTTACTTGTTTGGGCTTTAGGCACCCAAAAGCCAATCTATATAAACCATTCAACTGACACCTTGTTTAAGGGGAAGAATCCCAAGAGGAGGAACATGGCTCCCTGTGGCCATCGGGGACCTGCCTGGCCGGACACTGGTTCCCCTAGATGTGGTCTCTTGAGCCGAGCGGGCAGACCCACCCAGACTCAGCCTGCATCCTCTCGGAGGAGGGCAGCCCCACATATTACTTCCTGCAGCTCAGCCTTGCCCTCAGCTGGCCTGGGGAAGCGGAGACTCAGATCCCTTCTGGCCAGGATCCTGGGCTCAGACGCTCTTCTGGCTTTGACATGGCAGAACCTCCTGTCTTGTTCCTGCGTCCTGTTCCCTTCTCTCAGTCTCAGTTCTTCTCAGAGGCTTCTGTGTTGGTTCCTGTTCTGCTGACGTGCCTGGTATCCAGGTCCTGGGCTGGGGCCAAGACCCTGTCGTGGGCTTTGCTTGAGACAACAGGGTGCGGTGGGATCCCAGCCCATTCACTCACTGGCCATGTGACTCTGGTATATTATGTAGCCCGACTGGCCTCGGTTTCCCTCTATGGGTGATGGGAACTGTAGAATACACCTCTACAGAGGGAGAGAGAACTGTGTGTTAGTATGTGTTACTAACCAGTAACTGGCACAACTGGTCCTGCTCCTAGGGGTTGGATCTGCTGGATCCAGCCACCTGGGGCCTTGGTAACCTTCACAGATGTCTCGATACCTGTGTTACTGAGGCTCACCTGTGCCCCTCCCCCACTCCATCACAGGGCTTTGCCCACTTGTTGGGACAGTTCAAACTTCATCTTATGCCACTCGCTTCCCCAAAGTCACTGTAAGCTCTAACTCTAGCTGGACTTCTCTAGTATCTCCTTGGACAGGAGGCCTGCCCAATGAACCACAGTTGATCTGTGTGTGCATGGGATTGGACTGGCTTGTCCACTCCCTGCTGATCCCAAGAAGGAAATTACAGATCAATTTCACTTAAAAAATACAGCTGCAGAAATCATCAGTGGACTAAACTAATGGCCTCAGTACTTTGGGAAATATTTATTGTGTAACTCCCATCCACTAGTCATGGTCCTTAGCACTGCTGATTCTTCTGTCCTCGGGGCCATGATGGAGTCCTGAGGCCCCTGGGGGTTGGGGGGAGGGGTGGAACAGACATGTGGACATTTGATTACATTACAGGCTCTGTGACAAATGTGATAGTGGAGGAAGAGAGGACTGTGGGAGCCCAGGGGAATGAGCCGGCAACTCTGTTTCCAAAAAGTAAGGGTTGGAAGTCTTCATGGAGTAGGTGGCATTTGACTAGGTCCCTGGAGGTCGATATCTCTATATCTTTGTCTCTTAATTTTTTTCAGATAAGTTTTATAGTCATGTACCAGGGTCTTGAAAGATGAGTTTTGAAAAATTACCAACCATGGCTCATGCCAGTAATATGTGCCTGGTTCAATCAAAGAGACTAATATTAATAGAAATAAACCACAAAAATTAGAACCCCCAATATTTAGCATAGTGCCTAGAATATAATCAGTGCTCAACAAATATCTGATGAATGAATGAATGTAGACTCAGTTGATGCAGAAATATACTGGAAAGAATTATATGTGCTTTAGAAAGTATCATAAAACTAAAACTAAGTGTCTTAGAGGATTTACTCCTAAATATGATAAAGAACCTACCTGTGTATAATCATGTACCAAGCCTTGCATGGGGGCTGCAGGTTCCAAGTGGAGAAATTCTAGAAGTGTGCTCTGAAAAACAGGAACTAAACTAAAATGTCCCTTATCGCTACTCTTATTTAACATAGTTTAACAGATGCTTGTCATACCAATATAGGAACAAAAAGAAACTTAGAGGGATTGGTATAGGGAAGGAAGAGATAAAAACATCGCTGTTTGCAAATGACACAATTTCTATTCAAAGAAAATTACAAAATCCTATGTGACTGCTTCTGATCAGAAGTCGCAGTATTGAAGGGTCAGTATCCCAGGTTTTTGCCTAGATTTCATGCTTAGGCAGTTAAAATTCCAGTGAAATACTTCAGAAGGCATGAGTAACGATCAGGAAACAATCAGGATTAGATTATTTCCTAATAATCAGGAAAAATTGGTGGACAAGCGTACTGAAGGATGTCTTGAAAATCTTTTAGCAGTGGGCTCCTCTCAGCAAATGAAGCAGATAAGCAGTAGTTATTTAAACTATACAGTATTAGGATCAGACAGAAAAAGAAGAGATGGATACAATAAAATAATCTAAATAAATAGAAGGCATTGCTATTGGTGAATTTGGAAAGGCAGACAATAGTGAGAGACATTATTTTAAGGTAAGTGGCTCCTGGGAATTCCCTAGCCATCCAGTGTTAGATTAGGGTTGTGCATTCTCATTGCTGAAGACCTGAGTTCAGTACCTGGTTGGGGAACTGAAATCCCACAAACCTTGCGGTATGGCAAAAATAAATAAATAAATAAATAAATAAAATACAGTAAATGACTCTTGGGAAGAACTAAGTAACAGTATAGAGAAAATGAACTCAGATAGGTCTTATAGTTATAAATTCTAGAGGTGTTTAAAACTCAGTTTTAAAACCTCTTTAAAACTCAGCAAAAGTAGATGGAGTGTTTATCCTCGCTGTGGAGAGCAAATGTATTTGTGAAAATTCCATAAAAATGATCATTGAGGAAATAGGATATGGTGTAAAGGAATAAAATCTGTAAAGTAAAAATAATAACCATACACCCAGTCGTCTCTCGGTGAACTGTGTCGGCCTGGGGCTGGGGTGGGGCTCTCACAGTGACACGTTTACAGCTGGGGTGACTCAGTAAAGTGGATTTTTCCCCCCAACCCCCCCTAGTAATTAAATTGTGCTAAAGGGGAAGGTATAGAAGAGGGAAACAATTGTGAGAAACTGATAGCTATAAGAACATGTTGTCAAAAGCATGCACAGAACTGATCAGGCTCTTTAGGGTAAATATTCAGATTGTATTGCTAAAATAACCAAAACATGGGAACAGATCGTTTCATATAAGGCCCAGTTAATAAAGTGAGACGTGGAAAACAGTTCAACTTCCTAAACACACAAGATACTTAAGTTAAAACAGATCTGAGTTAGTTGGCCTATCTTATTAGTGACAAATAGATCAAATTTATAAAACTCACTATTGAGGACTGTGGGAAAGAAAACAGGGTACCATTGGCATTATCGGAAAGGGGAGCTGTTTTTCTAGGGAGCATGGCGACTTTGGTGACACTGCTTATATCTTTTTTTTTTTTTTAATTAAAAAATTAAAAAAATTTTTCTTTTGACTCTGCTGCACAGTGTGTGGGATCTTAGTTCCCTGACCAGGGATTGAATCTGTGCCTTCTGCCAGTGGAAGCTCGGATTCTTAAGCCCTGGATTACCAGGGAAGTCCCAACACTGCTTATACCTTTTGACTAGTATTTTTATTTCTGAAAATAAGTCCCACAGAAGTCATCCTAAAGGGGCAGAAAACCAACTCGTCCAAAGATGGGAAAAAATTGGAAATCATCCAAATGTAGATAACCCAGGAAGGGTTGCATAAACTCGGTGACAGCAGTGCAGAGGAATACATGCCCACATAGAGAGTGAGGGCTGCTTACACGTGCCCAGAATGGCGCGGAGTGGCTCACTGGTGCTCAGGGCAAGCCGGTGAACATCCACACATGCACACTGAAAAGAATCTGCAAAAGGGCAGAGTTTATTTGATGTGTTTTTGAACAAGTTTCCCTCCCCCCCACCAGTAAAATTGTTAATATGTAAGGCAGGTTTTTCAAAGAAGAAAGGAGGGGAGGAAATTCTGATAGTAAAAAGGGGAAACGTGGGCAGAGTATGGTGGAGAGACAGCCTGGGCAGGGCGTCCACGTGGGCTGGATTTGAGTCACTGCGTTGCCATGCGGTTTGGGGCAAGTCACACATCTTCTCCAGCTTCCCTTGTCTCCACCCCAAAACGAGGTAATGGGGACAACCACCAATGCGATCCCAGGAGTTCTTGCCTTCCGAGCAAACACTTTCATTAACCAGCATTGCAGAGTTCTGGGGGAGCCCTGGCTGGTGTCCTTCGTGCTGTGCCCATCTCTACAGAATGTTTGTAGTTCTGGGCAGCTCCACTTCTAGGGTGACAGCAGATATGGGGGGCAGACAAAGAACATATTCCAGAACTAGACAGGCAGCAGAGCCACTGCAAATAGCCCCGAGAAGGTACTGCAGCCCCCTGGAAGCATTAAACAAAGCAATAGAGACCGCTTCTGTTTCAGAACCAGCGATGTGGCCCAAGGGAAAAAGAGCCTTAGAAGAGAACATTCTGGTGAGCAAATGCAGATTGATCAGGCTGTTGAATTTTTTTAGAAGATGTACTTGTGGACAAGGCAAGAAGGGAAGGAGCCCAGCTGCTTAACTGGTGTGTTTGGGACACTTTGGGGCCTCACTAATAAATTCTAGTGTTGAACTCTTCTAATTGGAAGCTGGATGACCTTGAACTTCGTAACCCGAGCCCCAGTTTCCTCATTTTGAAAAATGAGGATAACCTCTTCCGAGTCTCTTGTGCAAAGGACTTGAGATGTTGTGCCCGAGTGTTCTCTGTGCTTTCAGTCACTCTTTGTCCAGGTTTCCCTGGATGCCTGCCAAAAAAAATGGCATGACGCTGAGTCCCGTAGGGAGTGCAGAGCAGTCTGAGTGATCATTCGGGCCTTTGGGGAGCGTGTATAGCCGGGAGCCGGGTGAGTGCATGAACCCCTGCAAAAGTATGTCATGAGAAGGTAGCAAAGTCGGGGTGATGTTTTTAGGATGAAGGAAATTGGACCATTCAGGGCAAGGAGTGAGGAGCTAGTTAGGAGGCAGAGTGTGGGGATGCCTGAGAGAGAGAAGTGGTATTTGGTGGGGGAAGGTTCCAGAAGGCCTGAGGTGGATTTCAGAGCCCTGCAGGATGTATTGAGCACATCTGTGGCTGTTACCTTGTGTGGGCCTTAAGCAACCAACCTGCGAGGTGAGGGCTCTGAGGCTCGCAGGGCCTGGAGGACCCGAGTTCCCTCCCGGGCTGACTGGGTCCAGCACAGAGTCCTCTCGCCTGCTGTGCTGCTCCTGTGAGCCACACACCCTCTCAGAAAGAGCAGGCCTGGGACTTCTCGCTCTGAGCATAGGGGCTGTGGAGGAGATGAAGAGCAGGAAGTTTCTGAGGTGGAGAAGAAGGTGAAGGTTGTGAGGGGCTCTGACTGACTTTTCAAGAGGCAGTGATAGAACGTGGGACCTGGAGTCAGTCACTGGGGTGAGTCCCAGCTTAGGAGGTGCTGTGACTGTGACCAAGTAAATCAACCTTTCTGAGCCTCAGTTCCTCCCTCTGTAAAATGGGGCCATTCAGCTTACCTCCTGGAGACTGGGAGGACTAACTCATTTAGAGTTATGTATGGAAAGTATTCGGCACTCCCAACCTAGACAGCATATTAAAAAGCAGAGACATTACTTTGCCAGCAAAGGTCCGTCTAGTCAAGGCTATGGTTTTTCCAGTGGTCATGTATGGATGTGAGAGTTGGACTGTGAAGAAAGCTGAGCGCTGAAGAATTGAGGCTTCTGAACTGTGGTGTTGGAGAAGATTCTTGAGAGTCCCTTGGACTGCAAGGAGATCCAACCAGTCCATCCTAAAGGAGATCAGTCCTGGGTGTTCATTGGAAGGACTGATGTTGAAGCTGAAACTCCAGTACTTTGGCCACCTGATGCAAAGAGCTGACTCATTGGAAAAGATGCTGATGCTGGGAAAGATTGAGGGCAGGAGGAGAAGGGGATGACAGAGGATGAGATGGTTGGATGGCATCGCCGACTCAATGGACATGGGTTTGGGTGGACTCCGGTAATTGTTGATGGACAGGGAGGCCTGGCGTGCTGCGGTTCATGGGATCTCAAAGAGTCAGACACGACTGAGCGACTGAACTGAACTGAACTGAACTGAAGGCTTCCATACACGATAGCTGCCATGATGATGATGATGACGATTGTTGTTATTATTTTACTTTGTTTTTTGTAATTATGAAAGATTGGCCCCTCTTAGAAATGAATAGTTGGTTTTGCTGCCTGGTGGATCAGTAACACATTTTGCTTCACATGGGCAAGTAAATGCTTCTTTCTCTCTGCCCTAATTTATTTTCAATTTAAAGCAACTAACCTTTATTAAGGACCTTTTGTGTTTCAGACATTTTGTTCTGTAATTTCACATATATTGTCTCATTTAAATCTTCCCATTAACTCTTTGGGAAGAGGGGGTTAAATATTCTTGTTCTTTAAAACAATTTTTTTTAATATGGACCATTTTAAAGTGTTTATTGAATTTGTTACAATATTGCTTCTGTTTTATACTTTACAGTTTCTTGGCCCTGAGGCATGTGGGATTTTAGCTGTCTGACCAGGGATCAAACCCACACCCCGGCATTGGAAGGCCAAAGCCCAACCACTAGACTAACAGGGAGGTCCCAGTATTCATATTCATAAGATAGGGAAATGGAGTCTTAGAGAGTCGACAAGAGGGGATCCAAACTCTGACTCTGAGCAAACTTCTGGTGGGCACTGGGTGCAGGGCCTGGGTGAGCCCAGGCCTTGCCCCTTCCTAGTCAGTGAACTGGGACCAAGCTGGCAGGGGCGGGGGGTTGGAGGGGAGTCTCATTTCCTTTTCCCCTCACAATTGCAGTTTTGAGTCAAAGTATTTAACCCCAGGGCTTACTCTTCTGTGGTTACATGGCAGTGATAACAGCAATTAATTGGAAGGTTATTGTAGAGATTAAACAAGATAATACCCAAAGCTCTGGATCACAGCTGCAAGTGGTGGCTGCCATCGCCCCTGTCTCCAGCCTCAGACTCTCTCCAGCCCCTGGGAAAGGGGCCTGTTTGTCAGCTTTAGCCTGGAGAGTGGATATTATGTGTGAGTGCATGAGTGCTGAGTCATGTCCGACTCTTTGCAACCTTGTGGACTGTAGCCCACCAGGCTCCTCTGTCCGTGGGATTTTCCAGGCAAGAATACTAGAGTGAGTTGCCATCTCCTCCTCCAGGGGATTTTCCCGACCCAAGGATTGAACTCGCGCCTGCTGTGTCTCCTGCATTGCAGGCAGATTCTTTACCCGCTTGAGCCATCCAGAAAGCCCAATGGGCATCATAGCTTTGACTAAATATGTAGATGTTTTAGGGGACCTTAAGAGGAGTTTGCCGAGCATTACAGTGTGAACTTATTTCCACTTTGGATGAATCCAAAGCAGACTCAGTGTGGGTGTTCCCTAGTACGAGAAAGCTAAGGTCTTGACTTCTTGGGGCCTTTGATTCTGCAGTTGCTTAGCTGGGGCAGGAAGGAGGAGCTGGCAGGAAGAGCAGTTAGAGGGCAGGATTGAGAGGAGGGAGGAGAGTGAATTGCTAGGCTGGGAGGGTTGGGAAATGAGGCTGGGTGGGGCCCCTGACCCAGTAGAGGCCTGTGGATCAGCCAGAGGCCTCCAGGCTGGGTGCAGAGGGGCCAGAGGTCAGGTGTTCTGATAACCGGGCTTCTTGGAGTTGGCCTTGGTCGTGGTGTCCAGGCCAGCTGGATTGGGGTAGAGGGTGGAGAAGAAAGGGGAGTCCCCCCAAGAGGGATGGAAACCCATGACGCAGCCACAGAGACATCCAGGAGGGAGAGGAGATGGGCGTATCCTCCAGGTCATGAGGTGGTTTGCCAGTTGGTGACTCTCTGAAGGTGGAGGAGAAAAGAGGACTCTAAGGGGAGCCCCAGTTTTAGGGCGATGACAGAGAGGAACCCATCAGAAGCAGGATGGAAGGGAAAGCTTGGAACTGACATGGGTGTGTAGGGGTTGAGAATCTGTGAGAATGGCAGGTGGGGACATCTGGTCAAGAACAACATCCCGGCTGAAGGCCAGTGCCATCTGCAAACATATCCTGGTCCTGGAAGCCCCCAGCTGTGGGTGAGTCCGGCAGCAGAGGGTGGACTTGTTGGTGGTGGAGTCCTGGTGAACGCTCAGTGGATTGGGCTGGAGGCCGCCAATTGGAAAAACATAAGCTCCGTATTGGTGTTTTTTTTTTTTTTTTGGCTTTTTGCGGGGGCTGTGCCAGCTCTTAGTTGCGGCATGCGGGATCTTCATTGCTGCATGAGGGATCTAGTTCCCTGACCAGGGATCAAACCTAGGCTTCCTGCGCTGGGCATTGCAGAGTCTTAACCACTGGACTACTAGGGAAGTCCCCTCCAGATTGGTTTTTAGAACCGCCCCCCCAACCCCCACCCCACACCTACCTGTACTCTGCTGCTTAAAGCCTGCCCACAGCCTGCAGTGGGGAGGCCAGACTCCTCCACCAGATGTGTCGGGCCTGTCCAGAGCAGGCCTTGTACTAGCCTCCCGGGACTGCTGGGATGACATAGCAGCAAGCTGGGGGATTTGAAACAACAGAAATGCATTCTCTGGTGTTCTGGAGGCCAGAAGTTCACTGTCAAGGTGTGGGCAGAGTTGGTCTCCTCCAGAGGCCTGGAGGCAAGTCTGTTCCATGCCTCTGTCCCAGCTTACGGTGACTCCGGGCAGCCCTTGGCGTTCCCTGACCTGTAGCTGCATCGCTGCCTCGTCATCACACAGCCCTGTGCGTGTCTGTGTCTCTTTTCTCTCCTTGTAAGGGCATCAGTCGTTGGATTCGGGTGGGTTTGAGATGACTGTGACCTCATCTTAACAGTTACATCTGCTGAGACCCTATTTCTTAATCAGAGCCTATTCTGAGGTTCTGAATTTTGCAGGGGGCACCATTCAACACAGTATGGGCCTCACCTTTTCCTGCCTTTCTGGCCTCATTCCTGCCTCCCCCAACCATGACATCCTTCGGGGAAGATATCTAGAGCCGACCCTAGCTCAGGCTCACTGTCTTGGTTTTGTGAGCTTCCCCATCTGTGAGCACCCCAACATCTCCTCAATGGCACATGTCCTCTGCCAGTCTTGGGCTCCTTGGGCTGGGGACCGGACCTCACCCACCCCTGCTCACTGCAAAGTAAGTTGGTGTTTGAGAGCCCAGCCTCAGAATGCCAGAGAAATGGATTTGAATCTTCTCTCTCCACTTAATTGACCATGTGACCCTGCTCTAACCCTCCAGCCTCAGTTTCCCCATCTGTCAGATGGAGCTATCACATGGAATTTAATACATTCAATGAGAAAAAGTATTATAAAGCAGCCTCGTGAGGGGCTTAGGGTCTCCTTGAGGGTGGTTGCCATGGTTTTTTGTTTTGTTTTGTTGGTTTTTGTTTTTGCCACACCACATGGCATGTGGGATCTTAGTTCCAGGGATCAAACCCACGCCCCTTGCACTGGAAGTGTGGAGTCTAAACCACTGGACCACCAGGGAGGTCCCGCCGTGTTTTTTTAATTCACGTTGTGTTTCTAGCACTTGGTCCAGTGTCTGGTATGTTACGTGCTGTATAAAATATTTGTTGAATAAGTGATTGCGTGGGGAGACTTGGCTTGATGAGAAGGAACACTGCTGTGTTTATGGATGGGACCCCCTTAGAAGCCCTGCTTCCTCCTGCCCTTGGTCCCCAAGAGCTGGGTAATTGCATTTTGAGTTTCAGCTAAATGCTGACAAGTGGCGGTGAACGGGGGTCGCAGTTTGAGTCAGGCTCAGCTCCATACCTGCTGTTTCTCTTTCATGTGGATGGAACAAACTCTGGCTTTTTACATTCGCGGTACCTATGGTGGCTGCAATAGATGAGTCACCATTTACTGTAAAGCTTTCAGATGCCCGGCAGACGTATACCAGTCAGGAGTGAGAGGGCCTTCTGCGATCAGGCACCCCAGCCACGAGCATATAACAAGGGGGAGAACTACTTGTGGGCGCAAGTGGTAGGAAGGTCTTAGGTGAGGGTCCATAGCCTCCTTCCCAAATTTCCTATTGGAATTTTATTTTGATCTGTAGGCATATTTTCAAGTCACTTAAATAAGTCTGTGCAAATTTGTGTCTGCTTGCTTCTAAGTTAGAGATTTATGCTTCTGTCTGGTTTTGATTTTACGTGGAATATTAACTTTTTTAAAGGGACCTACTCCCATTTCTCAATTATTGGCCACTGAGAGCAGTGCTTCAAAGCCTGAGACTTTTTTTATCCTTTTAAGTAGAACTGTCTTTGGGTCTTCTTTGCCTGCATGTGATGGTTTTCTTTTCCTTTCAAGAGATGAACCTGTGAAATTCCATTTGGTCTCGAACGGTAGACAGGGCTTGGGGCATTTCAGTTTTTGCCCTTGAAAAAACTTGGTTGTAAATGAACTTGGTTGTAAAGAACCAAAAAGACTGAGAAGCACTGCGTGTTTTCTCCTGCAGGTGGGACTGGATGGGGCAGGGTGTGGGGAATGGTGAGTGGCTGGAGAGGCACTCACAGAGTGCCCAGCACGTGCCTGATTCTGTGCCAGGGCCCAGCTTCCCTGCAAGCGGGCTGTGTAGCAGGGCCTGGGGCTCTCATGGAATTTCCAATCTGATTGAACTCATACAGCCCTTACTGTGCATGTCTGTGAGTAGATCTGTGCCATGGGGCCTTGGGTAAGTTATGGGAACTTTCAGCCTCAGTTTCCTCCTCTGTAAAATGGGCATACTGACACTTTTCTCAGTTGGGTGACTTTTAGGATTTGATGAGATATTTTAAGGCACCAAGTACAGGCCTGGTACATAGTAGGGTTCAAAAAAATGGTCATTGTAATTACAAGAAGTCCTATGAATCTGTTTTCAGAGTGTGGATGGTGGAGTCTTTCAGTGAGAAGAGGGAAGTTAAGATATTCCTTCTAGGTGGTCACCTCTGGTTCTTGGTGGTAATTAATTCAGTATCTTAAGTTGTCCTCTGTGTTCCTTTGCCTAGTTTCTGCCTCTCCACCTTGGGTTTGGTGCTGGCCCATGTGAAATAATGGGAGCTGGCCCATCCCGTCCTCTCGAACTTCTTCCATGATCGGCCAGTCCACGCTTTCCTGGTGTGTATGCAGGATGGCCACAAGCCCCTGCCGTATAGTTCACACCCTCCCCTTTGCTCTAGAGGAGGTGGTCCCAAGGCCCCAGTCAGACCCCAGGGTTTCCCAGACATTTTTATGCTTCCCCTGGGAACAAGAGACTGTCAAAGACATCTATTTGGGATTCTGAAATTCAGGGCTCTCTGGGAATGGCCGAGGGTTTGCGGGACAGTAGTGACAGAATATTTGAAGTTGGAGCTTGGGGACACTCGATGATGCCAACTGTAGCTGGACAGTGTCTACAGTGAAAGATGAAGGGGCTGGCCTTGGTTTTTGTCTCCTTTCTCATGAGCAGTGTCTCCTAAGTCCATCCTCTTCTTTATCCCCAGCTCTGGAGAAGAGCAGAGCACGCTTGCTGCTTGAATTTGCCAGCCTCCACACGGTCTGGTCGCCTCTACTGCCCTCTCCCAGGGTGCAGTCCTTGCAGTAGAGCTGGGGGAGTTTTGTGTCTTGTTTGCAGCTGCCTCCCCAAGACATGCCCTCATGAGCCAGTGCTGAGAGAGTGAATGAAGGGCCAGATGACAGCTCCTCACAATGGGAAAAAACGCAGACAGGGTGAGAGTGCGGTCCCCACCCCTACAGGAAGAGGGTGGTTATAACTTGTTCTTTCTTCTGTGTGTGCGTTTGTGTGCTGAGTTGTGTAGTTGTCACTGGAGGTGAAGCACGTTGATCTGTAGACCCCTTTGCTGGGTTGTCCCTGGTGTAGTAATGATGTGATCTCTGGGGTGGTTGGCTGGCATCAAGGGGACAGTCCTTGGCTAGGACCAGGAGTATTTTTCTCTGCACAAAAGATGCTGATCCAATGACCTTCCTCTTTCCTTTCTCGCATTGGATTTGTCATAACTGGATCCAACGGGAGAAAGGAAGCCTATTCCTGTCGAGTGGGCCAGAGAGGTTTAGTGATATCTTGTGTATAATAATCAGGATTCGAATGCCATTCTCAGTCCAAAGACAGTGTTCCTTCTGCAGCATCACCCTGCCCTCTGAAATACTAGAAGGTTCTAACCCTGGAATTTCCATCCATCCTGGGTCCTGTGGGACCTGCTTGGAAAATTGAGAGAGTGTGATAAATGATGGTCACCAGCAGTGGCTTTCTCCACTCATTGCCACACTGTAAAGGGTCTGCCCAGGAGGAATGGGAGCCAGAAATCAGAACACTGAAGCTGGCCACTGTTCCCAGAGCCCTCTGTTCCACTCGACGTGTTTGGAACTCCGTGGTCCTGGTCTCAGCATCCCTGGAGCTCTCCCCCCACCATCCCCCACCCCGACCCCATTGTCAGTTTCTGGGTACTTCCAATCAGCATTAAGCCTGGTACTGTCTACGGCCATGTACATTGCTTTTCTAAAGCTTTCTGTCTGGAAGAACTCTCTTGTCCCAGGGTTTTTAGAATAATTACATCAGGTTCGCATTTCCTGGGCACCCAGCACTTGCAGCCACTTGGAAGATGTGGGTCCTTTTCTGATTAAGCATTGACATTTGGGGATCAGAAGCAGAGCTGCTTCTCTTCTTTTCATGCAGGCAGGTACTGAGGTACCCAGGGCCCCCCAGTTGGTAATTGGGGAGGATCAGACCTCTTGTCAGGGGACCTCTGGGGGTGGAATCTAGTTGCAGTGGGGCCTGTACTTTCTCTTTGATCGTTTTAGGTTTAATACACTCTCCTCTGTAATGGAAACCATAACACAAGCTGATTACTAAAATTTGACTATTGGTTTAATGAGAAACCTGTGAGAGGGACCCACTTCCTCTTGATTTTTGTTTTATTTTTAAAAATTCTGTGCATGCTGTTTCATTTCTCTTCCTCTGGACTTTTCTTTTAGAAAAGTCACAAACAACATACTATACAAACCAAAACCATTTAGAAAAATAAAATCAGACCCTGGGGAATACAGAACACTTTTCCCTCCACGACACCTTCTTCCCACCATCTGGCTGAGTCTCTTCATGAGTCTGATGGGGGAGCAGGTTGGTGTTGACATGGAGAAGCTGAGGCCCATGGAGGGGATGGGAGTGGCTTGAAGACTACACTGGAGTAGGGCTGTACTCTTTAGGCTCCAGGCCAGTGCTTCTGCTTCTGCCCAGAGCTCTGGTGTTAGATGCAGGGTCCCTGTGGTTTCACTGGCTTACTGAATATGAGCTCTCACCAAAGAATTGTTAGGATCATGCATTTATGTAGTGTCTGGACAATCTCGAATGGATTCCTTACCCATCCAGCCAGCCAACCACAGTATTTCTTGACCTGCTCTGCATGAGGCAATGTGCCGGCAGGTTGGAGGGATGAGAGAGTCAAAACTCCACTTCTGAAGAGTGTTTTCTATGGGGTTGGGGCACAGAACTATAACACAACAATAATACCAGACAGAACAAAGTAAGTACTATGATAAGCATCAAGCCAAATGGAGTTGTGAAGGAGGGGTGACTTTTTTCTCAGAGCTGCAAAGACGGCATTGGAGCTGAATTTTGCAGGATGAATAGATGATGGGTAGACTTGGGGAAAGAAGGACCAAAGGCTGATGCTGTGGCCACTCTTGCTTCCTTCATGTCACACTGCACAAACATAGAGGGATCCTGGCATGCATTTAAGTGTGCATGCATCATGCATGCTCAGTTGCTCAGTCGTGTCTGACTCTTTGAGATCCCATGGACTGTAGCCCGCCAGGCTCCTCTGTCCATGGGATTTCCCAGGCAAGAATACTGGAGTGGGTTGCCATTTCCTCCTCCAGGAGATCTTCCTGACCCAGGGATCCAACCCTCGTCCCCTGTGTCTCCTGCATTGGCAGGCAGATTGTTCACCACTGAGCCACCTGGAAAGCCCAGGTGTTAATGGTACTTGCCTATTAATGGTTTTGCAGAATTGCTTGGACCTCCTTCACTTTGAAGTTAAGGTTAGAGGTAGAAGGTTGGCCTTCGGAGAGGGCTAGTATTTACTGGGTGTTTTACTTATATTTATCCAGTTGACCTACATCATCTAATGTGGGACACATAGCTAGCAAGCTGTTGAGCTGGGATTTGAACTCAGAGCTCTCTGCTCCCAGGGCCCCTGTTCTTCCCACATGCCTGCCTTATCACCTTCTCCTGGGAAGTTGTTGATGCTAAACAGTCATTCCCGTGTCTCAGGATTCAGGTGGCAAAGTAGGGTGGCCTGATGAGAATGCTTGTGAAAATATTTTGTCGCCTTAGCTCACATCATTGAGACTTCCTGTGGTTAGTGGAGGGGGTATTTCTGCCTCGGTTATGCTTTCTGGATGACCCTTGGTGGTGCCATTCTTTTGTGATGCTGCTATTTGGCTGGCTTTTCTGACAGTTGCTATGTATATTACTTTATGATGAGCGGGTATCTTTTGACCTCTGACCTGCCCAAGCTGACAAGTCACGTTCTGTGCATAAATGGGTTGTTGATGCCTTCCTAAGGATACAAGCATTTGAGCTGGCAGAATTGGCCCCATATCCTTCTGTTTGGTGGGACAGTGTTTTTATTGGACAGACAGTGCTGTCCCATGAAAACAAGCTGAGAAACAAGGAGAGTGGGTGGGTTGAGGAGCAGCAACTTAGTATAGGGTGGACTTCCTGGAACAGAGGCAGTAGGCTGGATGCTGGACTACTTGGACCCAGTTTCCAAGGGATGTCTTGAGACATGGCTGGGGCTGTAAGGTAGATGGTGGTCATCAAGGAGTAGGGTGGGTGCTTGAATCTTAGTAAATATTTGGCAATTGTGAAAAAATATTGTAGTCCTGGAGTATATCGCAATGGTCCTCTATCTTGATCCCTCTAGCTAGGAGTTTGTGCAGTGAGCGCTGTCCGCGGAAGGTGCCTGGGGCTGCCAGTTTTGTCATAGGAGGGAGGTGCCATCCCTATGCGATACCAGTCCTGTTCCATAGATAATTTCTGTCACTGCTCTCCTCTGATGACTCCCTCTGCTTTCTTCCTCTCCCGGCTCCTTCTCCATTACAGTGCAATTTTAGATTCTTGCAGGGCTGCCGAGCAGTTAATCTTAGAATCTACTTCTCCAAGAGCATCCTGCTTTTTATCTCTCTGTTCTCTGTATGGGGTAGGGGGGGTGGGGTCTGGGATTCTGCTGCTAAAAAAGTTTGAAAACCAGATGTCTAAAGCATTTCTGCAGTGTTCATGGTCTTCAAGGGTGACTCCAGGGGCTTGTGAGTGAGGGCTCCACCTCCTGCTGTGAGTATTGTGGGGGCAGTGGTGGGAGGTGGGGGTCGATGTGTCTGTCCTGTTGCTCTTCCTCTGCTTCTAGTTCTTCAGGGGCTCATAATTCTCCTCCTTTCATCCCAGTCTGCTGAGGAAAACAAGTTGTGGGTCAGTGAGTAAGTCCCCAATTATATATGCTCTCTCCTGTAATACTCATATCCCAGACTAGGAAGCTCAGAGGGGTTGATTAATTTGCTTGAGGTCATACAGTTTATAAGTGAATTGGTCTAAGTTTGAATCCAGATCTGATTTGAAATTCATCATTTTTACTACTGTATATGCATCAACCACACTTTTACCTACAACCAGAACTGTTTATTATTCTGTCATTTATCCCTCTTGGAGAGGTGGGACGGGTAAATTTAGCACTGGGTACAGTAGTTGTTGTTGTTCACTCACTCAGTTGTGTCAGACTCTTTGCGACCCCATGGACTGCAGCACACCAGGCTTCCCAGGCCTTCCAGTGTCTCCTGGAGTTTGCTCAGATTCATGTCCATTGAGTCAGTGATGCCATCCAGCCATCCTATCCTCTGTCACCCACTTCTCCTCCTGCCTTCAGTCTTTTCCAGCATCAGGGTCTTTTCCAATGAGTTGGCTCTTTGCATCAGGTGGCCAGAGTATTGGAGCATCAGCCCTAATCCTTCCAATGAATATTCAGGGTTGATTTCCTTTAGGATTGACTAGTTTCATCTCCTTGCCGTCCAAGGCACTCTCAAGAGTCTTCTCCAGCACATAGTTCAAAAGCTATGCTTATCTCAGTTTTATTTACCTTGGAAGTCCTATTTTGGATGTCTGACTGAGATGGGAAATTGGAGGGCCCGTGCTTAGGATCTTTGGTTCTGTCAAAGTCAGAGTCAGGGGAGAGGTCTGGAAGGCTGACCTCCCAGTTCCTGAAACTGGATATTAAAGTCAGCGTCTGGGACCTTCAGAGCCCCGAGGCCACTGGTTGCCTTCCTCATTCTCTAAATCTTTCTCTGATGCTTTTCGGTCTTCCCCTGGATTTCCCATAGAGTCTTCAGAGCTTGGCTCAGCAGATGAGGAACTGGGATCAACCTGCTTGGAAGTGTATGAATAGGGGCACAGCTTGAGGAGGACTGGAATTGAGTGTGTGGGAGGCCTTTGATCAGTTCCAGGTTGCTGTTCCACCGAAGGCAGAAATTAGAGCCCCTGGTTGATGAGACAGTGCAGCCAGTCATGGGTGCCCTTGGGCACAGAGTTGTTTAATGGTGTCTCCAGTGTGGAGCTATCTGCTGTTGTTACAGCCATGCTTCTCTTCAAATTGTGATTATTAACTTTGTTCCCCTTTCCAGGGTGCCCCATACCTCCACTTGAGGGAGAGGATATAGTCCTACCATAGGGCTTAGACACACTCCTGAAACACAAGAGGGAAACCTGGAAAAGAAATCCAGGGACTTGGTTGCTGGAAGAAAAATCCAGCTAGCTCATAGGCTCCCAGAGCCTCAGATTCATCCAGAAAAGCAAGGAGCATTTTTCATTAGCTAGTGAACACCCCCCTCCTTTCTCCAGTGCAATCACGTTTAAAAAGTCAAGTGTGGGCAGAAGAGGGATCAGCGACTCCGGGTTTGTTGAGTCCCAGTGGGCAGAGTCCCTGTGTTGCCTGGACAGGACAGAGGGTGACCAGCCCCAGAGCCTTCCTGGAGGCTCAGTCCTCTCTCTCCCTCCTGTTGCTACAGATTTACTGAGAACTGAATACTCCAAAGCTGGAGCTTAAGAACTACAGCAGCTCCAGGCAGGGCCAGCTCATGTCACCCTGATCAGCCACACCTTGGGTTGCTGTTTATTCAGTCTGTGGGGTGGGGTGTCTGGGCCTTTACGCAGCAGCCTGCACGTTGGGATCCCAGGAATGATAGGAGCTGTGCCTTGAGATGGGCCTTCGCGATCCCTTTTGTCATTCCACCCCGACTTTATAGAGGGGTGGCTGAGACCCAGAGAGGGGAAGCTGCTGCTGCAAGGCCCCACAGCTCCACTCAGAGCGCCAGGGAGCTTTGCAAAAAGTCTTGCGAGGCCCAGCCTCAGACTCCCCTGAGATGCCGGCCCTGTGTGCCCTGCCCTGTTTTCCTTGGAATGAGGGCTGGTGTTTCAGATGAGGACTTTATGACTTCATTTCAGATAATGCAGTTAGTTGGGTACAGTTTGCCTGGTGGTTGCCTAAATTTAAACGAAGTGGGCTGGGGTGGGTGGTAGTGAAGAAGATTGGCTTGGTGCTTTCATTAAAGCACAATGTGTTGGGGGAAGGTTCGATTTTTATTTTTACTTCACTGAATGAGGGATGAGCTCAGAGCTGTAGGTTTTTTCTCCCCCTTTCCTTTTCTTTCTTTTTGAAATTATTAAATCTCTATATTCTCGAATCGGGACTGGTGGTGCATTTTGCTTTCAGGCTGAACGAGATTAAAGTAGGTTGAACGGAAATATTATTATTTTGCATTTTGTGAGGCTAGGGTACAGTTGTTGGGCAGGCCTGTTAACCATCTATAGATAAACTCTAATTGGACTTGGGTTTCATTCCCAATTCTGGGCACTCACTGGCTGCGTGACCCTGGATTATAATTTCCAAACTTGACTTTCCTCTTGGTAATGTTGGTAGCAATACCTAAGTTTTAGAATTGCCTTGCATCTGAATCCATGTGTTGGAAGCTCCTGGCGTGCCGTGTGCCACACGGAAGGTACTTGGGAATTTTTCTTGGTTGTCCATCCTCCATTGTGCTTTCCCTGCCTCGTCTCCCAGCAAGGTGGGACTGGATCTGGGGATGAGGTTGAGAGGATGATGGCCTCCTGGAGGAGGAGAGGAGAGTGGCGGGGAAGCACGTCCTGGAGAGAGAGAGAGAGAGAGACAGAGAGAGAGAGAGAGAGAGAGAGAGTGTGTGTGTGTGTGTGTAGGGGAACTGGAGTTAAAGGGGAACTTGACTTGTCTCCTTGCAGGAATATTAGAGATCTGAGCATCTAGAACTGTCTTCCTGGGCTTTACCCTCACTGATTCATCGCTCTTAAGTCTTCTCAGCGTTTGAAAATCCAAATTAAAAAATATTGTGTTTCTGGTTATAAAAGCAACATGTTAGAGCAAAGTGGGAGCAGACAGAAAATCATAGAGAAGGAAATAAAAACTATCTATAATCTCACTCTTCTGGGAGAAACAAGCATGAGGATTCTGAAGCCCGTGCCTCTGGTTTCTTTCTGTGCCTGTACACATAGGGTGTGTTTCCTTCTGGTTCATTTCCACAGATCTGGAATCATCTTGCACATATTGTTATGTAACATGCTCTTAAAACAATATTCTGTGAGCGTTTCCTAGTTGTAAACTGTTCTTTTAAAACACGGCTTTGGGTGGGGGCACAACATTCCGCTATGCGGATATTCCAGAACTTATTCAACCAGCCCCCCTATTGTTCCATCATTTAAATTGCTTTCCGTTCCTTTTGCTCCTTCCCCTCATGCTGCAGTGGATTCGGGGATGCAGGTTTTCATAACTGGATCACTGTTTCAGGAAAGCAATTCTCAGGTGAAGCACACTGAACGGAATGGGTTCATTAGTTTTGAGTTTATTTTCATGCCTTACATGTTAGATCTCTGGGCTTTATAGTGAATTCACCATCTGGGTGAGCTCTGTGCCTCTTCTGAATTTCCACCGTGTGCTCCATACACAGCTCACCCTTTAACTACTTCTCTGGTCATCAGGAGAACAGAAAACGACGAGAGATCAGAGTTGCCCCAGGAGATCCAAATTCAAGCTCTGACTATGTCATTCACTTGCAGAGCACCCCTGAAAAATGTGGGTACTTTAAAAAGATATTTATTTATTTTTAATTGTTGTTAAGATCCTTTCTTTCTTTCTTTCTTTCTGGCTGTGCCTCACGGCGTGTGAGATCTTAGTTCCCCCATCAGGATGGAACCTGCGCCCCCTGCCTTGGAAGTGTGGGGTCTCAACTGCTAGACCACTGAGGAAGTTTCCAGAAATGTGGATACTTTTTAATCCTCTGTTTCTTCATCTACACAATGAGAGTGATAATATGTTTCTGACCAGAGGATGAGGGTCCTGGCCTCAGATGTGCCGTGTAACCTGAAGTACCGTAAAGGTGCTGGTTGTTAGTGGTGACCCTTGTCCTTGAGGACTGGTCACAGGACCCGGCCCAGGGCTGCTGCAGCTGGCTTGCACCAGCTCTTGAGACTCGATTCTGCCCATCTCTTCCTGACTCCAGGATTGCTGGCCCTCGAGTTGGTAGCTTGAGGTGGGCCATACTGAGAGTATTTACACCCTGAAAATTGACAAAAACTGCAGTCGAGGCTTTTTTTTTTTTTCTTGAGGGCTGATTGTTAAACATTTACCAGCACTTCACAGCCCCAGTGTCTCCTGTGCTGATTTGACATACATTGTTTTGAGTCTGTAGTTCAGGTATTATTGTCTCATCTTCCCCAGCTGGACTATAAACTCTTTGGAGCAAGAATTAGATATTTTAAGACTTTAATGACCAGAACCTGTAAAGCAGCATTTGCACAAATGATCTCATTACTGTAAACTACATGAAAAGGTTTTACGCTAAGACTTACGCTCTGTGGGATTCTTAGTAACTACACGAGCCCATGGCCCAGTCCTCTCTTAATGACCTCTTATAGGTGGATCTTACACAGAATTTTAGTTATTTAGCCTTAAAACTGCCCAGGGTATAATAAAGAGGCTTTATCTCCCTGTGTTTCCATCAGTGACTGTGATAGTAATGGCTTGCAAGTCATAGCTAACATTTACTGATTGTTTGCTGTGTGCTAGGTACATCTTTAATGCTTTTATAATGATTTTCTAGTTTAATCCTCATTCCAGTCATCTAAAAAGTACATTAATATGATCCTTGTTGTATAAACGAGGAACACGTGTAACTTAGAGACGTTAAGTAACTTGGGCACGACTGAGGGAGATCCTCCTTTCATTCAGCCTACATTTAACCCCTGCCACATGCTGGATGCCTCCTGGCTCCCAGGATGAAGTGCCAAGCCAGCTCCTGCCTTCACGGAACAGCCCTTCTAGTGAGCCAGACAGACAGTAAATCCACATGCAAACAGTACTGCGATGTCAGTCGTAGGCTATGAAGAAAACCAGTCAGGGGGAGGAGACACAGGCTGATGAGGCAGGGCTGGGGGGGGGGGTGTCTCACTGCCCGTGAAATAGAGCCCACCCTGAAGCTAGCGGGCACCCTGTGCGCTGCAGCCCCTCCTCACCTTGTTGTTGGTTGGGTGCCTGGGAGCAAAGCCTCCCTCCGTGGTGATGATACAGGAAGGCAGATGGGGAGCTCATGGTGAGCTCGAGTCAGGCGCACAGGGCGCTGCGCCCTCCAGCATACCCCACTGAGGACTCCCAGGATGTGCTGGGCAAGTGGCATGAGCCAGAGGGCTGAGCGGTGAATGCAGGAGGAGAGCAAGCTCCGTGGGGCTCAGGGCCTGAGAGAGGATACACAGGTTTAGAATCAGAGACCCGTGGGGTTGGCAGCTTCTTGGAGGCTGATGTTCTCATGGTCCATGTGGACCCAGGAAGATGAGAAGGGCAGGATAGCTCTCCCGAGGCCACCCTTGTGTTCACCGACGGGTGAAGCCCAGTGTTGCATTCCCAGTCCTGAGCCTGTGCAGCACCACCGTCTCCCAGCTTTAATTTTTTTTTTTTTTAAATTTCTGGCTGGGGAATAATGGGACATGGCTGCAGTAAGCTAGTTTAGGAACAGTTAAGGCTGCAGTAAGCTAGTTTAAGGGCAACCCCAACCCCAGGCACCCAGGAGTTGGAGTAAGTTACGAGGACAGGCTACTCTTACCCACAAGACATGCTGCTAGAAGATGGGCCCTCCTGGTGTGTAAGAGCCAAAAAGTATTTTAGGCTGCCCTTCCCACCTGGACCCCATTGTGTTATGGACCAGCCAGTGTCCAGTATGGCTGAGCCAACATTTATTCACCATTGGCTCCACGTTCATTTGATAAGATACTGAAAATCCCCATCCTGGGAGATGGAGAGCTGGGATCCAGTGTCCACTCTGTGGTTAGTAAGTCAGCTGTGTGAGGCAGGTCTTGGTCTGGTTTCCTTCCCTGTAACCGGAGGGGCCTGGCCAAACGGTTTAACGTCTCTTTTTCCGCTCTAACCTTTATTCTAAGCCGGAGATTAAACAGGGACCCGCTTCCAAAGCATTTCAGTCTCTCAGTTCCTGTCCCAGGTGGCGACGGCTCCCTGGAGCGCAGGTTTGGGGGGCTGGGGCGCCTCCGGGGCATTTCTTGGTCTGTGGGTGCCCAGTATTTTCCCCCCGTGGTTCCCAGTTTTAAGCCACCTGGTATTGGCTGGTGGTTAGGTGGCCCTTGCCCACACAGATAGTTCCCCACAAAGTAAAACTCGCCCACAAACGCTTTCCTAGCAGTGGGTGCGCTGCTGGCCTCCGGGCGGGTGAGAGGCTGGCTGTACTTTCCTCACGGTCAGGCGGTTGGGATTTTGTGTCTCAGAACCGTACTGTCCTCATCCTGGTCCCGCCGGCGGCCTCCCACCGAAACTTGACAGTGATACCAGAGCAAACACACAGGCTTCAGAACTAAAATGTGACGAGGTGAGGCAGCAACAGGAAGTGGGGAAGGGAGCAGAACAAAGCTTGCGATGTGTGCTCAGAATGGCGACCTTTTTTTTCCCCTCCCCTTTTAAAAATCATAGAGTTCTCTTAAATGGTTGAGATAGAAGTTCTTGTTTATTTTAAAAGTTCAGCCTCTGGAGAGGCCCGTGGAGAGAGCACGTGGTGGAGTGAAACAACCTTTAGGGACGATGCAAACTGCCCCTCCAACCCCCGCCCCCCAACACACACACGCCGTGCTTGGCAAAAGTATGCAAATTTCACATCGGGTTGGTGTTCTCAGGCCCTTTCATCCTCTCACTCCACTTTTCTGTACTGAGGGCTGGGGAAAGTTATTTAAATTTTCTCTTCTTTTAGACCTTCCCTCATAGGACTCTGCATGACCCTGACTGAAGACAGTGGGGAAAGTGGCATTCTGCCCCCAGGGTTTTTCTTTTTGTGCTTCTGTCTCAGTTTCTTATTTTCTGCCAATGACTGCAAAAAGGAGAGAAGGCAAATTCAGTCACCTGTTTCCGGTATCCGGAGCGGCCCGTCCATTGACTGGAACAAGACCCTGTTAAGTGGTCGATCCCTGAGGTGCCTCCCACTGGAGAGGACACACTTCACACATGGGGGACAACTCGGGGATGCATCGCTGGCTGGCCGCACCAAGAGGGAATGTTTGTTATAAACTGCTTTTCATTTGAAGAGCAGATACAGTCCTGAGGATGCAAGCTACCAGTGGGTGCTCCCTCTTTGGATATCGGAGCCCAGTTAACTCAGGTTCAGTTAGCTACGTCAGGGCTGTGAGTGGGGTGCAGCCAGCAATAACGGTGCTGTGTGATAAGAGCCGTGTGTTTGTCGAAGCTTCACCTGCCTTTTCACAAATTAATCTCCTCCCAAGCTTGGGAGGTTGGGAGGGAAGTTATTACTGGTGCTCAGTGATGGCTGGATAATAGTAATAATAATAATGAAATAATGAGATAGCAATGGTAAGCCAGCTCTTACTAGGCACATTTGGGAATACTAGGTCCGAGGCATCATCTTATTTATTGCTGAAGGAACTCCACTGTACAGATAGCCAGTGGAGGCCACTGCGCCAGGGAGCAGTGAGTTCAGTAACCTGAGATGAAGTGGGTGTCCTGTCCCGAAGTTCACTTGAGTCACAGCTTGTGTCTCCCGTATTGCCCTCTGTGGTCACTGACATTGGTTTCTGAGATGGCTGGGCTTAGGGCGTGGCCTGGCCCTAGAATGTCTCTTTGGGGGAACCTTGCAGGTCCAGGGGATGCCCTCACCCTGATTCCACTAGCTTTACCGATGGTTAGGCAGGCTTGCCATGGATACAGATGCAACTTGATACCCTTTGCAGCTTTGTAGATTCGTGTGTCAGCTGCATTCCATTGGAAATGCACCAGAGTGAGGATTATTCCAAAGAAAAATTGAATTTTTTTAAGGTACCTCTGTCCCTATTTCTGGGCATCCTTAGCGGTTCAGTGGTAAAGAATCCACCTGCCAATGCAGAAATGCAAGTTCACCCTCTGGGTTGGAAAGATCCCCTGGAGAAGGAAATGACAACCCACTCCAGTATTCATGCCTGGGAAATTCCATGGACCTGGTGGGCTACAGTCCATGGGGTTGCAAGAGTCTTAGGGACTCAACAACAGTTCTACTCCATGTTATGGCATTTTATCTTTGCCACGATCAGATTTTAGTAAGGCCTGCTCTGAGTGCCTAAGTTCAAGGCTTGGTGGAAGGGCTGTGTGGTGTGGGCTCTTTTCACATGATTTTGGGCGCCTTCCTACTTTCTTGTGGCTTCATTTCAGCTTTGTTTGCATTTCAGTCTTGGAGTAGCGGTGTGGAAGGCATAGGGAGTTGAATGATCAGCTGATTCAGAGAACTTGTATACAGCACGTGGGACGAATAGGACATGGGGCTGAAACAGTTTTTTAAAACCCTGAGCAGTTTCGTCTCCAGCAGAAACTTGGCATTCACAGGCTCATTTGGGGAGTCCTAAACAACTTGCTGGTGGAGTTTACCTTCTGACCAATCCAAGCCTCTGGTGTTTCTTACTCTGATGATGCTACCAAGCTATACAGAGGCGTGCTAGGCATGTGGCGATAGCTGGTAGTTTTTCAAGTGAATGAGACTTGAAGAGGCAAGGTAGGGCTCTCGTGGCAGTGTGGTTTTCAGTTTTCTATGAATCAAATAGGCAGAGAGGTTGGATTGCACAATTGGGAGCTGTACCACTTGCCTGTGGTCAGTGGAGGACCATGTAGGTGGGCCCAGCTCATATCTCTCTGGTTTTTCTGCTGCTGGGGGTTGGCACCATCTAACTGATAGAACAGTATAAACAGATGAAAAATCATTCTCAGCTTCCTGTCCAGCTTCATTTCAATGTTTCCCATCCTCTTCCAACACTACCTTCATAAAGTTAACTTAAAAAAAACTCTCCACAATGAAATCAAAGAAGAATCTTACCACAGATTTATTGGAGTACAGCCCATGTTCTGTTATCTCCCAGTTGGTTTTAATACCCTAAGAGCCAGATAGCTCCCCAGTGGAATCTTGCAAATTAAATGTAGCATCTTGGTCTGTTGATTGTAAAATTCTTGTGGGAAATGTGGCCCGGAATGTGAACATGGGAACTGAACTTTTTTTTTTTTTTTTAATTAAAAAGTGGTTCTCTATCTTTGATTATTTGTTTAAGCTCTGTAAGGAGTTCAGTGTTCAGCAGTGGGGAGGGAATGCCTCCCCCGCTCGCCATGAACAGAGAGAACAAATTTGAACAGTTTAGAATTAATAGTGTTTGTGGTTTAGAAACCCACCTTTTCTGTCATTAACCACTGGTGAATGCCAGCCTGAAACCTCTTCTTGTGCCAGAGTAAACCGCAAGGTTGTGGAAAAACGTAAAGGAAATGGGGGGTAAGTTTGTAGTAAAACGTGAAGGCTGGTTGTGGGTGGGGGCTGCAGAATAGAGGGAGGAAAAAGGAACGCAGACTGGTGAGATCCTTGGCCTTCTGCAGGCTCGGACTTTGCTAGAGAGAAGGTTCACAATGTGTGAACTAAGCACTGATGTTCTCCTTTCTTCATTTCCTTAGATTTGTATTTTATTTTTTAATATTTTTGCTGGTTGCAAGATTCATAGTATTTACTTATTTGCCTGCATTGGGTCTTAGTCGTGGCACTCAGGACCTTCGTTGCTGTACAGGACTTTCTAGTTGTGACGTGTGGGCTTAGTTTCCCCGAGGCATGTGGAATCTTAGTCCCCTGATCAAGAATGAAACCCATGTCCCTTGGACTACAAGGTGGATTCTTAACCCCTGGACCGCCTAGATATGTATGTTAAAACTTCACAGAGCAAGCAGCGTGGAGGACACGGTTTATGTTTGTTGGAGTGAAGTGGTTTTATCTCCACCAACCCACCTCTGTCAAGTTAGACTTAATTCATCTAGGAGACTGGTTCTCAGCTGGGGATGATGTTGTCTCCGGGAGACATTTGAAAATGTCTGGAAGTTCCCTGTTGATCTAATGGTTGGGATTCAGTGCTCTCGCTGCTGTGGTCTGGGGGGATTCAATTCCTGGTCTGGGAACTAAAAGCCCACAAGCCCTGTGGCATGGCTGAAAAAAAAAGAAAAAGAAAATGGAGACATCTTTGGTTCTCTGTTTGGGCCAGGGGACTGTTACTAGCAGTTAATGGGTAGAGGCCTGGGGTACTGCTAAATACTCCACTCTGCCTAGGAGAGCCCTCATGATTAAAAAAATGATTCGATGTGTCCCGTGGGCCATTTTCTCCCCCCTCTCCAATAGAGAATTAAAAATATCAACTATTTAAGAATCTATAGACTTAGCACCAGTCAACTGTAAAACACATGCCTCTTTCAGGCCACTTTTTGATCCACCCCGAGTGACAAGGCCGAGATTGAGAAACCTCGATCTCAGGGCTAGGTTGCTATCCATTCATCCTTCAACTGAGCGGTGATTTGGCACTGGGCTGTGTTAAGTTACACACTTCTACTGGAGTGGAACTGCCAGGTCCGGAAGGCTTGCCGCTCCAAAGATCTGAAAGGGCCCCAGGAATTGGCATCTTTGTCCAGTTGCAATAATTTTGCAGCTTCGAGTCATTTTTTTTACACTTTTCTTCTAACAGTTCTCCATCTTGGTGCCCCAAGAACCTGTTCCCCCAACATGAGTTCTCTAACTTAGTGTGTTTGGCCCCTACCCCATACAAAATGCTCTAATTTGAATTTTTCATGCTTTTTTATCTCTACCACTCATCTTAAAGCTGTATTGGATAAGCCCTTGGTCCTCTTTGGGGAGTCTAATCTTCTCTATCCTAAAACAGGTTAATGAGTCTCCAAATTGCTTTTCTGCATAAGATGGGTCCCATGTGCCATTTTCTCTCCCTCCTCCAATAGAGAATCAAAAATATGAACTATTTAAAAAACTATGGACTTAGCACCAGTCACCTGTAAAACAAACGCCTCTTTTAGGCCACTTTTTGACAAGTCTTAGGTAAGAATGATAGCATATTAAATTATTAGGCAGTTTTATGACTGTGCAGGGAAGATTTATCCTTCGATGAATAAATATTGCTGTAGCCCAATTTAGAACTTGACAAATGCTGATTTACAGCTTAAAATATATAAGGGTTGTTGTATGATGAAGTGGCAGTGGCGGTGGGGTAGGTTTAAAGTGACGGCTGTGGCACCTTTGAGTAATATGCCATTAAAACATTGCTGCAGGGAGAGCTGCTAGGAGGATCCTCAGTGGATTCTGGGGGTTTCTGCCTCTCCCAGTAGGTATCAGGGTCCAAATCACTTTGTGATACACAGGCCCAGCTGATGGTACTTAGAAGCTGTATTAAAAGTGTGGGTGCCCCCAGGTCCCTAGAAGTTGATGCCAAAGTGCATCTTCTGAAGGAGTTCACTTGCCTGCATATGGAATTTCAAGGTAATATGGGTCAATGATGGTCCATTTTTCAGATAAAGAAAGTAGCTTTGAGGATGAATGCTCACCAAACCCAACTGAGGAAGAAAGCCAGTTTCATATTCTGGACGTGGTGATCAGCCTACTTTTTTTTTTTTTTCCTCAAATCATTTCTTTAAAAACATTTATTTAAATGTTAGTAATATATTTTATTTAGTTCATTATATCAAAAGCATCACTATTTCAACACGTAATCAATATAAATATTATTAATGAGATATCTTCCCTTTCTTGGGTACTACATCTCCAGCTTCTACTGTGATCTTATACTTGGAACCATCTCAGTTTGAACTGGCCCATTTCAAATGCTCAAGAGTTATCTGTGGCCAGCACATCGGACAGCACAGAGCTCTAGAACTAGCCAAGTAAGAGAAAAATGAAGTTCAGTTCTCTGGGTGGCTCAGGAGGCAAATTGTCAATGCTTCTCAGAAATTGGTTGTCTTTTGGTTTTTGAGACACAAAAGCTGGGAAATCTGGGTTCAGACAATCTGAAATGGGTCATGCTGGGAAATCTGGGTTCAGACCATCTGAAATGGGTTGTCCAAGATTCCAGCCAGCCAATCAGTGGATGCACCTGGTTAAACACCGTTGAAACTTGACAGGATGTCTTTGTTTTGTTTTTTAAAAAATCATTTTTAAAATTGAAGCACGGTTGATTTACAACGTTATGCTAGTTTCAGTATACAGCAAAGCGATTCAGTTATACATAGATATGTGTATATATATTCTTTTACAGATTCCTTTCCCACACAGGTTATTACAAAATACTGAGTGTAGTTCCCTGTGTCATATAGTAGGTCCTTGTGGTTTTCTTTCATATACAGTAGTGTTATTCTCAAAGCCTAATTATCCCCCACCCAACCTTTCCCCTTTGGTAACCATAAGTTTGTTTTTTGTGTCTGTGAGTCTGCTTCTGATCATCCTACTTTTGAATAACAACAACAACAACAACAGCAAAAACCCCTGAGACATTTGGACTGACACACATGAATACTTAGAAGAGAATTTATCATTGAAACTGACCTGTAATATCTGTTGCATGTATATACGTATCATGATGGTAGAGCCAGATCAGTTACGATCTCTTCCTATTTATTTGTTTACTAAATAGTGTGTGCACAGGGTATAAAAATGGGAGGTTACAAAAAGTCTGAAGTGGTGTATAGTAATTCTCCTTCCTGCCCCAGTCCTCCAGTTTCCCTGTCCAGAACTTTTGGGTTATCTTTTTCAAAGGTAATCTATGCATCTAAATACATATATAAACCCGTAGTATTTTTGAGCAACTACTGGCATACTGTTGTGTGCTTTATTGTCTTACCTAACAGTATACATGGAAGATTATCCCGTATCATGACATACAGAATGCCCTCGTTGTTTTTGTTAACATCTGCATAGCATTCCATTTTACGGATAAGCCATAATTTATTAAAGCATTCCCTTGACAGTGGCTTTTGAGGCTGTTTCCAGTCTTCCGTCATTACAGATCACACTGCAGTGAGTATCCTCATGTACATACCATTTTGCATATGTAGGAGTATGTCTGCCGGATGAATTCTTAGAAGTGGAATTGCTGGTAAAAGCACATACACGTCAGTGGTATTGGTAGACGTTGCGAGTATCCTTTCAAGGAGGTTATAGCAATTTACACCCTTAATGAATGAGACATCCTCGCCGGCACAGTGAGTTATCAGACTTTTTGATCTCTGCCAGTCTGATAGATGAAAATTGGTATCTCAGTTCATTTCAATTTGCATTTCTTTTATGAGTGCGGTTGAGCATTTTTTCACAAGGTGAAGATCCATCTGTATTTCCTTTTCTTGCAATTCATAGTCTTCGCCCATTTTTCTACCAGGTTGTTGGGTCGTTCACAAGTCTTTTAGTTGTGTTATCTCTTTGGCTCATTTCTGTATTTGGCATAGTTCTCTCCTGGGGGGCTGAGGCAGAACATGCATTCAAATGAGGCTCTGGAGAGTGAAATGGATGATGAAATGGGTCCATTTTCTTGGGCGTGGCCATTGTAGCCTCTGAGGCAGCTGGAGTCCTTGAGTGGTTTCTGGTCTCACCCCGTCTGTGCTGCTTCAGAGGTGACAGCGGTCTGACTCGGGCAGACAGTGAGTGCCTATTGGTGTGTTAAACACGTGAGTGTGGATTGGTTTGGGGGGTGGACATGAATGAGACTGAGGAAGCCATGGGGCATGGGGATCTGGGCACTGAGTATTTGCATTTAGCAGATTCTCAGGAAAGAAAGACGGCAGCCACACTGAAAAAGTTCAAAGACGTGGTGTCTGGGAAGTCAGGCAAATAGGGCACACTTATTTTTAAGTAATACGTCAGTTCCATTTTCAGTATGATGCTTGGTATGTTTATTTTTTCAGCTTTTAGACACCTTTTCACTTGAAGTTTATCCAAACATAACGTATTGGTTCTTACCTGAGAGTGAGCCCTCCCCCTAGGCCGGCCCCCACCCTTAGCCCTGGGCATTTGGCAATGCCTGGAGACATTTTTGTTGTCACATTCACGGGGGAGAGGGAAGGAGAATGCCATTGGCATCTAGTGGGTAGAGGCCAGGAATGCTGCTGAACATCCTGCAACACCCAGGACAACCCCACAACAGAGTTTTCAGCCCCAAATGTCAATAGTGTCAATACGTGGAAAGGCCTCATATAAGGCAATGAGGTCCAGTTGTTAATCTGTAAGAGAAAAAAGACAGCCCAGTAGATCCACCATTTCCTTCAGTTTTCAGATATTCTGGACACTGTATAAGGCAATGAGGTCCAGTTGTTAATCTGGAAGAAAAAAAAAGACAGCCCAATAACATTTCCTTTAGTTTTCAGATATTCTGGACACTCTGTAGTGTCACGGTTGAACTCACTGATTTATTACATTTAGAGGAACTTAACCTGAAAAGATATGGTGGTTGAAGGAAAACATACTGAGAATTTTATTTGGAAATGTAACTAGCACACTGTTTTGAAAGAAGTCTAATCTATGTTTGCTGATTGGGGACCCCCCGTGGGCTTCTGGTGGGAACCGGGCTGTCACTGCCGCCTGCCCCTCCTCACGGCCTTCACTCCTTGCCCTGTGCTCACTCCAGATTCAGACCGGGTAGGAATTTCTCAACCTGAGACTCCTGAAAGGCGAGAGTCAGCAATACCCCAGCAGAGTGGCATTTTCTGGGTATCCAGGCTCTGAGCCCAGGTGATGCTGGGACCCTGCTGGACTCTGTCTGAATCTCCAGCACCCCAATCTCCCGCATAGGGGCCTTCAACCCCAGAGGTTCAGAGGAACCAGCAGAAATACCCTTGGATTTTCCCCTTTTTTTGTTTTCAGAGAGGGAGGTGGGTGAGAGCACAGGGTGGAGAGCCAGACCACCAAGCTGAAATCTTTATTCCTGAAATAAAGAATAAAAAAATCTTTATTTTGCCTAACTTCGGGCAGACCTCAGTTGTCTCGTCCGTATAAGAGGGGTAGTAGTAGCATTGTTAGGAAGATGAACTGAGTTAGCAGATGGAAAGTACTTAGCACAGTGCCTGGAAGTGCTAGCTATTATTATTACTAGTTTCAGCTCTTGGAAGTTCCAGCCTTCTTGCCCCTTCTCTGTGTTTTGGGGGGAAAACCCTTTGCTGAGATGAGCCAGCTTCCTAGATTCCAGGGAGGCTGGGGTGGCTTTCGTGTAGATAGCCCCCCTCCTAGAGTCTGGGCTGGGCGCTCCTTTCTCCGGGAGGCACCAGCCCTTAGCTCTCTGTCCCCAGCTCCACCTGCCCACTGTGGCCTCCTGCGTGTCCCCTGGGCCTGCCTCTCTGAGATGGTCTCCTCCTCATCCCACTCTCCTGATTCTAGTTTCTCATTTCTCACCACATCATTTGGTGTGACTGCTTTGGAAAAGTTCTAGTTGGAAGAAGAGAAGACTGTCATTTCTGGACCGTGGGCCACCCTCCCACATCGGACTCAGTTTTAGTCAGGCCTGGGCTGGTGGGCTCCCTGCCCTCCGTCCTCTAGGTCCATTTCAGCTTGGCCTCCACCACCGTCACCAGAAAGGGTTATTTATAAAACGTGGACAGCCTTTGGCCAGAGCCTATAAACAAACAGTCTGCCCAAAAGTTGTTGGGTGAAGCCAACTTTTAATTTTGTTTTCTTTGCATTTACCTTGAGGTTCGTATTCAGATAGTTTTCATGGATTGTTTAATGGTGGCGGATCACAAGGGTCTCATGCCTGGGGGATGGTTTAACCTGAAAGCTTTCATCAGCACTTTAAGACATCACTAAATACACAGAAGGCTCATGGGATGCGGTGAGGGAAAAGAGAAGATAAGCCCTGTCCTCAATGAGCTTCCATCCAATGGGGGTGGCGTGGCACATCCCCTGATAGAGGCTCCCAATCTGTTGGGGGAGACACAGCCTCAGCCCTCATGGAACCCCCAGTCTGATGGCATAGGGTTAATTCACAGTCTGATGGGTGAGATTGTTCATATTCTCAGGGAGCTCTCGGTCTGATGGGGGAGGGACAAAGTCTGCTAATTCAGCCTGATGAAGGAGACCTGAGTCTTGCTTTCAAGACTTTGATTGTGTGAGACACAGAGTCCTCAAGGAAATGGATAGGAGCGGGCAGTTCTCAACCCAAACTTTCTTTCTGGCGACATGATGGAAGTAGGGGAGATAGAAGCTTTGGCCACCCAGCAAAGAAACAGATTCACGAGTGGCCTATGATTTGGCTGCAGCAGCCGCTTTCACTGGCCTCTGCTGGCCGAGCCCCACCCTGAAACCCTGTGTGGGGGCTGTGCTATCTTTAGTGGTCACCCTTCGTAATCTTTAGAAGACGTTGCTGACGTGGCTGTTTCCTGGGCTGGACCTTTCTCCCTAGAGAGCTGGGGCCTTTTACAGGGTGAGAATTTGTTTTGGGGCAGGGGAGGCCGTGGGGAATGTTTGGAGACTTCTAAAACCCGGCTGCTATTTTTTGCCTTCTCCCAAGCCAGAGAGTGAGACTTTTAGAGCCTTTGAACAATTGTCTTAGAGTCAGAAAATAAGAATATTGGAGAAAGAAATATCACTAGGCATCACCTAGTCTTATCTTCCCATTTCACAGAGGAGAATGTGGAGGCCAGAGGGAGGGAAGTGTACTTCTCAGTGCTGCTTAGTAGCTGTGCTGGATTTGTGACCTGCATCTTGTCCCCAGCACAGGCCTGGTAACAGTGGTTTCAGGAGCTCCTGGGAAACCCTGTGTCAGGTCAATGAGTCCCCTGCTCACTGCCCTGTACGCTCACATCCCACTTTGAGTTAAAAGCCAAAGGCCTGGGCTTCCCTGGTGGCTTAATGGTGAAGAATCTACCTGCCAGTGCAGGAGACAAGGAGTTCAGTCCCTGATCTGGGAGCATCACGCATGCCTCGGAGCAGCTAAGCCCATGTGCTACAACTGCTGAGCCTGAACTACACATGCCCTGGAACCCGTGCTCCGGAAACAGGGAATTCACCCAAAGGAGAGACCGTAACTGGAGAGTAGCCCCCACTCACCGCAACTACATAAAAGCCTGCCCAGCGATGAAGACCCAGCACAGCCAAAAATAATTAATGAATGAATTAATTAAAAAACCAAAAAGCCAAAAGCCTTATCATGGCTTTGGGGCCGGCCTGATCTGACTTCCCGCCTGCTGCCTCTCTGACCTGCCACTTTCTTCCTCATTCACACATTCCACACTGGGCTTCTGGTTGTTCCTTGGATGTACTAGGACATTCCCATCTCAGGGCCTTTGCACTTGCTGATCCTTTTGCCTGGAATATCTTCCCCCAGATATCTGTATGGCTCACTCCTTTACCTCTGTCAGAGAATCCTTACCTGGACATTCTAGATAAAATGCTCTCCCTCTTTGCCCTTCTCCATCCCTTTTATTACCCTGTTTTATCTTTTCACCCAGAGCCTTTGTCACCATCTTAAAGGGTATATATTCATTTATTTATTAACTCTTCCTCATTTCCTGCCTTTAGAACATAAATACCAAAACATGATCTGTTTTGTTTGCTGCTGTATCCTAGGCAACCAGAATGTGCCTGGCACATTGTAAGTGCTCAGAATCTATTTGTTCAGGGGAAGAAGAGAAGAATAAAGGTGGGGAGCATACAACACAAATTGAAATCCAGGCACGTGGTGTTAAGGATGGTTTGACTGGGTTAATTTGTGATGTAGAAAAAGGATGAAATGTATTGGGGTGGCAGAGATCCATCACTTTCCAGTGGGCATCTGGACCTTTCTCTTTGGTATGGTGGTAGGCTGGCAGCATTTCCAGTTTGCCCCTGAGTTCCATCCGCCTTACACGATCCTTATACCTACAACTGCAAAGAAACCAGGTTAGACTTCACTCTTCCCAGAAAGAGAGTGTTTTATGAATGCCCTGGATATAGAGGGGCTCTGAAAACTGCGTTGGAGCACCCTGGCCCTTCGCCAGATGACGGACTGGGGATTGCACTGCTGGAAGGAAGCGGCATCTTCTTCCCTACGGTGTGCGAATCTTATCTGCACCACCAGACTCCTCCTGAGGCACTAGAAGATTTGAGTTGAGGATTCAGGAGAAGATTGGGTGTGGGGGTGCATACACTCAGCATATGAATTTTGTATGGACTCATGAAATTGGGAGGTAGGAACGGGAAGCTGCTAGCTCCTGGGTTCTTGTCCTGCCCCTTTTTGTGGGTGGCCTTGGTGGGTTACTTCCCCTCTCACAGCCTAGCTTCCTCATCTATAAAGTGAGCTTTGGCCAACCCTCGGTGGGGGTTGGGGTTAAGGCTCCTGGGGATCCATGTGGATGTGGTCCCCAAAGTCCCTTCTAATTTAACATCCCTAACGTCAGCTGCATTTAGATTCACTGCTCTCTTTGGATCAAATATCAGATGTTTGGTGAAACCGTGGCTTCCTTGATATGCTGGAAATAAAGGTGATAGTTTAAAAAAAATAAATGTTTAAAAAGTTTTCTCAGTGCCCGTTAGTTTAGTAAGTGTGGGATTTTTTTTTTTTCTGTATTTCTTTTTCTTGGTCTTAACCTGTAAGCGATTACAAGATCAAACAAGTTTCAGTTTGAGTCCTCGCTGCTTTACAGTCTGAACCTATATCACGTTGGCTTATCACATTTACTTTCAGCTAGTCTGGCTGTTCTGGGGAGGCCTGATCAGCCACACTGTTCAGGTCTTAGGGTAGGAAGACGTGGTTTCAGGCAGTTTCGAAGCTGGATTTTCAGCTTTGCTATAGACCTGGCCCCTCTTTGCCACTTGTCTGCAAACCACCCCCCTCCCCAACCTGACTCAAGTGAGCTGTTTGTTATGTAGCGGTCTACTCAGGAAGAGTATCTAAATTCCAACCACTTCCCAAATCCTTACCTCTTGCCCAGGACCAGACATTTACTGGGCCCAGTGCAATGGAAATGAGGGGCCCCTTGTTTAAGAATGACTAAGGATTTCAAGACAGGAACAACAGAGCATTAAACCAAGTTGGGGGGCCTTGTAAGCTTGTGAAGCTGGACTCTGCTCTCTTATCTTCAATACCAGGACCATGGAGATTTATAAAACACATTTTAAGAGTCATTATAAATTCCCTCAGAAGGAATTTGAGTTGTTTCTGTCATGGCCTGTGTGATTCAGGGCAGCTGTCCTGAGCCTCTGTGTGCTTGGAAAATCACTCCAGCCCAATGGACAGGGTTTGGATGGTGTTCATGGGTGCTGATGGGAGATGCAGAGAGGGATGGTTTACAAGGGGTTGTGTTGCCCAAGCAGCCCTAAGGATATTAGGGGGTCCTTTCTTGCAGGAACATCATTTGTTTTGCCTTTTAGAAAATCTTTGGATGAATTATCTATACAATGGAATATTATTCAGTCATAAAAAGGTGAGAAGTAATGATGCATGCTACAATATGGATGAATTTTGAAAACATTAAATGGAAGAAGCCAGACACGAAAGGCTGCAGACTGTATAGTTCTGTTTATGTGAAATGTCCAGAATGGGCAAGTCCATAAGATAGAAATTGGTGGCCAAGGGACAAGGAAAAGGAGGAGTGACCACTGATGGAAATGTTTTTTTCTTTGAGGGGAAGGTGATGAGAATATTCAGAAATGAGGTGGTCATGATGGTTATACAACTTTGTGAGTTTTGTGAATATGCTAAAACCAGCAAATTGGATAGGATTTTTTTTTTTCAAGAAACTTTAATCTTCATTTATCTCTTTATTTCATGTCTTAGGTCAGGCTGTGCATGGTGTGCAGCGTCTGGTTCTTTGACCAGGGAGGGAACCCATGCCCCCTGCATTGGGAGTGGAGTCTTAATCACTGGTCTGCCAGGGAAGTTCCCGAATTGGGCAGTTTAAAGGGTCAGTTTTATGGTTTGTGAACCGAATCTCAATTTTTTTAAAACTAAAAGGAAAAAAAAAAAAAAAAGGTCTAAGGTCTTTTGAGGGCTTGGCATTTAACTCTCTTACCCCTCTGCCCTTGGTGGATGTGGCTGGTTCCTTGAAGGAGTGGCCGTTCTTCCCTTCCCTGAACCCCTTCCCTCTTCTTCCTGCCTCACCCTCAGTCACAGATCCTCTCTCAAGCAGCTCTCCTGCAAAGCCTGTTTTCCAGGAAAGAACTATTGGAAGTCTTCATCCTCAGCGGATCTGCGGCTGCTAAGACCTCTCCCGAGGCATTTGCATATTAGCTTCTAAAGGGAGAAAGCTTTTAGGTGAGAAGAAGGAACGTTTAATTTTAGAATTCCAAGTAAGAGCAAGCAAGCGTGTGTGGAAAGTTATTATTTTTCACTGGGTGGAGTGCTCTCAGCGCCTCTGAAGCTCCAGGGCGGCAGGTCCCCTTTCCACCCATGGATCTGGCCAACCCCGAGGCAGGGCCAGGCGGGTGATGAGTAAGCAGGCCGAGAAACACCCTTTCAGGAGGAGCATCTTTGCCCCAGACCCATCCAGGCTTCTTCTGACATTTTCCAAAGAGGTTGGCATTTTGATTGTGGGGGGCTGTTGGGAAGAAATACCCTTCTGGTCAGGTTCATTTTTGCTCTGTGGCTGCCCTTGGTTCTTGAATCAGGTGGGCCGTATTTGGGAGAGAGCCCTTCCCTGGCTCTGCTCTGCTCTTGTTCCTGTCAGTTCAGTGTTACTTGTCCTTCCCCAGTGCTCCTTCACCACCACCCCCCACTTCCCTCTTCACATCTCCTGCCGTCTTCCCGGCTGTCACAGCCCCATCCTCCAAGATCTGATGTGGCCCAAGCTTGGTCTCTCTGAGATTCCCCTTTAGTCACTGTTAAGCCCTCTTCCTTCATATTTTCTGCAGCTCTTGGATCCCAAGACCTTTATCTTAATCATGTTTGGATCTTCAATGCCTAACACAGTATTTGTACACAGTAAGCCCTTAATGAATGCTTTTGATTTACACTGAACCAAGATGGTGTTTGACCCTATGAGAAAAATGAACTCAGCAAGGGAGATGCCGAGGACATTATAAGGCTCAGGAATGACTTGATAAGAGACAAGGAAATAGCTTGTGTGGTATGAAGGGTGGGAGACTGGGGGCACCTCAGAGTTTCATGTCATGAGCTCAGGGCATCTCTGGAGCTTCCTCGTGGAGGAGCTGCTTCTGTGGAGTATCCTCTCCTGAAAGATGTCTTGGATTTCAGGCTTCATCCTTAGCCAGAAGGACCTGCATGAACAAATATTTATTGTGTATACTGCCAGGCACTGATCTAGATTCTGCCACTTGATTAGAACTCTGTTTGGTGGTGGAGAACCACAGCGCCTCTGAATATGCCCTGCCTGGCCTGGAAGAGTTGCTTTTCCTTGAGCCTCTTGAGTTTTCTCCAGATTCCTAGGGATGTTAAAGTCTTGAGTGATGGCTCATGGGAAAAGTGCATTGGTGCTTCTGTCTTAAACACTGCTGTTCACACCCTGCCTCTGAGGGAAGGGATGGAGTGAGAATAAGACAGGGCTGTGAGTTCCACCCCATGTATCTGGCAGATGGACGCGGCCCTGGCTCTGTCCATCAGAGTCCCAGAATGAGATGACCGGCAAAGGGTTTACTGGGGAGACTTTAGTGAAGGGGAGTATTTAGAGAAGGATGGTCAGGGTTAGGGAAGCCAAAGGGTAGGCAGGCACCTGTGGGGTTGGCAGCAGTGGGAAGCTGCTATCTCCCCCTTGGCTAAGAGGACAGAGCTCTGGAGTTGGGGAGTTGGGGCCCCTGACAATAGCTGTGATGCTGAAGGGATACAACCACTGCCAAGGAAAGTGTAAGTGTTAGTTGCTCAGTTGTGTGTGACTCTGTGTGACCCTATGGACTGTAGCCAGGCTCCTCTGTCCATGGGATTCTCTAGGCAAGAATACTGGAGTAGTTTGCCATTTCCTTCTCCAGGGGATCCTCCCAACTCAAGGATCAAACCCAGGTCTCCTGCATTGCAGGCAGATTCTTTATCATCTGAGCCACCAGGGAAACAGAAGGAAGCGGGGAATAAATGCTTTCCCTTTGCCCAGTTCAGCTGGAAGCTTAGGGAGCCCAGGTGCTGCAGTAGGTGGTTCAGTAAGGCAGAGAAGCATGTGTGCTTCTGTGTGTGTGTGTGTGTGTGCGCGTGCATGCGCGGCTGAGAATACCCACCACCCCCTGGCCGCTGGGGCATTCCAATGCCCATCTGGCTCTTATACACTTCTTAGGTTATTCAGGATGTGCCTGGTCAGGCAGTGTCTCCTCCCTCCCAGCATCGTGGCTTATAAAGAAGAAAGTACCCTGTCGACATCAGCAGGGTGAGCACTGGGTGTTTGACTGTAGCAGGAATAACATGATGTTCATTGACAGCAGGCACGCAGCATCCTGAGCATTTTCCGGGCATCCTCTTGTTCAGTCTTCGCAATGACTCCAGCAGGCAGGCATCTTCAGAGTGGGACTGAGGGAGTTAGTGAGTTGCCCTGTTGCAACAGCTAACAAGAGGCAAAGTTGATTTTGTCTTTGTCAGTCGCTCTGACAAAATCAGAGCAATTTTGTCTGACTCTTGCATGCACACGTGTACCCACCACTGCCTCCCTGGGTCCCCTTCCCCCGCAGTGGGGCCCTACCCACACTGTGGTCAGTGCTGCGCTTGTGCTGGGATGGTCTTCCCACTTCCTCTCCACTTGACCCAATTAAACCCACTTTTGGGACCCAACTCAGATCTCACTTCCTCTGCAAGCCCTTCTCCAGCCATTCCAGCCCCCACGCCTCCCCCGCGCAGGCAGCGGCAGGGGACTGCCCACTATGCCCTCCAGGGTGTGTTTTCCGGCCATTTTGAGAGTGTCCATCTCTTCAATCTCCAAGAAGGCTCCAGCTTCCTTCAGTACAGATCTTGGGTCCTGAGTGTTCTTGGAACCCTTCCCTTGCTCTGAAGTTTTAATTGAAGAGGCTAGAGTAACTATTCCAGGGTTCAGGGGACCAACAGCGATGGTGCCCACGGACCAGTGACATGGGGGAGATGCCATTACGCCTGCAAAGCCTGAGGGAACTTATTCAGAGGGATCTGCCCCAGAGCCCAGGGAGGGCCGGGGCCCTGGGAGAGGGGCCGAGTGGCAGGCGGTGATGGATCGGAGGGCTGGTTTTCTCCTTGGTTAGTAAATGCCCACTGAGAGCCAGCAGGGAGGGTTCTGTAAAAGGAAAGAGAATAAGCTAGAGATGAGGAGCTTACGGTCTTGTTGAGTGTTTTCAGGAGAGGTGACAGACACGAAGTCTGCGACAGCACTGTGCTTTCACAGAGCTGTATCTCCCCCCGGGTATCAGCCTGGTGACCACACCCAATGGAGGTGGACATGTGAGGAGCTGGAATTGTCGCAAGTCTCCTTCTTACAGGACAGAAGGTAGGGAGGGTAGTCCCACGGCCCCCAGGAGGATTTCCCCAAAGGCTTCACACAGGCCACAGAGGCAGCGGGGTGGAGCATAACCAGTCTGTGTCTCGACAGTTTTAAAGCCTCACGGTTCTTTTGAAATGTCTCTGAAGGTTCTTGGAACTTTGTATAATTGCAGACATCTTTCACCTTTGGGCCTGACACCGAGGAGAGGGCCAAGCACCACGTTCCCCACTCTCTCCAGCCTGCCCCAAGCATCACCCGAGTACTTGGTGTTGCACAGGAAGAACCTCAGTGTGGTGTTGCTTAATCTCATTTTTCTCTATTCCTATTTTTTCCACCCACTCCTGTTAGCCTCAGCCCATATACACTGGAAGGGCAGAGTGAATTGCGGGGAAGCAGTTGGAAGGAGGAGTAGCAAATGGAAGGCTAAGAGCCCTTCTCTTGGGCCTCTCTGTGCTGGCCCTTGTATATTTTGCTAAACGTCTTTGGATTTTTCTTTCTGCTGAGCCTTGGATGGCCAGGAGGTGCTTCAGACATTCTAAATGCCTCTTCTTCCCCAGAACTTATGACACACCCTCTGAGCTCCAGGCCCTCGAGCTCATGGTTCTTGCTACCTGGAAAACACGCTCACCCTCTGCACTGCCTTGTTAGATACTAGGGAGCAGTGGGGTCTGTGGAGAATTCCACAGCTTTCCCTCCATCATGAGAGTTTCTGGGCTCCCGATCTTCAAGCTGTGGGTTTGAATGTTACTTGGAGGAGGTGTGGCTGCTTGCTTTGGCAGAGACTCAGGAAGGAAACAAGTAAGGGGTGGGTGACACAGCCTGGGTGAAACTTAGAGGCAGGAGCCAGTGGAGACACTCAGGAGAGAGCAACTGTTCCGTGTGGCTGAAACGTGGGGAGAAGGGGAAGATGAAGCTGAAAAGGCCAGCTGGGCCCCAGAAGGGACTTGACCGCTGCACTTGGGCTTCTTTTCTACATCAGTTCTTGGGAAGCGCCAGGGCTTGGGTGTGGCTGGGGTCAGTTGTAATGGTAGATTTGCCCTCTGGGAAGGCTGCAGAAGCCAAGACCTGACTGGGGAGAAATTTTGCATTTTTCAAAAAAGGAGATATTTCTGCATATCAGACTGAATCATGCTCTGGTGCTGTGGCGTCTTGATACTGTGTAGGTTTCAGAGATCAGATAATGCTTTGGTACAGTTTTTAAACTTTCAATATTCTTTATTACATAAATAAAACATAATAAAGATAAGCAAAGAGAAAAAGGAAGTGAAATTAACGTCACCCATCATCCCGCCACCTAGATATGGAAGCCATAAAATAACTTTGAGAGCATGAACACCGTACTCAACGAAATCTGGTGGCCAAAATACTTTGGCAACCTGATGTGAAGAGCTGACTCATTAGGAAAGACCCCCACACTGGGAAAGATTGAAGGCAGGAGGAGAAGGGGACAACAGATGGCATTACTGGATGGCATTACTGACTTGGTGGACATGAGTTTGAGCAAACTTGGGGAGTTAGTGATGGACAGGGAAGCCTGGCGTGCTGCAGTCCATGGGGTTGCAAAGAGTCGGACATGACTGAGTGACTGAACTGAACTGAACTGAAATATCATTTACGTTGAAAACTTGGGTATGGAGACTTCCCCGAGACATGTGTATTTACAAGGTGGAAGCAAACTGTAGGTGTATTTTGTAACTTGCTTTGTTTTATTCTATGTGTGCATGTATGTGTGATTTTTATCCCGCTTAAAAATTACATGCTTGCCTCAAACTCAGACTGAAGGGTATAAAGAGAAACCCCCTGCCCACCTTCCCACTTCAGCCTCTAATCCTACTCCTCAGAGGTCGCCTCTTTAAAAATTTCCAGTGCATCTTGGAGGCATTGTGCTCAGTGAAAGAAGTCAGATAAAGACATAAAACTGTATGATATCACTTATATGTGAAATCTAAAAAATAAAACAAGCTAGTGAATATAATAGAAAAAGAAGCAGACACAAACAAGTGGTTTCCTGTTAGGAGCAGAAGGTGGGAGGGGCAAAATAGGGATAGGGGAGTAAGAGGTATAAACTGTTAGCTATGAAATAAGCTACAAGGATATATTGTACAACACAGGGAATATGGGCAATGTTTTATTACAACTGTACATGCAATATAACCTTTAAAAATTATGAATCACTATATTGTACACTTGTAACATTTAATATTGTACAGCAACTAGACTTCAATTTTAAAAAATTTCCAGTATGTCCTTGATGATGGAGAGATTTGAAAGGGATAATGTGTATGGAAGAATGAATTGTAAATATTGAATTTTGTGACTCATATAAATATTAGCTGTCATGCATTGGTCAGGAGAAAGGCCAAGGGTGGGTTTGGAGGGACTGGGAAGTAGATTGTGGTCAAGGAAGGGGTTTTCAGAAATCAGTATTGTGGAGGTCAGGAAAGGGGAAGATGGAGAATTTTTGAGTTCCTGGGTCGTATCTGGATTTGTCCTGTGGGTGCTGGTGAGGGGCAGGGTGAGTAGAGGTGAGTAAGACTGTGAACAGGGCCAGCTATGGTCCAATCTTACCTCCTGGGCGTGGAGAGATAGATGGTTTGGGGTGGAGAGATGGCAGGCATGCAAATAAGCATGAGACATGTCAGGAAGCAGTGACAGTCACTGATAGATATTTATAAAAATACCCTTGTTTGACAAAATGAAAAGTTGGCATGTCTGTGTTAGTCCCCCAAATTAAAAAAAAAAAAAAAAAAGGTTTTAACAATTGGATGAATACTGAAAATCTGAGCAAGGTAGCAGAACTGGATGGAGGTTTGTAAATGTCATATTTGGTTCAGGTTTTGTATCCGGCTATGCAACTTGGGGCTGCACCTTAATTTTTTTAGATCTCTGTTTCCTTATCTGCCGTAGATCAGGAGTCCTCAACCCTGGCTGCACATTAAAATCACCAGGAAACTTAAGAGAAAAAACCAATGTCAGAGCCCCTGTACAGTCCAGGTGTATCCAAATCTCTGGGAGTAGGGCCTGGGAATTTTTTGTTAAGTTTCCTTCCAGTTTGGGAATTTTTTTATTGCAGCCAATGTTGAGAATCTCAGGATTAGGATCATCCTAATTGCACATTTTTGTCCTAAAATGTTATGATTCTACATCTTATATCCTACAATGTTGTTTCTTTCAGATACTGTGCACAAAATATTATAAACTTCTCACATATGAAGAAATCTTACTTTTTATTAAAAAAACAACAACAACTCCCCATAATTCTCATCAGGCCAGTGGTATAATGTCAGTGTCCTTTGTCCAGTACGTCAGAATCATAAACGTAGTAAAACATGAAATAATTGTTGACCCAGGAGTTGAAAGCATGGACTTTCACTTCTCATTCCCACATTTTTAAAAAGGTACTGACACCTCCATTTGTAAAGAAGACCCTGAAGAGTTCAGAGAGAAGACATTACTGGAAATGTGTTTTGCTAGAAGAATTGTGTATACCGTAAGTTCAAAACGAGGAGGTCCAGTCTCGGGTGCCTTTATTGAATCTAAGTTCTACATGGAGTAGGAGGTGTTTAAAAAGAGGAGGTCCAGTCTGGGGTGTCTTTATCGGATCTAAGTTTTACATGGAGTAGGAGGTGTTTAAAGAGAGTCGGTGCTGTTTTATCTTCACCATTGAAGTTTTTGGTTTTGTCTCTTCCTAAATGAGTCATTTTTTAAAAAGGAACCTAACTTGGGGAGGTGGGGAAACCACTGCTGGGAGGTGCCAAGGAGGGGGCGGGCACTGAGGCTGACAATCAGGGAACTGAGTTCACAATTGGGTGGTTGACCCAGGAGGGGCGGAGCTAAGGACCTGTCTGCCCAGGGCGTATCAGGACCAGTGGGACAGTTTGGTGGTAGTGATGGGGGAGTGGGAAGCGGGTGGGGAAGTTGGGATGAAATGGTAATGATGTTGTTTATTAATTTACTAAGTATTTTCTGGAACACACCCAACAGACATAGGGCCTGGTATCAAGGCTCAATCCACATGTGCTAGGAAATTAAGAACACAGGGGAAGGAGCTTTCTAGTTTTCACTTCATCTGGGGACGGACACAAATCATGGAGGTCAGGCATGTCTGTATTTCTTGCCTTTGCAAGTAAGCGATCTGAAATTACAGTGTCCCGTACCGGTGTGAACAGTACAAGTGAAAATGTTAGTCCCAGGCAGGATTTCAGAGGAGGAAACATGGCAGCCTGGAGAACCCATGGTGGAGGGCCAGGAGGCCCTCCTGGGAGCCAACCAGATGTTGGTGGAGAGCCCTGTGGGACCTCCACACATCACTTCCTCGTTCTGTGCTAATTTCTCCCACCTGAGAAATGATCTCAACACCTGAGTTCCCCAGATCCCTGAGAACTGATCAAAGTGTCCACTGCTCCTGATGCCTGGGGAGGGAGGAGAGGGACAGAGAGTGGGGAGATGTTGACAGGCTCCGCGTGGAAGCCAGAAAACCAGGGCAGCTGTGTGGGATTGGTCCCTGTGCTTCGTATGAGAGCGGAGCACAGGGCGGGTGCTCTGGGCACTGGGAGGAGTTGTGTGTCTGTGGAATGTTGACTGCGCACGCTCCTTATTCCATACCTACCCCTGCCCCCAGAAGTGCTCATTTCCATCTTTTCTGAGTGCTGTCAACCTCCTGCAGTTGAGCTAGCGTGTTTTCTAAGCTTGTCACAAACTTCCTGTTTAGGTCTGATCTGGGGCTTGGTGTGTTTCGAAACCCTGGCACTGACAGAAGTCCAGTGCTTCTCTCTTCGTGGTCATGAGGAGCTCCTTTTGTCCTCCTGCCTTTTGCTGATTTTGGCCACCCTTCTTTGCAAACCTTCCCTCTGGGAAATGCTCTCTAGCTTCTGCACTAGCTCCTCTTAGGGAGGGTTGAGAGCTGTGAGATCTGAAGGTTGGAAGAAGGGAGAGCAGCATACTTATAGGGCCCCTTATATAATGCCAGGCACTGTGCTGGATGTGTCTCCACATTTCTTGTTTTATTTAGGCTTCACATTAGCTCATGCAGAGCCAGACTCAGAGAGGGGAAGTGACCAGCGTAAGTTAGCCAGCCACTATATGACAGGGTCAGGGTTTGATCCCAGGCTTGACTCCAAAGCTCCTGGTATTTCCACTGTGTCTCGAGGACCACACTGTGCCTTTGGTTCCATGGGTTTGGGGAGATCTTGATTTCTTAGTGGGCATCTTGGTGGACAGGATTGCCTTCCCCTCCATAGGTTCCTCCTGGACCCTTGTTTGTTTGTTTTTAGTTTAGAGTATAATTGCTTTGAGGGCTTCCCTGGTAACTCAGCTGGTAAAGAATCCGCCTGCAATGCAGGAGACCCTGGTTCAATCCCTGGGTTGGGAAGATCCCCCGGAGGAGGGCATGGCAACCCACTCCAGTATTCTTGCCTGGAGTATCCCCATGGACAGAGGAGCATGGTAGGCTACAGTCCATGGGGTTGCAGAGTCGGGCACGACTGAGCGACTAAGCATAGCACATAATTGCTTTACAGTGTTGGGTTGGTTTCTGCTGTACAACAGCGTGAATCAGCCATAAGTACACACATGTCCCCTCCTCCTTGAACCTCCCTCCCACCCTGCAGCCCATCCCACTCCTCTCGGTTGTCACAGAACACCAGGTTGAGCTTCCTGTGTTACAGGGCAACTTCCCACTACCTCTCTGTTTTACATGTGGTAATGTATATGTTTGGAGAAGGCAATGGCACCCCACTGCAGTACTCTTGCCTGGAAAATCCCGTGGACGGAGGAGCCTGGTAGGCTGCAGTCCTTGGGGTCGCTGAGGGTCGTACACGACTGAGCGACTTCCCTTTCACTTTTCACTTTCATGCATTGGAGAAGGAAATGGCAACCCACTCCAGAGTTCTTGCCTGGAGAATCCCAGGGACAGGGGAGCCTGGTGGGCTGCCGTCTATGGGGTCGCACAGAGTCGGACATGACTGAAGCGACTTAGTGGCGGCAGCAGCAATGCATATGTTTCAGTGCTACTCTCTCAATTTGTCCCACTCTCTCCGGCCCCTGCTGCGTCCCCAAGCCTCCCAGAGCCCTGTTATTCAGGTGCTGTCCATTCTGTCTGCATAGACTCCTGAGTGCCTTGTTGACGTTCACTTTTCCCAACCATCCTCCTGCTTTGGCCCCGGAATTCTTAGAGTTAAAAAAAAAATTATTGGAGTATAGTTGCTTTACAACCGTTTCATCTGTGCAGTAAAGTGATTCAGCTATATGTATAATATATCCCCTCTCTTTTGGATTTCCTTCCCATTTAGGTCACCACAGAGCATTGAGTAGAGTTCCCTGTGCTATACAGTAGGTTCTTATTAATTCTCTATTTTATACATAGTAATGTATATATGTCGATCCCTGTCTTCCAATTCATCTCTCCCCCCCACCCCTTTCTCCCCTTGGTGTCCATACATTTGTTTTCTACATCTGTGTCTCTATTTCGGCTTTACAAATAGGTTCATTTGTACCATTTTTCTAGAGGGAATCTTAATTTTTTTTTTTTTTTTTTGCGTTGTCCCCAGCTGATAGTTGAAATGGGTTAGGGCCAACTCCCTATTTCCCAGAAGTGGAGGATCCTCTTCCCTACGTTTACCATCCTGCTGGTCACTGTGAACTCCATTCAGCCAGATTTGAATTGCTCACATTTTAAGCTCTTCCCATGAAGAGGGAGGAAGATAGGATATCTGTGTGAGTGCAAGCAGATAGCTAAGCAGGGGTTCCAAGACCTTGAATATGCAGGAGGTAGGCAGAGAGCTCCGTCAAGCCACCCTCATTATTATCATGGTGGCTGTTCCATGGTGTCAAACTCTGGGGGCTCCTACAAAGGAAGAATAGTTACCCTTCTAAAACTTCAAGAAGGCCCTGTGTCCCTTCCCTTACCTGTCCCAGTTCTCTTGTATTTTCTTATATTTATACTTCTAGAAGTATATCATCTGCACTCCATCAGAATTGTTCTGTAGATCAAGTGACATCTACCCTTGTAGGCTCTGTTAAGCAGTGGGCAATTCCAAGCATTCAACACATATATTAATTACCCTCAAGGGGTGTGCCATCTACTCGGAAACTCAGCAGACGGAACACTTGCCAAGAGAAGCTAAATGCAGTGAACTCACAAGAACACAGATTGCTCAGCAAGTTGGGACTCAAATAGGGTGCTCAGAGGGGTGGAGCTATGGGGATGAGGGAGGGGATGAATGTCCCAGCACTGGGACCTTGAGGGGTGCATGGGGTGGAGCAGAGCATGCATGTGGGAAACAAGAGTGAAGAAGGATCCTTCCGGTTACATAGGACAGCAATGGGTAAAAACAGTGCTGTGAGCTATTATAAATACTCTCCACATATTCAACAAGGGGAGAAAACAAGATCAGAAAAGAGAAGAAAACAGAAGATGTTAAAAAAGATTCCAGTGGAACTTTTAGAGCTGAAAGATACAGCATTGGAAACAAAAAAACATACTGGATGAGATTAAAGTAGATTAGACACCAACTTGAAGTCACGGCAATAGAAACTGTCCAAGAAGAAGCACAGAGATATTTAAAACAAAAGCATAGCATTGACTTGTGGGACAACATTAAGTGATCAGACATATCTGTAAGTGAAGTCTCAGTGGGAGAGGGAAGAATACTTGAACAAATAATGGAGAAAAATTTTCATAATTCTGTGAAGACTATAATTCAATGATTGGAAAACTGTGACTTGCAAGCCAACTATGGCCTGGAGCCTATTTTTGTATGTAAAGTCTTATTGGAACAGAAAAACCAAACAAGACAATGGTGTGGGAAGGTTCATCTGGATGTGTCCCCTGAACCAGGGGGGATGCTAGAAGGTCAGTTAGAAGACGTTTATTATATTAAATTTTAGGAATGAAATGTTGAGGCCTTGGACCAGGGTGGAGGTATGAATATAGACAAGAAGAAAGAGAGATGGAAGATTTCAGACCCCGACTGGGATTTGACTTGCTGCCTGTGAGACCTGGAGCACGTGACTTCGTTTCTTGAGGCTTAGTTTCATCAAGTGTAAGCAGATGTTCAGAACACTGCACGGGACTAGTGTGTGAGGGTTTTAACTTGGGTCGCACCCAGCACACAAATGTGAGAGGCAGGATTGGTGACTGACGGGGAGGAATCAGGGGAGCGGAGAATGAGGACCGGAAGGGTTGAATGTGGGGGCCTGGGAGAGTGAGGCAGCCCAGACAGAAAGGGGTGGCGCTGTGTGGGGTCCCAGCATTCTTCATTTGGAAAAGGCCCATCTCCTAAACTCAGGCTGCCACGGGCTTGTCCCAGAAACCCACAGCCACATGGACTGTGCGTGTCTGAGCCCACGGCCTCTCAGCTGCGACCTCAGTGATGCTGGCCTGTGACCTGCTCTCTCTCCTGTCAGGGTGGATACTGGGTGATGTGAGGGAGACCTGTGGGGGTGCTGGGTTTCAGGGCTGACCCTGAGAGACGTTCCCCACCGTCCCCACTCCCTCCAGTCCCCCTCCTGTCTGTCCTTGGTCACTCAGGAGACAACCTTCCTTCAGTGATTTCAGCCCCTCGCTCAGCAGCAAGCCCACCCAGGTTCTCTCCTCTCCCGTCATGCCATGATCTCCAGCTGGGCTCATCCCATCTTGGTTTCCTTCCACTCAGAGGAGGACATGCCCCTCTTCCTCCTGGCCAGAGGGAACCTTCTTCCTGCACCCAGGGACTCACTCCTTCAGTTCCTGGGACCTCACCCCCTGCAGTCATGCTGCTGGAGTCTTTCCTCAAACCTTCACCCCCTCTTTGTCTTTTGCCTCTCTTCTTCCTTCCCGTTCTTTCCCAGACGGAAAGAACCTACCCTTGGGTTTTGGTCCTTTACTGAGGCAGCCCGCTCAGGCCGGCTTCTGCCCTTGGGAGGTGTGAGGGGTGCAAGGGAGGATGCGATGGGTTCGCTGCACAGGGCTCCTGCTTCCACATGAACTGCTCTCCATGTCACCTGTGGCCTCCATGTGACCACACCCAACACACACTGTGGTCCTTATCTTTCTGGAGCCTTTGCTACTTCTGACACTGTGGACAACTTCCTCCTTCTTGCAACTCTCTTTTCTCTTGCCTTCTTTCATTCTGCAGATAAACCTCTCAGCCACTATTTCTTGAGCATCACCTGTGTGCTGGGCTCTGGGGCATACCATACTACCAGGTCCCTGCTTTCAGGGAGTTTCTAATCTAGTGTGAGGGGAGATGGATAAAAATATAAATAAAAGTCAGGTGGTGAAGAGCGAAACAAGGAAAGATACAGCCGGGAAGGGGGATGGGTGCTGGGGTTGTTAGGAGGGTCTTACTGAGAAGGTGACATTATCATGGAAACCTGCAGGAAGTGAAGGATGCCTGGAGGAAGAGTACTCCAGGCAGGGGACAAGCACATGAAAGGCCTGGGGTGGGAGCCTGCTTGGGATGTTAGAGGAAGCCACTGTGTTTGGGGGAAACTGAAGGGCAGAGTAGAAGAGAGGGGTTCAGGGAAGAGGCTGGGCCAGGTCGTGTGCGTCTCGTGGGACATTTCAAAGACTTTGCCTTTTACTTTGAGAGAGATGAGACACTCTAGGAATGTTTTGGGCTTCCCAGCTGGTGCTAGTGGTAAAGAACCCATTGGCTAATGCAGGAGACATAGAGACATGGGTTCGATCCCTGGGTCGGAAAGGTCCTCTGGAGGAGGGCATGACAACCCACTCCAGTATTCTTCCCTGGAGAATCGCAAGGACAGAGGAGGCTGGCAGGCTACAGTCCATGGGGTCGCAAGGAGTCGGACACGACTGAAGTGACTCAGCACGCACACGGGAATGTTTTGAGCAGAAGACTGATTTTTAAATGATCACTTAGGAGGCTGTGAGGAGCCTAGTGTATTAGTCTGCTAGTATTCCAATAACAGAGTACCACAAGCTGGGTGGCTTAAAGAGCAGGAATTTATAGTCTCATTGTTCTGAGGCCAGGAGTCCGAGAACAAGATGTCTGCAGGGCAACACTGCCTCGCAGGCTCTAGGGAAGGACGCATTCCAGGCCTCTCTCCTAGCTTCTGCTAATTGCCTGGCTTGTGGCAGTGTGACTCCAGTCTTCACATGGTGCTGTCACTGTGTAGGTGTCTGTGTCCAAGTTTCTCCTTTTTGTAAGGACACCAGTCACATTGGATTAGGGACCCACCCTGCTCAGTGTTGAAGAACAAAATGGCAGTCCACTCCAGTGTCCTTGCCTGGAGAATCTTATGGACAGAGGAGCCTGGTGGGCTGCAGTCCATGGGGTCACAAAGAGCCGGGCACGACTGAGCGACTAACACACTTACTGCTCAGTGTATGATGTACGACCTCAGCTTAACAGCTCATGACATTGCCTTCGACCCTATTCCAGATAAGGTCATGTCCTGAGGTTCTGGGCTTAGGACTTTCATGTAGGAATTGTGGGGAGACACAATTCAACCTATAACCCAATTCAACCCACAATATATGGATTATAACGGGCAAGGATGAAAGTATGGGGACCAGCTAGGAGGTTAGAGCAATATGCTAATAAGAGAAGCTTTTTGGACCAAAGTGATAGCAGTGGAGATGGTGAGAGTCTGCATGTATTTTGCAGATAAAGCTGACATCATTTGCTGATGGGTTGGACATAGGGTGTAAGGGAAAGAGGGGAGTCACAATGACTCCTGGGTTTCGGAACTGAGTGACTATTAGTTTAGAATTGAGTGTCTTTCTTTCTTAAATCCTCTCTACCCCCAGGAACCCTGCAAGGGCCTCTCACCAGGCAGGTCCTTCCATTGCTGGGTTCTTCAGGGCTCCATCCTTAGCTGCTTCTTCAGTCCCTCCTGGTTGATATGATCTGTCCCCATGGTGAAGCCAGATATCCTGAATGTACTTTCTGGGTCACCCCTACAGGCTCTGGCTCTGGAGGATGCTGAAAGAGGAAGACACAGAAGCAGGACGACCCTGAGAGATTAAGCCTCTTAATCGTGAAACAGGTAGCTTCTCTGACATTCTGGGTGTTTGAATGCTCATTTCTTTGATCCTTGTGGTGTGGAAAATGCCCCACAGATTGGAGGTCACCTGCACTGGGCCTGGACACCCACAGGCGTGTGTGCATTCCAGGCAGATTCTTTACCTTCTGCGCCACTAGGGAAGCCCCCTCAGGGGTGGATATCCAGGCGCAAATGGAAAATACCCGATCGACCAAGAGATGCGCTCTTAATATATTCTCACTTGGAATATATTAAAAGGGATGTTTCTACTTTAGAACCCAAATAGGGCTTTTCGTTGATTTGAGTGAGTGAAACTTTGCATTATTAGGTCAGCTACATGGAACCGATCATTGGCTCTGGGGGCTGGAAGGAGCCCAGAAACCCTCCAGTCAAACTTTACCCGTTCTAGAATTGAAAAGACACAGGGAGATCAAGTGACTTGCTCACGGCCACTCATTAGTTCATGAAAGTGTTTCTTGAAAGTCCGTTGTATTTTTTCAAGAAAAAAAAACACAAAACCACTGGAAACAGGGCAAAGCAAAATATGAGCAAGTGCTAGGAAAAAGCTGTGGATGACTGCTTATTTCCCATTTCTCAGTTTGGATTCTTTGGGGTTGTGAATGTCATAAAACGGAACTCAAAGGGGCTCCCACAGCACAGGGAATTAAATGAAGTGACTTGTACCAGCAAAATGCAGAGATGGGATGGACTATAGGGTACATGTGTGGTAGCAGCTCAACTTGTCATCAGCAGTCCAGTTTCTTCCCTTCTCTCAGCTGCTTTTCCATGGTGTCAGTGCATCCTAGGCCTTGCTTTTCTCCTGGAGGCAAAATGGCCACAGAAGTTTCTGAGCTTATTGTTGCATACCTCTCCAGCCAGAAGGAAAGAAGCATCCTTTCCAGTAACTCTTTGAAAGACTGAGAAACTATCTTTTCCAAAAGTCCCTCCCCAGAAAGCCAACCCTGGCATTTCATTGGCCTGAACTGAGTCATATGTTCATTCCTTAGCCAATCACAGTGGCTAGGTGAACACCCCCTGTTGATTGACAGGGATGGGAGCTATTTCCTAATTGGCTTATCCCTACACTGGGTGATGTGTCAGCTTTCCTCAGAGCACCTGGGTGGGGGAAGGCACAGGTCTGGATACTGTTGTGGGAGGAGGGAGATAGACATGCGGGGAGTGACAAATGATATGTATTATATTGTATAATCTATAGACTAGCTACCAATTGTTGAGGTAACAGTGAGAGGAAACCCACTCTTAGATAGTGGAAGTCTGAATTTTAGTGTTCAGCATAGCATAGTTTCAGACAGAACCTTCTCAAACAGTTCCGTTGGAAATCTTGCAACTGATCTGCTTTTCAGTATGTCTTAGAACATAGGACTTTCTAGGAGGTTAACTATGCCTTGTATAATGCTGTTTTATTTCTAATATGCATATTCAAGCTTTTTATAGCCAGAATAAACACTCTACTCGAATTCTGAGTTAGTGGAGATTAAATTACAGTAATGAAGTTGCTCTTCTATAACCTCATCTGTAAGATGGGAATAAGAAAAGCACCTTCTTTATAGGTTTGTTATTAGCATTAACTGAGGTAATCCAAGCAAAGTGCCCAGTGGCCCAGTGGCTAGCCCAATAAATGTTATCTCTATTAGCTTCATATAACTAAAAATACTGTCATATTTACATGTTTATGTGCATGTTTAATCTGGGAAATTAACTCTTTACAACAAATATGTGTCACTGATTAGCTCAGTTAGAAACAAGGTAAATGAAGATATTAAAATATTTAGTGTTTATGAATTTTTAAACTTTTTTTTTGGAATTAATTTTGGGGGGAAAATTAAATAAAGAAAAATTTAAGTAGCCCACAGTTAAATTAAAGGTAGCTCAGTTGGTAAAGAATCCACCTGCAATGCAGGAGACCACAGTTCGATTCCTGGGTCGGGATGATCCGCCGCAGAAGGGATAGGCTACCCACTCAAGGATCTTTGGGCTTTCCTTGTGGCTCAGTTGGTAAAGAATCTGGCTGCATTGTGGGAGCCCTGGTTTCGATCCCTGGGTTGGGAAGATCCCCTGGAGAAGGGAAAGGCTACCCACTCCAGTATTTTGGCTTGGAGGATTCCATGGACTGTATAGTCCATGGGGTCACAAAGAGTTGGACACGACTGAGTGACCTTCACTTTCACTTTCATAATCCCTGGAAAACAGGGAATTTTAACTTTACATATTAATGTATTCTTGGTTGAAAAAAAAATCTTGTAAGTAGCTGAGAGCCTGTTACGACCAACTGATTTTCTTGCCGCCGTTCTCTGTCTGGAGTTCCTGGAGGGGCAGATGGCCCTCCTCAGCTTTGGCTTCCCACAGCTAAGCTTTCCTGGGTGGATGGGATAGACTTTAGGATCATCTGGATTGGGTGAGATGCTGGAGTAGAGAGAAGCTAGCCTTGGGCTTTTATTTCAGTGGAATTTTATCTGATAGAATGCTGTGGATTGTTCTCGAGAGCCTTGGGTGCCATCAGGCTGACCTCAGAATTCTAGGAGCTGAAGGGTCTTGGTTTGGGGTTCTCAGATCAGTGGTGGGAAGAGCACAAGTTGGCACAGCACCCTGAAATTGATTTCTGAAATGGGAGGTGAAAACTGTGAGGATGCAGGATGGATAGGGCACAGTGAGGGGCTTATGGATGGAGGGAAAAGTTCCAGAGTGACCAGGAACTTACAGACCACAAATTTATAAACTGTAAAAATTTTCATTCTCCTCCCTGCTGAACACTGACTTAAATTTTCTGTAGGTTGTTTGTTGCCCCAAGACTGGCTGGTCACCATGGTGATAAAGTAGATGAGAACTGGTGATAACTGAACAACTGACCTTAAATTCCTTGGTTTGGAGGATGCTGTAGAGAAGTGATCCTCAAATGTACAATAGATCTCCTGGACCAAGAAACTACAAAAAAGAATTGAGGGGATTAGCTTAAGGCTACCAATTTTTTTTCTATTTCGCCAAGGAGGGACAATTTCATAAAAGAAAGGACCATCTTGTTGCTAAAATAGTAGGAAAGAGATAGTCTAAGGAGTGGAATCTTTACACTGAAAATATTCAGCTTTGGGAATGATTATTTCACTCCTTATTTTTCTGGCAACACCTGTGAAAACAGTGTTAAAGGTGGATGCTTCCTTGCAACTGTGCCTAACAGGTGTTGGGGATATATGGAGTTACTATGCAACTGTACGGAGAAAAATCATAGTTTTAGGAAGCTTCTCATGGAGCCTGGGCATTCACTGACATCATGTCTTTATTTGATTTAAAGGGACAGGAGAAATTCACTTAAACACAAGTTTTGATAAGCCCAACTCATTTTCTAAAAGAAGAGGAGCTGTTTACTCTCAAGTCATTAACTTAGAATTGTTAGTTTAATTTTCTACTGATAGGAAGATCTTGCAATAAATAAATAGTTCAAATGAAAAGGCATGTCAGTAGTTTTTTCCTTTTCCACCACTTATCACTGAAAATGGCAAATTTGTTCAGTTTCCTTTGGCTTTCAGTGGTGTGCTGTGTTTCTATGTGTGCGTAGGCCCTGGCTCACACACACACACACACACACACACACACACACACACACACAAAACTTAGTTTGGTCTGAAAGGCCTCAGAAAGGAAAGGGTACTTTTGAGAAAAGCAATGTGTCCACCAGTCAGTTGCTAGTAAGTGTTAGAACTTGTAGCAGCAATTACATCTTGGAGCTGTCAAAAGAGGGTGACTTTTTAAGATGCCTTTGAAGTCATTAAAAAATAAAAAACACCAAACATACACCCAACCGCCCCTAGCATCCAAAATAGCAACAAAATGTTTCTCATTCTGCTTTGCTTCACCCGCCTGCATGGCTTTGCCGCAAATACATTTGGCCTTCCAGCCCAGGATTAAGCTTCTGTGTGGGGCCATGACTGAGATGAGGGGAGCAAAAGATTGCTCACTGTGTCTGTGTGAAACCCTGAATGGAATCGTGGAATCTTAGCGCCAAAGAGGGTTGTGAGGTTTCTGCCATCCTGCCAGGCTACCCTGACACTCATCACCTTGACTGACCAAAGGGCACCTAATCCTAACGTTTTGTGGATCTCTGATGTTTCATGGATCCTCTGTAGAATTCAAATTTGTCTTCCTCAGGAAAAAGCAGGGCTGCCTGGGTGGCACTGGTGGTAAAAGTGCATGCTTGTGTGCTAAATCGCTTCAGTTGTGTCCCACTCTTTGCGACCCTATGGACTGTAGCCCACCAGGCTCCTCTGCCCATGGGTTCTCCAGGCAAGAATATTGAAGTAGATTGCCATGTCCTCCACCAGGGGATCTTCCCGACCAAGGGATCGAACTCACGTATCTTGGGGCTCCTGCATTGCAGGTGGATTCTTTACCGCTGAACCACCTGGGAAGCCCAGTGGTAAAAGTACCCTCCTGCTAATGCAGGAGACTTAAAAGATGCTGGTTTGATCCCTGGGTTGGGATCAAAAATCAGTTGGGATCAAAGCAGACCATCCTAAGCAGACACTCGCGTCTGCAGTGATTGCCCTCTTCACTGCCTCATTCCTGGAGTCCTGTTTGTATTGTCCCGTACGCTCATATGGCACCGTCCTTGCATGGTCTAGTAGACGCTCGGTCTTAACTGGTTCAGACTCTGCGCCACTTGTTTCTCTTAAGGTGAATCTCCACAGCAGGCTATGCCGTCTGCACAGCTACAGCTTGGTGTGCTTCTGGGCCGACATTCCCACAACCCTCTTGTCTTAGCCGGCTTGGGCTGCCGTAGTGCCAAAATATCATAGACTGGGTGGCTTAAATAATAGAAGTTTATTTCTTACAGTTTTGGAGGCTAGGAAGTCCAAGATCAAGGTGCTGGCAAGGTAGATTTCATTCTGAGACCTCCTCTCTTGGCTTCTAGGTAGCCGCCATCTTGCGTGCTCACATGACCTCTTTGTGGAGAGAGGAAGCTCTGTGTCTCTTCCTCTTCTTCCTTTGGTTTTTTTAAAAGAAATTTTTTTGTTTGATGTGGGCCATTTTTAAAAGTCTTTTCTGAATATGTTAAAATGTTGCTTGTTTTGGCCACTAGGCATGTGGAATCTTTTGGTCCCTGACCAGGAGCCAAACCTGGACCCCCTGCATTGAAAGGAGAAGTCTTTACCACAGAACTACAAGGGAAGTCCCTCTTCTTCTAAGGACACATTTCCTGTCGTGGGGGCTCCACCCTTGTGGCTCATTTTAACTTAATTGACTCCTGAAGGCTCCGTCTCCTGATCCCATCAGATTGGGGGTTAGGGCTTTAACATAAGAATGTGGGGGCATGGGGACAAACAGCCCATAGCAATGCTCCTGGAAGGTCCAGGAGCCCTGCAGAAAGCAGAGGAGGCCTTAGAGGTCCGAGCTTTCCTTGCTGTGGGAGAGGTGCAGTGTTCCCAACTGGAGCAGATGGTTCTGTGGACTAGAAAGTTGGACGACATTTACCGCAGAGCTGGAGGGAACCTGCAGGAGCCTGGTGATCTCCTTGTCTTTTCAGAGCTTCGATTTCTTAGTTTCATATGTCAGTGGTAAAGTTGTGGTTGCCAAACTTGGTCAGCCTCAATGAAATCTGGATGGTTTAGCACTCAGTATTCCCATGAAGTATTCTATAACTTGGTGGGCCTCTGAAAAGGAGGCTCTTGGAACCAAAGCCTGGGAAAATGGGTTATTTCTTAGCACTTAATCATTTTGGGCATTTCTTCCTGTTTCATGGGGGGAAGAAAAGGCAGTAAATTAAAACTGCTCCCTGTTTCATGAGAGATCAGTATCTTACAGTGTCATTTTAAATATATACAAACACAGTAACGTCCACATGGACAGAGATGTGCACACAGGAACACACACACACACATGCCAGGTGGAATTTTTTTTTGTTGTTTTTTAAATTTTTTTAATGGAAGGATAATTGCTTTACAGAATTTTGTGGTTTTCTGTCGTACATCAACAAGAATCAGCCCTAAGTACACCCATGTCCCCTCTTTCCCGAACCTCCCTCCCATCACCCTCCCCATCCCACCCTTCAGCCTATCCTTTGAAAATTCTTTTAAACTTTCAAAGAACCAATAATTTCTGTGTTGTATAAAATGTTCCAGGGTTTAGAAGAAAGATGGAAAACCTCCAGATCCTATTTTCAAGCAAACATGACCCTGATAACAGATCTGGCAAGTCCCCAAAGGGAGGCTCTATTACCAATCTTGCTTAGGAATGTGAAAATATGAGATAAAATTCTAGTGAGTAGATTTCAATTCTAGAGCATGTGAGTGTTCTACCATATCCAAGTCAGTTGTATTCCTGGAATGTAGGAATGGCTTCATATACATTATATTTTCATTTGATTCACGAAATGGTTTAAGTAAAAATATGTAATAATCTCATTAATATCAAAAGTACATTCAATCAATTCAACTTCTAATTTCAGCAAACCACTTAAAAAGGAGGAATGCACTATGTAAGATGACCATTCCTTAATCTGATAAGGAAAATTGAGTTCGTGGAGTCCATTGGCTTTATACTTTATTGGAGCCCCAGAAAGGTATCACTGGATATGAACTGAGATCAAAGCAAAAAGCCAATGCAGAAAGTTATAAAAATAGTAACTTTAGAGAATAAATACTGTAAAGAAAATAATAAAATAATCATTAACTACAGATTGCTTAGTTGTAAATTAATAGTTAAAGAGATTTGCTAAAATCCTTATTTCTAAATGGTGAGATTAAAATTAAGGATTTGGATACTTGTGGAACTGGTTCATGAGTCTAATGCCATTCCTTTCAAAAGTCTCATCAGGATTTTTAAAAATTTTACCAGATGGTTCTAAGTCTATTTGGAAAAATACATATATGAGAACCTCAAGGGGAATTATGAAAATGGTTTTGGAGGAAGGGAGTTAGATCTACTGGATATTAAAATATATAGCACTCTCAGATATTAAAATGCATTATGAAGCTTTTGTAATTAAAATATTTTGGTGCTAGAAGAAAAGGGGGGAGCAGATAAGTGAACTAGGATAGTTCAGAAATAGACTCTCACAGATACAATTTAATAAATTATAAAGAAGTCATCACAAATCAGTGGGAAAGGGAAAATTATTCAATAAATAATTTCGATGCCTAGTTAGCAATTTGGAAAAAATCATTTGACTTCATCCAAATGAATTACAGATGGATTAAACAATTAAGTGCAAAATGTAGATGCATAGGAAATCAATAGAATTGAATATTGCTTAGAAGCAAAAGAAGAACACTAAAAAGGGAAAAGAATTGTCCATCAAGCTAAGGATAGTCAAAGATTTCTTCATGTAAAAAACAAATGAGAAAACAATAGCCTGGGAAAAGTAACTAACAGAAATTATTCTTTCTTATGTGCTCAACAAATTAAAAAGGAAGACACTGAAACCTGGGTAGAGCCCTTGAAAACCTAAAGAGAACACTAAGCAAATATGTGGAAAATGTTCAGTTTTGCAACAAGAGATATGTAGATTAAAACAGCAGTAAAGTGCTATTTTAACAAATTAGCAAAACAACCCATTTTTTAATGATAACCCCAATTCTGATGTTATTACATTATTATGAAGCCATTTTACAATGTATTAAGGAGCTATATTATTCATTCATACATTTGATCCAGTAATACCACTTCTGTGGACTATCTTTCCACATCCCCCTCCAAAAGAAATAATACCAAATATTTAATATGCTGTTTAGACAGTGATGCTTCCCTGATGCATTATTTACAAAGCAAACACACACAGACATTCACACAATTAATGTCCAGCAGTTGGGTAACTATAAAATTAAATAGTTCTTCTCTCAGCATAATACTCTACTATAATGAATAATTATTTTCAGGATACGTAGCATTGTGACAAGATATTTACAATATAATTTTATGTGCAGAAATTGCAGTATAAACTGTGGCATAGTCTTACTGTGGAATGTAACTCTATCAGCTGTGCTGTTAAAATGAATGAACCATAGCTGCTATGACAACACAGAAGGATCTCAGGAATATAACGTTAAATAAAAAAGCAAGTTGCACAATAGCTGCGGTGTGATTCCAATTGCATAAGGTTTAGATGCACGCGAAACCAGTGATACAGTGTTTACACATCCACATGCATGTGGCAAGACCTGTGAGACCAAGTGAGTGTAAACAGAGGTTCAGAAAATTGATGGGGGCAAGGCTAGGATGAAGGAACAGCCCATAGAGTGAGCTAGGAGCATGGTAAAAATCTCTTCCTTATGCTGGTCTGTGGACACACCTGCATTTATTATTGCTATTTTTTATACCCTTCATATAAACTGCAGATATTTAAAATGCATTTAATGTTAACTAAAGGAATATTAAAACCAGTATTCGCTGATTACACTTAGGTACAAAATGTGTATCCCTAATAATGATGGTGGGCTTCCCAGGCAGCTTAGTGGCAAAAAATCCACCTGCCAAGCAGGAGACTTGGGTTTGATCCCTGGGTCGGGAAGATCCCCTGGAGCAGGAAATGGCAACCCACTCCAGTATTCTTGCCTGGGAAATCCCATGGACAGAGGAGCCTGGCGGCCTACAGTCCGTGGGGGGCAAAACAGTCGGTCACAACTTAGTGACTGAACAACAGCAATAAGGACGGGACGGAGTGTGCAGGTAACGGTGATTGTCTCCTTCGTTCATCTTCTCTCATTTCCACATTTTCAGGTATGTGCTTACATTATTTTTAAAAAAGGAAAGGAAAATTGAAGACCAACGCAGTTGTAGGATGACGTAAGCTCCCTCCATTGGAGGGTGTGCCATTGCTCGGAGGGTGGTGGACTGATTTATAGCTCTGAGGCAGAAGGGGAGATGGATTTCAACTGTAAAAGGAAAGTGTTTGAAAAATGGATCAGTCCATCAATAGTTACTGAGCATCTTTCCTGTAAGACAGCATTGGCTTCGCCTGCCTTCCAAAGAAATTTTGGACACTGAGTTTTGATGAATTGCTGAAATGGGTGAATTAGAAAGGCTGGTGTTTCTTTGAATTCCTTTAAAAAATTGTTTTTTAGCTTCATTGTTTTGTCTGGTTATAAAATAATGCAATTGATTTTAAATAGTCTTACAAAAAATATAATAGAACCTGAAGTAGATTAGACATTTAAACTATATCTCAGTTGAAATTAAATACAGGAAATAGAGAAGCCTGTTAAAAGACACCACAGGGATTTGATCAGGAAGTTCTTAGGAGCTAAGACCCATATTTTCTCAGTAAATAAAATGGCACGGAAAAGGATGGGGGGGCACTATGTAATAAATTTTACAAGAGTCAAAAGACATTAACCAGATACAAATGTTAACCTTGTTTGGATCTTGATTTAAATAAACCAACTGTAAAAAAGCATTTATGAGATAACTGGAGAAATTGGGACACTGACTGGATATTTGATATAAGAAATTATTAATTTTTAGGTGTGATATTGTTATGATGAGTATATTTTTTAAATACATGCTAAAGATTTTTGGCAAATGAAATATTGGATATTTACTTTAAAATAGTACAGTGGAGAGTTTGAGTATGTTAACTATAAAAGTCCTTATGTCTCAGGTATATTCATCCAGGATTTACCTTAAAATCATCCAGGGATAGGGGGCATCTAGAGATATGGATGAAATGTTGTCAGCTATGTATAATAATAGGAGCTGGGCCGTGGGTAAGTATATTCTTGCTATTTTTGTGTATGTTTATTATTTTCTACAATAAAACATAAAATAAGCATAAAAAAGTATAGAGAAGGAAGTGAAGGTTACCCATAATCCAACCCCTAGGAGAGAACTACATTTTGATAAAAATCTCACTGTACTTTCTCTGTATGCACTTATAACATTCTATACATATACACTTTTAAACAATTAAGAAAGTATACTAACTGTGTTGTTTTGTACTCTGCTTTTTTATATTGTGGTCACTGTTGTGCACATTTAGATCTTCATCATAATTTAAAAATATGGCTATTTATCATTCCAGTATGTGAATACACACACACATGCCATCGTTTATATATCTAACAAGTACCTTACAGATGAGTATCTAAGTTGTTTCATGGTTTTCACTATTCAAACAATTCTACATACTTGCTTATTTCTTTTGACAAATATGTAGAAGGTCAAAGACATTTTTAAAAGCTTTTCTTTCCTATCATGCCAAACTGTTTATTGAAAATATGATACCATTTTGAACTCCCTCCATTTTATCATAAGCTCAGCCACATTAGGTGCTATATTCACAATCTTGTAAATGTTTGCCAATCTGATAAAAGGATAAAGATTCTCTTATTCTAATTTGCATTTATTTATTAGTGAATTTTCATAAGGCATGTTAGTATTTTCTATTTTGTGACTGGGTGTTTATATCTTTTCCCCCAATGATTGTATTTATCCATCACTTATTGTTTCCTAAGTGCTCTTTACATATTAATAGTTACAAATATTTCATATATTATGTAAGTTGCAATATTTCCAGGTTTATTGTCATTTAACTTTGGGTCATTTTTGAACAATCACAATCATTTGTCTGGAATTGCTTTAGTTGATTTTTAAATGTTATGCATCTGGGTTTTGTTTTTTTTTTTTGAGTCTTTGTAACTTTCTAAGTTTTAATTTTTGTTACCTTATTAAGTACCTTAATAGAGATCTCATTACATAGCATGCCCTCTAAAGTTTGCTTTTTTATTTAATAGCTTTGTTGGTTATCAAATAAGGCATGTGTGTGGTGGAAAGAATACACTTGAAAATTTACCTTATAATTTATCATACAGTGCATCAGATAAAATTTGGTAATTTACCTTTCAGTAACTTTTCTATATGTGTGTATTAGTTAGAGTAACACTTGCTGAAGACACAAAACCCCAATTATAACTTCACACAGTAGAGGATTATTCAGTCCAGCATAGATGCTCCTGATTGGTGCTCAGCCCTCCAATGAGCAGTTCCATCTTATGACTCTTGCATTTGCTAGGGCTTTGGGGTCTCTGCCTCTATTGAGTTAGCCAAAAAGTTCATCTGGGTTTCCTGAAACATCTTACATAGTTGGCAGATGAAAGAAAACTTACCACCTCAGCCTGGAAGTGAGCCACCTCTCCTCACTTCGCCTCTATTCCATTAGTGGGAATAGTCACATGGGGCCATCTAGATACAAGGGATGCTGGGAAATGAAGTCCCTGGCTGGGCAGCTGTTTTCCAGTGAAAACCTTACAGTCTGGCAAGAGGAATATGAATATTTGTTGGACTTTTGGCTGAATCTGCCACCATTTATTGCATTTATAATGCATATAAATATATACTGTATAAGTAGGTGTGTTCAATCGTGTCTGACTCTGCCTGTAGCTCACCAGGCTTCTCTGTCCATGGAAAATTTTCTTGCTGGTGCAGGTTGCCCTTTCCTTCTCCAGGGGACCTTCCTAACCAAGGGATTGAACCTGCGTCTCTTACATGTCCTGCATTGTTAGGCAGCTTCTTTACCACTAGTGCCATTGGGAAGCCTGTATAGATATAAATATGCGTTACATTTATAATACATATAAAGTATATGATATATATTTTCTTTACAAAATGGTATTATCCTACTGAGTGTTGAATTTTAGCATCATTTTGTGGGCATTTCCCTGTGTCTTTAAATCTTTTTCAAAAGCATGAGTTTTAATGTCTACACGGTGTTCCTTGTATTTCATTTTACCATTTTTCTATTATAGTACAGTTAGGTTTTTCTAGATTTTTATTATTGTGATTAGTGCTGCTATAACTGTCCTTGTGCATAAATTTTTGAGCATTCCTCTGATCATTTCCTCGGGGAAAATTCTTGCTTAGTATTAAGGCTGGTGATATATTATACCAGATGGCCCTTCAGAAATTGGACTAATTTACACTGCCATCAGTGGTGTTTAAGGATTCTTATTTCAGAGCACCCTTGACTGTCCTGGGCATTATAGTTGTTTAAATTTTTGTCAATTTGTTGAAAATAGTTTGGCATTGTTGAATTTGAAAGCTTTGCTTAGTAATGGGTCTGAACATTTTTTCGTGTGGTCATTGATAATCTTTGTGTGTGTGTGTGTGTGTGTGTGTGAATTGCCTCTTTGCATCCTTTCTCATTTTTATTGTGCAGTGTTCCATCTTTTTTCAATCACTGATAAGAGATTTTCATGCAGTGTGCGTATTGACTTGTCATATGTTAGAAATGCATGTATGCATGCTAAGTTGCTTCCATCGCGTCCGACTCTTTGCAACCCCATGGACTGTAGCCTGCCAGGCTCCTTTGTCCATGGGATTTCCAAGGTAAGAATACTAGAGTGGGTTGCCATTTCCTCCTCCGGGGATCTTCCCAACCCAGCAATCAAACTCGAGTCTCCTGCTTGGCAGGCAGATTCTTTACTGCTGAGCCACCTGAGAAGCCCATGTTACAAATATTTTTTATCTAACTTCTTGCCTTGATTTTCTTTTGTAACCTAATTTTTTTAGATTAAACTCTACAGTTGAAACTCTGATGTGTGATATCACACCCGCTGAATCTTCCCAGTTAGCAGTACTCCTGAGGTTAAACAAGCAAAGCAGATTCTTTTTTTTTATGATCCATCATATGGTTGGAATGCTTTTAATGTGAACTTTAGTTATCTGGGAGTGAGGGGGTTTCATCAAGAAAATAGACTTCCCCAGAAGAATTTGGGGTGCTGGTCTAAGTCACCCATGGAGATGGTAAGACCTCCTTCTTTATCTTCCCAGGACACTTAGGATAGGCAGGAAGACAGGTGATATCTGACAACCCCATGGTTTTAGCTGAGTGAGTAGCAGCAGAGGCCCTCTGGCTATTTTTCATGTTAGATCTTATTTAGTAGCATGGCGGGCACCAAACGAGGGATCAGCGAGCTGAGTTGTAGTCCCAACTCTTCCACTCACTCACTGCGACCCCGTGCAAGTTTCTTGTCCGACCAACGCCTCAGTTTACTCCTCTGCATAATGCTCGGGGTTGTTTCTTGAAGTATTTATCCATTCATTCATTTGGCTGCATCGAGTCTTAGTTGTGGCACACAGCATCTTCGTTGTGTCATGCAGGATCTTCATCGTGGAGCACAGACTCTCTGGTTGTGGCTCTTGGGCTTAGTTGCTCTGTGGCATGTGGGATCCTAGTTCCCCCATCAGGGATTGAACTTCTGTCCCCGGCATTTCGAGGCAGCTTCTTAACCACTAGACCACCAGGGAAGTCCCCAAGGGATTGTCTTTAAGTGGTGTTTTGGGCACACGAATTCCAGGGCTACGCTGCAGAGTTCCCCCCGAGTCCTCTTCCACATTCACTCCCTACTCTGACCTGTGTTAGGTGAATGGGTGGGAAGCAGGGAGAAGATTACTCTTTTGGTCCCCTGAGTGATTTATGAAAGAAATCAATCCAGTATATATCTGTCCTAGATATAATGTGATCTAAATGTGATATTCACCAAATAAGATTAGATGAATCTAATGTGGTTTTCCTCTAAAACACAAATACCGTGCCACTTTTAATTGTAGTAGCCAAATTAAATTACTCATCCCAAATTAGATTTCCAGCAAATTTAATTTGAACATGAGCTCAGTACTGCAGGCCCTACATAATCTTTTAAGATATAAAATAAATCAGAGGGATACCCGTATTGTTCCTCTGGGCTCTCCAGTGGTTACCATAAAAGAGAATAAGAAAATGTCTGGAGGAAACCTGCAAATACAGAACTGAGACAAAAACTCTGATTCTCCAGCTTATCATGGAGGGTTTTGCCCCCGCCATCTCTTCTATCACAAGGACCCTCCCTGGTCTTGAAGGACAGGAAGCAGATAAAGGCAGGCCCAAGCAGTCACTGAAGACTTACTGCTTACGATTGCCATTTTTTGTTTGTTTCCTTGAGGTCCACCCCTCAGGAGGACCGTAAGTAGGAAGTGAATCCCTGTGTAGTTTGTGGATTTGCTGAGGGACTAGAGAGGTTTATAGCATTGATGAGCCACGTTTTCCCTCCTTTTATGTCAGTTAGGTGACAGATGAACTAAAAACCAACCCAAACTGGCTTAAGGAAAAATAGGAAATGGGTTGGCGTATGTGATGGAGAAGTCCAGGAGAAGTCCAGATCCTGGCATCAGGTGAGGCTTTCCCGAGCTTCCTGTGATGTGTCTGAAACCCGTTTCTCTCCTTGATTGTGAGCTCCTTTCTCAGGCACAATCTCCCCTTCTGCCCCCAAGGTGGCCGCCCAGGCTTCTCTTTCTCTGTTCTCAGTCAGTGGGAGAAGATGATGATGACTTTCCTGTTGGGCTGGCCAACGGCTTGTAACTGAGTCTGGTTTCCTCTGGTCGGCTCAACTTGTATCCTCTGCTCTTCTGAACCAGAACTGTATGGATGGGATGGGATGAACTGACCACCTGGGGGACTCAGGGGAGTGCTGAGAAAGTGGGGTAAGCCTTCAGTGATTGCTGGGCCTGCCTTCATCTGCTTCCTGTCCTTCAAGAGCAGGGAGGGTCCTAGTGATGGAAGAGATGGCAGGAGGGAAAACCCTCCATGATAAGCTGAAGAATCAGAGTTTTTGTCTCAGTTCTATTTTTGCAGGTTTCCTCCAGATGTTTTCTTATTCTCTTTTATGGTAGCCACTGAAGAAAGGGAAGCTGGGGGGCACCTCTAAGCCCCATGACACCTCAACAGAGCCTTCTGCTTGCCCAGTACTCAGGCTTAGATTTTCTCACTTCAGGAAATGAGCCTGAGAAGTAGGTAGGACATGTGCATAGATGAGGAAGGGAAGTTCACCCGGGATCAACTCGCCCAAGGCCTTTTCAGGCTCGGTGTCTTGTGTCTTCCGCTTGTTTTCACTGTATCCTGCCTTCTTCCTACCAGACCTGCCCAGGGGCTCCTCCAGCCCACTCCCCCAACACCAGCCAAGGGTTCTTCATTAAACAGACAGTCAGTCAATAGTTGTTAACTTCTATTGACTGACCAATATACCGTCAGACCACATGTGGCCTTTTCTGCTCATACTCTGCGAATATCATTATAACAAACCACCAGTGTGGTCAATTCCCATTTATTAATTTTTAGATTGTCTCTAGTAATTCCCTTTCCCTTTCCCTGTATTACAGAGTTCTCCTAACAGAGAGATGGGGTTTGGATCACTTGAGGATAGACACTCAGAGAAGGGCTAAGGGGTGTGGGGGTGTGTGTGTAGGAGCATGCATACAGATCTGTGTTAGAAAATTATGTGTTGATTCCCTGCTGCCTTAGTCTGGACGACTGAATTAGATTTGATGCCTGCCTTTCCACTTAAATGTAACTTACATTTATGAAAGTCACCACTGGCAAGATACTCAAACCACGGACCAGTGATAGGTGTGCCATTTTGAATAACAACCATACCCTTGCTTTCTCATTTTGGGAAAAATTGCAAGTGCCTATTGTCTTCTCCCTGCCTGGAAGACCCTCCTCCATCAGCATTTCATCTCAGGTTTTGCTTGTACTTCCTCTGGGAAGCGATGGACTTTCTCCAGCTCTGCATCTCTGTGTGCGGAAGGTCCGTATTCCAGGTCAGCACCAGTGCACTAATTGTTTCCTGTATGGTAGGGTTGTTAGCTCTTTCAGGTCAGTGCTTGGTCTTCCTTCTGTCCTTCCTTTTTTTCTTTCTTTCCTTGTCCTTCCCTCCTTCCCTTCCTTCCTTCTCCATGGCACTTACCTCCAGGCTAAAGTGAAGTGCACTGGTATTTGGTTCAGTAACCGAAGGAGGTGCCCCTGCATCACCATCATCGTCCTTACAGTGGTTTTGTAGTTGTCTGGTAAGTTCTCTCTCTCCCTCCATTGCAGTTCTTGGCGTCTGTTATATTAAGGGCTGTGTGATTAAGTGTTGACTAATTGAATCATTCTCACCTTCTCTAAACCAGCCCCACCTTGCCACCCCTCTCCACCCCCCACCACTGAACCATAACTTCTTTGTGTTCTTCACGGTCTCTTACAGCCTCTGCCACACAGTAAGTGCCCAGTAAGACCTTGCCGAGTGAGTGGATTTTACCCTCTTGGGACCTGCTTTGGGGAGAGGCAGATGGGAAGTGAAGCTCTGAAAGGGCAGAGGAGGTGGAGACTGGATGGAGCTGGGCTGAGGAGCTGGGTGTGTTAACCCCTCTGCTGCTGCTTTTTTTTTTTTCTTTTTAAAAAATTCTTTATTAGCTTATTTATTTGGCTGCACCAGGTCTTAGTTGAGGCACGCGGGATCCTCAATCTTCATTGCAGCCTGTGGACTCTTGAAGCGTGTGAGATCTAGCTCCCTGGCCAGGGATCAATCCCCGGCCCCTTGCCTGGGGAGTGCAGAGTCTTAACCACTGGAGCAGACGGGAAGTCCCCCGTCTGCTGCTTCTGATGTCCAAGTATAGAAGCAGCACTTCCCTGAGGGTGAGGTGCTGTGTCCACTCCTGGCTGGGCAGCCGATGAGCCAGGTGCCTGAGGAACCATTGAGGAAAGGAGAGTGGCTGCGATTCTGCGTTGTATTTTAACAATAATTTTCTTTGCTTCCTGAGCCTCTTCAGACATCTGCACGGTTGAGATGAGAGGACTTAAGCCAGAAGGAGGGGTACGTGGTTGCCCCTGTATGTTGACTTCGTCCTTCCCATCGCCCCGCAGGTACAGGTGGGCAGTGACAGGTTCTTGAGAAGGGAGGGAGAGCTCCCAGGGATGACAAACCCCTTAGCATTCCTGAGTGGCATGCTACCACTGGGCTGACCCACTCATCCCGGTTTGCCTGGGGTGGTCCTGGTGTTAGTCCTGGAAGTCCTGAGTCCTGGGCCACCTGTCCGTCCCTAGAAAACCAGGACACATGGTCTCTTTGGATACCACTGGCTCCCATCCCTGCCCTGGCTGGATCTCTTGATCTCTTTTCCCTTTGCGAAGTCCTTCGTCTGGCCTCTCCCCCTCCTCTCTTTATATCTGTCCCCTTCTGCCACTTCTCACCTAGCTTTTTCAAGCCAAGCCATGAGCCTTGCCTGCATCTCCATGCTTAGAGGCCTTTCGGACCATTTCCTGAATCACGGTGGATTGAGCAGCATTCCAGATCTGGATGGAATTGCAGGTGCTACCTTGTCCCCCTCTCTGGTTCCATTTGGCTCCAGAAATCAACTGAGCTATGAGAATTTGTCACTTAGAGGTAAACCTCCGTTGGTTTAGGATGCGAGTGTCTTCTCTTGGTGGGGGGGGCTCTCCAGGCACACGCAGTGCTCAGAGTGGCAGGCTGTGCCCGGGAGGTAGGGCAGGAAGGTGGCAGGGCTTGTGGCGGGCATCAAGGCCCACCTGCCTGGGCCCGGGCCTCAGCCCTCAGCCCCTGTCTCGTGGGCACCTCGGGCCTGGCTCTCAGCAAGGCCTGGGCCTAGCCTGCCCTCTTCCCTGCAGCCTCCTTGTCCACACTCACCTGTTTGTTTTCAGAACTCTTATTGAAAGTGAGTTGCTCAGTTGTGTCCGACTCTTTGCGACTCCATGGACTATAGTCCCTGGAATTCTCCAGGCCAGAATACTGGAGTGGGTTGCCTTTCCCTTCTCCAGGTGGTCTTCCCAACCCAGGGATCGAACCCAGGTCTCCCGCATCACAGGCGGATTCTTTACCAACTGAGCCACCAGGGAAGAACTCTTACTACATGGCTATTGAGTGCTGCCCCATTAAGTATGACTGTTTTCTTCCGTCTTTCTCCCCTTCCTTGAGGGCACATGTCTCATCTTAGGTCTCCTTTCCTTCCCCCTCACAGCACCTGACCTTGTGCTGGCCCACAGCTGGCCCTCACTTAGCACATCATTACTGTTCATGTGATTTAAGGATACGTGAGTCAGTGGGTAGGCTCCTGTGAGCACCTGTATGCAGAGCACATCTGCGGGCGGCGTGGAGGAGGGGAGCTTGACGGAGGCTGGCACCCGAGCCAGGCCCAAGCCAAAGGTGTCGGGTGGAATTCCCTCTTTCTGACTTCCTCTTTAACACAGGCATGAGAGAAAGAGGCTTTTTTTTTTTTTTAATTGCAAAGTGAGTTTTTAGTTCCAAAATGCCTCACTTGATGTCTTGGATTCACTGTACATTTTCTGGAACATTCTAATGTAATTTACGGATAATCATAGGATTAAACAATTCTTGAGAGGGCTCTAGAGAGGTGGGGGAATGGGGTTGGATCTTAGAGAGTTTTCCTTTTTTGATTCATTTCCTTCTGGGGGGAGTTCGAAGGAGGCACTGCTGAGTCCCAGACCCTGTAGAAGTCATCCTGTGATTTCTCTTGGCGTTGCTGATGGATGGGTGGGAATGTGCTATGGCCCACCATGCGGGAGGTGGGTGCTCAGGGCTGTCACTGTCCTGACTTCCTGCTCTGGTCACTGATAACCAGCTGCATGCTTCTGCTGTGTGTCTGCCCACGAGTGTACACAAGTGTGTTTGTTTTCAACTATAAATAGCTTTAGGAATGTATAGGAATAATGCATGGTCTTTGTAAAACATTTGGAAGGAAGTTAATTTACTCCTACTCCTTAGAAACCACCACAGTGAACATTTTCCTGGGTATCTTTCTAGATTTTCTTTCTGTGTTCAGACACACATAACGTATTTACACAGGTGGGATCATTTTATATAAAATTTAGGGGCCTTTCTTTTGCTGAACACTATGCTAGGACATTTTCCCTACGTCAATAAAAATGGATTTGTCCTTCATTCAGCCGATACTCACCAAATGCCTGCCACGTGTCTAGCACTGTCCCGGGTGCTGGAGGTAAAGCACTGAACAAAAGAGATCAAATTCCTTGCCCTCCTGGAACCTGTGGTCTCCTTGGGGAGACCGACAATAAATAAAAATGATACGTAGTAGGTTACAAAGTGGTTAAGTGCTATAGGGAAAAAAAATGAGATAAGGAGGGTGAAAGGGAGGGAAGGAGGTAAAGTGCATTTCACAGTTTTGAGCAGGGTGGTCATGTGAGAGGGAAGCCCTGGTGGCGGTGATGTTTAGCAAACATGTGCGCTGCTGAGAGACTGCACAGGGTCCGGGGCTGGGGCTGGAGGAGACACACCAGCTGAGCCTTGGGAGCTTGGGACAGGACCCACTTAGGTCCCCTTGTGGTAGAAAACCCAGGGGGCTTCCCTGGTGGTCCAGTGGTTAAGACTTCGCCTTCCGATCCAGGGAGATGGGGAGCTAAGATCTCACATGCCTTGTGGTCAAAACACAAAAACATAAAACAGAAACAATAATGTAACAAATTCAATAAAGATACTAAAAATGGTCCACATCAAAAACCAAAAATCATAAAAGGGAAAAAAAAAAGAAAACAGCATTCAGGCAGGGCCCTATGCTGTTCAGTAACCATAAGAGTGACCACCGTTTCGGTAACATGATAGTTTCCAAAGCAGCTTTTTATCTGTTACTCCTGGCCCTGCTGCTTATTAGCTGCACAGTTTTGAGCAAATTACCCACCCTCTGTGGGCCTTGGTTTCCTTCCTTGTGAAATAATAGGACTCTCATACAGTTTAAGTGAGTTCATGCAAATGCATAGAGAACAGTGCTGGTAAGACCCATTACCAAAATGTTCAGCTGTTATCATCATCATCATCATTATTATTATTGCCTTTCATTTATTAATCACAACCACCCAGCGAGGACATGGTGCTCAGTTTAGAGATGTGGAAGATGAGGCTGGAGGAGGCTGGGCTCTCTAGTTAACAAGTTCAGGGCACAAGTGGGTTCTGGGGTCTTATTCAGTCCATGCAGGCACTGCCCTCCTCCAGGTTGGGGCAGGTGCTCCTGTTTCAGGCGGATGCCCAAGAGACATGGGCCACGACCTTCCTGATTGCTCCACGGTCTCCTCAGAAGAGAAGTGGATCTCAGAGGTGACCGAGGACAGTAGGGAGGGGGGCATGGTTGGTCAAGGCGGAAAGAAGCAAATGTATGGACTTCTACAGGGAAGAACGGAGACTCAGCAGCTCTGCTCGGCATCCCCACTGTGGTCCACTAAGACATCAGTGCATCTTCTTCTTCCTCCCCTCCCATCGCCACAGACACCAGCTTGTAACCATGCCTCTGAAGGATTTAGAGATGGACACGATAATCAGTGGCTTTTTTAGGTTTACATTTCTGACTTTGAGAACTGTCCCTTTTCTTGTGTCTGCAGGAACTTGCTGACAAGCAATACCATCACAAACACAACCACACCTCATACCCATGATGACTGGTCTCTTTCCAAGGGTCCCCTGACTCCCCTGGTCCCGACAGGCCCTCATGTGCGTAGGACATTGTACATTTAGGACCACACACTTGAAAAGACCTGTGGGTCTGAACAGAGCTGGATTGGCGGGGGCTAGTGTCTAGGGTCACTTCTCCTCTGGGGTCAGCACCCCTACCCACCCTGCCACCCATGAGGACACCGAGAGTAAATGCAGCACTGGGTTTACCTCGTGTCTGGTTCTCTGAAATGGAGTGCGAGTGTGTGTTACCATGGAAACCATAATATAAATGGTGGCTGCATGTAGTTAAAATAGCACTGTTCATTTTATGCTGCAAGTACGTTGTGAGTTCAGAAGGCTTTTGTGGGCTAGCCTGGGAGTCTAACCATCATTTAAAATATGGTTTCTGTGGCTACGTTCTGTCAAGATTCTGAACAATTACTTTTAAGCAAGCCTTTAGAGCAAGTTGTTTGTAACAAGGAAATTGGCTGCCAGTAATTTATATGATATTTCTTAACCGTCTCATGGGGCTTCTCCTATCCCGGGACTCCAGATGAAGCATAAGCTCCGGGAAAGTCCTGTGGCAGATGAGTGGAGCTGTGGCTTAACAGTAGCGTGTTTAGAAATGGCACTGGGATGTTGGTATGAGTCAGTGCCTGATGGAGCTGCCAGATGCTGGTGGAGAATTCACCAGGAGCAGGGTAACTGGTGTGGGGGACACACACCTCAAGAGAGGTTCCACACCCCAAGAGAGGCTTAGACGGCATGTTGGAAGACTGGGACAACACTCCAACTTGAAACCAAGCCATATGAGTAACATAAGCAGAAATTGGGCCTAGAAAAGAGACAACTTGGGAGGAATTTAATAACTGAGTGTCATTATTTGAAGCACCATGATATAGTCCCCCAAGAGAAACTGATAAGAGAGAGGTTTCAGTAATCTAAGGAAGGCGTTTGACAGCCAACACTGTTGCCGATAGGACGAGTTGCTTTAAGAGATAGTTCACCATCTTTAGATGTATGTAAGGAGAGCCTGGCTGGTCACTTGTGGAGAATACTGTAGAGGGATTTAAGCCCTGAATGAGTGATTAGACTAGACTTCGAAAGTCTTTGCTAGCCTAGAGCTTCTATGATTCTAGGACACAGATGGAAAATTAATTTTCTGACCCTCCTATTCAGTGTGTTTAATAGTGACTGCCTAAAGCAAAGATGAGAATGCTTGGGACCTGGCTCAGTCTGAGTTAAGCAAGTAGGAGCTCCTCAATCGATTAGTAGTGTTTGCTATGGCAGGAGGCTATGTTACAGGATACCCAGCCTAGCCATCGCTTTTCCAGTGGTGGTGGTAATCTCGGACTCAGGTCAAGCATAAGCAGGATGACCAACCATCCTGGTTTGCTTGGGATCAAGGCGGCCCTCCCTTCGGGACTTTGACTCCAAGACAGACCCAGGAAAACCAGGATGAACTGGTCACCCCAAGTAGGACAGATGATCACCAGTGACTGTGTGTATTGGGTTCCGTTTCTGCTGATGGAGAAGATACAGGAACATCTTCATCTTCTCAGCGTGTGAGTGTGGGGCTCTGCCCTCTGCAGGAGCCCCATAGACACATGCAGCATAAATGAGTTGGATGCAGTCCCTGGGAGATGGTTGCACTATCTTTGCAATTAATTAATTTGTTCAATTAATTAAAATAGCTTCACTAATTATATGTACAGGAGATTGCACATTTCATTAGGATGAGCAGATGGCTCCACTAATAATTACCAAAGCCTGGGGTTGCAGCAAGGAGGGGTGTTGGCATATGAATTGATATTGAACACTTCAATGGCCTTCTTCCTACAACTAAAGTTGAAGTTCCTGTCCCCAAGATAAATTGAGGAACAGATTTTTAATTTTCTTCTGGGGGTGCCAGCAGGTTGTGCTAACTTGCTGTTTGTGGCTGGTAACCATTTTCTTCATCAAACACCTGGCCAGGTCAAGATGTGGAAGGGGTGTGGGCTCCATGGCTTTGGAAGAAGGAGCCAAGTCAGGGTTAGCCCTGGGACCCTGCACAATCCAGAGAGCTGGTTAACCTGCTGAATTGTGATGATAAGCCACATCTCCCGGAAAAATAACAGGTGTCTCATTTCCAAAGGGAACGTGCTTTCTTCTGCTGTGTTGTCCAGACCTTGCCCTGTCCTCACCCCTGTTCCATCCCTAGGGCCTTAGAATCTAAACAGACCCACAGACACGCCAGAGAATGAAAACCCTGACTGTCTGCGCACACACAGACCAGGCAGGTTCTGTACTAACGTGATTCTGCATCACATAGGTGAGTTTCTGGAGTGTTCTCACTTTGGTGATGAGGATGACAATTATCGGTAATTGACAAGTATTGCCCATCCCCTCTGGGCCAGAAACTTCCCGCACTCGCTGTAATTCTCAAAACAGCCCTGCACGGCAAGTGTTAACTTACAGTTGAGAAAATGAGGCTTAGAGAAATTAAATAAGGTGCCTGGGGTTGCCCAAAGCTGTGTTAATACCCAGAGCTCTGTATCTATAAAGCATCTTGTTCTTTCTACTCTCTTGCTCTGCTGGTAAATGATTTGGGGTCATAAAAGTCCCATACCCAAATCCGGAAGGATATGAGGGGAAGCCACTGGGCTGGGTTCACTCCTGCCCACAAGCGGGGCACTGCTTAGGAGCCGGTCACTGCTGATGGGCCCTCAACACCTCAGAACCCACAGGGGCCTCGGGGCAATTGGTTCTGAATGATTTCCCAGCACCCATACCCAAGTGCTCAGCATATAAAAGCAGTCAGCCAGCCGTGTTATGAAGGAATGAGGTACTGGTCAGAGAATGTTCCAGAAAGAAATCTATCATTTCAGGAGATTCTTCAGAATGTTCATTTAATGTGATCTGATAAGAGAGTTTTCTTTTTTGCTCATTTTCGTGGTTGGGGAAAGGTGACCCATCTGAAGTTTATATGCAATATGTGAAGAAGAAACAAAGCTGAAGGTGGGGAGAATACCACTTATAAAAGAACAAATAGATCTGTCTGGGCGCTGATGAATAGAGGTTGAACATGACGGCAAGTTTCCTGCCTGGGCAACTCGAGCATTGCCATTGGGGAACGCGCTCCATCTTGTGTGATGGTCCTGGTGAACCCCCCATCCCTCTCTGGTCTGCCTGCCTGCCCCCTAAGGTCCTCTTGAAGTACGTGTCCATCCCTTGACGTTTTCACTCCACACTCCTTCTGAGATGGAGCAGGAATGGGGTGGTGTGTCTGAGTCACAAAAAATTGTGAATCATTCTTGAGATGAAGGAGCCCTGAAAATGTGACTCATTTCTGTAGCGTGTACAGGTAAGAAATGGCTGTTTGGTTGTGACTGGCAACTGCCATATAATTTCTAATTTTGACTTGGTTGCTGTTGTTTTTGGGGATGGGATCAGACCTGGCCCCGGGGTGGGTGCCGTGTGGAAGGACACAGTGCCATTTGGACTCGGTTCCTGCCTTTCGGCACTTCATCACCTAAAGGAGGCCAAGGCATGTCCATAGTTGCAGGAAACAGGTTGGTTTGAACATATATTAAGTGGTAAACTGAAAGATGGAAATCTTAAGCTTAATCAAGATTAAAATATATTTTTCCTAATCACAGATCCAATTAAGTGCCAGAGGGAGGCTGCAGGGCCCAGCCAGGTAGCTTACATCAGTCTGCACTAGAAAGAGCCCTGAGCTAGTTCATAAACTGTTTCCGTGTACACATCTGCTCGCAGGAGTAGTTCCTTATTCAAGCCTTCTCTCTTGGTTGTTGTGTCAGCCTGGATGGGCTGGCCGAGTCTGCATACCTGCTTTGAAATTCGAGATTTGCTCAATTTAAATGCATTTGAAAAATATCCTTACATACTTTTATTAGCTCATAACAGTAATCCAAGAAGTAAAGAAACATCATAATGGAATTTGCTCATTGTTCTTACAGCTTTGGGTAAAATTTGTAGCTAAGATCGTTTCCAGGGATCAGAAGGGTTGCTACATGAGGACCAAAGATTGGGTATTCAGACTTGACCTTTCAAAAATAGAGGCTGGGGACTTGCCTGGTGGTCCAATGGTTAAGGATCCACCTTCCAGTGCAGGGGACGCAGGTTCGATCCCTGGTCTGGGAACTTAGATCCGCACGCCTTGGGGCAACTAAACCTGTGTGCCATAACTAGTGAACCCTCAAGCCACGAGAAAGATCTTGCATGCGGCAACAAAAACCTGATGCAGCCAAAACGAAGTAAATATTCCAAAAAAATGAAAATGGGAGTTGGGCATCTGAGCCTACTGTTATATTATGAGCTGTGAGAGGAGGATGTGAATAGGAAAAGAAGAAGGGAAATTGGAGCAGTCTGGGGGCTGGTGCAGGAGCTAGATGGAAATAGTAAGTGAGCAAAGAGGCGAAGCAAGTCAGGTGAGAGGAGTTGGGGATAGGAAACGACCACAGGCATGCTTTTGGCTGTAAGCAGAAAAAAAGCAAACGAATAGTGGCCTGAGTAACACATCTCATGAAACAAGAATCTGGGGTGAATACAGTGGTTGTCTGGTGTTGATCTGGCAGTTCAACAGTGACGTCAAAGATAGGAGTTTTTTCAGTTTCTCTGCCCTGTCCTCTGTAGTGTTTTGGCTTCTTAGTCTTGTCACTTCCAGGGGTGTGATGTGGTCGCCCTGAGCTGCAAGGGAGGCTGGTGAGGGGATGAGTAAGCTTTTCCAGCCTTGATAGCGGAAGTGGACAAGAAGGGTGAGGAATGATTGGAGGGTTATCCAGCCAGCCATTGGGCATAGACTAGCGGTGAAAAAAGAAAAAAACAAAAACAAATATATGATGAATCATCACTACAAAAAACCCAGATGCTCCTGTGTAGTTTCCTGTGTGTGAATGGAGTTTGAGTACCTGCGTGTTATAGTATGGAAGGACATCTTTTAGGTCCCGTTCCAGCCCCGTAGCTGATCACCACCGAAGTCAGTGTGCAGGCTGGATTCAGGGAAAGCCAGCTGAGAGCTGGCTAGGCAGGAAGGGTGCACAGGAAGAGGGGAGGCAAAGTAGCATCATTGTGGATCCACCTTTGCTCTCATTTCCAGCCCATGATTCTCAGAAGCAGGACAGCTGGTTTTCAAAACTTAATAGTAGAGCTTGTTAATTTCTTTGTAAACTCCATTTTAATGAACAGATGCATTTAACTTAGAACACTGAGCTTCTGATAGTAGCTCAGAGGTTGATACCCCTTTAGCGCCATTTTGAATTCCATGCCTCTGTGTTTGCACGTGGACGCACCCTCTATTCACACCCCTGTGGCCCAGAACAGTTTTTCTTCTCATGGCCTCACAGAATCCCAGCCTTGTCAGAACACTGGTTCCCCTGACCCCTAGCTTCTCTCCTTTCCTATATGTGTGCTTTATGGTGACTCTTCTTTCCCCACGATGCCCAGTAGAGGCAGCTCTCTAGTAGATGCTCAGTAGATCCACGGTTCTTGGTGCTTTGAGTCATTTGGATATCGTTTAGGGCCCTGCTACTCACTCACAACAGTGAGTCAGATGCCTTTGATCCAAAAAATGGAAACCAGCTGCTTTAAATGCAGTTCCTTGTTCTCCCTCTAATACTGTAAGAACAGGGTCTCTCAAGCTTTCACGTGCATGTAAATCGCGTGAGAATCTTATTAAAAGGCAGATTCTGATTCAGGAAGTCTGGGGTGAAACCTGAGACTGTACTTTTTAGCTGCGAGGTGATGGTGATGCCTCTGGTTCAGGAAGTAGGATCTCAGCCCTTAACCAGATTTCAGGTGCTCGGCAGCCATGCGTGGCTAGAGCTACCGCATTGGACAGCACAAACATAAAATGTTTCCACTATAGCAGAGAATTCTACTGAATGATACTGGGCCTAGAGTCGAGCCAGGGAGAGAAACCTTTATTAAGTGAGTCTTGGTCGCTCCATTGTGTCTGACTCTTCTCTGTCCATGGAATTTTCCAGGCAAGAATACTGGAATGGGTAACCATTCCCTTCTCCAGGGGGTCTTCCCAACTGAGGGATCGAATGAGGGTCTCCTGCGTTGCAGGCAGATTCTTTACTGTCCAACCAAATAGTGTAGAGCCATGGACAGTGATAAGAGACTGAGTAGAGGGAGCCTTACCAGTGAATAACCTAGTGCAGAGGGACCAGAGTTTCCTTGAGGAAGTGATGGGTGAGTTGGAGTTGGGTCAGGTAACCAGGCTGGCAGGGAAGTTGGGGAAGAGTGGAGAAGAGAGAATTACAGAGTTAAAGCATGTGAAAGTGCCTGGAGATCTTGCTCGCTGGCATTCCATAAATGGTGTTCCCCATGCATGCTCTTGTTGACTGTGTAATCCAGAATTGTGTGGAAGCATGGACTCTGCTATCCTGAGCGCGCATGGGCTCTGAATCCACATTTCCTGTGTTCAAATCTGCTCGTTTAAACTCCTAGTGCCTCGGTTTCCTCATCTGTAAAATGGGCAAAATAATACGTACGCAACAGAGCTGTGGTTGAGAATTGAGTCAGTACGCGAAAAGCACCTAGGGGTGCTGGTTCACTGTGAGTGCTGTTGCATTGTTAGCTGTTACTACCATTCTTACCCGTGCCAGTGACTTGTTAGCAGGGGGCTGCCCTGCCTCGAGCTCCTGCTATGATCAAGGAGTCCCTACCTGGTGCTGGCCCCCGACTACTTGGGGGCAGAGCTTCTGCACTCCGAGTTCTCACTGCCAGGTGAACCAAGAGTTCTGGATCCTGTACCCCACTCCCCACCCTGCCAACCCTGTCCCCTCTGCTTTCTCTTTTAAAAAAATATTTCTATATATTTATTTATTTTTGGCTGTGCTGGTCTTCGTTGCTGCACAGGCTTTTCTCTAGTTGTGGTGCTCAGGCTTTTCACTGCGGTGACTTCTCTTGTTTCAGAGCATGGGCCCTAGGGTACTCAGGCTTCAGTAGCTGTGGTGCATGGGTTTAAGTTGCTCCAAGGTATATGGGACCCTCTCGGATTGGGATCAAATCCGTGTCTCCTGCATCGGCAGGCGGATTCTTTACCACTGAGCCACCAGGGAAGCCCCTGTCCTCTCTGCTTTTAATCCTCCCAGCTGACCCTGTCAGTGCTTAATTTGGCTGTACAGAAGTCACAGCAGTTGTATTCACTGTATTCATTTCCATGGCCTGTGAGCCATGGAGCCTATAAACAATCCAGCAAGTCCTACACTAAAGTGTCAGATTCACATCATTTTGGGTGTTAAGACTCCAGAGGTGGAAGCATCTCGCCAACTTCCATCAGATTGGAACCCCAGTGCCCCTTCCTGCCCCCGACGATGTGTCCCGCAGGTTCCCACATGGCCTCTTGCTGTCATGCAGCTATCATGGCCAGGTGGATCACTCACAGCTTGGAAATACCAAAGGATCCCCCCTTTATCTTTCCACTTCCGGCGTCCCTGGGCCTGTGGTGTGTGGTGGCCTTACGTGGGTGGGGTCTCAAGCTTTAATCCCTTTCCCCATGAGGGACTTGAGGCCATGAGCAGAGTCATGACCTTCTCCACTGGCGCATCTCAGGTCTGTCCTGCTGCCAGTGCAGAGCCAGTGATTCTCAGCACAGAGAGGGACCACTCTACACAATCAGACCTAGATAAAGGACTTGCTGCCCAGGATTCATTCACAGAGAGATTTTTTTTTTTCTAGCCAGAACTAGACATCACCATGACTTGGCCCATCCAAGCAGTTCTTCTTGTAATGAGATTTGATGGATGAGATGGGCCTCTATAATAGCGTTAGATAATATAATTGTTGAGAATATTAGAGTTGGGACTTGAGTAGCTTTAAAATTTGAAAGGGGGTAGTAATGGTGGAAGTTGCTGAGATCACTGTTCTGGAAGGAATGAGTGGGTCCAGTGGTTGCTGCCGGCAGGTCTCCTGGGCTCTCTGAGGCTTGCTGTAACCCCCCACGACTCAACCACCTTGAAATCGTTGGGTTCCACTCACCTTTCCGAAGTTTTCTTTGTTTTACTTTTAGATTTCCATATTTATGCCCTTGGGGCTCCTTGATTTGTGTATCACACACCTGTTCATATGTATGCATGTGTATGTGCCCCTCTGAGTGTGCACACACACACACACTTACACACCCCTGTGAGCTACATGTGTCTGTATAGCTGTTTTGTTTGTCTTTTTAGTGGCCCCAACTGAAAGCCCATCTCGGACTGCCAACCGAAAAGAAAAAATGAATTTGCTGTATCCCTGAAATTTTCCATTTCCTTGTGGCTGGGAGGTGGTCGGATCTGGCCGTTGGGATTCGTCACCATCCTTGGCCTCCGTTCTCTGCATCCGTTGGTGGATGTCTGTGGGGCAATTTCCTCTTCACGTTAAGTAAGCACTGGAGGGGCCCGTGTGGCCCTTGGAGACTCCTGTATTTTCCTCGCATGGAGGCTGAAGTCAGTAGTGGGGGGCCGCCTTTGGATCTTGTGGGTTTTTTCCGCCCCTTGTGCCAGTTGGATTGAGGTGTCCTTTTACTTAACGGTGGTAAGAACCCTGCATCTTTTCTCAGGGACCCAGGCCTGCTCTCTGGCGGGAAGGACTCTTTTCACGGGGTGGAGGGCTGCTGCTGGCTCTCACATGGCTGCTGCAGGTCCCCGTCCAGCCAGGTGAGCAGCAGTAGAGGAGGCCAGTACCTGAGAGAACCACGTTCCAAGAACTTGAAAATATCCCCTCCAGCGCCCCATTCACAGCTCACCAGGAGGATGGTAACATATATGTCCTTAAACACTGACAGCGGTCATGAGCACCCCCTAAATATTGCCTGAACCTAGCTCCCCAGTTTACGGGGACCCCAAGGATGATAAAAGCAGAACATGAAATAAGCTTGTGAAAATTAAGATACATTTTCCTTTCCTTTGAATCAGGACCCGTCTGAGTTAACACCAGCCAATGGTAGGACTGGTCATTATAAAGGAACAAGCCCCGAGGTGATGAGTGAACGCTTCTGTGCTGGGCTGTGAGAGATCGGTTCATTCTGGTGCTCCCTCACCTGACTTTTATATGAACCTCCAACCCCATTTCTTACTAGGATCTCCTTGGGGGCAAGGACCGATTTGTTTGCTTTCCAGTAGTCCCTGGAACATCAGGAGTGCTTTCTTTCTATGTATATATATTTGTAAGGTCTATTTTTTTGTTTTTAGAATTGCACACTCTTTTAATTGGGGCTTCCCTGGTGGCTCAGATGGTAAAGAATCTGCCTGCAATGCAGGAGACCTGGGTTCAATCCCTGGGTTGGGAAGATTCCCTGGAGGAGGAAATGGCAACCCACTCCAGTATTCTTGCCTAGAGAATTCCATGGACAGAGGAGCCTGGCGGGCTACAGTTCATGGGGTTGCAAAGAGTCGGACACAACTGAGTGACTAACACACACACACACACACACACACATGCACACACTCTTTTAATTAATTAACTTATTTGTTTTTGGCTGTACGGCATGGTATGTAGGATAATTGAACCCATGCCCCCTGCATTGGGAGCAGTCTTAGCCACCGACCACCAGAGAAGTCACTGTAGGTGTATATATATATATTTAATTCATTTATTTTTAACTGAAGGATAATTGCTTTACAATATTGTGTTGGTTATCTATTTATTTTTAACTGGAAACACAACAGATCCATAAAAGCAGACCCGTTTCCTGTCCTTTGCTCTCAGCGTGGCACCAAGATGTAGGATCACTGAGCCAGGGGCTCCATGGAAGACCCTCTTCTTATCCCACTGCAACCATTTTCCCTTCCTGACCTGGATCTTAAAGGCCAGAACGCAGCCTTCTGAAATTCTTAGAAAGAATTATTTTCTGCAACAAGAAAATAAATATTGTCTGTCTGAGAAAAGCCAGTGGAAAAGTCTTCCTCACACAGGCCCCAAGTACAGTGAGAGCCGTTTGAGCACATTTACAGGGGTCACATTCATGGCGATGGGAAGGGAGACTTAGAAAAGGAACAAGAGCTGTCCGCTTGCCTTTAGCCAGGACCATCCCGCCCGTTGGGGAGTTGGGACTGTCCCCTGCCTGTAAGGCCGAGGAGGGATGCTCCTGCTCGACACCCGCTCCCCCATGTGGTCTCGCTCACTTTCAGTATCATCTGTAGCCCGAGGAGGTAAGGGGGTCTTGACCGGCCGAGAGAATCCAGTCCTGGATCGTCTGTTTTCTGAGCTGTTGTTCTCTCTGTGTGGAGATCTGAGGAAAATTCGGAGTAGACCGAGCTTCCCTGGGCTCAGCCCCCAAACCTCATCCCACCCACGCTTCACGGGGCCTCTTCTTTGTAAAGAGGACTCACCTGGTTTAGACCGTCTCTTGGCTGTTCAGGAAGAGAGTGGTCAGTGACACATGTTCCTTCTTTGGGAGCAAATTCTCCATTTCTAACTCTGGCAGTGCTCAGAGGAAGGGGGAGGCGGAGGTCATAAGGGACTGTCCCTGTGGTTGCCTCTTTCCCCTTCTTTTCAATGTTTTAGGTTTACACAATTAAAATAATTCCTTTACTATCATTTTAGTGCAGTCTTAGAAGGAAAAGGAGATCAACACATGTTTTTCATCTACAATTTTTTAAAAACCAGAAGACCGGTGGCATAATTTGGAATCACTTCCTAGAATTCCACTGTGTCTATGTCATCTATTTATCCAGTCTTAACATTTTATACATTTTATATTTTCCCCCCTTCGCTTGTCCCTTAAAATTAACATATAAGCATCTTTATAGCTAAACCTTTAGTCATATTATGATCACCTCCTAAGAGTGAATTTCTGATAAGTAGACTTTCTGGGTCAGAGGATATGTAAAACTTAAAGGTGTTTTCGCTGCATATTGCTCAATTTCTCTTCATAAATATGACACTGATTTGCATCCCCACTAGCCATACGTGAATGTGCTCCACCCTCTTGTTGATGCTGGGTGTCTTTCAGCATGTTTATTTGGGTATATAATGTGAACATCCTGTGGGATAGATCCCTGACTCAAACGCTTGCACATCAAAGCTTGGATGGATATTACTCAACTTACCATCAGCGTATGAACATGCCTGTTTCCTCTGCATTCTTGCCAACACTGCAGCAGGATATGAAAATCTTTTCCAGTTTAGTAGGTTGATTTTATTGATTTCTCCAGAGTTTGACAGGTCTTCATATATTATGCCATTTGTATTTTTCTTTCATGGATTGCCTGTAACCCATTTTTTCCCTTGAGTGTTTATCATTTTCTTGATTTTTAAGCTCTCTTTATATATTAAGGAAACTAATATGCATATAACAAATTGTTTTTTAAATTTTGTTGACATTTCGTTTGCCCTTTTTGTCTGTTTATATATCTAGCTGATAAGTTTTTGGTTGCGGGGGTGCTGTGTTGGGTCTTTGCTGCTGCACCCTAGCTTTCTCTGGTTGTGGGGAGCAGGGGTTACTCTCCAGTTGTGGTGCACAGGCTTCTGACTGCAGTGGCTTCTCTTGTTGCAGAGCAGGGGCTCTAGAGCATGGGCTTGGTAGTTGCAGCACTCAGGCTTAGTTGCCCCATGGCATGTGGAATCTTTAACCCATGTCCCCTGCATTGGCAGTCAGATTCTTAACCACTGGGCCGCCAGGGAAGTCCCAGCTAATGTTTTAAACAGTAATGTTTACCAGCCTTTTGTCTTTGTGATGTGCTTCCAGAATTACCTGAACTTTGGGTATCCTTCTAAGGTATCCTGTATGTCTTTATTTGCCTGGGTGATGGGCTGCTGCCTCAGTTCCAGGCATGGTCCCCAGGTCCTTCAGAAGCAGGGCAAGGTGACCATGGACAGTTCTCCAGAGGCTGCTCACCCACAGTGCGGGGTCGAGGTTGGTGCTGGTGAAGAGGCAGCCCCGCCCAAGACCCAGAGTTACCAACCTGGAATGCAGCTGGCCGTTGGGGTGATCCAGAGCCAGAGGGTGGATGTCATGAGGGGTATGAACGTGACGTGAATAGGCATGGCTGCTGGTCTCTCACTATCAGCTGGCCTCAGGGCGGCAGTGTTGCCCACTAGGGCCAGTGAATAAGAGGAGGGGCTCTTTCTGTCCAAATCCTTTACCATTGAGCCTCAGAAGTCAGAACAAGACAAGTGGGACCAGGACTTAAAAGGACCCGCATGACTTGGTTCAACTCAGGCTTCCTGTGATAATAGCATAAGCGTTAGTAGCTCAGTCGTGTCCGACCCTTAGTGACCCCATGGACTGTAGCCCACCAGGCTCCTCTGTCCATGGAATCCTCCAGGCAAGAATACTGGAGTGGCTAGTCATTCCATTCCCTTCTCCAGGGAATCTTCCCAACGCAGGGATTGAACCTGAGTCTCCTGCATTGCAGGCAGATTGATTACCATTGGAGCCCCCAGGGAATAACAGCACAGAGCAGCCTCAAATGACGCAGGACAGGGTCGCCTCCGTGGTTTTGCTTGCAGTTTGTGTTTCTCCGCGGTGCTTACTGTACTGACTTGCCTGCTTCCTCTGCAAGTTCCCAGATTTGCTCTTGGTGAGACTTGCTTGGGGAGTGGGGCCACGGGGGTGGATGCTGGGAAGCTGCATTCAGAGCTTCAGCTGGGGACTTCCAGGATGGGGAGGGACTTGGAGCCTCGGTTCCCCCTCAGCCATTGGTTCAACAGCTAGAAATTAGATGTGTTTCAGAAATGTGTGAACAGTGTTGAAGAGAGTTTTCTTAAACTCTCAGCAAAGTGAGATCTTCAGACCTATTTGAGATACTGTGATCAAACCTTCAGAGTGGCCTTTAGGAGTGTCTACCGTGGGCTGTCTGTTCAGATGGGTAATTCGACATTTTCTCCTTAAAGTTAAGGATGTTCATTAGAATGTAAAAACCAAGCTGGATTGTGATCAGCACAAAAATGCCACTTCCTTCTGCTCCTCCGACATAATCTTGCATCTCCCCGCCTTTGTCCTGCCCTCCCCCAGATCCTCTACACCTGACTCTTCGTTTGAGTCTTTCTCTAGTGTCGCCCCTCCCCACCACCCTAGTTAAGGTAGCACATCCCTCATTGTGCTGTTCTCTCTCATATCGCCTCATTCTCTTTTCTTCATAGCAGACACAATATCAACAATAATAATGATAGCTATTATTAAAGAGTACCAACCATGTGCCAGGAAGTGTTATAAAAAACTTTTACTTGTGTGAATACATTTGATCCTCCCATTAACCATATGAGAAGACCACTATTATTCTTGTTTTACAGATAAAGAAATCGAGCCCAGACAGAGGTTCATGTAATAGTTTGGCACTGGGAGTCTTCTATTCAGTAAACATTTATTAAACAGTTACTGTGGACCAGGTCCAGGCTCTGTGCTAGGATCAGGGGATCCAAAAATGAGAAAGTCACTGTCCTGCATTCAAGTCATCAGGAGACAGTGTTCTAGACCAGTCTGGGCCGGTGACTCCTCTCTGAGAGCCTGGAACAAGTTGCTTACACAGATATATGTGCTTTAATTTTCCCATCTGTAAAATAGAAATAAAGAGGACTTCCTCAGTAGTCCAGTGGATGAAAATCCACCTGCCAGTGCAAGGGACTCTGGTTCGATCTCTGGTCTGAAAAGATTCCACACGCCTCGGGGCCACTGAGTCCAGGGGCCACAGCTGCGCTCTAGAGCCCACGAGCCGCAACAACTGAAGCCCACACACCTAGAGCCCGTGCACCACAACGAAGAGTAGCCCCCACTCGCCACAGCTGGAGAAAGCCCAAGAGCAGCAATGAAGACCCAGTGCCACCAAAAAGAAAATTAATGATTTTTAAAAATAGAGATAAAGGCACCTGCCCCAGCTGCTCCTCTGGGTTTGGAGGATTTGTTGCTGAAATCACTTTGAGGTGATCCATCACTCTAGTATCACTTTGGGGTGTGCACAGGTACAGATGCAGGGAGTCATTGGCCGTTCCTCACTCTGAGACTAGGAGACCACAGACATGTTCTGCTTTCCTACCTGCTGGAGGGAAAGGCAGAGGACACTCATCTCTGTCCTGGGCTTTCTGGGTGGCGCCAGTAGTAAAGAACCCGCCTGCCAATGCAGGAGATGTAAGAGATGCGGGTTCAGTCCCTGAGTTGGGAGCATCACCTAGAGGAGGGCATGGATAGAGGAGCCTGGAGAGCTACAGGTCCATACGTAGGGTTGAAAAGAGTCAGACAGGACTGAAGCACCTTGGTGTGTGCGTGCACATACACACAGACACACACACACACACACACACACACACACACATCTGTCCTGCTCGTCCTAAGTCTTTATCAGATTTCACCCCCTTCCCTTTCTTGCCGTCATTTTATGGTATCAAGCAATTCTTAAATGTCTTAAAATAGTTGGAGAGTTGGATAGCTAGAATCTCAAAATCAATTTTTGACCCACTGATATGAGATGCTGTACTTTTATAACTGGTCAGTAGGATTATGATACTTAGGGCAGCCCTCCCATTAACTGGAAGTGGTGTTTTATTGTCCAAGGACCCCAAAATCCCTTACCTACTCATGGTGCTTTTGGAAGGAAGTTCTTCTCAGTCATCATTAGGCTACTAGCCTGGCTGTTTAATTCCAACAGCTGGTGTTATTCTGGAACCTAAGGCAAGAGCAATGTTTTGCTTTCTGTGGTTTTTGCCAAGGCCATGAGTTAGAAATCAGCTTGTGGTAATAGACGGGATGTTGGTGTGTGATGGGGAAACAGCCCTGTGAAGCCCTTGCTCCTTGTCATCCTCTTGAGATGGACTTTGAAGAATGGAGTGACCAAACCTTTCAAGTAAAGCAGGCCAACCTGTCTGACCCCTTCCTCCTAAGCAGTATGTGAGACGGTGCTTTGGTCGCTGGTTCTTGCCCTGGGCCCCACCCGCCTTTCTGTCATCCTGGTTTGTTTCCTGTGTCTAATTTGTTGCACGATCTGTTATTAACCAAACATGCCCTTGCAAGCTGGGGAATATTTGCAGAGTGATAAAGCAATAATGTTATAATATTCTACTTTCCTAAAGAGGCATCAAGCCCAGCACATTCTGGGAAGCATCCAGGCACCAGAGCCCATTGATTCTGTTCTTTCATTCTTTGTACTGTAGACGCCCGTCACCCCATCCATACCCCATCCGTCCATCCATCCATCCGTCCATCCATCCATCTATCCGTACACTCATACATACTGTGCTGTGCTTAGTCGCTCAGTTGTGTCTGACTCTTTGTGACCCTGTGGACTGTAGCCTGCCAGGCTCCTCTGTCCGTGGGGATTCTCCAGGCAAGAATACTGGAGTAGGTTGCCATGACCTTCTCCAGGGGATCTTCCCAACCCAGGGATCGAACTCAGGTCTCTCATGTTGCAGGAGGATTTTTTACAGTCTGAACCACCAGAGAAGCCCATACATACATACATACATATAGTCACCTATCTATCCAGTGGAGTACTTATTTTTGAGCACTTAACTATGAATCAGACCCAGAGTAAAGACCTGAAGATACAGAGATGAGTAGGTCACCATCCTTGCATTCAAGGGATTCATACAGTAATAATAGGAAACCTGAGTTCCATGAAGTGTTCCATGCTTAGTTGGGGGCTTAATATTCCCAGTACCAAGAAAAGGCAGAGTTTAGTCAAGAAAATTTTTACAAAAGAGATGACTGTCGAGTCTTAAAAGACAAGCTGTGTCCTTACTTATATCACTCAGTCCCTCCCGACATCTCATCCTTCCACACATACTAACACCTACTAGGATCCAAGTCCCTTCCTTGTGTGTATCCCCACCTCCTCTTGCTTTGACATTGGTTCATTTCCCACCCATATCATTCCCGTACTGCTTCAGGCACGTCATCTGTTCTGAAATTTTGGACCACGTCCTGTTCCAGAGGTAAAGTTCCAGCTCCTGAGGGTGGCCTTTGGGTCCCTCCACCATGCTGTCTGGGCTTCTCTGGTGGCTCAGATGGTAAAGGATCTGCCTGTATTGTGGGCGACCTGGGTTTGATACCTGGATGGGGAAGATCCCCTGGAAAAGGGAATGGCAATCCACTCCAGTATTCTTGCCTGAAAAATTCCCTGGAGGAGCCTGGTGGTCTATAGTCCATGGGGTCACAGTTAGATGGGACAGAGTGACTAACACTTTCACTTTCATTTTTCATCGTATTACTGAGAGTCAGCCTTGTAGGCTTAGTTGTCTGGTCTGGTTATCAACTTGTGAATTGACCTGTTTCATTTTCTTACAGAGGGTTTTGGGGGTTTGGGGCAGTGGGGTGCACACTGAAAAGATTCTATAATAGAAATGAAAAGTCTCCTGGCCTCTTTCCTTCTTAACCTGTACTTCTCCCTTGGGGCAACTTCTTTTAACTCTTTCATTTATTTTTTTCTGACATTTACCTCCATGTTTAAAAATAATGTGCTTTTGTTTTACTCCTATTTTAGAAATTATCTGCTTACTTCCTGTTATGATGACGACTCCACTCACTTGTACCACGCTTCTACCTCCCCTCCCCACATCCTCACAGCATAGCTGCATCGTTATTTATAGTTCCTCTATTTGGTTAGCTTTATAAGTAATATTTTCACTATCATATTTCTTGCTTATTAACAGCAGTATCTCTTGATTCCCTTGAACAGTAAGATGAAGATATTAGTGTCCTTACCCCAACTGCCTTCCAACTTCCTAATTTCTGTCATCTCTGTTTTTTCTTTTACATTGTTAAGGGTGATAACATTTACATCTTTATTTTCTAACTGCCAGTAAAAAAATGTGCTCTGTCTGTAGGTTGACTCTAAAGACTGAACAATCAATGGATAGAGTGTATGTTATTGTGAGTGTGGAAACAAGTTGTGGCAGTCTCCTCTCCGACATACATGTTTAGTTTGCCTAGTGATTGCAAACAAAAAAAATTCAGCTAACATTCTAAAGGTCGGGAGAGTTTCCATAAAAGATACAGAGATTGGGATACTGTTTTAAAGGTTGTAGTATCTTGTCTGACTTTCCATATGGCAACACTGTTTCCTTTAGAATAAGCTTGCCTCCTTCCAGCTTGCTGCAGACCCTACTACTCAGACCGGGTAGGCAAGTGCTCAGACTCCTAGCCTGCTGTGTTCATTTACGTATTTGCCTGACCCTGACGGCATTTAAGTGTGTGATCCTATGCCTGATCTGTTACTCTCTTTGCAGTCAATATTATGAATTTCCTTTATATATATAGCTTTATAGTTTCCCGAGTATGTCATTGCCTTCTTTTTTTCCTCCCCACTATTTGCTATTATCATATCCCTTTTTTTTTCCCCCCTCTCAGACTCTCTAGCCAGTTGGGTATTTTATCTATTCTCCCTTCCTCCCAGAGTTCTCCATCTTCCTCAAGTTTGACCTGGTTGCTGTCTAGGCCTGCTACACAGTTGACATTTGGGACTTTCCTGTACTATTATACTAGGTTAGCTCTGCTGTTTCCTGGATCTCATCTCTTCTTTGTGTCCATTTAGTTTCTTTAGAGAAGGAAATTCCTTTCTTTTTTTTTTAAATTTTTGTGCTTGGGGGAGTAGATATCTATCTGCCCCATGGGTACCAGTGGCTCAACTGTTCTGACTTCAGGTTTTATATAATCCCCCCGCTTTTTAGCCTCACACTTGATTCCTGCCCTCCATTGCCCCGGCATCTTTGAGTCATGAGCCCCTTGGCCATTCTGCCAGGCTGATGAACTCTTAGCATCTGAGCCCAGGTTCAGGCTCCCTGTGGCTACAATATCAGTTTCTAATCTTGCATACTCTATCTTTTTTCCCAGTCTCTTTTCCAGTAGCCCTTACATGTTTCCTTTGTTGTTTAAAATTACTTCACTCTCGTCTTGGTGATGATGTGTATAGATGATGAGACTATAAATGAATACAGTTAATTTGTTGTCCACCATCTAAATTAGGCATTTTCAATCCTAAATTTACCTCTTTTAGGATTTATGAGTTCCTTGTATTATAAACATGTCTATCCAATTCTTACTTTGTTTTAACTATCGGTTTAGATCTCGTACTACCATTGTTAAGGCAATGTTAGTTGCCATAATCGTCTCCTAATTTTCAGAGGCTTACCATGATTAACGTTGTTTCTCACAGCTCCAGCAGTCAAATGGAGTGTTATGACTCGACTGGCCTTCTTCCCAAAGTAATGCGGGGACCCAGGCATCTTCCATCTTATGACTCTGCTATACTTTAGAGCAGGGATCCCTAATCTCCAGGATCTGATGTCTGATGATCTGAGATGGAGGTGAGGTAATCGTATAGAAATAAAGTGCCCAATAGATGGAGTAATACAGTTGGATCATCCCCAAAACCACCCCCTACCCTGATCCATGGAAAAATTGACTTCCACAAAACCTGTTCCTGCTGCCAAAACGGTTGTGGACTGCTGCCTTAAGAGAATATATTCTCAACTGGGGCAAAATTAGTTCTTGGGGCTAAAAAACAAAAAAACCCTTCATTTTGATACATGAATCACAGACATACATGTGGTCCATAAAGAGATACACAGTGCATTAAAATTCCACAGAGGAAGAAACTGTGAAAAAAGTGCCTGAAAAGACCGCTTACAAGGGCAACAGTGATGAAAAAGGTTGAGAGACACGGCTGCAGGGCCGAGGAGCATCCTGTGCTCAGGTAAAAGGGAAGAAAGAAAGTGGTGAAGGCTCACTCGCTTCTTAACCATCTTGGCCCCAGAATGACCGAGATCTCTTAGCCCACATTCCATCGATGAGAACTAGTCACGGGTCCCATCCTGACACAGGAGGAGCTGGGAGGTGTAGGTCTGGGCTGAGCAGCAGCCTCTCAGTGACAACTCCTAGCTAAGTAAGGGGGAAACACACATTTTGGAGAATGGCTGGCTTCCAAACACAGGGGCCGGCAAACTTTGTCTTAAAGAGCCAGGTGGTAAATATTTCAGGCTTGCGGGCCACGTGGTCTCCATCACAACTGCCCAACTCTGCCTCTGGTGGCCAGAAGCAGCCACGGACACTGTTGGAATGAATGGGTGTGGCTGTGTTTCAATAAAGCTTTATTTACATAAACAGGTGGTTGACTGACCTGTAGGCTGTGGTTGACCGACCTGCAGGCTGTGGTTGACCAACCCTTGCTCATCTCTCCACCTGGTGACCATTCCAGAGCTTTTCCATTGTCCGCTTTTCCTTGTGTCTCAGGACCTAACCCACGTTTTCTCCATTCCCTGTCCCTAGATGGGACCTGCAACTGCCCTCAACTGAGTGAGGAGGGTGAGTTCGTGGTTTCTGTGAGAAGCAGTATGACTCACCCCAGCCCAGTGAAGCGCAGAGGTCCCAAGTCTGGAGAAAGGGAATGCATTTTGCTTGTGACAATATATTAAGCCACCCCCACACCTAATCTCCACAGCCACCAGCCATGGCACACATCGTAAGTGGTCAGAATATGGGGACAGTTCTTATATTCAATGCTTAACCCTTTAAAGTACCCGTAGGAGGTGAATTAAGCCCTCAGAGGATCTGGGCCTCTGCTTCTTATAACATGAAAGAATACACCATATTTTCAATGGGTTATTTCAGTGATGAAGGTGAATAATAACATGGCCATATATTTATGTTAGAAACAGGATATAAAATTATATATACAATATGATCTCAACGATCATGTCTTAAAAATTTAGTCAAAAAAAAAAAAGGGAGGGTAAATATTCTCACAAGGATGATGAGTGGCTTTTCTTTCTCTTTTGTATATGTTTAAAACTTTTACAGTGAGCATGCTTTCTAGGCAGAGAAGAATAAATGCTGTTTTGAAACTAGAGAGGCAGAGAGAGTCAGTCTGAGTGGTGACGGGGCGTCCGCCCGCTCGTGAGCACGCGTGTGGGCCCAAGGATGCCGTTGGCAACTCTGTCCGAACAAGTCCTCTGAGGCAGCCCGTGCCGCTCACCCTCCCTCAGAGGAGAAAGGCGTCTTTACATAGCGACTGTGGAAGGGTTCCAGCCTGCTTCTCTGCTGAGAAATTCTTCTCATTTCTAAGTGATGAGAACCTCATCTCAATTCTTTTTCCGCTGAGGCGGGACCAGCCTCTCTGGATGAATCATCGAGATTTATCAATAGGGTGAGGAGGAGGGGTGTGCCTGGGGTTAACTGCGTGTCACAGGCATCGGTCATCTCGGCCACTCCCCTGTGGGCTTGCTAGACTTTAAGGAGAAATGAAATCACTTGCGCCCCAAAGTGCTGTCTGTGTTGACCACCAGCTACAGTGGCCTGACTTCCAGGTGCCCCTGCCACCAGCAGAGCAGAGAGAGCAACCCATGCCGCCATCCTAACCAAGTTCAAGGTCGTACTGAAACGCCCTTAATTGGCTGGGTCCCTCTTGGTTCCTCATTTGCCTCTTCCAGGTATCAAGTGGTTGGGTCCGGGGGCCCTCCCTCCTCCTGTTTCACACCCACCTGAGTTCCTTCTCTTTAGCCCTTGGCTGTTTTTTCTGGCAATGTCATTCTTGAGTCCTGGGTTGTCTACACACTGGCTCAGCCTGTGTGCCCTCCACACTCATCAGATGCGTCACGTTCTGCAGCCCTTAGCCCCTTCACTAGGACAGGGTGGCCCTCTCCCCTCACCCAGGGGCCTCTCTCGAGCCTCCAGGGACATCAGCTGCTTGAACGCAGCTCCCATGGCCGGCGTTTGCTTGGCCATAGCCTCCATGCCTCTCTGTGATCAACCTCCTCTGTCTTTGTTTCTTGCGTTTTCCCTCCAGATGAGGTTGGAGGAAACTTATCCCAGCTCTTTGCCTCCGCCCTGGCTCCTGCGTTCCGAGAACTGAACTTAGCTTCCTCTTTTTTTTTTTTTTTTTTTTATTTCCACACACATACCCCGGACACGCCTGTGATGGACGGGCATGTGGAAGGACCACACTCGGGCAGTCACAGGCACCCATGTGTGTCTGTGTGCACAAGAAATCCTTACGGTGACCTGTGAAACCCTATACTGGGCTTCTCAGCCCCAGCACTACTGACATTTGAGCCTAGTAATTCTGTATTGATAGGGGCGGTCCTGCGTGTTCAAAAGTACTTAGCAGCCTCCCTGGCCTCTACTCACCAGATGCCAATAGCACTCCCTAGTTGTTAACACCGAATATGTCTCCGGACATCGTCAGATCTCCTCTGGAGGACGAAGGCGCTGTGGGTTGAGGACCCGTACCCCACATGATGGGGACCTCCCCTCCCACACCCCTTCTCTGCTCTGTCCTGCTGTGTGCACATTGATCCCTGCCAAGGGGCCTCGCTTCAGTTGCCCCCGTTGGCTGCTCAGCGTCCTCCACTCAGATCTCCACTGCTCGGCCATCCGGGCCTCAGCTCAACGCGCACCTCCCCAGGGCCTTTCCTGAGCACAGCCCAGCTGCTCCGTCATATTTCCACGAGGATTCTCTGGGGCACACAGCCTCAGATTTGGAGGGGAGAGATGAAGAGGGGTGGGTGGCAGAGTCAGAAGGTTGCAAAGAAGCCCCTCTCTCCGGCTTATATAATCACTCTGCGGGGAGAGAGTGCGGTGGGGCTCAGCAAGCGAGTCCCTGGCTGCTTGTCATGTGAAGAAAACTGATGTGAACGACACTTTTCCTCCTCTGCTTCCTGCTCAGCTTTTTTGTTCTTTGTATGGTGAATAATGTGACTGCAGGAGGAGCCTCATCCTTGGAGTTATTTTTACAAGGTCTCCTCTCTGCTGCAGATGACTCAGAGCTGGGACCTTCTCTTGAACACGTTCCTTGGGAAACGCCAGGGAGATGCTGTGCCCTAGGCGAGCAGGGGGCCAGAGAGGGTGTCCTGGCCCCCTGACCCCTCTGGAGCCATGTCCACGGGGGGCCAGAAGTGGGGGCTGGAAGGAAGGCCTTGCTGAACCACTGCTTCTCCCGGTTTCCCTCTGCCAAGGCCAGCCCTGCCTTTTTCTCACCATCCTTTTCTGCTCCAGCAGAAATGACCAGGACGGCCTGCCAGTCTGGAGAGGAGAGAGGCACTGACCACCCCCCCGCTAAGGTTGGCACTGCAGGCTGCATGTAGACCAGGCCCCAGCAGGCTGGTGGGTTTAGTCCAAAGGCATGCAAACCACCTGGAAAGCAGTCACAAGGTCCCCAGGGAAAAGAACAACCTGTTCTCATGTCTCCAACCACTCCTGGCACCAAGACCCAGGGAATGTGTGTTGAATAAAGAAACTAATGACAGGGAAGCACATTTTCACATGTAAAGCTGAACCACCTGAGCGTGTGTCCAGCCCAGAGCCGCATGCCGTGGAGGATGGTACCCCTGCTCCAGAGGGCGCGTGTGCCCAGACCTCGGCACGTGGACCAGAAGCTGTCGTCTCTCTTGGCTTGGGCATCATCTGACTCGACCCCTCGTAACCACTCCGAGGGGCAGGGGTGTCGTTTCCTTTTTCAGAGGATCAGGGAGGTGGATGGCACACCTAGCACTGTGTAGTTAGTGACCAGCACAGCTGCGTTCCTCTGCCCTAACTCTGCCCACTCTGTGGCTGTTTCCCTGACCCTGTGATGCCGTGGAACTTCAGAAACCCCAGAAATAGAGGCTCCCCTGCTTTCGGGAAACACTCCACACCCTCCTTCCAGCACAGCCGCAGCGCCCTGCTTCAGGAGAACCTGTCCTCTCCCTTCTGTTCTGCCTGCAGTGGAACGGCAGGTTCTCCACCACCTGCTACCCAACAACCCTTGGAAGAATTGGATATGAAGGCCCCTCTCAGTCACCTCTGCTCGGACAGTTCTGGAGAAAGGGACTGATTGGGGAATACACCCTCTTTTCCTCCTGCTAATGTGCCCTAGCCCCCAAGTCCCTTTCTTACTGTCTTCTCCCAGGTCACACAATCCCCAACTGAAAACCCAGGTGAATGGAAAAGGTTTCTGGTTGATCATTTGGAACTCAGAATGCATTTCCCCACAGATGTAGCTTGAACATGATGCTGTCATATCCGAGGTAGAGTATTAATAGCATCGGCCAAGTAGAGAGCTAGTGTTAATATTAATGATTTCATTAATTGTATGTGCTCAGTTGCTCCGTTGCATCTGACTCTGCAACCCCGTGGACTGTAGCCCGTCGGGCTCCTCTGTTCATGAAATTTTCCAGCAAGAATACTGAAATGGGTTATCATTTCCTACTCCAGGGGATCTTCTCTACCCAGGGATCAAACCCAAGTCTCTTGTGTCTCCTGCATTGGCAGGCCAGGTTCTTTACTGCTAATGCCGCAACCTTTCATTAATCAATTAACTAATAATAAGTCATCACCGTCTCTTGCCTGGAAGCCTGTAGCAGGCAAATAGACCACAGGTCTGGTCTCTTCCATCTTATTCTCCTGTAGTGTATTCTCTATGTGAAAAACTAATCAAGCCCCACCTCTCTTGTGCTCAGAGAGGTCCAGTGGGCTCCTAGCCTCATGTCCTGGCTCCCGCCTGCCTCGCTGACCTCACCCGCCAAACTTTTCCAGCTCCAACAAGTTCATTTCACCAAGGAACTCAGGAGCCGCTGTTCCCTGTGCCTAGGACTCTCGTCCCACCTCGAATTACCGGGTACAGTCTCAGTTCATTCAGATCTCTGTCAGATGTCACCTTTTCAGGTGCCCCGGGCACTTCAGATAGATGACCTCAGATACCCGTCCCCATCACTCCTCTGCCCTCCTCTCCTTCGAAGCACTGATCACCTCCGTTTCACTGCTGGTGTATTTGTTTACTTGGGTCCTGTTGGGCTCCTCCACGAGAATGCCAGCTCTGCAAGGGCAAGGACCTGGTTCATTTCATTGGCTGCTCTGCTTCTAGCACTAGAAAAGTACCTGACACTTGATGGGTGATCAGAAAATAACCTTTATGTAAATAAGTGGATAACCAAACGAACGAATGCTATGTCTACACCTGGCAAATAGACAGACTGTGCTTTCTTGTGGAATTTATCAGGCATTCCAAACATCAAAGATGAGTGTCTTCCTTTCCCAGCCCTTGGGATTCGAAGTGTAGGGATTTCGTTTTAGTAACGAGTTCGTCGATTATTCTGGAAAGTAGGACTCCTTACTCTGCACTCTGAGAAAATAGATACTCTTCTTGGATTCTGAATTTGGCAAAGGAGGGGGGCGAACACTTTGGTGTCGTGAGTCTCCTGCCTCCAGTTTTACTGAGAATGGCTATGCTTTTTTTTTTTTTAATTATTTATTTATTTTTGGCTGCGCTGGCGCTTCGTTGCTGTGCCCAAGCTGCAGAGCCCAGGCACCATAGTTGTTGTGCGCGGGCTTGGTTGCCCCAAGGCATGTGGAATCCTCCTGGACTGGGGACCAAACCTGTGTCCCCTGCGTTGGCAGGCGGATTCTTAACCAATGGACCGCCAGGCAGTGTTGAGCACATATTTTTGATTATTCTAGAGTGAGGTTTTTCACCTTGACACTACTGACGCTCTGGACCAGATGATTCTTTGTTGTGCTGTCCTGTGCCCTGTAGGATGTAGGGTGTCTAAGAGCATCCCTGGCCTCTGCCCATATGTTGCCAGTAGAACTGCCAGCTTTGACAACCAATTAATGTCTGCAGACATTGCCATTCCCTTGAGGGGCAAAATCTTCCCAGGTTGCAAACTACTACTCTACCATGTGCTGGAAGCCCCGCCCCCAAGAAGGAATTATCCAGCCCAGAGGATACCCTGCTCAGAGCAGCACTGATGGAGACGTTCTATTTTGGGCTGCCCAGAGGTAACCACCGGCCACATGCGGCCATGGAGCACTTCAAATGTGGCTGGCGCAACCAAAGGACTGAGTTTTTAAAGTTTATTTCATTTTAGTTAATTTTCATTTCAGTAACCACTTCAGTAGGCTAGTGGCTACCATCCTGGATAGCACAGCTCTAGAGAAACCTGTGTGGCTCACACGTTAGTGTCACACGAGTCATCTGGGGAGAGCAGAGTCTGATTCAGCAAAGCTGGGGTGAGGACTGAGAGTCTGCGTTTCTAGTGAATTCCCAGGAGATGCCAACCACAGTTTTAGTAAGATGAACTAAGTCTCTAACCTGAAGAGTCTATAAACACAGAAATGCAGGTCTGCCACCTGGAAGGGGTTGTTAAAAGACACAGTGGTGTAGTTTAAGTCATGGGAAAAATATAGTCTGTCAGACGGATATTGGTGTGAATCTGCTGTTACTCAGCTGTGCGCCCTGGACAACTTACTTAACTTCTCTGAGCCTCTGTTTCCTCATCTATAAAATGAAACAGTGACCATTCCCACCTTGCAGTGTGATTCTGAGATACTCTACTTGAAAGCACCAAGCCCAGTGTCTGCCTGGTCCATACTGGGCCCTTGGGAAATAACAGCAGGTATTACTAATCCATCTGAAGAAAAGGCATCAGTTGGACCTAGAGAGTGTCATACCCAGTGAAGGTAGTCAGACAGAGGAGGAGAAATATCTAATGACATCCCTAATGTGTGCAATCTAAAAAGAAAAGATACAAATGAACTTATTTACAGAATAGAAGCAGACTCATGACCTTAGAAAAGAACTTATGCTTGCCAGGTGGGAAGGATGGGAGTAAGGGACGGTTAGGGAGTTTGGGATCAACATACGCACGCTGCTATATTTAAAATGGGTAACTTACAAGGCCTTACCATATAGCACAGAGAACTCTGCTCAGTGTTACGTGGCAGCCTGGATGGGAGGGGAGTTTGGGGAAGAATGGATACATGTATATGTGTGGCTGAGTCCCTTTGCTGTCGGCCAGAAACTATCACAACATTGTTAATTGGCTATACTCCAGTATAAAATTTAAAACATTTTTTTTAAAAAGGCACAATTTACACACATCAGCCCTGACGTTCGGGCCATGCCTGAGACAACTGCTACCCCCATCAGAAACACTCAGATGTTCTTTGGAAAAGCAGGTCCCTGGGCCCAGCCCACAGCTGCTGAGTCAGAGCCTCTCGTGGTGGGGCCCTGGAAGCTTAGTTTATTGTTGTTTTTAATCGAGGTAAAATTGACATAGCATAAAATTAACCACTGACCCTGTTAAAGGATAGAGGTCAGTGGCGTTCCGTGCATTCTCAGTGTTGCGCAGCCATCACCTCTGTCTGGTTCCAGAGCATTTTCATCACCCCGCAAGGTTACCCCATACCCCTTAAGCAGCCACGTCTCATTCACCCCCCAGCCCCAGCCCCTGGAAACCACTGGTCTGCTTTCTGTCTCCATGGACTCACTGGTGGGTATTTCAGATAAAACGAACCATTCAATATGTGATCTTTTGTGTCTCTTTCCACTTAATGTTTTCAAGTCATTCATGTTGGAGCATGTATCAGAAATTCATTCTTTTGATGGCTGGATAATATTCCATTGTATGTAGGTACCAGATTTATCTGTTCGTCAGTTGATGGAGCATTTGGGTCATTTCCATTTTTGTGGCTGTTGTGAACAAAACAGAGCTGCTTTGAACATTCGTGAATGAGTTTTTGTTTGAGTACTTGTTTTCAGCTCTTTGGGGTTTATACCTAGGAGCAGAATTACTGCTCTTAGGGGTCACTGGTAACTCTGTGTTTAAGGTTTTAAGCTGCACTATTTGCTAGGGCAGCTTGCACCATTCCTGCCGGAAATGCAGAAGGGTTCCAGTTTCTCCACACCCTCACTGACACTTGTTGTTGCCAACCTAGTGATTACAAAGTGAACTTTGTCCTTAACTTCTCCAGGTGGTCCCTCTGGGCGCTCGAGCCATATTCAGGAGAGCTCGTGCTACAGTGGGTTAAGTGATGGTCCGGTTCTCAAGGGCGGTGGGATGTGGGACTTGATCAAACAGTGCTTTTGTTGGGCTGGTGAAACCTAGCAGGAATTGGCGTTGTTCCTGTGTGTGTGATTAAGAGGTTGGATTTTTTTCACTCATCTTACTGTCTTAGTCCATTTGGGCTGCCACAAAATACCACAGAGAGTGGCTTTTAAACAGCAGAGGTTTATGTCACACGATTCTGGAGGCTGGAAGCCCAAGATCAAGGAGCCGGCATGGCCGCCTTCTGTGAGGGCCCGTCGTCTCGTGCATTGCCCGTGCCTTCTCGCCACGTCCTCACGTGGCAGGAGGAATGAGGGAGCTTGTGGGGTCTCTTTGATAAGGGCACTAATCCCATTCGTGAGACCCCCACCCACCTTCATGACCTAAACATCTCCCAGAGGCCCCACCTACCAATCTTAACCAATTTGGGGGTTAAGATTTCAACGTAAATATTTGGGAACGGGGGAACCATAGAACATTTAGCACGTAGCACTTTTTCCTCTTTAGTAAGGGGAGCTGAGTGAGTAGGGGTGACTTGCTCTCAGCTTGCCCTGGAAAGGCCAGATCAGTTGCAGATGGCTTGCCCACACCCCGGGTGAGGTCCCCCCACCCTTGTGCCCCATGGGCAAGTTTCAGCAAAGCACCTCAACCTGCAGCTTGGGGCTTGGCCTGGAGGGCCTGTGCTGGCATGAACTGGCTTTGAATTCTTCTGTTTTAATAAAATGTCCTGTGAAATTTTGCATTCTACTGCATAGTATAGCTGGACCTGACTTTATTTTTAAAATTAGGGGGTATCACCCCAGAGAGTTAAGTGTATTTCAGGAACATGTCAGGTTAATCCCGCGGCTCTGAGGATGAAGGTGATAACCTGGGGTTAGTGGGCAGAGGCGTGTCGGGGCGGGGGCTGCAGCGGGAGTGCTTTGCGAAAGGAATAGTATTCCTCTCTAACAATGAGGATTTTGTTTCCCTCTTCCGGAATTTCCTCAAATTTAATCTCTGCGGTGGAAAACAACCTTTAAACGATACATTTATCCACCAGGAAAGGGAGCAAGGTCCTACTGTTACTTACTCCCTGGGCCACTTCAAGACGGCTCTAGGGCAGAGGTCCAGCACCCACGGCCTCCTTAGGTCAGCGGTTCTCAGCCTCGGCCACGTGTTACCATCTTCTGGCAAACTTGAAGCACTGTTGTCTAATAGGTTTTGGTGAAACCCAAGTATTTGTGTTTTTTAAAGCTCCTTCAGGTGGTTTTGATGTGCAGACAGGACTGAGAACTCCTGTGCTCACCCATGGGACATGACGGTGCAAAAAGCAGACCCTTGCCCATGCCCTCAGAGAGATTACTGTCCTGATTGGCGAGGCCCATTCCTTAATCACATAATTAATTAATTGCAATTGTGATAAGTACTGTTCCAACACTTGCTTTTTGGAGAGTCAAAGACGTCTCACTGAAGCTGTACTCTGAAAGCTAACTAGACATTAATGAGTGGGGAGCTAGGAGAAGAGCGTCCTATTGAAATAGACCAGCATGTACAAAGGCCCTGGGGTAGGAAAGAGCTTGGAGTATATGAAAACCTGAAAGACAAGCTGGATGGAGTTGTGAGCGAGGGCATAGGAGTCCTGAGGAAGTTGGAGACTGGACGGAGGTCTGCCATCCACTGTTGATCTACTATGAGTCCTCTGATACACTCTCAGTGTTTGAGCTGCTATATGGTCCAGCTTCTGTGTTCTGGAATACCCAAGAGCATGAAGGCCTGATAAAGTGGCCACACGTCTCCCATAATGGTCTGGGCAGGACCCCCCTCTTCTAGTCCTGTGAATTATTCTTGCCTCAACTTCCATGGAGGTAGGAGGGAGGCATCAACAGAGGGGGAGAGCTGTCTGGAGAGAGAATGGGGATTTTCACTGCATCAGAGAAGCTTCTAGGCCTCCCTGGCTGTGGATGTGTCTCACTTGAAAATTAGATCTTCCACAATGTCACCATCATCTCTATGCAGGAGAACTCATTGACAGGATGGGTGGCCCTCAAGCGACTGGAGTCTAAGATTTCTCACTGCATTGATTACTCTCCACCCTGTTTCTTAGATGTTCTTATATTAAATTTACAGATTGAATTCCTCCTCTTCCTCCTCAATTTCTTTCTCCTCCCCACTCCTGGTCTCCTCTTTTAAAAATCTGTGCCAGTTTCTGATTTCTTGTGGGTGGCATGGAGGGAATTCTTTACACTTCCTTGGGCCCTGCTTCCCATTTCAGAAGCTCCACAGTTATCTCCTCTGTCCTCTCCCCTCTCCCGGCTGCACCCTGCTCCTGGCCCAGGGGGATGGGAGCAGTTCTTTTCAACTGCTTTGTGGCCGATGGGGACCCTTCCTCTTTGGTTTGAGCCTCTCGATAGCCATTTAAATTGTTCATGTCTCGTATTAGACTTTTCCCTCACAAGGCTCTTAAATCTTCATTCTCTCCATCACTCCAACAGCAGAATGGTCAGTAAGGCAATGTTCGTCACCACTGTGTGCAGAAGGAGAGTTGAGGCCCTGACAGCCGTGTGAGGACAAGGGAAGTAGTCTGGCCTTGCTTGCTGGCTGGCTGCCTGTTGGTCCCTGGAAAGTCACAGAGCCTTCCCGGGCTGCATGCTCATTGGTCGTGTGGGAAAGAGCTAAGATTTCCATTCCTGTTGTTGGAAAAGATTGAAGGCAGGAGGAGAAGGGGACGACAGAGGATGAGATGGTTGGATGGCATCACCGACTCTATGGACATGAGTTTGAGTAGACTCTGGGAGTTGATGATGGACAGGGAGGCCTGCGGTTCATGGGGTCGCAAAGAGTCGGACATGACTGAGCGACTGAACTGAACTGAAGGTGGTGCAGTGCTAAAGAGGAAGGGCTTCCCAGCTTCCCATTTTGGCTCCAACGCTCAGGTCTGGGACAAGTCTGGGATGAACCAGCAGACCTCTGTCTCCTCACCTGTGACCTGGTGGTACAGCAGTGACCCCGCAGGAGTGTTTTCAGGATTTGGGCACATCCGGGAAGGCCCAGCACCAGGCCTGCCCTGTGTCCAGACCTTCAGGATGTGGTAGTTGTTCCATCTCCTCTACCTTCTGGAACTCGGCTGCTTGCCAGAGGGAACCCCAGCCATGAGTGGTGGAGCTGGAACTGGAATCTGAGTCCATTGGCTGCCAGCCCTCAGCCCCTTGGGTGGAGCCCTCTGTAAGTCCCATTCAGAGAAGGTGGACCTGGGACTGACAAGCGTGACTCAGTGACAGTCAGCCCTGGTGTGGTGGGACTGCCCTCTGGGAACTCTGAGCATAGCGGTAGGGAACCCAGAGGGCACAGGAAACTGAGTCACTGGGAACCCTGCGCTCTTGCAAAGCTGCCCTGAAGCCCCCATTGTTGTTACTGTTGTTGAGTCGCTAAGTCGTGTGTCTGAGTCTCTGTGACGCCCTAGACTGCAGTGTACCAGCTTTCCCTGTCCTTCAGTATCTTCCAGAGTTTGCTCAGATTCACGTCCATTGAGTTGGTGATGCTAGCTAACCGTCTCGTCCTCTGCCACCCTCTTTTCCTTTGCCTTCAGTCTTTCCCAGCATCAGAATCTTTTCCAGTGAGTCAGCTCTTCACATCAGGTGGCCAAGGTATTGGACCTTCAATTTTAGCAACAATCCTTCTATGAATATTCAGAGTTGATTTGCTTTAGGATTAACTGGTTTGATCTCTTTGCAGTCCAAGGGACTCCCAAGTGTCTTCTCCAGTACCACGATTTGAAAGCATCAATTCTCTGGTGCTCAGTCTTCTTTAAGGCCCAACTCCAAAATCACTGTAGATGGTGACTGCAGCCATGAAATTAAAAGATGCTTGCTTTTTGGAAGAAAAGCTATGATCAACCTAGACAGCATATTAAAAAGCAGAGACATTACTTTGTTGACAAAGGTCCATATAGTCAAAGCTATGGGTTTTCCTGTAGTCATGTATGGATGTGAGAGTTGGACCGTAAAGAAAGCTGAGCACCGAAGAACTGATGCTTTTGAACTGTGGTGTTGGAAAAAACTTGAGCGTCCCTTGAACTGCAAGGAGATCAAACCAGACAATTCTAAAGGAAATCAGTCCTGAATATTCATTGGAAGGACTGATGCTAAAGCTGAAGCTCCAGTACTTTGGCCACCTGACATGAGGAAGTAACTCATTGGAAAAGACCCCAATGCTGGGAAAGATTGAAGGCAGGGGGAGAAGCGGATGACAGAGGATAAGATGGTTGGATGGTATCACCGGCTCGATGGACATGAGCTGCAGCAAGCTCTGGGAGTTGGTGATGGACAGGGAAGCCTGGTGTGCTGCAGTCCATGGGGTCACAAAGAGTCGGACATGACTGGGATTGATCTGCTACTACTCACATCCATACATGACTACTGGAAAAACCATAGCTTTGACTATACAGTCCTTTGTTGGCAAAACGATGTCTCTGCTTTTTAGCCCCCGTACCACCTGGGAAATAGTGTCATGGCTTCCTGCTGATTTCTATGCTGAGAGAGGAGCTGAACTGTCTTCACTAACTGGTGTGTGATAGTAATGCTGCCACTTATCCAGGGCTGGGTGGGAACTGGGAAATGTGCTCAGTCAGAGACCCACGCTCTTGCTGATCTCCCAGCAAAGAAGTCACTGCTAACTCCATTTTGTGGAAGGTTCAAGCCAGTGAGGGGCGGGACCAGAGTTGAACACAGGTCTGGTTGGCCCCGGGCTTCCCTGATAGCTCAGCTGGTAAAGAATCCGCCTGCAATGCAGAAGACCCCGGTTTGATTCTTGGGTCAGGAAGATCCGCTGGAGAAGGGATAGGCTACCCACTCCAGTATTCTTGGGCTTCCCTGGTGGCTCAGCTGGTAAAGAATCTGCCTGCAATGCAGGAGACCTGGGTTCGATACCTGGGCTGGGAAGATCCCCTGGAGAAGGGAAAGGCTACCCACTCCAGTACTCTGACCTGGAGAATTCCACGAACTACATTCCATGGGGTCACAAAGAGTCGGACACTACTGAACAACTGAATTGAACTGCTTGGCCCCAAAGCTCATGCTCTCTGCATGAAAGTGACCTTCCATAAAGTAGCATTGACCATGCGGCTTTGAATGCTCATTCACATCCCCAAACCCACACCCACTATCTGCCTATGTCAGCACTGACCAGCTAATTTTCACCAGTGGTCAAATTGGATTTGGCCCAGTTACCACTGTTGAAGAGAAAAATAGGTAAATCCCAAAACTTGCTGTAAGTTGAGAGGGTGGGCATGGTGGCCCCCTGTGTTGGATGCCCTGTGCCAGTTTAGGAAGAAGGAAAATTAGCAGATACACATCTATCTTTCTTTCCTGGCTTGCTCTAGGTAACTTCTTGGGCACTTTTGGAAAAACCTGCACATCTGTAATGCATGCCCTGAAAACCACAGCAGTGGAAGCGTGGAGTGAGGTCAAGAACCGATTTGATCCCTATTGAGAGCCTCTTTTCATAGCTAAAACATTCCACGCTCTTTCTGTCATAGGATCTTGGCACAGGCTGTTCATCCTGCCTACAGCACCTTTTCTTTCTATCTTTTCCCTCCTGCTTTCCCTATTTTGCTTCACTAATTTATTCTTAGGGCTCAGATTAAAGATTAGTTCTTTGCAAATGCACCACTGACCCTTTCCCGTGCTAGGTCTGCCTCTGATATATACTGTTACGACAGTCATCATGCTTTCTTCAGAGCACACTGCTATTATAGTTCTTTCTGATGTTTTGATGTTGGTTTCCCCAGTAGAGGAGAAGTTCCATGAAGCCAGGGATGACATCAGTCTCAGCTGTTGTATGCCTAGTGCTTCGTACTTGCCTGCTCTGTACCAGCCACTCAGTCAGCAATGGATGGACCACTGGATGGTTGGATTGATGGACGGAGCTAGTTAACTTCATTTACTTTCCCTTAATTCCACCCAATATACTTGTCTTACAGGCAAGGGAGATTGGGATCGCCTGTTTATATATCTCCCTTGTGTCTCTTTCAAGAAGAACGCATTTTGGGACCATTAGAATGTAACCCAGCACCTGATATATAAAAGCTGGTGGTGTGGTTGTTTAAGCTAATCTCGCCTTTGAGACTGGATCCAAGGGCTTCTGCTCCTGTCGGGGAGCTTGGAGAGTTATTTTCCCATGTTGAGAGTGAGGATGGCACACTTCTTCATGGAACCTGACGGGGGTCCATCCCTGCTTCCCGGCTCATGCTCTGGTTTAGCTTCTTGGTAAGGTCTGCTGTGGAAGTTGCCAGTTACTCTGTTGACTTATTTATACATAAATAGTTATTCCCATAATCTTCTCTTCGCCAACGTTCAGAGATAATGATAGACGATCTTTATAGCATCACAGACGTCACTTCAAAAGCATTCTCTTGCTATAGGAATGTTTATGATGTGCTTATCGCTAGAATTTCATGAGCAACAAACTCCCAAATTGCAGATGATTTAGCATTTGAAGCAGGGAGTGAGAGCGTATATGTATATGCATTAAAAAAAAAAAAAAAGACTTTGAAAAGGGAAGTTTTTCTTCTGCAGAGATATCTTCTTCTAAAGTTTAAAATAAGAACTACTTAAAAGCTGCAAGTTTAGAGGAATGAGCACTTTCTCTTAAGCATTCAAATGGGGGAAAATGACTTGTAATCTCTCCCTCAAGTATTAAGGCAATAGGCATTTAAAGGCTTTTTTGGGAGCTGGCTGTCACAGACAAAAGATTTCTCGATTTAAAAAAAAATCATTTTTATAGCGTTAAATAGTAGGAATGAGCAGCAGCAGCCCTCTTGACATTTTGGAAATGATTTATTTTCTGAAACGTCTCAGTCCATTTTAATAGATGACACTTTGTTCTTCCCATTCTGGGCGGTCGCTTCGGCTGGGGTTGCCATAGTTACACTTAAAAGTTCAAGGCAGAGCAGGACAGGGCTCCAGGCACAACTTCTGACTAGGTTCCCATGAACCCAGTGAGTTGGTGCCACCACCTCTGAACAAACACCCCAACGCCACACTTTCCCAGCATCTATGCCATATCTCTTGCTTGTTGGAGAGAGACTCTCTGAGCAATCTGAACTGTAGTCTAGAGGGTGAGTTTGACATCTTTTTGTTTTTAGCCACTCTGTCTCAACCAAGAACTCAGCCAGCCATCTTAGGAAAGTCGCAGATTGTGTAAACGTTTTCCTATAGTGGTGTTTCTCAGCCATGGTGTGTGGAATCGTGCTAGTCTGCAAACTGTTGACCAGATCAGTACAGAAATTGAGAGTAAGCCCTGAGATGCTTCCATGCCAATTTGACCAAGTAAGCTGTTGAATCATTAGAAGAAGGCTTGTACTTTGTGTGAATATCTTTGTCACTTCATTTTTCTACCCCTTCCTTTATCTTATATTTTATAAAAGTATTCATCTGTGATGGATCGGAAATTGAAACAAAGAACTGGTCCTTCATCGCAAATAGCTTTGAGAAGCCCTGTACTGTAGCGCTTGTAAGTTGTCTCTGCTCCCTGTGGGACAGGTAGGCTGTTGAATGAATTTGGGAAAATCGCAGCACTTACCAAATTATCTTGTAATGAAACGCGTGTACGTCTCTCTCTGTCTTGCTAAGCTGTTGTTGCTTGAGAGCGGGGACTGCATCTAATTCATCTTTGTAGCCTCGTTCCTTAGATCCCTGCCTGGCACACTGGAGGGCGTGGGAAACATCCATCCCGTGCACGTCTGCTCCCTAGTGACATGAAAGTGGGTGAGCTCCCTTGGCATCTGGATAGTGTCCTCGGCACGCTGGTGATGGAGAGCTGGGAACAAGCGATGGAGTGGCTTTCTCTTCTCTTTTTCCCACAGAACCAGGCCTCCTCTCCCCACCTGCCCAGCAGCATGAGAGCAGCATGACTGGCCGGCCGCAGGAGAAGCCCCCAGAGCCAGGCCCCCATCTCAACCAGCTGCTGCAGAAGTCAAGGTAAGCTCGTTCCCCTTCTCCTGGAAGGTGTGGGCATTTTTCACTTGAACTAATTTGCTATGATTTTATAATCATTTGCCATGTACTGGAAAAAGAGTGTTTACTGGGATATGGGTAGACTGAAAAGGTGCATGTCAGTCTAATGGGGCAAAATGTCTTTGTTTCGGTTAATGGAGAAGCCAGTGATGAAGCAGAAAGGACAGGGAATTGAGTTTCTGGGGACTGAAGCTGTCATTATTCCTCCACCACCTGCTGAATCTGGGACCTTGGACAGGTCTTTTAGGGATCAGGTATATTGGGCTTCCCTGGTGGCTCCGTGGTAAAGAATCTGCCTGCTAACAGAGGAGACTCAAGTTCGATCCCTGGGTCAGGAAGATCCCCTGGAGGGAAGCATGGCAACCCACTCTAGTATTCTTGCCTAGGAAACGCCATGGACGGAGGCGCCTGGCGGCTACAGCCTATGAGATCATAGGAGTGGGATATGACTGAGTGACCAAATAACAACAGCATCCAGGACTCTGGGGGTGAAGGAATCTCTGGAATAGGATAGAACTGGGTGGATGGCCTGGGACTCACAGAATGCCCTAGACAGAGTCTCCTTTCCCACGCAGGGTTGTAAGGGGCCTTAGAAGGATCAACCAGGCCAATTCTTGGCCAGTGTTGAACAGTGAATTGTTAGAAAATTCCTACTAATATTGGTACAAATACTTCCTCTCTGCAGTTTCTGCCTTTTCTCCTCTGCTCTGCCACATGGAGCCACAAAGACTGGGCTTTCAAAGACTCTTCCACATGACCCTCTTTGAATTTGATGATGACTGTCATGACTCTGCTTTTCTTGAAGAGAAAATTCTCTGTGGAGACTGGTGCCACTCACCTTGTTCTCTTGTCCCCTCCATGTTGGAAGGGTCTTAATCCCCTCCAGTTTGGTCCTGCCAGTTGCCCACCTGACCTGTACCTTCCTCAACACAGGCTCCATTCACCATTCATTCTTCAGGACATACTAAGTTCCCCCTTTGTGACAGTCACTGTACTAGACCCTGGAGATACATCAGTTCAGTTCAGTCGCTCAGTCATGTCTGACTCTTTGCAACCCCATGAATCGCAGCACGCCAGGCCTCCCTGTCCATCACCAACTCCCGGAGTCCACTCAAACTCACGTCCATTGAGTCGGTGATGCCATCCAGCCATCTCATCCTCTGTCATCCCCTTCTCCTCCTGCCCCCAATCCCTTCCAGCATCAGAGTCTTTTCCAATGAGTCAACTCTTCGCATGAGGTGGCCAAATACTGGAGTTTCAGCCTCAGCATCAGTCCTTCCAAAGAACACCCAGGACTGATCTCCTTTAGAATGGACTGGTTGGATCTCCTTGCAGTCCAAGGGACTCTTAAGAGTCTTCTCCAACACCACAGTTCAAAAGCATCAATTCTTTGGCGCTCAGCTTTCTTCACAGTCCAACTCTCACATCCATACATGACTGCTGGAAAAACCATAGCCTTGACTAGATGGACCTTTGTTGGCAAAGTCGTGTCTCTGCTTTTTAGTATGCTATCTACGTTACATCAGTGAACAAAAAAGACAGGGTCTTTGTCTTTTTAAGACAAAACAGATATAGATCCTTGGAAAGATTTTGAAATAAGCACTGAACCATTTCTATATGCTCTTTTTAAATATTTTATGTTTTCAAATTTTTTCTTAAATATTTCGTGAGTGCTTGAAAAAGTGTGTACTCTCCAATTATTACATATTTAGTAGTTTTCTATATATGATCATTAAAATAATATAGTTCACTGTGCTATTCAAATTATGTATATTATGTCCTTTTCTGTTTTTATCTGCCTTTCAATTATTGAGAGACCTGTTAAAAATCTCCTGTTGGATTTGTCCATTTTTCCTTGTACTGCAAAAAAATTTGCTTTGTATATTTTAGGGCAGTGCTATTTGACACATAGATACTTAGAACAGGTATATCTAACTGATGAATAGAGATTCATTTCTACCATCTTTATATACTTTCAGTTTTTTCTACTGTTTCTTTTTGATTGAGATTTTTTCCTTCCTCATTCCATTTTCTGTCTTCTTATTTGGAAGTTATGTGCTCTGTGTCTGTTCTTTCAATGTTTATCCCATCTATTTTAATAGGCATACTTAGCAAAACAAAGTATAAAATGGAACAATGTCTTTACCTTCCTGCCCCAAAATTCAAGAATCATAAACTGGTTTAATTCTAACCACCGCTTCTTCCAACTTATGTACAATTGTTACCCTGTGTTTTCCTTCTATTCTATTTTTTCCCCTACAAGTTAGACATCATTACTTTATATAATACGTGTTTGTATAGATTTATTCATATTCTTTTCTCACCATTCTTTCCTGAGATCATTTTCCTTCTGCCTAAAATAAATCCATTTGAATTATCTTTTAGTGAGAATCTATGGTGGTAAGCTTTCAAGTTGTTTTTGTTTTATTTTGGCTTGGTTTTTGTTGACTTGAACCTGTCTTTATTTTGCTCTCAGTTTTGAGAGGGAACTTTAGTGGAATATATTCTCTTCTGTCACTGAAACCATTATTCCACTGCCTCTGGCTCTCAGCGTTACTGAGAAGTTGGCTGTCAGTCTCTTTACTTTTGCTTTATAAGTGGCCTGGCATTTCTCTCTGCTTCTGCTGCTGCTGCTAAGTTGCTTCAGTCGTGTCCGACTCTGTGCGACCCCATAGACAGCAGCCCACCAGGCTCCCCCGTCCCTGGGATTCTCCAGGCAAGAACACTGGAGTGAGTTGCCATTTCCTCCTCCAGTGCATGAAAGTGAAAAGTGAAAGTGAAGTCACTCAGTCGTGTCTGACTCTGAGCCACCCCATGGACTGCAGCCTACCAGGCTCATCCGTCCATGGGATTTTCCAGGCAAGAGTAATGGAGTGGGGTGCCATTGCCTTCTCCGGCATTTCTCTCTAGTTAACGTTAAAGATGCTGCTGTTCGCTTTGGTGTTCTGCTACTTCCTTCTTATGCAATTAGGTGTCAGTTTCTCTGTCTTTATTCTGGGTTTTGTTGGGATTCCTAATGCTAAAGATGGATGACTTTCAACAATTCTGGAAAATTCTCACTCTTCATTCTTTGACTACTGCCTCTTTTCCATTCTCTCTGATGCTTCTGTTTGGAACTCCAGGTAGGCATATGGTGGACTTTCTCATTCTGTTCTCTGTATCTCTCAGCCTCTGTTCCATGCTGTTTACCTCTTTGTCCCTCTGTGCTGAACTCTGAATAATGTCTTCAAACGTGTCTTCCATTTAATTTATTCTGTATCTCAAGTGCTCTTTAATCCATACATTGAAATGTTTCCATTCATCTTCTTTATTTATCATTGCTATTCGTTCTCGTCCGTTATTTTTTAAGTGTTTATTTGGCAGTATCAGGTCTCCATTGTGGCCCATGGGCTTCCCTCTAGTGTGGTGCACAGGTTCAGTAGTTGTGGCTCAGGGGCTTAGTTGTCCTAAAGCATGTGGGATCTTCATTCCCTGACCAGGGGTCAAACTCATGTCCCCTGCATTGGAAGGCAGCTTCTTAACCAGTGGAGCACCAGGGAAGTCACCAGGTCCATTCTTGTTTAAATCTGCTTGGTGAGTTTATGACCTCTCACTCCTTGCTTATATTCACAAACTTCTTTCTTTCTTTGCTACACTGAAGATCCTATTTAGACATTGTAGAATTTCATGTCTGGTTGTTGCAGAATCTGAGCTCCTTGTGGGTCTGGTTCTGCTGTCTGTTGCCTCTGCTGGCCCTGTTTCCTTGTGTGTTAGTTTCCTCATAGTGCCTTGTTTCCTTGCTGTTGTTAGTTTCTCTGAGCTCTTCATTTTCCTTAGATATTTACCTTTGAGAAGTATTTGATGGATGGGTTGAAGTCGATTTTTCCAGAGAGGTTTTGCATTAACGTCTGCTGGTTGTCTCGGGGCACTCCCAAATAAAAAATCACTTTAAATTCATTTTCTACCCAGGGCTTGAATTCAGACTGCAAAGCTGTGTGAGGTCCAGCTTATGAGTTCAGATTTCTACCCAGCCCAAGGTCAGGTTTCCTTGTGGTCTCCTTTTGGGTTGTGGGTCTTTTTCTTATTCACTGGAAGTGGGAGCCTTTTGGAGTCCCAGTTTTATGTAGGAACTGAGATATTTCTCCTGTTTCCTGAGCCATGTGCAGTTCTCATGGGAAACTTAGAATCCATAGGCTGTGGCAGGAACCCATAGGGCAAAAGCCAGCTTTGCTGTTCTCTTACATCCCAAGGTTCCTGCTTTTGGTTTTGGTCTTTGAAGAATCCTTCCATTTTTACCAGTTCTGTAGTGTGTTTACAATTTTTATATTTTAAATTTTAAATAGTACGTTAGTTGTTTCAGTTGGGAATGTCAAGTAGGGTATCTGGTGGGCCATATTGCCGGAAGGTCTGTCTTCTTTCTTCTCCACTATAGCCTGTGGGGCAAGAATTGCTATTCCTTGTTCACAGGAGGCTCAGAAAGGACATGTAACTGGCTGCAGGCACACATGTAGCTGGTGAGGGACTCAGAAGGAGTATATCCCTCCCCACCCCGCTTTCCTACCTTTTCTCTCCCCAAAATAACTGTTGACCATTTGTCAGGATTAGCTTTATGTTCTCAAAGGATACAAGTTTGTACCAGAATGCTTTAAATAGCTGAGCAGCTTTGTAAAATTTGTTTATGAATCTATTGTTTATCTTCCTCGAGAGAGGAAATGGCTTCTGCATTTTTGGTGGCGTGTTTCTCCCGTGGCCACCAGCAGCCTTCCTGCCTCGTTCCCACTTGGCAAAGGCCTCCTAGACCCACAGCCAGATCCCACATGCACCTTGCCTAGACCCCGGCTTCCTCTCCTCCGCGTGCTCTCTCTCCTGGGGTCTTCCCTCCCTTGGGCCTCTCTTCCACACCCCCAGCCCCATCCTTCCTGCTCTCGGTTTTCCTGTCTTCTCTTTGTGTGCCTTTCAGCAGAGGGGAGACCATAGAGCAGGGTGCTTAGACTTCATGGGCTTGAACCCAGCTCTGCCACACCCTAGCTTCACTGCTCAGTGCTTCAGTTTCTTCACCTGCAACGTGGGGACCACAGACAGAGCGGTTCAAGGACTGAATGAGATGACGTGTGTATGCAGAGCTCGTAACAAGAGCTTACAGTATATCACAGGCACTCAGTCCATGGTAGTCAGTATCCTTGTGACTGAGAAGAGTCCCCTTCAGGGCTCACTCTTTTGTTCAGTGATGTGCTCATGTTGGCAGAGTTGGTTTATGAAATGGGATGGAAATGGAGGCAGAAATCTAGGGTCAGTGTAGGATTCCCAGCCTCACTGGGGTATGTTTTTTTTTTTAAAAAAATAATAATAATCTGAGGGAAAACAAAGCACATCGGTCTGGCCAGTATTTGCATCAGCTGTAAACCATGGGTTCTAGAAGTGGTCATTTCTAGAGACGGAACACCTCAGCATCTTGGCCCTCCCTCCAAGTTGTTTTCTCTGTCATGGAACCATGAGGGGGCTGGAGTCTCGTGACACCACTTGCTGGGAATTTTTCCCTTGTGGAGCCCCAGTCTCTCAGGCGGTGGATGGCACGCCCACTCTGTTAGATACCTGTCCAGAGGGGCAGGATGGGTAGTCTTCACTGTTCCTTTTATGTCCAACCTTACAGCTTACTACTTATTATTTCACACTCCCTTTTCATAAGTCAGTGACTTTATATTACGCTTAGATTTGTGTCACTTCCTGATTCGGTATCTATCAAGCAACCGTGTTTTAGCACCTGCTATTTGTAGTAACTCTGGGGTTTGTACCGTGGGCAAATGTTATGAAAAATGCACAAAGTTGCTTGAGACCCAAAAACTACTCTGAGAAATAGTCTATTCATTTAAAAGACTTTATGACCAAAACAATGCATAAAGGGGAAAACGCCTTCCAAAGATAATGCCAGGTATTCAGAGTCGGTTTTCAAGGGGGACAGCCATGTGTCCTCGACTGGGCAGGGAAGGCTTTCTGGGGAAGGCCAGGGAAAAGATTGGAGCTGGCCCCTGGGGAAAGGTAGGGTGAGGTGGCTGGAAAAGGAACCTTGTACATGGTGGATGTAAAAGTAGTGTGAACTGAGGTTTAGAGATGGGCATTCTCTGGAACCAGGGAGACCCAGTGCGGTACTGCCAGCCCCACAGATGGCCTCTGTGGCCCCTCTTACAAAGCCAGATCCATCAGCATATCAAGCCCCCGACAAGTCCTGGAATTAATGTTTGACTGTGTTTCACTGGGTTTCCTCTGTTTAGTCACTTATGGCCAGTGACCATGATGGTCTTGAATGGATATGCAGTTGCCTTTTGCCTCTCTATAAAGGCTACCAACTAACTTTCGTAAAACAGGGATTGGTGACTTTAAAAATTCAGTCTCTGAGGATCAAAATATTATTTGGAGTCAACTACTTGTCTTCTTTCTCTGAGTATGGCTCCAATATCTAGGACTTTGGGGGTTTCTAGGTGCCTAACCATTGATGTTGCTGCACTCGGGAGCGGGGCTGGCTCCCAGGAAGATGTCCACCAACGTTCTCGACCTAGCTGAGAGGCCAGACCAACCCCACCCCATCCCCACCCAGCCTACAAACCTCAAAGTTTATTAACAGCCTCTCTCCAGATAATGATTCATGCTTCCTGTCCCTCCTCCGTTTTAGTTATTCAGGGCTGTGAGCCAAGATTGATTACTTACACCGTCCAACTGGCCTTGCCCATGGGGAGCTCAACTGGTAGATTAAATACTCTTCATTGGTTGACTTCTCCTTGTCAGCAGAGTCCATACAGTCAGACCAGGGTTTTTGCTAGACGCGGATGTGGAAACCCTTTCCAGACCAGGAAGTTGGGACATCACATACGGGAGTATGTGAGGAGTCTGGGGGCTGAGGTTTTTATGGTAGAGAGGCAGGAGGTGCCCCAGGCACAGGACGCATATGCTGCCTTGGCCTCATAAAAGCCGATGGAAATGCGTTCTTGGTTGAGTCTGTAAGTGCCTCTGTGGAAGCTGACCATCCTCTCCTCTCTGTTGGGTGGTCTTGGTTCTAAAACTATTTTAATAATCTTTATTTTACTAGTCATATAGATTATTCTATTTTTTAATACTTATGTTATTGTATCTTTCCTCTTTTGGCTGTGCCTCATGTTATGTGGGATCTTAGTTCCCCGACCAGGGATTAAACCCATGCTCCCTCCAGTGGGAACACAGAGTCTTAACCACTGGACCACCAGGGAAGTCCCTAGATTATTCTATTTTAAAAAAATTAAAACACTCCAGCTGGAGCTTCAGTCCGCTCTGATAACCTCCCCCTACTCACTCACTTTCCTTTTCCGAAATACAGCAGAACTGAGACAGGCATCCAGGTGTCCCGACTCCCAGTGCTCCCCGCCCACCCAGGGAGCCAGAGGTTTTAAGGATCAGGTGTCAGTGGTAGAAAACCCTACTGCTTCAATATTCTGCCTCAAGGTTGCTGGGTGTCCCCGAGACAGGCAGGGTCTGGAAGGTTCCCCCAGCTGAGCCCTTGCTGGGTGCAGGCAGTGGGAGCTTCTTGCAGCCCGTCAGGTCCAGCCTCTTCATTCTGCAGAAGCTGAGTCTGAGATGCAGGGAGGGGAAGTCATTTGCCCAACAAGGTCACAGGGCCAGTCTCCTTTTCTGTTTGGCCCGGGTTATCTTTATATTGGGTTTGCATTTCCTGAATACACAGCAGCTGGGTGGGGGGTGGGGCAGAGGGCAGGGGAAGTGGGCTTAGAAGAACCCCTTCTGAGAATGTTTAAATTTCCTGTGAGTGTCCCATGAAGAGGCAGATAATCTGTGTGCACATGATCCAGAGGAGGGGGGAGGCTTGGTTCCGGTCCAGAAGACGGAGAGTGGAGGGACAAGGAGGAGGACTGGCGGGAGAGACAGAGAGGCCGTGCTGCTCTCATCGGTGGAGTAGAAATAACCGGGGTTTGTTCCTCTGCACTTCCATGATGCCTTCTTGTTTATGTCTTGGGGCACACTCGAGTCATGCGGAGGCTCTTGTTGGTCGTGTGTGGTTCTGAGGGCTTCTTTGGCCAACGACCAGAGGCCTCCGCTCTTTCTCCCTCAGGTTGGCTTCTTCCTGCCACGTGCGATCTTTTGGAACTCTTTTCCTCCTTTGGAGCTTCCACAGTTTAGCTCAAAACTCACAGAAAAACAACAGGTCTAGAAGTGTTCCCCAAATCTCAAGGGTTGGCCTCCTTTTCCCCCTAACTTCTGGGAGGCTGGCATGGACTCTGAGGGACTCAGAGCTTCCACTAGAAAGGGTCTTGTTCACCCATCACATTAGGTGGCAGATGTGGGCACCAAGGCCTGCTTGCCTGGGCCAGCCCTGCCAGACAGCATGTCCCACGTCCCTTAAAGGGGGCTGTTGTTTGAGAGGCCAGGAGGCTGTAACTGCAAGTAAGGAAACATCAGATATGGACACAGTTACTGCCAATTTCCTGGAATCTGAGAACTGGAGCCCCCCTTGAAACAGGAAAGGAAGTAGATTATCTCCTTATTAGGCATGGTAGAGGGAATGAAATGTCTCTTTCCGGGTAACTGGGGCGGCACCCCTTTCAGCTTCTTGCTTTAATGATAACCTCTAATATCCCTAAGCTTGAGGTGGCCTCTCAAGAATTACCTCTCTTTCCTTCTCCTGGAGTCTGAGCAGCCTGCGAGCCAGACCCCAGAGAGCAGAATACCTTCTTAGTTAACGGTAGCCTCACTGGAGAGCTCGGCCTGACCCACGGCCACACTGAGTCCCTCGGGCACCACCGAGTCGCACTGACCTGTGGAGATCTGCAGGCCTCTCTCACAGGGACCAGCCTGCCCCAAAAGCATCTTTCATCAATGAGCAAGTCATGTGGGCCTGTGCGCCCCCTGCTTCTTCCTCCGCCTGGCGAACAGTATATTAAATGGACGTTAGCCTTTCCATGGCAACTCTGGATCTTCCCTGGGGATAAAGGTGCATGTTCTCCGATGCGGTGGTGCTTCAGAGGGGTGTCAGGGGAAGAGAGGTTACCTATCACCACACCAGAGGGGCCCACACAGCTGTGGTTTTTCTCTCTTCCTTGCTGCGTCCACGTCTAGCCATTTCTGCCCCTGAGAGCTGTGCTGCTCACTGAAACACAAGGGAAGGCTGAAGGTTGCCCAGGAAACAAATAACTAAACATATTTAATCATCCCTGAGTCACTGAGCCTGATCTAAACTGTACCCAAGTCAAAACAAAACAGCAGAAACCCCACCCAGGCGGTGAGACTTTGTGAGTCCTCCCTGGCCACCATGCATGTCCCAAGCCTTCTCCTGTTTAACCTTCACCCAAAACCTGGAGCAACGAGGTGTTGTTACGCCCCTTTGACAGATGTCAAAACTGAGGCCCCAGAAAAACTCAAAAAAGAGATTAGATAGGCCTGCCCAGTTCTCACTTTGCCATGGAATGTTAATGATTTGAACTCTGGTCTTCTGACTCCAGAGTCTGGTGCTTTGGGTGCCTCTGTAAGGGAAACGCCTGCCACATAATCCATTTTGTTTCTCTCCAGTGAGAAAAGTTCCTGATGATTAAAAAAAAAAAAAAAAAGGTTTCAGAGAACTGAAGCTAGCCCTTTAAACCTAGAAAGAGAAAGAACTTGGGGTATAAGTTGCATCAGATTCTTTCTCATACTTCCATAGCTGTATGCTGGATGGTTGAAGGCTGCCTGGAGCTGATGGCCAGGGCGTGTCTACGCCAGGGTATAAGCCAGCTCTCCTTGACCCGTCAGAACTGGGGAGCGCTGCAGGGGTCCAGCTAGGGCAAGTAACTTCATGCTACTCTGATCTGTGACAGATGAACGAAGGGCACTGCACGGTATCAGAGGACACCCCGTCCTGGCATCAGAGGGCTGGAGGTTTAGTCCCCAGCTGCATGTGTATAGCCATGGGTACATCATCCCCTGCATGTGAGTTTCCTCATCTCTGAAATGGAGAAAGCAATTCTGAACTCACAGGCCTGTGGTGGGGACAAAACAAAATAGTGGATGTCGGTGCTTTGTCCAGTGCTTTCCAGAAGGCTACTGTTGGCCGTGAGGACAAGCACGCCCTCCCGTGAACTTCTCACTGTCCTTACCAGAGACTCCACGTGGGCCAAAGGGTTCGTGGCCGTTGCCTCAGGGGACGGGTCTGCTCTGAGCTCCACTGACCGCAGGCAGACACACCCACGGCCGCCAGGGTGGGTCAGTCTCCATGTCAGCCCTGACCTCCTCGTCCCAGGGCTGTTGGAGAGACGGAGCCACAAGCTTGTCACTCTTCTGTTTAGAAAAAGGCAAGAGAAAGAAAAGAAAAGGAGGAAGAAAGGAGAATTGATTTTCATTAACCTATGGCTTTTTTCCCTTTCTCCCCTCCTTGCTGTGACTGGGACTGCCACTTTTTTTTAATTAAAAAAAAAAAAAAAAAAAGATGTTCTGGGTGATGGAACATAATATTTAGACATGTTGAACTGACAGCTGATGAGCATGTTGTCAATACATCACCACAAATCATGTGGCCAGGGTTGGTGGGTGGGAGATTTGTGTGTGCTTGTGTTTGCACGCACATGCTTGAATGATTTTAAGTGATCAGGGAAGGTCCCATGACCCTTACAGAAAGCAGCTCCCGTGGAAGGTTAGCCAGGGAGGTGGTGGGCTCTGAGGGTGGAAGTGGGAAGTGGGCTTCCATTGTGAATGGAGGGGGCTCTTCTCTGTATGAGCCTGCAGAAGTGAAATGTGCCCGCTTCCTCTCTCTTCCCTGTCTTGTGTCCTTAGCTCCCAGCAGTGCCCTGTATCGTGCTGACCCCAGTAGGTACTCCTTAGAGAAGGCCCAGTCTGGTGGCTGAGGCAGATAAAACAGCTGGAACCGGGGCACTAAGTGGTGTAATCAAGACACACAGCCCGAGTCTTGCCTTCTCACTTGCCCTCCAGCCGTCCTTCCTCCTGTCTCTGTCTTCACTTCCCCCCTGTTGTCAGGGGATTCGCCAGCCTCGCTGAACCTTGGAGCCCTCGGTCCAGCTGCCTCTGTGACAGCTCCTGTCATAGGTCTCGGAATGAAAGTGCTTTCGCGGTGCTCCGTCTTAGATGCAGATCTAGGCGTCATCTTGACACTCACTTCTCCCACACCCCTGTGCCCATCTCATCGCTAAGTCCTGTCAGGCTCACCCCCAGATGCCCTTCCATCACCACCCACATCCGAACTGCCTGGCTCAGACCATCACTAAGCTGAGTGCCCCCCGCATCCATCCGTATCATCACTCACCCTCCTGCAGCCCGTTGTTCTGACCAGGGGTCCACAGATTATGGCCCTGGGGCCAATCCAGCCACTGCCCGATTGTGTGTGCAGCCCACGAGCTAGAAATGTTTTGTCCATAGGGTGATTTGATGATATGGGACACTGACTTTGAACCCAATTCAACAAAATGTTATCCCTCCAAAAAATAATCCCATTCTTCTCATTAGATCTACATTATAAAAAATTATACTCAATTACTCTTATATTTTGAGTTTTCCTCAAGAAGTTTGTAGAAATCTGTTTTTCCTTTTGTGATACAAATGTCTATATCATAACCTCAATTTTGCCTCCTGGCTGTGAAGCCTAAAATATATGCTATCCAACCCTTTACAGAAAAGGTTTGCTGATCTCTCCTCCATCCTGTGGCCTTTGCTTAATGGAAATCTGATCAGGGACACATGCTTGTACACACACACACAGAAACACACTGCTCCAAACACTTGGCTTGTTCCTCAGTTGCTCTGGATGTAAAGATAAAACCCCTAGCCTTTGGGAACCTGGGGTGGTCCAGCCCCTGCCCCTGTCCAGTTTCATTGCTGTGCTCCTGTTCTGGCCACTCTGGCCTTATTTCTGCTCCTGTGTCCACTGCGTTCCCACCTGCCACAGGGCCTTTGCCTGTGCTGTCCTTGACTTTGTCTGGGAGGCTCTGTTTTTCCTGTTACACCCTTCTCATCCTGCAAGTGGCTGTATCACTGAGTCACACAGAGGATTCTCCCCTGACCTTCTGCTGAGGTCACAGCCCCTGCTGTAACCCCTCATCACAGTCACAGACTTGGATCTGTCGTTGTCTGACACTCCCCCATCCCTCGATGGCAAGCCCCTGACACCACGTCTTGCACCCCCCTCACCGTGTCCACTGTGCCTAGGACATAGAGGGCCCTCAGTAAAAACTTCATTTCATTGAATGTCTGAGAATCAAGGAAGGCGTTATAAAAGATAGGTTTCAACAGGAACTTATAGGTTGAGAAAAAGGAGAAAGGGGGAAAAGGGGATTTCAGGCAGAGGGACCAAATTCTGGAGACTCTGTGTGGCTCCATGTAGGGGGTTCAAGACGTGTATGGGTGAATGGTGGGGTAAATCACTGAAAGAGGAGGTGAGGCCAAATCGTGGGGTGCCCTCTGCTAGGCTAAGCTCTATGGATGCTTCTGTGGACAGAGGGCACACTGGTGGTTTGAAGCAGAGGTGTTGTGGACAGTGGGGTAGAGCGGGTAGGGCTAGAGCAGGTGAGGCCAGCTATAAAGGACTGTTCTGTGGATTGGGACAGTGGGGATAAGAGAAGAAGGTGGTCAGGGAATGTTATGGAGGAGAAGCCAACTGGAATTGATAGCCGATTGGAAGTGGGGGAGGTGAGCTCTTGGGATCCCATGTTTCTGATCCAGGCCCTTCCAGCGTTTAAGATGAGTGGAGAGAGAGTTGTTGGGGTGCAGGTGGAAGGTGGATGTTTGTGTGAGAGTCAGAAAGTGGAGGTGTTCATAGAGAACCTGTTCTCTATGAAGTGGAGTTAGGGTCATCTGCTGAGACGAAAAGCTTTTGAGGTTCAGGTCATAGGCTTTTTTCTTCTCCCTTTTTCAAGCAGAGGGTGCCATGTCCCCTCTAAAGTGTTGAGGGGTTCAACTCGGCCAGGAGCAGCTGGGGGTTCAGGCTGGGGATTTCTATCCCAAACAGCTCCTTAGGGGGTTAAACAGGCACTCAAGGAGATCTTAAGAGACCTGTCTTTGCTCACCCATTTCCTGAAACGTGATGTCTAGATGTCAGCTTTGTCAGAAATCCTACTGTGAAAGCCTTTGGAAAAAAGAGTTGCACTCATCTCTGAAAATGTTCACCAAGACCCTGCCCTACCCACCTCTGCTCTGAGCACCATGGGGAACCCAGCTGTTGGCCCCCAGAGGGTCTGCACCCGACCTGAAGACATGTAACTAATACATGAAATGCACAGAGACGGAACTCCCAGGCGGTCCAGTGGCTTGGACTCGGCACTTTTCAGTGCTATGGGCCCGGGTTCAATCCCTGATTGGGGAACTAAGATCTCACAAACTAAGATCTCACAAGATCTCAGTTAATTCAATGTGACGTAAATTGACGACCTGTGGATGCAAAAGAGAAGGGAAGTTTGACAAGCTTGTTGACTGCTTTCCCTAAACATTGAGTGGGTTGGCTTTGGGTCAAACACTGCTCATGCCATCATGGAGAAGCAAGGGAGAGATGTAAAAGCAGAGCTTTTAAGACAGCTCTGCCTCTATAGAACTTAGAGTCTGGCAATGGTGGAGAAGTAGAACACCCAAGGTTCTTCTGGTTCTCGTCTGAGAACTGACCTGGAGGAGTGACATGTGTCTGGGCCTACAGATCTTTGCCCAGGGCTTGGTCCTCCCTTTCCCTGAGGCCCCCCAGGCTCTGAGAACCCCATGCCTGCCTTCTTGCTCCAGCTGCTGGGGCCCCTGGTGGATGCATCACTTCGGCCCTCTGATCTTAGAGCAGCCAAGGGAAGTTATTTTTTTTTTCACTATTTATTTATTTATTCAGCTGCATCAGTTCTTCGTTTCATCACGCGAGCTCTCTTGTTGTGGCACTCGGGCTTAGTTGCCCTGAGGCATCCATGGTCATAGTTCCCTGACCAGGGATCAAATCTGTATGCCCTTCATTGCAAGGCGGGTTCTTAACCCCTGGACCACCAGGGTAGTCCCAAGGAAAGTTACTTTGGCAAGAAATGGAGGCAGTGAGGTAATGAGAGCCAGTGACCAAGGGGACATCGGTCTTGAGCGAGTCCAGACAGGCTTGGGAGCTTCCCAGGAGGGATGGAGGTTACCAGAGGAGGGGGCAAACCTCACAAAGGGCAGGACAGCCCCTTGATCTCCTGAGGCCTCTCAGAACCTGTTGGGTAGACGGAAGCCAGGCTCTGTGATCCTCCTACTATTGCACACAGAACATGAACAGCAGGATTCTCAGGTGAATATTCACTTCCAACTTTTTTCTGTAATACTGGAATTCCTAGAAGCATCTGTAACTTAAAGCATGCAGTTTTTCCTCAGTCTTGGCGTGTGCTGTCATTTGGGACAGGACCCTCCCAAAAGTGGTCTCAAAAGTGGTCGCGACAGCTCGCGTCAGCTCGTCTCCCGCAGGGCATCTTCCCTATTCCATCCCCGGGGCTGTCCACCCTTTGCTTCCCCTCCCTTGACAGCTTCCTGTGGGCTGTAGGATCCTGGTCAGGGTGCCCTCTTCTCTGATGAGGAAGGCTGGCCTCCCTCGCTTGGCACAAGGACTAAAGAGACATCGCCAGGGGCAGCCAAGCCACTGAGTCAGACTTCAGTCCAGGGGCTCCGGGGTGGTGGGAAATGAGAGAGGGGCTGAGGCCTTGTGTCTGGCTCCACTGAGCGAACGCCTGCTTAGCACAGTGCCAGGTATGGGGCCCAGGCTGGGTCCTGGAAACGAGCAAGAGGGGCCTCCAGCTGCCCTCGACAAGTTCACCCCCGCTGGGAAGGTGGGGGCGGACTGAGGATGATCCGCCAGAACCCGGTTCACAGGGGCCCGGAGGAGGGACCGACTCAGGAAGTGCCGCTGGGAAAGCCTCCAGCCCCAGACACCAGAGGTCCTTCTGGCTTGTTTCCTGATTCCCAGAATTCCCCCCAAAGTCTTAGAACTCTGGGTCAGAAGGGCCGTGGCATTGCCCCAGGCTGGGGCCCTGTGTTGACAGGATGGCCCAGTGTGGCACTGACGTCATAACCCGGGGTACCTCCCGTCCGAAATGCAGACAGAAGGGCCAAGTGTACATATTAGTCGCTCAGTCATGTTCTACTCTTTGCAACCCCATGGACTGTAGCCCGCCAGACTCCTCTGTCTATGGGATTCTCCAGGCAAGAATACTGCAGTGGGTTGCCATTCCCTTCTCCAGAGGGTTTTCCTAACCCAGGGATCGAACCCAGGTCTCCTGTATTCTAGGCGGATTCTTTACCGTCTGAGCCACCAGAGAAGCCTGAAACACAGACAGAAGAATCAAGAGAGCACGAGAACCTTCACGCACTTATTTCCACACAAGGGAGCATCCCAGGCTTTGTTACCCAATGAACTGTGGGCTGTTTACCAAAAAGAAGGGAGGTGGTTTCCCTGATACACCAGCTCCTTCTCCAGGCCTTGGGTGTCAAGGGGCATTTGTTTTTTGCACAATCGAACATCTTCAACATCACAGACCAAAGCCAAGCCAGCCGCTCCATTTGTGAATTGAGCCCCTAACCATGCAGCCTACCTGGAATCCTGGGCGACATTGGGGATGGGGGCTGGTGCAGTCCCAGGGGCCAGTGCTGGCCGCCCGCCTCCCTTCCCCTGCAGAGGAAGCCAGTCTGTGCTGCCTGAACAGCTGGAGTCCCTCCCAGCAGCTCAGCCCAGGGTGCTGGGTGTGGAGCTTGAGTGAGGAGCAGAGTCCTCGGGTGCTTGACTTGTGTTTTCTTAGGTTTCTTGTCTCTGGGAGTGGGGCCAGTGAATCTACATCTACCTGCCAGCCACCTCTCCTTCCCTCCATTTTCACTCCGTGCTCCCTCAGGCTGCGTCAGAGGGAAGCCTCCCAGTCTCCCAGCCCTGCCCTGCCCTGCCCGGGACAGCTGTGGGAACAGGGCTCTTCCCTGGCTGCACCCCCCAGTGCTGATTCACAGCCCTGAGCCTCAGGTCTTTGGAGGCAGGAGTGGAGGCTCCTCCCTGCAACCCTGGCCCAGACCCCTCCATCTGGTCACCCTGCCGAGACCCTCCCTGAGTCCCCAGCAGCAGGGGACTGGCCCACAGCACCTCCTGAGTGCTGGCTAGAGTGACCCTAGCCCCCGCCAGGCTTTCCTCTGCCCCCTCCACCTCCTCCTTGTGAAATTTTTTGGCTCTTTAGGAAGCCTGGCACCTGCCCCCACCCCAAGGCTGTGGGCCTCAAGACAGAGGTTTGCAGGCTTTTGTCTCTCCTAGCAGGGTGCTGGCACAGTAGGTCCTCCGTGTGAGTTTGCAGGAAGGAATACGGAGGATAAGGCCAGGCCCAGATGCCAGTCTCCAGGCTGGGAGGCCAGTGGTCATGACCTAGTCATCTCTCCTGGCGCAAAGTAGGTCTTTAAAATATGGTCATGTGACTCCTAAAATTCTCCCAGCAGCAGCTCCTTAGGAGAGACGTGTGATGAGGAAGTAGTCGGTGTTCAGGTCGCCCAGGGACTCACGTGTGAATGGTTCTGGTGTCTCCCCATCCTGCCTTCTCTCTGCACATCTCTCATCAACTTCCGGCTAGTCCTTATTCCTTTTTAAAAATATTTATTTGTTTACTTAGCCTTGCCAGGTCTTAGTTGTAACATGCAGGATCTAGTTCCCTGACCAGGAATTGAACCCCGGCCCCTTGCATTGGGAGTGCAGAGTTTTAGCCACTGAACCACAAAGGGGAGTCCCACTAGTTCTTATTCCTAATCTCCCCACCTAGTCCCAACCATTTGTCAAGGAGAGGTGATTTGAAAAACTGTATCCAGAAATGGATCAACAGGGCCCCCTCAGACCATGTCTGCCTCCTCCAGGAAGCTCCCCTAGACTCCTGAGGCCCTCCCCTTTTCTCCCTGTGTCCTCAGCATCCACACTGCTTCATACCAGTTAGGGTGGGAAGGAAGCGGCATGTGGCAGTCACGAGGGCTGGGGACGACAATGTTAATTAATTCTCTGGTAGAACTCCCGTTGGCCCAGAGAGAGCACAGACAGTGAGAACTGCATCCCAGAAAGTGAAATAGCTCCCATCTCCGTGCCCTGGTGGAGAGCCGGCCCCAGGAAGTGAAGTCCAAACTCTCCAGGCTGTGAGTCAGGCTTCTTCCTGGTTCCTGGGGCTTGGGAGGAAGCAATTGATGTTACGGGGTGAGACTGAAAGATGTAGAAATAAATGTCTCTTGGTGTCCAAAGGAAGGCTTGTGAACCCGCCCAGGGCTGAGAGTCAGCGTGAGACTGGGGGCAGGGAGCAGTGGGGGCTGGAGGGAGCGAGGACGGGCCAGGCGCTCTGCGTGGAGGAAGACTCAGCTCTAATCGCCCGCATTGGCAGAACTGGTCCGCAGTAATTGGGTTACTGGATTATAAAACACCCACTGGCTTTATTTAGAAGACTAATCAGAAAGCATTTAGAACAACAGTGTTGCTAGAAAGGAGACCATGAGCCACGAGTCCATGTCTTGGAGAACTGCCCTTGGCTTCTGCTTCCTTCGGGGAACAGAATTCCAGGAGCATCCAAGTTAAGCTCCTTTGACAGACCTGAGAGGAAGTCTTGCCTAAGACCGAAGCCAAGTCACTAGGGGAATTGTGTGTATAGTCCCTGAAGGATAGCCTGGTGTCAAAAAAAGGAAAATCTTTTTGGTTTTTCTTCCTCAAACAAGCGGTGGTGGTCTGGCGGGAGCATGGTGTTACCCTGAATTGTAAGCAAACAAGTCTTGCGGAACCGTTGGCCAAAATCAACTTCCTCTCTCTCTCTGATTCCAAGGATGGTCCCTTCCATCCTTCTTTGCAGACTGCGTCCTGTCTCCTGTACCCCCGGGGGGCTTGAGGGGAGGGGAGAGGGACTTTGATGCACTACAACAGAGGTCAGCATGCCGTGACTGGGACCAAATCCAGCCCCAGCCTGTTCTTGAACGGCCTGTGGGCCCAGAAGGGTTTTTCACGTTGAAGAAAAATCCAAAAAAGAACACTATTTCTTGACATGTGAAAATTATATAAAATTCAGTGTCCATAAATAAAATTGTGTTAGAACACAACCACACATTTATATATGGTTTATGGCTGCTTTCACACTGCAACCGCAGAGCTGTGACAGACATTGTATGGCCCACAAAGCTGAAAATATTTACTCTCTGGCCCTGTACAGAAAAGCCCTGTGCTAAAACATCTCCGTAGAGCCTTCTTACTATGTACAGCATTCCATGACTCTGGCACTCTAGCACCCTGGGAAAAGAGGCATAGGAATCTGGGGGGGAAGTGCTTTAGGCCTCATTTGTCTGACTTGGCATTGCAGCTCAATGAGTGTCTCTGGGAACCCAAATGGAGAGGATGCTGTCCCTGCCTTAGAAGGACTGGGCAGCCAATGGGGGCATAACACCAAAGCAGGTCATTTGACTCTAATGCTTCAGAGGAATCAGAGTGAGCATCTCAGGTTCTGAGCAGGCAGCATTTTTGTTGAGCTGAATCCAAAATCCAGGAGTCTTGTTCTAAGGAAGGACTTGACCAAAGAAATGTGAAAGCAGTTGTTCTGTTAATTCATTCATAAATGAAAAAGTTCCCGGTGCCAGTTACCCAATAGGAAGTGTAATACATAATGAGAAAAGCAGTGACCTTATTAGCAAAATAATAAAGACCTGAATCTTGAGTTAGTATTATAACAGTCCTGTGGGATTGACTAATCCACCAAGAAGAACAGTTTCCAGGTTTTAAATGTTTTATTTAGAAACATTTGACCAGATGCTAAACTGTGGGCCCTGTGTGCTGCTGCCTGTATAAATGGGGTAGGGGTGGGGCTATGTACAAGCATTCTTGTATGAGCATAAAGTGTCTCTAGAATATACAAACCTGAGTGATTGTCTGGAGGGGTGCTGGCTGGCTGAAGTACCCTTTATAAAAAATTTGCTCTAACTTTTCATTTCATTGTCAAGCATTTATTTGAGATTATTTTCACTCTTTTGTATGCTCTTATACCTTTTGTATGTTTTTCATACCTTTTGAATTTTGAACCATGTGAATTTAGTATCTATTCAAAAATATATAAACTTAATCAAATAAGTAGCATATGGTTTTGCCGTTACCTCAATACATCTCCCCAGGGAAGTCATTTTTCCTCTTTTCCATTCAGTATATGATTCTTTTTTTTCCCATTTTATGATATCTGTATTCACTTTTTTCAATTAATTTTTTAACTGGAGGATAAGGAAATGGTAACCCACTCCAGTATTCTTGCCTGGAAAATCCTGTGGACAGAGGAGCCTGGCGTTCCACAGCCCATGGGGTTGCAGAAGAGTAGGACGTGACTGAGCAATAAACAATTGCTTTACAATGTTGTGTTGGTTTCTGCTGTACAAAAATGTGAATCAGTCATAGCTGTATATATGTGTGTATATACACACATACACATATATATAAATATATCCCCTCCCTCTAGAGCTTACCTCCCACCAATAGCCAGGACAAGGAAGCAACCTAGATGTCGATCAACAGGTGAATGGATGAAGAAGTTTTGGTACATATATATGGTGGAATATTACTAAGCCATAGGAAGGAACAAATGTGAATCAGTTGAACTGAGGTGGATGGACCTAGAGCCATTACACAGAGTATATGATTCTTGATTGCCTACTACTGTTGAGTCAGGTGCTCTTCTAGGTCTGGAAGTTACAGACAGCCTTTAACTTGAGAGGGCATCAGACCGAACAGGAGGGCTCATTAAAACACAGACTGCCAGGACTTCCCTGGCAGCCCAGTGGCTGGTAGTCTGTGCTCCCAATGTTGGGGGTGGTGGGGCTCAGGTTTGATTCCTGGTCTGGGATCCTGCATGCTGCACGACACAGCAAAAAAGAAATGTTTTTTTAAAAAAAGCACAGACTGCTGGGCCCCACCCCACCCCACCCCTGACATTCAGTGGGTCTGGGTGAGGCTCAGGAATCAGCATTTACATAAACTGGTGTATATACAATGGAGAAATGACAAGGTCCTACTGTAAAGCAGAGTAGGAACTATAATCTATAATCCCTGTGATAAACCAAAATGAAAAAGGATATGAAAAAAGAATGTATAACTGAGTCACTTTGATGTATAGTAGTAATTAGTGCAACATTGTAATTCAACTATATGTCAATAAAAAATAAATTTAAAGGAAAAGAAAAAGAATCAGCATTTACAAGTTCCCAAGTGATGCTGATGCTGCTGGCCTGGGAAAAAACACTTTGGGAGCCCCGCCTCTGACTTTCTAGTGTTTTCTGCTTTCTAGGGTTCTTTATAAATAAACTACGTTCCCAGTTCTGAAATTATCCACAAATAACGGATACAGTAGCTCAGAACACCAAGTAATCCCTCTTGCGCAGCAGTCTGGGAACACAACAGAGCAGACAGGTCAACAGACATAAAATGATCTGGCTTCCCTTCCACCCACGGTGTTTAATGGAGAGACACAGAGTCAGATCATGGTTAGAGTCTGGTGAGTTTCAGCAAGTAATTCTTCCTGGGGGAGGTGCCGTGGTGCAAGGCTTTCAAGGAAGGTTACGTGGTGAGGTTTAAGCCAGGCAGGCCATTCTGATATCACCAAGGCTAATGCCCACAGGATAACACTGCTGGACATATTTTTTTTTTCCTTTTCATTTATTTGGCTGTGCTGGGTCCCAGTTGCAGCACGCAGGATCCTTAATTGTGCATGCAAAATCTTTAGTTGTGGCATGTGGGATCCAGTTCCCCAACCAGGGATCAAACCTGGGCCCCCTGCATTGGGAGCTTGGAGTCCCAGGGACCACCAGGGATGTCCCTGAACATCATTTTAAGACCCCCACAATTTATCCCTGACCATACAAATTTAGCCTGATCATCAGTGAGTTCCTCACAAGGACATGGAGCCTCAGCATGGACCCCTGCACCTGATCTCTGCCTTTGTGCACGTTCCCACAGGTGGGATACCCTTGCTGGTCCTCTCAGCTCTGTAAACCCTGTGTGTCCATCAGGACCAGGTAAAATATAATCGTTCTTTATGAGGATTTAATATTCGCTCAGCCTACACTGAATATCTTTTCCTGTATATCAGTTCACCAGGACACTTGATCATTGTTCTCTTAATTTTTTTTCCATTTATTGATTCATTCATTCAATAATATTACCCCTCTGTCAAGAAATTCTTATCAGAGGGCCTACCATATACTGTGAATTATGGTAGATTTGGGGAATAGAATCATCAGTTCAGTTCAGTTCAGTCGCTCAGTCGTGTCCGACTCTTTGCAACCCCATGAATCACAGCACGCCAGGCTTCCCTGTCCATCACCAACTCCCGGAGTTTACCCAAACTCATGTCCATCAATTCGGTGATGCCATCCAGCCATCTCATCCTCTGTCGTCCCTTTCTCCTCCTGCCCTCAATCCCTCCCAGCATCAGGGTCTTTTCCATGAGTCAGCTCTTTGCATGAGGTGGCCAAAGTATTGAAGTTTCAGCTTCAGCATCAGTCCTTCCAAAGAAATCCCAGGGCTGATCTCCTTCGGAATGGACTGGTTGGATCTCCTTGCAGTCCAAGGGACTCTCAAGAGTCTTCTCCAACACCACAGTTCAAAAGCATCAATTCTTCATTGCTCAGCTTTCTTCACAATCCAACTCTCACATCCATACATGACCACAGGAAAAACCATAGCCTTGACTAGATGGACCTTTGTTGGCACAGTAATGTCTCTGCTTTTTAATATGCTATCTAGGTTGGTCATAATAGGCAAAAAAAACGACATGGTCCCTGCCCTGGTAAGAAAAGATCCGTGAATCAAATAATTACACTGGTGGAAATACAGTTACAGGCTGAGAAGAGTGGTCTGAAGGAGAGGGATATGGTTTTATGAGAACATAAAAGAAATGACCCTGATGTAGCCTTGGGAGTTGAGGTTAGGATAGACATTCTAAGAAAGTATAGTTTGGGCTGAGAACCGAAGGGTGCCCAGGACTTGGTTGGATAAAGAGGTGGAGAAGGGAAGGGGAAAGCTCTCCAAACTGGGGAGGGGCAGTATGTGCAAAGGCCCTGTTGTAAGAGACAGCTTGGCAGATTCATGGAACCTGGTCAGTCTGGGAGACCAGAGTGACTGGGAATGTGGACAGGGAGTTGGTGGGGAGAACAAGGAGGAAAGGGTTATATCCTGAGGCTGGGAACAAACCATGGGGAACCCTGTCAGCCCTGTTATGATTTTTATTTTAAACTGTAATTTTAAACGGTACTAAAGATGCCATGGAAAGGTTTTAAACAGTGGGATGATGTTACCACAGTACATTTCGGAAAGATCTGCTGCTGCTGTGTGGAGAATGGACATGACTGGAAGCAGGGAGACCACCAATCAGAATGCTCTGGGGGTGGCGCGGAAGATAACCACAGTGCCCTGGACTAGGGTGCTGGTAGTGGAACCAGAGGACGATGGATCGAGTTCAGAAAATACTAGGTGGTAAACTGATGGGTCGTGGTGGTTGGTTAAGGGGGAAGCAAGAGTCAAGGGTGAGACTTTGTTTTGGTTTGTTATCTTAAAATATTTAGGCTGTGCTGGGTCTTAGTTAGGCTTCACAGGTGGCACTAGCGGTAAAGAACCCACCTGCTAATGCTGGAGACATAAGAAACACAAGTTCCATCCCTGGGTCGGGAAGATGCCCTGGAAGAGGGCACGGCAAGCCACTCCAGTGTTCTTGCTTGGAAAATCCCATGGACAGAGGAGCCTGGCAGGCTAGAATCCAGAGGATCACACAGAGTCAAACACGACGGAAGCGACTTAGCACACAAACACTCAGGGGTCTTAGTTGCGGCCTGCAGGATCTTTTTTTTTCAGATGTGGGATCTAGTTCCCTGACCAGAGATCAAACCTGAGCCCCCTTCGCTGGGTGCGTGGAGTCTTAACCACTGGACCATCAGGGAAGTCCCAAGGGCTTTGGAGGAGCATCCATTTGTGGGGAGAAGATGTTGAGTTTGCTTTGAACTTGGAAATGGGGGTGTGGAGCAGGAGGCTGATCAGGAGGTCAGACCCTCTTAGGGGGTGGTCCCTGGGAGTCCTCAAGACTTCATCTTCAGGGTCTGCTCCAGCCACGTTGACCCAGCCTTTGTCCCACCCCACTGCTTTCCTTGTTCCTCCCTTCATTCCACCAAACCAAATGCCTCACCCTGAATTTGTCCATCTCCATCTCTTATTCAGAAAGGGACAGAGACCAACTTAGATTTGCTCCCAGTTGGAGGGAGGGTCTTCAAAAACTTCCTGCTTAAAATCCTCCATAAAAGGATATTGTAAAACCATTTACCCCCTCACACATTTTTAAGTTTACATCTACATTTTTTATCATATGTCTGCAGAAGATGCAATTTCCAGTACACTGTAAACATTGATATTTATAAGTAAAACTATGACATCACTGTTTTAAATTTATCCAGTGGAATCTAAACACCATGGAATTTGATACCCACATCATCCATTTTAAAAATGCATGAACATGTTCTTCATTAATAGTCAGTGTTCCTTTTTCTCCTGAAATTTTATTTCTGTTTCACTTCCCCCGTGGAATTTTATGCTAATGTAATATGTTTTTGTCCCTAAAACTCTATCAGTTGTTTCTCTGTCCTAATTTTTTGTAACAACTTTATATGAAGTTAAAACTTTTAAAATTTCCTGAAATCATAAAGTTCTAAGTTCTAAAATTTTCTTCCTGTTTGAGTTATCATTATAATGATTATTAAAAGTGTACAGTTGATCAAGATAGCATAAAGTATATTCTAATTTGGATAAATAATACACATAAAAACTAAAATTATATTGAAAATATACCTTAGATGGTGATGCTGGAGACTTTTTAAAGTAATTTTTAATTGTTTTTCAAGTAAATACACTTTTTTATTTGCGGTGTTGGGGTTTTTTTTTGTTTGAAGTATAATTAATTTACAATGTTGTGCCAATCTCTGCTGTACAGCACAGTGGCTCAGTTTTACACATTCTTTTAAAAATATTCTCTTCCATCATGGTTTATCCCAGGAGACTGGATATAGTTCCCTGTGCTAAACAGTAGGACCTCGTTGTTTATCCATTCTCAGTGTAATAGTTTACATCTGCCAGCCCCAAACTCCCAGTTCATCCCTCTCCCACCCTCCTCCCTTGGCAACCACAAGTCTGAGCTCTGTGTCTGTGAGTCTGTTTCTTTTTTGTAGTTAGGTTCGTTTGTGCTATATTTTAGATTCCACTTTTACGTGATATATTTGCTTTTCTCCTTCTGACTTACTTCACTCAGTATGACAATCTAGATTGCATCCATGTTGCTGCAAATGGCATTAGTTTGTTCTTGTCTATGGATGGGTAGTGTTCCTTTATGTGTGTGTGTGTGTGGTGTGTGTGGGTGTGTGTATGTCTTCTTTATCCATTCACCTGTTGATGAACATTTAGCTTGCTTCCATGCTTTGGCTAAGTCATTTTTTAATTGAGGCACAACATATACATATGTGATGAAGTCCGAGTGTGCAACTCGGGTTATCACAGAGTAAGCACCCCACCACCCATGCAGTCGTCACCCAGATCCAGAGGTAGGCTCTTGCTGGTGCTGGGTTGTTTCTTGTTTATTGTTTTTGCTTATCTGTCCATGGAAGAATACTATTTGTTGCATGAGATATGAGACACAGACCAGCATCTATTATATTTCCATTTTTCATTTATATAGATGTAAACACTGAAAACTCTCATTCATATAAACTAATAGATAAAAAATACGAGTTTTATTAAAGTGGTGTGTTCTTGATCTGCTTCTGAGTTATGTACCAAAAATCACATAGCGATCTATCACTGACAATTGTATTTTAATTCTCCTGGGCCTTCCTAATGAAAAACAAGAATTGGAAACCACCTAGCTTGCAAATAAGATTTACTACGTATTTATTAGAGTGTCTCACTTTCAGCGTTCTGAGTGTGGGCTCAGTAGTTGTGGCGCAGGGGCCCAGTTGCTCTGTGGCATGTGGGATCTTCCTGGATCAGGGATCGAACTCATGTCCCCTGCACTGGCAGGCAGATTCTTAACCACTGGACCACCAGGGAAACCCCCTAGTTCATGTTTCTAAGAGAGGGAACTTGATTGGCTCAGCCTATTTGTTTATCTACTTATTTATTGATTTATTGAGTCCAGGCACATCATAGACTCTGGCCAGGTGATCAGCACTGTGCCCAGATGTTTCTTTGAGCAGGGATTCCCAAGGATCAGGTAGCTGTGTACTGACGTGCACTGCTCTTCTTTGAAACTGTTCTTCTGCTAGAAATATACCCTTCAGCCTATGAGTTCCATATCTGTTATTTTTCCCTTTCTATACATGCATCTCTTTCCTCCTTGTACTGTAGTTATTCATGTGACCAACTTCTTTTTCCACTGTAAGCTCCTCGAGATCTGGCCCATGTCTTAATCATTCCTTTAAGCATTGCGTCTTCCACTTAGTAAATGTCTGTGTCTAATAAGTATTTGTTGACCAGATGAATTGATTTATGAGTGTCTTAAACTTCTTCATATCCTTTTAGGCCCTACAGTAGTGCTGGGCTTTCAATAGCAGGGTCCCAGAAGAACGGATGAATTAATCAGTGAGCAAAACAATGAATTAACGAATCGATGAACTAATGAGCCGTTGAGCAATGGCTTGAAAGTAAGAGAGTTCACATCTCACGTGAGGGTCGAGATCTGCGGAATCAGTGTAAAGGTGTGGCGTGTATGAAACTGGCTATTTCTAATCCAGGCTCCCGTTTTGTGTTTATTTCTCTAATGAGTCGTGGTAGATACAGTTGCTCATTGCAAAACAGCCAAGTAAGTCTTTCCTGTCCTTTGCAACTTGTCTTGCAGGTGTGAGCAGCATTTCTTCACCACGGTGGCATTTGGTCCGTCCCTTAGCCCGGGTGAGGATGTAAAACCCCTCGCTCTGCACATGCGTGGTAGAGGCCAACAGGAACACCTGGCTGCAGCCACGGTCACGGACATGTCAGCCGTGGAGTAGTGTGGACGCTTTCTCTCTGCTTCTCAGGGTTTCAGTCCTTTCGGGTTTGTGTCATTGACCTTTTTGTATGGTTTTGTGGCTGGACATTCACAACCAGGGCAGGCACCATGGGAGACCAGCAGCTATACAAGACCAATCATGTGGCCCACGGTGGTGAGAACCTTTTCTACCAACAGCCACCACTTGGCGTCCACGGCGGGCTGAACCACAGCTATGGGAATACAGTGCCCGGGGCTGGAATGGATGCCCCTCAGGCATCACCCATCTCCCCCCACTTCCCTCAAGACACTCGGGATGGTCTAGGCTTGGCTGTTGGCTCCAAAAACCTTGGCCAAGTGGATACCTCGAGGCAGGGAGGGTGGGGAGGCCACGCAGGGCCTGGAAACCATGTCCAGCTACGTGGAAACCTGACCAATTCGAACATGATGTGGGGGGCGCCGGCCCAGGCGGAGCCCACCGATGGCTACCAGTACACCTACTCGCAGGCCAGCGAGATCCGGACCCAGAAGCTCACCAGCGGTGTCCTGCACAAGCTAGACTCTTTCACCCAGGTGTTTGCCAACCAAAACCTGCGAATTCAGGTCAACAATATGGCCCAGGTGCTGCACACCCAGTCAGCAGTAATGGATGGAGCGCCCGACAGCGCCCTCCGCCAGTTGCTGTCCCAGAAGCCCATGGAGGCCCCAGCAGCGGCTCTCCCGTCGCGCTACCAGCAGGCGTCCCAGCAGCCTCACCCTGGTTTCACTGGTGGGCTGTCCAAACCGGCTCTCCAGGTCGGGCAGCACCCGAGCCAAGGGCACCTGTATTACGACTACCAGCAGCCGCTGGCCCAAATGCCGGTGCAGGGCGGACAGTCGCTGCAGGCCCCCCAGATGCTATCCCAGCACATGCAGCAGCTGCAGCCGCATCAGTATTACCCACCGCAGCAACAGACACACGCCGGGCAACAGCGGGTGTCCATGCAAGAAATGCAGCCGCCACCACAACAGCAGATTCGCCCGCCACAGCCCCAGCCGCAGCCGCAGCCGCGGCAGGGTTCAATGCAGATACCTCAGTATTACCAGTCCCCACCCATGATACAGCCTTTGCCAGAGCCGCAGCAGCCCCAGATGCACCTACAGCCCTCTTCTTATCATAGGGACCCCCATCAATACACCCCAGAGCAGGCGCATGCAGTCCAGCTGATTCAGCTGGGCTCCATGCCCCAGTACTACTACCAGGAGCCCCAGCAGCCCTACGGCCACCCCGTGTACCAGCAGAGCCACCTGCCTCAGCACCAGCAGCCTGAGGATGGTCAGCCCAAGACTTATCCAGGCGACAGGCAGGCCCAGGCCATGCTGAGCTCCCACGGGGACCTGGGACCTCCAGATACAGGAATGGGAGACGCAGCCAGCTCCGACCTGAACCGGGCCAGCAGTGCCCTCCCGCACCGGCCGCTCCTGTCCCCTGGCAGCATCCACCTCAACAACATGGGGTCTCAGCACCAGCAGCTGTCTCCCAGTGCCGTGTGGCCCCAGGTATCCTCAGAGTGGACATTAATCCAGGGATCTCAGGGTGCGCGCGTGCCAACCAGAGCTGAGTCCAGTGCAGTGCCTAGTCCTGTCCTCCAAACCCCTCTGATACTTCCGTTCTTTTCTTTATTCCACAAACGTTAATCAGACACTGTGGAATACGAAATCAACTGTGACTCAGTCTTTTGCCCATAGATCTTATAATCTCACTAAAGAGGTGGCCAAAATATATATCAGGTCCCAAATGATGCATGTCATGGTCAAGGCCTCATCAGGTGCCCAGGGACCACACAGTGGGAGTGGTCTTGTCCCCTTAGATCTGAATCCTTAGGGGACTTCCTATGAAATTGTTCCCTTCTGGGGAGGGAGACCATATTGTGACAGCATTTCTCAAAGTCTATTGCTTAGAATAGGAGTTCCATAGAATGTTTAGTGGACATTGCTCGGGGGAGGGGAGTGGGTTCTTGGGAGAAATCAATATGAGGGGATACCTCATGTAGTTGCAGAGGCGAGAAACCTTAGCTGCCCACAGGATCCAGGCAGGTAAAGTCAATAAGCAGAATGGCCTGGTATGGATTGTGTGGACTGGAGGGCCAATGCGCCAACTAATGATATCCATAGTCAGGGTTTTTAAAAACAGTCCAGCCAAGCAGACTATGTCTGCAGATCAGAGTCAGCCTGCAGGTGACAGGTATTAACTCTTAATTGTTTCCCAAATATATTTGATCATAAAATTGCCTACTGTGTGCTGGGCACCGTTCGTGTTTTGGCGTGTTCCAAGTGCTACACTCAAGTGACAACAGATTCAAGGGAGGAGGGTACCTTGAATAAGACCAGGGTAGATGAAGAGAGGGCTCCGATGAAGGCTGAAGGCCAGAGATGAACTCCCTTTGACCCTGTTTTGTTTAGGACTCAGGCCAGTAGTAACTGAGAGCCTTTGTGAATACAAGAATAAGATGACATGGCCCAGGCTAAAAAGAATTCCAGCAGGAGGTCTCCTTGTGTGAGGCTGTATCATCAGCTCTCCATTCTGTGTCTCTCTTGGGAATGGAGTCTGTCCATGCACAGAGGGGTGGACGGGAAGGACAGGAAAGGAGGTGAGGGACTGAGTCCCAGTGGGCTTGTGGCTGGCGGGGCATCCTCAGGGGTGTGGCCCCAAGCCCAGGAGCATCGAGGGAAAGAAGACTGGAAGTTTCAGGTGCAGAAGGGCAAGGGTATGAGTAGCTATGAGCCCGGTCACCATGAGGCAGAGAGAGGGAAGAATCCTAGAAGGGCAGGCCCTGGTATTCCCACTGCTCAAGGACCCCTCCTGTCAGAAACATGTTTTTTTTTTTCTTCTTTCTTCTGGTGTCCTGCATTGCTCAAAATTAGATGCACCTACCTGATGGCCGAGCCCAGCCAGGGTCTCCTGAGTCAAGGTAGGATGGATGCGTGGAGGCTTGTTGGCGTGCGGGGGGACTGGGAGGTTTTCCTGGATTGTCTCATGATTCATTTCCAAATTCAAAGTCAGTTCCTCAAAGAAATTTATAAGGACAATAATAGCAGCTATTGTGGTTGAGCCACTTACCATTACTCCATATCATGTCTAATAAAAGTAACTCAGTGAGGGTAGGTGTGATTACCATGTGCCTAGCATGTAGTAAGCACTCAACCACTGTTAACTGTTATTATCATTATGATTTTACAAATGAGAAAGCTGAGTCTCAGAGAGCTTAAGTTTGCACATCAAGAAAGCGGGGGTGCTGGCATAGACTCCAAAGCCCATGTTCTGCCCTCTTATCCATTTGGTGAGTGTTTGTTGAGTACCTACTGTGTGCCAGACATAGAACTAAGCTTTGAGTGAAATAGTACAGTCTTGCTTTCTCCCCTCGTGGGTCTTGTAAATCATTAAAGACTTAGCCAGAACCTGACAAACTTAAGACGTGTAATCTGAAGACTTAATCAGTGGACTGAGACTCATATCTCTAAGGGAAGGCTTCTAGAAGAGGAGGACCCAAGCACCCTGCTTCTAGAAGGGTAGTAAACCAGAGGTGGGGAAAAAAGACAGCACGTGAAGGCCTGGAATGAAGAAGGATGTTTGGTTCATCTTTTGCATGATCTTAAGCATACCCTTTCTTACTTTTGAGCCTCCGTTTTCCATCTGCAAATTGGGCTCAGTTCTCTGAAGGGAATTGGTGAGGGGCCATGGCCGTGGGAGCTCTGGGTGAATGAAACGGGTTCATTGTGGGGTATGTGGCCTTGTGATGAGTCATTGTTTCCCTTCGTTGATGTGCGTGTCCTCTCCACTTGGCCCTACCCTTGAGCAGTGGCCAACCCAAAGGAGTGTTTGGGGAGCAGTTTGATGCCAAGAACAAGCTGACATGCTCCATCTGCCTGAAGGAGTTCAAGAGCCTGCCCGCCCTGAATGGCCACATGCGGTCCCATGGGGGGATGAGGGCCTCCCCCAGCCTCAAACAGGTGAGCAGGAATCCACCCCCTATCCTTTCCAGGCCATGTGCTGCTTGCTTTGCTTTGCTGCCGTCAGATGGAGTAATATGAGCCCCACCCGGGGGACCTGGAGAGGCGTAGTCTTTCCCTAACAGAAGTGCTCAAGCTTTGACGCTGGGAGCCAGCCAGGTCACACAGTCCCCACTTCCACTGGCACCATGAACAAAAATCCAGAACTGAGGTGGTAGAAATCCTTTTAGGGGATCCCAGCCTCTCTGCGTCCTGGAGAAGACAGCAAAGAAAACATGGAGATGCAATATTGTTTTTAACTTCTGTTGCATGAAGCACTCAAGACCAGGGTCCCTTAGGCCTTCCAGATCAGTAGTCAGTGGCCAGGGAGAGCTAGTGTGACCACCAGGCTCCCAGCCATTATTTTCTATTCACTGGGGCACCAGTGTTAGACTCTAGCATTTAGAGTCTAGAGACCTTTAAATGCCCTCGGGATTATCCAGGCAGGATATGCTTGTGGTGAACTATCCACGCAGTTTTAGAGTTAGGTTAAAACTCAAAAGAATTTTCTTGATTCTTTGAATATTTTGCATCTTAATTTAAGTCTATGAGATTAACTTGCTGTTCACCAAAAACTTTGATGTGATCCAGGTCACTCCGTCTCTTGACGATGCCAGTTAAAAGATCTTTGTCTTTGACAGATGAGTCAACTACAGCCCAAAGAATTAAAAGGTCCTACATGAGAGCTTATGTGGGGTTTTTCCTTCTTTTTTTTTTTTTTGCCTGATTCTAAGTCCAGATCCTTTTCGTTAAAAGCAATGACAACCACACAAAAATTTTTCTTCACTGTCTGTTTGAATATACAAGTGGTCAGGATTTTTTTAATGTAGAAAATAGAGTGCCTTGTTCACTGCTCATGGGCATCACTGGAGCCGAGAGACTCAGGGTGGCGGGAAGGAAGCCGCCCTGAGGTGGTTCTCTGTCACCCACGCGTGATGTCCAGGAACGTTGCAGGGAGAGCGAAGTTGCATGCCCCACTGTGGGAGCTGCTCTGAGCCCAGGATCAAAGCCTTTATTGTCTGTGTAGGAGGAAGGAGAGAAGGCCCCGGCGCCTCCGCCTCAGCCCCAGCCGCCACTGCCGCCTCCGCCGCCGCCACCTCAGCTCCCTCCCGAGGCGGAAAGCCTCACGCCTATGGTCATGCCCGTGTCTGTCCCTGTCAAGCTTCTCCCGCCCAAGCCCAGCTCTCAGGGCTTCGCCAACAGCGTCGCTGCCGCCCCCTCGGCCAGAGACAAGCCAGCCAGCTCGATGTCGGACGACGAGATGCCCGTGCTCGTGAGGATGACCCTCTCTCCCCCACACTCGCCCCAAGGGGCTGCCCCCAACCCGCCTGCTGTGAGTTGCAGCTCCACCCCACCTGCCTGAGGTGGGGACATCCCTTTGCTTTCTTGGAGATGGGGACAGATCTGCCCGGGCCACCAGCCAGAGCTCAGACGTGGCATGGCTCCTTGGGGCTGAGCCCCTGTGGCTACCCTGGGAATTCCTATCTGCTTCCAATCTACCTGCTACCCAGTAAATGCCTAGTACTCTACCAGGCTCACGTTCCAGATTAGATTCTGAGAGAACCGAAGATGTTCCTGGATTAAAAACAGAGGTGATAACTCAGCTGATGATCACAGTGATTAAAATATGGAAGTACTGTTCCGGATCACAAAGAGCTACTGCCCAGGGCCCTCCCTGGTCCCTCCCCCAGGATCTCCAGACCTCCCCAGATCCATCCACCAGAGATGTAAACCCCTGGCACAGTAGGTCCTCCAGGCATCCATGCTGATGGTCAGCCTTAGTAGATGCTTAATATTTTCAATATCACCTCTGCATAAATAAATACTCTCAGAGGACCTGATTCATTGAGGTTCCCAAAGTAATTCCACTGAGACACCCACCCCCAATCTCAAGAAAGCAAAGAGATTCGTGTTTCTTACTGTCCTTCTCTTTCTCAGCTTCCAAGTGCTTCACCCAAGCAGCTTAGCCTGGCTCTGGGACAGAGATCTCTCTGTCTCCTTCCTTCTCCCCTTCCTTCCCTCCCCACCCTTGCCCCCAACCGCCGTGGAGTCTGGAACCCCTATGGTTCATTACATCAGACCTGTCCCCTCCCCACAAAGTGCTGTGCTGGGTCATACCTGTTCTCACAGAATAAGTGGCCACTGGGATTCCAGGAGGCATAAAGGAGGGGCTGGGCCAGGAGAAGGATAGGGAGAATAATTAAGAGAACTAGAAAAGTCCAGAAAGAGCCTTTTTGGTTCTTTACATAATATCAAGGCTCAGAAGAGGAAAAAGACAGATGGAGAACCTCTGGAGGTGAGGATTCCCATCAGCTGGCAGGTCCTGGGGGCCAGCAACAGGGAGAGAGATGAAACCACACCGCCAGGCCCCCGCTTTGCCCAGGAAGTGCCTGATTTGGTGGGAGAGATACTGTTTCTACCCTTTCGAAACTTTCAGCCTGAAGCTGGAGAAAGTCAGGTTCCTAATGACACAGGGATCAGAGCCCCAGGCAGCAGGTCTGCCTCAATTCAAGACAGAGACACCAAGGCAGCATTGCCCTGCATGGGGCTGGTGGGGAATATACCCCAAGAGCTAAGGTCGTTAGGGACTAAGACAAGGCAAGGGACGTTTGGTGTTAGAAGACCATCATGAGGAGAGTTCCAGACAGAGTTTTGAAGGCAGAGATGAACTCGGTTTTGTGGCAAGGGTGAGAAAGATACTGTGAGGAGATAAGCCGAAGTGGAAGCATAAAGTAGGACTGAGTACATGTGAGCAAGGTCATGACACTTAATATATTAAGAGATGAAAATGTTCAGGGAGGAGCCCTGGGTTTTAATCTCTACTGTGCTCCTAGTCAGTTGGGGTACAGACAGCTGAGACCCTTCGCTTCTCAGAACCATGGTTTCTCCTGTGACCTCAGGGGGAAGGGAGTGGGCTTCCTCAGTGGCTGTCACCTTTCTGAGGAGCTTTTAAAACCTCTCAGCGCTTGGCCCTGCTTGGCTGGAATTCTGTATATACTTCCTCCCAGGTGATATCCAGGTCTGACCTTCTGGGGGCCTTCCCTGGCCCACAGTCTCAGAGCCTTGCCTGGAGGATTGGAAAGTTCCAGTTCAGAGCTGTTGTCATTGAACCAGAGGCTCAAGGAGAGAGAGCCCCAAAGGGACCTCTGGCCCTGTCTGTGGTCAGAGGTCTGGATTCCGGTGCAGTGTTGAAGACATGCAGAGTCCTCAGTTGACCTCATCAGTCACCCAGGAACTAGGTGTAAAGCATCAGGATTGCTCCCCTAGTTGGGGGGCACAGGCATCCTTTCCCCATTCCACTCCATCTCAGCATCAGGCAGTGAGGAGCCCTCAGGTGGGGAAAGAAGGCAGGTTGGGGCTCTGTGGCCTAAGGAGAGCCCCCTGGTGAGTCCCTCTGCCCCTTCTTTCCCCACCTCTCTGCTTCCCTAAACTCCCCTGCTAGGGGCTGGGATGGCACCCCAGAAACTGAGGGGGAGACAAGGAGGGGCAGCCTGAAGTGCTGAAGGCAGCAGAACTGCCTTCAGCGGGGTTAGAGGGAGAGAAGCCCAGAGCTGAGGGGTGACTGGGGCAGGTCACATGACCATGGCCAACCCTTCCCATCACCCCCTGCTGCCTCCTACTAAGGCACCAAGGTGGATACCAGGATTGCCAGGGACCACAGCTGTGACAGGCTGGCCTGCAGGGCCTGGGAGGGGACCACAGACTGCCCGGAATTTCCCTGCAGGTATCCCCTCTGCACCCCCGCCACCGTGCCCCCCCCAACAGCATCACTGTCTCTCCAGCCTCACCCAGCTCTGGGTTTTCTGAGCTGATGCTGGCACACACCAAATCTGTTTATGTTTGGCTTTGGCATGCCCTGCTTTATCTCCTTCCATGCATATGTTTACTTATTAGTATATCTGTTTCCATGTGGCAAATCTTCCTTCCAGAAGATGCTTGGTTCTGCTGGAATAAAATAAACTAACCCCGCTGACAGGAAACCAACCTAGGAGAAGGGTTTGCCACAGAGGAGAGTCACCAGTGCTGGGAGCAGGAGTGAAGGGCGGTGAGGGGGAAGGGTCAGCGGATCTACTTCTAGGACAGCACATGAGAGGGGGGCCTCAGAGATCCCAGCTGGCCCTCCTCCACCCTGACAGTTACCTCCAAGGGGGAGCCCAGTGTGTGGGTCACTGGCCCTGGGAGCTTTGGCTGGGGCCTGACCACCCCCCCCCCGCCCCGCCCCCGGTCTTCCTGCCCCACAGCCTCTGCCAGCTTCCCTGAATAGACGATTCTGTCCCCTTCTTAGAACATGTGTTATCTGTCCCCGAAGTCCCGTCCCTGGGGAGCCCGTGGGGAATTAAAGGGCCCACTCAGCTGGAGTCCACTCAGCAGATGGGAATGCGGTGATAAGCAGTAAAGAATGTGAATTTATTCTTTCTTGCCCACCCACTGTTCCTACCCGCCCCATCCCCCCAATCCGTCTCCAGACATGAGGGATTTCCTCCCAAACCAAAGTCGGCTCCCTTAACCAGGCCACCAGATCTCGCCTTGTCGGAGATGGCTGTGACCGTTTCTCAAGGCAGGGGATGCTGGGGTCAGACCGGGGCGGGGGGGGGGGGGGGGGGGCGTGTTCCCGTTAGAACGCGGATTTCCCCCTCCCCTCAACCTGTGGCAAGGGCCTGAGGGAAAAGCCCCCGTATCTGAATCGGATCGTTCTTCCGTCGTAGGAAATTCCCAAGAAGCACCAGCCAGGCGCGGCCAAAGCCGAGGAAGCCCTCAGGAGCGCGCCAGCAGAGAAGAAGAAGTTCCGGCACCGGCCGGAGCCGCTCTTCATCCCGCCACCGCCCTCCTACACGCCCAACCTCGCCGCCTCGCACTCGGGCGCCACCCTGTACCAGAGCCAGCTGCGCTCCCCACGGGTGCTGGGCGACCACCTGCTCCTGGACCCCGCCCACGAGCTGCCCCCCTACACGCCCCCGCCCATGCTCAGCCCGGTGCGCCAGGGCTCGGGGCTCTTCAGCAACGTGCTCATCGCCGGCCACGGCCCCGGCGCCCACCCGCAGCTGCCCCTCACGCCCCTGACGCCCACGCCGCGCGTGCTGCTCTGCCGCTCCAGTGAGTCGCCCCCAACCCCGCCGCCGCCACCCCGGCTGTGGGTGCTGCCCTAAGGCTCGCGTTCTGCCCTTGTCTCATTCACCTCACAGACCTTTGAGGTGGCCCACAGACCTTTGAGGTGGCTCGGACCGTGTGCTGCGTGCTAGGAATTCTTAGAATACTTACCCTCAAGGGAATCACAGTCTAGTCGCGGAGACCAACGCATAAAGCTCATTAGGGTTTCTCTGAGATGAGGGAGGAAAAAAAAACAGTCGAAGTGCGCCGTGGAGAATCGTGTTCAAACACCCAAAGTAAATGTACTAAGTACACGTACAAATAGGATTAGCGGCAAGACCACACCTCCACATTTTAGCACGCGGTGTAAAGATCAAGGCCTGTAGCAGGATCTCTTTCTAGAGCAAGAGGAATGTCATAGAACAAGAAAGCTTAACAGGGGAATTCCCTGGCGGTCCATTGGTTGGGACTCCCCGGGCTTTCACTTGCCAAGGGCCCAAGTGTGACTCCTGGCCCGGGAACTGGGATCCTGAAAGCTGCACAGTGCAGGCCAAAAAAAAAATTAATGAAAAGAAAAAAAGAGTAGTAGACCAGAGAGATAGCTGGCCCTCCTTACTCTGAGAAGTGCGTGTGTGTACGGCTGAGTTGCTTCAGTTGTGTCTGGCTCTGCTGTGACCTCATGGACTGTGGTCTGCCTGGCTCTTCGGTCCATGAGATTGTCCAGGCAAGAATACTGGAGTGGGTATCCATTCCCTTCTCCAGGGGATCTTCCAACCCAGGGATCGAACCCAGGCCCCCTGCATTGCAGGCAGATTCTTTACCCTAAGAGCCACCAGGGAAGCCAGGTGTTAAGAAATGGGGAAACCCTAAGCCAAGTTGCTCCACACTCCAGCTCCTCAGGGACTGCGGGGGTAACTCTTGCGTGGTTTGGGTAGGAGAGGGTCCCTACCATGACTGTTCAGGTAACTGCTTGTTTAGTTTAGTTTCTTTAGTACCTTCTCTGCTGACCAGTGACCTCTGGTTTTTGTGCTTCAGACAGCATCGATGGCAGCAACCTGACGGTCACCCCGGGGCCTGGAGAGCAGACCGTTGATGTCGAACCGTAAGGAAGAGCCAATTATTCTTTAGAACAGAAGCCTCAACCTAGAAAAGGGAGGAGGAGCTTTAAGAAGTATAGCTAGTACTTCTGGGGGCCGAGTGGCCACTGGGCAAGAAGTTGTAGAAAGTGTAGGATCGTGGTATTTCTCAAGTATGATGGTTACCCTATGATTTCCAGTATTTCAAGGCCTTTTCTACAGACTAAAGGCATTAAGAATGTGGAGCCTCGTATTTGGAGAACCTTAGTGTCCCCATCTCCAGCTCCATGAGCCAGTTTGGTTGGGGGCCACAGGCCTTCACGTCCCCAGTGACATCTCTCTCAGGGTACCTAGCTCCCTAGGAGGCTCCACCCACCACCCTGCTCCTTTACCCCCTCCCTAAGATTCTTGGCTGGGCCGCCAAATGGGCTTGTTGAATACTTGAGTTGGGGGATATATTTGAAGAGAAAAAAATTTTTTTTTTTCCTGTTCCTGGGTAAACGCAAAAGAGGCCAGATGGTAGAGTGGTAAGGAGATTGAGTCAGGAATCAAGAAACCTGGTTCCAGCACCATTTTGTTATTTGATCTTGATAAAGTTAACCTTTGTAGAGTTTAGTTAACTCATCTATTAAGTAGAATACTTCTCATTGCTTTGCTTACCTCACAGGCCTTTGTGAGGTTCTGATGGGATCATTTATGTGAAAGTGGCCTGAAAGGACAAAACTAAAATAAGGACTTTGTATTTGTTTCACTGGGTCAAGTGGTACCTTTGGCCATGTTCTGGGCAGCTGTCCCTTGGCATTAGCACCCTCCCTGTCCCAGCTGTGAAAGTCGCTCAGTGGTGTCCAGCTCTTTGCGACCCCGTAGACTGTATAGTCCATGGAATTCTCCAGGCCAGAATACTGGAGAGCGTAGCCTTTCCCTTCTCCAGGGGATCTTCCCAACCCAGGGATCGAACCCAGGTCTCCTGCATTGCAGGTGGATTCTTTACTTGCTGAGCCACAGGAGAAGCCCCTCCCCAGCTCTAGGGAGCTAAGAATCCCCAGCCAGCCTTCTCCCTTGCTTCCCGTGGCATCTCTCCCCAATCTTCAAGCTGTTCTTTATCCCAGTGAAAAAGTCATGCCTGGAATCTTCAGATCACAGTGCAAGGAAATGCCCCTGCATTCTTCTTGCAGAAGGAGCTGGTTTCCTTCATTTTCAAGTCCCTGACATTTACCTTTGGTCTCAAATTGAAGACCACACTGTTGTTTTTCTTCTTGTGATTTAAAGACGCATCAACATTGGCTTGCGATTCCAAGCGGAGATCCCAGAACTCCAGGATGTCTCTGCCCTGGCCCAGGACACACACAGGGCCACACTAGTATGGAAGCCCTGGCCAGAGCTGGAAAACCACGACCTCCAGCAAAGAGGTATTGACAGCCTGGGAAGAACTGGGTAGGAAGGGCTGGATTTCTCCCAAGGGCCTCTGGCTCTAGGATCAGTGTGTCTTTCTGGTGACACTGAGCTCTGTCTGATGCAGTGCCCTGTCTTTGTTCCCAACAGTGGAGAATCTCCTGAATTTATGCTGTTCAAGTGCGTTGCCAGGTGGAGGGACCAATTCTGAATTTGCTTTGCACTCTCTCTTCGAGGCCAAAGGTGATGTGATGGTAAGGAACCATGAAAAGGAGGCTTCCCAGTTTATACTCTTCATGTGGAAATTCTGAAAAGCATTTCCCCAAGTTCCTGTGTTGTCTCACGTCCCGTGTAACCAACTCATAAGATGATGACCAGTCAGTGTGCCCTCCCATATTCCTTATCTCAGTGAATAGGTCAGAATTTGAAAGCCTGCAAGAAAACCTCCAGTTGGACTTTTGTGTACACATCTGTTCCTCAGTGATGATGATTTGAACATCTGTCTTGGAAAACTAGAATTTCTTTTCAGCAGTCTTGTAATTCACATCAGGAAACAGGTCTGCAATGGTGGAGGTAGAAGGCCTTCCTAAAACAAGACTTGGCCTAAAAAAGCCTGTCATTCTCTGCTCTTCATTCTTCCCTACCATGGAAATCAGAGTTTGATGTCCATAGAACCGTTTGCTGCCCTAATCAAAGAGAGATGTTTGCTGCACACCATCTGGTGTCATTCTTCCACTTTTGACACAGTTTTCTGCCAGACCCAGGCCAGGATGTTGGGACTCTTCTCCCAGAATCAGAGCTGATCATTTACCTGCTCAACCAGGACCCCTGGCTGGAGCACTACGTCACTAGCCTCAGCTTTCCCTTCAGTAAATACATGATTCTTATACCAGAGCTAGCCTCCTGCTTTGTAAGTTTATGAAAATGCATAAGCAAACAAATGTCCCAGTACTACCTTCTCACAAGATTATTGATACCCTTCAGAGATTCTCTAGAACACTGGAAAACTCCCCTTGACCTTTTAAGATCAGTGCTGCAGAGCTGTGCTTCTCAAACTTCTACCACGCACATGAATCCCCTGGAGAGGCTTGTTAAAATACAGCAGTTCAGGAGGTTGGGGTCCAAGGTGCTACATTTGTAACCTGCTCCCAGAGGATGCTCGGGCTGCTGGCCCATGGACTGCACTTGGAGTAGCAAGATTCCAGACCTTGCTCTGCCCCCTAAACCATCCACTACTCAACTCTGCTTGTGCCATTTTTAAAGAACCCCAACAAGGCTGAAGGAGGCAGATTTGAATAGGTTATTTAGTGAGGCTCCCTGGAAGGACAATGTGCAGTACAGTTATTACTAATACAGCTGTTTGTGTTCAGTTATAGTGAAACATGTAATTTTTTTTTTCTGCAAAAACAGTTCCAAGTCACCCACTCATTTCCTCAGAACCCTTCCCCAGAGACTCAGCCTCCATTCATAGGAGGCCCCCCCGTATCTCTGACACCAGGGCCCTCACCAAGGAAGGCGTGGCATTTGGGCTGCCACCTGTGTTTCTGTGACATGACTAGCTAGCTGCAGGCATGGGCAAGGGAGGTATTAGAATGACGAGTCCTGTTGGGTGCTGACTGGAAGAAGGACCCCAAATAGGGGAGTCTCCCCTTTTTTCCCTTCCAGCACCCCCACCTTGGGCCCTGCCATGCTGGCTCATCTTCCTTGTGGGATAGTTGGTCTTCCGAGGATGCACAGCCCCATGAATGATTCTCGCCTTTTCTCTCCCGTGGGTCTGCAGGCTGCTCTGGAAATGCTGCTGTTGCGGAAACCAGTCAGGTTAAAATGTCATCCTTTAGCAAATTACCACTATGCCGGTAGGTGCCAGGGCCCTGCCGGGGCTCACTGTTTGCATGTCGCTCGTGTCCCCTTTACTAGAGCACCTGTTCTTTCCTCGGTGCTGCTTGTTTTCCCTGGGCCTCTGGGGCGTGGCCAGTGGGGCAGCTGTGTCCACCGACTGGTCGCTGTTGGGCATTTGTCCGTCTCCTCCCTTCCTGGGTGTGCTAAGAGCTGGGCAGCAGCGGCCAGGGGCCCCTCGTGTGGCAGGGGAGAGAGCCCCAGAGGGTAGCACAGAGGCAACAACTCGCAGTGGCCCCTCGGCTTTGGAATCCAGTCTTGCCTGCTCCCCGTGGCCCTCTGCGGCTTTGGTTTCCTCACCTGTAAAGTGGGGCTCATAGTCCATCCCTTATGGCATTTTGTGAAGACTAGAGAGCATATGGAGCCTCTTGCCTGGAACATTCTAGTAGCCATTATTATTCATTTATTGAACAATTTAAGATGAGGAAGTGACAGTGACGGATTTTGACACGGTCTTGCCTTATGCAGTTTGGAGTCTGAGGAGGAGGCAGTTATTAAACAACAGGTCACACAAATGGCAGGAGAAAGACACGTATGTATACCTGTACCTATACGTATACACATGGGGCTTCCCAGGTGGCGCTAGTGGTAAAGAATCCACCTGCCAATGCAGGCACGAGAGACTCGAGTTCGATCCCTGGGTCGGGAAGATCCCCTGGAGTAGGAAATGGCAGTCCCCTCCAGTGTTCTTTCCTGGAGAATTCCATGGACAGAGGAGCCTGGTGGACTACCGTCCATGTGGTTGCAAAGAGCCGAACACTACTGAGCACACACACACAAACATATACACTTACATGTACTTGTACGCATAGATACACACATACACACGCATGTACACTGTCTTAGAAGCCGGTGGATTAATGATGGCATCACCAATAAGAGGGAAGGAGCACACACCTTAGAGAGTTGAATGTGGTGAGAATGGTGAAAAGACAAGGAAACAGGTTGGGGAGCCTGTGGTGACAAGTGAAGTCGAAGTCAGCGTCTGTATTCTGTTAAGCGGTAGCCCTATCTGTTCTGGCGTCTCCACAAGCCTGCCCAGGTTCTCTCTTTCCGAGAGGGCTGGATCCTCCAGTGCCCCTTGGTGGTATTCGTTTGAAGGTGTCTCTGGTGCCTGGGGGGACCCTGCACAGTAGGTGCTGACTACCTCAGTGGCCTTCGGGACCCAGTGGTGCCTTTTCCAGGCCTTGGTCCAGGTGGCCAAATGTGGCCTCAGGGGAGGGCTGTTCTGCAGGTACCACGGTGCTCTTAGACGGCTCCCTGTCCCCACCTCCACTGTCTGCCTCAAGGAGCCAGTTTCTTAATATTGTCTCCATCATTTCCTGCTCGGTGTCTTCCCTGAGTGTGGCTAGAAGATGTGGGAGTTCTCCCTAATCTGCTGTGGAAACAATTCAATCCTCTCTTAATTCCCAGCGTCATCTGCTACCCATTAAACCCTGACAGGCCGTCCAGCCTCCTGGAGCCTGTGTCAAGCTTCTTTGCTCAGTGGGTGAGACTTCCCAACCATCTGCCGCGGCTGCCCTCCGCCCCCAGGGTGACTGGGGTGGCCAGCGCCTCGGGGTGGGTCAGCTCCAGCAATGAGCAACCTCTTCTGGAACCTAAATCCCCTCTGGTTCTTTCCCGCATGCCAAGCAACAATTGTGATTTTTTTTTCTTTAATGTGTGTCATGACGTGAAAAAGATGGGAAAACTGTGGGCTGGAAGCTACCCCCACCCTAAACAAGAAAAAAACATTGAAATAGGACTAAAAACTTTGATTCCCAGGTGACTCAGTGGTAAAGAATCTGCCTGCCAAGCAGGAGACACAGGAGACGCGAGTTCAGTCCCTGGATTGGGAAGATCCCCTGGAGGAGGAAATGGCAACCCACTCCAGTATTCTTGCCTGGAGGCTATACAGTCCATGGGGTCGCAGAGAGTCGGACACAACTGGAAGGGCTGAACTCCAGACTCCCAGTTGTCTAGAGAGAGGTCAGACCTCCTTGGCTTGTGCCCTGGAAGGAAGGTGGAAAGACTGGGTTCGGGGGGAGACTAAATTTGGGGGAGACAGGGGCCCTTGAAAATCACTTCTCTGACTTTACTCCTGACTGCCCTTCCACCCCATCCCACCCCAAGCAGTTCAGAAAGAAAAGGGAAGAACGGCCAGTTCTGGAGCCCAGAAGAGACGCTGGTGTGGGTGGGCTGCTCGGCAAACCTGGAGGAGCTCTGTTAGAATCCTCAGAGGGTGGCGCTGTTGCTGTGGCCTTCAGGGCTCTCAAACTGACACCAAAGCGCCTGGTCCAGCTTTCTCTCCGCACCCTCCACCCATGTGTGGGCAGCTGTTGTTTGCAGTGGCTCCCAGTCAGCGGCTGGATTGGGTGGAGAAGGCTTAAGCATGGGGATGTCGAGGGGGCGAGGATGCCTGGCTGTGATTAGAGGACTTCAGCATCCTTGGTTTTTCGCTGAGCTGGTCATTCCTGCAGATGGGTGCAGAGTGGAGGGGCGTCAGAGCTGGCCCTGGGACTCTTGGCAAGAGTTCAGCAGAGGCTCGTATGGGCGCCCCCACAGCCCAAGTTCTCAAGGGGTCCTGAACCTTGACCTGACTCCAGAGATGGGAGAGACCTGGAGGAAATACCCATTCAGGCGGAGGAGGCTGGTCTACGTCTTGGAAGTTGCCCCAGTTTGGTGGGGAAACAGAATTACATGCTCCAGAGAATACTTTGAAAGAACCACAGCTGTGAAGTCACCTCGCAGGCATTCTTAGCCCATGTTGCTAGCTGGAGACTGACCCCCGCAAAGGGCAGGAACCAAGTTACTATGCACTTTGCTGCTTGGCCTGACACGGCGCTTAGAGAGAAGAAGGTTAGTGGACAAGCTCAGGTTCTGGATTCAGACCAAGGCCTCCTTGCCCTTTGCCTCCAGAGGGAACTTTGGTATCACCCAGTTCACATGCACCCCTAAAAAAATTACTCAGCCTTCACCCATCATGGAAAATCTTTCACTAAATGAAGATCTGGTATAAAAACAAGTCCTCCTTTTTCTGCAATGAACATGTCTTTCTTATGTAACCTCTGTGACAGCATCAATAACAGTTTTTAAAAGATTGAAAGGAAGACCGAAAGGCCCTCTTTAAAAGACATTGTGCCCAAACTTTCTCTCACCCCTCCAGGTCTCTCTTTAATTGCCTGCGTTCTCTATAGATTGCCCCAAATTTCACCACCATCCAGAGCCTGTTTCCCGGCAACCGAAGCTCAGAACGTTTCTCCTCTGGATACTGTTCCAGCACCGGCTTCCTCCTGTTAATTAGGCTCTTTGTAATTAGGCTTAATCATCTTATTAGGGACCCCTGCTGATAATAGTCCACTAGCCAGGAATCCCCAGGGAGAATGAATGAGTGTGGGGTGGGGAGGGGGAGGGTGTCAGCCCACTGACCCTAGGGACGTGCTGAGTGGACAGCAGTGATCTCAGAGAGGGAGGATGGCCAAGCGAGAAGTGGGGGCAGCCCTCTGCCTCGGTTTTTGCATTTTTATCCTGGACTTTGTCCAAGAAGCAGAATCCCAGAAGAACTGGCTTAAAACAAAACAAAACAAAAAACACCTTGTCCTAGAATGGGGAAAACACTCCTGCCGGACAGTCTCCAGGAGTACAGATGCCGAACCGTACCTCGATGGATTACAGGAGGATTTCGAGGCAGGGAGAGGAAGACTGCACAAGTGCCAAGCGGCCTGGAGTAAGACTGTGAGTGTGCACACGCAACACGGAACACCGGCAGGGACCAGTGGGCTTCACGAGTGCCACTAACATGGACATCAGCACAGACAGCATGTTTTCCACGGCGGCAAGCTTATTTGGAATCTTCCGTCCAAGTGGCCAGATTTGAGACATTCACTGTGCCCCTCCTTAGGACCAAAGGCTGTTAGGCACTGCATGACTGTCAAAATCCCTAAATCGCAAGAGAGGAAACTGAGGATCAGAGAAGTAAATTTGCAGGAGTTAAGTGGCAGAACCAGGTTCGCATCAAACCGTCTTCTGATTAAAGTTGCCCCTTTTTAATCACAGCACAGTGACCTCATTATTTGGGGTGAGCACATTCAGATATTATGTCTATACACCAGGCTTTGGCCTGAGAATTCCGCCCAAGAGACCTGGAGTAGATTCTTGGCCCCATGGGTGATCCGTGATCAGGGTGCGGTAAAGAGCCTGCTACTGTGAGTGTGAGAACGGATGGGCTTGTCTGGCCCCACCTGTGTCTCTCAGTTCATGGACACCCCTGTTGGACAGACACGCACGCACAGCACAGTCCTGTGTGCTAAACCATGGACCCTAGGACTGAGTAGAGGAGCCGTCTCTCAGCGTCTGAGCACATGCTCCCCGCCCTGGCCATCAGGGTTCTGGCCAGCACAGAGAGGAAAGCTAGAGGCTTCTCTACTTCAGTCGGAGACTGGTGGTGTGGAGTGAACACCCCGGGATCAGGAAGACTGGAGGCCCCATCACTGAGCAGCAGCCCTAAAAGCCAACGGAGAAGGGCTTCCTTGCTGGCTCAGTGGTGAAGATGCAAGAGACACGAGTTTGATCCCAGGTCCGGGAAGATTCCACGTGGTGAGGAGTAACTAAGCACGTGCACCTCAACTACTGCGCCTGCGCCCTAGAGCCTGCAAGCCACAAGTACTGAGGCCTGCTAGCCCTAGAGGCCGTACTCCGCAATGAGAAGCCCACACACCGCAACTAGAGAGTAGCCTCTGCTCACTGCAACTAGAGAAATTATTTAAAAAAAAAAACTCAAATCACTGGAGAGTTGATGGGGAGCAGGCCTCCTTCCCCTATGAGGCTTGAGGGTCCCCTATAACAGATGGTCTAGGAAGTGACTTCCCTTTGTGGGGTTACAACTGGCAGGCCATCTGGGGACATGAAGGGACATCTCACAGGTATACTGACCTGGGGACTTCACACTGTGGTTTGGGCAGTAATCCAGTGGTGAGCTTGGTGTGGGGTGGAAGTGTACCCAGTGTGAGGCTGGGTGCTGACCTGAGAAGGCCGCATGGCCCTTGAGTGTCTCATGAGGGTTTAAAGCTGCACTTTGGGGAAACGTAGGGTCCAGCTGAAGATGGAAAGGATTCTTACTCATCTCATTGGGAGGGGTTTCATCAGCAAAATGTCCCCTAACCAACATCCCTGGTGGCCCAGTGGTTAAGAATCCGCCCACCAATACAGGGGACATGGGTTTGATCCCTGGTCTGGGAAGATTCCACTTGCCTGGGGGCAGCTAAGCCTGTGCACAACTGAGCCTGCAAGCCCTAGAGCCCGCATTCCACAAGAGAAGCTACTGTAATGAGAAGCCTATACACCGAAAGCAGAGAAAGTCTATGCGCAGCAACAGACTCAGTACAGCAAAAAAAAAAAAAAAGAGTGTTCCCTAACTTCCTAACTGAGATGCAACCTGGAGCTGCACAGACTGGACCTGCATCAGGGCAGAACAAAACTATCCTTACACGTCTGTCAGGGGACTCGACTGGTGTGGCACGTCCCTGTCGTGTTCCACTTACACCATTGCTCTCTGATCTCTCTTTGCTGTTTTGATGGATGCCTAAAAGTAACCGTGACTCCTCTGTGGTCGCTCAATTGTTGGTCCATCCTTTCTGTTTCACTCTTTCTGTCTCTGCCTCTGGACATCGGGAGCAGATGAGAGCCAGGACCCCAAGTTCTTGAATGTTGGAAGAATTTTGAGGAATGGTGATGAAAATACTCCAGAGCCTGAAATCCCACCGACCTCCTCTGCTCACATCCACTCTAGCAGAATTTCATCAAAGCCCTGGCCCTACTTCTCCCTGTCACGATGGTTTGCACGACCAGACATGTCCTGGTCTCTAGAACCAGTGTAAGATGCTTCATTCTGCTGAGGATTAATTAGAAAGCTGCTTTTCTTTTAGAGAAATTTGCAAACCAAAGGAGTCAGGTGGTGATTTTTAGAGACCTGGAACAGCCGCGATGTGGAGAGTGTATTCTGTACTGGAGCCAGAGCTCTTGGCTTAAGGACCCCTCAGGGAGTCCCACGGAGAAGGTGTTTATTTCAGAAATCTGAGCTGACATCACCGAGTCACATATTTTCTCAAGGATCCTAGGATCTTCACCTCCTGCTTGCCTGCCAGGCATGATTTCACCTAATCAACTGATTCAGGCCGAATCTTTTGAGGGAAGAAGCAATTCAGGTTTTCTATACTTCAGCCCCTCAGTGAACCATAGCAAAATGGAAATCTTGGGCTTGTCCTACTTGGAAGGAAAAATACTATGGTTTGGAGATTACAGCTTTGAAAAGTAGAAGCCTGTCAAAGGCCCAGACATATACCATCCAAAGAATCAGAGATATAGGGAATTCAAAAAATTAGAATGAGGCCGAGTTTTCTGCTAACCAGCCACAGAAATTGAGCCTTCTTTGCAGCCCACAGAAATAGGACTTCCCTTGGAACTAGACCAGGACCATCCTCTGTGATTGTCTGCATATCCCACTTTGACATGAATGTCAAGCTCATCCATCAGGCAGGTACCCCAGCCTGACACCTCTGGGCCTCTTCCTCATTGGTTTACAGGTTTATCAGGAACCAGTCCCTCTTACCTCCCAGCCTCATCTGCCTTCCCTCTGCTGGAACCCTGTAGCCGAGCCATACCAGATTACTGCTTATTCCTTGAACACCTCCATTTCCTCATCTGTAAAATGGGAAGAAGTAATATCAATCTTATAGGGTTGTCTATAGAAGCAAATGACTAGTATCTTCGAGGGTCTTAGAACCTGGCATATAGCAAGCACTTATAAGCATTAGCTTTTTCCCCCCTAGTGTCTTGCATGTGTGTGTGCTCAGTTGATCAGCTGTGTCCTATTCTTTGCGACCCCATGGACTGTAGCCCACCAGGCTTCTCTGACCATGGAATGTTCTAGGCAAGATACTGGAGTGGGTTGACATTTCCTACTCCGGGGGGTCCTCTCCACCCAGCGATCTAAATATCTAATAAATATCTGCTGAACAAGTGAATGAAATGTATCCTCTCACTACTTGGCTCTGACTGTGCACTCGCCACTTCCGCTCCCCAGAATTCCCATCCATCTCCTTCTTTTTAAATATTTATTTTATTTATTTTTTATTTGGCTGCACCAACTCTTAGTTGTGGCATGTGGGATCTTTAGCTGTGGTATGCGGGATCTAATTCCCCGACCAGATATTGAACCCAGGCTCCCTGCATGGGGAGCACAGAGCCTTAGCCAGTGGGCCACCAGGGAAGTCCTTCCATCTCCTGGCCTGACTTGCTTCTGTGTCTTTTTAAACCCTACTCAGGTGTTTCCTCTTCCTGGAAGCCTTCCCAGCTTCTCTGAGTCTGGTGTTCCTCCTTTGTGCCCCACTGGCACCCAACCCCTGCCCTCATCCTTGCAGTCATCCCCTTGAATGCACTGCCTCCTGATTTTCTCCCCACTAGACTGTTGAGTCCAGCACGCACGAGGAGCACTGGCTACGTGAATGCTTGCCCTCCCTAATTATATTAAAACTATAGCTAAAATCTGCTGAGTGCTCACAATTTTCCAGTTACTAAGAGACAGTTTTAGGGAGTTTAGGTTCTTTAACCTTCACAAAAGTCCTCTAAGAGGTGGAGACACTCAGAAGTATTCCCATTCGTAGGTAAAGAAATCAAGTCTTAGGTTCAGTAACTTGCCAAGTCAAGGCCACAGCTAAGCTTTGAATCCAGGTGGCAGGGTTGTTAACCATTACACTGCACTGGCTTTTTGTTCAGAAAGAAGTGTAGTGTGGGTATTTACATGTCACACACGAACAGTTGTAGTTTTTAACTTCACTAAGTGAACCAGCAACTACAAGTGGGAAGAACTGGGCTGTTTTTTTATGAAGTTTGTGTTTTGTTGTAGGTTCGGACAAGTGGACCTCCCTAGAAAGAAAACTGTTTAATAAAGCACTAGCCACTTACAGCAAAGACTTTATTTTTGTACAGAAGATGGTAAGCATGCTTTTTCCCACTGCTGTCTTGAAACCAAATTTGGGAAGTTGCGCACCTAAAGATACATATAGAATTATTTTATTGCTGGTTTAAGACTGTCACCAAAACAATGTCTTCCATCTTTTGTTGGTAAAGGATGGTATTTGTTATGGATGGCGGGGCCCTGGTGTTGAGGAGGTGGGGGGAGGTGGGCATAGATTATTTGGATGTGGCAGTGGTGGGGAGGGGTATTTGTATCTTAATAAAGATGTGTGATTTATACATTCTATCAGAATAAAATAAGCTTGGGGCTGCTGGTTCACAATTTATATAATTTATTTCATGTGTGTTTGACAGATCTGTCATGTTTCTGACAGAACATGGTGGGAGGAGGGGGATCCAGAGAAGGGAGAATATGAGCCCTGGCCCTAGCCAGTAGCAGAGTTTCTGCTGTGGGGCCCCTGATCATAAGGACAGTAACAATAGCAATAAAATGTTACATATACAGCATCTCGCAGCAAAAGAGAGTTCACCAAGATGAAATAGCATTTGTCCAGCACGTAATAAATGGAATAGGCCTTAACTGGCTGAGAGTGGTTCAGGCTGAAAGTTACAATGATTCGGAGTGTTTCAGCAAACCGATGAATGAGGGAACCATACTGAGTTATTAAGGTCATGAAAACGCTCAGGCCCACGGAGAGCAGGGTTTCAGACGGCAGCTGCCACTGGCTCTGGGCTGGACCTCAGTCTTGTCCCAGGTTCCTTCTCCTGTCCTTAACCCTGGGCCTTGAGTGAATGAGAAACGGAAATAGGTGGAGTTTTTCTCCGACTTGCCTCCATCTGCAGATCTGAATGCGCACCCAGCTTACTCTGTCTTGGAGGCCACCGCACTCTGCTGCCCTGTGTTCCAGCAGCTCCTGTCTGTACTGAGTCACCCCCTCCTGTCCTAGGTCTTATTATTTCTTAAAGGTCCCACACCTTGTTGACTGATGACGGATTCACATGACATGCTCACCAGGCAGTTCAGGATTTTAAACCAGGATTCTCTGGGATTCTCACTATCTTCCCTCCCTGGGCAACTCTAATGTAGAAATTCACTCTATCAGGTGTGTGTGAAGGGCGTAACTTTGAGGAGACCAGATGTCTGGAAGGTGCCCTTTTCACTCTCACTGTGTGGGTGGCCTTCTTTCCACACCCAATGGGACAGCCAGCCTGCCTCCAGAAAACTCACATTATTGAACCCCACTTTGAGCTTAGAGAACTGTGAACTAAACAAAGGAATTTTTTTCTCTTTAAAACACATTTACCTTTGCCCTTTGGGGGGAGAACAGGACAAGGCTTGTTTTCTGCAAACACTAAGCTCTTGTCATCATAACTTTTGCCTTATATTCCTGTTCGATTACTAAGGAACATTTTTCATAAATAGATTTTGAAGGTCAGCAACTCGGAGAGCCAAACTCATTCAAGCATTTGAAAAAGCATGCTGCTTTGTGGGTTAAAAAAGGGAGGGAGCTTGCTATGGATGGTTGTGAAAAAAAAATCTCCAAGCCCTCTTGTGAAGAAGTCAAGATGCGGAACAGTACATACAGTGTACTTACTACCTTGTGTGAGGCAAAATGGTGGGCAGGAATATATTTTTGTGTTGTTGGTATACATGTAGAGAAATTCTGGAATATCCCCCAAGATATGAACCAGGGAGGCTAGCTGAGTTGCAGGGGTGGGGAGGGAACGGATGAATGGATGGCTGGAGAACAGGGCTGGGGAGGAGATTTTCCACCATGTACATGTTTTTATTTAACTGCATAAACTTCCTACCTATTAACAAACTTAAAATTGCATGAAAACTGGTTGCCTTACACCCTGCCCACCGTTGGAGCTGATCTTGAGATGGTTTTCCCAACAGGTGAAGTCCAAGACGGTGGCTCAGTGTGTGGAGTACTATTACACGTGGAAAAAAATCATGAGGTTGGGGAGGAAACACCGGACACGGCTCTCAGAAATCATCGATGACTGTGTGGTGAGTGAAGGTGCCCGGGTGCTGCTTCTGCGGGCCCCACCCCCACCCCACGCCCAGGTTCATAAGTGGCTAGTGTTGGGCTTGGCTTTACTGCCAGGCAGCTGTGGTGAGTAGGTGATGGGCCATTTCCCAGTCAGGATTCAGGCCTTGACTTCCTGGGATAACTAGGCAAGGGAAGGGCAGCTTCCAGTTTGACCTGCAGCCCAGTGATCGGTTAAGGAAGTGAGGGCTGGCTTGCATTCTGGCAGGTAGGTGCCAGGGGAGTTAAACTGTGGTGGTCCCAGCCTTGATGTGTGTGGTTTTTAAGAGGCACCCTGTTGTCCTGGGATAGCCCTTCCCAATCTTTTCACAATAGTTCTCACCAGAGAACTAACATGCCTTAGAACAGGGGTCCCCAACCTCCAGAATCTTAATGCCTGGTGATCTGAGTGGAGCTGATGTAATAATAATAGAAATAAAGTGCACAATAATTGTAATGCGCTTAAATCATCCCCACACCACCCCCTTACCCCACCCCCCGTCTGTGGAAAAACTATCTTCCATGAAACCAATCCCTGGTGCCGAAAAGGTTGGGGAGCCCTGCCTCAGGAAGACGAAGGTTCTGGGATTTTACACAGCTTCTATGAAGCATGCGCAAGAAGCAGCTTTGACCTCTAGATGGCGCCAGGAACCCTCCATCATTGGCGAGCTGGTTAGCAGTGTGTGGATTAGTCTGGTCCTCACATCACCATTTATCCTTAATATCGATTTCCTTCATTAGCAGACAAATCCAAAGTTGTCTGCAGATTAAGATGAAGAACCTACTAAAGGCGTCACGAGATCGAAATCTTCTCCAAACCCCTTATTTGTGGCTTTGGAAATGGCTACTGCTTTCGTCCTTGTGGTTAACTCTCTTCTCTGCATCCATAGCCAAGGAAAATCTTGCATGTTGTGGAAAACACATACGTGTATGTAGAAATTACGTCTTACAACAGATTACTAAACTCCAGTCTGCAGCCATTAAGGAAATGGTTTCAAATTCATAAATATCGTGAATTTTACAATTATACTTTCATTCCCAACTGTATCCATGCATAAGTGTTCCTAGCACATATGCAGGTTAATTTCTTTCACAGACACTTACACATAGCACTTCATACATTCCAGGCGTTGTACTAGGAGGGACTTAACGTATAATGACTCATTTACTCCTTGTACCATTTCTATGAGGTAGGAAACTGAGGCACAGAGCCTAGGTAACTTAGCCATGGTCAAAGGCTGGTGAGTGTGTTGTCTGGGACTGACTCCCCTGTATAACACCCAGGAGCAAGCAAATGCTAATCCTCTTACAGAAGGGTAAAAACATGCATGCATGTGTGTGGCCTCAGCCATGTCCAGCTCTTTGCAGCCCCCTGGACTGTAGCCTGCCAGGCTCCTCTGTCCATGGAATTCTCCAGGCAAGAATACTAGAGTGAGTTGCCATTTCCTACTCTAGGGGTTCTTCCCAATCCAGGGATCAAGCTCAATATCTCTTGCATCTCCTGCACTGGCAGGCAGATTCTTTACCATTGTGCCTTCTGGGAAGTTAAAAACACCTGGAGTCATTAAGATTTCAAAGCCTGAGTTCCTAACTAAGAGTTTGATCCCAGCTACAAAATATAAACACGTATATACAGTTATATGTGGACCCAAATATCAAAAAAAAAAAATAGACATCTGTAGAATAGAATGGTATTGCCATTCATTTGATGAGAGATGGCAGTATTCTTGTGATCAGGACTGTTGTTGGACTGGCTTAAGTAGTGATGCCTTACATCTGAATAGCCTTTTTCTCATCTGTGGTTAATGTTTAAGAAAGCAGCGTGATCTCTTCTGGTTCAGTCCGCTAAAAGAAATTGAGTCCTCGCTGTGTCCATAGTGCTGTGGGTGAGCCAGGGCTGCTGACTGGCCTCGGCCCCTGCCCCAGGGCATATGTTACCGTTTGGAAGACGTGGTATACCTGAAGAGAAAACTTACCATGAACTTCAAGTCTTTAAAAACACTGTGAGGTGAAAACCAGAAAGTATTAGATATGACCTTCAGGAATTCTCTCTTATCCAGCTCTTCCAGTCCTCAGGCAGAAGGTTGAGGCCCAGAGAGGGGAAGGGGCTTGCCCATGGTCACACGAGCATTGCTTTCCGAGGGGGTAGACAGTAAATGAGGAAGCACCAAGACTCCCGGCCTGGGAGACCTAAGACCCGGCCCCTAAGCTTACTGCCCTGTAAAATGGGGCCGATGGTTTAGATAACCTGGACGGTCCCTTCCGATTCTGGAATGTTCAGAGTCATGTTTTGGAGGAGAGCAAAATCAGAGGGTATGGTTTCCTAAGGCAGACCTTTGGCTTGGGTGTTACCAAGTGCCCAGGACCGTGCCTGGCATAATATCGGCACTCGGTAAATGTTTGTTGAGTAAATGAGTGAAAATTTTTCCCAGCTAGGAGTCACTCTGGGTCATGGGAGCAATCCCTCTATGAGCTCCCTGGGAGGAGATGGGGTGAACCAGGGGCTTCTGAGCAGAGGAGGGCTGCTGAAGACGGTGTCACTATCGGAGGCAGAGGTGCCATCTGGGGCCAGCAGGCCTTCGTGGGTGTCTGGAAAGGCCCGAGCCAGCGTGTAGCCTCAGACCCAGGAGGAAAGGTTAAGATGGCACTCAGGCACCCCACCTTCTTGGGATTATTTGCCAGGGGCTGGTATTAAGCTGGGTCAGGTGTGCCACACCTGTGACCTGTGAGCTTAGAGAGAACAAAAAGCCATGTGCGTAGATGACTCAGCGCCTGTTTGTTTAGCTGTGCTGGGTCTTTGCTGCCTCACTCAGGCTTTCTGTAGTTGCGGCAAGCTGGGCCTACTCTCTGGTTGTGATGCCCAGGCTTCTCATTGCAGTGGCTTCTCTTGTTGCAGAACATGGGCCCTGGAGCGTGTGGGCTCAGTAGTTATGGCACACGGACTTAGTTGCTCTGCAGCCTGTGAAATCGTCCCAGATCAGGGCTCGAAGCCATGTCCCCTGCATTGGCAGGCAGATTCTTAGCCACTGGACCACCAGGGAAGTCCCACAGTCCACCTTCTGAGGATAGTTTGCCAAGTGGAGATAAAAACCAGGACCCGGCAAGGACAGAGAGGCTGTAGGAAGCACCGTCCTAGGAGGGCGTCCTTCTCTCAGTCCTCAGGGCCTACCTGGGTAGCTCTCCTGACCATGTGTGCTCAGTAATTTATTAAAGGGACAGATGACTATTCCCCCTGGATGGAGCACAGTCCGGAGCTCAGGGACTTCCCCGGGGAGAAGGGTGATGAAGAAGGATGGGGAGTGACTGCTCTTGAGGGGCCAGGGGGTCAGCATAGCACATCGCTCACCTTGTAGGTGACTTGACTTCTGGCCTGAGACCATCACAAGCCTTCCTCTCCCACCCTTTTGGGCAGAAGAGGGGGCCAAGGTGTGCTCTGCTGCGGAGGTGGGAGGGAAGTGCTGATCACACCGTCCTGTCTCCTGCCCAGGCTCCTGCCCCCACTCAGGGTGAATCCGTGGGTCTGACTAGGAGCAAAATTGAGCGCAATTCAAGAAACCAGCTGAGAAATGTAACTGACTTCGGAAGACAGCAGTCAGGGCACCAAGAGCACAGCTCCCCCAGGTCCCCGGCCTGAGTCACCTGCAGCGGGGTCCCCTGACAAGGGGCCTGGGAAACATCCCTCTTCCCTTTGACACAGAAAAGCAGCTGGCTTTAATGGTTTTGAGAGGTTTAAAAGCTCTGTGTTTGAGCTGAAAATCTAAGCCATGCCCAGATGGACAGATGTGCGTCTATGGACATGTGCAGGCAGGCAAGGAGCAGAGGCTGAGATTTTACAATCAGACAGTGCAGGATTTAAATCTCAATTCAGCTTCTTTACCAGCTGTGTGCTCTTGGGAAAATCAGTTCTCTGGCAAATTTCTTATTTGTTTAAAAAATAAAAACTTGTAGGGGATTCCCTGGCGGTCCAGTGGTTAAGATTCCATGTTTTCACTGCCAAAATGCTGAGGGCCCAGGTTCAGTCCCTGGTCAGAGAACTAAGATCCTGCAAGCTGCATGTCATTGCCCACCCCCCCCCCAAAAAAAAAACAAAGGGAAAAAATAAACAAGAAGAAAAAAAATATGCAGAGATTTTGTGAGAACTAGCTGTGTGTGGGTGGGGGTGTGTGTGTGTGTAGTCCCTGATCCAAAGCAGGCCTTCAGTGTGTTATCATCACCAACATCTTTCATTGGTGACTGTAACACTCAAATTTGTGTCATTGAAATTTGGATTATTGAGCATCTGTGTTTTAACTTGTAAATTTCTCATAATATAAATGCCATTTGCAGGCCTGAGAAATAAAAATCTCCTCCTCCTCAACAAATTCTTACTTGGACTCTCCAAGTTTTGAGCAGCTTGTATCATATAGAACCATCTCCCAGCCCTGTATTTGCCTGCCTTTCCACCAGGTTTGGAATATTACCAAATGTTTCCTTTTCACAGTACATCAGGAAATGGCCAACTTGTAGATACAGAGTCCTACATGTTAGGGTTTCATCCCGTCTTTGCATCTGTTAGTCACCTTGGTGAGCCCTTTGGCTTGGTGATAAATCATTTTGTGAACATGCATAGATTGCCATTTGAATTAAAACCTGTCTGCATTCCTGAGACGTATATAATCACAGGACAGTATAATTTAGTCTGTAATTTAATGGCTCTATGGAACTTTTTTTCTAAGAGCTTTTAAGCCCAAACAATGGCACAGTGAGAAAATTGTAATTATAACAACTGCCATGAAATAAATGCCATTGTCATTGAAAGTTACTGTGTAATTTACTTTAAATGGTGAGCTGTAGGCCCTGGTCTGCTTAATAACCTGATACTTGACACCACAAAGTTCCAGTTCTGTAAAGGAATGGAGTGAACCGGTGGGGTTTGACATAACATGGTTTTACCTAAAATTCTTGAGATTGGAAGGTGGTGGATTCATACGAGACTAAGGCCATTTAAGTGAAATCAACCTGTCTGTTCTAAACTGGTAAGAGACTATAAGTTTATATCACAAATCACTCTAAAATAAATTAAGCCTATATCTGAATTCATTGAAGTCTTTCAGCAAATGTAATCATTACTGAGTAATCCTAATTAACCACTGGAAACTGGGATAATTTCTTAAGTATACCCTATTAATACATAGTCTCAAATAGGCATATATAGCATACTGTGAGTGAATGAGTATTAGTTGCTCAGTCATGTCCAGCTTTTTGCAACCCCATGGACTGTAGCCTGCCAGGCTCCTCTGTCCATAGAATTCTCCAGGCAAGAATACTGGAGTAGGTAGCCATTCCCTTCAGGGGGTCTTCCCGACTCAGGGATTGAACCCGGGTCTCTCACACCGTAGGCAGATGCTTTACCGTCTGAGCCACCAGGGAAGCCCCATATACCATATTAAATAAGGCTAAAACTGAAAGAGTGAGGAGTGTGCTAAATGCCCATATTACTGGGATTGTCTTTCACTCCCATCTCCAATCCAGACTGGAAAAAGAAAGCTGGTGGTTTCTGGATCCCAGGAGTTCTGGCTTCCAGGTTCTAAGACTCATAGGCTCAACCAGCATTACATCACTGTCCAGGGTAAACCAAACTGGAGCCCACATGCTTCAAGCAGTGGGCGTGCCGAGAGCCCAGCAGAAACCAGTGACCCATCAGGGAGGGAGGCAGTGGCCACCCCCATGTTGTTTCCTCATTTGTTAAACAGGCGGACTGTTTACAGTCTATCAAATGACAAAGCAAATGTGAAAGCACTTCATACACCATGAAGTGCTGTAAAACAGAAGCTGAAATGAGGCTGCTGGAACACAGAGTTCCCATCCTTGGTCCTCAGTCCTTCTAGGCCCTGGGAGCAAGCCCTCCTCAGCCCGCCTCCTCATGCGGATGGAGATTGTAAAATAGGGCACTCAGTTCAATAAAAGGGCCGCCCGGGTTCCTGCCCTCCCTCCCAGCCCACCCAGTACCTCCTCCAGGCTGCTCCTTTAACTGTCTTGTTAACTTCAAGGATGGTCAGAATCTTCTGCGTAATTCATCTCGTTGCTGTTCTGAAGTAGACGGAGGGGATACAGTTGCAGAGAAGATAATTATTCATAGAAATATTTTTCTTGTTCTTTTTTATAGAGTGCCTCGGAAAGGCATTTCTTCAAGAGCCTATGACCAGAAACAAGCAAACAAAAAAACATGAGAAGTAAAAGGAAATAACCAATCCCCTTGCATTTCTGCCCCTTTTCAGAGCCATTGTGGTTCACTCTTTGATCCTATATTCTGACAAGAACAGAGCAGGAACGCATCAGAATGCCATGGGTCATGTGCCTGCCAAAGGTCAAATCAATATCTTGGGCGTCTTGCAAGGAAGTGTGATAGAAAGCCTTTAAAAACAAACCATGGGTGGAGGGGACATATGTATACCTATGGCTGATTCATGTTGATGTATGGCGGAAACCAACACAATAGTGAAAAGCATTTATCCTTCAATTAAAAATAAATTAATTAAACAAACAAACATGGGGACTTCCCTGGTGATCCAATGGCTGAGACTCCACGCTCCCAAAGCAGGGGGCCCAGGTTTGATCCATGGTCAGGGATCAAGCCTGCAACTAGAGAGCCCTCGAGCCACAATGAAGACCAGGTGCAGCCAAAATAAGTAGTAAGCTTAAAAAAAATGATAGGGCTTTGGTCTCTGCCCAACGGAGTTCCACGGTGTCATTGCTGCTTGAAAACCCTTCTTACTCCCTTGGAAGGCAGAGCAGCTACAAGTGGGGCAGCCTGCCTGGGTTTTGGTCGATGTCATGTTCTACTGGTCTCCAACAAGGGAGAGAAACTCTACATAGAAAAATCTCTCCTGTCTGCCTTAGCATTTTTTTTTTTTAAGTAAGTGATGAGGGGACCCAGAGTGGGCCTCGGGGACTTGGTTGCTCTCAGAATTCCAGGTGTCCAGTGACCAACCTTGTCCCTTCTGAGAGGCCTCTGCCAGACACTCCCTCATGCACAAAGATGCCGACACAGCCCCAGCGTCCAGGCCCTCTTTGCTGGCCCCTGGGTTCTGTTCATCACTAAAAATGTCATTTGGGGGGGTTTCCCCCTTTCTCTTGTATTCCCTTAACACCAGACGAGTGAAGAAGATGAAGAGGTAGAGGAGGAGGAGGATCCGGAAGAAGACAGGAAATCCACAAGAGAAGAGGAGAGTGAATTGCCCAAGTCCCCGGAGCCGCCGCAAGGCCCGGTCCTGGCTCCCGCAGAGGGGCCGCCCCTGCAGGCCCTGGGCCAGCCCTCGGGCTCCTTCATCTGTGAAATGCCCAACTGCGGGGCGGTAAGTGTCTCCGTGTCCTCAGAGGCTCTGGGACTGGTGAGAGCCGTGCGCACAGCCGGCTTAAAGAGATGATGCCTTTTACAAAGGAGGGTGCTCTTCCAGCAGTGAAAGCTGGGCAGAGAGAATCCACGTAGCCAGGCTTTTCTTTCTTTCATCCATTTACTTGTTTGGCCCACAGATATTTCTGGAGTCAAGCAGAGTCAAACACTGCCAATGCTCAGAGGACGCAAGTCCTTTCCTGGCCTCAGGAAGCAGGTGATTCAGGCTCTGCAGCGGCCTTGGCCTCCAGAACTCACACTTCCTGTTTCTTGGTGCCTCCCGACTCCTCTGAGCTGTCGCACCAGGCGTGCTCTGGAAACATGCATTGGAATGCCGTGAAAGAGCCCCCAGAGGAGTCTCCTTTTATGGCATAATTACAAAGATTTGGCTGAAGTTTATCTTTGTACTCTTTGAGGGAAGGGAAAAAAAAAGATTTACTAAGCAAATTAATCATGTAAACAGGCTGAAAGCGTGTCTGTTTAATTACTTAACCTAGTACTTTTTATTAATAAGTACGTTAGAAGCATCATCTTGCTAAAATAAAACCAATTCCCATTTGATCATTCGTAGTGCTAAAGCCTTACAGAATCTGTACTGGCTGATGTAAGACTGTGTATTTTGAAGAATAGATTTTTTAAATTGTTAACTTCGGACTGTCAGTCATCCACTGGTCTCCTGTGAAGTGAAAGTCACTCAGTTGTGTCCGACTCGTGCGACCCCATGGGCTGTAGCTCTGTCCATGGAATTTTCCAGGCAAGAATACTGAAGTGGGTTGCCATTTCCTTCTCCAGGCCAGTGGTTTCCTACTCATCTGAGTTGCTGAGCTTTTCTCAGATCAGGTTTCTTAAAGCTGTACACAACTGTACAGGCAAGTTCTAGAGGTATTATGCAAAAAAAATTAGAACATATGATTCATTTCATATGAAGCCCTGTTTCCCCCAAGTTAGTGCTTATTTCTGCTTGTGTGTTACATAGGATAACACACTTTTCCAGAGTGTATTGAATGCTGTTTATTGAGTCTGTCACTTAGATGAAGATAGCAGCAGTCTTTCAAATATTTTAGACTCTAAAGCTGAAATTTACTTGATTCACATCTAAGAAAAAAATTAAGAAGTAAAAAAAAAAATGATATATACATCTTGCATTACCTTTGAAGAGAACATAAATTGCTAGCTTGTTTCTGTCTTTGATGTTTAAAGACCTAGATGCTTCACTCCATCATTACCGTACTGTATAGAACACTTCCATTCAAAAAGTGACTTTAAATGACGGTATTTTTGGTGAATTTGTTTAGAAATTGGTTGCTTTCTCAGTTCACAGTTTGGGTCTACAGTAAATTCTTTACTGTGAGGGGAATCATCTTTTACTTTACCCAATCAAAAATGCTCAGCGGGATGAATGTTTTTTCATGACTTCAAAAAAACAACAGGGGGAAAAAAAGTGTGTTGGTTTTATTCGTTGCCTAACCGTGGAAGTTTTGGTTGCTAAATCAACCAAAGATTTTTTTCCCCTGCAAGACTATAAACAGAACTCATGAACTTAACACAGCAACCGTCTGTGGCCAGGTGGTTCAGTGAGTACTCACATTAGCTGGTGCATTTAGCGATTTGGAAGTCAGGGCTCTAGGAATTCAGGGGGTGGATCACTTCCCTTTACAACAGTGAATCTCACTGGGGAATGATCTTGTTCCACATGAACATTTGGCAGTGTCCAGAGGGAGACATTTTTGTCACATCTGGGGAGGTGCTCCTGACATCTGGTGGGTGGAGGCCAGGGATGCTGCTAAACACCCCATGATGCAAAGGACAGCCCCACAACAAACAGTCATCCAGCCCAAAATGTCAGCAATACTGAGGCTGGGAAACCATGCTTTACGGCAGACTTCAAAAGACTGAGTCATTCCCCTTTTTATCATCCTGCAGTGAAATTTGGGGGTCTGAAATGTGGCTTTAGCACTGGGCTACTGACTGGGGCTTAGATATAACATAGAATAGAGCAGAGCAGCTAATCAGTGTTTTCAGAGCCGTGTCTCTTAGGCTTCTAGGGATTCCTAGGGGAGATAGATAGAGCTGAGCAAATAGACCCAGTTCTGGGATGCTGTCTCTTTCAGCCAGAGCACCTCTGCTTTTAACTTTGAGCTTTTGAATAAGATTTTTTAAGTTTAAAAAAAAAGGAAAGAGGAGGGGAAAATAAAGGGGAAAAAGTGGAAGGAAGTTTCTGGCTGAAAAAAATATTGGAAAGCTGGTTCAGACCCCCCTCATTGTATAGATGGAAAAAATAAGGCATTCAGAGGGGAGATGGCCCAGTGACCTCCGTGTGTGTTGGAGGCTCTGGGTTGAGCCCCCAGTCTTTGGTCGTAACAGTGACTGTTGTTGTTGATGGCACAGCATTTGTGGTTGTGGTATTTGATCTCTGCTTTCTGTGGCATTTGCCCAGAGTTTGCTTATGTAAAACCCCTGTGCCTTGTCATTAGACTCTGTTTCAAGTATCCCATGTTCTACCGATGAGTAACTAATAACCCTAATTTCCTTTTCAGGACTGTAGATGTCATGTCACTCCCTTTCTTCCCCAGGTGTTCAGCTCCCGGCAGGCACTGAACGGCCACGCCCGCATCCATGGTGGCACCAACCAGGTGACCAAAGCTCGGGGCACTGTTCCCTCTGGGAAGCAGAAGCCTGGCAGTGCCCAGAGTGGGTACTGCTCGGTGAAGAGCTCACCCTCCCACAGCACCACCAGCGGCGAGACAGACCCCACCACCATCTTCCCCTGCAAAGAGTGCGGCAAGTAGGTAGAATTTGGCCAGGGACTGGATCTAAGTGTGTGATGAATAAGGCCACTGTGGGGTCTGGGCCAGGGTAGTCTAAAATGTCTCCAGGTAGAAAAAGAACCCAGACTCTCCAGTTTTTTCTCATACCATCCTTGGGGTCGGCATGGTACATCGTGGCAGGTGGACCTTGTCTCTGACTCAGAATATGGTCCTTCTGATGTCCTAAATGAAATTGAAGAAAGTAGGGAAAACCACTAGACCATTCAGGTATGACCTAAATCAAATCCCTTATGATTATACAGTAGAAATAAGAAATAGATTTAAGGGCCTAGATCTGATAGATAGAGTGCCTGATGAACTATGGAATGAGGTTCGTGACATTGTACAGGAGACAGGGATCAAGACCATCCCCATGGAAAAGAAATGCAAAAAAGCAAAATGGCTGTCTGGGGAGGCCTTACAAGTAGCTGTGAAAAGAAGAGAAGCGAAAAGCAAAGGAGAAAAGGAAAGATATAAGCATCTGAATGCAGAGTTCCAAAGAATAGCAAGAAGAGATAAGAAAGCCTTCCTCAGCGATCAATGCAAAGAAATAGAGGAAAACAACAGAATGGGGAAGACTAGAGATCTCTGTAAAGTTTAAAAATAAAATAAAATTAAAAAAAAAAAAAAAGAAAAGAAAATTAGAGATACCAAGGGAACATTTCATGCAAAGATGGGCTTGATAAAGGACAGAAATGGTATGGACCTAACAAAAGCAGAAGATATTAAGAAGAGGTGGCAAGAATACACAGAAGAACTGTACAAAAAAGATCTTCACGACCCAGATAATCACAATGCTGTGATCACTGACCTAGAGCCAGACATCCTGGAATGTGAAGTCAAGTGGGCCTTAGAAAGCATCACTACGAACAAAGCTAGTGGGGGTGATGGAATTCCAGTTGAGCTATTTCAAATCCTGAAAGATGATGCTGTGAAAGTGCTGCACTCAATATGCCAGCAAATTTGGAAAACTCAGCAGTGGCCACAGGACTGGAAAAGGTCAGTTTTCATCCCGATCCCAAAGAAAGGCAATGCCAAAGAATGCTCAAACTACCGCACAATTGCACTCATCTCACACGCTAGTAAAGTAATGCTCAAAATTCTCCAAGCCAGGCTTCAGCAATATGTGAACCGTGAACTTCCTGATGTTCAAGCTGGTTTTAGAAAAGGCAGAGGAACCAGAGATCAAATTGCCAACATATGCTGGATCATGGAAAAAGCAAGAGAGTTCCAGAAAAACATCTATTTCTGCTTTATCGACTATGCCAAAGCCTTTGACTGTGTGGATCACAATAAACTGTGGAAAATTCTGAAAGAGATGGGAATACCAGACCACCTGACCTGCCTCTTGAGAAATCTGTATGCAGGTCAGGAAGCAACAGTTAGAACTGGACATGGAACAACAGACTGGTTCCAAATAGGAAAAGGAGTACGTCAAGGCTGTATATTGTCACCCTGTTTATTTAACTTATTTGCAGAGTACATCATGAGAAACACTGGACTGGAAGAAACACAAGCTAGAATCAAGATTGCCAGGAGAAATATCAATAACCTCAGATATGCAGATGACACCACCCTTATGGCAGAAAGTGAAGAGGAACTCAAAAGCCTGTTGATGAAAGTGAAAGAGGAGAGTGAAAAAGTTGGCTTAAAGCTCAACATTCAGAAAACGAAGATCATGGCATCTGGTCCCATCAATTCATGGGAAATAGATTGGAAAACATTGGAAACAGTGGCAGACTTTATATTTTGGGTCTCCAAAATCACTGCAGATGGTGACTGCAGCCATGAAATTAAAAGACGCTTACTCCTTGGAAGAAAAGTTATGTCCAACCTAGATAGCATATTGAAAACCAGAGACATTACTTTGCCAACAAAGGTCCATCTAGTCAAGGCTATGGTTTTTCCTATGGTCATGTACGGATGTGAGGGTTGGACTGTGAAGAAGGCTGAGCGCCGAAGAATTGATGCTTTTGAACTGTGGTGTTGGAGAAGACTCTTGAGAGTCCCTTGGACTGCAAGGAGATCCAACCAGTCCATCCTAAAGGAGATCAGCCCTGGGATTTCTTTGGAAGGAATGATGTTAAAGCTGAAACTCCAGTATTTTGGCCACCTCATGAGAAGAGTTGACTCATTGGAAAAGACTCTGATGCTGGGAGGGACTGGGGGCAGGAGGAGAAGGGGACGACAGAGGATGAGATGGCTGGATGGCATCACCGACTCAATGGAAGTGAGTCTGAGTGAACTCCTGGAGTTGGTGATGGACAGGGAGGCCTGGCGTGCTGCGATTCATGGAGTCGCAAAGAGTCGGACACGACTGAGCAACTGAACTGAACTGAACTGAAACTCTAATAAGGATGGACATCATCAGAGAGCAGATCTCTAGTGACAGAACTTCACTCTTTTCCAGAAATGATGGATGGGACTGATTCCCACCTCTTCCCTTCACACCGAAACCATATTCACCAGGACTGCTCTCTTTGCATCCCTGCCCAGTGATTTGAGAATGGCTCTAAAACATCTAGTCAGGAACTCTCTGTAGCAGAAATGGCTTTTCTAGCACCACTGATGACTCCTGCACCCGGGGCAGACATCACTAATCAATTGCTACGCTCTTTGCTACTGTATTAAGTTAAGACTCCAATGCTTTTCAGTCCTTTAAATCCTCATGCTTCAAGCAGGCACAACCAGTTGATCAGACTTGATCCATGAGAGAAAACCTATTTGTCATTTCTGCCCTTTTAAGTATAATTTAAAACAGTGAAAAGGGCGAAACTGACAATGGGCAGTAATAACAGCTAACCTTTACTGAGCACTTGATTTTGTCACATACTTTATGTGCCTGAGCTCTTCTAATCCCCACACAAAAACTCCATGTGATGCAGATACTATTTTATCCTTGGTTTACAAATAAGGACTGAACATTAATTAAATTGATGTGCCCCAGGTCACACCCCCAGAAAGAGCAGAACGGAGATTTGAAGCCGTCAGTGTTCAGATACAGAGCCTGGGTGTCTGACCACTGTTCCATCCCATGGGTTTGCTTTGTTTGCTTATTTATCACTGGTAAGATACACACAGTCCCCTCCCACAGCATCCAGTATAGAATTCCAGTTTATTTCTCAGTGAGTCTGCTAAGAGGGGTTGTCACAAGTGACTTCCTTTAGGAGCCTTACCAAGTTGCTCTTCCTGTAACCTGCAATGCTGCAGACACGCAGGGTTACCTGGAGAGGTACCCACCAGGTAGCTGCCAGAACTCTACCAAGGGAACATCCTTGGTTATATGAGTGAGGCCACCGAGGACCTCTGTTTATAATATTCATCCTCATGGAATATTTCAGGCATTTTGCTTCCATTTATCAGTTACTCAGTGCTTGCCTGGCATTGTTTGAAAGGATGTTTACATGTATTAATTTATTCCTCAGCCCAGTACGTACTCTTAGCCTTAGGTCAGTGGCACCTGCGAGGTGAGTTGGAACCAGCAGCTCTCTTCCTGCAGAGATGGGGAGACATTTAGGATGGGCCCCCTCCTCGGGGCTCTGATGTCCTCCAGAGCCAGGGCATGATGCCATCTTCATGTCACCAAGAAATAAGGGAGCCCCTGGATTGACCATCAGCCTTATTTACTTGGAACAATGAAACCTCCTTAGTCTGACTTCCATCTACTTGCCCTGGGGTGGAAGAGAGAGGCAGAAAAGAGGGTCACACCAGTGTCTTCTGCAGGGAACCAGCACCCTCTGCTCACTTCCCCCAGACAGGCAGCAACGCCTTACTCCACTAGGTGGCAGCAAAGGACAGAACGACCAGAACTAAGAGTTTCCGGCTCTTTCAGTGACTTTCGCTGTTTTCTTGTCCTGTTTTTATGTTGCTTGGGATCTTTTTCAAGCATAACTCCAGTTAAGATTTTATGGAAAATAAAAATATTTTTTATGGTTTTCCACACTAAGAATAACATCAGGCAAATGTTTGCAGAATGCTTCTTTTAGCTGCTGAAATTATGTTCATCACATTAGACAGTTTTCAGTGTCATGTGGTGATTCATCAACTCTGTTCTAAGACACAGGTCTTACAAATCAGGTCTTTTTTTCCTTTATGAGCTCAGGAATGAATATTTATGCTACCCACCCTCCCCTAAAACAGGCAGCCTCACCTCTGGACAAATGTTCTCTGGAAAAGGTCCAGAGAGAAATATTTTAGGCTTTGCAGGCCATTCTGTCTCTGTCACAGCTACTCAGCTCTGCCATTTTAGTGCAGAAATAGCCATAGACGATACATAAACAGAGAGACATGGCTGTATTCCCAGAAAACTTTATTTACAAAAGCAGGCAGCGTATGGGATTTGGCCACTGACCGTGGTTGGCAGACCCCTCGTCCCAGGATTTCTCAACCTGGGTCTGACGATTCCTTGTTTGGGGTAGAGGGCCTGCCCTCAATATGGTAGAATGTTTAGTGACGTCCCTGGCCTCTACCCCACTCAAAGCCAGAAGTGCCAGCACCACCCAACTGTGACCATTAGAAATATCTCCAGACGTTACTCCCTGGGAGGCAGACCCACCCTCAGCTGAGAGCCACTGTCTCATTCGAAAGCTAACAGGAACCAACTGTGATATATGATGGCCAAAACAAGAAGGGATCTTGGGTAAAGAGGACTGCTCGGTGCAGAAGTCAAGTACAGTGAAGACCGAGGTGGGGCTGTTGGATTTGGCCACACAATTACTAGCGAGCGATCTCGAGCACTCGGGCTGAGCACAGCGGACGGTGCTCCACTTGGAGAGTGTGGAGGACGGACGAGCAATCCATGTCTGCAGAGACCCCCTGGAATTTTGACAGGAAGAACAGGATTGGAGGCCAGAGGCAGGGGAGGGGTGGTTTTATGGTGGGAACCAGCGGAGCTGGGCTGCATGATTTGGGGATTCTCAGTTGGTTGAGAGGGCTTACTTAGCAATGGAGATAGAAAGAGGGAAGAGAAGGAGGGAAAGGGGCGTGGGCCCAGGCCACAGGTGGACAGGAAAGCTTTGAGAATTCATCCTCCATTGTCACAGGGAGAAAGCCCAACACACATAAATGTGTTCCTGTCCCCATCTTCTTCCCTTGGAGAGAAGAGAGGTGACAGGTCACTGGGGGAGGAGGTCTTGGGAGCTAAGGAGACCAGAACACTGTCACACCACCCCAAAGCAGGCATCAGACCACACACCCACTGTTCCCTTAGGACCCCTTGGATTTCCAAGAACTCTGATGCTCTAAATGTCTCATGCTTCTTTTTCTCATTTTTATAGAGTCTTCTTCAAGATCAAAAGCCGAAATGCACACATGAAAACTCACAGACAGCAGGAGGAACAGCAGAGGCAGAAAGCGCAGAAGGCGGCGTTCGCGGCCGAGATGGCAGCCACAATCGAGAGGACTACGGGGCCGGTGGGGCCGCAGGGGCTGCTGCCCCTGGACCAGCTGAGTCTGATCAAACCCATCAAGGACGTGGACCTCCTCGATGACGACGTCGTCCAGCAGCTAGGAGGCGTCATGGCAGAGGCCGAGGTTGTGGACACCGGTCTCCTCCTGGATGATCAGGCTTCAGTTTTGCTTCAGGGTGACACGGAACTCTAAAGGCCCCGCGTGTCGCTTTGAGACAGCGAAAACCCACAGCCTCCAGCCTCCTTCATCAGGACACTGGGACTGCCCGCTTGTTTTGTAATCATTTTAAACTACCTGTTTAAAAAGTGGTCTTTTTTTTTTCCAGGTTTAGAAACAAATCGGTTTTTTCTTTTCCTTTTATTTAAAAACAATTGTTTTTATGGGCGGTTGGGGGGAATAAATAATTGGCACAATTCTACTTTAAGATGTGTTTCATCTGGGCTAGGCTACATTCCCAAGAACTCATTCCTGGCTGGGAATGAACTTGACATTCATGTTCTTTTGCTTTTTAGATGCCAACCATCCTGGTTGCCTTCTGTCCCAAAGCTTGCGTGAGTGAGCGAGTGTGTGTGTGTGTGTTTGTGTGTGTGTAAAGCAGGCTGCTTTCTTTCTGCTGGGGTCTTGGACCATCCTTCCCCACCAACAGTCATTTTTGTGTTGACCTCATTCCACAGTTGGCAGTGAACTTGGCATCTTTGCTGGGAGACCCTGCTAGGAAGTAGCTTTCCAGTGAGCAAAGTCAGCCTTGTGTTCCACGGCTTTCTTCCAGCATACACATCATTGGAAGAGTTGACCAAATGTAAAAATAATTTTTCTGCCTGCCCTGCCCATCACTCAGCCTGGCTCTAAAAACTGAGTACTGTATCATTTCAGGCTTTCCCTCCCAGACAGTGGTTTACTGAGAAGGTGGTTCATAGAGCAAGCGTGTCCTCTTCCCAGTTCCCTGAGGACCGGTTGACTCCAATTCACCAATTGGCAGAGGCATACTTTGGCCTGAGCTGACTGACTGCAAGTCCGTCTAGAGGAAAATAACCCCAACTATTAAGTTGCCAGGGTTGTTTTTAGGGGAAGATAGTCAAGGAGCACAGATTAAAGTATCTAGAATGCCAAGCAGTCTTCTTCTGCCCAAAAACTAGCTCAGAAGAGCCCGTTCCTTTTTGCCACACTGTTAATGGTCTGTGGGGTTCCAAGTTACTCTGTGCCACTTGGAAGCACTATGAAACCTGATTCACTGGGATTCTGCTGCTATGCATCTGTGCAGGACTGAAGTTTACTTTGACGCTAACTCTGAGTTTTCCTAACTCTGGGTTTTCTAGCAAATCTGATGGTGAATACAAGGGAAATAGCATTAAAGGCCAACAAAAACAGTTTCAGATGCCCCTTTGGCTCCATTGTTTGCATTCAAACAGTGAATTTTTCATTAAAGTCATTTACCAAAGCTCTTCTAGAATTCTCCAAGCGACATAACTCTGCTCTGCCTCCTGTCCCTGCCGGCAGGGCTGCTGTTTGTACTTGACGGTATTAAACCTGTAATCCTTCAAAAATGGCTTTCAGCTCAGGCTTTTGAGCTGAGTCAGACTGCTCTCTGGCCTCCGTCAGGGCAAACGAGTGCACGCCTTCAGACTGGAATGCAGTCCCAGCTCAGAGCTGACGCGTCTGGCTGGTGACTTCTGAGCAGGGGGCTTTCCGGCCTTCCCCCACCCCAGGTAGGCTGATGCCCCAGCTCCTGCAGGCGTGGCAACCCTGCCAGGGCACTTTGCTGACACAGTAACTAGCTTGACGTGAAGGAGGATGTCAGTGGAAGGATGAGGATAGGAACAAAGCATCGTTTACGTTGTCTCTGCAAAAGCATTTAGCGGGCAGCCACGACCCACAGCGGCCCCACGCAGGCAGTGTCCTCTGAATCTCAGGAAAGCCATGGACAGAAGATCAATACAATGGTTCCTTTCATGCCATCATTTCTGTTCTCAGAAAAAAAGAGGTCTTGCAAGTTTCCTTTACCTTTTTTTTTTAGGGAGGGAAATAATGTGTCATTTGCTGCCATTTCTGACAAGTTATTCTGTGTTTGAGTTCAGAACTGCCTGGGCAGGGCATCAGCTTTGTGGCAGAACTATTTGAGAACCGTACTAAGTGTAATACCAGCTGATCCCATCTGCCCAGTGACTACTTCCCTCCACACGTGGGTATATGAGAGGGTTCTGGAAGGGTTCTGTGGATCTCTGAAAGTTTATCTGGCAAAGGAGCAGACACCCAGGAAAAATGTTTATAAAGCAAATGTATGCATTCTGCTTGGAGATTTGCCCGGCTGTTCCAGTTTAAAACATTAAAATAAACTGAGTTGCCAAGGCAAAAATATAATGCACAATTTAGTTTTGACTTTCCATGCAGTATACCTTAAGCATTTTTGACTTGAAATAACCAAAGAACTCCTCCTTGACGAGACAGTTCACTTTGCTGAATTAGTTTTTTTCTTCACAGTATTAGCGTAGAGGATTGACTTCATAGTACAATATTGCACTTATTTTTTTTTCTGAAATGATTCTGCCTGCATGTACGTGTTGTGTTTTAGTTCCCCACCCCCATCTCTCCTTACCCCAAAGAACTTTTCTTCCCGATGGTTTATGTCTTCAACCCGTTACTGTTTACTATCAGATAGTTTTTCATTAGTGAATTTAGACCTCTTTGAGAAAGCTTGTATATAAAAAGTTAAAAGATATATTTTATGGAAAAACCCATCTTATTTTCAAATATATTTAACTGCTGTTCTATTTTATTAGAGGAAGGTTGTAAATATTTTCTAGGAGTTCTATTGTAAAGAAAAGTATTTTTGAAAAAAATTAATGTAATAAAAACGAAAACATTTTTAAATGGTGGTTGTGATTGCTTCCTGTTCTGGCTTCGTTGTGTTCTATTCGCAGGAAATGTTTTGCATGCCTTGCCATGTTAGGATGTAATTTATTCCGGTTTGCACTATTTTTAGTTGACATCATAATATCTAATGTGCTTCACTGTATTTTCCCCGGGAATGCAGGTCCCTTGGTCCATATCAAAAGCACTATGTATAGCATATTCATACCTTTTTCTTTTGTAACGTGTGTATTTTTAATAAGGATTTTATGTAACATTTTGGCAAAAAAAGAGGACAGTATTTTCTAGTGAATTTTATAATACATTTTGCTAAAAATGTTTCTTCCTAGGTCAGTTTTTGTTAAGGTGAACCAAAAGTCTTATTTTCCCAGGGGTTTAACAAAAAAGTTTGAAGCTTGAAAGCAAAGTTATATTTAAACATCATATGTAACAAATAAATAAAGATGTTTTATAGACTTGTCCTCAAAAGTTGCATTCCTTAAAATACAAAAACAACTAGGGCATTCTAGGTTGGTTCCCCCTGAGTGATAAGCATTTTTTTTTAAATTGCCACAATACTATTTTTCAGAAAGCCAGGAGAATTTTACTTAAAAGTTTCCAGCCATTAGCCTCCTCAGAAATTTATTACAGTTCTTATAGATAGGCATTCATCAGAGATGTAACCAAATAGACACTGTCATATTTATTTGTGAAAACCTGATTCAATATTGCATCAGCTGCTCTGAAAATAAAATGTTATCTTTTTGAGTTTCATTTGGCTTAACATTCCTTCTTTTTTAGCTGCTGAAGTGACTTCTCAATGCTAATTTACCATTAGCTGGTTTCTAGAGACCGGTTTAGAGGGGTGTTGATCAGATCTAATGCTCATATAAGTGCCCCCACCCCCACTCTGGAGGCCAAGCTGAACATTTCTGCTTCTCCAAGCAGTGGATGAGCCATGTGAAGGGTTGATGGTCTCTAACCCGCAGCAGTCACAGTGCCATTTCAGGCAGTTCAGTAATACACGAGTTATCTCACAAGGAACCGCCAACAAAATCCAGCCCACCCTGATTTATAGGCATGGCTAATCTCAATTTCCAAATTCTAAAAGGTGTGTTTACTTTTTAATACTCAACAGCAAAGTTCGGAAGAAATCTGAAATTCTGGATTTTATACAGAACTTGATTTAAGTGGGGCATAGCTGTTCGAGACCTTGATCCTCTATATGCTTTGGGGATTTTATACTTTTAATTTGGGCAATTCTGGTCCTGTACCAAAGAAAACAGCTCTTCCTTTACAAACACTGTGCGTTTAGCCAGTGTTGGACATTTAAATTCTGCTTCCAGAGGCTCAGGTGTCCAATCTGAAGATTTTAAGTTTTTCATTCATTACAAATCTAGCAGGCACTATTCTATGCTGTATTACACATGGGGGAGTTGAGTGGACAAAGAGGACTGTGACATCATTCCTGCCTGCATGCCAAGGCATTTAATACTTGAAAAAAACATATAGTGTCTTGGGAACAGATCCAAGTCCACCAGTGGGAAGAGCAAAGCTCATGGTTTATTACTATTACTGAACCATCTCACCATCACCCACATGCTGCTAAGTCGCTTCAGTCGTGTCCAACTCTGTGCGACCCCATAGACGGCAGCCCACCAGGCTTCCCCATCCCTGGGACTCTCCAGGCAAGAACACTGGAGTGGGTTGCCATTTCCTTCTCCAATGCATGAAAGTGAAAAGTCAAAGTGAAGTTGCTCAGTCGTGTCCGACTCTAGCGACCCCATAGACTGCAGCCTACCAGGCTCCTCTGTCCATGGGATTTTCTAGGCAAAAGTACTGGAGTGGGGTGCCATTGCCTTCTCCATCACCCACATAGTCACAGCAATTTGCAATAGGTGCTCAGCAACTATTTGTTAAATTGATTATCTCTAATCTTCCAGGTATGCTTATCTACGTGCGTGTATGTGTACATAAAACCTCTTCTGAGTTTACCTAAAGTCAACTCTTAGTTCCACGGGCCTCCAGTCTACCTTCCTTGGTCATAGCCAGCCAGCTGGAGACTGAGGCTGAGTTTTAATGTTGACATAAGCAAAACATAATTAGGAAGTCATGTTAAGAATCTGGATAATATATTATTATTAATCTAATATTAATTAATATCTTATTATTTAGATAATAGATTTTTGAGTCTCAGATATCCCTGTATATGAGAACCAAAGGACTGATTATTACTTTACATGAGAGAGAATCTTGAAAAAATCTATCCTCCAGCCATCCCTCAAGGGATGTGTTTAATGTTTCTGTTTTGAATGTAAAGGCCAAGCAGTCACATATGCTTGATCTACACTGCAGCACACACACCCTTAACATACAACACGGATCGCTCTTTGGGCTGTTTGGGGTCATTACTTCCGCTGCTTCTGTAATTTTATTTTTGACGGTCTTGATATTTCTTCTTTTCCCAACCACTTTATTTAAAGGCACGTTTGACACATAAACGCTATAGATATTTATTGTGTACAACCTGATGAGTTTGGAGATAAGTGTATAACCATGAAACCAGCACAATCAAGGGAGAAGGGCTGTCTTTTAAAACAGCACAACCGGTGCAATCAAAGTATGATTTAATTTAGAAATATTTGATGCACACACTTATTTTTCCTGGATATAAAGCAAGGTAGACTTGCATCAACTATCTAGAATCACTTGATCTCCTGTTCAATTACACTAGTTCAGAGGTTTGAAGGGTTAATTCATAGAGAAAGTGAAAGTGTAAAGTCGCCCAGTCATGTCAGACTCTTTGCAACCCCATGGACAGTAGCCTGCACCAGGCTCCTCCGTCCATGGGATTTTCTAGGCAAGAGTACTGGAGTGGGTTGCCATTTCCTTCTCCAGGGAATCTTCCTGACCCAGGGATTGAACACAGGTCTCCCGCATTGTAGACAGACGCTTTACCATCTGAGCCACCAAAGGGAAGAGACTTATAATGGACTGGCCAAGCTTCAGAACACTGTCCATGCTAATAAACTAAGAACTTTAATGTGTCAAAACAAAAAACCTGCACTGTCTATGCCTACACACCATACCAAAAGACCCTGTCCACAACCCCACTGTTGGCGAAACCCCAGTTGGCCCCACACAATGACTCCCACCTTGCCCCCAGCTAATTGGTACAGGGCTGGCACCTAACCAAAAGTTAGTAGGGCCACAGTCTGTTTGATGACACAGTTTAGCCCTGGAAAACAAGGGGACCAAATCCAATTCCCATATTGTAGAGTATGAATGGAGAAACCTGGTGAGCCAAAGCGGCAAGCAGCAGTCACGTGCAAGGCAGAAATCTGAGGGAGCAGACACAATGTGTAAGCAAAGGCCATCCATAAAGAGACCATATTTGGCCAGAGGGGTGGAGAGGGCATCCAGTTCCCAAGGCTGTTTTGAGCCCACTTTTCCAGTTTCAGGAGTAGGAAAGGCCATCTCAGTCTTAAAAAACAAACTCCTTTCTTGCAGGAGCATAGGGAAGCAGTGACCCCTATGCCTCACATCCTAGAGACTTAAGTAGAACTGGACCTTATCACAGAGTCAACTCCAGAGGTGCCGCAGGGGTGGAAAAGGCATTGAACTAGGATGTTGAAGCTGGTTATTGGTTCAAATTCACCACATGACTCTGAGTCATTTCATCTCTGAGCCTGTCTCCTCACTTATTAAATTCGGATAAAATGTACATCATCTTGTGAGGATCCAATTAGTAACACAGGGAAATGTTGTTTGCAGGCTGTAATGTCACCATCATGAGCTGCTGCAGAACCTTCACTCAGCTTGTTCAAGGCAGCAGAGGCAGGTTGAGGAGCCGTCCCAGAAGAGAGACAGGTGCTTTAGAAGCAGCAAGAGTTGGAGAGCTCTAGGAAAACTCCACTGGCTAAAAGGGACCAGCCAACTTTGAATGTCACAACTGAAAAGAGGGAGCTTGATTCTGAAAAGGACACTGGGCAGCCTGCCAAGGCTATTGCTGTTACAGCTGTCACCTCTAAGTTACAAACGTTGATTGTTTCTCCAGGGCAACGTGAGTATCAGACCCCAAATCGTGGACCACCTGACCAGGGAATCCTAAACCAGAGAAATTCTGACTCTCAAAACTATGACTCAAAAGACGATTAAACCCAGCCTCCTGGTTATTCCCCTTTAAAAAAACAGACAGACAAGAAAACCCTAACTCAAAGACAAACATGGACTGGATCTGAGGTGTGGCTCATACTCCCTTGCCTGGCGCTCTGCAATAAATCCTTACTCCCTGCAACCTCCCACTGTCAGTCTGCTTTTTTTTCTGCGAGCCACAGGCACACAAACACTTTGCTCCGTTATAATAGAAATATCAACTATCAATCAACCATCAACTCAGAGATAACCACTGTCAATACATTTGTTCCAAGCGTGTGGTTATTTTTACCTCCAACAAAACAGGAACTGCAAAGGACAAACGATTTCAAGAGGAAAGCGCTGACGGAACTCGGTAACTACCTAGATACAAGCTGAAGCTATAATAAGAAGGCGGATGAGCCAGGTTAGGACCTGAAGGAAGCCGGCTGTGTTCACTCTAAGAGAGCGTGGAATCACGTCTCTATGGTTGTTCCTGTGCCGGAACACAAGGATACACTCTCTCCTTCTGCGGAACTCTATGGTCAGAGGACGCCTCTGTGACCCCGGAAGCGATCCTGGGGAGCGGGAACGGCAAGATGGCGGTGCGAGCGGTGTTTGGGGCCCTGGGCCGGCGTCTCTGGCAGGTAAGGAGCGCGCTACGCGGATTAGGCGGCCTAACAGGGACAGTTACCATTACGTCTGATTGCCACTTGTCATTCTTCCCATTTTCTGCGATATTTATTTCGCACCTTGACCCGCTGTTTGGAAGAAGGTGGCGAGAAAAGGGCTGATTTTATCTCGAATTCTCTCAGGATAAAACAGAAGTTAATGAGTCAGGGCAGAGACAGGAACGAGAAGAGTAGACTGTCAGAAGTGGAAAGGATATTGGACAGCGAATGTTGCAGACCCCGCTTTTCACGTTTGCGAAATAGGCTCAGAGAAGTCAGGAAGCTACACCTCGCGAAAATTTGGTAGCTTGAGAGTTTAGACGCTTCTTACGGAATCAGTTTGGGATACCTTCCTGATACCCAGGTTTCTGAGACTCAGATGACAGTCGCTGAAGTCAGAGGAGTGGGTTAACTATCCTCTGCTGGGTTTTTTGGAGAAAAGGCAAAAAATTCAAGCAGCGGTTCGTTCTTGGCTTCAGCACCCCTCTGCTCCCTTCGCTGTTACCTGAACTGTCATAACATTGTTAATCGGCTACACCCCATACAGTAGAAGAAGTTTTTTTAAAAAAATAGTTAAGGACTCCAAAGAGCTTTGGGTTTTGTGTTTTTTAAGCTATCGATTTTTTAGCTTATTAGAAAATACAACGAGAATCTTAAAAATCCTTAATTAAAAATAATACAAATAAACTCATTACATGTTAACATAATTAGCGATTTTATGGGAAGCAGCTAGATTTTCCAAAACAAATTGAGAGAGAGGAGTGGTATGTTTTATGTTTTTGCACACCTCTTTAATGTCTGGCTTAATAGAAAACAGCTTCTCTAGCTGCTTCTGCAGTCTCTTACTATGTCAGAGGTCATACAGTCTCTGGAAAACTTTACTGTACTTTGATGAGAGACTAGAGTGGGAAAGCTGAAAATAGCATGTTACTGTTATTATAAAAAAATAAGTTTAGCCTCAGGAGCCACCTCTGAAAGTGTCTCAGAAGTCCCTCAGAGGTCTTTAGACCACACTTTGAGAACCACTGTCGTTAAGTCAGGTAGCGTTAGAGGTTGAAATTTTGAATTATTTTTAAGACACATTTACCCAGAGCAGAGGCTCCACTCCCTCAAAAAAAGAAAGGAAAGAAAAGGTAAGAACTTCTTAAGGTTCATTTGTGGATGTAAGAGCACTTTAGACTTGAGATTTTAAAAGCAGAGGAAGATCCTTAGGAAGTGTCATATTCCTTAGACCTGTGGTCCTTCAGCACAACTGCATTGTGGGCTCAGATCAGATCAGATCAGATCAGTCGCTCAGTCGTATCCGACTTTTTGTGACCCCATGAATCGCAGCACGCCAGGCCTCCCTGTCCATCACCAACTCCAGGAGTTCACTCAAACTCACGTCCATCGAGTCAGTAATGCCATCCACCCATCTCATCCTCTGTCGTCCCCTTCTCCTCCTGCCCCCAATCCCTCCCAGCATCAGAGTCTTTTCCAATGAGTCAACTCTTCGCATGAGGTGGCCAAAGTATTGGAGTTTCAGCTTTAGTATCATTCCTTCCAAAGAAATCCCAGGGCTGATCTCCTTCAGAATGGACTGGTTGGATCTCCTTGCAGTCCAAGGGACTCTCAAGAGTCTTCTCCAACACCACAGTTGAAAAGCATCAATTCTTTGGTGCTCAGCCTTCTTCACAGTCCAACTCTCACATCCATACATGACCACAGGAAAAACCATAGCCTTGACTAGACGAACCTTTGTTGGCAAAATAATGTCTCTGCTTTTGAATATGCTATCTAGGTTGGTCATAACTTTCCTTCCAAGGAGTAAGCGTCTTTTAATTTCATGGCTGCAATCACCATCTGCAGTGATTTTGGAGCCCAGAAAAATAAAGTCTGACACTGTTTCCACTGTTTCCCCATCTATTTCCCATGAAGTGGTGGGACCAGATGCCATGATCTTCGTTTTCTGAATGTTGAGCTTTAAGCCAACTTTTTCACTCTCCTCTTTCACTTTCATCAACAGGCTTTTGAGTTCCTCTTCACTTTCTGCCATAAGGGTGGTGTCATCTGCATATTTGAGGTTATTGATATTTCTCCCGGCAATCTTGATTCCAGCTTGTGTTTCTTCCAGTCCAGCGTTTCTCATGATGTACTCTGCAAATAAGTAAAATAAACAGGGTGACAATATACAGCCTTGACGTACTCCTTTTCCTATTTGGAACCAGTCTGTTGTTCCATGTCCAGTTCTAACTGTTGCTTCCTGACCTGCATACAAATTTCTCAAGAGGCAGGTCAGGTGGTCTGGTATTCCCATCTCTTTCAGAATTTTCCACAGTTTATTGTGATCCACACAGTCAAAGGCTTTGGCATAGTCAATAAAGCAGAAATAGATGTTTTTCTGGAACTCTCTTGCTTTTTCCATGATCCAGCGGATGTTGGCAATTTGATCTCTGGTTCCTCTGCCTTTTCTAAAACCAGCTTGAACATCAGGAAGTTCACGGTTCACGTATTGCTGAAGCCTGGCTTGGAGAATTTTGAGCATTACTTTACTAGCGTGTGAGATGAGTGCAATTGTGCGGTAGTTTGAGCATTCTTTGGCATTGCCTTTCTTTGGGATCGAAATGAAAACTGACCTTTTCCAGTCCTGTGGCCACTGCTGAGTTTTCCAAATTTGCTGGCATATTGAGTGCAGCACTTTCACAGCATCATCTTTCAGGATTTGGAATAGCTCAACTGGAATTCCATCACCTCCACTAGCTTTGTTCGTAGTGATGCTTTCTAAGGCCCACTTGACTTCACATTCCAGGATGTCTGGCTCTAGGTCAGTGATCACACCATCGTGATTATCTGGGTCGTGAAGATCTTTTTTGTACAGTTCTTCTGTGTATTCTTGCCATCTCTTCTTAATATCTTCTGCTTCTGTTAGGTCCATACCATTTCTGTCTTTTATCAAGCCCATCTTTGCATGAAATGTTCCTTTGGTATCTCGGATTTTCTTGAAGAGATCCCTAGTCTTTCCCACTCTGTTGTTTTCCTCTATTTCTTTGCATTGATCGCTGAAGAAGGCTTTCTTATCTCTTCTTGCTATTCTTTGGAACTCTGCATTCAGATGCTTATATCTTTCCTTTTCTCCTTTGCTTTTCGCTTCTCTTCTTTTCACAGCTATTTGTAAGGCCTCCTCAGACAGCCATTTTGTTTTTTTGCATTTCTTTTCTATGGGAATGGTCTTGATGCCTGTCTCCTGTACAATGTCACGAACCTCATTCCATAGTTCATCAGGCACTCTATCTATCAGATCTAGGCCCTTAAATCTATTTCTCACTTCCACTGTGTAATCATAAGGGATTTGATTTAGGTCATACCTGAATGGTCTAGTGGTTTTCCCTACTTTCTTCAATTTAAGTCTGCATTTGGCAATAAGGAGTTCATGGTCTGAGCCACAGTCAGCTCCTGGTCTTGTTTTTGCTGACTGTATAGAGCTTCTCCATCTTTGGCTGCAAAGAATATAATCAATCTGATTTCGGTGTTGACCATCTGGTGATGTCCATGTATAGAGTCTTCTCTTGTGTTGTTGGAAGAGGGTGTTTGTTATGACCAGTGCATTTTCTTGGCAAAACTCTATTAGTCTTTGCCCTGCTTCATTCCGTATTTCAAGGCCAAATTTGCCTATTACTCCAGGTGTTTCTTGAGTTCCTACTTTTGCATTCCAGTCCCCTGAATGAAAAGGACATCTTTTTTGGGTGTTAGTTCTAAAAGGTCTTGTAGGTCTTCATAGAACCGTACAAATTCAGCTTCTTCAGCATTACTGGTTGGGGCATAGACTTGGATTACTGTGATATTGAATGGTTTGCCTTGGAAATGAACAGAGATCATTCTGTCGTTTTTGAGATTGCATCCAAGTACTGCATTTCAGACTCTTTTGTTGACCACGATGGCCACTCCATTTCTTCTGAGGGATTCCTGCCCGCAGTAGTAGATATAATGGTCATCTGAGTTAAATTCACCCATTCCAGTCCATTTTAGTTCGGTGATTCCTAGAATGTCGACATTCACTCTTGCCATCTCTTGTTTGACCACTTCCAATTTGCCTTGATTCATGGACCTGACGTTCCAGGTTCCTATGCAGTATTGCTCTTTACAGCATCGGCCCTTGCTTCTATCACCAGTCACATCCACAGCTGGGTATTGTTTTTGCTTTGGCCCCATCCCTTCATTCTTTCTAGAGTTATTTCTCCACTGATCTCCAGTAGCATATTGGGCACCTACTGACCTGGGGAGTTTCTCTTTCAGTATCCTATCATTTTGCCTTTTCATACTGTTCATGGGGTTCTCAAGGCAAGAATACTGAAGTGGTTTGCCGTTCCTTCTCGGCTCATTGGCCCACAAACACGGGAGGCAGTCTTCTCTGTGAGTGTGTGTGGAGAAAGGCCTGTACCTCTTACCACCTGGTGGTGTTGTGCTTGATTTCCTTTCTTTTTTGTTTTTCCCCCTTGATTCAAGGGAGACTATGAAAGTTTTGATTTGCCTCCTTGTTCAGTAAAGAGAGGGAAAAGGATAATAAGCTATGAGTAGGCATTCTTAACAACTTAGGTGACCCTCCATTGTTTTAATTTTGTTTGTACTAAACTGGTATTCTCAACTTTGAAGTGTTTTTAAGCTTCTAGTTTCTCAGGTTGCACTTTTAAATCTCAGGAAAGCTTAAGGAAAAAAAAAAGCGAGTGGCCGATTTTGTGTTACATACAGTAAGATAGATTTCCTACAACTGCAAGTTTTGTTCCACCAGGGGGAGCTGATAATACAGGATTTGGGAATGCTGGATTGATGCAGTATGAGGCACAGGAGTGATAGAAGATGGGTGTAAATTCCAATGTGTGTTTCAGTTTTCTTATAAGCTAGTTGTTATAGCTAGTTACTTATAAGCTAGTTTTCCCAGCCAAAGCAAGAAATAAATATGCTGGAAAAGGCTGAAAGCTTCAAGAGTACTTTAGAATTCTTATTTCAGCCCAGTAAATTATAAAGGCACTTTTTCTTAATGCTCAAAAATATTTAAGTATAATGTGTATTATATTGAAATACATTTAGTCTGTAAAAAATAATGGTCAAATGAAGTCACATGTTTTTTTCCTTAATATCCACATATTTAATTCATAGCTATTCATGTGAGAATTGCTTGTTTTAAAAAAATTCTTGCTCCTGAGTTTAAAAAATAGTCTGTGGTATTTTGAGAGTCCTTTTTGATTATCAGCTCTACCATTGTCTTCTTTTTTTTCCTGATGAAGCCTAATTTGACAGTTCAGTTACCCTAATTGTTTGTTTTGTTTGTTTAGTTCCTATGTTGTGTCTCTTTTGTCACCTCATGAATTGTAGCCCGCCAGACTCCTCTGTCCATGGGATTGTCCAGGCAAGAATATTTGAGTGGGTTGATATTTCCTTTTCCAGGGGATTTTCCCTACCCAGGGATCTCCTGCATTGGCAGGTGGACTCTTTGCCATTACGCTATTTGGGAAGCCCCAGTTATCCCAATATCTTCATCTAAAATAAAGAGAAAACCTGTTGTTTGAAGCATCCTCTTGGGTTTTAATGGAAACAATGACTGGTTTGGAAATTGACTTCAATTCTAATACACATCTCCTCTTTTTAAGGGTTCAAAGAATTTTTCTGTAAGCAGTTCTAGGAGCAATATAGCCAAAAACGATGGCTTTCTTCTGTAAGTATATAATTGGATTTGCTAAATTGATAAGAAAATAGACTCTTAGGCTGTTTTACTTAGATTTCTCTTTGTTTCCACACATAGCAGCACCAGTATGAAGTGGGTACAGTTTTCAAACCTACACGTTGATGTCCCCAAGGATTTGACCAAGCCTACGGTATGCACTCCCTATTTCTTGGCATAAGAAGCTACATTAGTGATAAATTTTCCTCCTTATTCATTTGAGGCTGTTTCCCAAACACTTTACAAATAAAAAAAATGTGTTCTAAAATACTGGCAGGCGCACAGTGAGCTGAGGAAAGTATTCTCTGATGTCCCTGAGTGCTCAGGGTCGCGTTCAGGCTGTCAGGGTGAGAGCTAATTGAATAAATTATTTACCCCAGATAACTGGGATTGAGCAGTCTTTTGCTTTTAGCTCAATACAGTGTGCAGAGTTGTCATAATCCATGATGTTGAATACTTGGTATTATAGTATAGAAGCGTCTTTGTGTGTGTGTGTGTGTGTGGCCTTCAAGTCTTTATTTTCATTTTAAGACAGTAAGTCTGGGCCTGGACAATGCTTTATTGTTCACAGTGAGCATTATCACAAGCAAAATCCAGGAGCAGCCGTGTAACCTTGTTTCCTTTCATTGAAAGTCATGGTTCCATCAACCCAGTTTTTGGGTTATTTGTAGTTTTTATAAAATCCTTACAAGTTCCAAACCAAATGCTTGCAGTCCCACCCCTAAAAAATAATCCCCTTTAACAGTTTGGTATGAATCCCTCTAGACCTCTATATATAATCATCTATGCACACCACACACACCAAAATGGAATTGTGATATATCTAATAGACTGCTGGTTCAGTGTTTTCACTTAATAGCATATATAAATGCTGAGTCTCCAGATGCCTACATGAGCCAGACCTGTAAGGAAAGGTGACGGGGTGGCCACAGTGGCAGGCTGTGCCCTTTTTAAGCAAGACAGCTGCTACTTGCTGTAGCCACTTGTGTTATGTGGAAAATCAGACCTAGGGATGTCATATTGTCTACGTTTTCCACATGAAATGAAATTCTAATATTTATGTGAAATCTTTTGATTTTTAGTATTTGTAACAGATTCAAAATATTTTTAAAACCCTATAGAGACTAGTCATTACACATCTTAGGGCCATATTCCCCCTCTGTTGTCCCTTCACTTATGGATAGTATGTGAATATTTTTTGTTCTTCCAACAACCATATTTGGGGGTACTTGCGAGTGAGTATCTAGTTTCCTGGTGAGTAAGTAGATCTACTTTCAGGGGCAAAGTGATTTAACTCTGAAATATCGGATTAGCAATATAAATTATTGGTTTGATGGATGCATGAAGCGAGGGTAATTCACCTCTTGGAAGAAAGTCAGAAATGTCAAACCCATTATTTTAAGATCTGTAAGTATTAGGGTAGAAGAGGTAGAAGTTAAATGTACAGTCATTTTGATTAGAAATGAGTCATTTTTCTATTAGGGCAGGCTAAATAAACATGGATAGACCTAATAAAAAGAAGATGAGTAGCAATAGCTCGCTTTTGTTTAATGATGTTTATAATTTATAAGCACTTAAATCTGTGCTTTCTTACTTGTTCCCAGCAGAAATGCCATGAACTATAGCACAGGTATTGTCCTATTTATATATAAGAAAACTAAAGTGCAATGAGGTTAGTATATGACTTGCCTGTTGTGATTCAGCTTGAAATGGGAGAGTTTAATTCTCAGTCCAGTTCTTCTGACCAGGCTAGTTTTATTAACAAACCCCTAAGTCCTTTCCTGTTGTGTATTTGAGGTTCAGTAACTTAAGCTAAAGGGTTCCATTGGTGATTTTGTAGGTTGCTTGAAAATCCTTTTGATTCAAACTGTATTATAACTGATTCTTAAGGGTCATTCTGGAATCTGAATGTAGTCGTATCTAGATATTTAAAGATGCGTTTTTCTCCCCACTTAAGTAAACTGTGAAGTTGTTCAGTTGAGGATAGTATTTTAAATTTTCCAGTATAAATATTAGAGGAACCATGACTGAAGCTTTTCTTCTTGGTTTTAAAATTGCAGATAACCATTTCTGATGAACCGGACACATTATATAAGCGCCTGTCAGTTTTAGTAAAAGGCCATGATAAGGCTGTATTGGACAGTTACGAATATTTTGCAGTGCTTGCTGCTAAAGAACTTGGTATCTCTGTTAAAGTGTAAGTATGAAATTTCTTAATCTGACCTGTTAGCAGCTATAACACAGTCAGGAAAATGGTGCCAGTCCCAGCTAGGTCTGAGCTCTTAAAATAGGACAGAAACTCATGATGGAGAGAGTTGAGGTTTGTTATTCTAAGCAGAATCATTCCTTCCTGTCTACCAGAATTTTAAAATACTAGAATGAGTGAACAAGGAAAATGAAGGAATCCTTTCTCTAGAAATGGCATGGACATAGGAGTCCCAAGAAGCCTGTGTGTCTGGAATCTCCATGGGGCAGGGAGGTGGATTAGGTGAACACACAGTTTTTCAGACCTGTTGGATTTGATGATCTTTGCTATTATATCCATTGTTTTAAAACTGCCTTAAGAAACATCGCTCAACCCAATACTTGGATGCATGAGCAGAGTGAGCTTCATATGGCCTTGACGTCTCTGCAGGGTCAAGTGTAACTATACCTCCTTTGTCTTGTCATCTGCTCTCTGATGCTGAACGAGGCCCATTTGGAGCTTTGCCAGTCTTGCCTTCTAACAAAACTGAAGGAACACGCGCATTTCCTCTAACAGACTATAGTTTGTGCTTACCAATGTGTCTGTAATGCACACAGCAGATACCACAGCTGCGTCCAACACACGCTGCTGCTCCCCCAGCTCATACATTTGGTCTATGCAGGTCCTCAACGGTGTGAAAGCCAGAGTCGTGTGTGTGTGCACGAGCACTTGCATGCCAAGGCTTGTTTTTTGGGTCTGTGGCAAATGTTCCTGTTGCTGTCTGTGGGTTTATTTTGGCCTAAGTTTTATTGCAGCAGTCGTTAGAGATGACAGTCTTAACAAATGGAAGTCTGTAAATGATAGTTAATGCCTATAATTGAGCATGAGCCTGACCTACAAGATTGTGGAATCATGCTTTGATATCAGTGACTCAGGTTTTAACATCACTTAAGTGTGTTGCTTTGCCCATTAATTTTCCAGACATGAACCTCCAAGGAAAATAGAACGATTTACTCTTCTCAAATCAGTGCATATTTTCAAGAAGCACAGAGTTCAGTATGAAATGAGAACACTTTATAGATGTTTAGAGGTGAGTTTATTTCAGATATTCAGGCTTTTTTTTTAATGCCCCAAATTTCACATGAGCACATTATAACTTTCCCTTAACTTGGCCTGTGGGCTTCCTTTCAGTCAGTCCATGTCCAATAGTTGTAGAGAAGATGAGTGGTTTTCGTGTGTTTATGGAAGGAACGTGATAGAAAAATATTGAAGTAAAGCCATCCTTCAGAGTGTGTTTGCTTAGTCGCTCAGTTGTACCTAACTCTTTGTGACCCCATGGACTGTAGCCCGCCAGGCTCCTCTGTCCATGGGTTTCTCGAGGCAAGAATACTGGAGTGGGTTGCCATGCCCTCCACCAGGGGATCTTCCCAACTGAGGGATTGAACCTAGGTCTCCTGCATTGCAGGTGGATTCTTTATTGTCTGAGCCACCAAGGAAACCCTTTTCGAAGTAGTTCAGAATTTAACTCAGGAGTGCACATTATGTTGACTAGTATTTTTAATAAGAAACTACAGGCAGTTTCTTTGTTTTTTGTTTTAATTATCTGGCTGTGACAGGTCTTAGTTGCAGCATGCAGGATCTTTCATTGTGGTGCACGGGCTTCTCTCTAGTTACAGCGGTCTTAGTTGCCCTGTCGCATATGGGACCTTAGTGCCAAGGATTGAACCCACATCCCCTGTGTTGGAAGGCAGATTCTTAACCACTGGACAGCCAGTGAAGTCCCTATGTTGACTGAAGTCCCTGTGTTGACTGATTTTTATACACTAAGCTAGCGTTGGAATAATTTTGCTTATATTTCAGAAATTCTAGCCAAGTTTTCACACAGCTCTAATAATTCTTTTCTCATCCTCACTGAATTCTCCACATCCATGATAGCCAACATTAAGGTTTTTCATTCATTGATGATCATTCATTTGTGCAGCCACCCGGGGCAGCACAGCCCTGTGGTTGAGAAGAGCATGGGATCTGGGGTCCGCCAGCCAGGTCCAAGCACTAGCATTTGCTGGCTGTGCGGCCTGTGCCTTACTCAAGTCCTTCATCTCTAAATTGGAAATAATAATGGGACTCATCTCTCAAGGTTAATGTGAGGATTAAATGAGATGTTTATCTAAAGCACTTAGACTATTTTGTCACACGATAAATGATTGGTAAATGTTATTAAAACAAGTGTTTGTGCATCTTTTATATGAGAAGCTCTGTACTAGGCATTGTATTAAGACACTGCCCTACCCTTAAATGAAAAAGAAAAATCCACAATTTTATTCACCTCACCATAGAGCATACAGAAAATCTTACACTGTCTTATAATTTAGTTTTCTGTTTGCTTTTGAGTTGTTTTGTGACATTCTTGTGCTGTTTCGATACCATGTTTGCCATCTGGGTTTCATGGAGCCCTGACATTAAGGCGTTTGGAAGTAATGTTGCCCCAGTTCAACCAGAGGATCTACACTTTTTTCCTATAAATTGGGATTCTGAAGATTTCACTGATGAAGAAATGACTGCTGATTTTGCCCCCCCCCCCCCCAAATCTTAAAATTTCTACTTCAACAGCATAGCATGTTTGAAATTTTAGTTAGAACATCTCACTGGAAGTACAGCAGATGTCTACTTGGAATATATTCAGCGAAACTTACCTGAGGGAGTTGCCATGGAAGTTACAAAGGTATGGCTTGAATTTCTGTCTCAGTTGCGGGGAGATCTGTATTGTTGTGTGGATACGTTGCCGCCTGATTGCAGCTGCCCCGGTGGAGGGGAGGACCTGGAGGGAGACTTGTCCCAGTGGTTGGGCTCTCTGCCTGCCCCCCGCGCCCCCAGAGCAGTGGGGGCAGCTCAGCAGACTGCAGCCCACATCCTCCCAGAGCAACTTGTGACGCCTCCCTTCCTCTCAGCAGTTGTCTCAACACAGGTTCCACATTGATTGGTGGTCGCTGGAGATCACCGAGGAGCAGCAGATTATGTATGTGAGAGTTTATCTGCCATTGAGTTTCCTTCTCTTTGTTTCAAAGTCCTGCAACAAGTTGAGGGGGTAAAAGAAAAAGGTCAGAGGCCTTGAGGGAAGAGAATGAATACTTTCAGTTTGTGGCTGAAGAGTTCAGTTAAGTCCATTATACTATAATTTTGTTTTTCTCTCTAGACAAGATTAGAACAGTTGCCAGAACACATCAAGAAGCCAGTCTGGGAAACAACACCAGAGGAAAAAGGAGACAGCAAGTCATAAAGTCCCACAGTGACCACTTGTGCCGGGGTGTGGAGTGAACGTGTCAAGCGGAGGGACCCTCCCGTGAGGACTACTTCAGGTCTACCCGACTGCGCTCCTGAGGCTGCACGGCCTGATCAGTGGAACTCGGGGGTCAGAACTTTACGATCCACTGGACTGTTGTGCAAGAACCGCTTTATCTGTTCTTTTGTAAGCCTCATGTATTTCAGTTCTGATTTTAACAAATATGAGCAAACCATTTGGACCACTCTGTGCCAAAACAGTCAAATTGACATTTTGTTATTCCACTATTGTTTAGTTATTAGTTTATACTGATTGTGATTTCTGTTTTTTCATTCATCTAAAAATGAGTATTCCACATACTCCTCACACACATTTTTTTCTTTTGAGGGACCTAAAAGGAACCTTTGGTTAATTAAACATTGAGCAGTTCGAGTTTTTGATACTTACCTTAGTGTAGGCTGGCATATGATAGTTTGGGATGATGACCTCCAAGTTTTGCCTCATGTGAGCATTACTTTCTTAAAAATGGATGTACTTTGCAGCAGATCAAGCATGTTTGTGGCTTATGCTGAACCCCTCTGGTGCTGCCTAGAAGGGTCACTGTAATGGAATTTGAGCTCTCGAGAAATCACTGATTATTGGTTCATTCATCCCATAATTTGTTTATTCAGTAAGCTTTTCTTTTGTTAGCTCTGCACCCAGTACTGTAGTAAATACCAAAAATTGAATAGCAATAATGGCTTTCAAAAATTGTGCAAGGCACAAATGAAAACTTTTCCTTATTAAGTTCCGTGCTGATAAGACCTCTTTCTTTTGCTGACTAGCACTCTTTTTGTTTGGAGATGTCTACTTTTCCATGAAATTAGATAGTGGTAAAGAGCTCTGACAGAGGCAGGATGACAGTGGGCCGAGACTGCTGGTGTGTCAGCCCCAAGGGACTGGCTCGTTTCCTTTTTACAGAAGAATCGGGTGCTTGTCTTGTGGTTTCCTTCTCATCTTTGGGGTAGTTATGACTTCTCAGTTTTCCCCCCTTAAACTGGAATCCCTGTTCTCTTTTCCTGACCTGCTATCAGGTATGCGTGTTCTGAATGCACACTGCTTAGGTATCAGGCTTACATTACCGTCATTAACTTAGAAAGAATTACAGCCTTGTCCACCAGGACCTCATTCTGTTTTCACCTCAGTTGTGGACTCTCATTCACAAATGAATAAAGCGTGATTACCCCAGGTATAAGCCTCAGGATTGAGAACTGATCAATAAAACAGAACCAATATCATAGTAAATATACATAACAAAGCAGCCATTGTGGCTCATTTTCACTATAAAAAGATTCTTTAAAAATAAATACAGACCCACATCTAACCCTTTTGGTGCTTTTATTACAGACGGTGTCAGTCACGTGATTATAGTAGGGTGCCTTGTGCACTCTCGCATCTGGTGGCTTTCCTTTAAAGGTATACTTCCATTTCCAACTGTTTTCAGACTAAAGTAGCCTGTAAACCAGATGACTTAGCTCTTCACATTACATATTAAAGTCTCATTTTAAGATAAATAAACTACACACACAACTAAAATGAGTGGTGTTTCCTTGACATAAGTAATTGGCATATTTGTAGCCTACTTGATATAAACTAGGTAACTTCTTTATTCTCAGACTGAGAAAGTTTTGTTTATTCTTTTGAATTGGGTCTCCTGAGTAAAATGCGCATTCTTAAAATTAGAATTAATGCCCAAGTCTCACTGTCTGTTCGTGGTGGTGATGAGAGGTAGTGAGAAGCGTAGACCTGCTCTCAGGATGGACCAGAAGGCAGGTATGAACTAAGGTAGTCTTTTATTGAAGTGAAGGCCTGAATTCATTGTTGCTTTCTCTGAAGTATAGTTTCTTTTTATAGTATATAAGATGGTGTTAAGGTCTGTCTTAAACTATTGGTAGACTCAAACTTGTTCAGCACCTGGTAGTTTTGATTTCAAGGAGAATTACTTCATATGTCCTTTGGCCACTTAGATATGCCGCAGTAAACACGTGAAGCAGTGGTTTTAATGTGGTCTGTTTTCTTCACATTTCTGTTGGTCAGCTACCATTCCTCCTTCCTTAAACTGTATTATTAAATGAGCTTTACTACAACATTTATGAATAGCCAAGTAAAGAAAATATGGACTCTGGAGCCTAAAAGGCCTGAGGCAGATAAGAGTTGATAACCCACTAACTGGTATAAAGTTAGGCAAGATGTTTAACCCTGTCAGAGCCTCAATTTACTCAGTAAAACGTAGGAAATCTACTTAGGAAGGTTGGAGCATTTAATCAGATAACTTACAAAGCCCCTCACAGAGTACCACAGTACCAGGCAGATAATAAGACATTCAGTAAGTATCAGGTGTGTAAATGAGAAATCCTGCCTGCCATATCAGTGAAAAAAGAATGTCACAGCCATTAAGCCATCACATGACAGCCACCCCGACTGTGCACCCTGAGAAGATGCAGGATGAGAAGCACAGGATACTGGCTCCAGATAGCAAAGGATTTCAGTGAACCCAGACTCTTGCATCTTCCCATACCTAGAAAAACGCTAAATTCGTTAACTCTAAATACCTGGTTTTTCTTTTACAGTAATGTTTTGATGTTCTGAATACCTAGTCTTTGTTGCAAAAACGCCTATACATCCTGGCCCTCCCCCCTCACCTCTTCGAAGCAGCCTCTCGGAGTTATCTGAGATGCTGTGTCCTGAGCCCAAGTCCTCAGTTTTGTTCAGCAAATAAAACATAATTCTCACTTGTAGATTGGGCGTTTTGCTCAGTTGACAGTTATTACAGGCGGCAGAACAAACAGTACTCCAGATGCTCGTGTGCTGTACAGTTTAAAAACCAGCAGGAACGGCCTTCAGAATATCTCCAAGCTAAGCATACTACCTTACAATGGTTGCAAAGTTTAATTTCGATGAGAAAACATGTAGCATGCTCATTATAATAACCCCCATGTGTTCTACCAAGCATTTATAGATACTATCTTTTTTACAGATCCTATCTTATTTAATCTTTGTAATAACTCAATAGTTACTCTTATGATCCCCGTTTTATGGAAGAGAAAATCAAGTTTGACTTGCCCACTCAATTGCCCTTTCAGTTTACAGATAAAACAGACGAAAAAGGTGAAACTGATGAGTTCCAATTACTAACGACAGAGACAGCCGCCTCAGAACCTAATTTTGAAAGGCTAGGATGGGACTTCCCTGGTGGTCCAGTGGTTGAGAATCCATCTGCCAATGCAGGAGACATGAGTTCGCTCCCTGGTCCAGGAAGACTCCACATGCCACAGAACGATTAAGCCCCACACACCCCGACTACTGGGCGCACATGCCCCAGAGCTCATGCTCCAGGGCAGTGAGAGTCCCGCGCGCAGCGACAAGACTCAGTGCAGCCAGAAATCCTTTTTTAAAAAGATGTTTAAAAAAGAAAGTCTGGAAATATGTACTGGAATGCCCGCATATTAAAGGCAGACTATTCAAACCTAAAATCCAGATTATGTCCCCTTGTACATTAGCAAAGTATACTACTCATTTCCCCTAAGGATTAGAAATAAAAGAGATGGGGGGGGTGGGGAATAAGGAATAAAAGATGTAAATGTACATGAATAAAGGCCAGAAGCATAACCCACAGCTGGATCCCTGTGGTCTCAAGGCTGACATTGGTCCTGACTGTCTACCGTAGCCACAGGAGAGTTTAAGCTCCAGTCAGGGAGCCTGCTGGGTCACAGGAAGCCTGGTGCAGTGACAGCTGTGGGGCTGCAGGCCAGGCCTGTGTCGGGCTCTGCACACTCTGGTTTGTTGCTCACATGCATTTCCATACCCCTGCAGCCAGGCTTAGGGCTGAATGCCTGGGATCCCCAGAGTTCTCTTTGCAAATCCCTGCTCAATTCCTAACCCTGCCCTCCTTAAAGCCTTACTATTGTTACTCACTTCGAGCTATCATTGTCTGCGGAGTCCTAATCCTCTTTAAAACGATATATTTATATCCCAACAGCTCAGCAGTGTTTAAGGGCAGGTCATGGGCAACTGACCCACATGAAAAGCCCATTGAATTTTAGATTCCTCAGCCAGAGGCTAAATCAAGTTCTATTTCATTCATACGGTCTCTGGAGCACAGGTATCATCCTTTAATTACTCCTCAACGTTGCCTAAACATAGACAAATGTGAAGAGGCGGATAGGGGTGACACCATCTTCACACAGCCACAGTGACGGCATGTGTTGTTTTCAGGTGTTCTGAGATGGGGACGGAGTTGAAAATCACTGGAGACCTCTTCAGTGCTAAAATCACCTTGTCTTTTCACATCAACATATATCTGCTAACCCAGACACTCCAAGGAATCAAGGGCAGTTGTCTTGTAAAATTATGAAGTAATAGCTCACGTGAATTCAACTCTGACCATGTGCCAAGCGCTTTGCTCAGTTACTCAACAAGTCTTGTTTGTGCCAAGAATTCCTTGTTCGTGCCAAGCACTGTTCTAGGCTTTGGAAATTCTGCACCATGTATGGTGAAGCCCCTCTTCTCTGGGATCTTAGACTCTAGTGGAGAAAACATGATATGGGGGAAGAAATAATAAGATCATTTCATAGGTATGCAGTTAAGCACTGCTGCTGCTGCTGCTAAGTCGTTTCAGTCGTGTCCGACTCTGTGCGACCCCAGAGATGGCAGCCCACTAGGCTCCCCTGTCCCTGGGATTCCCCAGGCAAGAATACTGGAGTGGGTTGCCATTTCCTTCAATGCACGAAAGTGAAAAGTGAAAGGGAAATCGCTCAGTCGTGTCCGACTCTTAGCGACCCCATGGACTGCAGCCTACCAGGCTCCTCCGTCCATGGGATTTTCCAGGCAGGAGTACTGGAGTGGGGTGCCATTGCCTTCTCTGAGTTAAGCACTAGGCAGCAACTAAAGTAAGATAACGACAAAATTACTTGAGTGGTTACTTGGGACAAAAGCCACTGATAGCGGCTCAGATGATAAAGAATCTGCCTGCGATGTAGGAGACCTGGGTTCCATCCCTGGGTTGGGAAGATCCCCCACTCCAGTATTCTTGCCTGGTGAATTCCATGGAGGGAGCAGCCTGGCAGGCTCCAGTCCATGGGGTCGCAAAGAGTCAGACATGACTGAGCAACTGACACTTTCACTGTTACTTGAGATGAATTTGGGAAAGTTCTCTCCGAGGAGAGGAAACTATCAGGAAGGAGGCAGCTGTGTGAGAGCCTGCGGAAGGGCAGTCCAAGCGGCAGGACCAGTCAGTGCTAAGGGCCAGGGAGTGCAAAGTGTCTGAGGACAAGGGCAGAGCAACATGAAGAAGAAGCGGGTGGGACTAGATCATGACCGGGGGAAGGAGTGTGGCTTTTATCCTGAGGGTCAGTGGGAAGCCATGGGAGAGTTTGAAGCAGGACAGTGATTGGATCTGATTTACGCTTTAGAATACATTCCTCTGGCTGCTTGGTATGGACTGAAAGGAAGGGGTGATGGGAAGGGTGAGGCAGAACCTGCTGCAGTGGGCCAGTGAGAGGATGTAGCCTGGACAGAGCTGCAGGGATGGAGGGGATGGGAAATTGTTATATTAAGAATAAGTTCGGAGGTGGAGCTGACAGAAAGACCTCCTAGTAGGCTGAAAGGAGATCTAAGAGAAAGAGAGGACTCCAGGATGTCTCCTTGATTTCAGTCTAAGCAGCTGGATAAATGGTGATGCCATGACTGAGGTGGAGAAGGGTTGAGCAGGGATTTAGGAAGGCTATCAGTATGTTGGCTTTGGCCTTGGTAAATCTGCAATCTGAGTGGAGATGTTCAGTAGGCAGCTGGGGTCCTGAATCTGGAAGCTACAAATGGTGTGTGATGTCCAGGGTGAATGAGCTCATCTGGGGAGCACATATGAGTAGAGAGGAGCACAGTCCTGAGGACAAGCCTGGGACGCCCAAGCTTGGAGAGATTTGTTTAAAAGGAGGAGGTGCTGGCAAAGGAGATGAGGAACCAGGCTCCATGTGAGTCCTTGAACCCTAAAGTGTTTGAAGAAAGAACTTGGGAAGTGGTGCTGAATCTGCAAGTTGGTCATCGTAAGGCCTTCTCCACGGAGTGACGGGGATGAACGTCCAGTTGGAGTAAGTTGAGGAGAGAATAAGAAATGAAGAGGACGGACTTTCCTGGTGGTCCAGTGGCTAAGTCTCTGAGCTCCCCATGCAGGGGGCCTGGGTTCAATCCCTGGTCAGGGAACTAGATTTCACATGCTGCAACTAAAGAGCCCATGTGCTGCGACTAAGACCAGTGCAGCCAAAATTATAAAAGAAGGGGATGTGAATTGCTGCCTTCAAAAATGCCCAACATGTCATGGCTTCATGACAGCTCAGTCAGTGCTCTGTGGGGACACGGTCTGCCCTGTGTGGTATCAGGTGGGCGGCTGGAAGGCCAGGGCAGGAGGCATCAGCAGGTTCACTGGCCCCCTTTCCCCACACGTCCGGTGGCTGACGCTGGCTGTCACCCGGGAGCCCTGGGCCTCCCCGCAGCATGATGGCTGCGTTCCGAGGACAAGTCCTGGGGGACAGCCAGGCATGATCCCTACTGCCTTTGATGACCCAGCCTTAGGAGTCACATAGTGTCACTTCTGCCCATTCTCTTCGTTGAGTATGGCAAAGTCCCATCCAGGTTGAAGAGAGGGAGAAAGAGGCTCTTCCCCATGATGCGAAGAACATGTGAGACCAGACCCACTGCTGTGCCATTTTCAAGAAATAACATCTTCCCCTAGGGGTTTAGTTGTAAGAAGGGGCCAAGGTGAGGACAGCAGCTGGAGGGGAGCAGTAACTGGCAGGACTATTGGATCTAGTGGGCACCGTGTCTAGGGCCCACAATATTTTTAATTTAAATGTTTTAATTTCTTTCAAAAATAATATAATGCAGTCTGGACTGGAACTGGGTTATATTCCTCTTTTTACCAATGAATGATAAAATAGCACTTTCATGTTTTAAATTTCTATTTATTTATGGCTGTGCTGGGTCTTCGTTGCTCCACACAGGTGTTTTCTAGTTGTGGCAAGCAGGGCCTACTCTCCATTTGTGGTTCATGGGCTTCTCACTGTGGTGGCTTCTCTTGGTGAAGAGCACAGGCTCCAGGGTGCATGGTCTCAGGAGCATGTGGGATATTAGTTCCTGGACCAGGGATCAAACCCGTGTCCTCTGCATTGGCAGGTGGACTCCCGACTACTGGACCACTGGGGAAGTCCCAAAATAGCACTTTTAATACTTAATTAGTTACTATTTAATTATCAATATATATCTTATAACCCATGAAGGCAAAAGTAGGCCCCAGAAAGTCACAGGTGGCCTCTGACTGTGGGGTCAAGGAGGAATTTTTGTCTTATTTTGTTTTAATAGGGGTAATGTTGAGGCACATCTACAGATGGAATGATCCATTAGCGCAGGATGCGTGGAGGATGCAGAAGAGAAAGGGATGGCTGTGGACTTGCAGTGCTTGGTTGGGTGAAGGGAGGTGACATCTAGAAACCAAGCGGAGGAGCTGACAGGTGGAGATGGGGAAGGGACTCTGCGCCCATCGAACCAGGAAGAGAGGCTGGATATGTGAGCGCAGGTGCAGAGAGGTGCGTCTGATACATCTTCTCTGTGACATGAAGGATGTGACAAGGTCATCAGCTGAATATGGGAGTGAGAGGAAGTTTCAAGGGTTGGAAGGGTGGTGGAATGGTCATCTCTGGGAAAGAGGAGGGACTTCCCTGGTAGTCCCGTAGTTAAGACTGCAAGCTTCCCCTGGGTCACGGGTTAAGACTCAAGGGTCTGGCCTGTAAAGGAGCTTCAGGTATTGTGCTGGACAGCGGTCCCCAGCCTTCTTGGCACCAGGGACTGTTTTCATAGAAGGCAAGAAGCACAAGCTGGACTCAAGATTGCCGGGAGAAATATCAATAACCTCAGATATGCAGATGACACCACCCTTATGGCAGAAAGTGAAGAGGAACTAAAAAGCCTCTTGATGAAAGCGAAAGAGGAGAGTGAAAAAGTTGGCTTAAAGCTCAACGTTCAGAAAACTAAAATCATGGCATCTAGTCCCATCACTTCATGGGAAATAGATGGGGAAACAGTGGAAACAGTGTCAGACTTTAGTTTTTTGGGCTCCAAAATCACTGCAGATGGTGACTGCAGCCATGAAATTAAAAGATGCTTACTCCTTGGAAGAAAAGTTATGACCAACCTAGATAGCATATTCAAAAGCAGAGACATTACTTTGCCAGCAAAGGTCCGTCTAGTCAAGGCTATGGTTTTTCCAGTGGTCATGTATGGATGTTAGAGTTGGACTATGAAGAAAGCTGAGCACTGAAGAATTGATGCTTTTGAACTGTGGTGTTGGAGAAGACTCTTGAGAGTCCCTTGGACTGCAAGGAGATCCAACCAGTCCATCCTAAAGGAGATCAGCCCTGGGATTTCTTTGGAAGGAATGATGCTAAAGCTGAAACTCCAGTACTTTGGCCACCTCATGCGAAGAGTTGACTCATTGGAAAAGACTCTGATGCTGGGAGGGATTGGGGGCAGGAGGAGAAGGGGACAACAGAGGATGAGATGGCTGGATGGCATCACTGACTCTATGGACGTGAGTTTGAGTGAACTCCTGGAGTTGGTGATGGACAGGGAGGCCTGGCGTGCTGCGATTCATGGGGTCACAAAGAGTCGGACAGGACTGAGTGACTGAACTGAACTGAATTCTTCCACAGACTGGGGGCAGGGAATGGTTTGGGGATGATTCAAGCGCATTACATCTATTGTGCACTTTATTTCTATTATTGTTGCATTGGCTCCACCTCAGATCATTGGGCATTAGATCCCAGAGGTTGGGGACCCCTGGTGCTGGGAACCGACAATGTGGGGACAGACCTGCTCACCCAGAGTCCTTCACATCATAGATCCTGCTGCTTTTCACTAGACCAAGTGGAGGGCCAGCCCCTGCTCACCAGCAGTTCTGTTTTATGGGCTAGAAGTTGTACTTGCATCTTCTCTGGATATCAGAGTCTCCTGTGTCTCCAAGGTGGGCCTCCCTGGAGCTGCATGGTGCCCTTCCGAAAGTGCCAGGGCCCATGCGTAAGATGGGAGGGTCCCAGCCTGCCTTCCCAATTCCCCCCTCCATCTGCTTACCTCTGTTTCCACCCCTTCTCCCTTTTCAGAACCTACTGGACAGCTTACTTAAGTGGTTGACCAGACTGAAGGGAGGGGTGAGGCTAGGGGAGCTTAGCCGACTGGAGGTCAGACCTGGAAGGAATCTTCTAATCTTAAGGCACTTAGCTGGCCTGGTCCCGCCTCCTCGCAGCCAACCCCCTCCGCTGCCCGTCCCGTTCGGTTGGCCAGGAGATGATCAAGAGGCTGGCAGAGCAGAGGAAAGGTGGGAAGAGGGCCCTCGCCTAAGGAATCGGTTGGCAGCGTCTCAGCAGGAGGCACAGGCTCTGCTCCCTGCCGTCCTGGGGCCAGGATGGGGCAGCAGTTCAGCTGGGAGGAGGCGGAGGAGAACGGCGCAGTCGGTGCGGCGGACGCGGCGCAGCTTCAAGAGTGGTACAAGAAGTTCCTGGAGGAGTGCCCCAGCGGCACGCTCTTCATGCACGAGTTCAAGCGCTTCTTCAAGGTCCCGGACAACGAGGAGGCCACCCAATACGTAGAGGCCATGTTCCGAGCCTTCGACACGAATGGGGTAAGGTGCCCCAAGGGGGAGGACCGAGAGCTCAGGGCTCATCCTTGACTAAAGGAGCACCCTCGGTGGGAGCTCCGTACGCCAGCCCTCCTGCTCGGCCTCGGCTCTTCTTTCCTCTCCATCCTCTCTCGCCTTTTCTGTCTCACTGTTCCTCCAAACTCTTCTCCCTCTCCAATAATTCTTTCTTCCCATCTTTTCTTTCCATTTCTCCGCTTTCATCTGACTTGTCCTCTTCCTGAGAGCTGAAGGGAGGCTCTGCAGAAAAACCCAGGGTCCTCTCTACGTGTATTTATGGACAGGACTCTGCAGTCACAGGACATGGTTTTTCCGCATCCATCAGGGCTCCCCTTGCTCTAAAGATAAGGGGTTTAATGGGCGGAGCTATCTTGGCACAGCCCATGAGTGCCCCTTTGCTGAAAGTGAAAGTGAACGTCAAGTCGCTCAGTCGTGTCTGACTCTTTGCGACCCCGTGGACTGTAGCCCACCAGGCTCCTCCATCCATGGGATTCTCCAGGCAAGAATACTGGAGTGGGTTGCCATTTCCTTCTCCAGGGGATCTTCCCGACCCAGGGATCGAACCCAGGTCTCTTGCATTGCGGGCAGACGCTTTAACCTCTGAGCCACCTTCTAATTGAGACAGATCAGCTCTTCCCGCCCAGAACGCTGGAGGAGGCTCCTTCCTGGACTTGGATGTTCAAGGATTACTACAGAAGTCCCTTTCTGCTCTTCAAGCCATGGGAAGAAAAAAGAAGAGTGAAGTCGCTCAGTCGTGTCCGACTCTTTGCGACTCCATGGACTGTCGCCTACCAGGCTCCTCAGGAGTTTTTCAGGCAAGAGTACTGGATTGGGTTGCCATTTCCTTCTCCAGGGGATCTTCCTGACCCAGGGATCGAACCTGGGTCTCCCGCATTGTGGGCAGACGCTTTACCATCTGAGCCACAGGGAAGCCCATGGGAGATCCCATGAAATCATTCATCCACAGAGTTTCTACAACTCCTTAGTTGGCACCAGGAACTAAGAAGATAATATATTTTATAAATGCACACCTGGGAATTGAATTTAAACATAGAAAAAAGTAAAAGTGAAAGTCACTCAGTCCTGTCCGACTATGGCCCCATGGACTGTAAGCCCACCAGGCTCTTCTGTCCATGGAATTCTCGAGGCAAGAATACTGAAGTGTGTTACCATTCCCTTTTCTAGGGGATCTTTCCGACCCAGGGATCCAGCCCAGGTCTCCTGCTTTACAGGCAGATTCTTTACTATGTGAGCCACCAGGAAAGCCCTTAAACATTGAAACTCCTTCATTATTTAAGGCCAAAGTACTCTTGCCTGGAAACTCCCATGGACGGAGGAGCCTGGTGGACTGCAGTCCATGGGGTCACTAGGAGTTGGACACGACTGAGCGACTTCACTTTCACTTTTCACTTTCATGCATTGGAGAAGGAAATGGCAACCCACTCCAGTGTTCTTGCCTGGATAATCCCAGGGACAGAGGAGCCTGGTGGGCTGCCGTCTCTGGGGTCGCAGAGTCGGACACAACTGAAGCAACTTAGCAGCAGCAGTCCAGTGCCGCCTCCACAGTCCTTTAAACCATTAAGTTTGCCTCAAACCCCTGTTTCACTCCTTCAAATTGAGGGGCCAGTGGGTTTGACCTAGATAATTAATCTGGAAAAAGCGGTAGATACCCCACTTCTGTGTAGAAGGAGATCTTCACTTTTCAGAGTGAGTCACTGGGAACGCTTCTTAGTTCCCACTCTGCCCCTGGAGAAGGGAATGGCTACCCACTCCAGTATTCTTGCCTGGAGAGCTCCATGGACAGAGGAGCCTGGCGGGCTACAGTCCACGCGGTCGCAAAGAATCGGACATGACTGAGCGACTAACGCTTTTCTTCTTTCTGTCCTGGTACTGTCCGTGCACATCTCCTCTGCGCCTGTAGGGGGCGGTAGGGCGGGGTCAGCATCATCGCGGCAACAAAAACCTTGGAGGTGAACCCTAACTCCAGATCTCAACTGAGTTTCAGCCTTCCCAAAGTTCCTGCTACAGACGTCTCTGAGTCCGCGGCAGCCCTGAAAGGGAGCAGGCCGAGGTTGTTACTCCAAATTCAGTGATCTGATTTGTCCAAGATCTTAAACTCAGGGGTCCTGCATCCCAGGCAAGCGTTCCTGCCCAGAAGGCAGTGTGTTGGGCTGTTTAAGAGAGGAAATGATTTTTTTGAAGTGTTGAATGTCAGAAGAAAAGTAAACAGATATATCAGGTAGTATGTGGCAAGGTTCACACCCATGAATTTATCCATTTTCTTCAAATTCATTTAAAATTCAATATAATAACAATTCAAGATTTCAAAGGGATTATGAGGCCCCTGGAAACAAAACAGCTGCAACCTCTTATACCTCATTTCTTCTAAGTTAGCATATAATATTCATCAGTCATCTTTAAAATAACTTTTTAATCTTGGTGACATTAACTTTACAGAAAAATTATAAGGATAGTGCAAGTAATTTCCATTTACAATTTATCAAAATTCCCCAATTGTTTACATTTGACTCATTTGCTTTACTCTTTTCTCTGTGTGATGTATTATATATATATATACACATGTATACATATATGTACACAATGTATTCATATATGTGTATATTATGCATATAAATATATGTATTTTATAGAGAGAATTATATAGACATCACACCCTTTTACCCCAAGTATTTTAGTATGTATTTTCTAAAACCAAGGGCATTCTCTTAACCTAATAAATGATCCAAATCAGGAAATTCAACATTAATAAGTTCTGTTAGCTAATTGACAATCTACATTCATGTTTGGTTGACTGTCCTGATGACATCTATTACAACCTTTTTTTTTAAGTTTGATCACACATTGCATTTAATGTCCTATCTGCCCCTTAGCCTTTTTTTAAAAATTGGAGTATAATTGCTTTACAATGTTGTGTTAGTTTCTGCTGTACAATGAAGCGAATCAGCCATGCGTATACATACATCCCCTCCCTCTTGAGCCTCCCTTGCACTCCACCCCAATCCCACCCCTCTAAGTCATCACAGAGCACCAAGCTGAGCTTCCTATGCTTTATAGTGGTTCCCACTAGCTATCTCTTTTACACATGGTATTGTATATATGTCAGTCCTAATCTCCCAGTTTGTCCATCCCTTCCCTTCCCCACCACCCCCACCCCCTGCCCTGGACCTGATGCCCTTTGGATCCTTTAGTCTCAGCTTTTCTTTATCTTATTTGACTCTGACATTTTTGAAGACCGCAAGTCAATGATCTGGTTTTACCCTGTGTTGCCTTGTAATGAGATGCAGGTTACGCTTCTGGCAGAAATTAATGCCCCGGAAGAGATGCTGTGTGCTTCTGAGCATGGGACATCAGAAGGCACGTGATGTTGGTTTGTCCCTTTGATCATTTAGCTATGTGGTGTCTGCCAGATTTCACCACTGTAAAGTGACTATTTCTTCTTTGTAATTAATAAGCATCTTATAAGGAGGTATTAATACTTTGAGACTAAGTAAACTTCCTATTGCTCATCAAATAATCAGCCCCTAGGTTTGGCATCCACTGATAATTTTCCATCTCTGCTGTCCCTTCTCTATTTATTAGTTGGCCTCCTGCTGTAAGGAAGAGCTCTCCTAGCAGGTGTTTTCAGCTCCTCTGTCAGGAGCTAAGCCTTCTTCCTTTTCTTTTCCCACTTAGTCTTTATCTGCAAACTCCTGCCCGACTCCACTTCCCAGCTCAGAACAACCTTTATAATCAGCAAGTGTCATTTCCAGGCAATTGATCTGAGATTTCTGGGGCAGACAAAATCAAAAGAGCTCTTAGATTTAGCTCACACGTCAAGATCTGTGGTGGTGAAAACAGAGTGTTGTGGTGGCAAGGAGGTAAGGGCACCTGGTCTCTGCTGCTATGCTCCCTCCTAGTGGAGGCAGTAACACCATCTCTGGTGCTTGCCTGTAATGCTTTGGGTGGAGGAAAAGGAAGGATGAAGGTCAAATGTCCTTCAGGGTCCTTATGTAACGAGTGCTGGGTGGAGGTCAGGGCTGGTTCACAAATGCCGCCAATTCAGGGAGAAACGAGGCAGGTAATCCCACAGAGCAGATCACACGCTTGTCACTTCTGCTCCAACTCTTGAGGAGACAGGCGTTTCCGTCATCATCAGCCTCTGTGGGTAATTGAAGCTGACGAGAGCGCGTGCGCAGTGGATGAGCATCGCCCCTGCTGGGAGCTTCCCAGAACTAGTCCTGGGGTTTGAAGTAAACTCACACGTGAGATCACTTGTCAGGAAAGGGCTGCTCCACACTGAGACTCATGTAAGGTGAGGTGAGGGGTCATTGTGGAAGCCGTATCATGTTGAGACAGGATGTTGTGAGAACAGAAAGTTCTAGACAAAGAATGAGGGGGAAATCTAGAGAGCTGAAGAGTAGGAATTTGCTGGTGATTTGGGGTTTGTTTGTGTGTTTCACTCCCCTTGGTGCTAGCCACCAGGCTCATTTTTTAAACAGTAATAGACCTTGCGTGGAGTAAGAAATTTCTCCCAACCTGACGAACTGCAGAAGGCATGTAGCTTGAAAGACTCTGCCACTTGCTGGGTGGGAATTTCTTGGGCAACTTATTAAACCTCAGTGTCCTCATCCATGAAATGGGGATAACAGACCTGAGGGAGATGATGTATGTCAAACAAATGGTCCAGTTTGCATAATTTTCTAACTGAATTCTTTTTTAAAAGAAACCTAAGGGACTTCCCTGGTGATCCAGTGGTTAAGACTCCATCCATGCTCCCAATGCACGGGGTGCAAGTTTGATCCCATGTGCCCCAGGGCATGGCCAATGAAAAGAAACCGAAGATCTATGTTTAGAAAGCCTGACAAATAATAATTACTAATGAAAATAGTCTTTTAAAGGACAACCAATTACCACATTGTAAGCCTTCAACTTACACAGTGTTCTTTAAAAGGCTATTGTGCGATTATACCTCAATAAAGCTGGGGGGAAAAAAACCCAGGAAATAAGCCAAATTACCTTCAATGGGCGAACAAAAAGCAGGGATGATTCCTACAATGGCGCACCATTCAGCAATTTTAAAAAAAGGAACTGCTGATGCTTATAGTGACTGAGATGAGTCTACAGGGCACTGTGCTGAGTGAAAGAAAATTACACACTATATGATTCTATTTTTATACTCTTTTCAGAGTGAAAATATTATTGATGGAGAACAAAGCAGCGGTTGCCAAGTGTTATGGTTGGGAGAAAGATGTGACCTTTGAGAGGTAACACAAGAGAGGTTCTTTGTATTGAGAGTTACTGGTATCTACGTATCTACATGTGTCTACACATGTGATACAATCTTGTAGAACAAGGAGGTAGGGGCAATTCAGGTGTAGGAGATTAGGAGGTACAGACTATTACATAAATAAGCTACAAGGATATATTGTATAACACAGGGAATATAGCCAATATTTTATAAGAACACCAAATAGAGTAAATCTTTAAAAAGTATGAATCACTATCTAGGAACTTCCCTTGTGACTCAGTGGTAAAGAATCTGCCTATCAATGCAGGAGACTTGGGTTCCATTCCTGGGTTGGGAAGATCCCCTGGGAGAAGGAAATGGCAACCCTCTCCTGTATTCTCCCTGGGAAATCCCATGGACAGAGGAGCCTGGTGGGCTGGAGTCCATGGAGTCGAAAAAGAGTATGACAACTTAACGATTAAACAACAATATTGTATACCTAGAACTTATATGGCACATCAACTGCACATCAATTTAAAAATTCATAGAGCTTATATACCTACAAAAATAGTGCATTAAAGACTAGTGGGGGGGAAAAAACAGAACAAATAGCAACTGCTAAGAATCTGCCCTACAGGAATTACCAAAGACATAAGAAAAAATACGTACGCACAAGATGTTCATTGTGTAATATAAAATATCAAAACCATGTTCAACAAGAGGGACTGCCCAGTACTCCTCAAAAAAAGAAAAAGGTATTATTTTAAATCATTTTGAAGGCATGGGAAATTTTAAAATAAAAATCCAGTAACTAAAACTATAGGTTAATATTTACACAGTGAGGAGTATGGAGGACCAGAGGAATTATGTAAAGGATGTTGATTTAAACTCTGGAGGTGTTGAGGTAGGTGCGTTTTATTTTCTTGGTTTTTCCTTAAGCGTTTGCTCTTTCCCTCATGTGGGGCTGTATTCTCCTGTTGTCCACACCTTGCCCACCCAGGCACCCCTTGAACAGGGCTTGAGGCTCCCACTTGGCCCGACCCAGTGGGACAGAGGGGCTCTGGGCTACTGATGCCATTCTGATTACAAAGTCATGGGAATGACAGATGCTCCTGGGGGGGCTGATGATCCCCATTTTTGATTTGGAGAGCTGAGATCCCAACCTTGAAATATGTGAGGTCCTGCTTTCTAATCTCCTTTCAAAACTGTTAGTCTTATATTCAGACTTAAGTCAATCATTTCTTTATAAATTTGTAAATAGTTATGAGACTCTGGGCAGAAGTTGCATTGTACTAGGCGTGGAGGAGAAACAGAAGCAATGTAAACCGCTCTCCTTTCTCCTGGAGGATAGACTGCTGCTAGAGAATGAGACACACGTACAGAGCAGTTAAGGGTAGAAGAGATGGTAGGTGCTGGGCTTTCCTGGTGGTCAGTGGTAAAGAATCCGCCCGCCAATGCAGAAGACGGAGGTTGGATCCCTGGGCCAGAAAGATCCCCTGGAGAAGGAAATCACAACCCACTCTAGTATTCTTGCTGGGAAACCCCACGGACAGAGGAGGCTGGTGGGCCACAGTCCATATTGTTGTAGTTCAGTCACTAAGTCATGTCCGACTCTTTGCAACCCCATGGACTGTAGCCCATCAGGATTCCCTATCCCTCACTGTCTCCCAGAGTTTGCTCAAACTCATGTCCACTGAGTCAGTGATGCCATCCAACCATCTTATCCTCTGTCACCCCCTTCTCCTCTTGCCTTCAATCTTTTGGGCATCAGGGTCTTTTCCAGTGAATCGGCTCTTCACATCACTTGGCCAAAGTCTTGGAGCTTCAGCTTCAGCATCAGTCCTTCCAGTGAATATTCAAGGTTGATTTCCTTTAGGATTGACTGTTTTAGCTACTAAAACAACAACAGCTGGGAGTGTCAGAAGAGGGAGAGGGTGGTCGCTGTGGCTGAAGTGGTGTGAGAAGGAAGGCTTCCTGGAGGAGGGGACCGTTGAGCTGAGCCTTGAAGGACAGGCAGGACTGGGTGATCACGGAGACTGAGAATGGATCCCAGGGCAGAGAACACCACAAGCACAGATGCAGAGGCACAGGCATGCACGGGGGAGGCCAAGCCCTGAGTTTCAGGGACGGCGGCCTGGAATAGAGTTCCCACCGGTGCTCCCGGGAGACGGGGTGGGGGGCTGAAGGGAGCCTCACAGCTCCCACCCCCAATGCAGGACAACACCATTGACTTCCTGGAGTACGTGGCAGCCCTGAACCTTGTGCTGAGGGGCACCCTGGAGCACAAGCTCAAGTGGACCTTCAAGATCTACGACAAGGACCGCAATGGCTGCATCGACCGCCAGGAGCTGCTGGACATCGTGGAGGTCAGTGTCTGCTGAGGGGTGGGGGCGGGGCAGGCACCTGGGCACGCTGGATGCTGAAGGGGGGCCCCTGGGCCTGGGGGTGGGAAGGGGCACTGGAATCATTCAGAGTGTGCTTTCCAACTACCATGAAATTAAGCTGGAGATCAGTTACAAAAGGAGAATGAGAAAATCCCCATCTGTTTGAAAATCACGCTACTTCCTAATACTCCATGAATCAAAAAAATAGTATCACACACACACAAAATATCATGAACTGAGTAATGATACTAACATAACAAAACTTTGGAATGCAGCCTAAAGCTGAGTTTACAGGAACATCTGTAGCCTTAAAATGTATATACTAGAAAATAAGAGAAACTGAAATGAAAATCAATGATCCAAGAAGTCATCTCAACAAATTAAAAAAAAAGAAAAGAAAAGTAAGGCCAAAGAAAGCAAAAGAAAAGAATTAATAAAGAATAGAGATTTAACAAAACAGAACACAAATGCACAAGGAAAGTCAATGAAAGCAAAAGTAGGTTCTCTGGAAAGATCAACAAAGCTGATTGACTACTAGCAAGAATGAGCAAGGGGAAAAAGTGCTCTGGCTCAGACTCTGCACGAAACCCTCATTAGCCTCTTACTCTCCAGAACTTCACTCTGAGGAGGGAGACGTTGGCCATTTTACAGAAAAGGAAATCGGCCCGTGGAGGTTGTGTGGTTTGCCCAAGTTCATCACCGGGAGATGCTGGGCTGCCTGTAGTGGAGCCTCGTTTGTGCCACGTCCTGTGCTGAGCAGAGAGGCCGTGGGGACCCCCCGTGCACACCTCTGTCCTAGGCGAGCCCCAGCCAAGGCCTGAGGATACTCCTCATGTCTGTCTGTTTCTGCCCCTTTTCACTTCTCAACGTTGCCTTGTTGCCGGAAACAGGGCGAGAGAGACACCTGTGCTTTTTCCTCCAGCCCAACACCTGTGTCTCCCATCATCCTGTCTCACACACATACACGTCACACAGACCCACAAATATTCTGAAATCTCCATGTCTTCTGCTGAAAAGTGGAGGTTAGGCCATCCCTTGTGCCTTCATTAGAGGTTTTGGGTGTCAGCTCTGACGCTCACAGTGGAAACACCAACGGTGTGGGAATGGGGCAGTGGGTGAAGCCAGGAACTCCTCGGTGGGAATTAGGCCATGAAACCCTGAGGAAATGGCCTTGGCACAGGTCACTTTTAGTTTGGACCTGGGTCCTGTGATCCTCAGATGTACAGACTGGGGGGCAGTGCTGAGGACGAGGTGCCGAGGGACATGGGTCGTGGCGGGGGGTGGGGTCGGGGCAGAGCACGCAGGGTCTCTGGGATGTCACTGGCTTCCCTCCCACAGTCCATCTACAAGCTGAAGAAAGCCTGCAGTGTGGAGGTGGAGGCCGAGCAGCAGGGCAAGCTGCTCACCCCCGAGGAGGTCGTGGACAGGATCTTCCTTCTGGTGGATGAAAATGGAGATGGTAACTGGAGCAGAGATGATGGTGGGGCAGGGGCAGGGGGCTCCCCATCCTGGGTCACCCCACTTTCTCCACGTCACCATAGACTAGGCCCTCACTTCCCGGCAGTGAGATGGGTGTGGAGAAGAGATCATAAAATAACAACAAGAATGTCACTAGCACGTGAGGCTTGTGCGTGCATGCTAAGTCGCTTCAGTCGTGTCCGACTCTTTGCAACCCTATGGACTGTAGCCCACCAGGCTCCTCTGTCCATGGGGATTCTCCAGGCAAGAATACTGGAGTGACTTCCCATGCCCTCGTCCAGGGGATGTTCACGACCCAAGGATCGAACAAGCATCTCCTGTGTCTCCTGCATTGCAGGTGGATTATTTACCGCTGAGTCACCGGGGAAGCCCCGTGAGGCTTGTAAAAGGGATTAAAACTCCTACTGGAGTTGCCAGGCAAGTGCCGTGGAAGAAGAGGCGCTTTGGAGTCAGGCAGACCAGGATGCTTCATGTACCCTCTCAGCCTGATCTGTTTCCTCACCTGGAAAATGGGAATAAGAATAACTGAAAGGAGTAAATGGGGTCACGCACTTGGACTCTCATTGCTGTAGCTCAGCGCTCCAGCCCCAGGCTGTGCAAAGAGGCAGTTGGCTGGAACACACCCAGAAGAGCCCTCAAAAACATTTTAAGGGTCCCATGTGCAGGAGTAAAACTTGAATTCATTTGCAAAGCAAGTCCCTTGAAGAAACCCTTGGAGGTTCTAGGAGACTCCTGGAGGAAAGCCCAAACTTAGGCCCTGAGACCGCAGGCTCATCTGTGTACATCCCCACCCCATTTCTTCCATTCCCCGACTTGGCACGACTGTCTTTCCTACCCGTTGCACAGGTCAGCTGTCCCTGAATGAGTTCGTTGAAGGTGCCCGTCGTGACAAGTGGGTGATGAAGATGCTGCAGATGGATCTGAACCCCAGTAACTGGATCTCTCAGCAGAGGCGGAAAAGTGCCATGTTCTGAGGGCTCCGGGGCCCTGAGAGCTCTCCAAGACTCCAGGCTCACCAGGTTTCCAGAGCAGTGGGAGGGTCCCTGGTTCAACCTGCTTATGCCCACTCTTATCCTGGCTTGAACTTCCTGGCATCCCCTTGCAGGGGGTGGGGCTGAGTGGGGAGGGCAGGGGTCATTAGTCTGACATGGCCAACAGGGCTGGTCCATTGGGAGGATTCATGGGGTACTGAAGGGACTTGGCTTCCTCTCCCCCTTCAGCTGCTTCTGGGAAAGCTACGCCTTGCTAGGTGACTGTGGGGTTCCCACAGATTCCTACATGGTTCTTAGTTGGAAGCACGGAGATCTAGGGGTAGGGGTTCCATAGATGAAATTAGAAATGAAAAGGCCCACACAGTGTGAAACTGACTAGTAGAAGGGTGGGGCTGGCAGGTGTTGACTGAAGAAATGGTAGGAACTGGGGAGAAGGGATGGATAACAATTACATCTCCCCAGAATCCCGAGGACTGTTCTTCCTGCCCTTGGAGGGGGTAGACTATACTTAAAGGGGCTGTTTCAGCTCTGCCCTGGTGCTGCTCCGCCAGCCCCTTCCAACCCTCCTCCTCCACTCCCTACCCCTCATCCCTTACACTCAGCTCTCCAACCCCCACCCCCAGAATGGACCCTCCACAATTCGCCATCACAAGCCCACAAGCCAAGTATGTCTCCTTAAGGGATGGTGGAACCTTTCTTCTATCTCTGGGGAGAACTGGGGCCTGCCAACCCGGGTTCTAGGACAGGCTCTGCCTCCAACTCCTGTGTGACCTGCAGCGGGCATTTCTTTCCCCTGACCTAGATGTTTTGTCTGCACCATGAGCAGGCTGGACTCGACAAGCAGTTTTCAGATTATTACTTTTTTAGATATGGGATTCTTTTTGTTATACAAACTCTATGTGCAGCCTCCATACAGAAACTAGATTAAAAGGCGGTCACTCTGGCAATCCATGAGTTAGGACTCTGCACTTTCACTGCTGAGGGCTTGGATTCAATCCCTGGTCAGGAACTAAGATTCTATAAGCCGTGCAGTGCAGCCAAAAAATAAAGGAAAAAAAAAAAAAGGCAGTCACTCTGGTTGCAGGGGGTGGTACTGAGGAACTCAAAAAAGAAACCCATGTAAATAGATATGTTTTTGTGTTGAAATATGAAGAATAAAACTAATTTGTAGATCCTGTGATTTCATGGGCATGATATCCATATAAAGTTAACGGTAGAAATAAATGTAAGGTTAAAAAAATAGTCAATTAAAAAAGAATAGTAACCCAGCTGGGATACAGATATGCCCCAAATCATGAAGCTGGTATGTGAATGAGGCTGGGGAAATGTCCCAATTCTATCCAGATACCCTCCCAGCTCTGACCTCCAGCATTTCCCAAAGGCAGCCACCAAGAGAAGAAGCAGAAATGTCAACTCCCTTTTGCCCCTGGCATTGAGCTCCACTTTCCCTCCATGTCTGTGCTCCAGCCCCAGCTGACTTCCAATCTAGAGCAGTCCCCGTGATGGACAGGACCGGTGTGAATGAAATGCCCCCTCCCTTCCATCCCAGGGGGCTCTCTGCAGGCTAGGGCTCCACCCCCTACTTTCCCCTTGTTTGTTCCCTTCCACCCCCTTGGATTTTCATTTGCTTCCAGAACCTCCCCCACACCCAGCTGAAGTGAAGACTCAAAGTTCAGAAGGAAAGAGCATCTCTGAAAAAAGTGATCACAACTACTCCAGCCTGTGTCTCTCCCCAGGGTCTTGGTCAGGTGTTCCTAAAGCTGGAGTGTGCAAAGAATGGGGAGAGGGCCCCCTGTAAGAGACTGCTCCACTTCCCAACGGGTGTCAGGTCTCACTGTGGTAAGAGGGATTTAGTTTAGATCAGGGATGGTCCCCACACTTGCCATTAACAATGAGTCGCAATCCTATGGGGTACCGTGTGGTACCACGTGGCACCAAGGGGCCAGCAGGGGAAAAATGAGGGTGTTATGCAATCACTTCTGAATAAATACACATTCCCAAAGGATTAAGGAGGACTGTCTATAGTATCATAACTTCTCTTGGCCTATTGTTTGATAAGGATGCTGTGAGTTTCTTGAGGATGCGAACTGTCCTCTTCTTTGCACATGTAACATCTAGCATTAATATAAGTAGCTGTTCGACGCTTGTTGAAGGGAGGAATGAGTCAACACAGACCACTCTAGTAGGCTCCGGGATGCTGGGGGCAGGACGGGCATGTGACAGTACCCAGCTGAAGGCTGCAGCCACCAGATCTGCAGGGTCCCACTGGAGTCCTGGGAAAGCCCACCTCTGCCTGAGAGCTTCCGTGTCTAAAAGAGCGTGGAACCAGAGCTCAGTGGAAGAGCTGGTAAAAGCTGGGGGAGGTGCAGGAAGGGAGTAGGGAGGAGCCTGACGGATGCTGAAGGCTGCCCAGAGCAAGGAGCAGTCACCATCAGCTGAATCACACAGAGAGTTCCGGAAAGGTCCCCCGCTCTGGACCACTGCCCCTGTGCTGCCACCATGGACTCCTAAGAAGTGAGCTGAGCCTTCGAGTTCAGTAGACTCTATCTAGTATTAAAACAACAGTGAAACAGCAGGCACCACCGTACACACCCTCCCCAGTACAGAAAGAGCAGGCAGTGAGCTCAGCCGTCGGCCTCCGCGGCCTCCGTTTCCCTGCCGCTAGCCCCCTCCTCATCCTGCTCTCCATTCTGGAGCCTGCGCACAATGCGGGTAAGGTCCAGGCTTCGGGTCAGCGTGTCCAAGAGCATCTGGTCCTTCTGGACGCCCTCCATGAACTCCTCTAGGGAGAGTTCCCCTGGGGTGGAAAGAAAGGGCATCATGGGCAGGAGGCGTTGACGTCTGCTGACCGGGGCCCAGAGCTGCAATCTTGTAAGGGGGACAGAACCAAGGCTGGAGGAAGTGGCTGTGAACAGAGCCGGCCAAGGAGCCAGAGACCAAAGTCTGGTGCAGACATCCCCAAAAGCCAGCTCTGTGGCCAGGGCGGAGGCAGGCGGAGGAGGTAGCCAGCAGCAGCCCCTTGGTGCCTCCCTCTCCCCTCCTGCCCTCTCCCTTTCTGAGACTGGTGACAGCCCCAGTGCCCCTTCCCTGGGGAGCCCCAGCGCGGCCTCACCATCCCCATTGACGTCAATCTTGGAGAACACTGTATCGGTGAACTCCTCGGCGGTCATGGTCGAGTCGCTGCAGGGGTTAATGGCTCGGATGGCCTGGAAGGGAAGAAGTGAGAGGACCCGTCCTAACTCGTCTCAGCGGTGGATGGGGCAGAGAGAGCTAGTCAAGCTCCCGACGGGACAGTCGGGGAGCCAGGGGAGTAGAGGTCAAGGTGGCCCGGGACCTCAGACGGAGCAGGGGATGCGCTTCTACAGCTCTTGGTGCAGAAGAGGAAACTGAGGCCCAGGGGAACCTGGCCCAGGTCACGCAGCTGGTGAAGGCCCGAGCCGCAGCGGGGACCCTAAGTCTCAATCCCGTCCCCTTCCGAGCCCGCGGACCGACCCCAGCAGGCTGAAGACCCAACCCAGCTCTCAGCTCGGCCCCGCCCCTGCCCGGCCCTCGGCACCTGGAGTTACCCGGATGATGGTGAGCAGCTCGTCGCGGTCGATGCATCCGTTGCCGTCCACGTCGTAGAGCTTGAAGTACCAACGCAGCTTCTGTTCCACCTTCCCCTTGAGGACCAGGCTCAGAGCCGCCACGTACTCCATGAAATCAATGTAGCCGTCCTGGGCGGGGGGCGTGGCCGCCTGAGCCCCTCTGTCTAGGCCCCGCCCCGGCCCCGCCCCCTGCCCGGAGCCGCTGGGGGAACCAGGAGACGCTGAGCCCAGGCCCTGACCGACGCCCCGCCCCCGGCCCCGGCCCCGCCCCCGAAGCCCCCAGGGGCCCAGGAGACGCTGAGCGTCTCGGATAAACCAACCGCCCACTGGAGTGTAAATGGCTTATTGCTATCACTTCACAGGTAACTTTGGTTCCAGCCACCGCTGTGATCCTCAAACTTCAGCCCTTCCAATTTGGTGGGTGTGGTTGCAAGATGTGTGTAGTTGAGACACGAACCCCTTAGGAATAGGGGCGTAATTTGGATGCGTTCTAACGCGCCTGGATAAGGGATAGAGGTAGACTTGGAGGGATCGAGCGCTTTTCTCCTTCTTCCCTTTATTCTTGGAAGCTTACTGAGCACCGACTAGGCGCTGTGATAGGCTGAGGATTCAGAAATCAGTAAGATAAAGCCCGTCCTGACGGGAGCGCCGCGTTGAGGACACAGGCTGAAATCCTGGCCCCACCTTCTCAAATATGTAGGATCTGGGAGAAAGGATTCAACAGGACTCTGACCCTTGATCAGTAGTAGTTATAATAGCTCCCATCTCCATGGAATTGATGTGGACTTAAATAAATGCAGGTATGTAAGGCACTCAACACTGCCTGGCGCATAGTAAGCACTCCGTAAATGTCAGCTATTATTATTATTACTACCACCAAGGCTTCTCTGGTAGCTCAGACGGTAAAGAGTTTGCCTACCAGGCAGGAGACCCAGGTTTGATCCCTGGGTCAGGAAGATCCCCTGGAGAAGGAACCCACTCCAGTATTCTTGCCTGGAAAATCACATGAACCGAGGAGCCTGACGGGCTATACCCCATGGGGTCACAGAGTCGGACACGACTGAACGACTAACACATACGTTATTATTACCATCACTATAAGGAAATCATGGTGCCATCATGACATATGTTCAGGGCAGCACATCTGGACGGGACATTATGGAATCACAGACCAGGACAGTGACCAGGCAAAAGCAGCAGAAAGGCTTCCCGGGGGAGGTTGTGCCCTCACTGAGTCTTGGAGGGATTGGCCATGGGGGAAGGTGGTACAAGATATTCCTGCAGGATATTTCCCCAGGAGCCCCCATATGTTCAGCAGCTGACTTTCCACCTGGCCCTGCCAGCCCTACCAATAGGGTCAGGGAAGCAGGAAACACAGGCCTGCCTCTGCCCACCTTCCGCCCAAGTCAAGTGAATCTGGGAAAGGGAAGCCTGTGTCTTGCAGAGAGGATGAGTGCTGAAAGGAAAGGGGCATTGGACTCAGAGCCTGTGAACCCAGAGTCCAGCCTCTATTGCTCCACTTACTCACAACCCTCACTCTGGAACCGGGAAGTTACTGAGTGGCAGGTTTGGGATCTGTATGAAGAACTCTTTAACAGACAGAACTACCCACAGTGGAAGGGACAGCTTCGTGCAGTAATGAGCTCCCTGTCCCTGAAAGTGTGCAAGCAGAGGCTGGGGTACTGTTATTAGGGATGTGGCAGAGATGGGACAAGAAGGCCTCCAAGAGTTCCCAATCATGTGCTGGCCTTAGGTGAGGCCTTAACCACTCTGACCTCCACGATGGAAGTCAAAATCATAGTGAATATTTTCAGGGTGTTTCCCCATGTTCAAGGGCTTTCCTACACATGGCTGTGCCATGGGGCATGCAGGATCTTAGTTCCCCAACCAGGGATCGAACCCATGCCCGCTGCAGTGGAAATGCGGAATCTTAACCACTGGACCACCAGGGAAGCCCCTCAATCAGCCCTTGACCAACCCTCCTCTCAGGGTCTTTGTCACGGTGGAGCCAGGCCCCCCTGCAGCCATGCTCAGAGAAGCAAGAGGTTTGCTTTCTTACCACTGTGGAGATTTCCCCCAAGCAAGGGGACAGAGGGTAAGGACACTTTGCTTTCCACTTTTTATCTCTCTATATTGTTGGAAACTTTTACAGTGAGCTGTCATTTCTTGGTAATTAAAATTTTTCTTAATTTTATAACTTTTTGTAATTAAAAAATGGCCAGAATGGGGCAATGGAAAGGCAGGTGCGTTTGTTCCAGAAAGACCTAAACCATGTCTTGGGAGGGGTGTGGCCTTGGACAAGTCAGATAGCCTCAGGGTCTCAGTTCTGAGACGGAAAGACAGTGTGTGCTTTTCAGGATTGTGGTCTGGGTTAGATCTGTAATAAGACTACAACAATACTAACTTGTTTTGTGTGCTTCAGGTGAGGTGTGTTTCACTCACTTTACTCCTTTAATCTCACAACCACCTCTGGGTATTTCTATCTCTGTTTTCAGATGAAAAGCTGAAGGTGAGAGAGGTTAGGCCACACGCTAGTGAATGACAAAGGCTTGCCTAGAAACTGAGTCTCCTTGAGAATTCCCTGGTTGTCCCGTGGTTAGGACTTGGCACTTCCATTGCCAGGAGAGCGTGGGTTCAATCCCTAGTCAGGGAACTAAGATCCCACAAGCCTTGTGGCACAGCCAATAAACAAATAAATAAATATTAATAAACTGAGTCTCTTAATTGCCACCCAGCGCTCAGATGCAAGGATGGGAGATTTACATTGATTTGTGTGCACCTGTGTGATTGCCAGGCACACTCAAGCTCAGGCAAAACTCTGAAGTAAGCAAAGCATATGCAGGTTGCCCTGGTCACATTCCCTACTCATGGCCGTACCCTCAAACCCTGACCATCTGCCACAGTACCCGAGGATACAGCTCTCTTCTAGTTCAAGGGCTGGCAAACTTTTTCTACAAAGGGCACATAGCACATATTTCAGTTTTGATGATCTGTAAAAGGAGTATGTGGTGTGTTTTAACAAAACTTCATTGACAAAAATAGGCCCAAGGGCTATTGTTTGCACTATCCAAAACTTCCAGTCTTCTGTATCAAAGCTTCCTAGTCCTGGGTCTCATCTTGTAGCCAACCTGCCCCACTGTCTTTTACTGGTGACAGTGGGTGGAAGTTGTGTCCAAAGTGTGATTTCTGCCTTCAGTGTACAAGACACTTCAAATGTTACAAAGATGCTCTTCAGTTTAGCAAGTATGAATGTTAATTAATATATATTATATATAAGTAGTCCATAAAACTAATAATTTCTCATATAGTCATTCACTCAAGTAAAAATACTGATTGATCTCCTACTGTGTTCTAGGCACTGTTCTAGGTGCAAAGGATACAGCAATGAAAAAGACAGAAATCCCTGCCTTTGTGGAGCTCACATTCCATCAGGGAGATTGACCATAATCATAGAGCATGTCTCGTCTTTGTATTAGAAGATGACATCATCTTCTAATACAAAGACGAGACATGCTCTAGGGGAAAAGGGAAGGTTGAGGAAATGCCCAGGTGAGGACTAGTCCCAGTTAAATAGGGCTGAAACCAGGACATCAGGGTAGTACCAGTGGAAAGGAGACATTTGACCAGAGCCTTGCAGCTGGGGAAGGTGTGAGCTGAGTGGAATTCTGGAGGAAGACTGCCTGGTGGAACCAGGCCCTAAGGCGGGGGTGTGAGTAGAATCAAAGACGGGGGTTTGGGACAATACAAGTGGCGCTTTAAAAAAAAGTAAAAGTATTCGTTGCTCAGTTGTGTCCGGCTGTTTGTGACCCCATGGACTGTAGCCTGCCTGGCTCCTCTGTCCATAGAATTCTCCAGGCAGAAATACTGGAGTGGGTTGCCATTCCCTTCTCCAAGGGATCTTTCTGACCCACGGATAGAAGCCGGGTCTCCAGCACTTGCAGGCGAATTCTACTGAGTCATCAGTGGTGCCTACATGTGACAGAAATTGAAGAGCTAGCATTTGAATGACTCAGTTAGCCAAATTGTTGAGGGGTTGCCACGCCCCGGTGTCATAAGTGTCATCTTAGATCTGAGATCCAAAGGGTTATCTTGATTCAAAGCGTTTCCTTAACAGGCAAGAAGCTGAGCTCTTTCAGTGCATTTGGGTATGAGTTGAGGCTCAACCATGGACTCTGACACCTTTTCAGGAAAGATCATTTCTTCTGGAGTATTTCAGGGGTCTAGCGTGAGGATGCCATCCCTTCTTGGTCTCTATACCTTGGGCTCCAGTACTCTGACCCTGCACCTCTTTTAGGAAAGCCCTCAGGCACCACAGTGCTGCCCTTGAGGCTGGGGCTCAAAGCCCATAAGCTGCTTTGGCCCCTTGATCCTAAACATTAGTGAGTTTTTAAATAGCCTCTGAGCCTCAGCTTTCCCTAGAAGCCCCACCTACAATGATGTTGGGACCCTCTGGGCAGCGAGGAGAGCTGGAAAAGCCCTGGGCAATGTCTCCCCAGCGTGCAGTGGACACTTGGCAGCTTCCTGTCCTCACCTTGGAGGAGGCAGCTGGGGGCCAGAGGGTGGGGGGAGATAGATGTATGGATTTACGTTCTTCTACCACTACATCTTGACTGAATTGCTCCAAATTAATGGAAGGTTTGCTCTGAAATACCAAGAAACATCTTAACTAATGCTCCTGATGTCCATGACAGTTGACGGTGAATAAGCTGAGGCAGAGCGGGGAAGAAATGGGCTCCAAGGCCACCCAGCTGATGAAAACTAGGGACAGAAACTTACAGTGTCCCCTCTATCTTCTCAGGAAGCCCTCACCTGGTGCGTTCAGGTGATCCCTTGGGGAGACATCTATAATTTGACCACTGCACAGACCTTCAGGCCCTCTTAGGATGAACTGAGGTCACTGGGGACTTGGGAGCTGGAGTGGCCTGGGTTCCCCGGTGACCAGGCAACCCTGACTGTCCCAGTTCTAGGGTCCACAGATCATCATGGGATGGGTGACCCAAACAACGTGGACCTGCCCACCCCAGACCAGCGGGCCTGAAGCCAGCCTGAAGCTCATCACCCTGCTCTCTGCCCTCCGCGCCTCTGCCTTCTGCATCCTGGGAGCATCTGAGGGCCTGTGCAGAGGCACCAGGTGCAGCACCAAGCACTTAGTAGGTGCTTGTCAACCGTCTTGTAAGTGTTCACGTTGTTCTGGGGTAAATTGCGCATGTGGAAGAGGCAGAGGAAACCAACGTTTAGCCTCCGAGTGCACTGACCAGGGTCTCCCTCTCTCTCTCTTCCTTGGGGATGAGGGCTGATTCATTTCCAAACCTCCAGTGCCTGACGCACAGTAGGTGCTCAATGGACGTTAGAAAACTGGAGTCACTGATGTAGATACTCAGTCTCCCAGATAAACAGTCATTCCTCCAGCTGTCCTCACACTTGCCCCCCCACCCCCACACTAGCCCCGGGACATCCCTGCAGCGCTCCCCACCCAGAGCCCAGCTCACTTTGTTGAAGTCAAAGGTCTCAAACATCTGCTCCACGTACTGGCTGGCCCACGGGCTCAGGTTCTTGAGGCCGAAGAACTGGCGGAACTCGTAGAGGGTGAGCTGGCCGGAGGGGCACTCTGTCATGAACTTCTTGTACCACTGGTGGCACTCGGTGCTGCTCAGCTCCTCCACCGACTTACCGTCCATAATGTTCCCCATCGCTCAGGCCTGCGGGAGGCTGATGCCCAAGGCGGACCGGTTCTTTTCACCGCTGGTCCCCACACCAGCGCGGCTGGGCTTCCTAACACTGGGCCCTCCTCGCTCACAAGCCTGAGTTCCCCAGATCTGAGCGAGGAAGGGCCTGAATCCCAAAGCGCAGGGAAATGACTAGAGGAGGTAAGCAGAGGAGAGGAGGTCACGGGGGCTGTGCAAGCCTACACCAGATCCAAGGGCTGCCGGAAAACTTGTGTTAAAAGTCCCCACTAAATCCTTGCAGCCAATGGAGACCCGCTCACTCTAAGAAGAGGAGCGAAAATAGAACAAAGCTTAGGGGACCAGAGGCCCAGGATTACAGTCTTGAGCTGGAGGTGAGAGGATTTTCTTACCCAATTTGCAATCTCCTGATCCCTACTTATGGGGACAAAGTGGGTGGCCAGCCAACAGCTGTTCCTATCCTGTCACCGCCACTCCCTTCTCCTGGTTTGAATGGGTGCTCAGTGTTTCTGGTTCCTGTCCTCGGACACGGAATTGAGGTACCTATGAGAAAGATCTGGTCTCTCTTCCAGAGCTGGGCCAGCTGAGGGCCCTTGAGAGGACTGCTGTGTACAGTTACCCAGGCTGTGCACTGCACTTGGCCATCATGACAGAGGGGTTCCAATCACACCACGGACAGTTAATATATGAGAGGGCCTGGGTGATGCTGAGTTTATGGGCTCCCCAGATGAGACCAGAGAAGTCAGAGGGAAACCCCTTTTACATAAAACTGCACAAATACACATAGCCTCGCACATACACACACACACACACACACACACACTGGTCCTGTTTTGACCACACTTATGTTCCTGGAAACTGCATCTTTCCCATCATGGGAGGCTTGAATTCAGCCCTCCATCTCACTCTAAACCTGACACCATCACCACTCAGGGGCATGGGGGAGGGGACACTGAGTGTGTGCCTAGTGGCCTGGGGCATGCGTGTGTGTGTGTTTGTGTGTTTGTGAGTGCAGGCACACAGGTGCATGAGTGTGCTGCTACCTGCTGGTCCTGGAAGCGTCCCTGGCTGAGAATAGAAGCCCATCTATGCAGCAACATCTTTCTCTAATCTCTAGTGGCATACTCTCTGGCCATAGACTATTTTATATATATATATATAATTTTTAAAATATTTATTTATTTGGCTGCACTGCCAGGTCTTAGTTGCAGCACGAAGAACCCTTAGTTGTGTCATGCGAACTCTTGGTGGTGGCATGTGGGAAGCGTGGACTCTTAGCCACTGGACCGCCAGAGAAGTCCCCAGCCAGCGTTCAAGTGCACTTAAGCCCTAGCTCTGTCCTGTCCCTTCCCTGTTTGCTTCTCTCATCTGCTACATGGACCACCCTCTCTTCATTTAAATAAAAAAGTAAACTAGAGGAGGCTTCCCTGACAGGCCAGTGGTTAAGACTTCGCCTTCCAATAAAGGGGGTGCAGGTTAGATCCCTGGGTTTGATTCCTGCTTGGGGAGCTAAGATCCCACATGCCTCACGGCCAAAAAATCAAAACATCAAACAGAAGTAATACTGTAACAAATGCAATGAAGACTTTTAAAATAGTCCACATCAAAAACATATTAAAAAAAAAAGCAAACTAGAACCCTCAGAGGCAGTTTGAGGATGGAGGCACCAGGAAGACAGTAGTTCTTATACAGTTTTGTGGAAAGAGTGTCAGGCTGTCATCCTAAGATCACTTCCTAAGAACTGGACAGAAGGAACTGGGTTTGGAGAGGTCAGCTCAGAGAGATGGGCCAGCTCAACAAAGAAGGGCAATCACAGCCTTCCAGCCATCAGGGCCCAGTCCTGTGTATCCACAGGCTGTGAGCACTGGCTGGGTGGAGGGAGGAGCCTGGAGTGATGGGATCTGTGCCCCTGAATATTGCTCAGTTCTAGAAGCCCTCTCTCAGGGGGACACCCCCTTCCAATAGCTCAGGGCACAGAAGAACCACCGGAAGCAGAACCCTGGGCACCCAGGGAGAGATTTCCCTCCTTGACAGAGGAACCTCTTGGGGCTGTTTCTCTGGCCTGATCTACAGGCATCTGCCAGATATAACAGAGGAGGGGATGGGGTGGGGGGACTACGTGCTCTGGACCAGGTCTCTGCCTTCTCAGACCAGGTTTTCCCCCAGGGAGCAGTTTTCTTCCTTTCCATTATCCACTAGAAGGTCTCCTTTCCAGTTCTCCAGCTCTTTTTGCCCATTCTGAGAAAGTTCATCCAAAGGACCCGAGTTAAGAATGCCCCTTTAGAAGACCAGAGAGAGAGAAAGACTGAGACCAGAGTGATGCCAATACAGTTGTCCTTGTCACTTGTGAACATGATACCTATGATGAGAAGGAAATCACCAAAATGTTAACAGGGTCATCTCTAAGTTATGAGATCACCAGTGATTTTTTAATCTTTGCTTTAAAAAAAATAATCTGCATCTCAAAAAATGGTTCATGGGAATTCCCCAGCAGTTCAATAGTTAGAACTCGGTGTTTTCATTGCCTAGGGGCCAAGGTTCAATTCCTGGTCGGGGAACTAAGATCCTGCAAGCCATGCTGCGGAGCCAAAATAAATAAAAAAATTTAAAAATAACACTTCATAATGCACATATGTTGCTCACATAAACAGAAGATAACCATTTTTGAAAAAAGAATCAAATGGGACTGTTTTACTTCTCTTTCACCTAAAACGATCGACTTAAGGTGCATTGCAGGGGAGGGGGGCTCTGGGATCTGCCTGCTTTGATCAAGTTCTCCAGAGCATGGTTTTTTCCAGGGGTGAGAGGGCAGAGAGGGCTCCTCCCTTTATTTCGCTTGGGACCCAGGCTAGGATCCATGTCCTTGCAGAGTCCTTTCAGGCCCAGGTTTTGAAATGAAGAGGTCAAGGAGGAGGTGACAGCTCATCTTTCCATCTCTGCTTACATCCTCCTCACTCTTCATGCGTGAGCACAAAAGTCACCCCCTCTGTGAAGCCTTCTGAATCTGCAGGATTCACCTTCCCTTGATTCATCTTGCTTATGTGTTCTATTAGTTTTCGACATTGCATAACAAATTACCCACAAAGTCATCAGCTTCAAACTATGCACATTTATTATCTCACAGCTTCTGTGGACCAGGAGTCTAGACCTGGCTCAACGGCATCCTCTGCCCAGGATTTCACAAGGCTGGAAACAAGGTACCATCTGGGCTATGTTTTCATCTGAAGGCTTGACTGGGGAAGCAACCACTTCTACCTCATCCAGGTCTTTGGTAGAACTCATTTCCTGTGACTGTAGGACTGAAGCCACGGCTCTCTGCTAGACATTGTCTGGAGGACACTCTCAGGTCCGAGAAGTTGCCCAAAGTTTCTAGAAGCTGCCCACGGTTCCTCTTTACATAGACTCCTCAACATGGCTGCTTATTTTATCAAGTCAGTGAGGAGATCCTCTCTGTAATCTGCTAAAATGGAATCTCATATAGTGGAACCTCATCAAGGAAGTGACACCCATGACCTTTGCCATAGTCTGTGGAGTAGAAGCAAGCCACAGGTCTCACCTACACTCAGAGGGAGGGGACTGTAGAAAGGCAGGAACAACAGGTGGAAGTCATTACAGCTTACTTTAAAGTCTATGATAGTCACACTTTTACAATAACAGACAGAACACTCATTTCTTTCTGGAATTGTAAGCAGCTGGTTATTACCAGCCTGTCCTCAGGAATCCAGCAAGCTCCCCAGTAGAGACCTCTGTCTTCCTCATTTTTTTACAACACTCCAGCACCCAGTACCATGGATCCCACATGGTCATGTGCTGGTTATGCTGTTGGCCCCTGCCTCACTCCTTCTCTACCTTTGTTGGTCTGCTCTGAGCCCCAGGAGGCTGAACCCTGTGGACTGGATCACCTGGGCTCCCTGACCCTCTGGCTTCAAGCTAGGTTCATCCTTTGAGAAGCACTGCTAGGAGACTGGAGTATGGAAAAAGACCGAGGCTGGGTATCTGTTCCCCTCCATCCCTGCTGGGCCACAGTTTGGATCCTGGTTGTTTTCTTTGACTTTCAGCTACAGCTCCTGCTAGAATTCTCTCCAGTCTCCTGTGACAAAGCCTCATCCCTCTACCCCTCAGGCTTAGGGGTAAGAAGGGCTTCCTTCTGTTGCCACCCTCTAGGCATATCATCAGTCCCTTAACCATGCCCAGTTATCTGTGAACAGTTCCTTCATTACACACCCCCCCCCAAATTATCTTTTTGAGAGTAACATTTGACTGGGAGGGGCTCAATAAAACATTATTGAATGAATGAATGATAAGATAAGATTCAAGAGAGCTAATATAGACTAGAGCTCGTCTAAAACACCAGGCTAAGCTCGATGAACAGGCTCAAGACAGTCTTGTGCTATACTAATGCTAAGTCGCTTCAGTCATGTCTGACTCTGTGCGACCCCATAGACGGCAGCCCACCAGGCTCCCCCGTCCCTGGGATTCTCCAGGCAAGAACACTGGAGTGGGTTGCCATTTCCTTCTCCAATGCATGAAAGTGAAAAGTGAAAGTGAAGTCGCTCTGTTGTGTCCGACTCTTATTGACCCCATGGACTGCACCCTACCAGGCTCCTTTGCCCATGGGATTTTCCAGGCAAGAGTACTGGAGTGGGGTGCCATTGCCTTCTCCGACAGTCCTGTGGGATGGATGTTATTATTTCCATGTGAGACAGAAGAAATTGGGGGCAGAAAAATCACATTCTCAGGTTCACAAAATTTTTAAGTGGTAATGTACCAAAGTTTTCCCATGTTAATTCTTTCTTTTAGCCTAAGTCGTCAAATCGCTGGGAAGGGAACTTCCTGGCAGTCCAGTGGTTAGGACTCCACTTTCACTGCCAAGGGCCCAGGGTTCAATCCCTGGTCAGTTCAGTTCAGCCGCTCAGTCCTATTCTATTCTTTGTGACCCCATGGACTGCAGCACGCCAACCTTTCCCCTGGTCAGAAAACTAAGATTCCCATAAGCCACACTGCTGGGGGGAAAAATAAGTCTCTGGGCAAAAGGCTGGATGAACCTACAGAATCTATAAGCCCCTGAGTCTAGTGCCTTCCCTGTGGCCCCTCTGCCTGAGCAATCCCCCCACAGGGAGCTCACTCTGGCTGGCTGTGGGGCCCTGTCCCTCACTCCAGCCCAAGGTGCGAATGGAATCCACAGCTCCCCAGCCCGAGAGCCCAGCCTCTCCCTCTGCAGGGACTCTAGCAGTCCTGCCCCCCATCCCTCCCCCAGAGACACAGATGCCAGGTCAGAGAGATGGGGCTCCATAGCGAGGCATCCAGGAAGAGATGAATACCTGAGAGGAGGAAGAGACAGACCCGTGAGAGTGAGAGGAGGAAGAGAGGGACCCATGAGAGGAGGAAGAGACGGACCGGTGGGAGGAGGAAGAGACAGACCGTGGGAGGAGGAAGACTGGGACCCATGAGAGGAGTACAGAGGGTCTCAGTGGACGGCTCGTGCTGTGGCCGCGTGAGAGAGGACCGTGGCCTCCCCAGGCTGCTCTGTCTGCAGGACTCCTTCCCGGGACAGATGCCACACCAGAGTGAGAGCACCTACGGGGCTGAATGATGCCAAGGAGAGGGAACATGGCGGGCAGGGGTGTAGAGGTAGAAGCCATGCCGGGAAGGGATGGGAGGGGTGGCAATCCCAGTCCCTACTGACTCGCTCCAACGTGCCAGTCTGCCCACTGGCCACCTCCACAGAAACACAACAGAGCCCTAAGCATAGGTTCTGGGCCTCCAGAGAGTGTCCCGCCCAGACCGACCTGGCACCTTGGCTGGCTTTTGTCAAGGTGTCCTGGAAGCGTCGGTGGAGGCCGCTTTACCAAGGTGAACCTCTAGGGGGCGACCTTCTCCAGGAGCGAGGAGGAGGCGTCAGTTGAGCGCGTGCAGATACGGGCCCCGCCCCCACTCCTCAAGGTTGTCGGGTCTGGGGGCGCAGAGATGATTCTTGCTCGTCTTTGTAGCTCAAGGGCCCAGCATGCGCTAGTTGTTCACCCAGTGTCTGTGGGATGACTGTTGGGAGGTACAGCTTCGGGTTGTGCTGAAAACTTGCATTTATCTCTGTCTCTTGAAAAGCACACTGAAATGGCAATTCATTTCTAAAGGCTGCAGATCCAAAGAGACCAAGAAGAAGACAGCAGATGATAGGTTCTAATACAAATTTTGGACGAGAGAAACAGAGGGACGAGTGGTGCCTTCCCAGAGTGCGGAAAGTTGAAACCTGTGTGTGCTCAGAGAGGAGGAGGGGGGCTTCCCTGGTGATCCAGTAGCTAAGACTCCATGCTCCCAATGCAGACAACCTGGGTTCCATCCCTGGTCAGGGAACTGGATCCCACTTGCCATGACTAAGAGTTCGCATGCTGCCACTAAAGATCCCCAGTGCAGCAGCTGAGACCCGGTGCAGCCAAATAAATATATTAAGAATAAATAAAATTTTAAATTCCCACAACAGGACTCTGGAAGCTCAGGAGGTGGGCACAGAAGGTGTCATGGGGGCTGGGGTACCAGACAGGTGGGACAGAAGGAGGGGTACTGGTGGGAAGTTTGTGTCAGGAGCAACTAGTTCCCCAGAGGCCCTCCTCAAGGCAGCAGAACAGACATCTTAAGATGTCATCTCTCTCCTCCTGGCCCTGGGGGAACGTTATTCTGAGACTTGAACTGGACAAGCTCTAGCCTCGAGAGATAGCTCAAGAGAGAAGGGCTGCTCTGGAAACCAGAAAGTTATGGCAAAGTCTGCATATGAAAAGTGAGACCCCAGCCCAGCTCCTTCCCACACTGGCTCCATGAACAACCAGGAAGGAGAGACTTGATACCGATGCCAAATGGCCTGCTTCCAGCCAAGGATCACTAGACATTCGAGGAAAGCCTCTAATTTGAAAGACAGCCTACTTCAAATATAATATATAGAAAAACCTGGATCCTTTGATGTTAGGTGATATATTTAGGACACCCTCTCATCCTTTTTCTCTGGCTTGCCATCTTCTCTTCAGAGAAGGGTGTCCAGGGAAATCTGGCCAGTGCATTGGCTGCTTGTCTGGGTCCCCAGCATCCTGTCTCTTCATCCCACACCAGCCCCCTTGTCTCCTGTGCCCTAGAAGTATGCACCACTGAATCCACCACTCTACCTGCAATAAGACATGATTCCTAGAAATGAAACCAGTTAGAATCACTCAGTCATCTGCTGGTAAATATTTAACCACTGGCTCTCTGGAAAAAAAGAAATCCTGTTTTATAGATGTTTGCTGGTTTCCTGGGTGTAAATACTTCCACTCACTGGTTTCAAGCTACCAGCATGAAGTCACTGATTGTGGAGTTGGGAGCTGCCCACTGCCAGCTCTCACAGGCCAGTTTGAGCTGGCACCAGCAGGCCATTGGATCCAGCCTTGGGCGGCAGTGACCAAGGACTCACTCTGGCTAGGAGTCAAGCGCACTCTGCTTTTACTCTCCTTCTCTGTGAACCACGGCCCATGAGCCTAACTAAACTCAGCATCAGCTCTGCTGGACCAGAGGGGAGACTTGAGATGGGAAGTCCATCCCTCACCAAAAAAACTACCAGTCAGAAGAGGCAGTTTTATGTAAAACTAGGAGCTAGAGAGGAGGCTCCCTGGAGATCAGGTTCACTCCCTGCAGGACGTCCCCCTTCCCCAGTGGCTTCTCCAACCCCAGATCACGGTCGATTGATGTAGCTCTTATTGGAGAGGTTGCCAAACTGGGACCACAGGCAGACTGTGGCCAGCATGAGCTTTGCTTGGGACTCAGGCTCTGCAGGGAAGTTGGGGTTACTCTTGGGGTGAGCTGATGAGAATCAGGTCCTTCCAAGTCTTCAGGCACCTCTGGCTATAACCCTGCTTACAGCACCCCTGTGGCCTCAGTTTACCCATCCACAGCCACCCATTCAGATGCCAGGGAAAGGAAGAAGAAACTTTAATTGCTGCTGAAAAGCGAGACCTCCCTTTGCCATTGTTGACAGTGGGCAGGGCACAGCCGTCCTAGCCCAGGCACTTTCTGCTCCTCGGGGAGGAAGCAGCCCTTCCCCTTGGGGACCCAGCATTGTGGGGGTGAGGGTGCAGGGTAAGGGGCTTCTGACTGGCACAGGCCTACGAGCGCCACAAGACCAGGTTGGCAGGAGGCACGTCGAAGCGCTTGCGGGTGTGGTCGGTGTCCCGGCGGTACAGGTAGCCGCAGGTGGGCTTCTGCAAGGTGTAGAAGGGGTTCAGGGAGTTGGAGTACTGGGAGGTGTAGAAATTGAACCTGAGCTTGTCCGGGTTCTGCCCTCTGGGGTCCACCACCACGGGCACGTAGGCTGCCGCCAGAGTCTGCTCACGGTCCTGCTTCCACGACAGGGACAGGGGACGGTGTGGAGCCTTCACCTTTTGGCCTGAGGGTGTCTTCGGCCCATGACTGGGTACTGAGGATTTCTGTGAGTCCTGGGAGGAGGAAAGAAGCGGAGAGCTGGGGACTTTGCGAGGGCCAAGGGCAGGAAGGAGGGGGCAGGGGCACTGCTGAGAGGCCCACAGAGCTACGCCTGGAGCCCAGCCCTGCTGGCCCTGGAGCTAGACACTTGCAGGCAGGAGAAAGCCTTCAAGGTCCCCCCACCGGACCTGCTTCTACAGACTTGGTTTGCTTCTTGGAGACCTCGACCAGCTCAGAGGCTGGGAACCCGGGGTTCATCTCCAACCCCACGCCTGCCCCTTCCCCCTGCATCTGGTCTGTCCATCCATGTCCCCCACATCCTTCTCTCCCTGCCCCCTGCCAGGCCTCCATCCTCTCTCCTACAAGGTGACTCCAGCTTTCTACCGACTCTTCCTGTTTCTTTATCTCTTGCTTTCCCAGCCTGCCCTTCACACACTGAATTAGTCTCTCTATTGATTGGCCCCAAAGTCCATAACATCCTACGGAAAACCCTGAATGAACTTTTGGACCAACCCAATATATTAATGGCCAGAATGTATGGCTTGTCCTCAAAGCACCTTTTGCTGCCCAGAAAATAAATGCCAAGTCCCTAGCCTGGAAGGACAGGGCTCCCCCAAACCCTGAGTTCCAGCCATCCCGTCTGCCTGTCACTTCCTGGTCACACCTGATCCTTCCAGGCATTCTCACCTTAGCTCAGGCTGTCCACCCCAGACTAGCCTGCCCTCCCTCCCACCCATCAGGGATACTCTTTCTTGTTCAGCTCTGAGCCCCTTAAGAGCAGCGCTCTCTCACCCTTACCCTTGACATAATAACCTCCAAAATCCTATTCCTTCTCTTACTCCAGACCAAGACATTGAGCGAACGCTCAATAACTATTGGTTCAACAGAACTGGATTCTAGTAAGGGGTCATTGGCCTTCCAACCAGCCAGCCCCGTTCTAATTTAGAACACTTCTCATTGTTACAGACTGTGTCTCCCACCCAACAATGTCTGCCCTTCATAACCACTCTTGGGTGATTGGGTATGGAGGTCCACCCTCCTGGGAGGCCCCTGTTGCAGCCTTTATCTCCTGGTACTGACATTTATGTGGTCCTCTGTTGCCACCCTCCTTGACCATCCTGTGGCTGAATCATCTTCCTCACCTTTGAACCCCCATACCATCTCCCAGATCCTGGGTGCCCTCTCACTAGGAATCTTCATAGCTGTGATGGAACAACCCAAAGGCTGAGATCCCTGAGTGTCAGGCAGCTCTGTTGCACTCCCCCAGGCTGCAATTCTCAAGAAGACCCATTTCCTGTCTGCAGAGGCCCCAGGGAACTGGGAGGAAACCCCTAGCTGTATTGGAAGTTGAACCCCTGCCATCTGACAAAACCTCCACTACTCAAATCATAATGTATGTTCTGTTGTGTTTAATTTATAAATTATTTGCCCAACTCACACTTGCCCAGGGCTTTTCTCCAAGGCAGTCTCTGCTCCCATAAGTTCCCACCTAGCAATATATGACCCTCAGCCTTGCACTTCAAAATTCTCCCTTATCCTCCCACACCAGCAGCTCTCACGGCATCTCCTTCAGGAAGCCTCAGATGGTGTGGCCTCTGCATCCATCTCACCATCCTCCGTGCCATCAGGCCCTCCTTCTGGGAGGTGGTCCTTCGCTGGGCTGGGACTAGGGTGAGGCAAGGCTATGCATTTTCAGGAGGGGCTCATAGTCAGACTCATGCAAAGGCACGGTGAGTGCTTCCTTTCAAATATTTTGCGCCCTAGGTCCTGTGCTTGCCTCATCTTAATCCCAAATAGTGGTCCTTCAGGGCTCTGGCTAATGTCCCAACAGCCTGTACATGCTCTCAGAGGTCAGCACCACATCCTATTCACCTGGAGAGAGGGGTGCACGAGCGGTCAGCAGCCTTCCCAGACCCATCCAGGCTCAGCCTTGGGACACAGATGACAAACAGAGGGGCTCACACCGGAAATGAGGTATGAATAGTCATAATCCACGATCATTTTTCACCACCACCCATGAGCACAGCGCCAAACTCTTTCAGTGGATTTCCTCTGAGAATCCTCACAATAACCCTTTAAGGAAGGTATCATTATGAGTCCCATTTATAATTGAGAAAACAGAAGTCAGGAGGATATTCCCAAGTTTAAGGTCATGTGACTGGTGAGGAGCTAGGCTGCGATGGGAACCCAGGCCTGGCTGACTCCAGGGGCCACACCCTGTACCCCACAGTACATGCCATGTCCACGGCACCATGGGGATGGGGCCTGCAAGTTCATTTCTGTCCTCATTTCATCATCTTGCTGGCTCCTTGCTAGATGTGCTGGGAGGCAGGTGAGCAGCTAGGGCGACCCCTCCCCAGTCCCCAGGCTCGCTGGTGAGAGAGGGTGGCCTGATGTTCCAGGTGTGGCGGGGACACTGTGGGGTTTTGAATGCTGGGTTTTGGTTCTGGGTCCTTGGACCTGGCACAGACAGGGTGACACCCCAAGTAGTGTGAGGTTTATTCTATGAAGTATCTCTCAGCGCAGCTGAGGATGTGACGTCAGTTGTTCTATCCATTTGTGCTCCTCTTATGTACCAGGCTCTGGATATACAAGTAGCAGAGACACTACACATATGAACATTGGGGAACAGTGCTTCTCAGTCTCGGCCCCGTTGACACTTTGGGCTGGATACATCCGCTGTGGGGCTGCCCTGTGCATCAAAGGATGCTTAGCATCAGCCCTGGCCTCTGCCCACTAGCTGCCAGTGGCACCCCCACCAATTGTGACAGCCGAAAACATCTCTCGGTATTGCCAGCTCCTTCCAAGGGCGGTGAGAATCAGTGCTATAGAGTCCATGACAGTTTCCTTATCCTCAGTGTTGAGGCTGATAGCCTGGAGTTGTAGAATTTTCCTTTCCTGGGGCTCACAAGTGGCTCGGGTTTTTCATGTTAAGCATGAATCCGAGGATGTGGGCTTCTGGTCCTCCTGACACGGCAGGGAGGCTCGGCCTGTGCCTGTGGAGACAGGGAACTGCAGAGACCCTGCCCCCAACCAGTCCCTGCTCCCCAGCAGCTCTTGGCCAGCTGGCCTTGCCCCTCAGGCCCCGGAGCTGGTGTGAGAGGTGACAGAGGCAGGTGCTTTCAGAATTGTCATGGAGGGCTCTTCCTGCAAGGGGAAGGGCTTGCAACACTCTTTACTAATAGGATCGAGAATCTACCAACTGCCAGGGACTAACCACTGACCTCTGCAAAAGCCCCAAAGAGCCATTGTGAGATGTTATTCTCATCTTTCTGGCTTCCCTGGTGGCTCAGGTGATAAAGAATCCACCTGCAATGCAGGAGACGTGGGTTCAATCCCTGGGTTGGAAAGATCCCCCAGAGGAGGGCATGGCAACCCACTCCAGTATTCTTGTCTGGAAAATCCCCATGGACAGAGGAACCTCCTATCTTCCTAATGCAGAAACTGAAGCTCTGAGCTTGGTGTAAGCGCACATGGTTAGTGAGTGGCGTGTAAGAACCTTGCAGAAGTTGCACAACTAGTGACCAGTTAGTGCAGGAACCAGGGTTTGAATCCTCCTCTCCTGCTCCACCCCAGCCTAGACCCTGAGTCTCCCGTCAGCTATGCCCCAGCTGCTGCTGCTGCTATACTCGAGACCCTGCTTGGGCAACCCAGGACCCCCAGCACATCCAGGGATGAGGCTTGCACAAGAACTGGGGAGCGAGGGAGGAGGAAGAGAGAAAGGAGGCGGCAGATGGGAAGAGGAGGAGGAAGTTGGGCAGCCCCAGCCTTGTCCCACCCCTTCCGGGGGCCCAGCCAGCTTCCAGGTGACTAAGCTCCGCGCACTGAGAACACCCCATCCCATGCTTAGCCCAGCATGGCCAGCTCTGGAGGCAGGGTGGGGCCCTACTGCGTACTTTCCAGGTTAACATCTGGTTTCATTTAACCGTCTCCTCCCCTCTCGGGTCCTCCCTGTCAAATGCACAGTGTGTGTGCACTTAGGGAAGTGGTTCACACCTGGGGGCATTTCCGCCCCAACCCCACCCCTGGGGGACTTGTGGCAATGTGGGGAGACATTTTCGGAGGTTAGAACTGGGAGGTGCTACTGGAGTCCAGAGGCCAGGGTGCTGCCAAACATCCCATAGGACACCGGCCTCCCCCGCCCTGCCCACGGCAAAGAATCATCAGCTCACAATGCTGAGGTGGAGAAATGCTGAGGTGGTGAGTTTAGAGGTGGAAGGAAGGGCTCCATCTCCCCTGTCTGCTTTCTGCTGCCTTAAGCCTCCTAGTCCTCCCGTTCCATAGAGGGCAATGAAGTTTAAAGGGCAAGGAGAGGGTCCCACCAGCCCTTTCGCTCCCTGATGAATCACACTCCCCTGTTTTCACTTGGGTTTTGAATTAAGAGCCAAAAGAAAGAATCTGACCCTCTCCTTCCATGACCCCCTCACTCGCAGGCAGACCCACCCAGGCTTTTTAGATATATCATGTATACATCTGTCCCTTATACCCGGACCGAGAATAGGGAAGAGGGAGACTTCAGGGCGGCACTTTCTGAGTAAGGCAAGAAGACTTCATATGTGAGATGAGGTTCAATACTTCAGGCCCCTCTTCGGCCCCCTGCCCATCTACTGGCCTAGCCCGTGCCTGATATGCCACCATTTGCACCTCCCTTTTTTGTGGAAGGCCTTGTGCCCTGTCAAAATGCAAATAGCACTGGGTGAGGCAGCTGGTGAAGCCTCCCAGGGCACCTGATGCTGGAAATGTGCCCGGGCTTTGGAGTTTGAAGGTCTAAGCTCGGGACGTGACTCTGCCCTTACAGGTCAGGCATCCGTGGGCAAGTCAATGAACCTCTTTGAGCTTGACTTGCCTCATCTGCAAAATGGGGCTAATAAGGCTATCTACTGCACAGCTTGTTGAGGGGGCACCATGAGTCGTGGGAGCTGTAAAAGAAAGTGGTTATTATCATCAGCCCCGTCCAGAAGTTACACAGAGGTGTCACCCATGCTTGAAGCTTTATGAGCACTTATTTGCCTTCAGTGAGGGGACGGGAATTCTGAAGGGAGTCAGTGAGGAAGCCAAGTCGGGGGGCCTCGGCTTCCTCAGGAAGCCTTTACCACCCACTGGGTACCTGCTCTTCCGGTAATTTATTTATTTATTTAGTTTTGGCCACACCACGCAGCGTGCAGAATCTTAGTCCTCCAACCAGGGATCGAACTCGTGCGCCCGGCAGAGGACGCTCAGAGTCCTAACCACCGGACCACCAGGAGAGTCTCTCTGGTAATTTATAATACATTCTGCCTGTTTTTCCATGTACGAAAGATAATAGAGACTCTATCTCATAGGGTTACTATGAGTTAATGAGATATTCTCCTTAAGGCACCTGGACGTCTTTAGCCCTCAGTAAATGTTGACCAGCATTATTACTTATCACAAGTGTGCCTAGGAGGTGGGGCCGTGCAAACTAAGGGTCCAGGAAGCCTCTCAGGGAAGTGAAGGGGCAGAGAACAAAGGAGCTGAATGGTGGTCACCAGCCCTCCCCCCACCCGGGGAGACAAGGACAGCTCCACGGCTGGGGAACAGGAGTCAGGCAGCTCCCAGCTGCCTGGGCTGGGCTGAGGCCTTCACACTCCTTCCTGCCAATCAAACTTCTTGCTACTTTGGGCTGCCCTGATCCCACACCATGATGTCATCCCACCTGGAACATCCTTGACCAGTGCCTTCCTTGGTGGTGAGATGGAACTTCTGGTGGCCAAGGGCTCCAGAGGTATTCAGGGACTCTTGGGAGGGTACTGGGACACCAAGGTAGGAGAACTTGTATGGGGCTGGGGGCATTGTGACACCTCTTTGACAACATAATTCCTTCTGTCTTCCTAAGGAGATACAGGGGTGGGGCTGGGGGCAGAAGTTTCAAGGTCTGGATGGTTCTTCCAACCTTAATACCTAGTCACTCTGCAATTCCTTCTTCCCATGGTGCCCAGGACTGGTGAGCTATGGGTAGTGGGGTAAGTGGAGAGTGGAGGAAATCATTCTGTTTATTCAGGTACCTTGGGGAGTCCTAATGTTGCCCCAGCCCCACAAAAGTTCACAAAAAATCACTGGCATGGAAGAAATGTAACCAGCTAACTCTCTATTCTCTTTCTTCCTCTCTATCTGCCTTCTCAAGTACAGGAATGAAGGGTGATGGATGAATGGATGGATGGATGAATAGATGGATGGATGGATGGATGGATGGATGGATGGATAGATGGATGGATGGATGGATGGATACATGGATGGATGGATGGATAGATGGATGGATGGATGGATGGATGGATGGATGGACACATGAACTCATGGATGGACACACGGATGGACAGAGGAGTAGGAGAGCAGAGTGGGGATGGATGGATGTGAGTAGTTGGATAGACGACGGATGAGCAGACCCTCCTGATTGGAGCCCTGGTCACCTTCTTAGTCTCATCTCTTGCTGTCTTTTCCCTCACTCTGTGCAGCAGCTACTTCCTTAACATGCCCTGCTCTCTCCCTTCTAAGTCTTTGTATTTGCTCTTCCCTTTCCTAAACCGCTTCAAACAAGGGGTTAGAAGATGAAGGGATGGATGCATGAGTGAGTAAACAGGTGGTTAAGTGGGTTGGCCACAGGTGAGTGGTTGGGAAGATGGTCCATGTGGATAGATGGTGGGTTGTTGTATAGAGGATGGGACTGCAGGCTCAAAGCCAGACTTCATGAGCTTGAATCCTGGCTCTACCGTTTTACTAGTTGTGTAACCTTGGGTAAGCATAAATAACATCTCTCTGTGCTTCTGTTTACTCATCTGTGAAATGGTTGGACTAAAGGTCCCTAACTACTAATAATAGAGTAGGGCAAAGCACTTAGGACAGTGCCTGGCACAGAGGAAGCACTCAGTAAATATTAGCTATTATTGGACTTCCCTGGTCCAGTGGTTAAAACTCTGTGCTTCCAATGCAGAGGGCATGAGTTCGATCCCTGGTTGGGGATCTAAGATCCACATTATGCATGATGTGACCCCAAAATATATAAATAAATAAAACTGGCTGTTATTATGTGTGGGTGGGTAACTGTATTGAGGGATAGGTGGCTGAATGGGCTGCCCTCTTGCCATCTTCAAAACCAGATGTCTCCCCCGACACACCTCCTTCGGGTCCCATCTCCCCAACATCAGGCTTCCAGGAATGTGTCAGAAATGCCCCATGTTGGACCGCCCTGTGCTTCTCCCTGGGTCAGTGAGGAGGAAAGGAGGGGGCCCGGGGTGAGGGAGGCAGGGCAGCTGTCGACTTCCTGTCCTCGGCCCGCTGGCCAGGGCTGGGCCCAGGACTGTTTCCTTCCTGTTCAGCACTGCCTGTTGAGTGTGGCGTAGACTTGGGGGCCCCCAGGCGGACTGGGAGTTGGGGTGTTGATGACTTGTAAGCTGTGCTCAGATCTCACACCCTAATGGTAATGACCCCTAATTTCTGGAGAGGATGGGAGGGACCAGGAGGGGAGGCAGGCAGGGAGGAGGGGGGAGGAAGGGCAGCCCCGGCGGAGCCTCTGATCTGGGATCTCCAAGGCTCTGGGCAGATGGTATCTTGCTTGGGAGAGGGTGGGGAGGAGGGCCTGCTGCATGGTCAGTGCTGAGTTATATTGTTATTATCGTTTCTAAGCCCCAGACAGCACTGAATCAGTCCTGCCTCCTGGAAGCCCACTCTTTCTGACTTCTCTGCCACACCCCAAGCATGAGCTCATTTTATTCCTCATCATAATTCCTGGAAGGCAAGGAGGGTGATCTGTACCCCACGGCACTCAGTGGGTGTTTGGGAAGGATGGGGAGAGCTGGTGACATGCCGGGCTGACTTGTGGAGCCCAAGAAGATCCCCAGGCCTTGCCACACACACCTGTCCTCTATCCCTCGCCCCTCCTGCCCTCTTTGCTGTTACAGTGCAGACGTGGCTTTCAGGGTCCTGCTACCGTCTTGCTTTAAGGAGCCTACTTATTCGAACATCCTCTTTCCACTCCTCCTTGTCTGCTGTGTGATTTGGACAAATTACTTAACCTCTCTGATCCTTACTTGAGTTTCCTTTGTTGGACTTCAAGTACAAACAACTGAGCTATTCCTACAGCTCACACCAGGGTGCCTTATCACCACTGGTCCATGAAGGCCTCCTCTCATTGTATTAATTTTCCCTCTTTATCTCCAGTCTCCAACCACACTCTCCACCCACGCCCACCAGAGGCAGCTATTCTAATGTTCTTAATAAGTATCTTCTTGTTCAACTGTGTTTTCAAAATACATATTGTTTTGTGTGCAGGTAATGTTCATTTACATAAGTGGTTTTGTGTGTTCTAGATCTCATTCTGTTGTTTACTTTGATCTCTACCTTCTGTTTTTAAGATCCATCCGTGTTGCTGCATAAGCCTCATTCCTTGCTTCCAAAGCCTTTCCTCCCAGGTGCCTCCAACTCCCCATCTGCACAGACAGCACTGCAATAACATCACATCCACAAGCCTTTAGGGACCAGGGTGAAGGTTTCTTTGGGGCCTATTGCTAACAGAGAATTGACTGGTCACAGGGTATGCGTAGATGTCATTTGCGGCTTCCCTGAAGAATCACTGGTAAAGAATCTGCCTGCCAATGCAGGAGACTGGGGTTCGATCCTTGGGTCAGGGAAGATCCCCTGGAAAAGGAAATGGCAACTCATTCCCATATGTCTGGAGAATTCCATGGACAGAGGAGCCTGGCGAGCTACAGTTCATGGGGTCATAAAAGAGTTGGACATGACTTAGCGACTAAACAATAGATGTCATTTGAAGTCTTTTTTCCTCCCTCCACAAAATGGATGTATTGTCCTCTTCCTTTGTAGAGCTGACTTGCTGGTAGTGGGTTGGGACTTCCCTGGTGGTCCAGTGGTTAGGAGGACTCCACACTTCCACTGCAGGGGGCGTGGGTTTGATCCCTGGTCAGGAAACTAAGCTCCCACGTGCCATGTGGTGTGGCCAAAAAATAAATGAAAAAAAAATTTCTTAAGATGGTATTGGGTTAATGCACCTAGTCCACTCGGCTCTGTGCCTCACACAGCAAAGATGCTCAGTGAATGGTAGATGCAGCTGCTGTGACTTTCAGGTCTCAGGAAGACAGGGAGAGACAAGATGGACCCACGAGAGGTTGCATGGAAACACAGCCAGGGCTCAAAGTCCCCATTCAAGTGTTGGTCTCCAGAACATGTGAAAAGTGTACGGGGCTCCGCTGATTCCTAGAGGGTAGGGACGGATCCTGAAGGCTAGAAGCAGAGCACAGAGCTGGTGCAGAGGAGCGGGCCGCGCCCTGGGGAAATACTCCCTGCATCCAGAGCTCACCTCTCTTTCCCCGGGGCGCCCCCTGCACAGGAGGCACCAGAAACCCTCATCTGCTGTTCTGCCTCCGCTCTGCCAGCCAAGGAACACATTAATCAGATGAGAAACTACACCTGAGTGTTGGAGTGCACCACGTGACTATAGGGCTTCCCAGGTGACCCAGTGGTCAAGAATCCACCTGCCAATACAGGGGCCGCAGGAGAAGCAGTTTCGATCCCTGGGTCAAGAAGATCCCCTGGAGAAGGGCATGGCAACTCACTGCAGTATTTTTGTCAGGATAATCCCGTGGACAGAGGAGACTGGTGGGCTACAGTCCACGGGGTTGCAGAGTCGTATATGACTAAGGGACTGAGCATGAGCATCCCACTTTACAGATGGAGAGACTGAGGCTCAGGAAGCCTGCGTGGTCTCACAGGAGATTCAGTTCAGTTCAGTTCGGTTCAGTCACTCAGTTGTGTCTGACTCTTTGCGACACCATGAATCGCAGCATGCCAGGCCTCCCATCACCAACTCCCGGAGTTTACCCAAACCCATGTCCATCGAGTCAGTAATGCCATCCAGCCATCTCATCCTCTGTCATCCCCTTCTCCTCCTGCCCCCAATCCCTCCCAGCATCAGGGTCTTTTCCAATGAGTCAACTCTTTGCATCAGGTGGCCAAAGTATTGGAGTTTCAGTTTTAGCATCAGTCCTTCCAATGAACACCCAGGACTGATCTCCTTTAGGATGGACTGGTTGGACCTCCTTGCAGTCCAAGGGACTCTCAAGAGTCTTCTCCAACACCACAGTTCAAAAGCATCAATTCTTCGGCATTCAGCTTTCTTCACAGTCCAAATCTCACATCCATACACGACCACTGGCAAAACCATAGCCTTGACTAGATGGACCTTTGTTGGCAAAGTAATGTCTCTGGTTTTTAATATGCTATCTAGGTTGGTCATAACAGGAGCTTAGTGGCACTGAAATCCACATCTCCATGCTGGCCCCCATCCAGTGTTCTTTATTTTAAAAAAGGGAAAATACATTCCATGCTAAATTATGTTCTTTGGGACTTCTCTGGTGGTCCGGTGGTTTAAAAAAATCTGCCTTCCAATGCAGATTCGATCCCTGGTTGGGGAACTAAGATCCCACATGCCGTGGGGCATCTAACTAAGCTCATGGACCACAGCTAGGGCACCTGTGAGCCACAGCTAGAGAAAGCTCTCTCACCATAACAAAGAACCTGCATGGCCAATATTAAAACATAAATAATGTTCTTTATTATTTGTAGAATTTTAAGTTAAGACAAATGATCTACCAGCAGAGGACATTACTGAAAAGTAAAAGCCCCGCCTGTCATCCTAGCACTTCCCACCTGCTCCGCCCCAACTACCCCCACACTCCCAGTCCGCTCCACAGTCTTGGTCCCTGCAAACCCCTGGCTGTTCATTCACAAATACATCTTATCTACCTATAGTCACAATCTACATGAGATTTGGGTTTTTGTTTTTGTACTAAACAATCTCTCTCTTTTTTAATGATTTCAGATGGTGGGATGTGTTTTACAATGGAATATTTTTGCCTGGCTTTTGAACCTAACCTTGTAAACACCTACCCCGCCCCGTCTCCTAGGCCCCCATGGAATTTTCCTTCTTGAGGTTCTTTGTTGAATGGGTACTGCTCTCGTGCAGCCTCTCAGGGCCTCTCTTCTGTCTGTTGTTCTGTTCAGCATGTCCATGCCCAAAGTCAAGGCAGGGAACTGGGGTGAGAGCATGCAGGTAGTAAGTACCCACCATGAGTCAGACTCTCTGCTTGGTATTTAAACTCTCTATCTCATTGAATCTCATAACCACCTACATTAATAGCCCCTGTTTTACAGATGAACAAACTGAGGCTCAGAGAGGTGGTATCTCAGCCAAGGTCACACCCTTGCTAAACAACAGAGTCAGGATTCAAACCTATTCCCCGGCAAGGATCTTTCCCATTCTGCCATGGTCCCACCCACAGAGCCCACGGTTACCAAGGGAAATGCATCCCTTCCCAGCACCCTCAAACACACCACTCCCCACTCAGGGCTGGATCTTGGATCTTCATACTCTCAGGCACCAGGTACTGACTTGACCACCTTCTCAGGATGTAGGAGTCCATGTTAGCCAGGCTTCCTCTTAGCCTGACCACATTTCCTGGCACCTGCCCAGCCCAGAGGAAGGCTGGGGTTGGGAGAGGTGGTGGGTGGAGACTGAAGCCCACTCCACCCTGCAGGCTGAAGGGAACAGTGTCAGGAGCTGGTCTGGTAGAAGGCATCTCCAACCTGGAGCATGCGGTAGGACGAGGTGATCCACAGCTCAGTGGATATGGGAATTGGCATGATGGGAGTTTTGACTTTTGCCCTTGCAGAACTCACCACAGAGACCTGGGGTGGTGACTCTTGGTGTCTCTCAGCCTGCCCTTCCCACACTCGGAGCGCACTCCCCCAGCCAGGAGCATTTGGCTTTGTCGGAGGGGAGACCACCACTTGGACAAAGGCCCGGCTGGGTCTCTGGGGAGACTGTACCTGCCGGGCCCCCATCCCACCCCACATTCCAGAACCGGCCAGGAAAGTCGGCTCTTGGAGGTGACTAAGTAACTGCCAAGCTAAGATTTAATTACAGGATTGGGCTTTTGGCTGTTTGGAGGGGAGCCTGTTATTTGGCTGTTTCTTTTCCTGGGGGACCAGGTGTGAGATGTCATCATTAGATGGAGTGGGGCTACAACAGGGGGCTGAGCTGGACAGAGAATCAAGCCCCGAGCCTGCCCCAGAGAACCCAGCCTCCAAAGTTGTCAGAAACAGCCCCCTACCTCTCCACACACCAACATGGAAAAGGAATCTGGGTGAAATGAGGGTAGAGGGCAGGGAGAGCCCTGCTGTCTACTTGGCAGCCTCAAGCCCTTCTGGATGCTCATGTGTCACCCTGGTTCCCCTCTTTCCTCCACCCCCAACCAGGGCTAACCCCTAAGGCAAAGGGACCAGAAGGGGAAGAAATGAGCAAACGCTTAAGGAGTGGCCCCTGGGTGCCAGGCCCTGTGCTGGCACTTCACATCTATGATCTTATTTAATCTTCCTAATGACCCTCAGAGAGGGTACTGTTATTACTCCCATGTTACAGATGAGGAAACGAGCTCAGAGTTGTTTTTATCTCCCTATATGCAAACTGTTTACCATGCCCTTCCCTTCTTCCTAAGAAGTGTCCCACAGACTAACAACTTTTTCTTTTTCTACCACCAGCACCCATGTCCAAATCCCCTCCTGCTTATGTAGTTAACCAAATGATTAAGCAATTAACTGATGAATTACACGGCCTCCCACAGTCCCTCAGCCTACTCTTTCTCCTTCTCCTGGTCTTTCATCCAGCTGCTAAAGATCCTTACAAAGAGCTGTTACCACCAGTTACCCTTGCCTGCTCCATCACCTGGTAACCACCAACTCTAGGCCTGAACTTCTCAAACTATAACATGCTCCTGAATTACCTGGGGGTCTTGTTATATATAACTCACTCATTTTGCAGTACAGCAGAAACTAACATTTTAAATCAACTAAACTGCAATAGAATTTTTTTTAAAAAACTGCTTAAATTACACTCTCAAAAAAACATATTGCAGATCTTCTGCTGGGTACCAGTGAGCAACAGCTCACTGAATCCATAATGATTTTAAATTAACAGCTTATTTTACAGATGAACAAATGGACGTCTCAAGAGGTTGCTCAACATCTGGAATGGAGCCAGAGATCCTATATTTCTAGTAAAATCCCAGGTGATGCAGAGGCTGCTTTGTGGTGGGTCCATTTGTTGTTCAGTTACTAAGTCATGTCTTGACTCTTTTTCGACCCCATGGACTGTAGACTGCCTGGCCCCTCTGTCCGTGGGATTTCCCAGGCAAGAATACTGGAGTGGGTTGCCATTTCCTTCTCCAGGGGATCTTTCCAACCCAGGGATCAAATCTGAGTCTCCCGATTTGCAGGCAGATTCTTTACCACTGAGCCAACAGGGAAGCCCCATGGTGCTTTTAAACTAAACTCTCCTGCTGAGTTATTTTTAAATTTTTTAACAGCAAATGTATTTCCCATGGTTTGGAAATTAGAAAGCGTAAAACAATGTTCAGTGAGAATTCTCCCTCCCGCTCTCTTTGCCCAGTTCCCACCACGTCCCCCCAGAAACCACTTTCACTAGTTTCTTAGGTTATCTTTCCTTAGTGTCTCTGTGCCAATACAAGCAAATAAGATTATACATAGTGAAAGTGAAGTCGCTCAGTTGTGTCCAACTCTTTGCAACCCCGTGGATGGTAGCCTACCAGGCTCTGCCGTCCATGGGATTTTCCCGGCAAGAGTACTGGAGTGGGTTGCCATTTCCTTCTCCAGGGGATCTTCCCAACCCAGGGATTGAACCCGGGTCTCCTGTATTGCAGACAGACGCTTTACTGTCTGAGCCACCTATTCTGCCCCAAATGGTAAAACACACACACACACACGTGTACACATGGTTTTGTCAACAGTTTATCAGTTTATCTGGTAGAAAACTGGACACAGTTGGCTGACTCACTCATTTTTAGAGTTGCATGATTATTCCATTGTGTGATTATGCCATCATTTATTTAACCAGTCATCTTTAACTGGACAATCTGTGTTGTTTCTGCCTTTTTAAGCCTGTCACACCCTGGCTGACCTTGCTGTGACCTCTCTTCCATCTCCCAGTTCCTAGTTCCACCACCCCGAGCCCTTGCAGAGGTCTTCGCCCTTCCTGCCTGCCCTCCTCAGATCCTCCAGCCCACCCTGTTTTCTCCTACTCTGAATCTCTGTTAATCCCATTGTTAGTCTCCCCCTCTTCACTTACCTCCCCACCCTTCACCTCTCCACGTGTCTCTCACTGTCTCCCCAAATAGACTAAAGCAACTTGAACTCAGGAACCATGTCTCTGATTTCTCTGGATCCTTCATAGTCTAGAGCAGGGCACACAGACATTCTCAAGATTATTTATAGGAACTTCCCTGGTGGTTCAGTGGCTAAGAGCTCTGAGCTCCCAATGCACAGGGCTCAGGTTCAATCCCTGGTCAGGGAACGAGATTCACGTGCCACAACTAAGATCTGCTGCAGCCAAATAAAGAAATATTTAAAAACAAGAATATTATTTATATGGTGGAAGTTGTGTATGAAGGGAGTTGCTGGATGTTAACTCTCCTGGGGATGTTTCAGGGTGTAAGAGCCTAGGAGCTACCCAAGGTGGGAGGTCTCCATGAAGGAAGCCCCTATCTCGTGCCTGAGTATCTAGAGCACTTGACTGGGTTGTAATGATGTCCAGGGCATGATGTGGTTTCAGGAGTCCCCTTGTGCCCTTCCCGTGTGGACAGTGGGAGGAGCCATGATGTACAGGTAGGGGGTGGAGGGGCGGATCCTGTGGGTATGTGTGGAAGCCCTTCCCGTCTCTGTCAACATCCTTGTCATCCTTCAGAGGCCAGCTCAAGCCTCAGTTCTTCCAAGAAGCCTTCCTGGACCTCTCCAGGAAGCCCATGCTATTCTCTCCTCCTCTGAATTCCTGCTGTGTATGTATCACTGGCAGCAGTCACTGTTCTGTACTTAGTCATCGTGGTCTGCCACCTTGAATCATGTAAACCCAGTTCCCTGATGAGATCTCAAGACCCTGCAAGGTAGAAATAAGACTTCTATAATTCTCTTCTAGCTCCAGTTACCTCAAACCTTCAGCACGGCAACAGGCAACTGGGAAGCCTCCCCAAATGCTCTGAACAGGAACTGGCTCCAGCAGTGCCCTGGGAGTGGGTGGGGTAGGACAAGGTTGACCACAGATGTGTCACCAATCAAAAACATTTGGGGAACACAGTGTCTTTAAAGATGCTCTGTCCCCCAATTTGTTCCTCAATCCCTCCTCTCTTGGTGGGAAAACGACCTCCCAGCCACAAGCCCTGAGGGTCCCTCTCATCCTGTCCTTTGACACCGGAGTGGACTTTTCAAAAATGCCACAGTCATGAAAAACAAAAGCAGAGGATTGCCCTAAATTACGAGATTAAAGGAGTATGACCAGCAAATTCAATGGGTGAGTCTTTAAAAAAAAAAAAATTATCTGGCTGTGCCAGGTCTTAGTCGCGGCATGCATGAGGGATCTTCGTTTCAGAATGTGGGATCTTTTAGTTGTGGCACACAAACTCTTAGTTGCGGCTTGTGTGATTAAGTTCCCTGACCAGGAATCGAACCTGGGCCCCTGCACTGGGAGCAGGAAGTCTTAGCCACTGGACCACCAGGGAAGTCCCACAATGTGTGAATCCTGATTGAATTGCGGGTTGGAAAAAAAATCAAAAACTAAAACGACACCTTGGGGATAACTGGGAAATTTTTAACGGGGAGTATATTTTAGATACTAATAGTGTGTCGATCGATGTTAAATTTCTGGTGTGTGATAACTGCATTGTGGTCATTAAGGAGAATGTCCCTAATTTTAGGCAATGGATACTGAAGTAGTGGTGAGGGTGGGGAGACGTGCCATACCCACACCTATGAACTGTCAGCAAAATGAAAATGAAGTGTGTGTGTGCACGCAGGTGATCATTTTATTGTTACAATGTTTTCAAAATGAAAAATTTGGAGGAGAAAGGTCTGTGATAAAAGAGGGGTGCCATTCCAACTGTCTGGGAGAAAGAGGAGGGGAAATGCAGCTGGGGGTTCTGATGGGGTAGCTCAGGGGAAGCACTTCGACTCTGTGACCCGATTACCGACCCCCCACCCCCACCCCCACACACTAGCCTTCCACCCCTGGTGCCCAGAAAGCATTCAAATCTAACCTCCCCCCATCCCCCCGCCCCCAGGGCCTGACTCTCTGAATCTTCCACGAAGTGTCTCGGGTCCTCATCTGATGGGACCTCCCCTGGTGGAAGGCCACCACCCCCTGGCCGAGCTAGAATAATACCTGAAGCATCTTAAAGGTGCACGGCTCATCTCCCTGGAGAATGAACTGAACCTCAGTGGACTTGACCCACCAGAAGTTTTTAAAAATTACATTCACTTAGAGAGGGAAAGGGAATGTAAACTGGTGAATGTAAACTGGTGAAGCCACTATGGAAAACAGTATGGAGGTTCTCAAAAAAATAAAAATAGAACTACTATGTGACCCAGCAATTCCACTCTTAGGTATAGATCTGAAAAAAATGAAAAAACCAGTTCCAAAGATACACTCACCCCACCGATCACAGAGGCATTATTTACAATAGGCAAGACATGGAGACAGCCTGTCTATCGACTGATGAATGGATAAAGAAGATATTTTATTTATAAGTATACATATAAGTATATATACATTATACACACAATGGAATACTTTTGTTGTTGTCTAGTTGCTTAATTGTGTCTGACTCTTGTGTGACCCCATGGACTGTCACCCATCAGACTCCTCTGTCCATGGGATTTTTGCAGGCAAGAATACTGGAGCAGGTTGCCATTTCCTTCTCTAGGGGATTTTCCCTGACCCAGGGATTGAACCTGTGTCTCCTGCATCGTAGGCAAATTCTTCACCACTGAGCCACCACTCAGCCATAAAAAGAATGAAAACTTAACCATTTGCCACAACACAGAAGGACCTAGAGAGTATTATGCTTATAAAGTCAGACAGAAAGCAAATACTAAATGTTTTCATTTATTTGTGGAATCTAAAAAATAAAGCGAATGAATGTAACAAAACAGAAACAGACCCACAGACATACAGAACAAAACTATTAATAGTTGGGGGAGGGGGACAGTGGAGAAGGAAGGAGGGAAGGACAAAATAGGGGTAGAGAATTAAGAGGCACAAACTACTATGGATAGAATAAATAAGCTACAGGACCTATTGTACAGCACAGGGAATATAGCTGATACTTTATGATAATTTTAAATGGTATATAATCTATAAAAATATTAAATCACTATGTTGTACACCTGAAAATAATACAATGTTGTGATTCAACTGTATTTCAATTAATATATATATATTCACAACTTCACAGAAAAAATAAAGAATTTGATGTTAAAAAAAAAAAAAAACGCGCCACGATTTAGTCATCCTGCATTCTCTTTGGAGCTTGTCAACGAGGATATTTTCCACCCTAGTCATCAGATTGGGACACTAGTTTATTGCTTTTATGTATCGCTTTTCCCTTTTTTTCCTATGGGCATTTCCTTACAGGCATGGATGATTCCCGGCCCACTCTTCCAGGGCCTCTAGGAGCCATCGGCGTGCGCGCTGAGGCCAGCCGCCGCCCCAGTGCTGGACGCACGAGTTGTTTCCCAAGTTCTGGACTGTCCTGGTCGCGAACCGCCTTGGAAGCGGGGACCTGGCCCGCCCCCTCCCTTCCTCGGGGGGAGAGGGCGGAGGAAGAGGCCCGGGAGGCGACCGCGGGGAGGGTGTGGGTCGTCTCCGCGCTGGGCGTGGGCTGGGCGAGGTTCCCCGGCCCACCGGGACCCGCCAACAATGGCCAGTTGTGGAAGGAGGCGGCAGGAATGCAGCCGGGGGAGTCGGGCGGCGGGGCGGCGGCGGCCGGGGGGCGGGGCCGGGGCGCAGCGGCAGCCTCTTACCTGTCCAGGTAGTTCGCATTTCTCGGAGAGCGGCGGCGCCCCCAGCACCTGCCTCCCGGTGCGCGGGCGGGGAGGACGGCGCGGGGCATGGCCTGGTAGAGGCCCCCCGGGAGACGGTGCGGAGTCCAGTCCCGAGCAGGGCAGGCGAGGGAGGGACGGTCCTCCCTCGGCGCCCGCGCGGCCGGCGGCAGCATGAAAAAGAACCCGACGGTGCAGGGCACTTTCAGCAAACTCTTCGGCAAGAAGCATGCCAACCCGCCCGCCACTTCCCTCTACGCCACCAACCCTCCCTGGATCTTCACCCAGGAGGCCCCGGAGGAGGGGACCCGGGGCTTCGGTGAGTGCGCCCGGGAGCGGGAGCGCGCGGGGGCCTGCGCGTGGTCCCCCACCCCAAGGGCGGCCCTCTCCCCGGGCTCTGGATGATCCGCGGCGGCGAGGGCGGGAGACTCGCCAGGGCGGAGGGGGAGCAACGCGTTTGAACCTGTGAGCTGGCCCGGCAGGAGCCTTCGGCAAAGGGAGGTCTCTGGGAAAGGGAAGGAGGGGCCCCTCCCCACCGCAAGGTCAGAGATCTTTGAGGGGGAGGCCGCATCTGATCCTTGTCCCTCTCCCGAGGTGTTTGTTTTCCCTCCTCCGAGGAAGTTATGTTTGTTTTATTGTTGCTAGAAAGGGCTCCCGGGGTTTGCGGTACCCTCCCTCACCCTTCCCCCAGCAGTTCTGTTGAGTCTGAAGCCTTGCCTGGATGTGAGGACTTGGGGATGGTCCCTTCAACCCCTACTCTTTCCTCTTCCTCTGTTCCCCCTCTCCCAGTTCCCAACCGGGCCTCGCCTGGCCTGGCTTGTAGGCAGAGAAGGAGCTGCTATCTAGGTGCCCACACACCCGCCTCTACCCTGAGGAGGCCCAGAGCTACTGCTTCCATCAGGATAGCAGGCTGTGCCAGTCACCCAGTCTCTTTCTGGGATCACAGGCCCTTGTCAGGTCAACCCCAGGTGCCTATGAAGCACCCCCTGACTGCCAGCCACCCTTGGCCCCTGAATCAGGTTGATGTGTCTGCAGGTATTTGAAATCATACCTGCCCTGCCTTTGGGCTCTGCCTGTGGGTCATCTGATCACTGCATCTTTCTGCAATTTGTACCTTCTATAACTGAGAGGGAATCTAGTCGGGTGAAGCCAGGAATTCACTTCTTGTGTCTGATCTGAGGTTCTGGCCCAAGGAGGGTCACCCAGCACTGCTTTAGCTCACCTGCCTTCATTGTCACCCTGTTACCTTCACTGACCTTTATGGCCACAGTGAGGGGACGCCCAGAGGATGTCACAGCCTCACCCCCTGCTCTTGGAGTCAGTTTAGCCCCCAGCTTTATCAGAAGCAGGACACAAGACACCCAGACAGGAGAGGGCAAATGAGACATTGCCTCTCTCTGACCGAAGGATCTCCGGCTGGCTGGTGAACAGAGGTGACCAAATGCCGTTTAGCCCTTTCTGAGCCTTTGCTATAAAAGAGTAAGTGCAAAAGGAACAGAGAGGTGACCTCTGATTGGAACTAGCATGCAAGCTGAGAGAGAAGGGCACCCAGCATTTCCAGAGCAAACAGCAAGAGCAAAGGTGGGAGGGCCAGGGCAGTTTGGAGGCAGGGCTTTAGGAACTTAGCAAACACATGTGTCCTGCCAAGTACAGCTCTGTAAGGCCTAAACACCTCTCCTCGCCTGAATCCCAAACATTTATTGACCCCTTCTTAGGTGCAAGGTACTAAAGTCCTCCTGTTGTTGACTTGTTTAATCCTCATCTAGCCTGTGATGTAGGGACTGTTATTCCTGTTTGACAGATGGGGAAACGGAGGCGCAGAGAGGTTAAATAACATGCCCAAGAGCACACCGCTTTAAATGATCGAGCCAGGATTTTTTTTTTCTTCTGTTTTTAAATATTTATTTATGGCTGTGCTAGGTATTCGTTGCTGCACAGGCTTGGGACAAGTGGGGACTACTCTCTAGTTGGCGGTGCGAGGGCTTCTTACTGTGGTGGTTTCTCTTGTTGCTGAACATGGTTCTAAGGTGCGTGGGGTTTGCTAGTTTCAGCTCCCAGGCTCTAGAGCACAGGCTCAGTAGTTTTGGTGCACGGGTTTAGTTGTTCTGTGCACGTCCCAGATGGGGAATCGGATCACCACTGAGCCAGGGAAGCCAGAGCCAGGATTTTCTTAAGTGTACAGTTCACGGATTTTTTTCTTTTCTTTTTTTTTGTAGACTTATCAAGTTGTGTAATTGTCAGCACAATTCAGTTTTAAAACATTTTCATTGCCCCCAGATTTCCCTCATGGGGCTGAGCCAATATTTGAACCCAGGTTGTGGGGCTCCAGAGACCACACTCCAGCTTGCAGAGGTGACTTTGTGGAAGGTATGAATGAATGAAAGTCACTCAGTCGTGTCCGCCTCATTGGGACCCGGTGGACTGTAGCCCACCAGACTTCTCCTGGAACTCTCCAGGCAAGACTACTGGAGTGGGTAGCCATTTCCTTCTCCGTGGGGCCTTCCTGACCCAGGGGTTGAACCCCGGGTCTCCTGCATTGCAGGCGGATTTTTTACCATCTGAGCCACCAGGGAAGCCTCGCAAGTGGAAGGTAATCAAGGGGGAATTTGGATGGAGAGGCATCTACCTGAGAACACCTCCCCCCACACTCCTTCCCCAAAGGGAATGCCTTTCTTGCACACTTATCTACATTTTTGCTTTACATACTTTTGCCATAGGTAAATTCCCCAATATTTTTCCTACTCCGAACAGACTTCTGGTGGGGTTAGTAAAGAGATGTGGGCATGGTGCCCAGTCACCTCTGGCCAGCTGCTGTCTCCACCAGCAGGGCTTGGAGCCCAGGGAGCCTCCCGTTCCCTAGGGCACAGCTGGGTCTCCAGCTGACTTAGCCTGCTTGCACCACGTGGAGAGCTGGGAAGCAACGCACAGCCAGCAGAATGGATCTCCAGTGTTTCCAGGGTATTTCCCGGGCACCAGTGGGTGTAGCAGAAGTCTTTCTGCTAAGCAGGACATGTGTTGGAGGCAGGGACAGGAAGGACTAGTGTTGAGGATTCTCAGATTTGATGAAGACCTCAGACCTATTTTGGAGTCCACCTCTGTTAATAATTGGGGACCTGGCCACTCTCTGAGCCTCAGTGTTTTTTGTTTTGTTTTTTTTTTTGCTTCTGTTAAGTGGGTCCAGCAGTCTGGTGTCCAGGCTCCTTACAGAATAATTGCTTGAATTTTGTATATGGCAGTGCTTTGAAGAGCATTGAAAGGAAAGACACTAAAACAAGGATTGGCAAATTACGGCCCATGGCCTGTTTTTGTAAATAAAGTTTTATTAGAACATGCCCAGTCACACCCATCATTTGCATATCTTCTGTGGTTACCTTTTTGCTACTAAGGGCAGAATTGAGTGACTGCAGCAGAGACAGTGTGGCTCACAAAGCCAAGAATATTTACTAGCTACCCTTTACAGAACAAATCTGTCAACTCCTGCATGGTTTATTATTATCAGGGCATGTCTAGCTCTGAGCACTTCCTGCTTCAGTTCCTCCTCCTAACATTGCTGTAGACCAGAGGAAACTGATCTGTGAAGCGGTCTCAAAGGGGTTGGAATTAGAGTTTCCTAGGGTCCCTGTGTCTGTGATGTTCTCTGCGATGCTGACAGTATCCATACTCTTGGAGAACAGCTGGTAGGATGCAGAGGGAAGAAAATCAGTGGGGAGTATGTAAGGGAATTAAGAAGTACGCACTTGCTGTTTGGCTACAGTCATGTAAAAATCTGTTTGCACAAGGGTAGGCTGGGTGCAGCAGGTAAAATGCAAACAGTCATGTGAGTGTGGTGATGGGTAGATTTTTCCTTACAGGAATTCCCTGGTATTTATCCAGTAACTATTAGAAGCCCTTAATGCAATTGCATTCCTAATGAAGCCTAGGCCTCCCGGCTGGGCTCACGCAAGGGTCTTAAAAGGCCACACAATTGTTTTTAAAGTACGTGAGAAAACAGAGATGTCGATCTTTCTAAATCTCACGATAAGGGACTTGTTGCAGCTGTGGCTGCAGTGGCTCTGGACTCCTCCCTTGGCTCTTGGATTAGTTGAGCCAAGCTTCCTTATCTTCTGTCACTCCACCCCACCCCACCAATAGGACACCCTGCTTGCTAGGGGCCCTTCCTCCAAAATGTAAGTCACCTTCCTCACAACCACCTAGGATGCTTATTTGAGATGCAGATTCCTGGGGGCCCCACCTGAGGTATAGGAAGTCAGAATCTCTGGGCTAAGACCCAGATTCTGGACTTCACCAACTGCCAGGTGATTTTTTTTTAATTAATTAATTTATTTGGCTGTGTGGGATCTTTAGTTGCGGCATATGAACTCTTAGTTGCAACATGTGGGATCTAGCTCCCTGACCACGGATTGAAGCCAGGCCCCCTGCATTGGGAGCACAGAGTCTTAGCCACTGGACTGCCAGGGAAGTCCCCTAGGTGATTCTTTTGTATGGGAAAATTTGAGAATCCTTCCCCAGATAGAGCTGGGCCGTTCTCTCTCCCACTGAGGACTTCCTGCAGTTCTACATAAATGTATAGTGCCTATCCCAGTTCCTTATCCACGAGAACCCCTGGGCGTTCTCCCTAAGGTGGCTGCTGGTTCTACTGGTCCTGCTCCTGGGGACCTCGTGTCTCAGGCCAGGCTAACAGGTAAGAAAGCCATGAACTCATGGCGCTGAGCACATATTTCTGGCCCAGGACAGGCTGGCACCAGCCTCCTGAAAGGAAAGATGACCTGTGCGTGGCAGGGGTGTGAAGGAGATTTCTGTTTACTCCCATCCCCTGGAGGTGTGCTGTGGTTTCACACACACACACACACACACACACACACACACACACACACCGACTCTGCTGTCCTATTATATAAGCTCCTCTTGTTCCTGTAGTTCAACTTAGAAAGCCAGGCCCTTCCTTGACCACTGTAGGCTACAGGGTGCCCCTTTTCTCCCAGCCAATAAATTAATGATAATAATACCATCATCATCATTATTATTTTTCCCCCTCATGCTCAGTCATGCCCGGCTCTTTTTCGACCTCATGGATTGTAGCCCACCAGGTTCTTCTGTCCACGGGATTCTCCAGGCAAGAATACTGGAGTAGGTTGCCATTTCCTTCTCCAGGGGATCTTCCTGACCCACGGATTGAACCCATGTCTCTTGAGTCTCCTGCATTAGCAAGCGCTTATCTACTGAAACAAACACCATGCTAAAAACTGTTTTCTCAATTGAGGAAACACTCAGAGGCTGTCAGTCTGACTCCAGGCAGCTCAAAAATTAGTGCATCCAGTCACCCGGGACCTTGTTAAGATCAGATTCTGATGCACTTCGGACTCGTTCTTAGGTGAAGTTCACCAGGGCTGTAGGCTGTAGGCTGTACTCTGGGGAGCGTGTCCTAGCCTGGAAGCAGGCGGGGTTGTAGGGGGTGCCTGTTTGTTATGCTCCTCCTCCCCCAGTCCCCAACCCTGAGGCTCCTCCCCACCGTGGTCTCCCCTCCCCTATTCTGTGGCTCTCCCAGCCCAGCCCAACTCCACCTTCCGCGTCCCCTCTGCCCTTGGACAAAGGCTTCTCTCTGGCACCCTGGGTCAGACCTGCTGAGACTTGCTGGGACACACCAGCCTTTTCAGGTTCCTGTCATGTGGCCCTGTTAATTAGCAAGGAAGGGCCTCATCAGCCGTTTGTGGGTTACATTCACATGGGGCCCCCTAGCTTCGTCCCTGAAAGTCTGGGGCTCCAGCCAAGTGACAAGGATCCCATGCCCTACCTCGGTGAGGTGGAGGTTGGGGCCTGTTTTGGGGTTCTGGGTTACTCTGGTCAAGGTAACAAACTCTCCCAGCTGCAAACCCCACCCTTTTTAAGCACCTGGAATTTTTTATTAAAAAACATAATATTTATTTATTTATTTTTGGCTGTGCTGGGTCTTCGTTGCTGACTTTCCTCTAGTTGCAGTGCACGGGTTTCTCATTGCGGTGGCTTCTCTTGCTCTGGAGCACAGACTCCAGGCCACGCAGGCTTCGGTAGTTGCAGTGTGAGGGCTCAGTAGTTCTGGCTGCCCGGCTCTAGAGCACAGGCTTAGTTGCTCCACGACATGTGGGATCTTCCCGGATCAGGGATCGAACCTCTGTCCCCGGCATCTGCAGGCAGATTCTTTACCACTGAGCCACCAGAGAAGCCCCAAGCACCTGGAATTTGATGAGACCTGTGGCCAGTGCTTGTGGGTTCATGTGGGGGCTCCTGGCAAATTGGGACCCCGCGCTGTCACCCCAGCCTTCCTCTCAGCTCTGCTAGCTTTTTTCTCTCCCTTGATTTTGGGAGGCTTCTCCCTAAAAGATCCCCATTTGGCGGAGGGGAAACCCAGCCTGAGCAAGTGCTCAGAGTCCTCGAGTGCTACCCGGAGGAGCTGGGGCATGACCTCAGATCTGATTCCCGGATGCATTTGTCTCCTCCAGACCTCACCAACTCTTCAAGCTCACTGGAGAGGAGCAAAGGGATGTCGAATCCCTGCTGCGCTGGCTGTAGCCAGAGGGAATTGGATGCTAGAGTCGGATTGCCTGGACTTGAATCCTGGCCTCTTTTTCTCACCAGCTGTGGGACCCTGGGCCAGGGACTTAACCTCTCTGAGCCTCAGTTTCCTCATCTGGCAATTGAGGATAGTAAAAGTGCCTCCCACACAGGTGTGTGAAGAGGGATGTAAAGAGAGCTTAGAATGGTCCTAGCTCATAATACTGTGTATCAGGTATCACACAGTTACATAAAAAAATTACGTATCACACAGTTACAAAAAAAATTATTTTGTTTGGCTGTGCCAGGGCTTAGTCGCAGCACACTCTTAGTTGCGGCATATGGGATCGAGTTTCCACCCAGGGATCGAACCCAGGCCCCCTGCATTGGGTGCCTGGAGTCTTGGCCACTGGGCCACCGGCAAGTCCCAGACAGTTACATTTTTATCATTCATTTCCTCTCTAGTTTGGACCTATCTAGGATTTGAGGAAGGAGCTAAATAACTGTCCTGGACTTCAGCCTCCATGGAGACCCATGGGCAGCTTTGGGGCTGGGGAGGAAGAGCATTTTGTCAGGCTTTCAACCCTGAGTTCTGTGAGGAAAGAAGGCCCAGTGAGAGGTTCCTCCTTTTGGGGAGAAGCAGAAAGGAAGGGCTGGGAGTGAGGCAGCCATGGGTACCCTGTCCTCAGCTCCCCCAGAGCTGGCGGTTCCCCCCTCCACGTAACACACACACACACACACACACACACACACACACACCCCGCGCCAAACCGAGAAAACTAGGTCAGCCTATTTGGGGAGAGGCAGTAAGCCACGTGCCATGTGTAGGGCACCCCCTTATTTGAGCCTGGAGCTCAGCACTGCAAGGGGGTACCCCATTTGGGCCCTGGCACCACTGCTGCTCTGAGACTTTGGGCCAGCACCCCTCACCAGCCATTCTGGGCCTCAGTCTCCCCATTGGCACAGAGGGCAGCCCCAAGGGTCCAGACTCTAGAATTCTCCCTGACAAGGGAGCAAAGGGCCACCCGCCTTCTGGTGGCTCTGCCCCATTGGGTAGAGTTGTCCAGCCTCCTCTCTGTCAGCAGCTTTATCTCCTGACTTCATCTCCCTCAAGAGGCCCTCCTTTATCTCCTCTATTGAGGAGGGCGCTTCCCAGAAAGTTATTCTAGTGTCCCTGAGACTGATCCCAGCAGAGTTCATTTACTTCTGCAGGAAAATCCCCAACGTTTGATTCTATTGTCTTTCTCTTTATTTTGGACCTTGACCTTGAGGCTCAGAAAGCCCCAGCCCTGACCTTGAACTCTCGGGCATCCCAGCTTATGGCAGCGGTCACACTTACCCCGCTTGCTGGTGTGACTTGACCAGCTGGGAACTGTGCCCGGGTATGAGGGGCCCAGGAAAGTGTATCAGGTTCTAGACACACCTCTTTTTCTTTTCTTTTTTCCCCCTTGAAATAACATACATTTAATATCTCATAGTTCTGTAGATCAGAAGTCTGATCTCACTGGACTAAAATTAAAATGTCAGCAACACTTTGTTCTTTTCTGGAGGTTCTAGCAGAGAATGCTTTCTCTCCTTTTCCACCTTCTGCCTGCACTCCCTGGCTCACGGCCCCTTCCATCTTCAGAGCTGGCAATGGCCAGCTGAGTCTTTCACACATCACACCACTTTGCCTCTGCTTCCCTCATCATATTTCCTTCCCTGAATCCCAGCCACACCTCTTAGAACTGGGAAAGCAACTTGAATTTCCAAGAGGTGCTCCCGTGGAAGGGAGCCACCTGGGCCTTCCACGCCTGTCTCTACCAGAGCTGCTCCCTTTCCACAGGTATTCTAGAGAACAATCATATTCTTAGAAATGGTTCCCCAGTTCAAAATAACCACAAACCAACCAAGACAACAGTGCCTCAGAAGATGGGCTGAGTCATGGAATCTGTGGGCTTCCCAGGTTGCTCAGAGGTAAAGAATCCTGCTGCTAATGCTGGAGACATAAGAGATGCAGGTTCGATTCCTGTATTGAGAAGATCCCCTGGAGGAGGAAATGGCAACCCACTCGAGCATTTTTGGACAGAGGAGTCCATGATGTTTAAAACAGTCAGACACAACTGAGTGACTGAGCATGCATGAAAGATGCTTAGAAGCGTGCCTGACCCATTACAAGTGTCCAATAAATTCTACATGGTATTATATTATTACTGCTATTATAGTGATCAGCTTGCCAGGTTGCTTGCTTCTAAAACTCCTGTGCTTAGTCAGCTCAGTCGTGTCTGACTCTTTGCAACTCCATGGACTGTAGCCCACCAAGCTCCTCTGTCTGTGGGGATTCTCCAGGCAAGAATACTAGAGTGGGTTGACATGCCCTCCTCCAGGGGATCTTCCCAACCCAGGGATTGAACCCAGGTCTCCCTCATTGCAAGTGGATTCTTCACTGTTTGAGTCACCAAGGAAGCCCAAAAATACTGGAGTGGCTAGCCTATCCCTTCTCCAGGGGATCTTCCCTACCCAGGAATTGAACCAGGGTCTACTGCATCACAGGTGGATTCTTTACCAGCTAAGCTACCAGGGAACCTCTAAAACTCCTTGGTACACAATAATAGTAACTATTAATATTGTGGTAACTCAACTGCAGAGAGGATGCTCCCTTGACCCCAACACTGGTACAGATTTAAATGAAATAGTGAGAGGGAGGGGAGCATGCCTGGGTTAGTCCCCACCCTACCCCATGTCCTAATAAGGGGCCAGGCAGCCATGGACCTGGCTGCCAGGTCAGATCTAGGTCCTTGGTTTCAAAGCCCTGTCTAGAAAATGTCCTCGGAAACCCTGGTGTCAACACGCTGGTGAGACATTAGAGCCAGTGAGAACTGGGTGGGCTTTAGTGTTAGTGGTTGGAGGTGTGGTTATCTCTACTATTCTTGTTTCTGATTGGGCCAAATCTACACTCTTACAACCTCCTTCTCCCTCCCCACCCACCCCCTGGCATCTTGGTCTCCAGGCCCAGGCGTGGAGCCTGGCAGCCACACTGGGAAGTCGGGTTTGCCCGGAGTGTATGGGACAGGGCAGTGCTGGGAACTGGAATTTCCAGGGACGAGGGGAAAGCTTGCCACGTTGGTCCCTCAGAAAGGTGGAGAATCTGGAATGTGCCAGCCAACTCTCTGCCTGGTAGGGCAACACACAAAGGTTTCTGAGTCCCATTTCTAAGATGCCCCCTGGAGCCTTCATGTCATATTCAAGGCCCTCTATGTCAGATCTGTAAACTTGTAATTTCCTCCTAAAGTCACATACAAGAGGAAAATTAATCACCATTCATCCAATGGTGATTAATAGTTTCAGTTAGTAGGATACTAGTTTCAGTTAGTAGGATACTAGTTCATGGAATTTTGACTTTTCTCCTCTGTCCTCCCTGGCTAAAGAGGAAGTCCCCCATGTCCCATAAATGGAGAAAGTCCTCCTTGCTCATGGCCCATGTAATAGGAGGTCTGCAGTGACTCCTGCCTCTTGGAGGTGACAGTGTGAATCTGGGGCAGGATGGGAAATTCCCATCCATGTGTGCTAAGAGTCATGAGGGCGATTGGTTGAGAAAATGTGACTAGCGTCTCACTCCCTCCCACTCCTGTAGAAACAACCCAGAGCACAGGGCTAGCAACTAGAGGAAGAGAAATGTTCTGTATCATCTTTCTACAGGGGACAGAACCACATTTGCTGGCCCCATCATTGCTCCCATTGTACAGATGAGAAAACTGAGATCCAGACTGGTTATATGACATGGCAAGTCCATGGCAGAGCTGGGATCTGTATTAAATCAGGTGAACCCTACTGTCCTATTCTTTCTGCTCTGCCCTCAAGGACACCTCAAATGGAGCCATGACCCCCAAATCATTCATGGTTTGGGGGCTAAAGAAATCTTGGGTTAAGGACTTCCCTGGTAGTCCAGTGGCTAAGACTGCACTCCCAATGCAGGGGGCCTGGGTCAATTCCTGGTCAGGGAACTAGATCCCACATGCTATAACTAAGAGTTTGTATGCTGCAACTAAGACCCGGCACAGCCAAATAAATAAACAAACAAATAAAAGAGATCTCAGGTTAGCAGAGTCCAGAAGGTGGGTGCTGAGCTACTGGGTGGCCTCATCTGCTCTACTAGTTTCAGATTAGAAATTCAAACACTTGAGAGAAAACAGCTTGTTTTCTTCCCTCTCTCAGAGATAAGCATTAGCTGGGGCCTTGGCCAAGCTCTCAGCGCCCCCAAAGGAGGGTCTTGTGGGAGTGAAGGCTCAGATACCGCAGTGGGTGGATCAGGAGACAGATGGCAGCTGGGGGCTGAAAGCCCCAGGAGACCCCGAGAAATCACCCCTGGAGTCCCTCGCAGTGCTGATTCCGGTGGCCCCATCAGCGCACGTCCACCTGTAGGATCTTGTCATGAAGAGGCGCCTGGCAGGGCCAAGCAGGGGCCACCAAGGGGTTGGTTGTCCTTACTGGGAACTGCAGGGCAGACTAAACTCAGTCGGCCCCCATGCCCTTGATCCCCAGTCATGGTTTCCCCCGTCTTGTCTCCTCTAGATGGGATCTATTATGGAGACAACCGGTTTGACACTGTGAGTGAGTCGGGAACCGCCACGCTGAAAGCTCGGCCAAGAGTCCGGCCCCTGCTCACCTTTCTTCCGCTGGTGAGTACGTTCTGCCCTGAGGTCGGAGGGTCTGCTCTGGGCGGGCCACCTGGGCTGCCACAGAGAAGGCGGCCCCACCTGCCCTGGTCCAAGTGGTCATCAGCCTCACCCTCTGTCCATCCTCTTCCTTCCTGATGCCAACTGAGGGTGGCTACTGGGAGGAGGCATGGCTCACGACAGGAAGGCTGAGATTAGGGATGTCAGCTCCTTTGAGTCGAAACCTAAGGAGGGGTTATGGGGAACTTGAGTGCAGAAGCAACGCAGCAGTGGGTACCTCCAGCTCAATGGGATTCCTATTTTACACTCACCGGGGGCTGCCTGCTCCATGCCAGGCCTCGCATAGGATGCTGGGATTCAGAGATGATTGACCCAGGATTGCTCAAGGAACCCTCTGCCCAGTATAGGGGATAAATCAGTAAAGAGACTGTTAATACATAGACCAGAGCAGGAGCAGCCTACCTAGCCACAGGGATTGGTCAAGGAAGGCTTCTTGGAAGAGGTGACACCGGAACTGTCTCAAAGGTCAAATAGCAGTGACCCTTGGGAGAAGAGCATGTGGACTGCTTTATTTGTGGGTCTGAAACTGCCAGAAACCAAACACTCCCTTCTGGAGCCTGTGATTGGGCTTTTGTTCTCTGACAAGGGAAAGAGACTCAAAACAACCTCCCCGTGACTGGTTCTATTTACTGTGACGAGAGCTCTGGCTTTTCCAAGACAGCCTAGGCCTGTGCTGTCCAATAGAAATACAATGCAAGCGTCAGGTATAACTATTATTTCTAGTAGCAACATGAATAAGAAATAGGTAAAATTAGTCCAGAGATGATCATTTCAACATTTAACCAGCGTAGAAGGTACGACTGAGATGTTTTACATTCTTTCACACTAAGTCATCAAAGTCTAGCGTGTCGCACTTCGAGCACACATCCTGCTTCTGAGCAGTGACATTTCAAGGGCTCAGTAGCCACTTGTGGTCAGTGGCTACCATATACAACAGCCCAGATTTAGACCTAAACAGCCAGCCTCATAAATTCTAGGTTCATTACCATCTGTGAGACCTGGGTCCCAGTTGGGACAGTGACATGGGGGTCACAGCATCTCATGCTTCCATGAGGCTCTGTTCTGCCTCAGCTCAAAAGGCACCAAATCGTGATCTGAGTTTTCAGGGGCCCATTAGACCTCACAGCACCCAACACCTTGGTCCCCCCACCCACAAATTCTGCCCAGCACTGCCTGGCACAACCACCTCCCTTGCACCATCGTCAATTTTTTTCTGGTTGTTCAGCCTCGCCACAGACCTGAGATTCTAGATGGGAGAGATTGAATCTTACATTCTCCTTGCTGTGTCCCCAAGGCCTGTATGTGGAGGGCTGAGCATACAGACCGCTGGGCATACGGCTTTAATTTATTTTCCGCTTACAAAAGCAATTCACGGACATCGCAGACAAATACAGAAAGTACACCACCACCAGTGAAAAGGTATAAAGCAAATGAGTCCACTCCTCACTGTTTCCAGAGATGCATAAAACTGTTTCCAGGGTTACCGCACCCATATATGCAGATGAAACAGTTTTGAGATTGTCTGTCACTAGAGGTGAATTTGATTCTCTCCCTTCATCTACCGCATACTCAGAATTACAGCAGTGGGCACCCAGGGCTGACACACCCGTGCCCACTGTGGTTGATAAAATATTGAAATAAATGGCTGTTGCCCCTTGAGTGGCTGTTGGTCTCTTAGCTCCTCTCTCAGGTCTGCACCAGCAAGTAAAGCGTTAATGAGGCATAACTGAGTTTGTTCTGATTGGTCAGCATCCTGTATCCCTGCCTCTACCCACCCATGCACTTTGGACCACTTGATTAACAGCACAGGTCCATACCTTTCTGCCCTCCTCCCTTCTGGTTTGGGTCCTCTGGTTTGGTTCTGATCTGGGCCCACCAGGGCCTGACTGGGAGTGCTGCACAGGGTTAGGGGCTGCTGGCTGGTACTGGCTTGGGAACAGTCCTTCAGGGCAAGCCTCAGACCCAGTCCCAGGAGATGGGGGCTTCTCCCCAGCAGACTCACAGCCCCTCACTGGTGAGGACAAGGGAATGAACACACCATGAATCCACAACTGAAAGGGACCTCGTGGGGTCCACACCAGCCTCCCTAGACGCTGGCAGGAACTTAACCCAGAAAGGGAAGGTCATTCCATGCCTTCAGTGCCAACTGTGCAGCTGGCGTGGTCCTAGCCAACAGCAGGGCCATGAGATCGTGACTGACTCGTGGGGGGCCCTTCCTGTGTGTCAGGCACCATCCCAAGTGCCTAGCATGTGTTAACTGAACTGATAGAGAAGCTGAAGCTCAGGATGGGGAAGTAACTTGGTCAAGGACAGGCAGCTCATAAGTGGCAGAGCTGGGGTTTGTAGCCAGGCTCCCGGGTCCAAGTTCTATTGGGCCATCCTACCTGCCCTTCCACCCACGACCTAGAAGCTTTTCCTTCTTCCCTCCCAACATCAGCCTGCAGAACCACCTGCATCTCCTGTGTCTGCCTCTCTGCACTCCTGCCTGGCCTTTTGGGGATCACACACCCCTCTGAGACCATGCTGAGGCTGTGGGCCACATCCGCACGATCTTGCTTACAATTCCAACACAGGGATCTCAGGCCCCAGAAGCCCACCTATGATGCACCTCGAGATTAGGAGCCCTGAGCCTGACCGCTTGTGTCCTGGGGACTTGTTTTGCTCCTGACTCAGGTCCTAAGATACAAAGCAGCTCCAGCATCTGGGTTATGGGGAACCCATCTCCTCTGCCTTAGGCTCTGGACTGGGGCCTCTGCTTTCCCCTTGCTGGGACAGAAGGCCAGGAGAATGAGAGGCAGGAGGACAGAACTGCAGGTTCACACGCAGACATGCACACCCTGCCCCCAGCCCCACCCCCAAGCCAGGTTGGCTGGGGAGCTGGGCTGTGACACCGCCTCACAGCTGGGCCTCGCCCCTCCCTGTCCTGCCTTCCCACACTCAGGGGGCACCTCCCAGGCCTGACCCTGGGGCAGGGGAGGTGCCAGGCTGCAGTGCCCATGACAGGCCCATGCTCTTCCTTGAGTGCCAGCCAGGCCGGGCCGTCTTCTGAGCACACAGTTGCTCCCATGACCCCTCATGAGCCCCCCGTGGGATGGTGTGAGAGGGGAGGGCAAGATGAGGAGGGGACAGGCGTGGCTGGCGCTTCTGCTTCCTTCCTAGACCTTCCTTGCCTATTGAGGTGAAAGTTCAAAGGATGGAGAAATATTCTGGCCTACTCCATACTTTCCCAAGCAGCTGGCCGCCAAAGGCCAGTTACGAGAAGGACCCTGGGATCTCTCGGTGACTGGGATGGGCTCTGGATTGATCCTTGGGTGACCAGTCCCAGCTCTGCCTCTGGGCCATGAGGCCCTTCCTCTCCCGGGGCCTCTGGCTCCTCACCCATCAGCAGGGTTACATGGGATGGTCTGCTAAGGTCCCCTCAGCTGTGACTTTCTGTGTTCAAATAACTCACTAACAGAGGGGCAGGAAGTGGGGTCAGGTCTCTGGAGGCCCCCAGAGATGCCAGGCCCTCTGAAAAGGAGGCCCTCTAGCCACCAGGGCTTCCCCGACCCCACCCTGCCCCAACTTCCTGCTCTGAGAACTCCAAGGAGCTGGATTAGCATGGCAAACTTCAAAACTGGGGGTGGGGGGTGGGCACGGACCTTGGTGAGCATTGGAATAAGAAAACTGAAGCCCAGGGAGGGGGGATGCATGCAACTCCCTCAGCTCCTAGGCAGAGACAGACCCCAAGCCCAGGTCTTCTCCCAATTCCCATCTACACCACCATGGATGGGCCTGGGCTAAGTCTGGGAAGGGGCCTTTCTCCCCACTTCCTTCTCCCTCCAAGGGGAAGCTCGGCCCAGAATTCAAGCCAGAGTCTGTCCCTAGCTTCTCAGAGCTGAGACGGTAGGACGGCTGGTGGTGGGAAGGGCAAACTTGTCTCTGGGGCTGCCTCTGGCCCTACCCCAGTCTGAACCCGACCATCTCCAGGGCAGTGCATATGAGGAATTGAAAAAGAAATGCCAATGAGGCAAATATGGGGAAACTGGCTGGACAGGTCCCCCAGGGTGCCTCGGGCGGTGAGAGCTCCCTGGGTCACCCCACCCTCTGAGTCAGGCAGGGCTGGCAGGGCCTGGGGAGATGTCAGGCTGGGCTCCGGGCAGGAAGCCTGACTGTTTGGAGGCCCACCCTCTACTCAGCAGAGATGCAGCCCGAGTCAGCTGGATTTCTCCTTTCCACCCTTCCTCTCTATCCCCGTCCCCAGGAGCTGTCTTGGAAGCCAAGGCCCAGGCTCCCTTTGGGGTTGGCGCTCCTTTGGGTGAGCTGGGGAGTGCAGTCGGTCATGATTGGCTTTTGAGTGATTCTCTTGGCTGATGTTAGCTGGCAGGGCTCTTGGGTAGGGGAGCTCCAGGTGTTCCTGTGGGAGTGGGTGTCGGAAGCCTGCAGCCAGTGAACAGATGGAGCACCCTTTCCCCGCCGAAGCCACCCTGCCTCTGCCCACCTGGCTCTTCTTCCACAGGGAGGGCCTCAGCCTGAACCCCCAAAGCCCAGCATACACCCTCATCCTCACCACATATGACCGCCCCTTGGCCACCAATGGGACTTCCCAGGTGGTGCTAGTGGTAAAGAACTCGCCTGCCAACGCAGGAGACGTAAGAGACACGGGTTCTATATCCCTGGGTCGGGAAGATCCCTGCAGGAAGAAATAGCAACCCACTCCAGTATTCTCGCCTGGAAAATCCTATGGACAAAAGAGCCTGGCAGGCTATAGTCCATAGGGTTGTAGAGTCGGACACGACTGAAGTGATTTAGCACACACACTTGGCCACCCTGTGGGTTCAGGGATTTGTGCCCCCCACTCAGGCTGCCTTCAGAAGGACTGATTGGGAAAGAAGCTCTAGAAGTGACCTGAAGTGTCAAAGTGTTACTTGCTTCAGTTGTGTCCAACTCCTTCTGACCCCGTGGACTGCAGCCTGCTGGGCTCCTCTGTCCGTGGGGATTCTCTAGGCAAGAATACTGCAGTGGGTTGCCATTTTCTTCTGCAGGGGATCTTCCCAACCCAGGGATTGAAACTGGATCTCCTGCATTGCAGTTCTTTACCACTGAGGCACCAGAAGAGGCCTAAGGGCCATTTGAATGGAGGATTCTAGGGACCTTGGTGTCTGGAGCAAGGTCAGGAAGGGGGCGGGGTGGGCTCTTAGGGCTTGTCTCCTTGACCCCATGGACTCCTTGCCCTGCAGGGCAACAGAGCACAGCCCGCTACAGATGAGAGAGATCCTGGGGTGGCAGGTCGGTCCAGAGTAAGACAGTATTGTTTGTGGAATTCGTCCCCCAGGAAGGAGGCATGAGCTTCAGCAGAGGGCAGGGGCTGGGGCAAGGAAGTCCTGGAGCTCTTTTTATATTAAAAAAAATTTTTTTTCCTAAGGTTATTTTTTTTTACATGGACCATTTTTTTTAAAGTCTTTATTGAATTGTTACAGTATTGCTTCTGTTCTATTTTGGGGTTTTGACAAGGCATGTGGGGTCTTAGCTCCCCATCCGGGGATCAAACTCACACCCCCTGCACTGGAAGGTGAAGTCTTGACCACTGGACCACCAGGAAGGTCCTGGAGCTCTTGATTTTAAATGCTCACTGGGTCCCCCAAAGCCGGGAAACAACCGCCAGGGCTTCACCCAGCTGGGGACGCTGGGTGCCGGGAGGGGTTTCCTTGTGGCCCTCACTCCGGGGGCCCGTCCCCCTGCTCCCCAGCCTTCCGCAGTGTTCCCAACCATTCCCGGCTCTGATTCTGACTCAGGGTCACCTCCCTCACCCCCCGAGCTCTGCACCGCCCCCTGAGGTGCCCCAGCCAGGCTCCTGGAGGAATCTGTGAGGAAGTTTGCATTCCATAGTGTGTCACTAAGGCTCTGAGCTGGCTCGCACTCAAGGTCAACTGTGTGTAGCCTGTTGGCCCAACCCTTGTGACCCACCCTTGGGGTTGGCCTGCGATCTGAGGAACCCCAGGTATGAGGATGTGTGTCCCGGCCCAGGGAGGGCAAGGGGACTGGGCCGGGGCCATCGGTGGGGTGAGGCTGTCCCCCAGATCCTTGGTGGTGCATCAGGGGGCTAGTGGTGGGCTCTGACTCCCTATAACTTTAAGGGGGAGACAACCTCAGTCCTCAAATAGTGAATGCTTTCCTCCCCTCCTCTTTTCTGCTTTCTTTCCTCCTTCTCTTTAACTCTGAAATATTTGTGGTCAAAAGGGCAGTAGGGGATTCCCGGTGACCTGGCCCTAACTTCGGGGAAGCACCCATCTATCTCTTCAAGCCCAACCAGACAGACACATCCCAGGAGTCCCTCCCAGAACAGAGTATCCATGGACTCGGGCCACTGCTCACCCACTGAGCCTTGTTAGGACCTGAGGGGTGGGGGCCCAGAGAGATGCCCCCTCCTTGAGTGCTTCTCTGTGGGATCTCTTTAGGTGTGGGGAGGCCTCTGATGTCACAGCAAACCCACAGAGGTGGGATCAACCCCATCTTACAGATGAGAAAACTGAACCTCAAAAGGCAAGAAGGGGGCACACTTCCTGACCACGGAGTGTGTGATTCTATCTTTGAGACGATGGAGTTAAATTAAGATTGCCAGAGTGGTCTGCTGCTGCTGCTGCTGCTAAGTCGCTTCAGTTGTGTTCGACTGTGTGCAACCCCATGGACTGCAGCCTACCAGGCTTCTCCGTCCATGGGATTCTCCAGGCAAGAACACTGGAGTGGGTTGCCATTTCCTTCTCCAATGCATGAAAGTGGAAAGTGAAAGTGAAGTCGCTCAGTCATGTCCGACTCTTAGCGACCCCATGGACTGCAGCCTACCAGGCTCCTCCGTCCATGGGATTTTCCAGGCAACAGTACTGGAGTGGGGTGCCATTGCCTTCTCCAGTGTGGTCTACCCACCTACAAAATCCATGCTTTTCTTCTTTTTTTAAGTATTCATTTATTTGGCTGCACTGGGTCTTAGGGACAGCACACAGGATCTTCACTGCATCATGCAGCATCTTCACTGCATTACGCAGGAACTGGTGTGGCAACACCTGGACTCTCTAGTTGTGGTTCACAGGCTTAGTTGCTATGCAGCATGGAGGATCTTAGTTCCCCAACCACAGATCGAACCCACATCCCTCGAATTGCACAGTGGATTTTGACCCACTGGAGCACCAGGGAAGTAAGTCCCATGCTCTTCTTGATTACAAGAACTTAAAAAAACAAAAACAAAAAACTACGGATTGTGTGTGTGTGTATTTTTTAATTGTGAAGGAAACAGAAGTTCATTGTTCAGAACTGAAAATAGAGACAAGTATAAGGAAGGAAATATATATAAATATTCTCAGAATGGCATTTCCGTCCCTAGGCTCCCTGCCAGCTAATCATTGCCGGGTGACCTTTCAGTATACAAGGCTGTGATGGGGCTGCTTGACTGAGCTGGGGAGTGGGCAAGGTGACGGGGATCTTAGCTTCTGGGTGTTGTCCGGGTGTGGGTTCGGGAAGGGCTGAGGCCCAGCTTCAGGGGGAATGCCCCACCTGGACTCTGCCCCAGGCATTGAGCAAGGCTGCTGTTGCGGAGTGGGGGTGGCCTGGCTGAGGATGGAGGCACCAAGAGGCTGCCCCAGCAGAGGGGCTCAGATGCTCATTTGCATGTTCTTGGTCATTTCCCTTGCCCACCGGGTGGCCACACCCTGTCCCTCGATGTGGGGCCGCTGTCCTTCAAGGGCCAGACACGTCTCCCTCCTGAGTCTGCTTGAGGGGTACGCCAGCCCCTGCAGGCAGCCCCCTGGGGCGTGGGGTCTGTGATTTTCCCAGGGCAAGCGTGCTGAGGGTGGGGCAGCCCTTGGCTGACTGCGGCAGTCACAGGCCCACGATGGAGCCAGAGGTGACCTCAGGCCCAGTCCTGCCCGCTTGGCCTCGCCCTGTGACTCCTGGAAAAGCAGCTTCACAGACTCCTCCCTCCCCCCTCCTCTCCCTTCCTCTTCCCCTGCCCCACCTTGTTCCGCCGCCCCCCTCACCCCAAGAACTCTCCCGAGACAAAGACGGAGGTCCATCTCAACACCTGGTCGTGGAAGGGTGGCCTCTGGTGTTCAGGCCGCTGCCCACATGGCACAGGTGAGCTGAGCACAGGTGGGACTTATGGGCCGGGACTCACAGAACGCCAGGCTGGAGATGATCCTAAAGAGCGTTCACAGGAGGGAGGGAAGGAGGCCCTTTGTTCCCAGTTAATTGGTGGTGGGTCTGGCGCCAGAACACAGACTTTACACCTCCCTGTCCTGTGTTCCTGCCACCTCTCATTCATTCATCCAGGAGTTTCTTCACTCATCCAACTCTCACTGAATTGCCCTGTCTGTGCCAGGTGGGGCAAAAAGAATCAGCCATCCCCCTACCCACAGACAGGCTGGGCTGGGCCAGCAGAGACCAGGGCCACCTGTAACAGGCCTCGTTTATGCTGGAGGAGAAGGCAATGGCACCCCACTCCAGTACTCTTGCCTGGAAAATCCCATGGGCAAAGGAGCCTGGTAGGGTGCAGTCCATGGGGTCTATAAGAGTCGGACACGACTGAGTGACTTCACTTTCACTTTTCACTTTCATGCATTGGAGAAGGAAATGGCAACCCACTCCAGTGTTCTTGCCTGGAGAATCCCAGGGACGGGGGAGCCTGGTGGGCTGCCGTCTATGGGGTCGCACAGAGTCGGACACGACTGACACGACTTAGCAGCAGCAGCATGCTGGAGGAAAAGTGTGAGTGTGAATAGTGGCAAAGAGGGCAGGCTCCGAGTTCCAGTATCAACGCTGCTGTTTATTAGCTCTATGACCTTGGGCGATGTACTCAGCCTCTCTGTGCCTCTGTTTCATCTTCTATACAATAAAAACAACAACCTACCTCTTAGGGTTACTACGACGATTAACTAGGTTGCTACATGTGAAGTACTCAGAACAGTGCCTAGCGCATAGTAGGCACCTAATAAATGTCAGGTATCAGAATGCACACACAGGGTGAGGAACACACTGAGAAGAGAAATGAACTCGGGCTGAGGTTGCCAAGGAGGGCTTCGTGGAGGAGGGGTATTTAATCTAGGGTTTAAAGGATAGGTAGGAGTTAGCTGGACAAAGAAGGGCATCTAAGAATAAGAGCCAAAGTTAAAGGAGATAGTTAATAAGGATCTACTGTATAGCACAGGGAACTCTTCTCAATACTCTGTAATGACCCATATGGGAATAGAATTTTAAAAAGACTGGATATAGCTATATGCATAACTGATTGATTTTATTGTGCAGCAGAAACTAACACATTTTAAATCTACTATACTCTAATAAAAAAAAGAGCAAAGCAAGATTTGGGAGGTCTGAGAGTATGTGGGAGTGAATCTCAAGCAGCTGCAGTGATTCTGCACGGTGGGGGAGAGAAGTAGAGCCAAATCATTTAGGGGCTTTTTCAAGCTATAGATTCACCCCCAGAACCTCCAAATACTCCCTCCAAGGAGTGGTCTCTCTGCCGTACTGAAGATCCCTGCTGCAGGGAGCCCATTTGCTCTTGAGTGAGGCAGGTCTCCAGGGACACTGGTGGAAAAACACGAGAACCACTAACTGGAGCCCAGAGTTTGTGGAGCGGGTGGGAGAATGTGGCGGGAGCTGTGGACAGGACAGCTTATGAAAAGTCTAGAACGCCATGCGAAGGCGTTTGGGTGTCATCCTCCGGACCGACAGAAGGACGCTGAACAGGGAAGGGACCTGCTCTGGGATGCATTTTATTTCTTTCTTTCTTTTTAAAAAAATATTTATTTATTTTTCGTTGCATTGGGTCTTATTTGTGACTCCAGGGCTTCTCTCTAGTTGGGACATGGGAGCTCAGCAGTTGTGGCCCCCAGGCTTAGTTGCTCCGAATCAGGTGGGATCTTAGTTCCCCAGCCAGGGACTGAATCTGTGTCCCCTGCATTGGGAGGCAGAGTCTTAATCACTGGACCACCAGGGAACTCCCTGAGATGCATTTTAGAAAGAACATCCTGGCATCAGGCTTAAAAAATGGGGTGAGGCAGAAGCCAGGGAGATGATAGCAGTAGTCTGTCTGTCTGGGTAACAGACAGTGAGGACTGAAGGAGGGCCAAGCTTTCGGGGTAGCAGGAAGGGAGGGACACAGGATGTGCCTGGCAGAGCCAGGTGAAAAGCTGGGGGTGTGGGTGACGGGTAGATGCTTGGAAAGACAGTGATACCTAACTAGCTGTGAGTTCTTAGGCAAGTCACCTAACCTTTCTGCCTCAGTTTGCTCATCTGTAAAGGGGAGGTGTAATAACACCGATCGCATCTCATGTTGTGAAAAGTAAATGAATTAAGAGATGGAAGACAGAGCACGTGGTACAGATGGATGTGAGAGTTGGACTATGAAGAAGGCTGAGCGCCAAAGAATTGATGCTTTTGAACTGTGGTGTTGGAGAAGACTCTTGAGAATCCCTTGGACTGCAAGGAGATCCAACCAGTCCATTCTGAAGGAGATCAGCCCTGGGATTTCTTTGGAAGGAATGATGCTAAAGCTGAAACTCCAGTACTTTGGCCATCTCATGCGAAGAGTTGACTCATTGGAAAAGACTCTGTCCTCTGAGGCTAAGGGAGGCAGGTGAGGAAGTTCACTCCCCGTGGAGATGGATGCTGTTCACACCTGTGCATTTGCACACTGAACTCTGTCACCACCCAAGCCAGGGCACTGGATGCCAGCTCCCTGGGTCCCCGTGTTGAGAGGGGAGTGACGTACCTTCCAGGTCTGTTTTACTAGCACTTGCATTAAAATGAGTTTGTATTTGCCTTCCTCAGTCCACGCTGGTGGAAGGGACAGCTAGCCCAGGTAGGTGGGAGGGGAAGAAGCAGGGCCAGCTGGGGCTTGGAGCTGCATTCATTTCAGTATTGGGGGCTCCTAAGATCATGGCATCTGGTCCCATCACTTCATGGGAAATAGATGGGGAAACAGTGGAAACAGTATCAAACTTTATTTTTGGGGGCTCCAAAATCACTGCAGATGGTGACTGCAGCCATGAAATTAAAAGATGCTTACTCCTTGGAAGGAAAGTTATGACCAATCTAGATAGCATATTAAAAAACAGAGACATTACTTTGCCAAAAAAGGTCTGTCTAGTCAAGGCTATGGTTTTTCCAGTAGTCATGTATGGATGTGAGAGTTGGACTGTGAAGAAAGCTGAGTGCCAAAGAACTGATGCTTTTGAACTGTGGTGTTGGAGAAGACTCTTGAGAGTCCCTTGGACTGCAAGGAGATTCAACCAGTCCATCCTAAAGGAGATCAGTCCTGGGTGTTCATTAGAAGGACTGATGCTGAAGCTGAAACTCCAATACTTTGGCCACCTCATGTGAAGAGTTGACTCATTGGAAAAGACCCTGATGCTGGGAGGGATTGGGGGCAAGAGGAGAAGGGGACGACAGAAGATGAGATGGCTGGATGGCATCACCGACTCAATGGACATGGGTTTGGGTGAACTCCGGGAGTTGGTGATGGACAGGGAGGCCTGGCGTGCTGCAATTCATGGGGTTGCAAAGAGTTGGACACGACTGAGCGACTGAACTGAACTGAAGGAGTGAGGCTGGACTTTGGGACCTACCCCAAGGGTAACAGAGTACCACAGCACCTCAAGCACTGTGGGGATGTGATAGGTGTGTTCTGGACTCTGTGTGTGTGTGTGTGTGCGTTCCAAGGCCGCTCAGGAGACAGACTTCCATCCTGTGGTCTTTGGGATCTAATGCGTTTTCAGAGTTAAGATCAAAGGTGGGGTGGACAGTATTACCTCCAGCCCATAAAGTCCGTCTGTGTTCCTCATTCACACATAATTATAGGGTGACCCAGAAGGTGCTTCTGGGATTCCAGGCAGCCTGCTTTGATTGCTCACAATATTTTCACTTTTGTGGGAAGAAGATTTAGAACACAGATTCCTGGGTTAGGAGCATTATCTCCTGTGGTCGTCATAATGGCCCCACAAAGCAGGAAATACCTCCATTTTATACATGAAGAAAATGAGTCTCTGATTTGTAGAAAAGGGAAGTTGGGAGGCCTAGGTTTGCACCCTGTCTCTTAAGGGATTTGAGATAACATAGTGCTGGCACACAGTAGGTGCATAAATGATAGATGAACATCATAGTTGCTACGGCTCATCCAAGCTCACACTCCTGGCAACATCACACACGCACAGGCAAAATCCAGAGCACGACTGGACTCTGAAAACTCTTGATGAAAAGTCCCTAGGTCTTTCTACTTTCCAATTATGTGCAAAAGAGTAATGAGAGCTCAACCCTGGCTTTTATTTTTATTTTTTTTTTCAACCCTGGCTTTTAAAGGCCTGGCCTCCATCTCATCAAAATCAGAGTATACGTACTCCATGAGGGTTATTAGCCAATCAGTCGTGGGTATACTGCAAAGAGTTGGACAGGACTTAGCGACTGAACAGCTAGACAGTCTTGTGTACTGCCTCTCGTGCACTATGTACCGCATCTCAGAATGCAGGGTTGAGAGAGGTTGAGAACAAGTATGTGGCCATTTGACTCAAACAGAGGCAGAAAAAAAGTAGATGGTGGAGCAAGGCCATTCCAGTTCTTCAGAATTCTTTAAGAATAAAATGAGTTGTTTGCTGCCCTCATATAACCAGAGACTAATTCTGAGACTGCCCTTGGTACCCCGAGGTCTTGTGGATATTTGTGAAACATCTGCCTTGAATCCCTCTTCGTATATATTAAACCATTAAGTCTAGAGAGTTGGCGCCATCAGCCCATCAGTGAGTAATAGCTTGGCTTACTATGTGTCCATGTTTGGGGGATTCATATAAGACATGTCCGTGGGCTCCAAGGAGCAACCAGATCTCATAGGAGGAACTGGGGGAATATCTAGAGCGCGAACAGGAGTCCTCCCTTGTGGGACTTGGCTGCGGGTTGCTCTGAACAGCAGTCGGTCAGTATGGCCTGGTGCAGACAAGGGATGGCTCTGTAGGAATAACAAGAGCTAACGTTTGTTGGAGAAGGCAATGGCACCCCACTCCAGTACCCTTGCCTGGAAAATCCCATGGACGGAGGGGCCTGGTAGGCTGCAGTCCATGGGGTCGATAGGAGTCGGATACGACTGAGCGACTTCACTTTCACTTTTCACTTTCATGCATTGGAGAAGGAAATGGCAACCCACTCCAGTGTTCTTGCCTGGAGAATCCCAGGGACGGGGAGCCCGGTGGGCTGCCGTCTATGGGGTCGCACAGAGGCGGATACGACTGAAGCGACTTAGCAGCAGCAGCAGCAACGTTTGTTGGGTTTTCACTGCATGCCAGGAGCTAAGTGTGTTTTGTGTATTGCATCACTTAATCCTCACAACTTCCCTAGAATAGGTAAATTCTATTTTTCTTTTGTGACCATGCTGTGTGGCATGTGAGAACCTAGTTCCCCAACCAGGGATCGAACCTGTGCCCGCTGCCACTGGGAGTGTGGAGTCTTAACCACTGGACTGCCAGGGAAGTCCCAGTAAATTTTATTTTTAAATCAGTTTCATAGTCAAGGAAACTGAGGCACAGAGAACCTAAGTCATTGGCTGAGTCATATAGCCAGTGGAAGGCAGAGCTAGAATTCAAATTCAAGCAATCTGGCTCCAGAATTTTCTCATTCCCTCTACTGTCTTTCTAGAGGGGCTCTGTGAATCCTTTTAGGGTTAGAGACTTGGACTTTAGTGAAGCAAATACTCAGCGGGGGAGCTCCACAGACCTGGGCTTAGCACCACTGGTCGTGAGAGTGTAAACAACTTGTCAGACTTCTAAACCTCTGCGTTCTCTGGCTCACGGGGACAACTTCTTCATTGCAGGGTGGTGTGATGGTGAGCATGTGTTCACAGCACAGAGCAAGGGGTGTTACTGTTAGAAATGGACAGTGGGAAGAGGGGCACAGCCTGACCAACACCCAGTATCAGGGATGAACGTGAACCAGAGGGGTGGGTTGGAAGGATCCTAGAGAGGGAGCTGGTTCAGTTAGATTGTTGGATTTGCTGTAACAGGTGAATGGAAATTAACACTAGCCTGAAGGATACTGCCAGGGTGTTGAGGACCTTGAAAGCTACCATAAAACGCCCCACAGCTCCTCTAAAGGACAGGTGTGTGGACTTTGTTGACATATGGAAATGTGTGTTTGGAGGGAAAAAAAAAATAGAATGCAAAATTGTATGTACAGACCAACAGCTGTGTAAACGCATTATGGTCTGCAAGCCTAGAGATCTGAAAGGTATCCACAGTGTTGTCAATACTCCAGGTCACCGCTCTTTTCTTATTTACTTTTCTGTAACTACCTAATGAAAACTAAGCGTCAACGGGAGGCCAGGCCAAGGGGGGTTGGCTTTTGATCTTGTGGACATCCCTGGGGAGTCATGAACAGTTTTGTTTTGTTTTTATCTGTTTCAGTTGAGATTTATATACAGTTGACTCTCATTATTTGCAGATTCGGTACCTGTAATTCGCCTACTCACTAAAATTTATTTGTAACCCCCCAAATCAGTTGGCTCGAGCGGAGCAGTGAAAGGTTTGCCAGTGCTGCACAGAGAACCAGCTGAGGTCGAACAGGACATTTTGCGTCCTTTTCTGTTTAGTGCCGTGCTTTTCATATTTCTTTGCTTTTTGTTGGTGGTTTTGCTATTTAAAAATAGCCCTCAAGGACTTCCCTGGTAGTCCAATGGTTAAGACTCTGTGTCTCCAATGCAGAGGGGCATGGGTTAGATCCCTGGTCGGGCAACTAAGATCCCACATGTTGAGTGGAATGGCTAGAAAAACATTTTTAATTTTAAAAATTAAATAAAATGAAAAAAAAAAATAAATAAAATAAAATGCCCCCGAAGCACAGGGCCGATGTGCTGTCTAATATCCCTACGTGCAAGGAAGCTACGAAGTACCTTACAGAGAAAATAGGTAAGCTTCCAAGGCGTGAGTTATGGTGCTGCTGGCCATGAGTTCAATATCAGGGAGTTAACAACAGACATTAAATAAGGTATCTTTAAAGAGAAACACGCATAAAGACAAAGTTGTATATTGATCAGCTGATGAAAGTGACTTGACCAAGATTTACAGAATCTTTACCCTGTATTTCCCTCAAGGCATGGCTCCAGTTTTTACTAATTCACTGTTTGCAGCAATTTCACAGACCCTAACTACCACAAATAACAAGACTTGACTATATCACAGAATTCACCCTTTTAACTGAGCCCATATTTCAGTATAATTACAAGGTTATCCCTGTGGACTTTCCAGCAATTATAACAGCCTCACGGAGCAGCAAGTTAAGAACTGTCTGTCTTTCCCTGTCCCCTGATGGTTCTGCTGTCTTTCAGGATGCCCAGGAAAACCATGGACTGGCTGTACCCACACCCTGTGTGCCAGACAGCTTTGCAGACAAACAAGCGACAGGTAAGAGGACCCCAGGCTTGAGACTTGTCCATCTTTCTAATTTCCTCCTTAAGCCCAAGCATCTGGACCTCCCTCCCCAGCTGGTGATAAAGCTGGAGTCTCCAGGCCTCTTGGCTGCTAGCTGCTGTGGGTGGGAGATGAGGAGAGCCAGGGCTAAGGCCCAGGGGAGGAAGGATGGTTAGGGACGTGGCCAGAGCAGGAACAAGGGCAGCGTGAGTGATAGAAAGAACCCTGGAGTCAGGCAGCCCTGGCTTTGAATCCCAGCTCCCCCGCATATTAGCCTCACTCCCTGGGGCAAGTCACTTAACCCCTTGCCCCTCCTTATCTCCGGCAAGACAATTCCAGTTCTGGAGGTGCAAAGTACTGGATAGGAAGTGAGTCACTTCTTGTCAGATCCCTGCTCAAAACCCACCAGCAACTTCCCTTGTCACCTAACGGAAGGGTTCTTGCCAGGACAGCCAGAATCCGGCCCCACCTGGCTTAATCTGCTGGCTTTCTCGTCTCATCCCACTCTCCTTGCTGCTCCTTCAAGATCCAGGCTCGTTTCCAGCCTCGGGCCGTTGCACTTCCTGCTGTCCAGTCTGTTCTTCCCTTGCACGTGTGCACAGCTCGCTCACTCTCTCTCATTCCGTCTTTGCTCCAATGTCACCTTCTCAGCCAGGTCTTCCCGGACCTTGCTATTCACACTGCACCCTCGGCACCCCTCCTGGGTTTCCCCTCCGTATCACTCTTCACCTCGATGTGCTGGAAATTTACTAATATATTCACTGTCTATTAAATTGTCCCATTAAAACACAAGCTGCCAGAGGGCCAGTATTTTGACTATTTTTTGGTTTGTCTTTTCTGCTGTGTCCCAGCTCTTAACACTTGGGTGCTCAATGGATGTTGTCTGGTCTTTATTTTGAAGTCAGGAAACTGGGAGGAGCCCGTCAGAGCTGCACATTTCTGGGTTTGTTTCATTCTGTGCCAGAAATTGAGAGGTGGGGGAGGCAAAGGATATGTGCCCCTCAGAGAGGAGTAACCAGGGCATCCTGGTGGTCTGCAGACACTAGGGAGGGGGCAGGGACTGGGGCCGGGGGATAGGGATTTGAGCCTCTGGGGCCAGGGTGGAGGACTCAGTATCTCTCTAGTGCCTGAATCATCCAAGTCAATTCATTTCTACACACCCCATCCATCCGGCAGTCCAGAGTCCATTCCAGTTCTCTGTGAGGTTCTCTGGGTTCTTGGTAGATTCAGGATCTTTAGAAAGCAGGAGTTGCTCACGCAGATTTCTTCCTCCCAAACTTTCACCCAAACTTCCTCACCGAGGTGTCCAGGCCCCTACTTCCATCCATGACTTCCTATCTTTCCCAGCTTCCCCGTCTTATGCAGAATGAAAAGTTAAGCACAGGTGGTAGTAATCAAAGTGATTACCATTCTCTGGACCTAGCACCTGATATGGAGAAGGCAATGGCACCCCACTCTAGTACTCTTGCCTGGAAAATCCCATGGATGGAGGAGCCTGGTAGGCTGCAGTCCATGGGGTTGCTAAAAGTCGGACACGACTGAGCAACTTCACTTTCACTTTCCACTTTCATGCACTGGAGAAGGCAATGGCAACCCACTCTAGTGTTCTTACCTGGAGAATCCCAGGGACCGGGGAGCCTGGCAGGCTGCCATCTATGGGGTTGCACAGAGTCGGACACGATTGAAGCAACTCAGCAGTAGCAGCAGCAGCACCTGATAAGCTCTTTCCATGCTTTTACATAAATTCTCTTAATGCTCACAACAGCTTTAAGAGGCAATTGCTGACGTTATTCCCATTTTACAGATAATGAAACTGAGGCTCAGCAAGTTTAACCAGTGTGTCCAAGGTCACACATTTAGTAAGTGGAGAGCCTGGATTTGAACCCTGGCGTTTCTGGCTTTGTACCAGCTGAGGCACCTGTAAGAAACACCCGGTGCACTCCAAGGGGCTAACTGAAGAGAAAAGGGATTATATATAGGACTGTGAGCAGGGCAGAGAAGCGTGAAGCCTGAGCCTTGGAAGCCAATGGAGAAAATTCAGCACAGGCTCCAGAGGCTGTGCCAGGGACAGGCAGGGGCAGGGGTCCCTCCCTGGAAAGCAGAGGGTCCCTCCCAGGAGAGGTCAGGAGACTGGAGACATGGCTGCTTCTCGCTTGGTGTTCACGAAACCAGCCAGCTGCTCTCTCAGGAGGTCAGCAAGCCCGCACTGCCCACTCACCCTCCTCACCTCTGCCTCTCCCTCCTTTCAGGCACCAGCACGCTCGTCAATGGCAACCTCCGACTATACAGCTCTGTGGGGGACCTAAGGCCTGGGCACTATGGCCAGGACTTACTCATCCCCCCACCTCCTCCAGGCCCAGCGCCGGCGCCACCCCTAGGCGCTCTGCAGCCTCCAGAGTTCTCACCGCCACCTCCACCCTCCACAGCTCCCCCACCTCCTCCCCTGCTGGAATCACCACCCCCACCCCCACCCAGCACAGCCCCAGCTCTGCCCCCAGGAATGGGGGCCCTTCCCCCGCCACCCACCGTTTCCTCCCCATCCACACCCACGCCTCCTGACTTCATTCCGCCCGCCCCACCCCAGGCCGTTCAAGCCCCACCTCTACCCCTCTTGCCAGCCCTGACACCCCCAGCCCCAGGGTCTCCTCATACCATGGGGACACGCCTCTTCCCCGCTGGGGGTGTCACCAAGTGGAAATCGGAAGTGGCGCTGAATGGCAGGCAGCCAGAGGCCCCCAGAAGCAGCGCCCCCAGGAGCCCTGCTGAGCCCACGGAGGCCCTCCCAGGTCCGGAGTCCCACCTCACCTTCCCCCGGTCATTCAAGGTGCCTCCCCCAACCCCAGTCAGGACTTCGTCCATCTCTATTCCAGAGGCACAAGGGACTCCTCCTGAGGACAAAGAGTCCACCAAGAAGGGCCCCATTCGACCCTCACTGCCTCCCAGCTTCCATATCCGCTCTGCGTGCCAGGCCTACCCCGACAGGGCTGCTGAGCTAGCGCTCCCCAAGGAGCCCGGTGCTGTGGCACCGGCTGGTCCGAGGCGGGGCCAGCCTCAGGTCCAGAGCAGTGAACAAGCCGAGACGCCACCTCCAGCCCCTCCCCTGCCCCCTCCTGCACCCCCACTCCCTCCGCCAGCACCCCCGCTGCCCCCAGCCGCCCCTCCTCTGCCACCTGCTGAGAAGGCAGCCCCTGCACCTGCTGGCTTGATGAAAAGACCCAAGTCTGGCTCTCCTGCTCCCAAACCCAAACCTGAACCCCCCAGCCCGGAGGAGACAGCGTCTTCGGAGCCCATGGACTGGCGGGACCCCAGCCAGATGGCAAAGCTGCGGGACCAGCTGTCAGCCTATCTTTGCGGCTCCAGGAGAGAGGACCGGCTCGCCAGTCACAGACCAGGTCCAACGGCAGCCTCTCAGGAAAGAGAGGACCACAAGCGTCCCAGCTTGCCTGCGAAAGAGGCGCCCCCGAGTCTGCTACAGAAGGAGGCCCCCCCGAGCCCGCCAGAGAAGGAGGCCCCCTCAAGTGTTCCTGAGGAGAGTCCCTGCAGCCGGCCAAAGAAGGCTGCCACCAGCCTGATCCTCCCTCCTGTGGACTACCTCCCCCAAGACGCACCAACTCCTAGCGTCTGGGAGATCCGGAAGAAGCTGGAGGCCCAGCTTTCCTCATTAGCTGAGAAGGAGGCCAGGCCCAGCAGAGGGTCTCTGCCTCCCAAACCTCAGCCAGAAGGGGGAAGAATCTTTGAAAACAGAGATGATAACAGCAAATTCCCCAAGCCTGTGGCCAAGAATCTGCCACCTCTATCCACCACCCCTCTGCCAAACACACCACTCCAGTCCAAGGTCACACCTGGACCAGCCACCTCACCCAAGGCCACACCTGAACCAGCCACACCACCCAAGGCCACGCCCAGACCAGCCACACCACCCAAGGCCACACCTGAACCAGCCACACCACCCAAGGCCACACCTGAACCAGCCACACCACCCAAGGCCACGCCCGGGCCAGCCACACCACCCAAGGCCACGCCCGGGCCAGCCACACCACCCAAGGCCACACCTGAACTAGCCACACCACCCAAGGCCACGCCCGGGCCAGCCACACCACCCAAGGCCGTACCTGGACCAGCCACAACACCCAAGGCCACGCCCGGACCAGCCACACCACCCAAGGCCACGCCCGGACCAGCCACACCACCCAAGGCCATGCCCGGACCAGCCACACCACCCAAGGCCATGCTTGGACCAGCCACAACACCCAAAGCCGTACCTGGACCAGCCACAACACCCAAAGCCACGTCTGGGCCAGCCACACCACCCAAGGCCACACCTCTACCCATCACATCTTCCCAACTGATAGCAGAAAAGAACCTGGTCCCAGCTGGGCAGTGGGAGAAGCCAGAACATGAAGAACTTGCAGTGCCCTCCAAGCCAGAGGTAGAGGGGCACTCCTCAGAGACCAGTAAGCCTCCTACACAGGGAGCCCTCTCATCTCCAGCCTTCCCCCCAAAGATATCACCTGGGCGAGAAGAGGTGCCGTGTCTCTACAAGCCCCATTGCAGCCAGAACAGCTCCAGCAGAGAGGTGGCTGTGGTGATGCCCACCCTGTCCAGAGGAGAAGCTGCAGGGTCAGGCAAGCCTGTGGCGGTGAAGGAGCCCCAGGAGCTGCCACCCAAAGCCCCAGTCTCATCCCAGGCTGCTGACGAACTCCTCAGGCACCCGGTGACGGGGGAGGTGGTGGAGAGGGGCTCCCCGATGGCCCTGCTCCTTGCGGCCAAGCAGAGGGCCCAGAAGGGGAGGCCCAGGGGGGCCGCCCTGGGCCGGTCCTCCCTGCCAGGGAGTCTCCAAGGCCCCAGCCAGCCCAAGGCAGGGTCTGATACCATCTTGTACAACGAGGGCCAGCCCAACTCCTTCACTGTGGTCCCCAAGGTGTCCAAGGAGACTGAGAAGGTCCCCCAGCTAACCTCGCCAGGACAACCCAAAGGACTCTGTCAGTGGGAACTCCAGCCCCGCAGGGACCCAGAGGACACGGAGTCGTGCAGCGGGCCCAGCTGGACAAAGGTGAAGCCCCAGGCCTCCGCGGCCTGGGAGAGACCAGCGCCCTCCAGCCTCCTCCAGGGCCGCCTGCTGCCCAAGTCTTTCTCCTCCCCTCCTTCTCCTTCCCACAAGCCAGAGGAAGACAAGGAGGAGGAGTTCAACTTTGAGGTCATCCCGCCGCCGCCAGAATTCAGCAATGACCCCGAGCCCCCGGCCGCCCCCTTGCAGTATCTGGGGCGCCGGGGTTCGCCTCCCCGGAACAATTTCTCAGACTTGGGGCAGCCCGCGAATGCGGGCCCACCCCGCGTCTTCTCTCACTTCGCGGATCCAGGTCCAGCCCGGGGCCTAGAGCGCTTCTCCGGCGTGGGTGGGGGCCGCTCGCTCATCAAGAAGCGCCTGTACGTCGGGGAGCCCCACCGCAACCCAGGGCCGCCCCGCGGCGGCACCGGCCGCAGCCTGAGCTTCCCCAACTGCTTCGGGCCGCAGCCCGGGGGCCCCTTCGCAGCGCCCAGCGGCCCAGAGATGCGGCGCGTCAACTCGGCTGGCCGCGGGCCCCCCGGCGGCCTGCACTCGCGGAAGGTGTCCCTGGAGGCCCCTCGCGGAGAGGCCAAGTACAAAGCTCTCGGCGGCGGCGGCGGCGACTACGGCTGCACGCAGGCCACCGGCAGGTGAGCAGCGGGCTGGGAAAGCAGGGGAGAGGGGAGCTGAGCAGGGAAGGCAGGGGAGACGGGGGCTAGGCAGGGAAGGCAGGGGAGAGCGGGGCTGGGCTGGGAAAGCAGGGGAGAGGGAGGCTCACCCCCAGACCACCCGGAGCTGGCCAGGCTGCAGCCATCAGCCTGGACATTTGGTTTTCTCCCTCCTGGCTCTCAGGGCAGAGAGAAGGGGCAGGAAGGCCCGCTTCCCTAACACCCACTGTCTCCTTTGTCTTCTCTCTCCTGACTCCGTCTTCCTAGAGTCCCCGTGTGGGGTCGGGGAGAGCTGAGTGGTCCTTGAGTGCTGAGATTTCCCATCACCGAGTTGCATCCAGAGCCAGGCTAGGAGGGAAGGGTTCTGAGAAGGAGGGTATTGGGCATGTACTCTGGCAACAGGGCCTGGACAGGAGGGAACCCTGTGGCTGATGAGTCAATACTGGGGTTCCACTGGGGAGGATAAGCCCTGGGCTTGAGGGGCAGCTCCATCCTTCCTCTGATGGCCCTGGGGAGATTCTCGGGGTGATGGTTAACCAGCTGCAGATACTAACCTCATCTCTCTCCTGCTTCCTGCCAGGTCTCCCCACAACAACACGCAGTACGGAAGCTCCATCAACACATTCACTGTGAGGCCTGGGACCCGCCATCCCATCTCCTATGCCTACTCAGGGGCCCATTGGAAGGCCGCGTCCTGAGCTCAGGGTTTTCTCAGCTCTCCTGCAAGGGGTTGGATCCAGGCGCTTGTTTTGGTGGGGTTGGGAAGGATGCAACTGGTGTTAGGTGGCCTCACTCAGACACAGAAGAGTCTTTGTTTCCCAAAGACAGACAGATGGACAACGAGTGAAGCCTTGGCCCCAGGAAGATCAGGATTGGACTTCTGTTTCCCAAAGCCTTGGTGTGGCTGTGGACTGTCTGCAGAAGAGGATGGGAGGGAGGAGAAGGGAGAAGAGAAGGACCTTTAAGGACCCAGAGCCTGAGTTTTCACTATCTGGGACTATTTGCTTTAGTAGGGCTTACTGAAAGCAGCTTTCCAAGCAGCCCTGCTGAGCAGGTTCTAAAAGGAAGGGCAGGGGCACTGGCTCCCAATGGGAACCCAATGGGAACCCATCAGAATGGCTGTGGTTGCCGGTCAGGCTCTCATGAGGGGCTGGGGACCAGCTCTGTCTGGGTGGGGGTGCAGGGTGCTACAGGTTGCTCTCAGCTTCCACCTGTCCACCAGTTGCCAATCCAGAGGTGATACCTGGGGTTGCTGGTATGAAAGCCACACTGAAGTGGGATCAGGAATATGCAGGCACAACAAGTGGGGAAGGTACCGGAACAAAGTGCTTTGCACTGTCCATGAGTGGGGATGGGGGAATTGGTGGTTCATTTCTCCCTGGCCTTGAGCTACAGAAGGGCCTAGAGAGGGGAGACTTGGCAAGTTTGGGATGGAAGGCACGGTGGAGGCTTGCTTTTCTACTCAGACCCAGGCAGCCATGATTTGGGGGGTTGGGCCCAAGGAGCCAGAAAGCCTGGGGCTTGACACCAAAGGCCTTGAGTGGTGGTCAGGTCCTGTATGGGATTTGGAGGGGCATCATCCCAACCACCCCTCCCAACCCCAGGACTACAGGTCCCCAATATTATTGAGGCCTTGTGATGTGTAACCAAGATGCCAGAAGGCCTTGGATAGTAGAAGGCGACAGAGATGGGGATAGAGGTCTGAGAAGAGTTTGCTGCGAGTAGGGACCGTGATTTGGAAAGTCAAGAGTGCAGGACCAGGCCCATTCAGAGCAGGGAAGCCTGATCAGTAGGGTGACCATTTGTTGTTTGTGGAAAGTCTGGATTTAGGCCTGTTTTCCAGTGAATTAGAACCCCTTCCACTTTCAAAAAAAGTCCTGGTGTAGATGGTGTCTGGCCATCAGACATATCAGGGAACAGTATTCCTTGGTCCATCTTGTCTTCAGGTCTTGGGGGGTTGAACTCCTGGGGCCAGGCCAAGGCAGGCTACCTGGGTGAGGGGATAGGGCAGGGGGTGCCCACCTCAGAGGAGCAGGCTGGTGGGGGCACCCAGGAAGCAGTTCCCTTTGGGGGCACGATGTTGGACCTCTGATGTGTGCTAACCACTCACAGTACCAGGGTAGAGGGTAGCAGATGACCACTTCAGGGAAAGAGTGCTGGGGTGGGCAGGTGCTCTGATGGGGCAGGATCTGGTCACCTGTGTCTAAAAAGCCAACCGCACCCCAGTGCCAGCACTGGCTCTATATATATGTATGTATTTCCCCCTGTACAATGTTTTATACAAGATTTCACTAATTTATCTGCTATGTTAAGGCTTGAGGGGGGGGATGTGGACTCCCAGCTGTATCTTGCTCTGGGGTTGGCAGGGAAGGACTGATTCTCTCTTGGCTTGGAAATAAACAGGCCAGTCTGGATAGCCTCCAGCCCTGTGGCTGCAGATTGATGACTGAGACGTCCTGGGCTGTGACGAGAGGTTGGGGGAACTCAGCTGGGGAAGGCCGAGCACAGGGTGGTGGCTGAACTGGAGCCATTATGCTGGGCCCAGCTCTCTCTTCTGACCCTTAGGTTTTCTCATTCTCCAAGTCCTTTCAAGGGGAGGGAGTAGAGCTAAAGTCTGGTGATAACAGACTGTGCCCCAAAGCAAGTCTCCGAGTCTCTGAACCTCAGTTTCTTCTTCTGTACAATGGATGTGATAACCTACCTCATGAGGCTGTTGTGACAACTAGAGACAGTCGTGCATTCATTTAACAGGGATCTGAGTGGCCACGAGATAGCAGGCACTGTGCTTAGCGTGGATATACAGCCATCAACATTGACATGCCTCTTACCCATGGCAAGACTGTAGTCTCGTGGAGGAGAGAGAATGGAAGGAACGCACGGAAACAGCCTCTATTATACAGAACGGTAGGGAGGGGAGAAAACAGGGACTAGGAGAATAAGTGGAGGGTGCGGGAGAGGAGCGGGTTGACTGTGACTGGCTGGTCAGGGAGAGGCCTCTTGAAAGGGTGCCCTTCATGGGATTCCAGCCAAGCATCCAACATGAATCTGGTACTCAGTAATTGGTTTTCCATAAAGCATCTTTAACTTCCCCAGAAGAGGAAACTGAGAACCAGAGGTCATCTCAGGACCGTGTGAGGGAGAGGGTGTGCTTGTTGTGTTTCCTGTGTCTGAGCCTTTTGTTGGGGGGATTTCTGGGAAAAGGATGCTGGGAGGGTGACTCACTTGTCCAGCAACTTGGAAGGGCCTCCCCTCTCCCATCCCGGGGCTCCCTGGTTCTCTTGTCTCTCACCATCCACACCCTGAACTGTGAGCAAGGATGGGGCCCTGCCTCTGGCTGCTCTGCGGGAGGGGCAGATCGAGGAATCACCTTGAGTCATCTCTAACTCATCTCGAAAGTGACCGGGATGGATGTGTGCTGTGTGTGTGTGTGTGTGTGTGGTTTTTTTTTTTTTGGAAAAAAAAAGGTTTTGACCCTGCTGCATGGCATGTGGGATATTAGTTCCCCGACCGGGGATTGAACCTGTGCTCCCTGCACTGGCAACAGAGTCTTAACCACTGGACCACCCTGTGTCTGAATCTTAAACTTTGTTAGTCCCAGATTTCTTTAAAGAGCTGTTGAGAGCTATGGATGCTCACCCCAGAAAGACGCCCCCACATGCATTTTTACACGTTATTTCAGACACTCCACAGATCCCCCCAGACTGGGCTCCATGGACTTCACGCTGAGAACTCCTGATGAAATCATGGTCGTGGCAACCACCAACAGTGTACTTAATTTTGACAGTTTGGAAAATTCATTCCTTTGCTTGTTTACTCCCGACAGCTGTCTAAGGAGTGCCGGCCTCAAAATACTCCTACTTCCATGCTGATGAGAAAATTCGGGCTCCAAGAAGAAGAGTGAATTGTTCAGAATAGCCCACCTGCCTCCAACCTCTGCTCCTCACCGCTGCCTGCCTCCCACCATTCCCACGTTTCATCCCTCTCCCAGTCACATCACGGCCCCCCCAAACTGTGTACCTGTCAGAGCAGGGAAGGGGGAGGGCCTGAGGAGGGAAAAGCTAATAGGCAAAGTTAATGGCTGTAGGTGGCACAGGTGTTCCTGGATCGGGGTGGTCGCACCTTGGTTTCTGGAGCCTCCTCACTGCTCCCTGGATGTGGCCCAAGTCCCGGTACCCAGAGCCACCCCCCCCCATCCCCCTTTGAGGCCTGGCCCAAAGCAGCAGCGGGTCTGGTCCTGGGGCCTGCAGTGATGTCTGAAGGGCCCTCTTCTCCCAAAGGAGAAAGCACGGCTTTCTCCAGGGTGGGGTTTCCTGGAAGCAGAGAGGCCTCCTCCCACCCCTGCCAGAGGCTGCAGGAGAGAGAGGTGCCTTCCACTGGGAGGCGTGAAGGGGTGAGCGGAGGCCTGCCCCCGCCTGCTCATCCCCCACCTGCCTCCCCTCGGCGGCCTGTGGCCACTTTCATCTCTGCAGCTCGAGGGCAGTGCTGGTTTCCCACCATGAGTCAGTTAGCCGCCCGGAACGGGCGGCCCCTGAGTCCAGGCAGAGGAGCTGGGCCTCCTCTTCCCGAAGGCCCGGGGCTGGCCGGCCGCTGTGGACCCGCTGCTGGGGCCTCTGGGGGCGCTTTTGGCCAAGAAGGTGAGAGAAGGAAAGTGCGCTTCTGGGAGCAGGTGGAGACCCAGGCAGTGCCTTGCGGATGCTCGTCTTTACCGGAACGGTCCTGTGCTCCTGCCCAGTTCTCAGAGCTCTAGAACCGTCGTCAGCACTTGGCGCAGGGGAGCCTCTCCTGCTCCCCTCCTTGAGAACTGCTCTCCGAACTCCTACAGACGGTTCTCTGAGGTTTCCTGTCCTTTAGGAGACCTGTCTCCTTCCTTCCTCTGCCAACCAGTCTTCCTTCTTAGCGTCCGTGTCAGGAGACTCAGTGGCACCCCCGTCTGGCCTGCACCCGAGCTCCCCATTGCTAACTTGAAAGTACTCTGTCCCCGGCCATTTCCCTGTGGATCCTGCGGGCCACTCAAGTTCGGCCTCTCCTCTCCCCTCCTTCCTTCTCACACAATCGTGAGGCCAGAGCAGCCAGACCGATGGCTTCACTATCCGCCCCTCAGCTTCCTCAAGGCTGACTTGCTCTTCAAGGCCCAGCCAGCCCCGCGCCGCTCGGAGACCCCTCTGTCCTCCACACCGTGGCACCCACTTCCCTTGGCTGGCTCATCCTTCAGGCCCCGCCAAACATCCCTCACGCCCTCGGCCACCTCAGCTCCTGTTAAAGCTACCGGTTCCCCTCACGTGGTGTTCAGACGCTCTACGTCTCCCTCCCCCAGCAGCCTGTTGGCTCCACAAGGACGCCTGTCTTATTCATCACAGTATCCCCAGCATCTCAGGCTGCTCCTGGGCGCACCAGGTACTAATATGCGTTTGTTGAATGGCTACCTGTTAGTATATAATCAGATGCTGTCATGCACTATTTAAGTTCCTTGAGGGCAAAGGCCACGTCTCCTATGGACTCGTGATCACACAACCCTCTGGTTTTGTTTTTTGGTTTTTTTTGGCTGCACTGGGTCTTAGCTGCAGCATGCAGGATCTCCGTTGTATTCTTGGGGATCTTTCGTTAGGGCACATGGACTCTCTAGTTGTGGCATGAGGGCTCTATAGTTGCGACACCTGGGCTTAGTTGCTCCACGACACATGGGATCTTTCCGGACCAGGGATCGAACCTGCGTCCCTTGCATTGCAAGGCGGATTCTCAACCACTGGACCACCAGAGAAATCCCAACCCTCTTGTTTCTAGATGTCTGTGACCTGATCTAATGCTGAGGTTCCTGCAGGATGTAAAGTAATGGTTTTAGGGATGGGCCTCGTGGGTTTCATCATAAAGGCATCAAGATGCCTTGAAGAGGCTCCTGCCTGGTGCGCTGAAACTTTGATGCCCTCTAAGTGGAGGCAGAAGGCGCTGGGTACTACCAGGTGTGGTCCATCTGGTCCTCAGAGGGCTAGGCGTGGGAGCCTCAGATGACCCTCGTATCAGGTCAGGGCTGCTGCCCCCTGGAGCTGCCAGCGCCAAGCAGCCCAATGACCCACACTCCACGTTCACTCCCCTTCTGCCCTTCCATCCTCAGCACCGTGATCGGTCTCCAGCCTGTCCCTGTGCTACCAGCGTCACCGGGAATGTTTCTGTCAAATGTGGGCCGGACAGTGAGAAGCAGCAGCACCCCTGGGGGCCAGGGTGGCAGAAGCCAGTCAGGATCAGTCTGTTCACTGTCCCCCCACTCCCATGCCACAGAGCCCTCCCTCAGGAGGAAGCCTTACAGTTCGAGGGGTTTGGGTTTGTTTTTGCTTTTTTTCAACCCCCTGTTAAACAGCGAGCTCCCTGCTCAAGGTTCTCGGCCTTAGGAGGGATCCACACACAGAATGGGGACCCAGCGACATCGCCGTCTTCCATTTCTCCCACTGCAGTGTGGCATCATGTTCCCGGTGCCACTGAGGTGGGATGTTGCTAGAGGTCCATCTGTGGGGCATTCCCTTCTCATCCCTGAAAACTGTATTTCTTCCATCTGTCTTCCCCAGACGGAGCCTCCAGTCTCCTTTAAGACTTCCCCCAGGAGAGGTCTGTCTCCTGCCACTTCGTGTCACTGTCCTTTGTTTTCTGAGCCACTCAGAGAGGGTTTAGTGGGCACCTGCTTCCTCTCTTTCTCTCTCTTGCTCTATCTGTGATCTTCCTGCCCTTTGGTTCAAAACTTTCCAGCATTTGTTCCAAATACCCGAGGCAGCACAAACCTAATATCCCACAGTGCTAGAGGGCTGCACAGTACAAGGCAAGGAGCCACCAGGAATTCCCTGGAGATCCAGTGGTTAGGACTCCATGCTTTCACTGCCAAGGGCCTGGGTACGATCCCTGGTTAGGGAACTAAGATCCACAAGTCACCCAGTACAGGCAGAAAACAAACAAAGGCAAGGAGTTGGGCAAGAGGCTCACAGTCGAGTGCAGGACACACACACACACACACGCACACAAATAACTAGGATATAAAGCAAGACATTTCAAAGTTCTCCCACCCAGGGGAGCTGGGTGGCCAAATAGAGCAGGTGACCACACGGGACACGCTGCTGGCCTAGCACCACGGGCGGCCCCCCTTGCTGGCCTGTGACTAGGTCATCAAGGCCGCCCTCAGCCCTGTGGCCCCAGTGGGAGTTCATGCATGAGCGGGCAGAGGAAGGAGGGCAGGCATCTATTTATCTGCTTCCTCTACAGTGTCTGACACGCAAACCCTTGGGAAAGGGTACCTGTTATTGCTGATGCAAACACACACACTGCTGTTGTCTTCGATGACCTGTCCTGGCCCTTTAAAGCTGCCGTTGACATTCACTTTAACCTGATCTCTCCAGGCAGAGTGGAGGGGAACGAGGAGAGGAGTCTGTGTCATAGCACTGTTGTCCTTGCCCAGAGGTCTAGGCTGAGTTGCTGCGTGTGAACCTCATGTGTACATGTGAAGTTGGCTGTGCGTCGAACCAGCAGGTGGCGCTCTGCTCACAGGTACCTGACCTCAAGCCCAGAAAATGACGTTCATGCTAAGGTTGACAGGGCTCCCCTTAGGATCCAGTCACTGAGCTAAGTGCTGCCCCATCTGCCAGTATTTCCCAAACTCGAGCTGCATTAGGTATATTGGAGGATTTGTGAAAACACAGATCCCTGGGGCTCATTCCCAGCACTCCTGATTCAGTGAGTTTGCTGTGGGTCCTGAGAATTCACATTTCTGGTCATGTACAGATGTGAGAGTTGGACCATCAACAAGGCTGAGTGCCGAAGAATTGATGCTTTCGAACTGTGGTGCAGGAGAAGACTCTTGAGAGTCCCTTGGACAGCAAAGAAATCAAACTAGTCAATCCTAAAGGAAATCAACCCCGAGTATTCATTAGAAGGACTGATGCTGAAGCTCCAATACTTTGGCCACATGATACAAAGAGTCAACTCATTGGCAAAACCCTGATGCTGGGATTGAGGGCAGGAGTAGAAGAGGGTGACAGAGGATGAGGTGGTTGGAAGGTATCACCGACTCAATGGACATGAATTTGAGCAAACTCCAGGAGATGGTGAAGGACAGGGAAGCCTGCGTGCTGCAGTTCATGGGGTCGCAAAGATTCAGACACAACTTAACTGAACACAAAGTTCCCAGATGGGTCATCCCAGTCCTGATGACCCAAGGACCACACTGTGAGAACTGCTGTGGTGTAGTATCTTATTTAATCATCCCACGCCTCTCTGGGAAGGCAGCATCCAATTATCAACGAAGAAACTAAACTCCCAACAGGCCAAGAGATGTGGCCTAAGCCACATGGCGGAGGACAGGGAAGATCCAACCACCTGGGGCCCCGCCCTCTGCCTCAAGGGCCCTGTGGCTGGGGTGGCTGACAGCACCCCTCCTGATTCCAGTAGGGCAGTAAGAAGAGAGAACAAGGGAGGGATAAGCAGGGTGCTGAAAGCAGGCATGAGGCGTTGTTAGTCTGGGAGGCATTCCTGGGGGTCCAGAGTGTTTTAAAAGCACTTTCCTTCTATTGAAATATAGTCTGAGGGACTTGTCTGGTGCTCCAGTGGTTAAGACTCCACACTCTCAATGCTGGGTTCAATTCCTGGCCAGGAAACTAGATTCCCACATGCCACAACTAAGACCTGGTACAGTCAAATAAGTAAATATTTTAAAGAAGAAAGAGAGAGGAAAAAAAACATATATATATAGCCTCATAAAACTGGCCAATGAGCACTCACACCGCGGACCCTCCCTTTTCAGGACTGACGCTCTGGCTCCCCCTGCTGGCAGAGATGCTGCAACTGTTTGTGCTCATCCGGGTCCCTCCACATGGTCCTTTTTCCATGTGGCTGACTGCCCTTTCCATTAGAGAGCCACCTCACCCAAGGTCATGTCGGCTCCCTGGAGGCAGCCCATGTTTGTTGATGGTTCCTCCTTCCAAGCCAGGACAGCTCTGAAGACTCCTCACAACTCCTGGGCTCCCCCAGGGAGGCTGGCCTTCTCTCCCTGCCCTCCCTCACCCCTCCCTACTTGACAAGTATGCATCCTAAAGGCTCTCCCCAAACATGTCCTGTACACAAATCACAGTGTCCCAGGAACCTGTCCTGCCACAACTGGTCACACACCACGCACTGTTCTGAGCATTTACACATATTATTTCAAGGAATCCTCCCAGGGACCCCAGGACGTAGGTATTTCTATTATCTCCGGTTTACAGATGAGAAAAGTAACTTGCCTAAGGTCACAGAGCTAGCAAGCTGCACAGCCAGGATTCCTATGCAAGCTCTGAAGTGTTACACACACTGTCTTCTAGAACATTTCTGTGGTCTAGCTTCAAAGAAATTAAAGGAATCAGCCAAAGGAGATTTATTCTGATATGAGAGGGGGGAAAAAGTCTTGACTGCTCCCAATTCTTTTCAGACAGCTCTCTCCGATGTCTGAATATGCAGCCCTGGTGCCTAATTTTAGTTCAGTGGTTCCTAAGGTGAGGAGGGGTGTAGCTCCCTGGGGAACTTTGGCAACGTCTGGAGATATTTATTGTGGTGGTTGTTGTCAGATCTGGGAGAAGGGACTTCCCTGGTGGTCTAGTGGCCAAGACTTCTTGTTCCCAATGCAGGGGGCCTGGGTTCAATCCCTGGTCAGGGAACTATTAATAGATCCTACATGCTGCAACTAAGACCTGGTGCAACCAAATAAATAAATTAAAAACAAACAAACAAAAGACCTGTGAGATCCTAAGGGCATTTAGCAGGTGGAGGTCACAGTTACTATTAAATGTCCTACAATGCAAGCAAATCTCGCCCCAAATATCAGTAGACTACAATTGTGTGTGTGTGTGTGTGTGTGTGTGTTCCTCTGTCCATGGGATTTCCCAGGAAAGAATACTGCAGTGGGTTACCATTTCCTCCTTGAGAGGATCTTCCCGACCCAAGGATCGAACCCACGTCTCTGCATCGTGGACAGATTCTTTACCGCTGAGCCATCAGGGAAGCCCAGACTGAGGTTGAGAAACGCCATAATCTGGCTTTAAAGCCCAGTCTCCCCGCTGCTTTTACCCTCAAGGACTCCCAGTTTGATGCCCACTAGAGAGCAGGCAATGGCACCCCACTCCAATACTCTTGCCTGGAAAGTCCCATGGATGGAGGAGCCTGGTAGGCTGCAGTCCATGGGGTCGCTGAGGGTCTAGCGACTTCACTTTCACTTTTCACTTTCATGCATTGGAGAAGGAAATGGCAACCCACTCCAGTGTTCTTGCCTAGAGAATCCCAGGGACGGGGGAGCCTGATGGGCTGCCGTCTATGGGGTCGCACAGAGTCGGACACGACTGAAGTGACTCAGCAGCAGCAGCAGAGAGCAGGCTTTGGTGGAGGTGGTCAGAGATGTTTGAGCATTGGGGTGGAGAGAAGGTTGGGAAGGCAAACGTCCTACCTGCACATCTATCTAGCTAGTAGTCACAGGCAATGAAATCCCAGAGGCATAAAGCCACTTGTCACATTCATGCTTGAAATAGCAGGAGGAGGTTGGAAACCACCTGTATGACCCTCCACTTGGAATGGGTTAAACAAGTAAGCCATGGTAGAGCCATACAATGGGACACGGTACAGCCATAAAACAGAAAGAAGTAGCTTTTTATTATGAACATGGAACCATCGCCAAATATACACTGGGAAGTCGGCAGGGCGGGGTGGGGGGTGAAACATGGGTAGTTTATGCAGCATCTCCCATTATATAAAAAGGGAAGAAAGTATATACAGGCATTCGTGTTTGATGCATAGACTATTTCTTGAAAAATACATCAGGTGATATTGACACTGACATACTGGAGGCCTCCAGGGAAGAGAACTGGACATGTGGGAGAGAGGGGAGAAGGGGGACGCTTAGTTATTACTTATATCTTTTTCTGTCTTTTAAATGTTATATTGTAGGCATATATCTATTATCTATTCAAGATTAAATAACTTTTTAGTAAACTAGGAAAAAAAACAACAATACCATAATAAAAGAGAGATGATGGTGAGCCCCCGGCTCCAACAGGAGGTATTTTACCCAAAATACCTTGAACTCGATTCCAGGAGTGAGAGTGTCCATGGGAAATCTGTACCCTCAGGCCAGCTGCTCCCCACTTGTACCTGGGCACGGTCAGGTGACATCAGAGAATTAAAGACTCGTTTCAGTACGAGCCTGAGTTAAACAGGAGTAAGGTAGACCCACTTCTACTAGATCAGTAGTTTAAAAAAATGCATAAATGAATGCCTAAAAATCCAAAAGAAACACCATTAGAATTTGGGGCCCCAGGGCTTTTTCATGATGGCAAATAACTGATAAGGCCTGGGTCATCCCTCTGGTCATAACAAGCACTTCTAAGAGCCTCCGAGGATCCTGGCCCTTCAATTTAAAAGCCTCCCAGATCATCAGCAACTCATCTGAGTAAAGGGGCTGGGCCAGGGCCCCTTCCAGCCCTGGACCCTGCCAGATCAGGTGACCCCTTTCCTGGGGCAAGGCTGGTACAGAGCTGGCAGACACACTCCAAAACCCAACCTGCCCCGCGGGGGTACAATCTGAGGGCCAGTGCCCTGGCGAGGGTGGGAGGACTTCCGCCAGCTCCACCAGGAGAATCTGGTTCCCGCTGACAGCAAAGTAACCTCACGGGAGAAGACTACAGGAGGGCAGCGCTAGGGCAGTTGAGTCCCCGAGGCTGGATCACCCAAGGCTGGGTCAAGCTCTTTCTGCCCTCCTCAATCCTTACCTCTTCCAGAAGCTTCACTTGCTCACACCCTCCCTTCCCCTTCAGATCTCAGCGCTGCTTTATCCCTTAAGTCCGGCCCTCTATTGACCCTGGCTCCTCTGTCTTGGTGAGTGGTGGTAAGCAGGTTCTGGTGTTTATCTGTCTCCCTGACAACACTGCAACCGCCCAGAGGAGGGAATTAATTATCTGTGTGTGTTTGTGTTTCCTCCTCTCCCCTAGGTTCAGGGCTCAGGATGCAGGGAGCAGTCCTGGGGCCAGGACTCGCTTCCCCCCAGCTTGATCGTGTTTGTTAAATACCAGACCACAGGAAAGTAACTGAAGAGAAATGGCATCTCTCATGTCCTTCTAGCCAGGACACCCAGGAGCCAGAATGACCCTTTGACAAGCTGAGTCAACGACTGTCACTGCCTGGTGATCCATCTCACTCTGAAGAGCAGCGAAAGCCCTGACTCAGGCTCTGTGCTGTGTGGGCCGTGCTGCCCCCTGGCCCCCTGATCCTCCCCAGCACCCTCTCTCCCTCTGCTCTCCAGGGTCTAGGGACCCACACCCTGCCTCAGACCTCCTGTGCTTGCTCTTCCCTCTCTCCTCGGAATGCTTTTCCATGCGGCTGGCCCCATTAATGCAGGGAGGGCCCTGCTCTGACAGCTCTCCTTCCCCACCCTGACCTAGCCCCTTTCACTTGCTCCTCCTGATCTGATCTGCTCACTCTCCATCTCTCCACCCTGCACAGGGCCTGGGAGGCTGGCCACTCTGCCTGCCTGGATAGGTACCATGCCCTCTGGCTTCCATTCAGCAGAGAACAGGCAGGATACAGGAAGGGAGTGGATAGGAGGCCAGGGTGTTAATCCCTGGATCGGCTCTCTCCCTGCAGGGTGGCTGCTGCCCACTGGCCCCCTCAATGGCCTTGGCCCCAGTTCCTGGCAAAAGGGTCTCACAACAGCCTCTCTCCAGGTCTGGTAACTGCACCCTCCCCTCCCTGTACTCACCCAGGTCCGGCTACCTGTGTTGTGCTCCCCTATTAGCTCGTCCACACCTTAGGAGGTAATCCCTTTATTAAACCTTCCTCAAATTCCCCAGCCCGAGTATACCGTGGCTTTTCTTTCAGGACCCCAATTCACCACCCATTACATGTCTATGGTTTATGAGCTGTCTCACAAACCTCAACTGGCCCTCAATTAGAGCAGAAGGTCAGAGAATGTAGCAGTGTAGTTATCCTCTGCTGCATCCCAATGTCTGATTCAGCGCCTGTGCATAGTAGCTCAATATTTGTCGAATGAGTGAATGAAGGGAAGGATCCGTGTCATCTGGAGAGGGGCTCTGGAGGTTGGAAGGACAGGATGAGATTTTAGGAGGCTAAGGGGAAAAAGAGCAGCAGTGATGAGGATGTCGCCTCCCCGCCAGCATAAAGACCTCTGCGTATGTCCTTAGCACGTCACGATCTGCGGTGATCATAGTTTGTTTTCTTTGTATGTCTTCCCACTAGAACGGATTCCCCAGGGGCAGTGTCCATGTCTTGTTCGTGCTGGTGTCCTTACGCCTGGTGCCGTTCCTGACATACATAAAAGGCTCTAGATCCACACTTGTCAGATAAATGAAAGATACATGAGTTATCCAAAAGAAACACTGAGTTGGCAGAGGACCTGGAAAGCCAGGTTGGGCAGTTTGGAAGTTTCATGCAGAGCGGTAGGGATGAACTTCCAAGTCTAGTGCAGGAGTCGGGGCGGGGATGACAACGGTGGAGCTTACAGAAAGAGCTTACAGAAAGCCTGGGGTGGAGGGGGGGGCACGTGGGGATGAGCAAGGAGGCTGCTGCAGCCTCCAGCAGGCAGGGAAGGAAGAGGTGGCAGAAACCGGTGAGCGATCAAATGCAGATGAAGGATGAGGAGTCCAGACCATCTGGAGGATGAGATGATGCTGCAAAGCCAGTGGTCCTGGCCCAAGGTAAGTACTCTGGGCCCAGCTGCTACTGGCCCCACTTATTCTGTAATAACTTCTGCATGAAGTGGGAGAGCTGGGGAGCGGAAGTGGTTTGTGTGTGTGTGTGTGGGGGGGGGGGTGAGTGAATAAAATCCAACCTACCTGTTGTTTTGAAGGTATAACCGGATAGCTCAGTGGAGAGCCACAGGCAGATGTTGAGGACTTGCGGCGTGGTGACAGCTGGGGGTGGAAGAGCAGATGAGCCACGTTCTGTGTAAGCAAAGGGTGGTCTGGGATCACACCCAGCTGGGTGGTCGGGGAGGGGAATAAGAGCCAGCTAAGAAAAGGGAGGCCAAGAGGGAGCACTGTCAGGAGACAGGGGCAATGTTCTGGAGCCAAAGGAACGACTCTGAAGAAAGGGGCAGTCAGCAGGCCACTTGTGAGAAGCGAGGCCGGGCTAGAGCTCGCTGAGGGCCGCATCCTTGAGGAGCATCTTTCTGCCACCTCTGGACCGGCTCGGGGAGCTGACGGTGCCAAGTCAGGTGCAGCCACTGTTGGAGAAGGGTTTGCTGCCTGTCCCACCAAAGCCTTCCCGGGCACGTGTCCTAACCCTCATTGTGTCAGAGACAGCCGGTTGTCTGCCAAATCCATTCTTTCCTTGCTGACAAGCCTCCCACATTTGTCCTAGACACAGAGCCCCATTTCCTCACTTGCTGTGCAACTTGGCAGGGCTTGGGAGGGGGGCAGCTTCTGGGCTCCGAGCTCCCTTCACACACATGCTTCCACCCCTCCCCTCCTCCCCACTGGAATGTGGACCCTGCAGAAGGGGTGGCAGCTGTCTTCCAGCGCACAGACGTGAGCGTCACCTGAGGTGATGGGGGAGCCATGAGACTGACGGCGACTTGATATCATCAGGCTGGCAAGCCGGCCTGGAACACCCACCCCGACTTTCACAGAAGGCATACAGTCTGTCTTAAGTGACTCTATTTGGGGGACTTTTTGTGAGAGCAGCCTAACTCAGGTTGGAACATACTGTTTAACCCAGCAGAAATACCACTTTGGGTCAGACCAAAAGTCGTTCCAGCCCATCTCTGCCAGGGGCCCCAAGGGGCAGTGATAGGGGGACACGCCTGTGGCGTGTCCCTTGACAAGACTCACACTCTCCACACACCAGGAATTATGTCTCCTTACAGATCTGTTACCGAGCCATTACTCAGGAACCACTCAAAATCCTTGATAAAAACTTTGGTAAACCTGACATCTACTCCGTCAAGGAAAGAATAACAGTGACTAGAAGCCTCACCAACACTCTCTGCAACTGATTTCATTTCCAGCTCCCAGGGACAGTGTGGGTGTGTGTGCGGGTGGACCCACGTGGCACACAGTAGTGGCAACGCCTTTGAGGAACAGAATCCTGTGGCCGTGAAGCAAGAGCATGAAAGGTTAACAAGCGTGGACTTGAACGGGATGTCTGCGGGCAGGACCCCAGCTCTGCTCCTTATCAGCCAGGCAGACTGAGGTATTTCGGAGCTCTGGGGCCTCCAGGGTCTCCACTCCAAGTGGGGACAGTAAGGACATCTACATTTGAGGTGATTGTGAGGATTAAATGAGTCCATATGTGGAAAACACAATAGTGACTGACCAGCATTAAGTTCTCTCTTAGTATTAGCTTGTATGTCATTTTTAAAGCAACAGAGAGGAAAACAGTTTGGCAAATGAGTAACATTGTCAGTTACAAACCACAGGTACAGATGTTCTCCTTAAATCTTCTTGATGAGGCATCATCATTATCCATTTTATGGAAACTGATTTGGACATTTAGGGAGTTGCCCTCCATCTCACAGCTGATTCCCAGGTGGCTCAGTGGGTAAAGAATCCGCCTGCATTGCAGGAGACCTGGGTTCAATCTCTGGGTAGGGAGGATCCTCCGGAGGAGGGCATGGCGATCTACTCCAGTATTCTTGCCTGGGAAATCCCATGGACAGAGGAGCCTGGTAGGCTACAAGTCTATAGGGTTGCAAACAGTTGGACATGACTGAAGCAACTGAGCACGTGTGCACACACACTTGGTAGGTTGTGGGAGAGCCATAAATACAAATAAATGTCACTGAGTCTTGTTTTACAGAACCACCACCATTAAGTTGAGCAACTTAAGATTCCAGAAAATCAAAGTTCAGGAAGGCTAGTTCCATTTAGGGTTGTCCCACCCACCCCCCAAACCAGGCCACTTTGTTATTAGTTTTCCACCTTATTTAACTGCCTCATGATCAGAAAAGAAGAAAAGGACCTGCCCAGCACCCTCATCCCCAGGCCAGAGCTGGGAGGGACTGTCGTACACTTAGGATATATGAAAACCTCGGGCAACGTGTGGATCTTATTTTGGTCCTGACTCAAACCAGCCAACGATTAAAAAGTAAAAACATCTTTGAGATAATAGGAAAAATTTGAGTATGAACTGGATATGGGAGGATGTTATAAAATCACTGTTCAGGGTACTTCCCTGGTGAAAGTCAAAGTGCTAGTTGCACAGTCGTGTCTGACCCTTTGCGATCCCATGGACTAGCCCGCCAGGCTCCTCTGTCCATGGGATTCTCCAGGCAAGAATACTGGAGTGGGCTGCCGTGCCCTCCTCCAGGGGATCTTCCTGACCAGGGTCTCCTGCGTTGCAAGCAGATTCTTTACCATCTGAGCCACCACTCCCATACAGAAACCTAGTTTTTGACAAAGACACAAACATCATTCAGTGGAAGAAGGGTAACTTTTCCACAAAGGGTAACTGAATCAGTTGGACATCCTCAGGCAAAATAGTGAACTCAACCTAAACCCCAACTTCATAAAAAGTATATCAAAATAGATCAAAGCCTAATCATCAAAAAGTCTACAAACAATAAATGCTGGAGAGGGTGTGGGGAAAAGGGAACATTCTTGCACTGTTGGTGGGAATGTAAATTGATACAGCCACTATGGAAGACGGTATGGAGATTCCTTAAAAAACAAGGAATAAAACCACCATATGACCCAGCAATCCCAATCCTAGGCATATACACTGAGGAAACCAAGATTGAAAAAGACACATGTATCCCATTGTTCATTGTAGCATTATGTACAATAGCTAGAATATGGAAGCAACCTACATGTCCATGGACAGGTGAATGGATAAAGAAGTTGCGGTACATATACACAATGGAATATTACTCAGCCACTAAGTAATACTGAGTAAATATTACTCAGCCACTGAGTAAAAGGAATGCATCTGAGTCAGTTTTGATGAGGCAGATGAATCTAGAACCTATTATACAGAGTGAAGTGAGTCAGAAAGACAAATATTGTATTCTAATGCATATATACAGAATCTAGAAAAACAGTACTGGAGAATTTCCAGGGCAACAATGGAGAAACAGACATGGAGACTAGACTTATGGACATGGGGAGGGGGAGGAGAGGGTGGGATGTATGGAAAGAGTAACATGGAAACCTACATTACCATATGTAAAATAGACAGCCAACGGGAATTTGCTGTATGGCTCAGGAAACTCAAACCCGGGCTCTGTATCAACCTAGAGGGGTGGGAAGGGGTGAGAGATGCGAGGGAGGTTCAAAAGGGAGGGGATATATGTATATCTATGACTGCTTCTATAAAACAATTATCCTTCAATAAAAAATAAAAAAAAAAATAGATCAAGGCCTAAAACATAAAACATGTATTTATTAAAATATTAGAAAAAATATAGAAAAAGATCTTCAGGACTTAGGGCTCAATAAAGAGGTTTTAGGCCTGTCAACAGAAACAATCTATAAAAGAAAAAATAAATTGGATTTCATGAAAATTAAAAACTTTTGCTCTCCAAAAGATCCCTGTGAAGCAAATGAAAAGACCAGCTACAGAGTGTGAAAAAGTATTTACAAACCACATGTCTGACAAAGTTCTTGTATCCAGAATACATAAAGAAATCTAAAAACAAAGAAGCAATCCAGTTAGAAAATGGACAAAAGATTTAAATGAGTAACTAACCAAAGAAGATACACAGACAGCAAAAAGCACATGAAACCGTGTTCAACATCTAGCCATCAGGGACAGGCAAAGTAAGATCACAGTGAGTGTTATCACATGCCTATCAGAAGGGCTAAAACAACTGTTTAAATGATAACATCAAATACTGGTGAGGCTGTGGAGAAACTGGCTTATTCATACATTGCCAGTAGGAAGGCAAAATGATACAGGCCCCTGTGGAAGTTAGTTGTTTTTTTAAATGAAACATACAGTTACCATAGGACCCAGTGGTTGCATTACTGGGTGTTTGTAGAGAAATGAAAACCTATGTTTACATAAAAACCTATACACAGCTGTTCACAGCTGCTTTAGCCGTAAGAGCCCCAAACTGGAAACAGCCGAATGGTTAAACAAACACGGTACATCCACACCTGGAACACCACTCGGCAATAGCGGAGCTGCTGACACACACCCACCTGGACGGCTCTCACTCCTCATGCTGAGTGAAAAAGCCAATTTCAAAAGGTTACAAACCTCACAATTCCACTTATGTGATGTTTTAAACATAAAATTAAAGAAATGGAGAAAGGAGAGCAGTGGTTGCCGGAGGGTAGGGATGGGGAAGATGTGAGAGGTGGATATGGTTATAAGAAGACAACATGAAGGAACTTTATGGTTATGAGAATGCTCTGAATTTTTAAAAAAACTTTATTGGGGCAAGTTGATTTACAATGTCGTGTTAGTTTCTGCTATACAACAAAGTGAATCGGTTATACATATACATATCTCCACTTTTTTAGATTCTTTTCTCATATAGGTCACTGTATTGAGTAGAGTTCCCTGTGCTATAGAGTAGGTCCTTACTAGTTATCTATAACTTTGATGGTGATTTTTTTTTTTTTGGTTTCAGTGGGTCTTCGTCGCTGCATGCAGGATTTCTCTAGTTACGGCGAGCGGGGGCTATCTTCGTTGCTGTGCACGAGCTTCTCACTGCGACGGCTTCTCGTCGCCGAGCACAGGCTCTGGGTGCTCAGGGTTCAGCAGCTGCAGCACGTGGGCTCAGCAGTTGGGGCTTGCACGCTCCAGAGCTCAGGCTACTCTTGTTCTGGCACATGGGCTTAGTTGCTCCTCTGCCTGTGGATACTTCCCAGACCAGGGACCAAACCCACGTCCTCTGCGTTGGGAGGTGGATTCTTATCCACTATACCACCAGGGAAGTCCTCTTTTTCATCTGTAGTAGTCCGTATGTCAACTCCAACCTCCCAGTTTATCCCTGCCTGCTCCCCAATGTTAGATATCTTGACTGTGAATTTACACAACATAATTATATAGAATTACACACACACACACAAAGGTGAAATCTGGATAAGCTCTGTGGATTGTACCAATGTCATTTTCTTGGGTTTGATATTAGTTATTTGAGATGCTACCAGTAACCTCCCTGGTAAAACGTTTTTTTTTGGAGTGGGGGTAACATCCTCTCAATCTGTAATTACCTGAAAAAAAACTTTAAAGAGTCTATTAGAGATGCATAACAACATATTTACAGATTACATGATACAGCTCTTAGGTTTGTTTTAAAATATATTCTAGTAATTAAAAAAATAAAACAGTAGAAGACATAGATGAAACAGAATTGAAAAGATGTTGCTAAATGTTGAAGCTGGGTGAATAATACATAGGGAAAACACTAGTTTTGTGTTTGCAGACTTCCCAAATAAAAAATTTTAGACTATTTAGTTTAGGACTAAGCCTAACTTACACAGCCTTACTCAATGCTGTAACTTTTCCATACAAATTGAGTTCAATGCTTGTAATTGTTCCATTCACAAAGTTTATTATGACCTTTTATTGCTGCTAAGTCGCTTCAGTTGTGTCTGACTCTATGCGACCCCATAGACGGCAGCCCATCAGGCTCCCCCGTCCCTGGGATTCTCCAGGCAAGAACACTGGAGTGGGTTGCCATTTCCTTCTCCAATGCATCAAAGTGAAAAGTCAAAGTGAAGTCGCTCAGTCGTGTCCGGCTCTTCGCAACCCCATGGACTGCAGCCTACCAGGCTCCTCCGTCCATGGGATTTTCCAAGCAAGAATACTGGAGTGGGGTGCCATGACCTTTTATTAAGAGCTCATAAATCACATGCTTAATCTGATTTCATTGACTACTTTTTCCCTCCACGCATTCTCCCAAAGTTATAAAAAATAAACATTTATAAGTATACAGTGAGGATCATGCAGTTTTTACACAGTAAGAGTTGGGTCAAAGTTTCAGGTTGTCCAAGCATATCCCAGTGTCTCGTTCAGGACAGAATTAGAGCAGCATGGCCTCTGAACTCTCAACAGCAGAAGGGCAATTCTTTTCCAAATTTCACCTCATCACTCAGCATTACAGCATCAACAGGGGCTTTTTTGGAAAGTATCAGGAGAAACTGCTGGAATGACCACTCCAAGAAGTGGAAGTTTTCCCTGTACCTGCCATGGCTCGACCCTGGGACTGTATTTAAACTTAACAAAGAGCCAAATGACAAGCTTGGAAGGGGTCAGCACAGGTCCGATCTGACGACTATAACTGGAAGGGTTTCAGGTCACTACAGACGGGGGAAACTCTTATTTGGTCTAGAACTGGGGAATCTGATTTTCTCATTCTGCTTCCCTTGTTCAGTTACTGATAGCAGCACTTTCCTTCTAGCCAGTGGGATGATGTGTTTAGAGAATAGTGAGGCCAGCACATGGAGCCTGCTGCCTGCTGTTAGCAGGCTGCCAGGCTTTTTGAGTTTTCAAATTCAACCAAAAGGATGGAAGACTAAGAGATGACTGTGGAGGCTGAGTATCAGGAGAGCTCAGGATGGACCTAAGGACTTTACCCAGGGTCTCGTGTTTTCTGGGTATTAACTTCCAAGTTTCACTGGCATTTCTCTTCCTCAGACTTAAGTTTGAAAACCTTTTCCTTTGGAGACCAGCCAAAGGTATCAGCTTGCCCAGCATCTTCCTTTCTTGGTTTGTAGGCACATCAAGGATGAAGAGGCAAAGAGCGTGGGCAGATTCAGACATGCGGGTTCTTCTTGGCCCACTTCTGCCGTAAGGTGGGCACATGGCCTTCTATCCATGCCAGCCTCCAGCAGACCTGCCAGGTTTCTCAGCCTTTGGACCATATGGCCAAGCCCGGCCTTCAAAATCTCATCCCTACCACCTCCCAGTCCCATCGATCCTTTTCCTATTGTATAAAATCAATGATTCTGCTATCAAATCATAGCATAGTACATCCACTGATGTAGGGTCTTGCCAAAGAAAAATCTCTTTTCCCAGGATGGTGCAGAACTTGGTCGTTCCCAGGCACATGTTCCATGACAGGACAGTAAATGATAAACCTCTCAGGAGAGGGCACTACCCTGCCTCAGGGAGTTTGCATCAGATGCTGATGAGAGTCAGTGCTGTCTTCCACTCTCCTCCCCATGAAGGCATCTGGTCACGCCTCCTGACTCCTGCTGGCCCTACAATGAGGCTGCAATGGGTGAGCCTCCTGCTTCCAACATGTTGAAAAAGGGCAAGTCACCTTCAACCAAATCAACAGGGCACTTGCAGCCCAGGCAAGCAGAGAAATAAGGAGTTTCTAGGATGATAAATTGGTGCCACAAACTGTTGGCCAAGGAAAGGGTCCAGATATCCTGAAACACAAACTAAGCACACCGTCTTTCTGGCAACGAGCACAGCAGGCAGAGAGCCCTTTCTCTCTGCTACCTTCTCTCGTCTCCCAGGTTTCAAAGAATCAAGTTCCATGATTATAAATGAATTCACCATTCCTGTACCCCATGGTATGGCCAGCTGATTAAAAGTCTCATCATTTCTTCATCAACCCAAAAATCCAGCGAGAATAGGTAATTGTAATAGAGTTGGCTACTAAAATCACGCCTGGTTCACACCCCACAGCCTTGGCTCAACCCGAGACGACCACCTTCCTCTTCCCTCGAGTGGCTTTAACTCGCCCAGGAGGGTGGCATCCACACCTCTGTACAAGGCAGGCTTCCTTCTCAGCTCAGGAGAGGGACCTAGAAAGAAGAGGAATCCTTGGAGCCCACCTGGCGGGGCCCCACCAGCTCTCCTTCTGGTGAGGGGAACAAAAACTGCTGGGCTGTGCGGGTTGGTCCCTGGACTGCAGGATGCTCAACCTCCATGCAACAAGAAAGAGGTACGTGCAGGAAACGAGGATGGAGAGGAAGGGGGGGAACACTTCCTGTCACCCAAGTAGCTCTGCCCAAGGCTCAGACCCACCATGAGCCTCTCTTTTCTGCCCAGGAGCAGAGAAGACCACCTCGGTTGGACGGGGAGGCGTCTCTGCACCCCAGCCTCCAACTCACTTCTTCCTGCGGATCTTGGGTTTCTTCACGGGCCGCAGATAGGGGTTATCGATGATACTCTCCTCCCCATTTCGGCTCCCCGACAAGGAGGGGTTCTGCTGCAGAACAGAGGTGTTCTCCTTCTCGGCTCCAGAATCATCCTTTGAGCAAAAGCCGAAATAAAGCAAAACAACCAGCAGCATAAGGAAAGTGATCATGCCTGCGGCTAAGAACCACTACAAGTACCCTTCTCATTGAGAAATCAGAAGCTGGGCTAATGGGCCTCTCTCTGCCCCAGAGGAGGCCAGGCAGTGGCTGCGATCAGAGGAAGGCGGGAGTGCCAGGTGACACAGTGGAGCACAGAACACAAGATCCTGAGAAGGCAGGGACAGGAGTCGGAAGGGGACAGAGAGCTGGGGGGGCAGGGAGTCAGGGACCACAAGTCAGATGCTTCAGCCTGTGGGGACATAAAGAAAAAGAGAAGTGGGACTTCCTTGGTGGCCCAGTGGCTAAGACTTCTCGCTCCCAAGGCAGGGGGCTCAGGTTCAATCTCTGGTCAAGGAACTAGAATCCACATGCCACAACAAAGATAAGAGATCCGGAGTGCCACAAGGAAGCCCCAGCGCAATCAAATAAATACTTTTTAAAACTTAGAGAGAGAGAGAAGGGGCCCTCGGTCCCCTGCAGGACTGAGAGGTACCGGACCAGAACAGATCGTGTGCACGGAGCCCCTCCTGGAGCTAACTTCATGTAAATCATGATCTCCTTCCCCACAAATTCTCAAGCATCTGGTACTTGCAACGTGGTGCCAATGGTCATATCCCAGCGAAGGCCGGAAATTGCTGGAGCCCTGAGAGCTCCCACGAAGGCACCAACATGGGAATGTCATCCACCACCTCCACATGTGGCCCGTGGATCAGGCCTCTCACTGTTCATTTTTCAAGAAAAGTGATTTTTGGAGAAAAGTTTATACGTTTGAGTATATTCAATACGATCTTGAAGATTTTTTTTTTTAAAAGCACAATGGGATGCAGACATAGAAAACAGCGATGATGCTGAAGTTTTACAAACTGCTTCTGGAAATACGGGTGGCTGATTTTCCCTTCCTTTTTTACACTCTCTATTTTCCAAGTTCTTTAAAATGAGCAGAAGCTGCAGGAGAGGCGTTGGGGGGAATCACACGAAGGACTCAGGCCCAAGTGGCAGTAAGTGACCAGAAGCTGCTGGCTGGGCTGCACCCCCTGGTGACAGGCCAAAGGCTCCGTCACTGAGGTTCCTGGTCTGCGTGTGTTAGTCACTCAGTTGTGTCCGACTCTTTGCAACCCCGTGGACTGTAGCCCACCAGGCTCCCCTGTCCATGGGATTCTCCAGCCAAGAATACTGGAGTGGGTTGCTTTTTCCTTCTGTAAGGGATCTTCCTGACCCAGGGATGAAACCGGGGTCTCCTGCATTAAAAACAGATTTTTTACCATTTGAGCCACCAGGTCAGCTGTTGTATAACTTGAGGCAAAAGAGGATCTGACCTCAAGCAGGAGATGGCGCTGTCAGAAGACAGCAGGGCAGAGGACGCTGTCATCAGGGATAGGAGTAGATGAAAGAAATAAAGTAACTAAACTGAGATTTGTAAAGAAAAGGTGGGAGTAAAAAGGACTGTCAGGAGTGACTTGGGCTCAGAAAGGCCAGACTCAGGCAATGTGTATGCTCTGTGTGAACCCCAGGCACCCAAGGGTGCTGCCTCCAGCCTCGGGTTCCAACACCATTTCCATGGCAACACCTCCCACTTGAACCTACCCAGCTGTCACCTCTCCCGTGACCTCCAGGCCTGCACGGCCACTGTCATTCTACCACCTGCCATCTCCAGGCATCTCAAATTCAATGTGCCTGAAACAACCCCGAGCACAAGCAGCTCCTCCCACTGCCATAGGTGATGGCAACTCCATTCTCCCCTTGGCCCAAGCCCCAAAATCCGGTCATGCCTGCTTTTCTTCTTTCTCTGATATATCCCCCAGCCAATCTGTTAGGAAAATTTCTCGGCCTTACTTTCAGAATACAGGCAGAATCTACTTCTATTATTTCTAGTGGAACCCCCTGGTAGGACCCCCTGCTGTGTCCCACCTGGATGGACAGCCGCCTCCTAACAGCCATCCCGTCACAGTCCATCCTCTGCCTGCCCGTGGTCACCAGCACGGCCAATGCTCCCTGGAGCAACTCAGACCTGCCCCTCCTCCGCCCCACATCCTCTCATGACTCCCACTTCACCCAATTGGAAGACAGCTCCTCACACTGCTCACAAGGCCCTTCCTGACCTGACCTCTCCCTCTTCCTCTCCCCCACGCCCATCCCACCGGCCTCAGTCACAGCCCCTCTCGCCTTCCTACTGTTCCCTTTCCAGGACACTGCCCCAGAGAGCCCAAGGCTCAATCCTTCACCTCCTTCAAGACGGCTCGGATGTCACCTTCCCTATGATGTATACCCTGAGCACCCTACGTAAAACGGAAACCTCCAGCTTTACCCTGGATCTTTCCCTACTCAGTGCCCCCGCCTGCACCCAGAGCACTTTTCATCTTTAACATACGATACAGTGACGGATTTACGTGTTACGCTTCATGGTCAAGCCCCCACTGCCAACACACGGGCTGCCAAGAGGCAGCGGTTGTCTTTGTGCTGGTCACTGATGTGTCCCAAGCACCCAGAACAATGTCTGGCACCTACCAGGTATTAAGTAAATACTTGTTGAATTAGTGAATGGTATATTGTTCAGAAAAGAGTAAAGGGTGAGGCACTGGGATTGCCTGCAGACGGCAGCTGGTTCGAATGTACGAGAAAATAATCATCTGATACACCAATTTAAAATGAAGAGCCCCTTCATGTTCCTAGATAGAGAAACTAGAACCAAGCTCAACAAAGTAACTACCTAGCAACAGTCCGTGAGAGCTTTGTCCTCCACAGATAAAAGAACACGTTAAAACACCAGTTAGTGAACTCCTTGTTAACAATGTCTGTATAAAGACAGGAAATAACCTAACGTCCACAGGGGACTGGCTTGTAAAGTCCACACAAGAGGGTAGAACTATAGGGAGGGGCGAAACAGCTCCGCATACAAGGATGTGGAATGACTGCCAAGTAGCTCCACAAGGGAAGAAAGCAAGGGGTAAAAACTGCAATTTGCTGCGTATGTTCAAAACAACAATTAAAAAGCATCTCTAAGGCCTTCCCCGGCAGCCCAGTGGTTAAGACTCCACACTTCCAATGCAGGGAGTATAGGTTTGCTCCCTGGTCGGAGAACTGTAAGATCCCACGTGCTGCACAGCATGGCCAAAAAAATAAATTCAAACAAAGTCTCTAGAAGGATTCACAAGAGAGTGGTGATGCTGGCTGCTCTGTAGGAGGGAAAGGGAGAGTGAAAGAGGGTCACCACACATCTTTTTGTACATTCCGGATTTTAAATGTTTGATTGTTGCCAGTCCAACAAAATAACAAGCCCAATTGATTGTCCAAAAATTGTTGCTGGAATCCTTCTCTTGAAGATTTTTATTTCTCTGTTCTGTACAGAAGAGCACATGGCCATACAACAGGGGTGGGGAGGGGGTGGGCAGGGGTGCCTTGGGCTGCCGTATGCCAAGCACCCAACATAGATGAGCTGATTTTATCTCAGGTTCCTCACTTCCCCTTGAAGTAGGCATTCTCATTTGTAAGGAAACAGACTCAGATGCTGGGTCAGGCAACCAACATCACGTAGTGGAAAGCAGCCCGGTCTGGATTTGCAGCCAGGCCAGTCTGACTCCCAAGGCTCAGGTCTTTTTACTCTTTGCTGTCTGGCTTGGCCTCCAGGGATCCTGAAGTCCTCAGGCAGCTCCTGGCATCCAGTCCGCCTCGCTGCACTCACTGCCATGACCTCACCTAAGTCACTCCCCAGGGTGTTAAGTAACTCAACTGCAAGCTCTTGAGCTTACTTACAAAGGGATTGTGATGCTTGTTTAGAAGATTCCTCCTTCTCATAAGGTGAACCTCATCTTAGTCCATGACCCAATCACCAGATCTTAGACCGACTTAACAGAGTCCAAACCAGAAGCGTAGGATAACAAGCTCCTCTGCTTTACGTAAAGCCACGGGCCGCCAGCCCTAATTCTGAAAGGAATAATTCAATATTAAAGAGATATGTGATCGGCAAGGGAGACTGTCAATAAACTAGAGTCAGAACTGGCACTCTCCACCTGCATCCCAGGGCTGCGGGCTACCACCTGGGGCCTCACAGCTCAGAGAAGCCTCAGTCTGGTTACGACCACTGAGCCATCTCTTGCTTAAAAGCCAGGGCCAGCCTTAAAGGACAGATGAATATGGCAACCTCACTCTTAGGGTCCAATAAGCCTTAAAGGCATTAGAGCTTCTGGCAGGTCTGTGCCTCTACTTGGAACTTTCTCTCCTGATGCATAAATAAGAGTGGCTCTTACCCTCTTACTTGCGGAGGACAATACATCATAACCAGAAAGGAACACCCCCAAGTTTCCACGCGCACACTCCCCTCCTCAACCTTTGTCTCTGTCCACACTTTGTCTCCTATCCTGGCTGGGAAAAGTCCACAATCAGGTTAACCCCTCCTTTGGGGTACTGGATTCCTGCCCTACCAAAGATCATCATTCCAAAATGTTTTCCTCTCCTGAATCACTTTACCAGATCACTCCCATCAGCACAGGCATCTTGTCACACCTCTCTGACCTTAATTCTTTCCCTTTAGTTACCACTCCATTTCTCTCCTTCCCACCACAGCAAAATTCCTTGAAATCACAGTCTACATTTAATGGAATTTTCTGTGATGATTTAACTGTTCGTATCTGCACTGCCCAGCAGGGTAGCAGGAGTCACAGGTGGCTACAGAAATGTAGCTGGTGTGACTAAGGAACTGAATTTTTTGTTATATTTAATTTACATCAATTTAGATTTAGTTGCCTGTGGACTACTTGCCACTGTGAAGAACAACACAAGTCTGTACTCACTAACTCCAGTTTCTCTCCTCCCATTCTCTTTGAATTCACTTGCTCTCATTCTTCCTGAAATGGCGTTGCCAAATCTAAGGGACAAAGTTTCGGTCCTCACATGGCTGGAACCAGCCACAGGTGCAGACAAAGCAGATCAAGCGGATCACTCTCCTCCTCCTGAAGCTTTCTTCCCTTGGCGTCCAGGATGCGCCACCTTCCCTGCTGTGCCTTCTCCACATCCTTGGCTGGTTCCTTGTCTCCTCACCTGCTGAACAGTGCAGAGCCCCAGGGCTCAGTCCTGGTACTTCTCTTTTTTATCCTCATTGCTCCCTAGGCACTCATCTGGTCTCTCGTGGTTTTCAACACTATCTACATGCTGAGGACTCCCAGACTTGCACTTTGAGCCCAAACACCTTCCTACCTGACATCACCATGACTTTTTGTGACTCCACAGACTGCAGCCCATCAGGCTCCTCCGGGTTTATCCGGGCAGGATTATCCGGGCAAGAATACTGGAGTAGGTTGCCATTTCCTTCTCCAGGGCATCTTCCCGACCCAGGGATCAAACCTGCATCTCCTGCAGCTCCTACATTGGCAGGAGGATTCTTTAGCACTGAGCCACTAGGGAGGCCCCTACCTGATCTCACCACCCGGATATAATAAGCATCTCAAACTTACCTCATGTTCACCTCAATTCCTGGTTCCCCCGCTACCCTTGTTCCACCCAAAACCTCCCCTTTCTTGGCTGAAGGCAACTCCTTCTTTCCTACTGTTCAGGCAAAAAACCTTGCATTTGTCTTTGACTCTCTTTCTCTCACATTCACTCTATCAGTCGGTTCTTTTCTGAAAATTATCTAGAATTTGGCTAAATAATCTACCTGACCATGTCTCTCTCTCTGCCACCGTCTCTCAGCTTCCTGCACCAGCCTCCCGAGCGGGCTCTGCTCTGCCCTCACCCTGCGTAGTCCACCTCGACCGCACAACCTCACCCATCCCGAGACCCACCTCTGCTTAGCAGGTCCCGCGGCTCCCATCTCACCGACAAAAAGCCCAAGTGCTGGTGTACCGTGAAGACCTGAGCCCCGGGAGCTCCCTGACCCCGTCCCCTGCTGCTCCCCTCTTACTCGCGTCCCCCTGGTCACCCCCACGGCCTCTGCTCTTCTTCAACACAGCAGTTCCCACCTCGGGGCCTTTGCATCTGCCATTTCCTCTGCAGGGAAGGCTCCCCTCCCAGAAAAGTGCAGGCCTTGTTCCCTCAGGCCTTCGCTTACCTATCCACCTCTCACTCACCCTGTCTAATACCACACCCCCAGGCCCATACCTACTCCTGTCCCCTAAGGTCTCATTTTTCCTTAGTTCCGTGAGGGCAGGATGTTTTGCCTATTTTGCCTTCTGCTAATTTCGCAGCACCTGACACATGCCTGACTCTGGCAGGGGCTCATTCAGTATCTGCTGGATGACTGAACGAATCCCCAGGGAGCAAGAGATCACATCACCACAGACCCATCATGCAAGTCCCTCACAAGAGGCCAGAGACTGAGGGGGTCCTGTCCAACCCCTGGGGAGACAGGCAGTGAGCAGCACTGCGGGGGTGGGGGTGGGGGGGTGCGCTGAAGCAGACGGAAGGCTGGACCCACCGGGCTGATGTGAAGAGGGAGGTTCTCTGTGTCCGTCTGCTCGTCCTGCTCCGAGGAATCCGTCTCCTCCATCTGCTGCATCTCCAGCTCGGACGGAAGAAGAGCCGTCAGGTAGGGGATGGTGAAAGGCCTGGCAGCGATCACTGAGGGATTGGAAGAGAGGCCAGGAGCCTTACGACACATCAGTGAGCAGCACCCAGCGGCAGGGATGGCTCACACGCTGGGGCACTCACCATGGGCCAGGTAACACTTACACGTTACCTTTAATCCTCATCTCCACCTTACTAAACAAGTAAATTACCAGCCTCATCTTACAGATGGGGAACTTGAAGAATGGAGAGGTTATGAGACCCCCTCAAACACACAGGAAGTGGCAGAGTGGGATATGAACCCAGGCAATATGACTTCAGAGCTTCTTTTACCAAGCACCAGAGAGGACTGGGGCTGAATCCTAGCGAAGCATCAGCTTAGTGATCTTATACCCGAGGCCAGTTAGCCCCTCAGCTTCATTACTAGAGCAAAGATATGGATCCCTTCAGCCTGAAGGACCAAGTCCTGACAGTGGACCTGAGAACTCTTGGCCTGGAGTATATCCATGGAGCTGGAGGGCACTCCAGGTAAAGGAGCAATCCAATTCTTCCAAAAAGCAATGAGGCTGAGGAGAAATTACTGTTTAAAAAAAACTGAAGGAAAGTCTCTGTGTATACTTCTATGGTAGAATTAACAGGAGACACTCAAAGATTATTTTCAACATGGCTCAGGTGTGGGTCCTGCACACAGAAAGAACTAGGTCTGAATACCATCTGCTCACCATGTGACCTTCGGCAAATTACTCCATTGCTTTTCTCTAGAAGCCTTGGCTTCTTGGAAGGGCAGTGGAAATAGTTCCTGACTCAGAGGTTCACTCAAGGAGCTCACGAGGTAACAGAAGGGAAGTGATCAGCATAGTTTCTGGACTTAGTAACCTAGCTGCTGTAGATCCATGGCCAGGAACACAGCGAAGATCCACGAGGAGCCTGCTGACCCATCCAAGCCCATCGCCCTCGCTCCCCTAGGGAAACCCTGAGGCTGATGGAGGAAGGAACTTGGTCACAGAGCGAAATGGTAGTGCTGAGATGAGAACTTCAGTGGTGGGCCCTGTGAGAGGATACCACGAAGGTGAAGCCTGGCTCTGTAACTGCCTGGACCCTGACGCCAGGTCCTTCTACCACCAGGGCTGCCTTCTCACTGGATAAGCCTCTCCAACGCCCAGGGCTCAGTCACCCTTGAGGTGACCTCAACTCAACGAACCTCAAGCACCCACTTCCAACACAGGTCATGACTATTTTGGAGTTATCGTTAGGGACAGGCCCTGAAGATCTGGAAAAAAGAGCCAGAAATCTGAAGAACAAGTTCCACCCAAGATAAGGACAAAGCTTACTTGTTTCTTCCAACCACAATGAGGGAGGGAAGAGAGGACGATGCCTCAAGGAGAAGGCAGGGTCCACAGAGGGGAAAGACTCACGTGGAAACGTGCTGACGTCATCTTTGAAAAGACTCTGGGTCTCGCCTGTCTTGGCCATGAAACGGGTGAGTGCCCGCTCTACGTCACGTCTCTGGGACGCGGCCTTCTCTCGCAGGACCTGGTAGTCTGACACGGGCTCGCGGTACGTCTAAAGGGAGAGCAGCAAAGACGCAGAGAAAATACCCGTGATCGCACTGCTCTTGAGTCCCTGCCTTGCTGTTGCTCTGTCCTCCCACCCTTTAAATGACCCTCTACCGTCACCCAGAGCAGAGATCTCCAAGGGCGGTGGAAGGGCACAAAGAAAGCAATAAGACTATCATTAACATTTACTTTGAATCTTAAAAATTAAGAAATGTACAAATATTTATATAGTGATTGATCCTAGGCCTTCATTTAGCTCCCATGACAGCTGGACTCAGGCATAAGAAATGTATCCTCAAGGGAGAATGGGGAATTGTCCACCTCTAACCCCCTCCAAGCCCTGATGGGACCACCCAGGACCCTTGGTGTAATGTGATCACAAGATTTTCTGACATGTTTGAAATCTTCCCCAAATGAAGAATTTGACGAGATCCTGAACACTCTGGTTAAAAAACATTAAAAAGCAAGATCTTACGATTATTTTTAAGACAACTGCTTGACATTTATTATAAAAGTTAGAAATTTAATTAACAAAATTCTTCAAATAATTGGTAGGTGAGAATGAAAAAAAATTACTCTTATGGTTTATTAAGGACAGCCTAAGATGCCACCTATCTTTGTAATGTATCTTTTTCAACTATGAGAGCTGTTAAAGTTTCAAGATAAACTGAACCTAGAATCAGACCTGTGACTTCGTATTCCACCAAGATTTAAACCAAGATTTCAAAAAATGCAAGAGCATAGGCTATCATGTAGTTGCCACTAAAAAGGAGCCAACAGGTTTCCCGAACCTTGAAAAAGGGTCAGATAATCTTCCAACGTACGTTGTTTTCATATGGAATTACATTACAACATGCACGTAAAAGAGCAAACAAATCCCTGGGATTCTCCAGGCAAGAACACCGCAGTGGGCTGCCATTGCCTTCTCCAATGCGTGAAAGTGAAAAGTGAAAGTGAAGTCGCTCAGTCGTGTCTGACTTTTAGCAACCCTATGGACTGCAGCCTACCAGGCTCCTCCGTCCGTGGGATTTTCCAGGCAAGAGTACTGGAGTGGGGTGCCACTGCTTTCTCCTATGATAAGTTACATTTCACATTACCAAGCTTTTTTTTTTTTTTTTGGCTGTGCCACATGGGGTGCAGGATCTTAGTTCCCCGACCTGGGATCAAATTCATGCCCCTGCAGTGGAGCAGTGGTCTTAACCACTGGACCACCAAGGAAGTCCCACCAAGTATGTTTTAAGTAACTTTTACCCCCATTTCAAAAATAACTCTTACCTATTATGGAAAATTTGGAAAACCCAGAAAAGCATACACAAAACAACACTTGGCTACACTCTAACCAAGAATTACTATCAATGTTTTGTGGAATAGGTCTTTTCTTTATGTGGCTAAGTACTTTTGTATCTAGAGGATATTAACCAGTGATGGCAAGAATACACAGAAGAACCAGAACCATCTTCATGACCCAGATAACCACAATAGTATGATCCCCCACCTAGAGCCAGACATCCTGGAATGGGAAGTCAAGTGGACCTTAGCAAGCATTGCTATGAACAAAGCTGGTGGAGATGATGGAATTCCAGTTGAGCTATTTCAAATCCTAAAAGACGACGCTGTGAAAGTGCTGCACTCAATATGCCAGCAAATCTGGAAAACTTGGCAGTGGACACAGGCCTGGAAAAGGTCAGTTTTCATTCCAATCCCAAAGAAAGGCAATGCCAAAGAATGTTCAAACTATTGCACAATTGCACTCATCTCATATGCTAGTAAAGTAATGCTCAAAATTCTCCAAGCCAGGCTTCAACAGTATGTGAATTGTGAAATTCCAGATATTCAAGCCGGATTTAGAAAGGGCAGAAGAATCAGAGATCAAATTGTCAACATCTGTTGGGTCATTGAAAAAGTAAGAGTTCTAGAAAAACATCTACTTCTGCTTTATTGACTATGCCAAAGCCTTTGACTGTGTGGATCACAATAAACTGTGGAAAATGCTTTAAGAGACGGGAATAGCAGACCACCTGACCTGCCTCCTGAGAAATCTGTATGCAGGTCAAGAAGCAATAGTTAGAACCAGACATGGAACAAAAAACTGGTTCCAAATTGGGAAAGGAGCACGTCAAGGCTGTATATTATCACCTTGTTTCTTTAACTTATATGAAGAGTACATCATGTGAAATGCCGGGCTGGAAGAAGCACAAGCTGGAATCAAGATTGCTGGAAGAAATATCAATAACCTCATATATGCAGATGACACCACTCTTATGGCAGAAAGTGAACAAGAACTAAAGAGCCTCTTGATGAAAGTGTAAGAGGGGAGTGAAAAAGTTGGCTCAGAACTCAAGATTCAGAAAACTAAGATCGTGGCATCCAGTCCATCACTTCATGGCAAATAGATGCAGAAACAATGAAAACAGTGAAAGACTTTATTTCCTTGGGCTCTAAAATCACTGCAGATGGTGACTGCAGCCATGAGATTAAAAGACAGTTGCTCCTTGGAAGAAGCACTATGACCACCATAGACAGCATATTAAAAAGCAGAGACATTACTTTGCTGACAAAAGTCCATCTAGTCAAAGCTATGGTTTTTCCAGTAGTCATGTATGGATGTGAGAGTTGGACTATAAAGAAAGCTGAGTGCCAAAGAATTGATGCTTTTGAACTATGGTGTTGGAGAAGACTCTTGAGAGAGTCCCTTGGCCTGCAAGGAGATCCAACCAGTCCGTTGTAAAGGAAATCAGTCCTGAATATTCATTGGAAAGACTGATGCTGAAACTCCAGTACTTTGGCCACCTGATGCGAAGAACTGACTCAGTGGAAAAGACCCTGATGCTGGGAAAGATTGAAGCCGGTGGGGAGAAAGGGATGACAGAGGTTGAGATGGTTGGCATCACCAACTTGATGGACCTGAGTTTGAGCAAGTTCCGGGAATTGGTGATGGACAGGAAAGCCTGGCATGCTGCAGTCCATGAGGTTACAAAGAATCAGACACAACTGAGCAACCGAACTGACTTTTGTGTCTGGATGGGAGAGGCAAAATTGTGCCAGCTTCAATTTCTTCGTTAACTCTATTTTTGCCAGCAAAGTGCAGAAGATAGCCAAATTGGAGACATTTTGGAGGAGAGACATTCTGAGTCCTGAACTACCCTGTTACCGATAAACTTATGGACTCCAGTCTGACAGCCAGGTAGAATTGAGTCTGCTTTTGCATCAGTCACAGCCTCTAGCATGGCCTTGTCACTCACCGGAGTTTTGATGTAGGTGTGGGGGTCGGGAAACTCAGGGAAATGGCTGGGGATGTGTGGCGGGTGGGGTCGGTTCTGTCCTGCAGTGAGGGCCTTGGGGGTCACCGGCTGATTGGTCACCGGAGCTGCAACAGAGTCACGACTGGTTACTCTTCCACCAGAGGTCTTGCGTCTTTAACCCAACCCTCCTTTTCTCAAAATAAACGCTGGACCTCAGTGTTCTATGCAACAGGCACTTTGTACTTCTACCAATAAAAGGCGTTCAATGGCTTGAGGACCTGAAAGGGTACCCCTGCCCCCAACCTCTGCTTAACCTGGGATGACATTCCCATGTACAATAATCTGCCCGCGTGCCTCTCAGGTAGGTGAGTTGGTGGCTGTGACAAGTTAACTAGGTAAACGAGAGGCCTGAGGAACTAAGCAAGTTAGGTGGGCTACTCGCTCTTTTCAAGAACCCAAGTGACAAAGACAAACACTGAGCCAGGGAAAGTTAAGTGAGGAGGGGATTAAAACGGCACCTTCCACTGCTGCCGTGAGAGATTCCTAAAAAGATGCCAGCCTGAAAAGAGTGATGAAACAAAAACAAACTAGTGAATTCTTGCCAGGTTCCATAAACCCAAACTAGTTACTCCAACTCAGTTTATGGTGCTCAGTGTATCGAAGGCAGAGATCATCAAACTTTTTCTATAAAGGGACAAAAAGTAAATATTTTAGGTTTCGCAAGTCATGCAGTCTGTCACAACTACTGAACCCTGCCATTACAGCAAGAAAGCAACCATAGGTAATAAGTAAATGTGGCTGTGTACCCACAAAGGTTTATTTACAAAAATAGGTGGTGGGCCACAGTACCCATAGTTTACTGACTCTTGATCTAAGCAGGAACAAGAACTCTCATATTTCTCAAGTAGCATCGAGATGAATTTCACAACCTAATTCCATCGGCCCAAATCAAGATTACACTGTAGGTAGCCCCAAATAGTGGAAAGGAGCCTGCAGTGAGGCAGTAGCTATAACCAGTCCCTGCCCTATTCAATTACTTCACTCTACCAGCATTAATTGAGCACTATCGGATATCTTGGTTCACAGTCACTTACGGGCGGTGATGACCATCCTCTGAGACCGTTTTGCATACGCAGGGAGAGTGTCCACATTGAAACCTAAGACACAGGAAAACAAAAATCACTGCCTAGGCCACTAAACATGGAAGGGGAAGTAATGCTGCGGTGAAATAGTTTAAACTCCCGACTTTGCTGCCACTCAAAGGAAGCTCCAACAGAGTCCCCCAGAGGAGTTAAGAGGTCTCTTACAGGGGTTCAGAGGAACCCTCTTGTGATAACTGTTAACCTGAAAGCAAACCAGAGACTCACGAGGAGATTCAAGGACATTCAGCAGACCAGCCTGCCTCCTGGGGACTCCTCTCTCTCTCTCATGTTCCCAACTCAGCTGCACCAAAGAAATGGAAACTGGAGATGTACTCACCCATCTCGACAAGGGTGACCACAATATCTGACAGTGTGGGCTGGGTCCTGGCTGTGTGCTCACAGTAAGACTTGGCACTCCTTCCAATTTCTGAAATGTCTAAGGAAGGATCAAAAGCAGAAAGTCTTGTTCTCAGTTCCCAAATGGTTAAACACAGAACGATCATATGAGCCAGCAACTCCACTCTTAGGTATATACCCAAGTGAAAGGAAAACAGGGACTCAAACAGACACTTGCGTCTGCATGTTTACAGCAGCACTGTTCACAGCAGCCAAAGGGAGAGACAACCCAACGTCCATCCACAGAGGAACAGATCCAGAAAATGTAGTCTATACCTTTAACGGAGTATTACTCAGCCTTCAAAAGGAATGGCATTCTGATATAAGATACATGAATGAACTTTTTGGTTTTTTTCTTAACTTTGTATTTTATATTGGAGTATAGCCAATGCAATTAACAATATTGTGACAGTTTCAGGTAGACAGCAAAGGGACTCAGTCATAATATACATGTATCTATTCTCCTCTAAACTCCCTCCCATCTAGGTTTCCTGTGTTTTTATAAAATATTTATTTACTTATTAATTTTTAAATTGTTGGCTGTGCTGGGTCTTTGTCGCTGCCCAGAGGCTTTCTCTAGTTGCAGAGAGTGAGGGCTGCTCTTCCCTGTGGAGCGCGGGCTTCTCACTGTGGTGGCCTGTCTTATTGTGGAGCACGTGCTCTAGAGCTCACAGCCTTAGCTGCCCCATGGTATGTGGAATCTTCTTGAACCAGGGATTGAACCCGTGTCCCCTGCATTGCAAGGCAGATTCTTAACCACTGGACCACCAGAGAAGCCCATGAATGAACTTGGAAAACATCCTGCTAAGTGAAATAAGCCAACCAGTCAAACATTTTAAGATTCCACTTACATGAGGTATATAGAAAAAAAGAAAATCCATAGGGACAAAAATTAGATTAGAGGTTACCAGGAGCTGGGAAGAAGGAGGGATAGGGGGCTGTTGTTCATGGCTACAGAGTTACTGTTCAGAACCATGAAAAAGTAAAGTTCTGAAAATGGACAGTGCTGATGGCTGACACCACTGTGACTATATTTAACACTACTGAATGCTTAAAAGTAATTAAAATCGTAATTTTATGGTATGTATATTGTGCCATCAAAAAAATAAATAAATAAAGGTCTTATTATTTGGGTGTCAGTTTTTTTTTTCTTTTACCTGAAGCTGAAACCTCTTTTTCAGTCACTCAGAAGTCCCTCAGGGGAAAGGGGAAACAGGAGGCTAGGCTCCATGAATGGGCTTCAGAGGTGGATGAGCAGTTTCAGGAAAATTCTGAAATTGTGCTCCATTTTACACAAACACAAAAAGCCTGTGGACTTAAGTATTTTCATAATAAAATGAGACATTCTTTGACTTTTTCCACTCTCACTCTCTGTCATGTTTTCCAGAGGCTATGTCACCTGTGATGACATCATGGCTTTGCTGGCTAATGGAATGTGTCCATGTGCATCCTTGTTTTAGGATGTTCTCAATTTCATTTTCTAATGTGGCAAAATCTCTCTATATATAAAGCCCATGTTGATATTTCCCTCGTGGTCCAGTGGTTAAGAATCCACCTGCCAATGCAGGGGATACAAGTTCAATCCTTGGTCTAGGAAAATTCCACATGCCGCAGGGCAAGTCAGTCCATGTACCACAGCTACCGAGTCCACACTCTGCAACGACTAAAGCCCATGCACCCTGGGGCCTGTGATCTGCAACAAGAGAAGCCACTGCAATGAGAAGCCTATGCACGGCAACTAGAGTAGCCCCTGCTCGCTGCATCTGCAGGAAGCCTGCACGCAGCAACAAAGACCTAGAGCAGCCCCTGCCTCCAAAAGAGCTTAATTAAAAAAAAAAAAAAGGGAGAATATTATATAAAAAAAAGCCCATGTATACAAAATTCCTTAGGACCCTCAATATTTAAGAATCTAAAGGAGTTTGAGATAGCTGCTTTAGGAAAACATTTGGTATTTTGAAGTCCCAAACATCAGCTGCAGAGTCATCTCACCCCAGATCACACCCTTCCTGGAGCAGCCCACATCCATGACTGATCAAGACTACAAAGGCAGGGCTTTGGGGGCCTGTCAGAAACTCTGATGGGCAATAATCCCTCCAGGGTTCCCTGCTGAGCTGGCCAATTCTTTGTTTGAACTTTTCCCTCTCTACCTAAACCTTTCTCTCACTTCCATTCACAGGGCTGATTCCTCCCAAAACACCTTAATGCCCCATCCCTCATCTCATCCTTCCCTTCCCTACCCAAGGCCCAAAGAGGGAAATACATTGATTATGCACAACCCTGTGTGAGACCATTCCAGGCTCCTAAATCTTAAGATACTTTCTTTTAAAAGCAGTGGTGGGTTTTTTTTTTTTTTCCATTTTGTAAAACTTATCCTCCCTCACTCTTTGTATCACATAATATAGCATTTGATTATATAATGTGTGGCATCTATTTCATGGGACTTAATCCTGACTCTCCAATAAAAGTGCAAATTCTTTGAGCATAGAGAACAAACAGTAATAATAATACCACCTACAAGTCATTGAGGGCTTACATTTTCAGCTTTGACTGTTTTACATATATATCTCACTTATACTCAAAAGTCCAAAATGTGCAAATTATTACCCCTTTTCACACATAAGGAAATTGAGGTTCAGGAAGTTTAGTGGTTGACCCAAGCTATTAAGTGGCAGAGTGAGAACTTACACCCAGGTCTATCTTATTCTAAAGCCTGTTAGTCGCTTAACAGTGTCCTTCCTTTTCTTAAACCTTTTCAACGCTATCATGATGCAGGACACAGAACAGATGTTTGACTGGAAGAAGGCCTACTGTTTCCTATCGTTTCCTGGTACTTACAGCTCTGCAGCATCTCTGTCAATGTTTCCACAGATGCTTTCTCAGCACTCTCAAACCCTGCCTCTGTCAGCAGGGAGCTCACAACCACTTGCAGGGTTCGCCTCCGGGCCAGATGGTAGTTATCAGCAGGGTTAGTGGACTGTTTACTTCCTGATCTCTGTGAATCAGCAGCCCAGAAACAGAGAACATTTTTATTCACTGGACAATGATGCAATTAGAGCTCACATACTGTCACTGGCAAGCAAAGGTTCTTTTGCTAAATACTTACAGGTACTTTGGATTTATAGCTCTTGGCCAAATGAACAGTAACTGAGCATCCTAGGGGCTCTAAATTCGGAGACAAACTTTCTGCCTACCTAACACTTAACAATTCCATAACACAAAGCGGCTGTTTTTTCTATTTTAGCAGATTTTCAGAATATATAGCTGAAAAAACATGCATGATGGGATTGGAACTCGTGCCCATCTCCCATAAAAAAAGTGATCTCTGTTTCTCGTTCTTCCCATCTCCACACCATTTCACTAACGAGGAGAGTCAAAGCAACAAACAACACATGATGCTGAGAAGACGACAGAAAAAGTAGGAAACCTAAATTATTTTGAAATGGGAATCCCTCCCAACTTTAGCGGGCCAATAAGAAGGCGAAAACGGCCTCACTGGACCAATCAGGAGCTGTTCCGGGTTCCCAACCCCTCCCCCTCCAACAAAGAACGGGCCAATCAGTACACAGGTCCACCGACTCCGGAGGCCGCTGCCAAGTCTCGAGAATGGCGCGGGGGGGGGAGATGGAGAGTCACGTACGGCCTGAAAGACCCTCCTCCACGTAGGGTTCAGGGTGGGGCTGGGTTTCTGGGTATGGGTTCGTAGCCAGGGTAAGGGGAAAGTTGCCGAATGCTCCGACTCTCTCGGCTCCGGCCCAGCGACTGCCTCCCGCCCTTACCGTTCCGGAGCCCGCAGCCCCGGCAGTGGCCGCCGCGTCGGCCATCTTGCCCTGGCGTAATGTGCGCGAGTGCGGGGCACGACGGGACTTGTAGTTAAGGGGCGGGGCGGGGAGGGGCGGGAGCCAGGGGGCGGGGCGGGGAGGGGCGGGAGCCAGGGGGCGGGGAGGGGCGGGAGCCAGGGGGCGGGGAGGGGCGGGAGCCAGGGGGCGGGGAGGGGCGGGCGGGAGCCAGGGGGCGGGGAGGGGCGGGAGCCAGGGGGCGGGGAGGGGCGGGAGCCAGGGGGCGGGGAGGGGCGAGAGCCAGGGGGCGGGGAGGGGCGAGAGCCAGGGGGCGGGGAGGGGCGAGAGCCAGGGGGCGGGGCGACGCGCGCCCAGCGGAGCTTTCCGAGGCCTTGCGAGGTCCGCAAGGTGACCTCCCCCACCCCCACCCCCACCCCGGCTCACGTGACCTTTTGTGAGCGGTGGGTTCAGTGAGACCCGGAAGTTTGCCCCGGAAAATGAGCCCAAGGTTTCACACCTGTTTTTAAATGAAATCGCTTTTTCATGAAAAGCACATCTCTGGGACGCCCCGAACTTTCCTGGATGGTTGTGTGGGATCCCGCTGGGTCCCCATGATTTGCAGTCTAGGAGAGGGGCCTGGAAATCTGTATTCTTAAGTATCCAGGTGATTCTCCTGAGAGGGAAATCTGAAGGGAAACCCTGTTTTGTGCTGGGGTCCCAGGAGCCCCATTTGGAACTAGAGCTTCACAGCCATCCAGTTCCGGTGTTCCGGTGCATCACGCTGCCCTCTCGCCCTTTGTGAATCTGCAGGTGTTTGCGGGTGAGCCTGAAGGCGCTGCTGGCTGGAGGCTGTCGCTGGCCCGTCTCCCTCCCAGGCCGTTGCGTCCACGCGGTGCCTGTGGTTATCTGTGGTTCGCTCGCGGGTCAGCCTCCTCAGGATGGGGGGGAGGGTCTTCCGTGCACCCCTGTTTGCGAGTGTCTGGCAGGACGCAGAGGTTGGATTTGAACCCCAGAACTCGCCAGCTCTGGGTCTTCGGATACATTGCCTGACTTCACTGTGCCTCAGTTTCCTCTCTTGTAAAACTAGTATGGAATGAGATGGATGGGGGTTGGGGGTGAGCTAATACAGACGAAGGGTCTATGACTGTGCAGGCGTAGAGTAAGAGGTCAAGAAACAACGCCTAATGTTGTTTATTTCCTGCGTGGCGAACGGATGAGTGGAAAATGCTCAGAGGCCGATGTCTGGAAACCTGCGCCGCGCCTGCCCGCCGGGAGCACCTGTGCCTGGGGGGCACCCCCATCACCCCCTCACCTGGGGCGCGTGGGACGCGTGGGGCGGGGTCTGAGGGTCAGGGTCGCGGCGCCTGGCGAGCCGCCGGGAGGAGTCGGGGCCCAAACCTTCGCAGAGCGGAGCACCCAGCCCCTTTGTCTCCCCCGCCCCCTCTTCCCCACTTCCTGCCCAGCTTTAAACTCGGGATTGGCGGCTAGGCGCCGACTTTGTAAACACGCCGCGTCTGCGGCGGCGGAGGCTGGTTCTGTTTGGGCGCCTGGGGGAGGGGTGCACGCCCCTCCCCAAGGCTGGAGGTGGCGACCCCCCCCCACACACACACCTCCCCAGACAGAAGCCAGAGGCGGCGGGAGAGAGTGTGTGCGGCCACGGTCGATGCTCCGGGGGGCTCACCTGCCGAGAAGGTAGGCTTGAGGGCTGGAGAAACCGAGATAGATGGGTGTCAGCGACACCCCGCTTTCCTGGAACCTCCAAGCTGAGACTGGCGGGGGATCGGGGATGGGGGGCGGTGGTTAAAGAGGTCACCGTGTCTCATCACCTCCCGTTGTCTCTCAAAGCTCAACTCACTTTCTATCTGAGTTGCACGTGGCTGAAGGGCAGAGAAGCCCCTCCAAATCTCTCCGCTTTTTCTGTGTCCGCACAGTCCCCCTCCAAGCTGAACTGGAAGCCCAGTGAGGTCACTGGGCTGTCTGTTGTCGTTCTGCATACCTCAGATATGGGCTGGGAGACGGAGGGAGGGCAGAACTAGGGTGGGCAGGGAGCCTTGGGGTCCTCCTGCCAGCCAGGGCCGGGGGAGCAGGCTGGAGGACAGGACCGGAAAGAGGGGTCTCGCAGTGGTGGTCTCTCTGGTGTCTGATGGGTAGATGGCATCTATCCACAAGTGATGGCTCTAGCCTCTTCTGTGTCTTTTACTGTGTCAACAAGAGGAATAACTGAAGAGATTGGTTGCTGTTACTGAGGGAGCCTTACTGTATTCATCGGCAAACATTGAGCACCTACTGTGTGTCTGGGATTTGGCTGGGATGCTGAGGGCACAGTGGTGTTATTCATCCACCGTGATCTCGCCTGAGTCATAGAACAACAGAGACAAGCTGCCAAGTTGGGGTGGCTGGGAAGGCTTCAGAGAGAAGAGGACATTTAAGTTGGGTTCTCAATGATGGAAAGTCAGCAGGCAGAAAAGTTGTAGGGTCTTCGTGGGCAACTTACTCATTCTACAGAGCTGGACTGAACCCTGCTGAGGTGGTGGGCATTGGGAAATGGGGACACAGAAACAGCTGCTGCTGCTCTCTTTAACCCTGCTGTCTAGACACGAAGAAGAGACAGGAATGAACAGGATGGATTCTGGGAAAGGCGTGTGTCTGGGTTGGTTCCCAGGACCCCAGAAATTCCCAAGTAGGTGCAGCAGGGAGAGTCCACCCCAGGGGTGATATAACAGTCCACACAATGCTGGGGTACCCACCCCCCACCCCTGGATGCTAAGACTGTTTCCTGTAACAAATCTAAGCCCCCAGCTCAGTTCTCCTTGGCACTAGACGTGAGTGAAAAGAAGTGGATCTGCCATTGTTTTCCTGCTGCTGCTTCTGCATTTTCAATTCCCAGGCTCACTTGAGAGATGGCTGACACAACAATTTATGAATTCATTCAGCTGTCTGCTGAGACCCCACTATCTGCACAGGCTAAATAGTGGGGACATAATGGCAAACAAGTCAGAGCTTCTACTCCCCTGGAATTCAGGATCGAAAGCATCTCTGAGGATTCCACCAAGATCCCAGTCTCTGCCCAGTCTTTGAGACCATGACCTCCGCGGTCCCAAGTGCCTTCTCTTTCCCATTTCCTTCCCTCAAGGGTTCAGAATACTAGCTAAGGCTTATATAGCACCGTCAGGTACTCTTCCAGATGTTTTAGGTGTAATGTCTCCTTTAATCCTCCCAACAGTCCTGTGAGGTGAACACTAGTATTATCTCCATCTTTGTTGTTTACTCGCTAAGTCATATTCAACTTTTTTGCGGCCCCATGGACTGTAGCCCGCCAGCCGCCTCTGTCCATGGGATATCCCATCTTACAGATGAGGAAATTCGGGCCTGGGGGAGATAATTTTCCAGAGGACAGGGTTGGGATTTAAACCCAGGTTACTTGACTTGGGAGGCCCTGTTCTTAACCACTGGGCTAGCCCACCTCCTTGACTGACCACATGGAATGCACCCTTAAGCCAGGGGCTTAGGAATTTCCCAAAGGGAGTCTGTGGTCTTGTATCTCAAATGATGCAGAGAAGAGCAACTTGTTAGCTGAGTGGGTGCAGGCGCTATTTACAGGGAGCCCCAGCAGGCCTGGATCAGAGTTGTGGGGACTATACAGAGCTTGTATCCCTTCCTAATGACCGTGTGCGTGTGTGTGTGTGTTCTCCTGAGTAAGCCTCACTCACAAAGAGGAATAAACCAAGGTTTGATGCAGGAAAGATGCATGGAGGTGATGTGCCAGAATCTAGGGAGATGGGAAACCAAGACACTTCTTTTGTTGGGAATCTTTAAGAAGAGCAGAAACCGTTCTGGACCCCCAACTTGGTAGCTTAGTCAGGAAGATGATCAGGGAGTGACCTTAAGCAATTTAAGATATGCACCTTTCTTCCTCATAGCTGCTGGATCCCAGAGGGCATCCCCAAAACTGCATCTGCACATCTGAGATGCGTCCCTCTAGGCGGACTGGGACTTACCCATGGTGCCAGCCAGGCCACAGGGCAGAGGCTCCATGGATTCCTGCTGTTTTTCCATTATCTTTCTGGAACTAGATTTCTCACAGGAGGCCTCTAAACAGATCTAGGGAGGCTCAGAGGCTGTCCCTCTCTGCCTGTAGTCAGACTAGGAGGGGGAGTGGGGGGGGATGGGTATTGATGCTGGGAGTTGAGGGTAGAGGGTGGTCACACAGGTAAGCAGGATGTGAAGATCAGAACTGTGTGGACCTCCAGGCAGCTCCACTGCACACACACCCCCTCCTCCTCCTGTAGGGTGGGGTGTGATGGAAGCCTTGGCATGCCCCAGCCCACTGCCCCAGGCGCCGTTCTTTTGCTTGAGAACAGGTTGTACTCTTGAAACCACAAGAGGAAGTTTAGGGAGGGCTGGGGGTGAAGAAAGTTCTGGGGCCCCTGCCAAGTTTCCCTTTCTCTGCTGTGCGGAGGTGTGTTTGTTTTGGTGTGTTTCTCTTGCCCTCAAAGACATTTAAATTTTAAACCCTCTGAGTTTCAAAGAGCTGTCAGGGCCTGCTCCTGTACTCTGTGTGTGTGTGTGTGTGTGTAGGTGGGTAGGGTGACTGTGGAGGTGGTCAGAGACCCCCCTGGAAAGGGGATTGCAACACGGTACTCATTTGTTGGATTTTGTGCTGGGATTTGTGTTGTTTGGCTAGCTAACTCCACAAAGTCTTCTTTTCATCTCTGCCCTTTCAACTTACTCTTGCCCACAGCACTCACTACAGCCCCAAACACTAGAAAATGCGGTTATAGTGGCCACTTAGGAGCTGAATGATGTTGCCAGGAGCTGTTCTACATGCCTTATCTCATTTCACATTCACCATAATGCCAACTAGTAAATGCTTCTAGTCTCAATTTACAGATGAAGAAACTGAATTTCAGAAAGGCTTAGAAGCTTACCTGAGCTAGTAAGTGGCAGAACCCAGATTTGAACCCTGGTCTGATTTCAGAGCCTGTGCTCTAGATGTCTATTTAATCCTCAGATCAGAGCATCAACTTCCTGAACACAGACCCTGCACAGTAGGAAGTTGAGATCCCAAGGTTTCTTGTTGTTGTTGTTTGCTGAGCTGCGTGGCATGCAGAGATCTTAGTTCCCTGACAAGGAATTGAACCTGTCCCCCCTGCTGTGGAACTTGGGTGTCTTAACTGCTGGACCACCAGGGAAATCCCAATCCAAAAATGCTTTAAAATGGTTCCGCTAGTGTGGGGAGGGAGGTGGCCTGCATATAGAGTTGGAAGAGGGATTCTCTGGAAGTTAATATTAAAAAGGATGGAATTCCCTGGGGGTCCAGAGGTTAGGACCCTGCGCTCTCACTGCCAAGGGCCCAGATTCAATCCCTGGTCCAAGGAACAACTAAGATCTCACAGGACTCTGTAAGGCCAAAAAGAGAAAAGACAACCATATAACTGAGGGAAAGGGAAGGAAGATTAAGTGGGTGCTAAACAACTCTGAAAGTTTGAGGCAAATGGGGAGAAGATTTAGGAGGGTTATTGTAGCTGTGTTCAGACATTTGAAAGGCTGCCTTTGGAAGCCCCCAGGTAGGGGACTGGTAGAGGCAGATTTCCACAAAGCCTAAACACTTATTAACAAATAACTGCCTAATCTTCTTTATGCAGAAGTGAGTTCCTCATCTAGGGGTGTCTAGAGCACATGCTCAGGTGAGGCTTCTGCCAGGGGAAGCCCTCAAACTCCCTCTAAGCCTCTAAGCCTCCCATGCGATTATTGACTGGCTTACCTCCCCAGGACTTTCCTGATAGTCAGCTGGTAAAGAATCCGCCTGCAATGCAGGAGACCCCGGCTCAATTCCTGGATCGGGAAGTCCCCTGGAGAAGGGATAGGCTACCCACTCCAGTATTCTTGGGCTTCCCTGGTGGCTCAGATGGTGAAGAATCCGCCTGCAATGCGGGAGACCTAGGTTCGATCCCTGGGTTGGGAAGATACCCTGGGGGAGGGAATGGCTTCCTACTCCAGTATTCTTGCCTTGCGAATCCCATGGACAGAGGAGCCTGGCGGGCTACAGTCCATGGGGTCGCAGAGAGTCCAACACGACTGAGACTTGCACTTCACTTACCTCCCCATGTGTCCACCAGGTGGCGATGTTGCCCAGCGCGTGGCTCCAAGGCTGCTGGATGGGCTGAAGAGCGCCACTTGGTCCTCCAGCTACCAGCTTGGTTTCCTGGGGCCTTTCCCCGACCCCATCCCCAGCTGTGAACACACCAGGGCTCAGAGAGCCACTCTTGACCCAGCACCGTCCCCATGAAATGTGCTCGCAGGTCTCCTCGTGGCTCGGGTCAGAACGTGCAGGCCTGGGCCCCTGGGATAGGCTCCTTTCCCGGCTAGGGCAGGCTCCCTTCCCAGGTCCGGGATGCCCTCCCTCCCCTCCTGCTCTTTCCTCTCCCTGGTCTTCCTTTGTCCTGAAGATAGAAGGACCCGCGTTAGGAGCCGAGGGAAAGTCCAGCAGCCCTGTGAGCGTGGCCTTTCATAGCCTTCAAGGCCATGACACCCGCAACATGTCATCTTTTTTTAAGGTCCTCCAAAACCGCATCTCTCATAAACTATTTGTCCTCAGCAACCTGCCCAGTTCTCCCACCGTGCTTAGAACCACCCTAGAACAGCCACTCCTAAGGAGAGCCAGCCGGGGCCCAGGCGTTGTCCCCAGGAAGGAGGGAGCGGCAAAGGGTTGCCTGGTGCCTCGTTTGTTGGCCCAGATCTGCGTTCTAGCCTCTCAGACCTTTAGAAATGCCCAGAACCGCTGGGGTTCCCCGACCCCTCAGGGCAGGCCGGGCTTACCATGTGCCAGGGCAGAGAGTGCAGTTACAAACCTTGGGGCCAGGGGGCGCCATGGAGGCCACGCCCAGAGAGAGGCTCCTTAATGGGCCTTTTGCAAGCACTCCCCACCCCTCACCCAGCATCCTGTGAGGCGGGAGGTCCACTGTATGGAAGGAGCAAGGCAAGGCACCGAGGGTTAAGCAGCAGGACAGTTTCGGAGCTGGAAGTCTGTCGTGGCCCTTTGCCTGTCTGATTTGTGCACGTGACCACCTAACCCGTGCATTCTCTAGTGGAGTGGCTCAGAGCCTGGACTCAAGACAGAAACCACCCTGGATTGAGTCCAAGCTTGGCCCCTTCTTGGCTGTGTGAAATTGTTTCCTTACCAGTCAAGTGGGCGTAACGGTAGCCCCTTCCTCACCGGGTCATTGTGTGGATTAATTGTCCTGACACTCCTGAGCACTTTATAATATCCAGATCGGATCTTTTTGTGTCCTCCTGGCAGCTTTGTGCGGAGAAGACGATGGCACCCCACTTCAGTACTCTTGCCTGGAAAATCCCATGGACGGAGGAGCCTGGTAGGCTGCAGTCCATGGGGTCTCTAAGAGTCAGACACGACTGAGCGACTTCACTTTCACTTTTCACTTTCCTGTATTGGAGAAGGAAATGGCAACCCACTCCAGTGTTCTTGCCTGGAGAATCCCAGGGATGGGGGAGCCCGGTGGGCTGCCATCTATGGGGTCGCACAGAGTCGGACACAACTGAAGCGACTTAGCAGCAGCAGCAGCAGCTTTGTGAGGGACATACTATCATGATGCCTTTTTTGTTCTTTTTGGCTGCACCGGGTATTTGCTGCTGCTCCTGGGTCTAGTTGTGGCGGGGGTAAGGGGGGCAGGTGGTGAGCTGGGGGCTACTCTAGTTGTGCACGAGCCTCTTGTGGTGGTTTCTCTTGTGGAGTGTGGGCTTTCGGGTGCCCAGACTTCAGTGTTTGTGGCATACAAGCTAAGTTGCCCTGTGGCCCGTGGAGTTTTCCCGGACCTGGGATGGACCCCTATCCCCTGCATTGGCAGGGGCATTCTTAACCACCAAGGAAGTCCCTTGTGATGCCTTTATGTAGACGAGGAAGCCGGGGCACAAAGTGGTTACACAGAGTTAAGGGGCCGACGCTTCCGGGCCCATGCTCTGCACCAGGCTTAGGAGATAATACGCTCACAGCCCTGCCAACTACCAAGCAGGTCATACACCCTTACATGTGACACTTCTGTCACCATCATATCATCCTCACGATCATGCCCCAGCCTGAGCTCCAGGGGCTGGGCGTGGGGGCCATCCAGCAACGAGAGGGCAGCCCTGGTATCTTTGCTCGCCATCCCACCAATGACTTCATCTCATCATCTTTTCTAGAATAAAAATCGGCCCACAGTTCTGGCCTGTGGTCAGACCGTTGGACAGAATACTTGAAATTGGGACTGTCCCAGAAACTCCCAGTTCTGGCCCCCGCACTGTCTGCTCCAGCTCGTCCTGCCTCCTGTTCTCTGTCGTCTTCCCTCCAGGCTGCACCTCCCAGCCCCTCCCCTGGGGGCCCCCGGGTTCTGGGAAAGGAAGCCAGGAGCAGGGCCTCCGACAGATGCAGAGCTTGGGCTCCAGCTGGGGGTGTTAGAGGCTGTGGGAGGAGGGAGGAAGGGCCAGGGGACGGGAGGATGGGGTACAGAGGGCACTCCCAGCCAGGCGGCATGTCCCCCAGAAGGCATCTCTCTGCTCTTCACAGACTCTTCTTCCTAAGCTCCTGTTTATTAAGCTGACTCTGCTGGGTGCTGAGGAAACAGCCTGGAATAAGACCCCAGGGAGGATTTACTCCTCTCTGGCAAGTGGATATCACAAGCTGTCTTTGGATTATGGAGGGAAGAGTGTTTTTTTCCTCCCCGCACATGGCCCCGGGGGTCAGGACTGCTTTTTGCTTTCCTTCCAGTCCTGTTCCCTTTTCTCTAAGCAGGATCTACTACAGAACCACAGACCGGGAGACTGTTCAGAGATGGAATCTATTTTCATCACAGTATGCGGGGATCTTAGGGTTACGCACTCTCAGATGTACTGGGTGGCTGAGCGTAGGCCAGAGTGTAGAACATTCAAATGGTTTCCAGTGTCTTTTTGTTTTCCGTCAGCTGGTACCTGCTGGTCTTAGGGGTGGCCACCATCTTTTCTTAGAATTCTGCCTCTAGGACCAAGCAGAGTTCTTCCTGTTGGGTCTCTTGGTCTCCAAGGAAACAAGAGTTTTTTCTGACCAGGGCCCAACCTCTTGGGCTCTAACTCAAAACTCTCTTTATAGCCACTGGACATGAGCTTGGTGCCTCCTGGGTGGTCCTCAGAAGTCTTGCGTGTCCCCTGCTTCACCTCACGTGCAGCTCCTAGAGTTGGGTGTTGTAGGAATCTATTGTGTGGATTTTCTCTGAACCTTCATTTCTTTGCAGACAGGTGGCAGCGAAGATGTTGGGATAATAGAGCACATGTTTGCACAATACTTCCATGTGCTGGGGACTGTGGGAAGTGCCTATGTGTAATATGTACCATGTGTAAATAAATTTCTAATGTGTTCTGGGTGTGTGTGTGCTGGTATCCAGCTCTTTGCAACCTCATGGACTGTAGCCCACCAGGCTCCTTTGTCCATGGGACCCTCCAGGCAAGAATACAGGAGTGGGCTGCCATTTCCTCCTCCAAGGGATCTTCCCAATCCAGGGATTGAACACACATCTCTTGCATCTCCTGCACTGGCAGGTGGATTCTTTACCACTATGCCACCTGGGAAGCTCATGGAAATTGATAGTAAATGTGGATATTTATTAACTTGTTTCTCATTTATTCCTTACAAGAATCCTCTGAGGTTTCCTTATTTTGCAGGTAGAGAAACTGAGGCACAGAGGTTAAATAACTTGCCCAAGGTCATACAGCCGGTCAGTGTTGAGAGCCCAGTGGCTGAAAGAACTCTGACTGGAGTCAGACTTCTTTTTATATTTTTTAGTTAAAAAAAAGGTTTAATAAGTTGATATTGGGTATAGCCAATTAAACATGTTGTGATGGTTTCAGGTGAGCGATGAAGGAACTCAGCCATACTGGAGTCGGACCTTCCATGCACACTGTGTGTGTATGTGTGTGTGTGTGAATGTGCACTTTGGAGGGCACTCCCACCAAGGAGTGTGAGTGGACCACAGGTTCCCTGTCGAGACATCCTGAACACAGCATTAGGATGGGGGAGAACAGGCAGGTAGATCCCTGAGCTGCCTCTGTATGTCCCAAAGCCTCCCCCAAACTTCGGTGCTCCTGGCTGGAGCTGCAGGCTTGTCCCCTAAGCCAAGCAAGATGGCAGGGAAGGAACCAGGAGGACCCCGCCCTGCCCCAGCAGGCAGGTCAGGTGTTGTAGCTACCCAGGAAGCAGGGGTGGGTGGTGGCGATGTGAGCTCTGCTAGGTGGGGCTGGGGCCCTGACCTTTCTGGGGAGCCCTGGATGAATCAGCCCAACCACAGCCGCCCTAACTGCAACATGGTGCAAACAAGCTTTTCTTCCAGCTCCTCCCCTCTCCCCCCATTTTCCTTTCTCTCCTTGGCAGGGGTGTGGCACCAGGGCAGTGGCTGCGGCACACCTCTGGAGTTGGTGGTGAAGCTGGGTCCTAGTGCTGGCCCTGCAACCTTCACCTTCCAGATACTCCAGCCCAGGATGGGCAGCAGCCCCAGCCCAGGGTGGCGGCCACGCACCCTGCCCAGAGGACAGGACTGCATCGATGCAGGACTCATGGCCCAGCCACCTGGCATGTCTCTCCAACAATATCTGTAATCCTCAGAGGGCTTATCCATTCCTCATTGACAGTAGAACCACATTTTATTTATTTTTATTGTTGATTTCATTATTGGTTGTCCTTGGTCTTCACTGTTGCGCAGGATTTTCTCCAGTTGTGGAGAGTGGGGGCTGCTCTCTCGTTGTGGTGGCTTCTCCTGTCATGGAGCGTGGGCTGTAGGGCACGGGTTTTTCAGTAGTTGTGGTGTGAGGGCTCAGTCTTCACATCCCCAGGATCTAGAGCTCAGACTCAAGAGCTGTGACGCATGGGCTTAGCTCCTCTGTGGCAGCATGTGGGATCTGCCTGACCCAGGGGTGGAACCCGTCTCCTGCATTTGGCAGGTGGATTCTTTTACTCCTGAGCCACCAGAGAAGCCCTGCTGCTGCTGCTGCTGCTGCTCCTGCTGCTGCTGCTAAGTCACGTCCGACTCTGTGCGACCCCATAGACGGCAGCCCACCAGGCTCCCCTGTCCCTGGGATTCTCCAGGCAAGAACACTGGAGTGGGTTGCCATTTCCTTCTCCAATGCATGAAAGGGAAAAGTGAAAGTGAAGTCGCTCAGTTGTGTCTGACTCTTGGCGACCCCATGGACTGCAGCCTTCCAGGCTCCTCCGTCCATGGGATTCTCCAGGCAAGACTACTGGAGTGGGGTAGAGAAGCCCTAGAGCCACGTTTTGTGCTGTGTTGGGTTCACAGTCAGTGTAAAAGCAAAACACATCGACGTTACTATTAAGGTCTCCTTAAACTGCTCATAAAACGCAGTGTGCACGGCTTGGACATCATCTAAGGATCTCCAGCATAGCTGTTTTCATGGAGACAGATGGCCGCGTCTTTGGTGGAACATTATGCTGAGTTTGGGGAAGGGCTCACATCATATGAAACCCATGTAAGTGGTTTTCTGAGGCTGTTGGGGACCTCCTCCAGTGGACAGTACTGAATTTGTGATAGTTCAGTGTGCATATTTAGGAATTCAGTATGCATTCACTTACGGACTCTTACTGGTTTCCTGGCTGGCAGGAAAGGTTGGAGTGACAGTGCTGTGGGAATCTGGAGGAAGGAATGGTTTCTTGTGGATGGATTTACCAGGAACGTCTCTGCATAGGTGCCATTTGAGAAAAATGAAAGAGGAGTGGACTTGATGGGAAGACATTCAGGAGCAGTTTTAAGTAATGGTTGTTTCTGTATCTTTTTCTTCTCTGAATATCTGAGTTTTTTTTTTCTAAGCTGAAAGCCTATGGCAATTATTAGGCTTATTTATTCTTTTTTTTTAATATATATACTTATTTACTTGGCTGCACCAAGTCTTAGTTGCGGCACACGGTATCTTTTTAAAAAAATTAATTTATTTTAATTGAAGACTAATTACAATATTGTGGTGTTTTTTGCCATGCATTGACATGAATCAGCCACGGGTGTACATGTGTCCCCCTGTCCAGAACCCCCCTCCCACCTCCCTCCCCATCCCATCCATCTGGGTTGTCCCAGCATACTGGCTTTGAGTGCCCTGTTTCATGTATCAGACTTGGACTGGCAATCTATTTCACATATGGTAATATACATGTTTCAATGTTCTCTCAAATAATCCCACCCTCACCTTCTCCCACAGAGTCTAAAAGTCTGTTCTTTTCATCTGTGTCTCTTTTGCTGTCTTGGATATAGGGTCATTGTTACCATCTTTCTGAACACACGAGATCTTTAGTTGAGGCAAGCGAACTCTTGGTAGCAGTGTGTGGGATCTAATTCCCTGACAAGGGATCGAACCTGTGGCCCCCTGCGTCTTAGCCACTGGACCACCAGGGAAGTCCCTACTCTGTTTGTTGTTGTTGTTTTTGACCCCCTTGCATGACTTATGGGATCTTAGTTCCCCAAGCAGGGGTGGAACTCATGCCCCCTGCTGTGGAAGTGCAGAGACCTCAACACTTGGACCCCCAGGGAAGTCCCCAGGCTTATTTATTCTTTATATTATTATTGATTCTAGTACAACTAATGACTGTTTCTATGAAAGTGAAAGTGAAGTCGCTCAGTTGTGTCCGACTCTTTGCAACCCCGTGGACTGTAACCCTCCAGGCTCCTCCGTACATGGGATTCTCCAGACAAGAATACTAGAGTGGGTTGCCATTTCCTTCTCCAGGGGGTCTTCCCTACCCAGGGATCGAACCCAGGTCTCCCGCATTGCAGGCAGACGCTTTAACCTCTGAGCCACCAGGGAAGCTTCCCACTCTAATACCCTTGCCTGGAAAATCCCATGGACGGAGGAGCCTGGTAGGCTGCAGTTCATGGGGTCGCAATGAGTCAGACAAGACTGAGCGACTGTTTCTATAGTCATTATTATTTCTGTAATAATAATTATTCTTCATATGTTGTTCAGTCGCTCAGTCATGTCTGATTCTTTGTGACCCCATGGACTGCAGCACACCAGGCTTCCCTGTCCTTCACCAGCTCCCAGAGCTTGCTCAAACTCATGTCCATTGAGTCAGTGATTCCTTTTTTTTTTTTTGAGTCAGTGATTCCATCCAACCATCTCATCCTCTGTCATCCCCTTCTCCTCCCACTTTCTATCTTTCCCAGCATCAGGGTCTTTTCTAATGAGTCGGCTCTTCAAATCAGGTGGCCAAAGTATTGGAGCTTCAGTTTCAGCATCAGTTTTTCCAATGAATATTCAGGGTTGATTTCCTTAGGATTGACTGGTTTGATCTCTTTGCAGTCCAAGGAACTCTCAAGAGTCTCCTCCAACACCACAGTTCAAAACCATCAATTCTTCGGTGCTCAGCTTTCTTTATAGTCCAACTTTCACATCCATACATGACTATTGGAAAAACCATAGCTTTGACTATATGGACCTTTGTTGGCAAAGTAATGTCTCTGCTATTACCACTACTTATTTTTTTAATGGTTTAAAAACTCCAGCAACAGACTGGGGCAGGGAGTTAAAAAACATGAGTAAGGGGGGAAGTCTGGGGCATTTCAGAGACCCCGTGTATGCTTTAACTGACTTGTTAGATCTCAGGCAGCAATTCTCGAGCTTTCTGATCTCAGGATCACTTTACACCCTTAAAAATGATTTAGAATCCCAAAGAGTTTTTGCTTTTCAAAGTGGTAGCTACCGACGTTTGACTTCTAATAAAAAGTGTTAAGTGCAAAATTTTAAAAATGTTTATTAATTCCTTTAAAGTAACAATAAAAATCATTGCATGTTAACATAGCATCATATTTTTAATAAGATAATAACTGTATTTTGCAAAACAAAAAAATGTGCAGTGTGGCCTTGTTTTACATTTTTCAAAAATCTCTTTAATGCCCGGCTTAATAGAAGACAGCTGGGTTCTCATATCTGCTCCTGCTTCAGTCTGTTTCAGTATGTTGTTTTGATTGATTTGTATGAAGAAGATCAGGCCTCACACAGTTATGTGGTTGGGAAGAGAGGACCCGGTGGACTGTGGATTAGTGGAAATGCAGCTAGAAAGAAACTTTGGAGCAGTGGTGGAGAAGCCAAATCAACACTGTTGGGTTGGAGAGTTTGGAGTCGTTTAGGAGATGATGGGAAGCCACTGAAGACTTAGGCTGTGCTGGGGTTTCGTTCCTGCTCACAGGCTTTCTGTAGTTGTGGCCAGTGGGAGCTTCTCTCCATTACGGTGCCTGGGCTTCTCATTGTGATGTCTGTCTTCTCTTGCTGTGGAGCACAGGCTCTGGGTACAAGGGCTCAGTAGTGGTGCATGGGCTTCGTTGCCCCATGGCGTGTGAAATCTTCTGGACCAGGGGCCAAACCCGTGTCCCCTGCATTGGCAGGCAGATTCATAACCCCTGGACCACCAGGAAAGTCCATCATTGAAAACTTGTGAGCAAAGAAGTGACGTGATCAGAATAGATTTCAGTAGGGCAGTAGGCAAGAGAGAGCCTACACAAAATAAAAAGGATTGAAACTAGGGTGATGCAGTAGGAACGGAAACAAGGGGGGTGATTTGGCAAAATATTTTGAAGTTAGTAGTTATTTGGTAGGAAGGTATGAAGAGTCACTGGCGCTGTGAAATCGCCATGATCTTCCCTGTTGGGTACCACGTGTACTTCAAAGATGAAGTATGTGGCCACGTGTTATCGTTTGCTGCTCTCTCGTCTTCTGTCCTTCTGGGATACAGTAGGTAGTCAGTAAATGAATAGAGGAGAGTTCAAGGACTAGACTACTGCGGGATATTTCAGCCTAGGTGGGTGGCAGAATATTGGTGCCATTAACAGACATTTAAAGACCAAGAGGAAAAGATGTCCATTATCATTAAGTATCATCAAGTAAAGGGTGGGTGGAGATGTCAAGCTATTAATAGAGATAAAATGGTGGGTGGACCTTGAAATATACTGTTCTCTTGGAAAGGAAGTACATTTTCCTAAGTACTAAAGATTTGGGGAGAAATAGATAATACATCTAGGAGAGATTACTCTTGATTATTCTTTATTCTCAAGTTATTCAAGTTCAATAAGGGCAATGTTTTTCAAAATTAGACATGTCTTCGTTTTAACCTATTTCTTATGCACACATACACACACATATATGTATACATAAAACAAACGAGTTTCATTAACTAGACAATACTTCCCTTTACTTAGCTTTTTTATTCTGCTGTTGTTTCATTTTTTAAAAACGTTGGTCAAGATTAGCTTCATGACTTCATGACCCAGTAAAGTGTCCTGACTTGCAATTTGAAAAGCAGTAAGTTGGCGAGGTATCAATATTTTCAAGGTTCTGTTAGCAACAGAAACAGATTGTCCAATATAAGGCAAAAGGAATTTATTGGAAGAAGGTTGGGAACCCATAGACTCATCAGAAAGGCTGGAAAACTAGTTTTGGAAATGAGCAGAAACTGACAAAGTGCCCAGGGGCTGAGCAGAAGGACCGACGGCATGGTTGGAATGGTCAGGCCAGATGCTCTGGTTTCCATGCTGCGAGTTGGCTCCTCGATTTGCACTAAGGGAGAGGTAACCTCCCAAAAGGAAGCAACAATGTTGTTGGAAAGGGGATCAGCAGCCAAAAAAGAACAGTCTGCAAAAGGTAACATGACTTAGACATATAAAAAGATACCTAACAGGGACTTCCCTTGTGGTCCAGTGATTAAGATTCCACTTCCACTGCAGGGCCTGAGGGTTTGATCCCTAGTCAGGGAACTAAGACCCTGCGTGGTGTGTGGTGTGGCCAAGAAAAAATAAGAGAGAGTGGTGCCCCTACATGATAGCAGTGGGTCTAAATGGGTGTGTTCTTGCCTGTTGATGACCTTGCCGTGTGATAAATTCTCCCTTCAGAAAGCATCTTGGCTAAAGGTGTCAAATCAAATGGCTCCAGAATATTCTGACCCTCTGCTTTGGTCATCCCACTTTTCCAGGCTCTGTCCTAAATGTAGGGAAAAATTTTGTCCGTGATGATAGGTATATAGTGATGCAAAACTGGAACAACTGAAACGTCTCCCAATAGAGTATGGTTAAGCAAGATATACTATATCTAGTACATGGAATATTGGGTAGTCATTAAAAATGTCAATTGCAAAAATCCATGATATCACAAAAATTACCTATGTTGTAATGTTAAGGAGAAAATTAGGATGTAAAAGTGTTCATACAATACATTTACTGGAGAAGGGAATGACAACCCACTCCAGAATTCTTGCTTGGAAAATTCCATGAGCAGAGGAACCTGGCGGGCTACAGGCTATGGGGTCTCAAAGTTAGCCAGACTGAGAGACTGAGCACATGAGCACAAACTGTGATCTAAAATAGTTGTTTCCTTTTGTATTCCTACCAGAAGAGCTTGGGGCTTCCAGTTATTCCATATCCTTAGCCAATATATTTAGTCTTTTTAAACTTTTGACCTTTTAAATAAATGTATAGCATTAAAAAAACATTGACAACTGTCTGTTGTACACACGTAGACATATACACACACATAGAGAAAAGACTGGAAGAAACTATACCAAAATGTTAACAGCAGTTGTTTGGGGGAAGCAGTAGAACTATGGGTGATTTCTTTTTTACTTTTTCCCCCTTTTTCTAAATGTTCCAGTTCTGTAATAACAAGAGAAATGCAAAACAAGTCATGAGTTGTGTTTCCATAAGCATATAGAAAATCAGTCATTGTTTTCACATCATCGCATTGGAGACATAAAGTGCCAAGTAAGAAGTTGGCATAACGGGGCTTCCCTTCCGGTCCAGTGGTTAAGAATCTGCCTGCTAGTACAGGGGACACGGGTTCGATCCCTGATCCCACGGGCCGCAGGGCAACTAAGCCCATGCGCCACAACTCTAGAGCCTGGGAGGTGGAACTCCTGAAGCCCGTGTGCCCTTGAGCCCACGCTCTGCAATGAGAAAAGCCACCGCAGTGAGAAGCATGTGCACCACAACTCGAGAAAGCCCGCCCCGCAACGAAGACTCAGCACAACCAAAAATTACTTTTTTAAAAAAGTTGGCACGATGCAACTTTCCCAGCAGTCCAGTGGTTAGGACTCCACTCATCCAATGCAGTAGGTGTGAATTCGATCCCGGGTCAGGGAACGAAGATTCCCCACTTGCTGGGTGGCACAGCCGAAAAAGGAAAAAATGTTTAAAAAAAAAAAAAAGTTGGCAGGAGTAGTAAGTGTGACAGCCGAGAGGACAGCCTGGTGTGGCTGGGAGGTGACAGCTGCCTTTGCTTCAAGTCCCCAGCTAAGCCAGCACTATCCGCCAGACCCTTCAAGTCCAAGGCCACCACCTATAAAGCTGAAATACCCTGGCAAACCCAGGGGGACAGCTCAGGTTGTCCTGGCAGTTGGGGTGTGCATCTTAACGTGAGATGACTCACTTTCAAGAGCCAGTTACCGATGGTCGGTCACAGAGTGGCTCTGAAGCATGGAGCGGGCATTTCTGGTTGTGGGGGGCGGGGCGGGGCGCTGCTCTCTCCTGTCCCTTTTAGCAGCTTGGAGCCGGGGAGGACTATGGCGGTGAGAGCAGGGTGCGGGGCTGTGTCCCACAGTATCTGCCTTCCGCAGCTCAGCAACAGGGAAGGAGGTGGAGTCTGGATTGAGCTCTGAGATAAGGAATAGGCTGCAGCTGACTGAGAAGATCAAAATAAACAGCTGCGCCCCCAGGAGAATGAACTCCACATTCCATTCTCTGGCCCCACCCCCGATTCCCACTTCGCTCTCTCCTTCCCCTCCACCACATGCACACTCAGCACCCCCATCAGCTAGAAGGGCCTCCCCTCAGCCTTGGCTTAGGTCCCTCAGAACCTTCCCACACTACCCCCCACCCCTTAACCAGAGGTTCCAGGGCCGCTCTCCAGCTGTCGGGAAGGGAGTGAGTGCTCCGGGCAGGTGGCCGGAGGCGGATGGAGAGGGGCCTCATTCAGGGCCGGACTCCACCTGCCAGACTGGGCCACCCTCAGACTCACATGGGGGCTACCCCAGGAAGGCCCGGGAACAGAAGAGGGTGGTGGTGATGGTGGTGGTGGCCAGTCTTGGGAAGCCAAGGGTGGCGTGGGGTGGCTGGGAGGAGGGGCGAGCAGGGGTCCTGATGGCCGGCTCTGCAAACATCTGGTCCTCGCTGTGGGTGGGCCCGGTCCAGCCCTCTGGGAGCTCACAGTCCAGTAAGGGGAGACAGCAGGTCCAAGGTGTACCTCTGAGGGGTTAGTGGCACTCCCTGTAGAGCCCAGAGGCAACCCCAGCCCTATGGAAGCCCTTCCAAGGCTCCCTGACTCCTGAGGGTTCAAGTCAGTACCCCAGACCACTTTCTAGACGTGCTAATCTGGGACTTAAAATCAAGGAGACATGGACTTCCCGGGTAGTCCAGTGGTTAAGAATCTGCCTTTTGAGGCAGGGGACACAGGTTCAAGCCCTGGTTGGGGAACTATGATCGCCCATGCCGCAGCTAAGCCCAAGCACAGGAACTACTGAGCCTGCCTGCTCTGGAGTCTGTGCCACACCCTGTACCTACTGAGCCCACACGACACAGCTAGAGTCTTGTGCCACAACGAAAGATCTCGACTGGGGGTGGGGGGAACACTTCCACCCACCCCAAAGCCTAGGGAGGGTGTGCATAGGGGTCTCACCACCCTCTCAGTCCCTAACTGCAGGCAACCTTGCAGAGTCCCACATCACTCTACTTAAATGACCCCCTTGAATTCCCCAATGCCCTCTAATGTCCCACATCTCCAGCAGATTGCTGGGCAACTCCCCCCCCCAAAACTGGGTCTAGTCCCCCCAGCCAGCAGATTCAATGTATGCATGCTGATACTAGCCAGGACCGACGACATAGTTTGCAGAGCCCCTTGTTCAAAAATTATTGAGAATTTCAAGATGGTGGCAACAGAGCATTGAACCAGGGGTGGAACCCTTCTGAGTGCAGGGCTCTGTGTGCCTGCCTGGATCACGCGCCTGTGAAGCCAGCCCTGGGGTCACTACCCTTCATCGAACACTCTCGGTGATGCCAGACCCAGTGTTGGGTGCTCACCACGCATGATCTCATTCCTTCCTCTCAGCGGCCCTTTTCTCCCTATTGTGCAGACGAGGAAATTGAAGGATTAGACAAGCCACATAACTTGCTGAGGTCATCAGCTCTTAAGGGCTAGAGCGGGGGGAAAGAACCCAGCCTGTCTGTCTACAGAGCCTGGGCTCTTAACCACCCAGGAGCCGCTGCAGCCCACAGGGCTGGGGTGGTTGCTGGGCAAGGCAGCTGCTTCCCGTCCCCTTCTTCTGTCCTGTCAGGGGCAGGAAGGAAGATGAGGCAACAAACAGCAGCTGACGGTGTGCCAACAGGGGCAGTGGCGGGGAGGGCAGCCAACCCAGACAGAAGTGCTGGGTGGAGACGGTGTGACATGGGCCCGGGGACCGTGTGAACTGGAGGTGGCTGATAGACACCACAGCTGTGCCCTCCACCCTCTCGCCCAGTGTGGGCATCGCTGAGCCTTTCCCCCACCTCTCCCCGATGGCACCTCCAGCTCTGCCTGTCTCTCTTCCTCTTTCCCTCCGTGGTCTCTGCTCCCCAGCTCTCTCCTTCGTGCCCTTTCCAGCCAGCCTTCACTGGGGGTTGTGGGGGGAGCCTCACTCAGGACTCTCCTCCAGCTCTGTCCTCAGTATCTCCATAGCAGTAACAGCCACGGTTTAGTGAGCACCTACTATGTGCCAGTTGCACTGCTAGGCACTTAATTTTTTTATTTTCATTAAACAAAAACATTATTTATTTTGGCTGCACTGGGTCTTAGTTGTGGCTCTTGGGATCTCTACTGGGGCATGTGGACTTCTTAGTTGGGGCAGGTGGAATCTAGTTCCCCGACTAGGGGTCAAACCCGGGCCCTCTCCATTTCGAGCTCGGAGTCTTAACCACTGGCTGGACCAGCAAGGAAGTCCTCTAGGCATTTTATAAATAGATAAACTTGAATTCTCTCCGCCAACCTATAAACGAGGGTTATCATCCACATTTTATAAAGGAAGAAATCGAGGCTCAGAGGGGCTCAGAGATTTGTCCAGCGCTACATAGGCGTTCTGCCCTTCCTCACTGCCTATCCCACAGGGCCGGGTTGGCCTGATAAGGTGAGGTGGTCCCGGAGCATGGAGGAGACTTTTCTCAGCAAGGAGAGAGTTTGAGAAATGGTCAGTTTGAGGGAGGAGTGGATTATGTATTGTGAGTGAGGGAGACGGTCACTGCCTTTGCGTTGGCTGCAGTGGCGTGGCGAGGATTCGACTCCACTGCCTACCTGGAGGGCCCTCTCTGACACTCGGGAAAGCAGACTTGATGGCATGAGGTGATGGGGAGCTGAAGGGCTGAGGACGCAGATGCAGAGGAAGGTCCCTCTCACACATTTTACCCATTGGCACCAGAGAATGGGCTGAGACAGGCACTGGGAGAGGTTCGATTGCTAGAACGCACACGTGTGTGCTAAGTCGCTGCAGTCATGTCACTCTTTGTGACCCCGTGGACTGTAGCCCTCCAGGCTTTTCTGTCCATGGGATTCTCCAGGCAAGAATACTGGAGTGGGTTGCCATGCCTTCCTGCAGGGGACCTTCCTGATCCAGGGATCGAACCTGCATCTCTTGTGTCTCCTGCATTGGCAACCAATTCTTTACCATTAGCCCCACCTGGCAAGCCCAGACTGCTGGAATAAGAGACCCCCAAATCAGGCATCTGAACAAAATGGAAATTTCTCGCATACAAGTCCGGGTAGGCAATTGGACCCCTTGACAGTGTTGGGGACCCACACTTCTCCCAGGCTGTTGTTTGTCCAGGCCCTCGGATGTTGAAGATAGCACACCACCCCATCCCCTGGGTCCATGACCCAGCCAGTGGGAAGGGGGAGGAGGGTAGGAGGGGGCACAACTCTTCCTTTTCAGGATATGACTCCAAATTGCCAGATCCCTTATCCCATTAGCCAAAAGTTGGTCACCCACCATATTGAGCTACAGAGGGTCTTGGGGATCATACTGAGCAGAGCTTCTAGTATGAAAGGTGTAAGAAGGGGAAAGGATGCTGTGGGGTAGTTAGGAAGCTTCGTCCCAGGATCTTGACAGGCAGGGACCAGGAGAGCCTGTGTCACGTACGTGAGGATGGCTTTTCTACGTGGAACCTCTGAGCAAAGGGTTCCCAGATGGACTTCTCTCTGGGGGAGGCCTAGGGCAGCGCGGCCAGCTATTGCCCTCTCCCCTGGATACCTCATTTCTGATCACAGGTGGAGGATTTGACTCCACGTGCTTTGACCAGAGCCCTGGTCTCAGGAGCACCATAGGATAGGGGAAGGAGGCTCAGTGAAGGGCACCACTCTTGCCCCTTTGGGAGGCTCTGCTGTCCTCAGATGGAGTAGGCAAGCGTCACGTCCCCTCACCTTAGTGAGCAGGTGGAATCATCTCAGCATCAGGAGATGGAGAGTCCCGGGGCTCTCAGGGCCAAGTCTCAGTCTCAGAGACAAAGTACATGGAGTTGAGGCAGGAGGTCCAGCTTTGTCCAAAGGAGGGGAATGGTTCTCTTCCTCTGCAGTTGTGAATTTCTGGATGCAGTCTTCTGGACCCATTGTTCGTTTGATAATCCATTCATTTGTTCATTCATTCGTTCGTTCATCATTATCTGTGTATTGAGCGCCTACTGCGCAGATGCTGTGTTCATTTCACGTGAAAGAGAAAAGAGCATGACAGGCACAGCCCCTAACCTCATGGATCTTACAAGCCCTCAGTGTCCCCTTGCTGCCTCCCCACGGAGGACAGACCAAGCCATCGCAGTTCTGAGCGTGGCTCTTGTGGCTCAGAGCGTGAAAGGCCCACAGGTAGCCCCTGAAAGCACGTGGCAGGTCTCACCTGGGTGCTGTCCTGGGGCGGCCGGGTGGGGCTGGGTGGGGGTGCGTGGGGGGAGGAGCAGGCATTGGAGTGGGTGTTTCACTTCCCCCTCACTTACTAGGCGTGGAATCTGCTTTTTCTCAGTTGGTGACTTCTCTTCTGCTCCGGGGGGGACACGTCCCCTCCCAGCCCCTCCTCCAGCACCCTGGTCTGAGTGGGATCCTTCCTCCCATTACCTGTGACCCCAGGAAAGAGCAGAGTGTGGGGGGTGGAAATCTGTGTGGGGACACTTCCTCTGTGGGCCCTTTGCTTTCTGAGCTCCTCTCTGGGCCCCTCTTGCCCTGCAGTCCTCCTAGCTAGTCCAGGAAGAGAGGCTGTACACCCCGGCCTCCACAGAGGGCTCACTGGCTTCCTGCTTCCTCCGAGTGCCAGACCCACACCCAGACCTGCCGTCCGCCTTCTCATGTTGGCGTCTCTCACTTTATTCCTTGAGGCACAGCCTTGCTCTGGACCCTGAGTGGCCTCTCATGCCTGAACGAAGCTTAGCTCACGCACACCCCAGCCTTCTTGTAGTTAGCCGTGTAACCATGCATGGGAGCCATTTTTAAACAGTGAAATCAACAAAAAGGCTAAAAAGGCTGGAAAGGTGGCACTGAGTAGTCTGAAAAGGACACTTGTTTACTGCACGAGAGATGCAGCAAGGAGGCAGAACGTCGCCCTGTTCAGCCTCAGCTGAGAACACGCGCATCAGGTGACTCGAATTTTTCACACCTCTGTGAGTGTCTTCGAATAACCACAAAAGCAGCAGGAGCATTGAGAGAGAGTGGGCAGATTCACAAATGGAGAATCCGTGAATATAGAGGATGACTGTACCTCCACGGGGGTTGGTAGATACCTGATGCCCTCTGCCCCAGGCCTCCCCGCAGCATTCAGCATCTAAGGATGGGCTGCCTTGCCCAGCATGGCCCTCCGTCACCCATACTGCACACTGCTGCCTCTCTTGGGTGGGTGGGTGAATTTCGCTGGCCTGGCCTGCACTGGAGGAGGGGTGAAGAAGCCCTGCTCTGCCACCCTTCCCCCTTCCCCTACTTTCTCACTGCACATGAGGCCTCCCTAGTGAACCAGACCCACACGTGCATAAAAGGAGGTGGGGTGACACGAGCAGGCAGCCACCTGTGACTTCTCCAAGCCGAGTGTTGCACCAACACCTGGGGAAGACCCCCTGGCGGTTTGGGGGAGCCTGTTTTGACCCGATCTTTATTTACCCCTCACAAAGGAAGTAAATAAATAGCTCTTTGTGTGTCTGTGTGGATGTGCGCGTGCCAGACTGTGTGTGTGCCTCCTGCACACCGTTAAAAACCATGGCCTGGCCCCAGAGGAAGTGGTAACAGAACAATTGTTTATTTTCCATTTACCCTCCTATCCCTCCCCACCTCCACCCTTTTAATGTGCGCCCAGAGGCATTCTTTGCCAGTCCAGGATCCAATCATTTGTTCATCCATTTCTTTTTTTTTTTAAGACCTTATGCTTTATTTGTTTATTTTTTTAAAATATTTATTTATTTGGCTGCGCCAGTCTTAGTTGCGGCACTGGGGATCTTCAGTCTTCGTTGTGGAATGCAAGAATGCAGGAATGCAGATCGCATGTGACATGCAAACTCTTAGTTCTGACATGTGGGGTCTAGTTTTCCGACCGGGTATCAAACCTGGCCCCCTGCATTGGAGCATGGGAGTCTTAGGCCCTGGACAACCAGGGACGTCCCTGTTCATCCATTGCTTCATTCACTTGTCCTGGTGTGCTCTGAAGCAGCATAGTGTCAGATGCTGGCGAATGTAAAAGACAGATATATAGAATGTATAGAAGAAGGTGGGATGGGGAAAGGGCGTTTTGGCCTGGGGGTGTGACTTTCTTCCTTTAAGGACACACACTGCACTTGGGAAGCAAGTGTTGCGGTATTTCCCACTGCATCTCTTCTCTGCTCCTGTGGCTGCCTGCCCACCCCAGGCCTCCGTGAGCACTTGCCTGGATTACTGTGTGTTTCCATAGCATTGCTGCTCGAAGACCATCAGAGACTTCCTTCTCTGGGCCTGTGAAGTTAAATTCAACTTGTCATGGTGCTCTGGGTCTCCTTGCATCTGGGCTCAACCCACCTATCCAGCCCTTTTACCCACAGTCAACCTCCATCACCTTATTCCTGGGCTTCTTAGGTAGCTCAGCTGGTAAAGAATCTGCCTGCAATGCAGGAGACCCCCGGTTCAATTCCTTGGTTGGGAAGTTCTCCTGGAGAAGGGATAGACTACCCACTCCAGTATTCTTGGTCTTCCCTGGTGGCTCAGATGGTAAAGAATCCTCCTGCAATGCAGGAGACCTGGGTTTCAATCCCTGAGTTGGGAAGATCCCTAGGAAGAGGGCATGGCAACCCACTCCAGTATTCTTGCATGGAGAATCCCCAAGGACAGAGGAGCCTGGCAGGGTACAGTCCATGGGGGTCACAAAGAGTCACACATGACTGAGTGACTCAGCACAGCACACCTTATTTCTGCCCAACAGGCATACTGAGACATCCTGGGGAGTCCCTGCTCCCATCCCTTGTCTCACACTTGCCCCCCTTCTTGGGATGCACCTTGTTCTCTCATCCACTCCCATCTGTCCAAACTTGGCTGTTCTTCACGTCCTGGTTTAAATCTACCTGGCTGCTCTCCTGACACGTCCCACCTTTTGGATAGCATATCCTCTTGTACGTTGGGTGTGGGTGCAACTCCTTGTCCTTACTAGACAGTGAATTCCTTGAGAACAGGGTCTGTGTTTTAGTTAGCTTCCACCTTTTTTTTTTTTTTTTTTTACTGCACCGCACAGCATGCAGAATCTTAGTTCCCTGACCAAGGATTGAACCTGCACTCTCTGCATCGGCAGAGCTTTAACCACCGGACTGCCAGGGACCCTTCTTTCATTCATTCATTTAGCCCATATGAAGGGTGACTGTGCGTGATGACTCCTGTCCTTGTTTCTCTAATGTACCCATCACTGTATATGATATCCTCTTGATCAATGCTGGTCCGACAGATGATGCTGCAAGTACGAAGTCTCGGGGTGCAAGTCTCTATGCTGTGGGCATTCTGAGGTGAGGGAGAGCAGGGAAGGCGGGATTGAGGGGAGGGCTTCCGGGAGAGCTGAGCAGTCTCTGGAGTGGACAGGTGGAGTCTGGAGGGTTGGGACATGGAGACAAGGGCAGGGCAGGAGCCCTGAGCATCCTGACCCGAGCCCAGGATTCTTGCTCCCGGCTCTCATGACCATGCCGGTGTCCAGATCTGGGTAGGGCGCTGAGGAAGGAGGCTTGAACCGTGCACATCTGTGGACAGAGACCTTCTGAAGGCCTGATCCGTATGGTGAAGCAAGGGAGGACAGAGAGATAGCCATGGATCTCTTGCATGTTGGGTCAGATTTAGGCACAGAGGAGGGCTTGGGAAAGTCGTGCATTCATTCATTCAGCCTTTATTTTTAAGGTTTAAAAAATTATAAAATGAATACTTGCTCAGTATAGGAAATTTGGACAATACACAAAAATAGGAAAAAGCTAGAAAAATCGTGTTACCACCCAAAGACAGCCTTAGTTTACATTTTGTAAGCCTTCTCTCTTTATTATTTAAATAATTACCCTGCAATTATTTAAGCAGTTATTTAAGTAATTGTTAATTTTGTACTTAATTTTTAAGGAAAAATTCATTAACTTGAATAGTAAGAAATGTAATTGTGAAAGTAAAACTTTATAAGCACCTTCATTTTAAAAACACTTTATAGACAGGAAGAAAATAAAGGTGCCCCACCCTCCAACTTTCATCCCCTGGGGAAAACCAGTGTAAAGGGCTAGTATGTGTCCTTCTGAACATTTTTTTCTGTGTATATACACTCAGTTTTATTTTTTCAAAATAAGATTATAGGATACTGTTCATATGCACTTATTTTTCTTTTTACAAAGTTAAGATCATTTTGCACTCAATGTTGCATATCCTTTTTTCATAAAAAACCATTTTTTATGCCACATCAATTTAAATAAGTATCTGACATTATACAAAATTAATCCATATTGTTAATGCATTACATATGATACAGTTTTAGGTTGTAATTTACAACACTGAAAATATGGAATAATTTGCTTGAAAACACAGAAATATCTACTTTGTACTTTTCAGAACATGATTGAAATAGCCCATTGATTAATCAAAATGAATTTATTTTTGTTTCTGTTTTTTTTTTTTTTTTTTTTTTTGACTGTGCCACTAGGCTTGTGGGATCTTAGTTCCCCCACTGGGATCAAACCCATGCTCCCTTCAGTGGAAGCTTGGAGTCTTAACCTCTGTACCACTAGGGAAGTCCTGATTTTTTTTTTAGGTAAGAAGTAAATTTATTTAGAGAGAAACACACTCCAGAGAGTGTGGGCCATCTCAGAAGGCAAGAGGCCCATACCATTTTAAGAAACAGCTTTTTCTATGTGAACATGCAGATTTTTGAATACGTGTGTAACTGTCCACCCATATTTTATTCAGAATTCTCACAGACATTTCCTAGGCTCTGTGCTAGGCCCATGAGACAAACTCTGCTCACTGGAGCTCCCAGGCTGGTTGAGACACCAACACCTGAGCAGTTTCCACTTAATGAATACATGGCTGGAAGTGGCTTTTGTGCTGCTTGCAACGGAAGCTTGCAAGAGGTGGGGGTCGGGGTGCCATCAAGGAAGGCTTTGTGGAGAGATGACTTTGCTACACTGGGTCTTGACGACAAGTGGGAGGTTCCACAGGCGGAGGCTAGAGGACAGAGTGCAGGGGCCCCAGTAGTGCTGTGACTTATTATCAGCCATCCTCCCGGCCCCAGAGGTTTCTTTCTACTTTTCCTTTGGACATGACAGATTCTGCAAACAAGGGCTCCAGCTGTTTATCTGGGGCCATCCCAGGGCCAGGGGCTCCCACTCCCTGCTGCAGAGGCTGTGGGGCCCTGATTAAGGAAACAGCTGAGGCAAAGGACTCAGGGCAGAGAGGGTGGGAGAACCGGAAGGAAGGGCACTGGAGAGCTGGGGCGAAGGACAGAAACGAGTGAACCGTGCCCCTCTGTGCTGCTAGGGTGGGTCCCTGCCTTCCTCCACCTGGTAGACCCTGCTCCATCAAGGCCCCTTCCTTTGGCACCTCCTTTGCGACTCCATTCATTCATGACATTCGTCCCGATGGCGTCGATCAGAACTGATTCCTCTCTTGCGCTCACTGAGCAAGTCGCCCTGTTGCCATTAACGAGTGTGAACTTTGGAATCAAGAGTCATAGCCAGAGTAGCTAACATGTATGAAACGTTTCACATAGGTTGGACACTGTGGTGAGGGATTTTTTTTCTTTTTTGACAGTGCTGGGTCTTTGCTGCAACGCATGGGCTTCTCTAGTTCTCTAGTTGTGGTGCACAGGCTGAGTTGCCTTGAGGCAGTTGGGCCTTAGTTCCTGACCAGGGATGCAACCCAAGTCCCCTGTACTGGAAGGCAGATTCTCAACCACTGGACCACCAGGGAAGTCCCATGTGATGAGAGTGTTTTGAATCTATTTTCTCATTTAATATTTTCCAACAGTCAGGTGGTGGGAATTATGATCCCATGGAGTAGAAGAGGAAACTGAAGGCCAAAGGGGTTAGTAAGTGTGAAATATAACAGATAGTCACACCCCTGTTTGAGTCTCAGTTTCCTCATTTATAACTCAGAAAGGAAAATAGTACCTTTTCCCCAGGACAGTTGTAAGAACTAAATGAGTTCATACATATCAAGCACCTGGTATACCCAATAAGTCACCCCCTCCTTATAGCCTTTACCACTATCATTCTGGATCATCATTCTTTGGTTGGGGCTAGTTTCAGCTTATTTAACCTGGTAGAGGGCTTAAGAATATCCATTCTGGATTTGGGCTGTTCGAGTTCAAAAGCTAGGCCCAGGGGGACTTCCCTGGTGGTCCAGTAGTTAAGAATCCACCTTGCAGTGAAGAGGACTTGGGTTCAATCCCTGGTTGGGGAACTAAGATTGCTACATGCTATGGGGTGATTAAACCCACGTGCCACAACTACTGAGCCTGCGTGCTCTGGAGACCTCGAACCACAACAAGACCCGTTGCAGTCAAATAAATTAAATTAAAAAAATCTAGGCTCAGCTCCATGACCGAACTCCATCCCGTAAATGACCTTGGCCAAATCACTTTAACGTCTTTGAGCTCCAGTTTCTTCTTCTATAATATAGTAATGATAATGGTACTCTGTGTATGTGTGTGCTGACATTAACTAGGCTGGAAACCTCCTGAGGGCCGGTAAGGTATCATCTTGAGTTCTCACTGCCTTGATGAGGATATGTGTGGGCAGTAGTCCAGATAATGGTATGACAACAAGAATAACAAGTAGCAATATGTTGATCTTCCTCTCCCTACAGGAGAAATACTTGCTCATTGTACACACTTAGAAAAATAAAAAGAAAAAATAAACCACGGTCCCATTTCTCACAAATAATCACTGTGTTTTTTTGTTTGTTTTGGTTTTTGCTACACTGAGTGTTTGTTGTGGCCTGTGGGCTTCTCTAGTTGTGAGCTTAGTTTCCCCATGGCATGTGGGATCTTAGTTCCCCAACCAGGGATCAAACCCACATCCCCTGCATTGGAAGGTGGAGTCTTACCTACTGAACCACATAATCACTGTTAACATTTTGGCATATTTCTTCTCAGCCTTATATCTATGTAGGTAGCTATCGTCCTATAATTGGAACAGTTGGCTATCTTACTGACCACGTGCTATATTCTGTCTCCCACTGACCTGGTTGTATGTCAAACAAGCCTTTTCGAATGCCATCAAAATATTTTTTGAAATAGTATTAGTGGTATTTCATTTTATTTTGTTTTGCTGATCCAAAGACAATACACTGAGGGAGTTGATGAATAAATAGATACTGTTCTGGAGGAAGGGAGGTCTGTTCCATTGCATGTTTTCACCAGTGACTTGGGAGATAACATGAGTGGCATGTGATCAGCTGGCCTCTTGGTGTCTTATTCGTCTTGATGTCACATACATTCCTGGGTCCTGAGCAGTTGTTCTTTCATTCATTCTGCAAATATTTATTTCGTATCCATCATGTGCCAGGCATTGTTCTATGTACTTTGGGATACATCAATGAACAAAACAGGCAAAAATTCCTTCCCTTGTACAGCAAGGGGCAGGATTGGTAGGGCAGAGAGCAAACACTACACCCAAGAAATAAGCTAGCTTACAGAGCTCGTTGTTGTTGTTGTTGGAGCCCTAATCCCCAGTGTGGCTCTTTTTGGAGGTAAGGTCTTGTTTGGCTGCTCCGAGTCTTAGTTGGCGGTGTACAGGATCTAGTTCCCCAACCAGCGATGGAAACCGGGCCTCCTTCATTGGGAATGCAGAGTCTTAGCCACTGGACTGCCAGGGAAGTCCCACCAGTCAGTCAGTTCAGTCGCTCAGTTGCGTTCGACTGTGAACCCATGGAATGCAGCACGCCAGGCTTCCCTGTCCATCTCCAACTCCCAGAGCTTACTCAAACTCAAGTTCATCGAGTCAGTGATGCCATCCAACCATCTCATCCTCTGTCATCCTGTCTCCTCCTGCCTTCAATCTTTCCCAGCATCAGGGTCTTTTCCAATGAGTCAGTTCTTCGAATCAGGTGGCCAAAGTATTGGAATTTCAGCTTCAGCATCAGTCCAATGAATATTCAGGACTGATTTCCTTTAGGATGGACCCGTTGGATTTCCTTGCAATCCAAGGGATTCTCAAGAGTCTTCTCCAGCACTACAGTTCAAAAGCATTAATTCTTTGGCACTCAACTCTCACATCCATACATGACTACTGGAAAAATCATAGCTTTAACTAGACGGACCTTTGTCAGCAAAGTAATGTCTCTGTTTTTTAATATGCTGTCTAGCTTGGTCATAACTTTTCTTCCAAGGAGCAAGCATCTTTTAATTTCATGGCTGCAGTCACCATCTGCAGTGATTTTGGAGCCCAAAAAAATAAAGTCTCTCGCTGTTTCCATTTTTCCCCATCTATTTGCCATGAAGTGATGGGACCAGATGCCATTTCTGAATGTTGAGTTTTAAGCCAACTTTTTCATTCTCCTCTTTCACTTTCATCAAGAGGCTCTTTACTTCCTCTTCGCTTTCTTCCATAAAGGTGGTATCATCTGCATATCTGAGGTTATTGATATTTCTCCTGGCAATCTTGATTCCAGCTTGTGCTTCATTCAGTCTGGCATTTCGCATGATATACTCTTCATATAAATTAAATAAGCAAGATGACCATATACAGCCTTGACGTGCTCCTTTCCTGATTTGGAACCAGTCTGTTGTTTCATGTCCAGTTCTAACTGTTGCTTCTTGACCTGCATACAGATTTCTCAGGAGGCAGGTCAGGTGGTCTGGTATTCCCATCTCTTTAAATATTTTCCACAGTTTGTTGTGATCCACACAGTCAAAGGCTTTGGTGTAGTCAATAAAGCAGAAGTAGATGTTTTTCTGGAATTCTCTTGCTTTTTTGATGATCCAACGGATGTTGAAAATTTGATCTCTGGTTCCTCTGCCTGTTCTAAATCCAGCTTGAACATCTGGAAGTTCACGGTTCACATACTGTTGAAGCCTGGCTTGGAGAATCTTGAGCATTACTTTGCTGGCATGTGAGATGAGTGCAATTGTGCAGTAGTTTGAGCATTCTCTGGCATTGCCTTTCTTTGGGATTGGAATGAAAACTGACCTTTTCCAGTCCTGTGGCCACTGCTGAGTTTTCCAAATTTGCTGGCATATTGAGTGCAGCACTTTCACAGCATCATCTTTTAGGATTTGAAATAGCTCAACTGGAATTCCATCACCTCCACTAGCTTTATTCGTAGCGATGCTTCCTAAGGCCCATAAGTCCCATAAAGCTCATCAAAGGGTGATAAGCATTATGGACAACACAAAACTATGGAGCTGGGTAAGGAGGATAGGACTGGAGAGGGGGTACATTTTGTAGTTTTAAGTAGGATGACCAGGTCAGCCTTTCTGAGAAGGAAACATTTGAACAGTGACATAAAGGTGAGGAACTGGTAATATAACTATATGGGGGGACGGGTACGAGTGGGGAAGGGGTTCCCCAGTAGAGGGTAGAGTCAAAGTAGAAATCCTGGGAGCGTGTTTGAGCCTCTTAGAGTGTTTGAAGAATAGCAAGATCAGTGTGGCCGCAGTGGAATGAATGACTGGATACTCAGAGAGGTAGCCAATATACTGGTTGAGAGCCAGGAATTAGATCTCAACAGGCTGTAACTAATGATACAAATCTAATAAAATATAAACAAGAACAAAGTTTGTGGGATGTCCCTGGTGGTCCAGTGGCTAAGACTCCGAGCTCCCAGTGCAGGGGCACAGGTTTGATCCCTGGTCAGGGAACTAGATCCCACATGCTGCAACTAGGAGTTCACATGCCACAGTGAAAGATTCCATATGCTCTAACAAAGATCGGAGATCTTGGGTGCTGCAGCTAAGACCTGGTGTGGCCAGATTGATTTTTTTTAAAAAGAACAAATTTGCTCTGAAGTTAAAAAGTCATGCAAAGCAAGTCATCCCAAATCCCTCTTGTTAGTAGACTGGGTGTGAATGATAAATAAGCTACACAAGTATAGAAAAAGTGAGATATGGCTTATATGTTGTAAATATATATATTCATTTCTTTGGCGTGTATTTATTGAATATCCTCTATGGGTTTGGACCTGTCCTAGGTGTTGGGGATTCAGAACAAGACAAAGCCTCTGCTTTCATGAATCTTATGTTCTAGTGGGTAGAAACTGATGCTGAGCAAACTCAGAGAGATGCAGGGCGATACTGGGTGGTGATAACTGCTGAAACCAAGAGCAGTGAACCATGGTTCACAAGAGAACTGTGGTTTGAGTCTAAACTCATTGAGTCAGCTGTGTGATGCAGTTGCCAAAAAGTCGAATTCTCTCTGAGGCTGGGCGAACAGAATGCTCAGAACTAGAAAGGTTGTGTTTGCCCTGCTTCTGATGGTCAAGCTGGACCTGGAGTGTTGCATTTATATTCTAGAAGGACACTGACAAACCTGAATTTAGGATAGAATAACTAATAGATACATAGTATATCTAATAGATAGATCTGTCTAATAGGATAGATCATGGGGGTGGATATGCTGTAACAGCATCCAGAAAACAGGATCAGGATCAGTGGATAGAGGTTCCAGAAGGTAGGTTTCAACTCAGCAAGCTGAAGAATTTTCTAGTGGTCAGAACTGACCAGTAATGGAATGGGCTGTGTGAGAGGATCAGAGTCCATTTTCCAAAAATGTTTTAAAAAAGCCTGGATTCACCCATCTCAGGGTATAAATGAGGATATAATGAGTCCGGTAGGAACTTGGACTTAATCGGTATGGCTCCTTCGAGTTCCACGTCTTAATGTGCATGAGAAGAAGGAAGGATTTTCTGCATATAACTTGTAACATAGATAATTCTAACATCAGCCACATATTATTTCCACAGTAATTTCCACAATAGCCAACAATCACCAAGGGCATAAGTAGAATCTCAACATGTAGAAATCCAAAGTTTCAAGAGCTCTTTCACTCATCACCTTAGTTTGGTGTCCTGGCCTGGGCTCCAGTATCTTCAAAGGATTTCTTTAAAAAGTTCAACAGGAAGGCCATGGAATAGCATGGTCAGTGGACTTTCCCCCCTTCACCTTTTTAGTTTGATAATTTCAGATAAAGAAAAATTGCAAGAATTGTACAGAAAATCCTCATATAGTCTACCCAGATTCCCCAAAAGTTAATGTTTTATCACATTTGTTTTGTCATTCTAACTCTTATATATATATATACACACACACACATATTGTTTGAATGTAAATTGAAGACATAACAATATCCCTTTACTCCTAAACACTAGTGTATATTCTTAAAACAAGGTCTTCTCTTACATAACCCCAATGGAATGATAAAAACCAGGAAAGTTATACTGATACAATGCTAGTATCTAATCTACAGACCTTATTCAGATGTCACAATAGTCTCAATGATAAGCTTGTAGCCGAAAAAGAAAGAAGTCCCATATCACAGGTTGTATTTAGTTGTCGTGTCTCTGTAAGTTTCTTTTCACCTGAAGTGGTTCCTTAATTTTTCTTTGTCTTTCATGACTTCATTTTTGATGGGTAGGCAAAGGACTCTTTAGCAGTCTTTTTAAAAAATGAGCTGAGACTAGGAGGAGGTTTGGATATGGATCCTCAAGCTTCTTTGGTTTATTCATCAAGAATGACTTCCCTGTTCAAGATGCCACAGTGGTTCCATGTTGCTCACCACCAAGAATCCACATGCTCCCAGTATTCATTTCCTAGGGCCGACATAACAAAGGTCCACACACTGGGTGTCTTGAAACAACAGAAATATATTTTTCTCACAGTTCTGGAAGCCAGAAGTCTGAAATCAAGGTGTCAGCAGGGCCATGCTCCCTCCGAAGCCTGTAGGAGAGATTGCTTATTTCTTCCATCCTCTGGTAACCCCAGCTGTTCCTTGGCTTGTCCCTGGATCACCCCGGTCTGCCTCTGTCTTCACATGGCTACCTTCCTTCTCTTCTTATAAAGACACCGGTCATATCAGATTTAAAGGCTACTCTACTGTGATATGACGTCATCTTAATTAAATCTGCAACCACCGTGTTTCCAAATAAGGTCACACTCTGAGGTACTGAGAGTTAGAAATGTCAACATACTGTTTTGGGGGACACAGTTCAAACTGTAACACTCCCCCCTCCTCATTTTTCTAGCCTAATCCTGCATTTCCTCATACATGGTCCCTCTGCTGCAGCCACACTCCTCATCCTCAGGGGACGTTTCTGACACTTCCTTTCTCCCAGACTCAAGGCTTTCTTCCGGCCTTCTCTGCTCGTCTCTGCCAATCGGACCTCCACTTTTTCCTAGTGATAGCAGCTTTCATTTGCCTAGCACTTATCCTATGCCAGGCAGTGTTCTGAACTTTTTACTCAGCATACACGTTTAGCCCTACCTGGTGAAGATCATGCGCCCATTTTACAGATGAGGAAATGGAGGCACAGAAATGTTAACTTGCTCAAGGCCTCTCAACAAGAAGATTCTGACATTTTTCTGGCGTATTTCCCTCTTATTTTTGAGTCTCTGCTGTGCTGGAGAAAAAAGATCTCAGTGCTGGCAAGCCTTCTGGTTGGTGGCTTCCCCTTCTGAGATGGTCAGGGCCTCAGTTTACCTTGATCCATACTGTGTCCTCAGTTCTTGGGTGGGGATGAGGCATGGGATTCGGTCTTTTATGTTCACTCTATTCCCCCTTCCCACTGGAGCCCCTGGACCCTTGCACCTTAAATCAAGCCCAAGCTCCTCAGAGTGGGGCCCAGTGTGTCAAACTGTTCCAAATTACCAACATCTTTTGTGGGGTGTGTCAAAAATACACAAGCCAGGACCGCACTCCAGACCTAACCAAATCTTTGGTGGGGAGACCCACAGCCTGCCTTTGTAATAAACTTCCCAGTAATTCTCACAAGTTTGAGAATTGCTGTTGAAAACCCTCATGGGATGTTTACAAAATGATGTTTTGATTGAATGACCCATTGACTGCTTAGATGAACCTCAGCAGTGTGCGTCTTTGGGGGACAGACCAAGAGGAAAGTTTAAAAATTTCCTGCCAGTTTTCACAGGTCAGTTTTTCTCGGCACCTAAAACTGCTCCAAAAATAAAGCCTACTCTTTTTCTTTTAAGTGAAGGTTGTTGCCTATAAAGAATGTCGTGGGATGTTGTAGGACTGAAAACCATGGGGTATGGCTGGCAGGGACGATTTCTACTTAAAACCTCTCTGCAGCATGGCCCTCTTCAGAATCAGAGGGAAATCGGCAGGTCCCTGACCTGGTCTCACCACCCTCTCCTCACCCCCTGCCCGACACTCCCAAGAGCCTGGGGGTGACAGGAGACAGTTGCTGCACCCCCCAGAGGAGCCCAGCTGTTTCCGAGCCCCTCGGTTCAGCCACCTGAACCCATTCACAGTTTTCCTGTCAGTTAACCCGGCCGCGGGGCACTGTGGGAAGGGGCCCCTCCAGACCGGGTGGGGCCGCGTTCCATTTACGGGCGTCTTTCCTCCCGCCTCAGCTGAACAGGTGCAGGCAGAAGCAGCTGGGTGAAATGAGGACAGCCTTCCTCTCCTTTCTTTTCTCCTCTCCCTCCAGCTCCCTCCTCCAACCCAGCCACTCTGAAGCCACAACATCCCATTTCCTCCCCAACATTCAGAAGCATTTCTCCTGCTACCCCACCACCCTTCATTCATCAAAGGGCAGCACACCCTCCCCCTCACCGAGTGTGTGTGAAGGGGAGGGGTTGCTTTAAGCTGAGGGGTTCATGATCAAGGGAAAGTGGGCAGCCGTTGGTTTGCACTGCCACCTCCCTTTCTGTTCTGGTGGGCTTTGTTTTGTTTGTTATTCAGGAAGGTGGAGAGAGGGGAATGGTATCTTCGGAACCAGGAGAAGGAGGGGAGGGCAGTTGGGGGCCCTGAGTCGCTGACTTTACCTATGGCCTCTCAGGCACTGAGAAGCCTTGGTTTTGAAGTTGGCCCACCCGTCTCCTTTGGACAGACTCCTCCCTGTCTCCTAAAAGAATGAGCGTGGGTAGTGATGGGGAATTGGATCCATACTCACATTCACTAGAACAAAGGTACTCAAATTTGAGAGTACATTCACGTCTCCTGGAGGGCTTGTTCAACTGAGATTCGGACTCAGGACTGAGGTGGGGCCGGACGATTTGCATTTCTGATTTGCTTCCCAGTTGATGCTGCTCCTGCCGGCTCAGGGGCCACACCTAGAGAACCACTGTCCTAGAGCTCCCCTTAAGATTTCTGATACATGGGCTCTGCAGAGACACCCCTGGGAGAACGGGTCACTCAAGGAAGTTGGGTCCCCAGCGGTGGCCTTATCACTGAGGCTCAAATCCCAACCCTTCCCCTTTGCAGTTCTGTGTGATTTAGCTCAGTTTGGATGGGACTGTGGCTTAAGAGTACAGAAAGAAGACCCTCCCTGTGTCCTTTCCCCTCACTCCCATGGCCAGACCCCCTCCAAGCGATGCCTCCTGCCATCTTGAATCTTTTGTTTCCATATCTTCTTCTCTGCCAGTTGTAGGGAAAAAGATGCCCCTATATTCTCTGATGCTTACCCTTCAGCTATCTGCTATGGAATATTAGGCAGCTCTTCCAATCATGAATTTAATCTCTTATGTGGTGACTTTGGAGTGATCTACCATGACATATTGTAGAGTGAAACTGCTCAAGTATAGGCAGAAAATATTCCTGCTTTTGTGAAAAACAGCCAATTTATAAAGTTATAAATGAACATATACATACTTAATTACATGCACGCAGACCAGAAAAAAAAATTCTGGAAGGACCCTTTCCAGATTGCCATCAGAAGTTAGCTCAGGCTCTTCCCTGGTGGCCCAGTGGCTAAGAATCCACATACCAATGCAAAGGAATTCGGGTTCCATCCTTGGTTGGGGAACTAAGATCCCACATGCTGTGGGGCAACTAAGACCCAATGCAGATAAATAAACATTAAAAAATAATTAAAAGATTATAAAAAACAGCTCAGGAAGATGTGAAATTTCACCGTTTACTTTCTCTAATCCTATGTTTTAACAAGTCCATCTCACGCTAATTAAAAGCCAGTGGACTGAACCTAGAGGGGTGGGATGGGGAAGGAGGTGGGAGGGATGTTCAAGTGGGAGGGGACATAGGTAAACCTATGGCTGATTCATGTTAGTGTTGGGTAGAAACCAATGCAATACTGTAAAGCACTTATCCTTCAATTGAAAAACAAAAACTGAACTGCAAATAATAAAAAATGGTACAGCTCTGGAAAGCTGTACTGAACTATTAACAGTAGGGAGTAGGAAGTAGGACTGTGGGGTCTGTCACCGCACACACAAACACACACTGGACTGTTTGAATTTGTTAAAAGGAGGATTATTTAGTTTTCTGTGCCTTAATTTAAAAAAAAAAAAAAAAGGAAATATAGGCCTTAAAGGAAATAGATGGCCTCCCCGGCTTCCCCATCCTTTCCCTGGCAGCTCTTGGCTCACCCGCACCAGCTGCTGCCCCCAAGCCCTCCACACTCCTCCAGCTGCTGGGCCATCTCATTCCTTCCTGTCACCGTCAGATTTCTCCACTGAGTGGCCTTCACTTGTTGCCTCCATTTCTTCAACAGCCATTCTGTTGATTTTAAAGAAACATCACATGTTTTTGTTTGCCGATAACCAGCATTCCAAAAAAGAAAAAAAGAAAAATCCCATAGCCTTCAAACAGCATCCACAAACAGGACCCGATCTGGTCCAGTCCTATCTGCTTCTCACTGCACCCTCATGCCCTTTCATCATTGTAATCTGCACAAGTACTATTTTGTGTCCTGAAATGTTTTTACGTCACCTAATTTTGTAAGCCTGTCTGTGTATGGACACAGCATCATTTCTTCTCTGAATGGAACTATGGTTATTTCACCAGGCCTTGATTGTTAGGCCTTTGGGTGGTTTCCAGTTTTTTTGCTATTTATTCATTCATGATTTCACCCCCTTCTTTTGGGCCCCGCCTCCTGCCAGCCTATAAAAACTGCCCTCTTAAAGGTCACTGCTTTCGGTCTTCCCTCCATATCTACCAGCTTCTTCTTAGTCCTTGACTGAGCCCTTGTCCTGATTTTAACTGGACTTGGCCTTGTTACCCATCTTCACTGCCGCCCACCAGCCCATCCATCAAACCCTGAAATTCCAGTCTCCCTTCATTGGCTTTTTTTTTTCTTTCTTTAATCTTGTTTTCTTTTAAATACATTTCTTTTTTACATTTTCACTATAAAAAAAATAACATTAGTGAATGGATACTGTGGAAAGTAAAAATACATTTATTTTACATTTCAAGAAATGAATTATGAATTATATTTATATATTTAAATATATATATGAAAAGTGAAAGTTGATCAGTCGTGTCCGACTCTTTTCGACCCCATGGACCATACAGTCCATGGAATTCTCCAGGCCAGAATACTGGAGTGGGGGGTAGCCGTTCCCGTCTCCCATTCTTCCCAATCCAGGGATCGAACCCAGGTCTCCCACATTGCAGGCACATTCTTTACCAGCTGAACCACCAGGGAAGCCCATATATATATATATATATATATATATATATATATGTATGTATATATAAAAATAAATATAAATTGTGAAGCAGAAATACATTACCAGTTCCATGGAAGCTTCCTGTGTCTCCCTTTCTGGGTCATTCATCTAAAAACTGATAATATTCCACTGAAATATTCCAAAACTTTATTTTATCCTTCTCTGAATTAATTTTAAGAAGTTGTAAATTTGAAGGGGTTCTGGCTAGAGAAGTCTATCACTACCCATAATGAAATTGTTTCTTTCCAATTCTACCTCTTTATTTTCCGTTGGTTTCTGCTTTTGCTAGGACCTCCAATTCACTGTCAACTAGAAGCAGGAATAGCAGACATCCCTGACTTGTTCCTGAATTGAAAGGAAATGCTTCTAATGTTTTCCAACTAATGATAAGGATTGCTCTACATTTTTGGTAGATGCTGTTTAACCGGTTAAGGAAGTTTCTTTTTATCTCTAGTCTATTGTTAAATTTTATGAAGTGCTTTTTCTACTTCTATAGAGATGATCTTATGGGTTTTCTTTTTTCATCTGCAAATGCTATAAATTGCATTAATCTTTTTATGTTAAACTTTCTTTGCATTTCTAGGATAAATTCATTTGGGACATATTATCTTTTTCATATATGGCTGAATTGTAGGAAGATCTTAAAGTACTGATTTAAATTTTGTTTATGGTTATATGTAAAGTTGGAGAAGGAAATGGCCACCTAGTCCAGTATTCTTGCCTGGAGAATTCCATGGACAGAGCAGCCTGGCCGGCTACAGTCCTGGGGGTTGCAAAGAGTCAGACACAACTGAGCGACTAACATTACATTATATATAAAACATTATATATAAAGTAAATAACCATATTCAGGGATTTCCCTGGCGGTCCAGTGGTTGAGACTCCACAGTTCCCCTTCAGGGTATGTGGGTTTGATCCCTGGTTCAGTTCAGTTCAGTCGCTCAGTCATGTCCGACTCTTTGCGACACCATGAATCGCAGCACGCCAGGCCTCCCTGTCCATCACCAAAGATTCTGCATGCCACTGGCCGTGGCCAAAAAAATAACCATTTGCATCCTGGTTTTTCTGGGCTAGTATCAGGTTATACCTATTTCCTGGCATATTTATTACTAATGCTCCCTTTCACTTTCCAAGATGTCTTTGTTCACATAATAAAATATATGTGAGTATTCTATGTATAGGACTATGTAGGTTTTGCTTTTTCTACTTGAGTTAGTTTAGGTACATCATATTTTTCTGTAATGTTGTCTAGTTTGTTTCAAACTTATTGGCATAAAGTTGTTCGTGCATGTGGGCTAAGTCACTTCAATCGTGTCCAACTCTGTGGACTGTAGCCCGCCAGGCTCCTCTGTCCAGGGAGTTCTCCAGGCAAGAATATTGGAATGGGTTGCCATGCCCTACTTCAGGGGATCTTCCCGATCCAGGGATCAAACCTGCCTCTCTTATGTCTTCTGCATTGGCAGACTGGTTCTTTACCACTAGTGCTACCTGGGAAGCCCAAAGTTGTTCACAGTTTTTTCATTTTTAAAACTCTGATGCAGTGTTAAGAATTTCACATGTTGTTTATTTGCATCTTTTTCCTTGATCAATATTACCAAAGTTTTGTCTCTCTTATTAGTCTTTATGATGTGCAACTTTTGACCTTATTGATTTTCTGTTTATTTTCTACTTCATTTTGCCTTTATTCAGTTTTTGTTTTTCTACTTTATTTTTTTCTTCTTTCTGTGTAGTTGATTTACAATGTTGTGTTAGTCTCATGTGTACTGCAAAGTGATTTGGATATATATATATATGTATATATTCCTGTATATTTACATTCTTGTATATGCTGTGCTTAGTCGCTCAGTCGTGTGTGACTCTTTGTGACCCCATGGGCTGTAGCCCACCAGGCTCCTCTGTCCATGGGATTCTCCAGGCAAGAATACTGGAGTGGATTGCCATGCCCTCCTCCAGGGGATCTTCCCAACCCAGGGATCGAACCCAGGTCTTCCACGTTGCAGGCGGATTCTTTACCGTCTGAGCCACTAGGGAAGCCCATATTCTTGTATATATATGTAATGGTTTTCAAATTTTTTTCCATTATAGGTTATTACAATATATTGAATATAGTTCCCTGAGGTGTACGTTAAATCCTTGTTATTTATGTTTTTTTATATAGTAGTGGATAACTGTTAATTCTGTGATGCTAATTTATCCTACCCTCATCTTGCTGTTTTCATTTTTCTTCTCTTAGGGTTTATTCTGCTACTCTTTGTTTAACTTCCTAATTTCTATCCTTGATTTATCAATTTTGAATCCTCTTTCTCGTTTCTAATATATGCCCTTAAGGCTATATATTTCCCAATAAGTGTTATTTAGGTTGCATCGTGTAAGTGGTTTTTCTTTATTAACCGTACATGCATGCATGCTAAGTCACTTCAGTCATGTCTGACTCTTTGCAACCTTATGGTTCGTAGCCTGCTAGGCTCCACTGTCCATAGGATTCTCCAAGCAAGAATACTGGAATGGGGTGCCATGCCCTCCTCCAGGGGATATTCCCCACCCAGGGAATGAACCCACATTTCTTGCATCTCCTGCATTGCCAGGCATACCTATCATAAAATGCACAGATGTTAATTATACAGTTTTGTGAGTTTGGCACATGTAAACTTACATGTTAAAATCATCCAAATCAAGATCTAGGATATTTGCCTCATCCAAGAAAGCTCCATTCAAGCGGGGCCCATTTTGGATCCATCTCCTCTTCACCACCAGAGTTAATCAGCATTAGAACTATACTTGGCTAGAAGTTCATCTTCATAGAATCATACCGTATAGTCTCTTTCGTGTCCAGCTTCTTTCACTCAGCATATGTTGTGTGCATTAGTTAAATTTGTTCCTTTTTACTGCTGAGTTTATTCTATTATGTAGGAAGCTATACACTATTGTTCACCCATTTTCTATTGATTGGTGTTTGGATTATTTCCAGTTTTTGACTGTTGTGAATAAAGTACTGAGACATAAGCTTGTTAATGGCATTATTCAAATATTCCAAATGCTTTTTGATTTTTGTCTATTTGATTTATCAATTACTAAGAAAAGATTTATTAAAATCTCCTACCTGACTGATAAATGGTGAATTTATCAATTTCTCCTTATAGTTTTGTCAAATTTGGCTTTATATATTTTGAACCTTTGTTATTGGGGATGTATAGGTTTAGAATTATCGTATATCATTCTAACAAACAATAAATTATTACTGTAGCAAATTTCTAAGTCATTCTATGGTGACTATCTCTTACAACACTTTTTGCCTTAGAGCCTGTTTTATCTCACATGAGTATTTGGCATCAGCTTTCTTTCAGTTAGTATTTATTCAGTATATATTTTCCATCATTTAACTTTCAATTCAGTCGCTCAGTTGTGTCCGACTCTTTGCAACAGCATGCCAGGCCTCCCTGTCCATCACAACTCCTGGAGTTCACCCAAACTCATGTGCATTGAGTCGGTGATGCCATCCAGCCATCTCATCCTCTGTCGTCCCCTTCTCTTCCTGCCCCCAATCCCTCCCAGCATCAGGGTCTTTTCCAATGAGTCAAGTCTTCGCATGAGGTGGCCAAAGTATTGGAGTTTCAGCCTCAGCATCAGTCCTTCCAATGAACACCCAGGACTGGTCTCCTTTAGGATGGACTGGTTGGATCTCCTTGCAGTCCAAGGAACTCTCAAGAGTCTTCTCCAACACCACAGTTCAAAAGCATCCATTCTTTCTTGGGCTTTCTTCACAGCCCAACTCTCACATCCATACATGACCACTGGAAAAACCATAGCCTTGACTAGATGGACCTTTGTTGGCAAAGTAATATCTCTGCTTTTTAATATGCTATCTAGGTTGGTCATAACTTTCCTTCCAAGGAGTAAGTGCCTTTTAATTTCATGGCTGCAGTCACCATCTGCAGTGATTTTGGAGCCCCCAAAAATAAAGTCGGACACTGTTTCCACTGTTTCCCCATCTATTTCCCATGAAGCGATGGGACCAGATGCCATGATTTAGTTTTCTGAATGTTGAGCTTTTATTTCTTGTCTACCAATACTTTTAATGAGGCCTAGTTTAGAAGTCAGAAGACCTCCCTTCTAGTCTCATTGTTCAGTTGGGTGTAGGAATACTTGACGTGGACTTCCCTGGTGGTCCAGTGATTAACACTCGAAATTATACTGCAAGGGGCACGGGTTCAATCCCTGGTTGGGAAACTAAGATCCTACATGCTATGTGGTGCAGCCAAAAAAAATTAAGGAAAAAAGACTACTTACCTTGTATGCTCCTCTTCACCAGTGTTATGAGATTCAAATGAGATAAAGTATGTGAAACCACTTTGCGAACTTTAAAGTATTTTGCAAATTATTGTCCTGGCCACATAACAATGAGAGTCCTCAGAAGCTTGCTTAAAGCCATAGTGGTTAAGAGCTTAGTTGGTTAACAAAGTCATGCTTTTGCATTTGCAAATACTATTTCATAGAGTGGTTCCAAGATTAAATGTATTAAAAGTACTAAAGTATCTGGAGCATAGTAAGTGTTCAATAAATAGTAAGTCGGTATTTTTATGATTACGATTATTATGTTGTTTTTGCTTTTACCTGAATTCTAGCTCCTCAACTTACCAGTGTATGACCATAGGCAAATTCTTGAACCTCTCTAAGCCTCAGCTTCCTCATCTTTGAAGCCAGAATAATAATAACTACTTCATAGTGTTGTTCTGTGTAAAATGATGATGAAAAGAACTTGGCACCGTCCTGGATTACCATGATCTCGATCTTGATGATCTCTTCTACTATTAGAATTCTTTTTATTATTTTAATATTTATTTAAATTAACTTGTCTGTGCCAGGTCTTAGTTGCAGCAGGTGGGATCTTCGATCTCTGTTTCGGCATGCGGGATCTTTAGTTGCAGCCTGCAAACTCTTATTTGAGGCATGTGGGATCTAGTTCCCTGACCAGGGATTGAACCTGGGACCATGCCACACCCCGTACTGGGAGCTCAGAGTCTTAGCCACTGGATCAACAGGGAAGTCTCTAGAGCTCTTTTAAATGTTGCCACTTTTCTAATGTCTCAAATTATCTCTAATCTCTTACTTGAGCTTGAAGCCCTTATTTAAAATGCTAGCAGAGTAGGTCCACTTGAGTATCTTACCATCAATTTAAAGCCTTCTGTCTAAAGCTAAATTCTTTATCCTTTCTCCCCATCAAATCATCTCAGCTTCTTGAACACCAGAGTGATGGGCTTATGTCAAGCTCCACCCTTAAGGAGCTCACCATAATAGAAGACTGACCCTAAAACATCTGCTAGAAGTGCCGTTGTAGAAAATCATACCAGGTGCTTCAGGAGACTCTACAGAAGAGATGAGCCCTGTGGGGATGAGGGTGGCCAAGCCTGGGAAAGCTTCCAGGACCAGGGGAAGCCCATTTCCCCATTTCCAACAAACATACCAGAAACATCATCTGAGTTCATTCCATTATATGGGAGGCTGTACACTATTGTTTACCCATTTTCTATTAGTTGATGTTTGGATTGTCCCCAGTTTTGGGCTGTTGTGAATAAAGCACTGATGAGCATCTCTGTATAAATCTTCTGTCTGTCATTCTCCCAATACAACAAACTGGGATTCATAAAACTAAACAGCTCTTCTCACTTCATAACTCCCAAGCAGTTATCCCAAGTCAGGGATCCAGGCTTCTTACTTTTGTGGTGACACAGTGTCCATGTTCTGGAAGTTCTTGATTAGCTCTTCTGCATCCTACTCTGCTCAACTGAGTGACAGTGAGGACTGTGCCAGGTGTGTATGTGCCTGACGAGGCAACGTCATTGCTGCCCACATTCACTGGTCAGACCCAGTGGCTGGCTGCGGCCTAACCGCAAGGGATACTGGGAATTGTAGTTTCTTTGTGTACCCAGGAAGAGGAAAAGGGACTGGTGGACTTCTAACCAATCTTAGCCATAGCTGTCTCAGAGACATCTTTGACAGCAGCCACTCCTGACTTACTGGAAGGACTGATGCTGAAGCTGAAGCTCCAATACTTTAGCCACCTAATGTGAAGAACTGACTCTTTGGAAAAGATCCTGATGCTGGAAAAGATTGAAGGCAGGAGGAGAAGGGGACCACAGAAAATGAGAGGTTGGATGGCATGAGTTTGAGCAAGCTCTGGGAGTTGGTAATGGACAGGGAAGCTGGGCGTGCTGCAGTCCATGGGGTCCCAAAGAGTTGGACATGACTGAGCTACTGAACTGAACCGAACAGAGTCCTGACTTGCACCCTTTGCTGTGCTTGTGAAAGCCCAGGCCACAGAGCAGAGGGCTATCACCTTGATAATCCCTGTGTTCAATCCCAGCTGGATAAGACCAATATTTTTTTTTTTTCCTGCTCTCTTTCATAATCCTTCTAGCCAAGGAAAAGTTATTTTGGCACCTGGACTGGTGTTTGGCACCTAGTAGGTATACAAGAAGTATTTTTGAAGTGAATGAATTTTCTCAGCTCTAGGAATTGCTTAGAGAGTACTTAGAACTGTAAATTAAGCTGAGCATTTGGGTGGGGTGAGAGAGAGAGAGAGAGAGATGGAGAGGGGGTGATGGGGAGGGGAAGCGGGAGGGAGGAGAGCTTTTGAAAGCTGCACAATCAGGGCTGGAAGGACCTCTTTTTTAAAAAAAAAAAAAAAAAAAGAGCTTATTGGTCACAGCCGGACTGCCCCTGAAGGCAAATGAAAACACTTCAGTGCTAGAGGCTTTCCAGCATGGCTACTTCCTTCCGTAGAATCTAAAAGGAAAAGTAACATGGCAGAGCAGAGGCCCCAAGGGACTGGAACTGGAAGAGAAGCTCTCACTGTGCCCTCTTGGCACTTGGCTCTGAAGGGAGCCCTCAGAGCGTGGCCAAGCGCCAAGCGCAGACTCTGATGAGTTATAGTCTACCTTGTCTACTGTGGAAACTTGGACAAGTCACTTAATTTTTTTGTGCCAGTTTCCTCATCTGTACTATAAAGGTAATAATACCTCCCTCCCTTGGTTTTTAGATTAAGCAGGTCAATATAATAAAAAGCATAGATCAGTGACTGGCCCAATTAAGTGCTCTGTAATAGATATTATCATCATTATTGACATCATTGTCATCATTCTGTCAGGGACAGAAAAGAAGTGGTCGTAAGAAATCCTAAAACGACGGACTGGAAGGACTATTAGCAGGGACTCGATCTAGTCCCCAGCTCCATGGGCTGTTTTTGGTGTCTAGTTGGATTCTTGTGCTGCCTCTGGTTTTCAGCTCACACCATAGCTCTAAGCTCTTGGGTACAATAGGTGAAATTTATTTTAATGGCTTCCTAAGTCCAGGCTGCCCCAGCCCAATCCCTGCCCCAGCCCTTGCCTGTTTTCCCCCAGTCTGGCTTTCCTGCCCTGGAACACTGTTCGCCACCACCCAGATGTTCACTCTGCCACCCCTTCACCACCCCACCTATGTTCTGCTAGATCTCTGTCCTGGGATCATGTTCTGCACATCAGTGCCAACTAGTTAATCTGATAAAAGGATTGCTCTGAAAGTACTAATTAGAAATGGTACAAAGGTTGCTGCTTCATACAAAGGTGCATTATGACTGGGGCCCTCTGGAGCAAATGCCCCACCCTTTGTGTCCTGGTCTGTGGGAGGGAGAGATGGAACAGCATTCCAGCTGGGGAGTCGGGAAGATTGAAGGCCATCAACATGCCCTAAAAGAAGACAGTTCCTCTCTGAGCTTCCTTCCTGTTGGCTGGGGAGGGAATGGATGAGGATGTTGGCAGAGACACAGCAGGTGCACATGACAGGGACCTTTAGTCAGTGGATTTCTAGACAGCGTTTGGTGCTGGAGCGGGTGGGGCAGGATATGAAAATGGCTAATACTTGTCCGTGCCTTCCAGGAGTGAGGGAAATGCAAGTACCCATTTAATAAGCCTGCAAAGTAAACTATGTCACATGAGAACACAGACACAAATCAGTGTATAGACCAAGGCGAGAGATCCATTCAAACTGGATGGTCCTGATGATTCCATGAAAAGGCCAATGGTAGCCTTAAAACTGAGTCCCAAAGAGGACTCTTTTAAAGTATATTTAACTTTTTGCTGGTAAGTTTTATATGTTGAGTACTAGAAAATCTGTAAATACTAGTGCACAGGAAGAAAGGAAAATCACCCACGGTCTCACAGTTCAAGGTGAGCTCTGTTATCTCCAGATAATGGGGTTATAGGTGATTTTTGTTTACATTTCTGTATTTTTAAGTTTTCTGTCATGAGTTTTAGACACTTATAAAAACAAAAAAAATTAAAATCCAACGACAACTCAGGCTAACCTTTCAGTGTGTTATCCCCTTAGTTGTTTTGCAATATACAAGTTTTTCATTCCATTCATACAATTATACATCCCTGTCCTTTTCAACATCTCAGCATTTGCCCTGCTGTTATAAACGCTTCATAAATATACTACATGGTTGTGGATGGAATTCCTATGGTCACTTCCTTCTGTTGAGCTGTAAGCTTGTTTACAGTTTTTTGGTTTTTTTTTTGCTGGTCTGAATAGCCTTTCCTATACATAAGTCCTTTTTTTAAAGTAATAAACTTTCTTATTTAGGTTGACAGCAAAACTGAAAGGAAAATACATTGAGTTCTCATATATTTTCAGTCCCCACACATATACAACCTCCTCCACTACCAACCCCATGCTTTTTTAAAAATATAGTCTTATCTATGTATTTTTTGGCTGTGTTGGGTCTTTGTTGCTGCACAGGTTACTCTATAGCTGCTGTGCGCAGGCGTCTTTCATTGCGGTGGCTTCTCTTGTTGATGAGCCAGGCTCTCGGGCTCCAGAGCCACTCAGTAATTGCGGCTCCCGAGCTCTAGAGCACTGGCTCAATAGTTGTGGCACATGGGCTTGGCTGCTCCAGGGCATGAGGGCTCCTCCTGGATCAGGGATCAAACTGTGTCTCCTGCATTAGCAGGTGGATTCTTTACCACTGAGCCACTGGGGAAGCCCTCCAACCCGACTCTTGACATCCCCCACCAGAGCGTACATTTGTGATCATTGATGAACCTACAGGGTTGCATCATTATCGCTCAAAGTTCACAGTGTACATCAGGGTTCATTCTTGGGGTCATATATTCTATAGATTTTTACATGTGTCCACCATTGTAGTATCATACAGAATGGTTTCACTGTCCTGAAAGTTCTCTGTACTCTGCCTGTTCATCCCTTTCTTCCTGCTGAACCCTGGCAACCACTGATCTTTTCACTGTTTCTATGTGTGTGTGTGTTAGTCGCTTGCCACCCTGTAGACTGTAACCTGCAGGGCTCCTCTGTCCATGGAATTCTCCAGGCGTGAATACTGGAGTGGGTTGCCAGTCCCTTCTCCACGGAATCTTCCCAACCCAGGGACTGAACCCTGGTCTCCTGCATTGCAGGCAGATTCTTTCCTGTCTCTGTAGTTTTGCATTTTTCAAAATGTCATATAGTTGGGATTACACAGTATGTAGCCTTTTCAGATTGGCTTCTTCCATTTAGTAATATGCATCTAAGATTCCTTTGTATTTCCATGGCTTGATAATTCCTTTTTTTTTTTTGCACTGAATATTCCATTCTCTGCCTGTACCACAGTTTATTTATCCATCCACCTACTGAAGGACATCTTGGTTTGTTCTAAGTTTGGGCAATTATGAATAAAGCTGCTGTACACATCCGTGTACAGACTTTTATGTGGACATAAGTTTTCAGTTCATTTGGGTAAATACCAAGGAGTACAACTGCTGGATCGTATAGCAAGAATATATTGAGTTTTGTAAGAAACCACAAACTGACTCTGGGAGAAGGTGAGGGTGGGATGATTTGCGAGAATATCATTGAAACATGTATATTACATGTGTAAAATAGAAGACCAGTGCAAGTGTGATGCGTGAAGCAGGCACCCAAAGCTGGTGCTCTGGGACCACCCAGAGGGATAGTGTAGGGAGGGAGGTAGGGGGGCTTCAGGATGGGGGGATGCATGTGTACCTGTGGGTGATTCATGTTGATGTATGGCAAAAACCATCACAATATTGTAAAGTAATTATCCTCCAATCAAAATCAATTAATTAATTAAAAAGAAGCCACCAAATTGTCTTCTGTGTGGCAGTACCATTTTGCATTTCCAGTAGCACTGAATAGAGTTCCTGTTGCTTCACATCCTTGCCAGCGTTTTGTGTGTCAGTGTCTGAATTAACTCATAGTATACAGTGGTGTGAAATAAAGAACAAATGTACACTGATGTCTGTCTGGGTTCCAGGCACAGAGGAGAAACCCTTGTAATTTCCTAAGTGATAAGAGCACTGCTGCTGCTGCTGCTAAGTCGCTTCAGTCGTGTCCGACTCTGTGTGACCCCACAGACGGCAGCCCACCAGGCTCCGCCATCCCTGGGATTCTCCAAGCAAGAACACTGGAGTGGGTTGCCATTTCCTTCTCCAGTGCGTGAAAGTGAAAAGTGAAAGTGAAGCCGCTCAGTCCTGTCCAACTCTTGGTGACCCCATGGACTGCAGCCTACCAGGCCCCTCCATCCATGGGATTTTCCAGGCAAGAGTACTGGAGTGGGGTGCCATTGCCTTCTCCGGATAAGCACTAGGAGCATCTTTTGTTCTAATATTTGGTCTTTGAACCGCCCCCCCATTCCTGATGCAGGTCTTCTAAATCCCTTGGAATTTCCTAGGTGATAGCAGTCTTTTGTTCTAATAAGATAGCTCTGAGTGGGCTCCTGGATGGCCTCAGGATAGAGGTGGGCCACCAGAAAGACTACACCATGATTAGAAGCTTGGAATTTTCCGTCCCGGTCTCTGGAGAGGAGAGACTGGAAATGGAGTTAATAACTGATCATGTCTACATCAGGAAGCCTCCATTAAAAATTCCAATAGCATGGGGTTGGAGGAGCTTCCAGGAGGATGAACACCTTCTCATACCAGGAGGGTGATGAACACCAGCTCTGCTGGGGATCCTCCCAGACCTCACCATATGTATCTCTTCATCTGGCTGCTCCTTTGTATCCCTTATCATATCTTTTAATAAACTGGTAAACTTAAGTAAATATTTCCCTGAATTCTGTGAGCTGCTCTAGTGAATGAATTGAATCCAAGGATGTTATGGGAACCGCTGATTTGTAGCCAAGTGGGACAGAAGTTGTGGGAAACCTAGAGACTTGCTGCTTGCAGTTGGCATCTCTGTGTGGCAGTCTTGGGGGACTGAGCCCTGAACCTGTGGGATCCAATACTGTGTCCAGGTAGATTAGATAGTGTCAGAATTGAGTTTGGTAGATGTTCTTTATCAAGTTCCCCTCTATTCCTAGTTTGCTGAGAGTCATAGTTATTTTTTTTTTTAATCATGAATGGGTTTTAGGTTTAATTGAATGCTTTTTCCACACCTATTGATGTCCTTAGGTTTTCTTCTTTAGCTTGTTGATTTGATGAATTATATTAGTTGATTTTGAATGTTGAACCAGCCTTGCACACCTGGAGTAAATCTCACTTGGTCATGGTGTTTAATTTTTGTACAGTTCTGTATTAGTGTATTCAATCTGCTAATATTTTGTTGAGGATTTTTGCATCTATATTCATGAAAGATTTGGTCTGTGGGTTTTTTCTTTTTTGGTTATGGTGCTTGGCTTATGAGATTTTAGTTTACCAACCGGGGATTGAACCAAGGCCCTGTGCAGTGGGAACACAGAGTCTTAACCACTGGACTGCCAGGGAATTCTCTGAGGTTTTGTTTTCTTATAATGTTTTTGTCTTGTTTTGATATTAAGGTAGTACTAATGTAACTGAATAAGTTGCTGCTGCTGCTGCTAAGTTGCTTCAGTCATGTCCGACTCTGTGCAATCCCACAGACGGTAGCCCACCAGGCTCCCCCGTCCCTGGGATTCTCCAGGCAAGAACACTGGAGTGGGTTGCCATTTCCTTCTCCAATGCATGAAAGTGAAAAGTGAAAGTGAAGTCACTCAGTCGTGCCGACTCTTAGCAACCCCATGGACTACAGCCCACCAGGCTCCTCCGTCCATGGGATTTTCCAGGCAAGAGTACTGGAGTGGGTTGCCATTGCCTTCTCCAATTGAATAAGTTAGTACATATTTATTCTGTATCTATCTTCTGAAAGAGATTGTAGAGAATTTTTATTTCTTCTTTGAAGATTTTGTAGAATTTACCAGTGAACACATCTGGGCTTGGTGCTTTCTGTTTTGGAAGGTTTTTAATTATTGAATCAGTGTCTTTAATAGATATAGGGCTATTAAATTGTCCTTTAGTAATTTTTTTAAGGATATATTTCTAGAGGTAGGATTTCTTGTCAAGAGTTTAATGTGTGTGTGAGACTCTGAAAGTAGTACATGCTCATTGTTAAATAAATAAACTGGATAGAAATATACCAAGTAAAGAAGTAAAAGTTTCCTAACAACCCCCTTCAGCAGACAGGCTCCACTGAAGTGATCACTATTAATGGTTTGCTGTGGATTTTTCCAAACTTTGTTTCTCCCCTTTGGCCACACCGCGTGGCCTGTGGGATCTTCAGTTCCCTAACGAGGGATTGAATCTGGGCCATGCAAGTGAACACCTGGTATCCTAACCATCTGCCACCAGGGAATTCCCTTTCCAAATGTTTTCTCTGCCTGGTTTGAATATTTTTAAAATCCTTGATACCTATTGATAAATTGCTTTCTAAAAGACCTATAATAAGGTGTGAACATTTTCCAAAATATTTAATCATTTATTTATTTGGCTGTGCTGGATCATAGCTGTGGCATACAAAATCTTCTAGAGGTGGCTTGAGAACCCTTAATTGCGCCATGTGGGATTTAGTTCCCCGAGTAGGGATCAAACCTGGCCACCCCGCACTGGGAGCACAGAGTCTTACCCAGTGGACCACCAGGGGAGTCCTTCACATGATCCTTTCTAACAGGGGTGAGGTTTACATCTTTTTCCTACTTTTTCCTAAGTATAGAAATATATTATTATAGACAAGAAAGAACATTTTTAAAGAAAAAATTCAGATCCACCCATAATTCTATTATGTTGAAATGACATAGTAATGTCTTAGAATATTCCTCTCTGGGCATAGACCAGGAGCACAAATCACAGGTTGTCATGTGACACGCACAATGCCCCAGATCAGGAGATAGAACACGTCAGTGTCCCCCAGCCCAGATCAGGAGATAGAACACGTGAGTGTCCCCCAGCCCAGATCAGGAGATAGAACACGTGAGTGTCCCCCACCCCAGATCAGGCACTGATACTTTATTATAGTCATAATCATCTTCTCTAGCTAAGTTTGTTTGTTTTCGTTTTTAACCATCTTAATCTTTCTCTACTCCATTTTTTCCCCTGAGTTAATACAGTGAATATTTTTCCGTATTTTCAAAAATTCTGCAGAATCTTGGGATGATTATCCTGTTATATGTAAATATTTGTATCCTTCTTTGGCTTCTTTTGACCAGATTCCTGGAAGAATATGAATGCTTTTAAAATGTTTGGTGCTAGGAATTCCCTGCTGGTCTAGTGGTTAGGACACCTTACTCTCACTGCCTAGGGCCTGGGTTCAATCTCCGGTTGGGGAACTAAAATTTCACATTACGTGGCATGCCCCCCCCACAAATGTTTACTTATTGGCCTTTGTCTTCCAGAAACATATCAGATTTATACTCTAGAGGTAATATTTTAATGGGGAGGAAGTGGCGGGGGGAGGTAGGGGGTGGCCAACATATGGTCATTATTCATGGTGGCTTCACTGAAACATGGCTAGCTTGATGGCTGGTGGCTCCTTCCAGCAGACCAGGGCCCTCAGCTTCATGGGTCCGTGGCTTAAACATTCATTTATTCATTTAACCAATATTACTGAGCACTGTCTGCTTGCCGTGCATTGTTCTAAGAGAACGTGCTGCAAAGAGAAGGCAAACTTCTTGCCCTTGGAGAGCTGACCTTCTGATGAAGCAGTCAGAACATAAGCATCTAAACAAATGAATGTGTAATATGTCTGACAGTGGAAGAGTTAAGAAAAAGAAAGCTGGGTCTGGGCACGGAGAGCAACTGCCTGGGCGTGTTAGTGCCATTCTAATTGGACTGGGTAGGGAGGGCGGTAGCATTAAAGCTGAGACCTGAGTGAGGAACCATAGGAAAATCTAGAGCTGTCCTGAGTCTCAGTCCTGGCTGGACATGAGAACCACCTGGGGGAGCTTTGGGGAGTTCCCTGGTTGTCCAGTGTGTGTACGCTGTGGAGGAGGGTTCAATCCCTGGTCAGGGATTGACCAGGGTCAGGGAACTAAGATCCTGCATGCTGCAAGGCGTTCCCTCCTCTCCCCTCAGAGAAATATGCCAGGCACCAGGCCCTCTGAACATGAACCTCTAGAACCCAGGCACCTGTATTTTTTTTAAGTTCCCTGAGTGGTTCTGATGTGCAGCCAGAGTGGAGAACCAGTGGCTTAGGCTAGCTCTGACAATAGAAATGCAATTCAAACCGCATGTATAATTTTTTTAATTCACGCTTTTTTTTTTTTTTTTGACTGCACTGGGTCTTCATTGCTGTGCTCGGGCTTTCTCTAGTTGCAGTGAGTGGGGGCTACTCTTTGTTTTGGTGTGCGGGCTTCTCATTGTGGTGGCTTCTCTTACCGTGGAGGACAGGCTCTAGGTGCGAGGGCTTCAGTTGCAACTTGCAGGCTCTAGCGTTTGGGCTCATTATTTGTGGCACGCAGGCTTATTAGTTTTTCCATGGCTTGTGGAATCTTCCTGGACCAGGGATTGAAACCATGTCCCCTGCATTGGCAGTGGATTTTTTTTTTGGCTGTGCGGGTCTTTATTGCTCTGCACGGGCACCCCTCTAGTTGTGTTGCATAGGCTTCTCATTGCAGTGGCATTTCTTGTTGTGGAGAATGGGCTCTAGGGCATGTGGGCTCCTGTAGTTGCAGTACGTGGGCTCAGTAGTTGCGGCTCCTGGACTCGAGAGCACAGGCTCAATAGTTGTGGCTCATGGGCTTGGCTGCTCTGTGGCATGTGGAATCTTCCCAGACCAAGGATCGAATCTGTGCCTCCTGCATTGGCAGGCAGGTTCTTTACCACTGAATCACCAGGCAAGCCCGGGAGGTGGATTTTTATACACTGTACCACCAGGGAAGTCCCAACTGTATTAAACAATCTAGCAACCTTGTTTAAGGAGGAAAAGGGAACAGGTGACATTAATTGTGGGCTTCCCTAATGGCTCATGGGTAAGGAATCCACCTGCCAATACAGGAGACGTGGATTTGATTTCTGGGTTGGGAAGATTCCCCTAGAGAAGGAAATGGCAACCCCCCTCCAGTATTCTGGCCTGGGAAATCCCATGGACCAAGGAGCCTGACAGGCTACAGTCCATGGGATCACAAAGAGTCAGACACGACTTAGCGACTAAACAACAAGGACATTAATTGTAATAACATTTTAATTTACCTAATACATTGAAAACATTATTTCGCCATGTAACCAATATCAAAATTGATTGTGTGGTATTTTACATCTTTTGTACTCTTTGAGAGTCGGTATGTATTTTACATACAGAAGTACATCTCAGGACTTCCCTGGTGATCCAGATAAGAATCTGCCTGCTGGTGAACGGGACACGGGTTCAATCCCTGGTCTAGAAAGAGCCCACATGCCATGGAGCAGCTAAGCCTGTGCAGAGCTGCTAAAGCCTGCACGCCCTAGAGCCCATGCTCCACAACTAGAGCAAGAGGAACTCATGCACGAAAACTAGAGAAAGGTTGCTCACAACAACGAAGACCCAGCACAGCCAAAGATAAATAAATAATTAAAAAAAAAAAAAAAAAGTGCATCTCAGTTCAGACGAACCACATTGCAAGTGCTCAGTAGAAGCTTGTGGCCACTGTATCAGCCAGTACAGAGGAAGAGTTTTCTGAGCAAAAGATCCAGACAGATTGTTGAGTTTTAGGTACAACTAGGAGGCAAGTGCGGAGAAGGCAATGGCACCCCACTCCAGTACTCTTGCCTGGAAAATCCCATGGACGGAGGAGCCTGGTGGGCTGCAGTCCATGGGGTTGCTAAGGGTCGGACACGACTGTGCGACTTCACTTTCACTTTTCCCTTTCATGCATTGGAGAAGGAAATGGCAACCCACTCCAGTGTTCTTGCCTGGAGAATCCCAGGGACGGGGGAGCCTGGTGGGCAGCCATCTATGGGGTCGCACAGAGTCGGACACAACTGAATCGACTTAGCAGCAGCAGCAGCAGCAGCAGGAGGCAAGTGAGCTGAAGGGGAGTAAAGGAGGGTGAGGGTGGTAACAGAGTCAGGACCTGGCGTTTTGGATTTTATTTCTAAATGTGATGAAAAGCCGTTGGTCACTTTTAAGGCAAGAAATGGTTTGCTTTAATTTACTTCTTTAAAAGACTCTGCTGCATTTGAAACAGTCTGTGTGGAGGCCAAAGTGCAGTAGAAAGGCCCAGATATAAGCTATTACATTGACTTGGGTGACAGATATGGGCACCAGGGATTTAAGAGGTCTTGGGGTAGGTCCTGAAAAGTGTCTGGATCCCCAGTAGATTTGTTGCTGCTGTTGTCGTTCAGTTGCTAAGTCATGTCTGACTTTTTGCGACTCCATGGACTACAGCACTCCAGTCTCATCTGTTCTCTGCTCTCTCTCGCAATTTGCTCAAATTCATGACCTTTAAGCGGAGAAGGCGATGGCACCCCACTCCAGTACTCTTGCCTGGAAAATCCCATGGACGCAGGAGCCTGGTGGGCTGCAGTCCATGGGGTCACACAGAGTCGGACACGACTGAAGTGACTTAGCAGCAGCAGCAGCATGACCTTTAAGTTGGTGATGCTATCTAATCCTCTTATCTTCTGCCACCTCTATCGCCTTTTACCTTCAAACTTTTCCAGCACCAAGGACTTTTCCAGTGAGTAGGCTCTTCACATCAGGTGGCCAGAGTATTGGAGCTTAAGCTTCAGTCTCAGTCCTTCTAGTGAATATTCGGGGTTGATTTCCTTTAGAATTGCTCAGTAGATATTCTAATGCATAGCCCGTTGGAGTTGCTAATGGACTGGATGTGTCAGACATGAGGAAGAGAATAGTCAAAGATGACTCCGAGTTTTGTCATGAGCAAATGATGTGGAGCTAGATTTAGGGTAGGGGATGGAATTGGGTTTAGAAGGAAAATAAGAGTTAAATTTAAGCATAGACCAATGAACATTGGATGTGTCCTCTAAAATCCAAAACAAAGATGTCAGCAAAGACCCAGGGGTATGGAAAAATGCAAGAAGTGTTCCAACAATGGAGATCCTGAAAGCAAGACTATGTATGTATTGGAGCAGATATGGAAAAAACAGGAGATAAAACTCACTGCGATAGACTATGGTCGGCCTTGAATGCCAGACTAAGGAATTTGAAATTTATCTGATGGGATGGGGGGAGCTATTGGAAATTTTTGAGCGATAACTAATATGATCAGAACTTAACATTAAAATGAAAATAAAATTATAAAAAAATAACTTTACAACGACAATTCTATGTTTCAGTTCAGTTCAGTTCAGTCTCTCAGTCGTGTCTGACTCTTTGCGACCCCGTGAATCACAGCACGACAGGCCTCCCTGTCCATCCCCAACTCCCGGAGTTCACTCAAACTAATGTCCATCAAGTCAGTGATGCCATCCAGCCATCTCACCCTCCGTCGTCCCCTTTTCCTCATGCCCCCAATCCCTCCCAGCATCAGGGTCTTTTCCAATGAGTCAGCTCTTCGCATGAGGTGGCCAAAGTATTGGAGTTTCAGCCTCAGCATCAGTCCTTCCAATGAACCCCCAGGACCGGTCTCCTTTAGGATGGACTGGTTGGATCTCCTTGCAGTCCAAGGAACTCTCAAGAGTCTTTTCCAACACCACAGTTCAAAGCATTAATTCTTCAGCACTCAGCTTTGTTCACAGTCCAACTCTCACATCCATATATGACCACTGGAAAAACGGTAGCCTTGACTAGATGGACCTTTGTTGGCAAAGTGATATCTCTGCTTTTCAATGTACTATCTTGGTTTAGTCATAACTTTCCTTCCAAGGAGTAAGCGTCTTTTAATTTCATGGCTGCAATCACCATCTGCAGTGATTCTGAAGGCCAAAAAAATAAAGTCTGACACTGTTTCCACTGTTTCCCCATCTATTTCCCATGAAGTGATGGGACCAGATGCCATGATCTTAGTTTTCTGAATGTTGAGCTTTAAGCCAGCTTTTTCACTCTCCTCTTTCACTTTCATCAAGAGGCTTTTTAGTTCCTCTTCACCTTCTGCCATAAGGGTGGTATCATCTGCATATCTGAGATTATTGATATTTCTCCCGGCAATCTTGATTCCAGCTTGTGCTTCTTCCAGCCCAGTGTTTCTCATGATGTACTCGGTATAGAAGTTAAATAAGCAGGGTGACAATATACAGCCTTGACGTACCCCTTTTCCTATTTGGATCCAGTCTGTTGTTCCATGTCCAGTTCTAACTGTTGCTTCCTGACCTGCATATAGGTTTCTCAAGAGGCAGGTCAGGTGGTCTGGTATTCCCATCTCTTTCAGAATTTTCCACAGTTTGTTGTGATCCACACCGTCAAAGGCTTTGGCATAGTCAATAAAGCAGAAATAGATGTTTTTCTGGAACTCTCTTGCTTTTTTGATGATCCAGCGGATGTTGAAAATTTGATCTCTGGTTCCTCTGCTGTTTCTAAAACCAGCTTGAACATCTGGAAGTTCATAGTTCACGTACTGCTGAAGCCTGGCTTGGAGAATTTTGAGCATTACTTTACTAGTATGTGAGATGAGTGCAATTGTGCGGTAGTTTGAGCATTCTTTGGCATTGCCTTTCTTTGGGATTGGAATGAAAACTGACCTTTTCCAGTCCTGTGGCCACTGCTGAGTTTTCCAAATTTGCTGGCATATTGAGTGCAGCACTTTCACAGCATCATCTTTCAGGATTTGAAATAGCTCAACTGGAATTCCATCACCTCCACTTGTTTGTGAGGTCTGACAGAATGTGGTCCACTGGAGAAGGGAATGGCAAACCACTTCAGTATTCTTGCCTTGAGAACCCCATGAACAGTATGAAAAGGCAAAATGATAGGATACTGAAAGGGGAACTCCCCAGGTCTGTAGGTGCCCAATATGCTACTGGAGATCAGTGGAGAAATAACTCCAGAAAGAAGGGATGGAGCCAAAGCAAAAACAATACCCAGTTGTGGATGTGACTGGTAATAGAAGCAAGGTCCGATGCTGTAAAGAGCAGTATTGCATAGGAACCTGGAATGTCAGGTCCATGAATCAAGGCAAATTGGAAGTGGTCAAACAAGAGATGGCAAGAGTGAACGTTGACATTCTAGGAATCAGCGAACTAAAATGGACTGGAATTGGTGAATTTAACTCAGATGACCATTATATCTACTACTGTGGGCAGGAATCTCTTAGAAGAAATGGAGTAGCCATCATGGTCAACAAAAGAGTCTGAAATGCAGTACTTGGATGCAATCTCAAAAACGACAGAATGATCTCTGTTCGTTTCCAAGGCAATCCATTCAGTATCACAGTAATCCAAGTCTATGCCCCAACCAGTAATGCTGAAGAAGCTGAAGTTGAATGGTTCTATGAAGACCTAAAAGACCTTTTAGAACTAACACCCAAAAAAGATGTCCTTTTCATTATAGGGGACTGGAATGCAAAAGTAGGAAGTCAAGAAACACGTGGAGTAACATGCAAATTTGGCCTTGGAATACGGAACGAAGCAGGGCAAAGGCTAATAGAGTTTTGCCAAGAGAACACACTGCTCATAACAAACACTCTCTTCCAACAACACAAGAGAAGACTCTACACATGGACATCACCAGATGGTCAACACTGAAATCAGATTGATTATATTCTTTGCAGCGAAAGATGGAGAAGCTCTATACAGTCAGCAAAAACAAGACCAGGAGCTGACTGTGGCTCAGATCATGAACTCTTTATTGCCAAATTCAGACTTAAATTGAAGAAAGAAGGGAAAACCACTAGACCATTCAGGTATGACCTAAATCAAATCCCTTATGATTATACAGTGGAAGTGAGATAGATAGAGTGCCTGATGAACTATGGACGGAGGTTTGTGACATTGTACAGGAGACAGGGATCAAGACCATCCCCATGGAAAAGAAATGCAAAAAAGCAAAATGGCTGTCTGAGGAGGCCTTACAAATAGCTGTGAAAAGAAGAGAAGCGAAAAGCAAAGGAGAAAAGGAAAGATATAAGCATCTGAATGCAGAGGTCCAAAGAATAGCAAAGAGAGATAAGAAAGCCTTCCTCAGTGATCAATGCAAAGAAATAGAGGAAAACAACAGAATGGGAAAGACTAGAGATCTCTTCAAGAAAATTAGAGATACTAAGGGAACATTTCATGCAAAGATGGGCTCAATAAAGGACAGAAATGGTATGGACCTAACAGAAGCAGAAGATATTGAGAAGAGGTGGCAAGAATGCACAGAACTGTACAAAAAAGAGCTTCACGAGCCACATACATGAAAAATGCCCGTGAGATCATTTTCACTAAAATTTTAGATATAGGCTGATTAGAGCCCAGTTTTTTTTTTTTTAACCTCATGTATGAATAAAAAGGCTCATATATAAAAAAGGAAACTGGAAGGAACTTTATCAAAATGTTTAATACAGATGGTTTCAGTGGTTGGTAAGACTATAAATAGATTGGTTTTTTTTTCTTCTACTTCTCTATATTTTCCAGTTTTTTTAAATTGGCCTGTATAACTTTAATTGAGCACTATAACTAATTTTATAGTGAGAATAAGTTTAAACTAACAAATGTGTCCAGGATTGAAGGAGTATTTTGAATGGGGAGAATGAAGGTGGGGATGTGGGTTAGGTTCATTGCAGGAGTCCAACAGAAAGGGAAGGGGAGGATGAACTGGGGCAGGGACCACAGGATGAGGAAAGTAGAAAATGTATTTTGCCATCAAATGGATACATATGGAAGCCTTACCTCAGACAAGTATAGTGGTTAGGAGAATGGGCCCTGGGGCCAGGGTGCTGGGGTTTGAGTCTGAACTTGGGTCATTTACTGGGCAAATCACTCTCTGCTTGTTTACAATCTATAAATTGGAATAATAATTGTACCTACTACAGAAGACTGGTCTAGGAAGTAACTGAGTGAATACGTATTAGCCACTTAGAACAGTGTTCGGCTTATAGTAGGCAATCAATACATTAACTCTATTCTTGTTACTCCCAGGATAACTAAGGCTGTTAGTCCCAACCTTAGTGGAATTGGTACTGAAGATGGGTGCAGAATGTGTATTGGAGTGGAGTGGGTAGACAAGGGTTATCGAAGCATTATTCCTAACAGCTTAATTTTTATAAGAATATATTTGTACATGATACATTGTTTATTTTTATTTTTGGCTGTGCTGAGTCTTTGTTGTTGCCAAGGCTCTTCTCTAATTGCGGCGATCAGGGTCTACTCCTCGTTGTGGCGTGCCGGCTTCTCGTTGCCGTGGCTTCTCTTGCTGTGGAGCATGGGCTCTCGGGCAGGCAGGCTTCAGAAGCTGTGGTTCCCAGACGTCCCCAGGCTCTAGAGAACAGGCTCTATAGCTGTGGCACGCAGGCTTAGTCGCTCCTCTGCGTGTGAGATCTTCCCGGACCAGGGATCGAACGTGCGTCTCCTGCATTTGGCTGCCAAATTCTTTACCAATGAGCCACCAGGGAAGCCCTACATTATACAGTCTTTTAAAAATCTTAGTAAAGTTCTTTTGAAAATAGGTTGGGCCATCTCAGAAATTGTGAGTTCCCATCATTGAAGAAGTTCCCATAAGTACCACATAGATCATAGGGGGCGGGTACAGGACTGTGTCTGCAAATTAGTTTTCATCAGAGGATGTACTGGGTTTTAATTTTTTTTGTATATAACTAGATTCATTCCATTAAAGGTACTGTCCTTTATTCTGAGCCCTCTTTAAGGGTTTAGTGTTCAGATATTCTTTATTTTATGAAATATGGTATATATAGACTAGGTTTTTCCCCTGATAACCTTGACAACTGTCTTACTGTTTGGTCTCCAAAATTTTGGGGGAAATTTTATTGGTCTTTGAAATGTAAATTTCTGGGAACTAGAGTTGTGGGGAAAGTGAATGATTTGGTTAGGCTCAATGAGGTGCCCCTGACTCCCCTTCTGACCCTGAGATCCTCTCATTTCTAGGTCCTGGCTGGACCCCTCATCCAATGAGTCATTCTGCAAATGTGAGCTTTGAGCTGGGAGGATTGGGTAAAGATGTGATTGGATCCACTCAGCTCTGCCACTACAGCTGAGGTCTAGCTCTTCAGATACACCCCCCGGAAGAGACTGTTTTGGGGACATATGCCATGTGGCCCTCAAGCAAAGAATAGCCTCAGACAGCCTTGCATCTGAACCAGCAAGTGGGAGAGAAAGGTTCCTGGTGGGGAGACTGTGTGTGTTGTGGGGCCAGTAGGGGTTGTCCAGGTCATTCCAACAGGCTCTCCACTCCAAGGAGCTGATAATATGATACCTTTATGTACAAAAGACAGTTTTGTTTTCACTACTTCTCAGAGCCTCAGTTTCCTCATATATAATATGAGAGTAAAAGTAATAATAATACAATTTAGGGAACTTCTCTGGTTGTCCAGTGGTTAAGACTCCAAGCTTCCAGTGCAAGGGTTGTGGGTTCGATCCCTGGTCAGGGGACTAAGATCCCACATGCAGTGTGGCTAAATATATATATATATATATAGTTATTATTTTTAATACAATCTAACAGCTTCAGAGATGCATCCCTCTCTACTTCCCTCACCTCCATCCAGAGCTGGAAAGCAGAATCAGACTCTGAGAGGTAGACATGGGTCAAAAGATAATGGATAGAGCAGAGGTGTACAGAGTTACCTTAAAGAGACAGAATAGCTTCCAGAAAAACAAGGCCTAATTGTCATTGGACCAGAAAGCTAACATATCTACCTATTTTCTGAGAAAGGTCTGTTAGCCCTCGAGACTTTTTTATTTATTTTTTTCCTTTTGGCTATGCTGCATGGCTTATGGGATCTTAGTTCCCCGACCAGGGCTGGAACCCAGGACAGCAGTGAAAAGTGCAGAGTCCTAACCACTGGGCTGCCAGGGAATTCCCAGCCCTGGATAATTTTTAAAAGCGGCAAGAGGTCACTGAGTAGACAGGTGGCCTGGCCAAGCCTGGTGATTATTCCCTATTGTGGATAAGAGTCACCACTTAGGCTGTATCCCCAGCACTGAGACCCCTTCCCTTAGTTCACCCCCTCACTCACCAAGTCCCTTCAGATTCCTCTCCGCCAGCCCCTGGGGAAGAGCCTACTGGGAGAGAATGTGCTGACTGAGGGCCCCTGGGTGCTTCTGTCTTGGTCTTTCAGCAAACTGTGTCTCCTACTGTCGGTTAATACTTGGCTGTGTGGGGTGCACCGCTTTCTTGGAGTGCTGGTTCCCTGGTGCCCCCAGGAATGGAGGCTCCTCTGGACATGCTGGGTGGTCATATTTCAGAGACTGAGGAGGCAGGTCTAGGCATGAAGTGCCCTCCCTGAGGTCACACTGCCCATGTGGCCTTGAAGCTGCCTCCCCAGGCAACACCCGCTATGTTCACCCCTCTCCAGTTTCTCCAGTTCAGCTCCCAGTGTTCTTGTGAAGATGAAACCAATGAGCGGAGGAGAAAGCCCTTTCTAACCATGGTTCAGCATTGTACACACGTAAATGACGATTGTCACTTTAAAATGGGATCGTGTGTGTGTACATTATGAAAAATGTAATGTGCCGTATGAATTACCGTGGTTCTGCTGGAAGCCAAAACAGTGGGAAATTGACAGTTAAGCTCAAGAGCAATAGCAGATTGCCGCCCCCCCTCCCCACCTCCCTGCCCCCTTTTCAGGGTTGCATTGATGACAGGGCCTGGGTTTACCCAGAGGAAGAGCTAAGGTGGGAACTGAACCGTGCTGTGGTTCAGCAGGTGGCTGCCCCCCTGTGACCCCGGCCGAGTCGGGCTGTTGTTGAGGGTAACGAGGGCGCTTGGGACCCTTCATCAGGAGCCCGCTGCAGCCAGCCGGTGAGCTTCCAGTTAAGCTCAAGGGCAGCGCGCCCCATCACGTGGCTCACCAGACCCTGAGCTCAGGCTGTTGATTTTCCGGACTGAACCCCAGCAACCTCCAGCTGCTACTGTCAGAGGGGAAGGGGCGAGGGTCAGGGCCTGCTCAGCCAGCGCTGACGGATGACGGAGGCCCCTGCCAAGGCTCCCATCTGAGCTGGATGCATGCTGATGCTGCACAACTGGAGAGCCTCAGGTGTGCCTTTTTGAGGTGGCACCTTCTAAGCGACTTGGATGTGCATTTATATTTAGAAATCACTTGGAGGGGCTTAGAAGTGGGGTAGGGGTGGGAAAAGACGGTATCTGATTAGCTGTGCTGAGTACTATTCTAAGGGTTTTACATCTTTTCTTTAATTTGCACCTCCCCAAATCCTGTTGGTAGATTTCATTTATAGTTGAGGAAACTGAGGCACAGAAGGCTTAATTCGCCTGTCCAAGATAGTACAGCTGTTAGAATATGACAGAACTGGGATTTAAATGGGGCAGGAAGTCCAACTGTGGAGTTGGAGCTCTTTTTTATTATTATTGTCAGTTTTCCAACACACACCTAAGGCAGAGAGAGACTTGTCCAGGCCGCACAACTTAGGTAGCAGACCTGGGGTCAGTCTACTTCCAGGGGTCACACTGCTAAATACCTACATCCACGGTTGATATTATAATATTCAACCATAATATATAGCACAATATCCTATTGTAGTATAATAGTTTATTATAAGGTTATAACTTATTTAATGAATCCCCTATTGTTGGACATTTAGGTTGATTCCATTTTTTAGCATTTTAAATAAATGCCAAGTTTTTTTTTTTTAAGAGAGAGAAATGGTAGGAATGTTGTTTGTTTTACCAGTTTATTTGTTTGTTTTAAAGGATTTAGAGCAGATGGGCTGAGCTCCCTGAGGCTGAAGAGTTGGAGACTTTGAGTTGACTGCTTGAATGGAGAATGAAATTCTGATTAGGAATGGTGCCAGTGTGGAGAGAAGGAAAGAACAGACTCTATGCTTGAGCCCGGGGATTTGGCATTGCCTCCCAAGATAGAAAATTTGAAATGCATTTCATAAATATCTGTCATTCCCACTTTGGATATTTTCATGTTTTCTAGCATTTTCCAGCCCAACATCTCGTTGATGTTGTGCAGACACCCGTGGGTGGGGCGGGCAGAGGGTGAGGCCCTTCTTTCCCCCAGATCAGCCAGGTGCAGCCATCCAAAGTCTCACCATCTGTCCATCCCATGTCCCTTGCTCCTTCTGCCCCTCTCCAACAATTCAGTCTCCCTTCTGGGGTATTCCTTTCAGTGTCTGTATGCATGCTCAATTGTTAAGTTGTGTCCAACTCTTGTGACCCCCTGGACTGTAGCCCTCCTCTGTCCATGGGATTTCCCTAGGCAAGAATACTGGAGTGGGTTGCCATTTCCATTTCCAGGGGAATCTTACCGACCTAGGGATCGAACTTGTGTCTCTTGCATCTCTTGCATTGGCAGGCAAATTCTTTATCCCTGTGCCACCTGGGAGCCATATATCCCAGGTCAAAAACAGACAAGGAAGCTTGAGGACATCACACATGGTAATTATTGTAATGGCCTTTATTGATTGAGTCTTCTTTCTGGCACTGAGAGCTTTCCAGGCTCCATCGCTTTTATACTCATATCAACTTTATGGGATGGAACCACTGTAAGACCACCATTTTGTTTGTTTTTTTAAAAATGTTAGCCACACCCCTCAACATGTGGGACCTTAGTTCCCTGACCAGGAATGGAACCCATGCCCCTGGCATTGGAACGCAGTGTCTTAACCACTGGGCCACTGGGGAAATCCTGAGACCACCATGTTGTAGAGGAGGAAAAGGAAACTTCAAGAGGTTAAGGGCTTGCCCAAGACCATGTAGCCAGGGCCAGGGGTGGCCAGGACTAATCTAACTCCGCAGCCACATCGTGTTACCCCCCATGTCTACTTTGTAACCTTCATGGTGGACTGTAAATAGAGGACACTCTATCTCTGGGAGGGAGGAGTCTTCAGTAAATCAGCAAGAACATGTTCACTTACCTGCATATGTATATACCAGGTGGGCTCACTTGGAGAATGTTGGAATTGCAAAGGATCTTGGGAGTCTCTTTTCCTACCTTATTTTAAAATCATGGCAAAGGAGATCCAGAGAGATCCACTGACTTTCCTAAGGGCGAGATGGTAGCCCAACCAGATTAGAACTAGAGTCTTCTGATGCCTACCCCATAGCTCCTCAAGTGGCAGGCAGCTCTTAGCTCTACTCTGTTGGGAGGATTGGAGCAAAAGGATGAGTCAGCAGACAGGTTGAAGGGAGGAGGGATTAGTTTGGCACCACTGGGCAAGGCTGGGGTTCAGGGGCCCTGTGCAGGCACCGGGATTCTCTAATTGTCGTTTCAATTCCACTGTCCTGAGAAATATGTTCCCATGCGTGCTAATAAGTTGCTTCAGTTGTGTTCAACTTTTTGTGAACCTCTGGACTGTAGCCCGCTCACCAGGCTCCTCTGTCCATGGGATTTTCCAGGCAAGAATACTGGAGTAGGTTGCCTTGCCTTCCTCCAGGGGATCTTCCTGAAGACCCAGGGATCAAGCTTGCATCTCCTGCGGCTCCTGCATTGCAGGCTGATTCTTTACCACTGAGTCACCAGGAAAGCCAGCCCCCTGAGAAATATAGGAGGGGACAGTTGGCAGGAAGACAAAGTGGCCTGATAATGAAAAGCCTGAGCTCTGACGTTAGACAGACCAGGATTCATATCCAGGCAAGGTGCTTCACCTCTCTGAGCCTCAGTTTCTTTTCCTACAAAATGGGAGTAATAAGTATTTAGCGTATGGGGCCACTGTGAGAAAGAAATGAGATAATGTTGGTAAAGAAACTGGCACAAGTTTGTGGAAAAAAGAGAAGAATCTTGGGGTTGTCTGAGTTGGTGGAAAAAAGAGAACATAAAACTGGTAACCAACTATATGATTTCAACGAAAGGCCAAGTATTTCTTAATTTCATCTGATTCACGATTTCTCACAGGCAGTGTCGGGGGGGTGCTCATTCACGTTCCCCACATGGAGGCGGGTGGTGCTGGTGGTGAGAAACAGCTCTGACCTCTCTTTGGTGAAGAGGGATGGGTGAGAGTTTCTTGGGCTCAGGGATAACACAGGATTGCTTTTTGCTTCCTGTCTTGAAAGGGGTGGGGGAGATGGAGAGGAAGGAGGATTGTTAATATAAACTTGAAATCAGATTTTTTTTTTTTTGTAAAGTACATGTCCTCAGCTGTGTGACCTCAAGTGAACCTCTCATGGTCTCAATTCTCTCTTTACCACAAGGTCATTGAGATGACCACATAATAGCCAGTTTACATGCAGCATCTTATTTAATCCTTAAGACCAGCCTGAGAGATAGATGTTACCATCCCATTTTAGATAAAGGAGAAAACTGTGGTTCAGGGAAAGTTAACTAATTTGTCTAAGGCCATACTGCATATAACCAGCAAGGGGTAGGTCTGTGATTTAAGCCCAGGACTAACCCCAAAGCCCATGTACTTTCTGCTCAGGGTAGATTCAGATTTTTTTTTTTTAATATTTATTTTATTTATTACTTATTTATTTGGCTTCTCTGGATCTTAGTTGTGGCATGTGGGACATCTGATTCCATGACAAGGGACTGGATCTGTGCCCCCTGCATTGGGAGCATGGAGTCTTAGCCGCTGGACCACCAGGGAAGTCCCTAGATTCAGATTTTGTTTGGCCTAAAGCTTATATAATTTGGGGGGCCCGCTTTAAGAAAAATAGTACAAATATCACAAATATAAACGGTACAAAAGCGAATATTTATTTAGATTTTAAAATGAAATCTCGACATACTAGAACAAATGTGAAGACTCAAAAATGTCACAAACATCACAAAATCCAGAAAAATAATAGAACATTTGTGTTAACTACTTGATTCTCCTCTATGTTACTTTTCCGTACATCTTTTGGCTGCATCTTCCTTTTTTTGTGTCTTATGACAATCTCCATAGAGAAAATAAAAAAGATAACCCAGAGTTACCTAGCACAGTTGATTGGAAGTTTTTTAAAATTATCCATAGTTTAGAAGTTTATTTTGGCATTACAAGTGACTGGTAATGTCATATAAATATTAGGATTCAGTTCAATTCACTTCATTCTCTCAGTCGTGTCTGACTGTACGACAACCCCACGGACTGCAGCAAGCCAGGCTTCCCTGTAGTTGTCACATTTGGGAAAGTCTCCATCAGAATTCCTGCCGTATGTGAACCATATGATTTTAGGGCAATTTGTGTTTTCTGATGCAGTGATTTATCGAAAATAGTCTTCAAATTAGTCATATGTCTTATGCTGTTTGGTGTCAGCTAAATGTTATCTTTGTCGATAATCACTGTTTTATGACAAGTCAGCAAAAAAAAATTCTAATCTTTTTTAATAGCTTCCCCTTTCCTACTCTTTGAGATGGAATGAAAATTGTTTACATTAATAAAAGGCTCAAAAAAAAAAAAGGCTAATAATTAAACTTCTTTCTCCTAAATCTATGACCTTTTAAAGGGAATTCATTACAAAATACCGGATGCGAAAACATCTGAAGCATTTGGACGATCTGGCCTAGAAAGGGGAAAGGCTGGAGGAAGCAAATAAATAACCATCTTCAAGGATATGAACCTTAATGGACAAGAGTTACCAGAGTGTGTCTGAGAATTTGATTCTGGGATCTGGGGAGGGGCTCAGTTTAACACATTCTGAAGGCACCTTGAGCAGGTGTCCTAAAATGGATACAGAGAGTAGCAGAGGAATCTGTGAATGTGTGGCCAGCTGTCAGCTGCCTTGCCGTGGACTCAAAGTTTGACCCCTGGCCCTCAATTGCTGGGGTTGCTGGATAGAAACGCAGAATCTGGTCTGCCCTTGTGGTCCAGTGGATAAGATTCCACCTGCCAGTACAGGGGGCACGGGTTCCATCCCTGGTCTGGGAAGATTGCACTTGCCACAGGACAGTTAAGCCTGTGTGCCACAGCTACTGAAGCCCCTGCGCTTAGAGCCCGTGCTCTGCAACAAGAGAAGCCACTGCAATGAGAAGTCCCCAGACTGCAACTAGAAAGTAGCCCCTGCTTGCTACAACTAGAGAAAGCCTGCGTGCAGCAAAAAAAGACCCAGAACAGCCAGAAATCAATAAAAATTAAAAGAAATGCAGATTCTCAGGCTGTACCCAGAACTGCTAAATCTTAGTCTGCATCTTCACCAAGTCCTGGGTGATTCTGTGCAGGGGATTGTCTGAGAAGCCCTGCACCAGAGACTTTAGCAGAATCTTCCATAGCTACCCCCATCCCAACTTGGCAGCTGGTCTTTTTCTTCTCTGTGTCCTTCACCTCGGGACCTGGCCTGTCTTCTGGTACCCATCCGTTGTGTTGATTCATTGTATTTCTACTTCCCTTCCCACAGACTGCCAACTAGAGGGCCGTGGGGTATTCCTCTTTGATTTCCAACCCCTCTCAGTGCCTGGCACACAAGAGTTACCATTATGGGATGTCCACTGGGTGCCAAGAGCTTTGCCTGTCTTACCTCCTGTGGCCTTCTTCTTAAGCTTGTAGGCTGAAACAAACACGCCCCCCCCATTTAAAATACTTTTTTAGTTATTTATTTGGCTGCACTGGATCCTAGTTGCAGCCTGTGGAATCTAGTTTCCCCACCAGGGATCGAACCCAGGACCCGTGCATTGGGAGCTCCGAGTCACCAGTGGACCACCAGGGAAGTCCCCACATACCCCCCCATTTTATGCATGAAGAAACTGAGGCTCCATCGCCTGTCTAGGGTCATGTGGCAGAGCTGGAAACCAAGGAGTGTCTGATTCCAAGGCTTTCAGTAGGGGATCAGTAAGTGTTACTTACTGACTTGATTATTCATTCAAGCGTTCATACGTGTTTTAATTTATTCACTGAAGAGACTCAGGGGAAGACGAAGAATAGCATAGAAGCTACTTCCTCCTGGTGAACTATTTTTAGAACAGGTGCTGGGTGGTGTCAGCCTTCCAAGGGCAGGGAGTTGGGCTGCCCAGGAGGCCCCTGGCCAGTCCGGCCTTGGGAGAGGGGACATGCTACTCCACCACCGCCCCATCCCTTTCAATGTCCTCCATGACTCAGCAAAGAAACCATGGGTCTGAAATCAGAGATGAGGCCGAAAAACCCTCAAAAATGTTGTCTTTTCCTGGAGGAATGTCTTTTCCATGTTGCTCATTCGTCTGCCAGGGAATCCAGGAAGCCTTTGGCCTGCGGTCAGCTGTGACCCCCTGGTCTGATTTCCTGGGACTCACCCCTCCTCCTCCCGCTTTCTCCCCAAGCCTGGGGACAAGGTCAGTTCTTCTTCTTCTGTGGTCTCTGGTTTGAGGCTGCAGGGGGTTTGTCCAGTCCAAGTCTCCTTAGCTTGTCCTTGAATCATTAAATCCAGATCCTAGACGCAGATTCCTTGGGTTGAAATTTGGGATCCTCTTACTAGCTGCATGACCTTGGGCAAGTCATTTCACTTCTCAGTGCCTCAGTTTCCTCCTCTGTAAAGTGAGGATAACAATAAATTTGAGAATTAAGATAATTAATCTATGTAAAACATTTAGAACCACACTTGACATACAGTGTATATAACTGTTGCTATATAACTATTGTTGTCATGAATTACAAAGCAGATATTAATACCCGGAGGAGACATGGATGAACTCCTGCTAAACGTCTTTTCTTTGCATTGGTTCTAATTTCACCCCAGATGTGTGTGAACTCTGTTTGATCCCTGAATCAGGAAGATCCCCTGGAGAAGGGAATGGCAACCTGCCCCAGTGTTCTTGCCTGGAGAACTCCATGGACAGAGGAGCCTGGTGGGCTACAGTCCATGGGGTGACAAAGAGTCAGACACGACTGAGCGACTAATGCAGAGAGCTAAAGGGGGCGACAGTAAATGAGGGAATATGTGAATACATTAGAAAGCGCCGAGGTGACCTCTGAAAATGAGATTCTTGTAAATGGATAAGAAGCATGACTCAGTGGATTGTTGGTTTGGGAATAACCACATTCATCCTAGGAGGGGGTGGCCCTCTTCTGAGAATTTCCAATCTTGGGAGACAGACCTGCTTTCTAAGGGATAGTTCCCGGATCGACTGAGAAATTCAGTGCGGAGGTATATTGGCATCAGGGGAAGAAGAGAGTAATTCCTGGGTGAAGGGGGACTTGTGGCTCTCAGCCCGGGAGGTGTTTTATAGCCACCTGGGGATAAGCATACAAACCTGGGCCCCAGGCTTAGAGATGCTGGTCTCCAGGTCTTGGAGTGGAGCAGAGGTATCAGAGTTCTTCACAAGCTTGGGACTTCTCTGACAGTCCAGTGAGTGGTTGGGGTTCGGCACTTTCATTCATGTGGCCTGGGTTCAGCCTCCGGTCAGGGAACTGAGATCCCAACAAGCTGTGCAGAGTGGCCAAAAAAAAAAATTCTTCTCCTCAAGCTCCCCAGGTGATCAGGTATGAGGCCAAGCAGTAATTAGAGACAACGTAATAATGACAACATATACTATAAACTGGACGTCAGAGATGCATTGCCCTGTCTCAGAACCACCCCTGCGAGCAGCTTATATTATCCCCATTTTATAGGTAAGAATACTGAGGGTCAAGGTCATACAGAAGAGCTTCTATTTAAATCTAGGTCTGAGTTGAAAGGCCTAATATAAATATTTGTATATATTATAAATTGAGGTATAGTTGCTTTATAGTATTGTGTTAGTTTCTGCTGCACAACCGAATAAGTTAGTTATGTATGTATACATATACATATATCCCCTCCCTTTTGAACCGCCCCCCACCCCATCCCACCCCATCCCACCCTATCCCACCCCTCCAGGTCATCACAGAGCACAGAGATGAGCTCCCTGTGCTATGCAGCAGCTTCCCACTCCACACTGCAGAAGGTCCGCCTGGGAGAAACTTCCCAGAAATTGACATTAACATCCTCTGCTCTGATGTAAACTGTAAAATCCATACATGATGGGTTGGAAGAGATATGCAAACTGATTTAAAGAGATCCAGAGGCTTAGGGAGCCAAGGAAGTCTTGCCCTTAACCCTTGGCCTCTATTAACATATCTACAGAAAGAATGCGTCATTGGGGCTGGTGGAGGGGGTGCTTGGGCTGAGGGAGAGGACCCACCCCTGCTGACCTCTGGGAGTCCTGATCTGGCATCAGCTTTCTTTAAAAAAGAAACGTGTTTATTTATTTGCACCGGGTCTTAGTTGTGGCACGTGGAATCTTTAGCTGCGGCATGTGGGATCTAGTTCCAAGACCAAGGATCGAACCTGAGCCCCCTCCACTGGGAGTCTTAGCCATTGGACCTCCAGGGAAGTCCCTGGCATCAGCTCTGTGCTTCTTTCTTCCTTCTCTCCAAACCTCTCTGGTGGTTAATTTCCTTCAGAAGCTCTTCTTTCTCTGCTTACCCCTTGAGTGTGGCGTATCTCTGCATTCCAATCCACCAGGTTTCCTCGGTGGCAGCTTCCAGTCCGGAGTTGGGCTGCCTGTGCTAAGGACTTCAGAGTTTTGTATCCCTGATGTCCAGACTCAAGACGTCAAGGTCAAGGTCGAGGAGAGAGGAGGGCATCGTCAGCTAGGACCAGAGTTCACAGTCCAGCTGGGTCCATCTTGGCTGTGGACCTTAGAAGTTATTTTATTTTTTAGTCTCCATCTCTTTACCTGTGAAATGGGATAGTAACAGCTATCTTAAATGATTGTTGTGAGAATGAAAATAGACTTGGTATTCCAGGCACACAGTAAGATCTCTGTAAAGGGCATCTATTTATTATGTCCAGCCAGTGTGGGACTTTCTGTGAATATGGAGACTTCAAAGGCTCTTTCCCTCTAAATCTGTTCTTCCACATAGATTCCTAATCTGAAGAAACAGAAACACCTTTCATCACATCGTCAAAGCCAGATTCCGGGTGGTCAGCTTGGACTGTTTCCCTGGCCACCACTCAAATGGCCACTGACTTTTAGTGTTTCTGTCTCCTGCATTTCTTCTGTTATCATAAGCTGTCCTTGCAATTTCTCACCAAGTTATTACAAGAACCTCTTAACTGCTCACTCAGCTTGCTCCTTTCCAGACTCCGAACGCTTCTGTACTCAGGCTCTAGTCCAGATGAAAACCCTTTAATAGCTCTCCATTGCCTTTGGAGCACAACTCAGATACTGCTACAGCCACAGGGCCCTTCATGGTCAGCTCCGCTTTCGGTCTGGCCTCTGTTCCTGCCGCCATCCTGTCTTGGGCCCTACCTGTTGGCTGTGCTGAACCACATAACAAATATTCCAGTTTCTCACACCTCACTAAGCATCACTAAGTCTTTGCTGGAAGACCGCACGTAGACCCCCACACACATAGGCTGGAGCAGGCACGCTTCTCCCGAGGTTTCTGTCTGTTTTTCCAACAAGACTCTGAGCCCCCAATTCCCCTTCAGCATCTCTGGGTAGCGGGTACATGGCAGTTGGAGGCTTTCCTCATAAAGTGTGACACTGCTTGGTGCGGGCCATGCTCGGGTCTGTACACCTTACATCCTCATGCCTCTCTGAGGTCTGTATGCTTCTTTCATCCATTCTGTTACATTTGTTGAGCACTTTCCTCTGGTCCAGCCCTGGTGCCTGGATGTGGCAGGGTTAGGAGGTAAGAATGCTCGGGGTGAGAGAAGGGGTTCCTGTTTATCTAGAAAGGTCAGGAAATGTCTCTGATAAGGTGAACAGTGAACAGAGACAGGAGACAAGGGGGGAAGGGAGCTGTGTGGGAATCTAGGGGAAGGGTGGTCCAGGCAGATGGAATAGCCAGGACAAAGGGATCCCTAGCCCCTTTGGACTGATGAGGAAGCCAAGAGTCTAGGTTGTCATCCAGAATCACAAAGTGGCTGAGCTGGGTCTTCAACCCCAGTTCAGTAACTCCTGACTCTCACTGTGGGCCATTACTCTACATGGTCTTTTGGGGGGACAGTGGCTGCCTTGGCTGAGGGCGGGCTGCTCCGTTCACCATGCCACACTCTGGCTGGAGTCTGACTTCCCACGTCAAATACGGCATAGGCAGATCGGCTGTTACTCATCTGCGGCTCTGTTTCTGTTTTGTCCATCCATTTCTTTCCTTGGTATTTACTGGAGACAGTGCAGTTGTGTCTCCTCCCCCGGCAGCTTCAAAAAGCACACTTTCTCGGACACTTCCCTGGTGGTCCAGTGGCTGAGACACCAAACTCCCAACGCAGGAGGCCCAGGTTCAATCCCTGGTCAGGGAACTAAATCCCTTCTGCCCCAGCTAAAAGATCCTGCACCGAATCTAGGAAACTGAAGCTAACACCTGACACAGCCAAGTAAATAATAATAAGAATAATGCTTTTTCCTGCAAAGGTGAGGACCAGACCCTGGATTATGGTGGCTTCGCAAAGGCAAACTCCCCCGGCTGGTCAGTGGTCAGAGTGGCCTCTGTGTCTCATCCCACAGCTCCTTTCAGACTTCAGCTGAAGAACTGAGGCGGGTGTCTCTGCAGAGGTGGTGTATGAGCTGGCCTCGAAGGACATGGAGCATTTTAAGAGCGGTGGGGAGATGGGGTTTTAGACAGAAAGAAGTGTATGAGCTGAGCAGAAACATCCATGTTGGACCCTTCAGTGGCCAGGAGTATAGGTGGGGGTGGGTGGAACATGTTGTTGGGGAGATAAGACTGGAGAGAGAATTTAGGGTAGATCATGGCAACCTTTTTTTTTTTTTTTTAATGGCTGACTTTGCATGTGCATTTCAGATAAGAGATCTGGATTTTGCCCTGTAGACATAGAGATTTTAAGGTTTAAAGAAGCAAAGGAAGTGTGTGTGCATTCCTGAAGTTTTGAAAGAGTACTTGGGCAATCCTGGGAACTCATGCTGAGAGGGTGAATGGAGGTGGAGGACCGTGGGAAGAGAGCACGGCAGGAGTGCCTAGCTTTGGCAAGAGTGCTGGAGGCAGAGTGGAGGGACCACATTCCAGAGATGGCTGGAAGAAGAGGTAACAGGATCGGCTTGTAGGTTGATGTGGAGCCTGAGCCAGAGGAGCTGAGAAAGAATACTGTCCACGTTTCATCCACGTGGTGAAACAGTGGATCGTGGTTCACTGAGGACAGGTTTTGAGCATCTTGTGCTTGAGGCGTCTCTGTGACATCAGGTATGTGGTATGGGCTGGGAGTTTGGGATGGAGGTTAGAGCTGGAGAAGCGTGAGAGCTGAGGCTGAAGGAATGGAGTGAGGTCTAAGAGGTGTGCTAGGTGAGAAGAGAAAACCAGGGCCTTAAGGCCTGGAAGATGTTTGTACTTCCAGAGGCAGGTTAACTGGGGGTGGGGGACTGTGGAAGAGTGTTTTGATTAAAGCATCCCTCGGACTGTTTGACACACCTCAGTGTCCGATGGTAGGTGATAGAGGACACATTTCAGTGAGGGCACACGGTTGACCAAGTCTGGGTTATCTGCTTAGAGACACTCAGACCAGCTAGCGGTGCTTCCGGTCAGCCGGGGGTTATTTACATGGCCTCTGTGCAGGTTTCCTCTTCCTCTGCACACACCCAGCTTCCTACTGCTGGGGGTGGGGGTGGGGGGGCTGGTGGGGGGAGTCGGGGGGTGGGGGGAGAAACTCCTGAAAGTGGAGATCCTGACCTCTCCCCCATTATTCTCCAGGAAGCTCAGCCCAGGGCTTTGCACCCTATAGAGCCCCAGATGTGTGGGCAGAATGACCAAGCAGAATGGGTGGCAGCGGGGAACCCAATCTGCTGATTCTCCTTGAGTTCCTTTTTAAGAAGAACATACCATTTGTGGGATGAGTCCCCTGAATTTTGAGTTGCTTCAGGCTTGCTCCACCCATCAGTCCCTCCATCCATTCTAGATCAGATTTCCCTGTGTCAATAGCCACTAGAAGTTGAGGACTTTGAACACGGGATTGGGAGGTTCCCAGCCCTTTTCATGCATAACCTTATTTACATTACAACAAGTCTCTGAGGCTTTCTCCCAGGACATAATAACAAGTTAAGTGGCAGAGGTGGGATTCAGGCCCAGGTCTAACTCAGAAGACCTTGTGCTCTCAATAATTCATGCTAAGGCCTCCCTAGGTAAAAGGTGACCATATAATTTATTATCCAATCGGAAATGCCTTTTTTTGGGTATGCATTTATTTTGGGGGGTTGTTTCAGGGTTTAGTTGCAGCACGCAGGATCTTCAGTCTTCATTACAGTACGTGGGATCTTTTAATTGCAGAATGCAAGCTCTTAGTTGCAGCATGTGGGATATAATTCCCTGACCAGGAATCGAACCCGGTCCCCTTGCATTGGGAGCACAGAGTCTTAGCTAGTGAACCACCAGGGAAGTCCCCAGTCTAGAATGCTTTTTAAAAAGTTTTATTGAGATATAATTTTCATATCATAGAATTCACCTATATAAAGTGCACACCTCAGTGGTTTTTAGGATATTTATAGACTTGTGCAATCATCACTATAATCTAATTTTAGAACATTTTCATCATCCCCCAAAGCAATACAGTACCCATTAGCAGTCAGTCCTCATCAGCCCCACCACCCCAGACCTAGGCTGACCACTGATCTATTTTCTGCCTCCATAGATTTGCCTATTCTGCACAATTCATATAAATGGAATCATACGATGCATGGGGCTTTTGGTTGGCTTCCTTCTCTTACCATAATGCTTTCAGAGTTCATTCATGTTGTACTATGCATCAGTGCTTCATTCCTTTTTATGTTATGTTATTTTTTATTTATTTATTTTTTGGCCATGCTGCAGGGCATCTAAGATCTTATTTCTCCAGCCCTCGCCCCCTGCAGTGGAAGCTGGCTTCTTAACCACTGGCCCACCAAGGAGGTCCCTTCATTCCTTTTTACGAATGTCTCAGCGATCTTCCATTGTCTGAATTCCACTCATTAGACCATTCTTGAATATGATTCATTATATTTGTTCATATGTTGATGGGACATTTGATTGCTTACATTTTTTGGCTATCATGAATAATAATAATGCTCTGACATTTGTATTCAAGTTTTTGTGTAGATGTATGTTTTTATTTTTTCTTGGGCATCTAGCTAGGAGTGAAATCACTAGGTTATATGGTAACTGTCTGTTTAACATTTGAGGAACTTCCAAGTTGTTTTCCAAAGTGGCTACACCATTTTATATTCCCATAGCAGTCAGTGTAGGAGGGCTCCACTTTCTCCATATCCTTAGCAACACTTGTTATTCCAATCTGGAACACTTTTGAGAGTGAAAGGGTGCACCATTTATAATTATACTAGGACAAATGCTACTAACTGGAACATAGTCTACTTAGATACAAAAAAATTTAGAAGATTCAATTCCTGATTTCAGAGAACTTGCAGGCCACAGGATGAGTCAAAGCCCCCAAAGCCACATACTTGAGTCAATTAAAGAATCTAGTAAAGGTAAATTATTAAGAAGGAAAGCAAAGTGCATTTTGTTTCCCCCAGGAGATTGTGTTCCCTTTAAGAGAAAAGAGCTGTCTTTTATTTGTTCTTGTATTGTATTTTGAGCTGTGGTGTTAGAGAAGACTTTTGAGAGTCCCTTGCACTGCAAGGAGATCAGACCAGTCAATCCTAAAGGAAATCAGTCCTGAATATTCATTGGAAGGACTGATGCTGAAGCTGAAGCTCCAATACTTTGGCCACCTGGTACGAACAGCCGACTCATTGGAAAAGACTGATTCTGGGAAAGACTGAGGGCGGGAGGAGAAGGGGGCAGCAGAGGATGAGATGGTTGGATGGCATCACCTACTCATTGGACATGGGTTTGAGCAAACTCCGGGAGATAATGAAGGACAGGGAAGCCTGGCGTGCCGCAGTTCATGGCCTCAGGAGGTTCTTGGCATTTGATCGGGTGTCAGTGAAGATCTGTGGAATAAATGAATGAATAAGAGAATAAATGATACAAACACTCTTGGAGGAAATGTTTAAAAAAAAAAAGGAAGAAAAGGTCACCTGGGACTTCCCTGATGATCCAGTGGCTGAGACGACGAGCTCCCAGTTCAGGGTACCCGGATTCCATGCCTTGTCAGGAAACTAGATCCTGCATGCCACAACTATAATTCGACACAGCCAAATAAATAAATAATATTTTTAAAAAAGAAAAGTCACCTGGCTTGGATTTGTGTGTTTGGGGGAAGTATGGATCTTTTCTGCTCATTAACAACACTTGTTTAGTCACTCAGTCGTATCTGACTCTTTGTGACCCCATGAACTGCGGCACGCCAGGCTTCCCTGTCCTTCATTATCTCCTGGAGTTTGCTTAAACCCATGTCCAATGAGTAGGTGATGCCATCCAACCATCTCATCCTCTGTTGCCCCCTTCTCCTCCCGCCCTCAGTCTTTCCCAGCATCAGTCTTTCCCAGCATCAGTCTTTTCCAGTGAGTCGGCTGTTCGTATCAGGTGGCCAAAGTATTGGAGCTTCAGCTTCAGCATCAGTCCTTCCAATGAATATTCAGGACTGATTTCCTTTAGGATTGACTGGTCTGATCTCCTTGCAGTGCAAGGGACTCTCAAAAGTCTTCTCTAACACCACAGTTCAAAAGCATCAATTCTTTGGCACTCAGCCTTCTTTCTAGTCCAACTCTCACATCCATACATGACTACTGGAAAAACCATAGCTTTGACTAGATGGACCTTTGTCGGCAAAGTAATGTCTCTGGTTTTTAATATGCTGTCTAAGTTGGTCATAGCTTTTTTTCCAAGGAGCAAGTGTCTTTTATTTCATGGCTGTGGTCACCATCTGCAGTGACTTTGGAGCCCAAGAAAATAAAATCTGTCACTGTTTCCATTGTTTCCTCATTTATGTGTCATGAAGTGATGGGACTGGATGCCATGATCTTAGTTTTTTGAATGTTGAGTTTTAAGCCAGCTTTTTCACTTTCCTCTTTCACCTTCATCAAAAGTCTTCTCAGTTCCTCTTCGCTTTCAGCCTTAAGGGTGGTGTCATCTGCATATCTGAGGTTATTGATTTTGGAATCTTTAACTGGATTTTGCCAGTGTAAATGACTGACAAGAGGTGGAGCAAAGGCCTTCCACACAGGGGAGTTGCCTGAGCAGGAAGTCTGGAACCACAGCCATGTCTTTATCCTACAGGAGGTTAACAAACTTTAGGAATAAATGTGATACCTACTCCCAGGAGTTTCCAACCTTTGGGGAATACAGTGAGCACAGTTTGTTCAGTTCAGTCGCTCAGTCATGTCCAACTCTTTTCCAACCCCATGGACTGCAGCACACCAGGCTTCCCTGTTAATCACCAGCTCTCGGAGCTTGCTCAAACTCATGTCCATCGAGTCCGTGATGCCATCCAATCATCTCATCCTCTGCCGTCCCCTTCTCCTCCTGCCTTCAATCTTACCCAGCATCAGGGTCTTTTCCAATGAGTCAGTTCTTGCATCAGGTTGGCAAAGTATTGGAGCTTCAACTTCAGCATCAATCCTTCCAATGAATATTCAGGACTGATTTCCTTTAGGATTGACTGGTCTGATCTCCTTATTGTTCAAGGGACTCTCAAGAGTCTTCTCCTGCACCACAGTTCAAAAGCATCAATTCTTCAGCGCTCAGCTTTCTTTATAGTCCAACTCTCACGTCCATACATGACTATTGGAAAAACCATAGCTTTAACTTTGTCGGCAAAATGATGTCTCTGCTTATTCATATGCTGTCTAGGTTTGTCATAGCTTTTCTTCTGAGAAACAAGTGTCTTTTAATTTCATGGCTGCAGTTGTAACACCCTTTTACTGGTTGTATGCCTGGGTGTCGTACTGGTTGTGTATGACTGGGTGTCATCAACCTTTTTGGCTCAAAATCCCTGTGAATCTTTCAATCTTACAACCTTGGAAGTTCCTGGAATTGGTGGGTCAGGAGCTAGGCCTTAAAGGAAAGAGGTAGATTTGAAGGAAGGAGCAGGATGCCAGTGCTGGGTGATAAGGCTCTGAGGTGGGCTGGAGTGCTCCAGCTGAGATAAAATGGGATAGGGTGCCTTGGCACTCTTGAAGAACTTTAAAAGGCAGGCTGGTTGACTTTTAAATTTGACTGATAAGCAGGTCCTTGGACTGGAGATGAAAGGTGTGTCTGTGAGAGATTAATCTGATGGCTCTGGGCCATGGATCCTGAATCTATCTGGAAGCAGGGTGAAGACCTAGAGCCTCTGAGGGAGGCTTCTATAATTGTAATGTAGCCCCGGCCTTTCAGAAGAAGGTTTGAAACTCCTTTGGGGTCAGTCTTATGATGTATATGGCTTCCATGGAGTTTCATTTTCCTTAACATTGATAATTTAAACCATTATTTTTATATTTTAGCAATTATGGCTGTATTATGGAGCTCATGCCAAATGTACATACATTTTAAAGACAGAGTATTAGACTTTGGGCTTCCCTGGTGGCTCAGTGGTAAAGTCTCCTGCCAATGCAGGAGACTTGAGACTCGGGTTCAATCCCTATGTCAGGAAGTTCCTCTGGAGGAGGAAATGGCAACCTGCTCCAATATTCTTGCTTGGACAATCGCATGCATAGAGGAGCCTGACAGGCTACAGTCGATGGGGTGGCAAAGAATCAGACATGACTGAGCAACTGAGCATGCATGCATTAGACTTTCAGGTTTACAGAAAGCAATTTTAGATCATGCAAACGGATTCTTCAGAGAGACGAATTCTCTCTGCTGTGAAGGGGGTTTGCTTTGGTATTTTTTTTTTTGGATATGGACCATTTTTAAAGTCTTTATGGAATTTGTTACAGTACTGCTTCTGTTTTAGGTTTTGGACTTTTGGCCCTGAGGCATGTGGCATCTTAGCTCCCCAACCAGGAATCAAACCAGCACCCCCTGCATTGGAAGGTGAAGGCTTTTTTTTTTTAATTAATTAATTAATTTATTGGCTGTACTGGGTCTTTGTTGCTGGGAGAGGGCTTTCTCTAGCTGAGGAGAGCAGGAGCTACTCTCTGTGTGATGCACGGGCATCGCACTGTGGTGGTCTTCCCTTGTTTCGGAGGAACACCAATTCTAAGGCACTCGAGCTTCTGTGGGTGCGGCGCCTGGGCTCCGCAGTTGCGGCTGTTAGGTCCTAGAACACTGTGAGGCTCAGTAGTTGTGGCGCAGCGCATAGGTGCCTCGAGGCCTGTGGGATCTTCCTGACTCTGGGATCGAACCCATGTCCCCTGCATTGGCGGGCAGATTCTTAACCACTGGACCACTCGTGGCAAATTTTGGGAACTTTGCCAAAAGCCTACCAGAGGAATAAGAATAGTGGGGTCTAAGCGAGCTTCAGGGAATGGTTTTATTGGCCCAGGGAACTAATTGGGTACAGGAAACCCAATAAAGGAAGAACTCTAAGATGGCACTAGAGCTTAAAATCTGAGGACTCTGAAGAAAGATGATGCAAGTCATAAAAAAAATGTACAAGTTAAGGGGACTTCCCTGGCAGTCCAGTGGTTAAGCTTCTGCACTGCCAGTGGAGGGGGTGCAAGTTTGATTCCTGGTCAGGGAACTGAGATCCCACATGCCACACCATGTGGCCTGAATTAGTTAATTAAAAGAGATAACTGATAGCTTTAAAAAATGTGCAAGAGAGGGGTGGGAAGATGATGGTCTACCTTGAGATCATTGGGCGCAGGTGGCCTTGAGAACAAAGGACGGCCACGGAGAAGGAACCAGTAACCTTTGGTCTTTTGCAGCCTCTGCTAAAGCCTGCAGAGTTGCGTCCAGTGGCTTGGCATCCTTGGCACTTTGCTTACTTTACTTTCAGTGCATCACTACTAAATAAGGTGTTTACTGTAGGATTTTATAGATGCCCTATATCAGACTAGAAAAGTTTCCATCTATCCCCACTTTGACAAGAGTTTTTTCTTATTGTAAATGGATGTTGAATTTTATAAAAAACTTTTTTGGCATCTGTTGATATGATCATATGGTTTTTTTCCCCTTTAATCTTTTAGTGTGATAAAATATAGTGGTTCTATTCAAAATAAACTATGCATTTTTTGTATAAAGTCAATAACATATCACCCTTTTTATATATTGCTGGAGTCAGTTTGCTAATATCTTGCTTAGGATTTTACAATTCATGTTCATAAGGGTAATTGTCTTTTCTCATATTGCACTTGTTGGAATCAAAATTATACTAAAAATGAGTTGAGATGTGAACCCTCCTTTTATATTCTCTGAAATTGCTGTATTGTATTGAATACAATACAATACAGTATTTGTATTGAAATTACTGTTTTCTTGAATGTTTGGTGGAGCTCTTTGCCTATTTGCTATTGAAGGGTGTCCTATCGTGCGGGTGAGAGTAGAGAAATGAACTTTTATTTGGGGAGTGAAAGTAACTTAAACAATGAGGAAAATTTACTATCTCGCACATCACAAAAAGCCCGTGGTAGGTGGTCCCAAGTTTGGTTAAATCAGCAGTGCAACAACATTAGGGGGAGAAATTCATTCTGATCTTTCAGCTGTCATCCTCAGGTGTCAGCTCCTTCCCTCATTGTTGCAAGATGGCTGCGGTTCCTCTGGACATCACAGCAACATGGCTAAGGGTGTGGGTTCTGTAGCCAAACCTGGTTTCAGATCCCATAGGTATCTGATATTGGGTAAATTGCTTAACCTCTCTGTCATATGGGATGGTAATAGTCCGTTACCTCAGAAGTTTAATATTATATGGATTAAATGAATTAGTTTTTTAAACTCTTAGAATCATGCACTTAGAAACATAGTAAGCATCCAGTAAATTTTAGCATATCTTACTCCATTCTCACATAAGGCAGAAATGAGTCTTTTTCTTTTGCGCTGCATTTAGTGAAGCCCCTTAGCAGACTTATTTCATACCTTATGGCCAGAATATGACAACTGCCCATTCCTAAACCAGCTATGGAATTGTCTTGATTTGGTTTAGAATAATTTAGGTTTAACCTCTGAGACAGAGGAGTGTCCAGCCTCTCCTGAAACAGTCAACTGATATCACAACAAAATCTGGGTTCTGTTTGCAAGGCTGAAGTTGGGGTGGTGATAGTGGGGGCTTTGGGGGTCACACAAAGAAGGGCAGGGTAGGATTCCCCATCCCTACTGGTTCTCCATGATATTCCTTCGAATCACCCCTTAGATTTGCCTAGCACTTCACAGTTTACTTAGTGGGTTTTGTTTTTGTTTTTTTGTTTTGTTTTGTTTTTAGTATTTATTTATTTGGATGTGCCAGGTCTTAGCTGTGGCATGAAGAATTTTTAGTTGTGGCATGTGGGATCTAGTTCCCTGACGAGGGCTCAAACCTGGGTCCCCTGCATTGGGAACTCAAAGCCTTAACCACTGGACTGCCAGGGAAGTCCCAACTTAGTGTTTTTTAACCAGTGCCTTATTTCATCTGGTCTTAGAACCATCCCCTAAGCAGTTTGGGCTCTTGTTATCCCCTTTTATAGATGGGGAAACAAGCTTCCAGAGTTAAAGCACTTGCTGGGTTCTGGGTTTATAGCTGGCACAGAACCAGGTCTTGGGACTTAAACTGAAGTCTTTGGGTTCAAAATTCTGCCTTTTTTTTTTTTGCCAGACCCCGGGGCATATGGGATCTTATTTCCCCCAAGCAGGGATCAAACCCACGGCTCCTGCAGTGAAAGCGAAGAATCCTAAACACTGGACCGCCGAGGAATTACCAAAATCTGCTGTTTTCTTCCTCTTCCATGAATTCCCAGTTGTCTGTCATTCACATGGTGCCCTCACAACCGCCACATCCTACTTCATATTTTCAAAATTAATAGTTTTTCATTAAATAAATGTATCTTAAAAGGAAGCTTGATAAAGGCCCAGCTCTGATGTTCTGGTGCACACGCAACTTTCGAATGTGCACAAAACTGTTAAAAATACATTTACTCAGGATTATAACTCATGCTCTGGTGCCCAGCTGCATTCGAATCCCTACTCTGATGAGGTAGCACGTGCAGCTGCTTTCCACCTCGATGCCCATGGACCTCACATTTTAGGGTACAGCAGTCCCCCCGGTCCAAGCCACCAGCCTTGTGACTTTGCCTGATGGCTCTTTCCGTTGTCAGGACCCACTGTGCCCACCGCCATCCAGGAAAGCTGGAAGTGCTGGTGCTTAATTCCAGACCTGCCTCCACACGCAGCAGCCTTCAACCATGTGACTGTGCTGGTATTTTTCTCACTTCCAATTTGTCTCATTCATGCATTCATTTATTCAGGCAAAACAAAAAATGTTTAAACACTTACTATGAACCAGGCACCATTCTGTTTCAGTGGGGTAGAGTAGACAAACTACAAATAGAACACAGAGGTAAGGTGTGGTATGTCAGTGATTAGTAGTAAGCAGAAAAATCGAGCAGTGAAGGGGCCCAGGGGCAATCAGGGTTGGAGTAGGATGGCCAGGAAAGGCTGTAAGAGAAATGTGACTTTAGTCAAAGCCCAAAGGCAGGGCCATGGGGCCACTGGGGGCAGAACATGCCAGGCAGATGGATCAGCAAATACAAAGGGAACATGTATGCCTGGTATGGTCCAGGAACAATAAGGAGACCAGTGTGGCCAGAGCAGGGTGAGTGAGAGACAATTACAGGAGCGAATGGAGAACCCTGGGGGTTGAGACTAGACTGGAGGGGGCAAGCGTGGACCAGGGATGCCTGTTAGGAGCCACCAGCCCAATCCAGGCAACAGATGATGCCACTTAGACCAGGGTGGGAGAAGTGGAAACAGAGAAAAGGCAAGGACTGGAGATGTATTTTGGACATAGGACCAACCAGAAATGAGTAATGCTTTGGATGTGGGAGACCAGTCAGGACAAAGAACTGAATTTGGACCAGGGAGGTAGCAGAGGAAGAGAAGAAAAGAGGGTTGAATTTTACAGATATTTTGAAAGTAGATTCTTCCATGGTCTGCTGATGGGTGGATATGGGACTTGAAAGAGAGTAGTCAAGAATGACACCAAGTGTTCTGGCCTGAGTAGCTGGAAGGATGGAGTTGCCATGTGCTGATATGGGGGAAGCTGGTGGGAGGAGCAGGTTTTTAAGGAAAGCTGAGGATCTCCATTTTGGAGAAGTTGGGTGTAAAGGTGCTGTGTGAACTTGTCAAGAAGGCAGCCTCCTGGGTAAAACAGAAACAGAAAACAGGTCAGCTCATGTGCCTGCTCTGATTTGGTAGCACTGCCCAGACTGCTGTGTTGACATTTTTAAGGTCCGTCCAGGCTCACTGGGAGTGTTTCGATCAGTAGCGAAGCCTGTCTTGGGAGCTGAGTAAACAAATAATGGTGAACACTGGGTGTAAGATGTTCCACTGTAGAGTGGGAAGAAAATGTGAAAAATTCTGATCTATGTATTTTTGTCTTATTCTTTACATTTTTTTAGTGTGTTGTATAATGGACATAATATGTTAGAGTAGCAGGTTTGGACATAGTTTCTAAATTAAGTCTTCCATATCTACTGGAAGAGTATGCTCCGTTTTTACTGAGGAATGGATGAACAAGAACTTTTGAAGAGTACAGATCTAAAATATTGTACAGCAGATGCTGAAAATAGTGACCTTGATCACTGTAAGCCCTGAAGTGTCTCCTGAGTCCTCAAAAAAATGTTTGGGTTTTGTTTTTAATTTGTTAAATTTGTTTATTTTATTTACTTTTGGCTGTGCTGGGTCTTCCTCACTGCTTGGGCTGCTCTCTAGTTGCGGTGCACAGGCTTCTTATTATGGTGGCTTCTCTTGCTGTGGAGCATGGGCTCCAGGGCTCTCAGGCTTCTGTAGGTGCAACATGTGGGCTCGATATTTTCGGCTCCCAGACTCTGGCGCACAGGCTTAGTAGTTGCGGTGCACGGGCTTAGTTACTCTGCGGCATGTGGGATCTTCCCAGACCAGGGATCAAACCCGTGTCTCCTTCATTGGCAGGTGGATTCTTTACCATGGAGCCACCCAGGAAGCCCCCAGTTGGGTTTAGTGCTTGATTTTTCCACTCAAAAATATACATTCAGAACACAACATCATTAGGTAATATTTCTACCAGAAATATTAAAATATTTATTAATCTTCATTTAGTCAGGAGAAAACAATCAGATGCATCCAAATTGGAGCACATTGTGTAAAACAACTGGCTTTCCAAAATACCAGTGTTCTCAAAGACGTTTCCACCCCTTGGTCACAGTGCAAGGCATGTGGGATCTTAGTTCCCTGACCAGGTATCAAACCTGTGCCCCCTGGAGTAGAAGCACAGTCCTAACCATTGGACCACCGGGGAAGTACATCAGGAAATTTTTTTAAAGGATCAGAAACTGTTCTAGAGTAAAGGAAATTAAAGAGGTTACATTGCAAACACGGTCCTTGAATGGATCTTGGGTTGAGAAAGTGAAAAGCTATGAAGGGTTATTACTGGAATAGCTGGTTATTACCTTGGTATGCAGATTGTGGTATTGTATTAGTATACATTTCTAATTGGGATCATTGTTTCATGGTTACTGGGAGACTTGCATTCTTGGGCAACCCAGACTGAAACATGTAGAAATGAGAAATCATAATGTCTGTAATTAGGTCTCAAATAGTTAAGCAAAATACACATAGGAGTTTAGGTGAAAGGTGTGGTAGTGGTCACTGCTATTCCTGCAGCTTTCCTGTAGTTTTGAAATATTTCCAAGTAAAAAGTTGGGGGCGGGGGGTTGGGAACAGTATGAATAGTATTCATATAAGTGTCTCCAGTTCTCAGAAAACTAGGATATCCGATAATAGGCCATCAGACCAGATTTCATATATTAGAATTTGCCAAATCTTCACCACCACTACAGTAATCCCTGGCATTTTTATTTTCCATGTGCCTCCACATCTATTGTGTTACATTTATTATAAATAGTCTGTACACATAAAGCAGTTTGTGTCTGTAAGTACCACAATCAGAATGAACTTTTTAAAAATGGCTCACCATATGCCAGGCACTGTTTCATGTGTTTCACACGAATGAGTGCGTTCCATCCTTCTAGCCACTCGAAGGGGAGGTACTACTCATAGAGACAGAGTAAAGGGACAAAGCAAGTAATTAAAGAGTTAATCCCACTAGGGGACTGAAGTAAGAAAAGTGTAGGAGACCCCTGCAAGTTAATGATCACTCAAGAGAGCAGGTTTGCCTAACTACCAAACCCAACAGGCTTGCTTAGCAACAAAACCATGCCACAGAAGCACAGTTTCATTACTGTCATTCTTAGTTTCAGAAAAGGAAACTGAGGCACAGAAAGGTGGTACAACTTGCCCAAAGTCACACAGCCAGGGTAGGTGAAGGACAGAGTGAGGTGGCCCCAAGCCCTCCAGTGTTCATCACCATCCCCTTGACCGCTTACTTTACACTGTGAAATGTGATGGAGCTGCCATTCTAGAAGGATGGCTCCTGCTGCTCAAACTTTTTCTCTGAGGGGTTCTGGGTGTATGTTCATAGAGTAAAGGGTACTCCTTAAGAGAGGGAATGATAGTAATAGCAACAAATTACCGTCTTTGAATGCTCACAGGCATTCAGTGGGCCAGGCACAGGCAAGATGCTTTCTGCCTATTTAGTCCTCAGAACCCCTTTGCGGCTGAAACTATTCTTATTCTCACGGAACAAAAAAAGAAAAGGTAGAGCCCGGCTTTGAAGGCAAGCAGACTTGCCCCAGCCCCCACCCAAGCTGCCTCGCCTCTCTACCTGTCATCTGAATGGGTCCGAAGGTAACTGAGCTGTAGAATGTAGCCTGTGGGGTGATGGGCCTCACCCATCACCTTGTTCACTTGCTCAGTTCTAAGAGGGGGACATTTCAGTGCTGAAGAGGAGGAGGAGTGGGAGAAGGAAGAAGGGAAAGAAATCATTGTTTCCTTCCTCCTTGGGGCTTTTCATCTGGCTTGTGACATTCCATTCCCACCCCGCCTCTCATTTCCCATTTCATTGAGCAACTTGTTCTAATTGAATGCACCTGGGCAGAAACTCCTCCCCATAGTGGCCCTGGTCAGTGCTTTGTCTTTTTTTTTTTTTCCCCCTTCTTTTATGAAATATGAGGGGAGCCCCTGTTCCTTTGAGATGGAGGTGCTTGGTGAAGTTCCCAGGCAGATCAGCCAACCCTCCAGGAACTCCTCTGCCCTGACCCGGCACTGAGCTCACCTGCCTCCATGGAGGACAGCCAGCCGGCTTGTATCTGACCTTGGCCTGAGGTCCCGGATGACTCTGCTCTGGGCATGTCAGTCCCAGTCAAGGGCGAGGCAGAGGTATCCTTCAAAATGCCCGGCTCCTTCCCCAGGGTGCAGGCTCACTCCCAAGCTTCCAGGATGGGGTAGTTTCTGTCCCCCTTCCTCACTAAATCAACAACTAATAAGTCAATTTGCACTCATAGATCAGCACAAGAGGTAGTAGAATAAAGTAGTTAGGGGCATGGATTCTCCAGCCAGACTCACTAGATTGTATCTAGCCTCGACCACTTTAGCTTTGTGACCTTGGGCAAATTATTTAGCCACTTTAAAGTACTGGTTTCCCCTTCTGTAAAATGGGGGGAAATAACAGTATACTTAAGGGAAAACAAAAATGATGATTTACTCTCTCATCAAAAATGCACCATCTTCTTAACAGAACAGTCCTACTCGATAATTCTGAAAGTAAAGAAGCAGCCAGGACAGAACTGGTTTTTGGTTATGTACTAACTTCAAAAGCTACATTTTTAGTCTTTCTGCACCCTAAAAGCCCTGTACGCTTCAACATGTTTGCCTCCCCTAAACTTCGTACCTAATTTTTATAATTTTAAATACACTGTTCTCTTTAACAAAAGAGTGCAATGCAATGATTAGTTAGCTCAAGAAACTTCTTGCTTGTATTTTTGAAGACAGGAGTAGAAGACTTACAAGATCAGAGAAGGTACACAGCCCACATTCACACTGATATAACAAGAACTCTTGAATTTAAAAATTTATACACATTACTAATAAACCACTTTTCATCTCGCCAGTTGGTATTTTTTTTTAAGTAGATATCTAATGTTTGTTCATTAGTTTGGTTCAGCCTTTCAGCAGGGAAATTTGGTAATAAGAACTGTATCAAAAGCCTTAGAATGTTTCATAACTTCAGATTGAGAAATTTCACTTCTAGAAATTAATTCACTTCTAGAAATAATCTTGAGTATGCACAAAAATATTACCACAAAAATATTTTACAGTATTATTTGTAATACGGAGGAACTAGAAACTACCTAAATTTCCAATAATACAGCTTTGGTGAAATACATTATGTTATATTCACTCAATGGTTTACTAGGTAGTTATTTAAAAAGTTATAGAATATTTAATGAGATGGAAAAGTGCTGACAGTACACTTTTTCGTGGAAAAAAAAACAGTTTACAAAATAGTTTGCAATGATGTCATTCTTAAAAATATGTTTATTCATAGAACAATTTTAGAAAAATAAACATTGTCATTTTAAAGGGTTATCTGACCAACAGATGCAAGGAGCCGACTCATTGTAAAAGACCCTGATGCTGGGAAAGATTGAGGGCTGGAGGAGAAGGGGACAACGGAGGATGAGATGGTTGGATGGCATCACTGACTCAATGGACATGAGTTTGAGCAAGCTCTGGGAGATAGTGAAGGACAGGGAAGCCTGGCATGCTGCAATCCATGGGGTCTCAAAGAGTTGGATACGACTTAGTGACTGAAGAACAACAACAATCTGGATGGTGAAACTGCCAATATTTACTATTTACTTTTTTGTGTGACATCGGTATTTTCTGTCTTCTACAATGCATTGAATATTTCCATGATATGCAAACAACAAAAAATTTATTGTATAAAAAAGAACAATTCACTGGGACAATGCTTAGCGCAGGACTGACCTCTTTCTATAGAGTGTCATTTCTCTAGTAACTCACTTCCTTAGTGTCTCACATCCTTGGAGGACCCCAGGAGCGGCAGGGATCCCCATGGCATCCTGCCATTTGGAGCATTACTAGAGGCTTGTGGTGTGTTTGCCTCCCGGTCACGCGGAATCCAGCTTTGGAAACACTGCAAAGTCCCAAAGCTTGGGAGGTAAAAGTGGCGCCTGGAAGATTTTATAGAATCTGAGCAAGAAACTCCTCCAGAAAGGAGCTAGTTTCTCCGCCCATCATTTCCTCAAACGGAAACTAAGGCCAACGTCAGGGTTTGTCCAAGGCCACACAGCCAACTTAATGACAGACAAGGTGAGGCCTTGAATCCATGACCCTTCCGCCCTGTTGTAGTTCTCAAGCGTGCGGATTTAGGACTGTCTCTTCTCACACTTTAATAGGTATAGGAATCACCAGGGATCTTGTTAAAGGCAGATTTTGATCCAGTAGGTCAGGGGATAGGCCTGAGGTTCTGCTTTTCTGACCCGCTGTCAGGCGATGCAGATGTTGCTGGTTCGGGGATCAGTTTAGCCATGGGGTAGAGCAGGGATTCTGGAGGCGGATCGTCGGCTTCCCAATCCTAGCTCTGCCGCAGACGAACTATTATTATAGTTACTGCTTCAGTTTTCTCAGCTGCAAAATCAGTATAACCCACAGCTTCTTCATTAAGATTTTAATAAGTGCTCAGACCAGTCTCCCCTAAGATCTAGCTATTTTGTTATTATTTACTTTCCCTAGAGCAAGCAGCGGGTGAAGTAGGGTTTGACGAATGAATGAATAACCTTTGGGGGCGCCTGGAGTCGGGAGAAGCAAAAATGCAAGGGCTCGGAGGTGGGGGGGGAGGAGGGCGGGGAGAGGCCCACCTCCAAAGCACACTCCTCTAGCACCGGGTGGTCAGAAGGATCCGGAGCGCCCGGAAGCCGGCGGGCCCGCGCCCAGCCGACCAATGCGGCCGCCCCGGGGAGGGGGAGCGCCCGCCAGCCCTTTCCGTCCGGACGCCGGAGGCCCCGCCCCGGAGCGTCGCGACGTCTGAGCATTCCACGGTTGCTACTCGGTCGCGAGGGGCGGGGCGCCTGTCAGGGAAGCGGCGCGCGCGCGGCGGCGGGGGCGGGCTGAGGCTCGGCCGCGCAGTGCCAGCGCCAGCGCCAGCGCCACAGTCCCGCGCCCCGCGCTCTCCGGCCCGCCGCCTGCGTTCTGGCTCCCGAGCCCGCACTCCAGCCCTGCCCGTGCGCTGCCCGAGGATGGAGCTGCTGTGTTGCGAGGGCACTCGGCACGCGCCCCGGGCCGGGCCGGACCCGCGGCTGCTAGGGGACCAGCGTGTCCTGCAGAGCTTGCTCCGCCTGGAGGAGCGCTACGTGCCCCGTGCCTCTTACTTCCAGTGTGTGCAGAGGGAGATCAAGCCGCACATGCGGAAGATGCTGGCGTACTGGATGCTGGAGGTACCGCCCGGGCGGGTCTCCCCTCCCCCGTCACCCCCGCGTCCCGGGCTCCGGACATCCCGGGGCCGCCCTGTCGGGACATCCTGGTCCTCAGCAACAATCAGCAAGATGTTTCTGTGGCGCAGATCCCCGGGGCCTTGACTTTTCAGTCGCGCGCCCTTAGCCTGCTGCCTCCGTGCTGTCTTTTTCTTGCCCTTCTCTGACCCTGACCGCCAGGCGTTTGGCACCCCCAAATAACCCTGTCTTCGGGCCGGGAAAGCGGGGCGAGGGGCACCGTCTCCCCTCTGACTTCTCTCAAAAGTCTTCCCCCACCCCACGCCCGGTCTTCTTGGGAGAGCGCGCCTGGAAAACCCTGGGCTCGGCCGCCCCCGCCGCAGAGCCGGTTCCTTGTGTGTGTCGCGGGGGTTCTGGCGGGGAAGCCGGTGGGGGTGGCGCGCTGTTCCGGCCGTCAGGGAAATGAAAAGTGCGGGAGGCAGCCGCTGGAGTCTCCTCCCTTCCTTTTGGGTGTGTACACTGGGTGGCAGTAATGGGCGTAAGGTCCCAGTTCTCTGGCTCCTATGGGTGACTTTTCCGAGCCCCTCACCCTCTGTATGGGTTGGGGGGGATCAGCCTCAGTTTGGATTCCTGAAGGAAGGGAGCCTCTGGCGTATCCCGCCCCCCCCCCCCCAACTCCCACCCCGGGGGAAAGGAGGCACCGCAGAGGAAGTGGGAGGGTGTCACCTTGGGGAAGGCGCATCCTGCGTGTTAGTCCTTGTCACTGTGAGTTCACCTACCCCCTCCCGTGTCTTGCTCCCCATTCCACTTCCCTTCAGCGTACCGCACCCCCCGCCTTTAGTTGCTGCTGCGTTTCCTAAGCCTCTGCCCCCGAAGTGACTATGCGCCCTCCCCCAGGTGTGTGAGGAGCAGCGCTGTGAAGAGGAAGTCTTCCCCCTGGCCATGAACTACCTGGATCGCTACCTGTCCTGCGTCCCCACCCGAAAGGCGCAGTTGCAGCTCCTGGGTGCGGTCTGCATGCTGCTGGCCTCCAAGCTGCGCGAGACTACGCCCCTGACCATCGAAAAACTGTGCATCTACACCGACCACTCTGTCTCTCCCCGCCAGCTGCGGGTGCGTGCATACCCTCCCCACCTCCCAGCACCCCTGCCTTCTTCCTCATGTACCAGGAGGAGGAAAACTAAGACTTCCGGAGGCTTTCTGCCCCTGGGCAGGGTAGCAGCTTTTTTTCTTTTTCTTTTGACAAAAGATGGGACAGTGTGGTGTGATGGTCAGGGTGGCCCCAGTTCAGGCTTGCACTGCCAGCATGAACCAGATCCCCTCGTCTTGACCTCCAGGGGGTGCCACTCCTTCATGGTCTTTCCCCCAGATAGCAACAAGTCAAACTGCGTGTCTACAGTCACTAGTACTTTGCCTCTGGGTTTACACAGCCACCATGAGTTATTTATTGGCAGCAGCAGGACATGCCTGTGCACCCCCACTGGAGTGGGGGAGTGGAATGTGCTTCACGTGGGGGAAGGGGCCGCCCTGGTTGAGCCTTGTCTCCCAGTGTGTGGACTTTGTGATCAAAAAGTCTCCCAGAGCCGATTAAAGCCAGGCCCCAGCTGCTGTTAAGGAAGGGCCTAGGAGTTCCATCCCACTTTGCTTCCTTCCTTCCTTTTATATCCCAGGAGAACCAGCTCCTTCCCTCATTCTCCATTCCCTAGTCTCACCCTGAGAAACTCTGCTCTCAGAAGCAGCTGCTTCAGGCCTGGTGGAATCATCTTTTCCCCTTTAGCCAAAGGCCAGTGCTGAGGCACAGACTGGGGCTGAACTGCAGCTGCTTCCGATGTGATAATGATGCCCTCTCCCCTGGCCCACCCACCCTGACCAAGGTCTTTCATAACCCTGTGGGGAGCTGCTGTCACTCCTGTGGTTTGGGAAGTGGCTCCCTGGGCCTCTTGCTGGGAACTTGGGCTGGGCTCTTCCCGAGGCAGGGCAGGGGAGTCATGGTTCTCTTTCCCCACTGAGCCTGGAGAGGAGGTGGGGAGTTGCTTGGATCTGGAAGAGGTTATTTGGGAGCGTGCAGATCATCTCCCGGGGGACCCAGGGGAGAGGGGTGAGCTGGCACCTTCCTCCACCTTGCTCTACAGCGGTCGAGTCTTCTCTTGACCCGAGAGGAGAGGCGTCTCTGGGCCCCATCTCCCGGGGAGGAGGGCAGCGTGCTGGCTGCTGTGATTGGCTGGCCAGGAAAGCCAGGGTACTGGGGCCCCTGAGTGCTGCTTGTCGGGGAACGGGATTCCTCTTCCTGCCAAGTAGCTCTCCGAGATGGGAGTAGGAGGCCAGAGTTGGGAATCTGGGAGGCTCCACAGCTCTTTGTGATGAATCTGGTAGTTTTGGGCAAGTCTGAAGGTGGAGCTGGTTTCCAGGGCTAGGAGAGCAAGATGTTTCTGGAGGAGTTTGGGCTAGTGGAAGGGGACTTCGTTTTTGTGAAAAGATTAGCATGGGATGTGTGCCTTTATGTGAGGGCAGTTTTTCAGAACAGGCCAAAAGTCCTCTCCTCCCACTCCCCCTGCATGAGCTGGGGGTGGAGCATGCCGATCGATGACTTCCTAGAAGGTCAGAGTCGGAAGGGACATCAGAGAGCTCCGGTCAGTCCAAATAATCCTTGTCACAAAGAAGGTGGGGGCCCTTCCAGAGGAGGAAGGAAGGGTCCTGGCTCAGTGTTGCGCTGAGGGTGATGAGGTGTTCTAGGGCTCAGGTGGCCTCAGAGGTGAGGGATGTGATGGAAGCTGCTAGGGGTGTGTTCTCTGTCAAGTGAAGACTGAGATTCTCAGGAGATATTCTGCCCAGATGGAGGGTAAGGTGGCCACCCTCCCCCCACGCAGGACCCTATGCGTCCCCACTCCGAGCTGCCTTCCAGATGTTTCCTTGGATGCTGGATGCTTTTTGTTGACTTCTGAGTTAGGAGTTTGACCCCTGGAATAAGCGCGGGGAGTAGAATGCTAACTTCTCTGCTCAACTTCTTCTGGCTCCAGGCCGGGCTGATTTCTGTGAGGCTTTGTGAGAGGCTGAAGATCATGACACCTAGGTGGGGGCCAGGAGCGGGGCAGCTGTGACAGAGGGCCGAAAAGAGATTGGGTGGGGTTGCCATTTCTACCCCACTAAGGGGTCAAACCCGTGAGTTCCTTCCTGAGATAAAACAATGAAGAAATCCTCCTGTGTGCAACTCAGAAATAGGGCCAGGGCTGGGAACCCCAGAGGAGTGGACTGGGTGGGGCTCTCAGTCTCCTTCAAGGACCCAGCAGTAGTAGGGAGGCTGGGACTGATGGAGAGATGGTTTGGGCCCTCAGGGATCATCACCTGGACGCATCCTGTCTGCCTTGACCTCCACTTCTCCCCCTGAGACTCAAATGACACTAGGCACTGGGTTTCAGCCAGAGAGGTGGAGTGGGGTGCTCTATTTCAGCCCCCCACCCCAGTGTCCCTCCAAGGGGATGTGGGTTGGGTTGGGCAACCTCCACTTTGAGGAACCTTGGGGTTGGCTCAGGGGCTGTGTCAGAGGAGGAAGGGCCTCATGCTCACCCCAGTTTCTTCAAGAGGTGTGGACTTGGCGGGCATGCTGAGTTGGGGGAGAGGCTAGCGATCTCCCCTTTCACATATCCTTGGGATTATGGAGAGTCTTTCTGCTTCATGCCAGAAGAGCCTCGAGTTCCTGGTGATGGTGGTCTGCAGACTTTTCTTTCAACCATGACTGGAGGCCTGCTCAGAGCCTTGCAGGAAGTTGAGAGAAGGCCTGGACTGTTGGACCCCAAAAAGATAACCCAGCAGGATTAAAAGGGGCAATTTATGTAAAGCATGTAGTTCTGGCATCTAGGAAGTTGATCAATAGATGCTCAAAGCAAGTGCCCCGAGCTGTTCCCTGCCCTGGACTCCCCATTCCACAGCGCCAGTCCTGAAGTTCAAAAGCAGACCTAGAGTCTTGACCTTCAAGTGTGATGGGCTTCGCTCCCTGTGAGACTTCCACTTTACTTCCTCCCCTTCCCTTCTTCAGCCACTGAGCCCGCCCTCTTCCTCTGCCTCCAGGATTGGGAGGTGCTGGTCTTGGGGAAGCTCAAGTGGGACCTGGCCGCAGTGATTGCCCATGATTTCCTGGCCCTGATTCTGCACCGGCTCTCTCTGCCCCGCGACCGACAAGCCTTGGTCAAGAAGCACGCCCAGACCTTTTTGGCCCTCTGTGCTACAGGTAAGAGTCCCACACACACATGTGCCAAGCCAGGGAAATCAGAAGACTTGGAAGGGTGAGAGGGAACTAGGAGATTCAGTTTATAACTTCCAAATTTGTGAAAATTCTATCCTCTGAGCCCCCAGTATCAATACAGGGAAGCAGCAGAGCTGTCTGGGATCTCAGAGATGCCGCAGCCCCCCACCCCCACCCCCCACCCAAGTATGTAGCTGGAGACACCAAGGGCTTAGAGAGAAGTGACTTGCCCAGGCTGTCTCAGTGACTAAGCCAGGCCGAGAACCCAGGTCTCTTAACCTTAATTTTGTGTGCATACCAGGAAGAGACCCATTCACTCTCTGGTTCCTGGCCTGGATCACTTACTACGCTGACCCTCTCCCCGGCTGTTCTTAGACCACTCACTGCCGGGGTGTCCCGGTATACCTGTGCTCTATTCATACAGCCTGGCACTTTCTGGGAAATAGAAGGTGCACGCTGGTATTCATCCTTGCCTCCTGGTCCCTTCTCTCTTTCCTAGACTACACCTTTGCCATGTACCCCCCATCCATGATTGCCACAGGCAGCATCGGAGCTGCAGTGCAAGGCCTGGGTGCCTGCTCCACATCTGGGGACGAGCTCACGGAGCTGCTGGCAGGGATCACAGGCACTGAAGTGGTGAGTGCTGGGCAGCTGGGCAAATGGCCTCAGCTCATGAGGTAGCACTTTCCCCGGAGCTTCCAGCAGAGGGTGCTGTGGACCACCCCCAGCCTGGTCTCCACTCCAGGTTTCAAGTGCCCCACCTTTGCGGCTTCTGTGGTCTTTTATCTCCTGCCTTGGTCTGGAGAAGAGCAAGTGTTGCGGGTGGGCCGAAAGGCATTGCCCCTGGGTACCCTTTTCTTGCCAAGCAGTATGCAGGAGTGGGGGTGGAGGATTCAGTGTCAGATGTAGGGCCGCTCTCACACCCTCTTGCCACATCCTCTTGCCAGTTTCTGAGAACTGAAGGCTGATTCCTGGGGTTGGGCCGTGGCCTAACCTCCCCAGACTTCCCTGTGTGCTGGGAGGTGTCCTCCTGTACCTGCTGCCTGCTGCAGGTGGAGGGGGAGAAGAAGGGGTGGGAAGCGGACCTTTCTCACCACTCCCCCTTGTCCCCAGGACTGCCTGCGGGCCTGTCAGGAGCAGATTGAAGCTGCCCTCAGGGAGAGCCTCAGGGAAGCCGCCCAGACCTCTCCCAGCCCAGCGCCCAAAGCCCCCAGGGGCTCCAGCAGCCAGGGGCCCAGCCAGACCAGCACTCCTACAGACGTCACGGCCATCCACCTGTAGCCCTGGAGAGGCCCCCTCGAGTGGCTGCCGACAGCAGGAGGGGACCCTACCACCCCCTCCCTGGCTGCAGGAACGGAATCATGCCACAGCTGAAGCCTGAGGGGGCTCCTTCCCCTTGTCCCTCGCCAGCCAGAGGGGTCAGGTCCTACCTATCCTTGCAGTGTGCACTAAGGGGCCTGGCCGGCCACGGCTGGGGGCCAGTCCGGCTCCTCCTCCTGCCTGCATCCAGCCAGCTCAGCTCTCCCGGGGGGTTGGCCGGGCTGGCCAGAGATGACATTCAAGTTTAATACATGTATCAGCATTCCTTTCTAGGGGCTACCTTATCTGGGGCTCTCAACTGCCAAAATTGAACCCGAGCCCCTGGCAGAGACAGCTTGGAGTCCTAACCACTGGACCACCAGGGGATTCCCTACTTACTGCATTTGGATTGGGGTCTTTCTGAAGAAGCCTCACATGTTTTAGATACACATGAGGGGCAAGAATGGACATCCCCTCTCCAAGCACTTGGAGGCCCTGCATAATCCTAGCTGTTCCTAGGAGGGGCCCCGGCCACCGTCCAGGGGCAGGAACCAACCTCCTTGCTTTGCTTTCTGCTCAGCTTCTCCTGTGTGATTGGGGGGAGGGGGGTGTTAGTACGGAAGGAAGTTGTTTTAATTTATTAATTACTTTGAGTACAACTGTATGAGGGTGTGGTGGGGCCCTTCTCCCCCCGCCACAGGGGTGGTAACCCTGGCGGTTGCTGTATTCCTCCCCTCTGCTACTCGCTAGAGGATCTTCGTGGCCAAGGAGCTGCTATGCCTGGAGTGGGGCCATGCCCTCCTTCCCCTTTGGCCCTCTGCCCCATCCTCCAGGAGCGGGGGGGCGTTGCGGAATGAAGCAGGGGATGACCTGGTGATGACCAAGCCCCCTGTCCGGAGAGGGAGGCAGGCCCTGTTAACACAGGTCTTTCCTGAGGCCACAAGGTCCAGGCTGGTGGCCGAAGACCATCATGCTACCTTTATAATAAAGATTCTGGAATAAAATTGACTTTGGCTTCTTGGATTAGAGGGCAGTCTGTGGGAAAGCCTATTTCTAGACTGCATGGGGTAAAAGGCAGAAATCAACGTCTGGAGCAGGGGTTGTCACACCTTTTCCGTCTTGGGCCAGAGTAGATACCTCAGGCTTTGTGGGCCATCTGGTCTCTGCCTGTGTTATCCGAAGTTCTGCTGTAGAACCTGATGGGCACGTTTCTAAAAAGCACTGCGCCATGCAAAACCACACAATTCAAGCCACATGGCTTATGGGGAAAATGGGGCTTGAGACAACACTCAAATACTCAATGAAGGACACTTTTTTTTAAAGATAGTGTTTTTACACATTAAATGGCTAAGAAACACATATGGTAATAAATATGGCCCTTTATCTTGAAAAACAAACACCTGAAGTTGGCTGTGGAAGCAGAGGTTGGAAGGATGTGGAAGGCAGGTTGTGACACCAGATGTGGGTGTGGTGCCAACCCACAAGGTGAGCTCAGGGCGTTGGCACAGATCTGAGGTATGTGCGTTTTGTGTATCATCTGGCTTGGCGCAGTGGGGGTAGCTTTTTGCTTTCATCCAGTGTCTCAAGACAAAACTATATAAATGAAATTTGCTTTATGACCAAATAGAGTACTTAGGTTGGAACAAACTCATATTTGCAAAAGCAAGTAACAGGGTTCTAGCCAGGCCGCACTGGTCTCTGCTGCAGGAGCAGTGAAAGCAGTCAGAGGACCTGGAAGTGGATGGATGTGGCTGTGTCCCAATAAAACTTTATTTAGGGACACTGAAGCTTAAATTTCATATAATCTTCACCTATCACAAAATACTGCTGTTTTTTTCCACCTCCCCCAACAACCATTTAAGATGTAAAAATCACTTTTCTCTCATGGACTATAAGAAAACAGGCATACACAACCCTGATTTACCAACCCCTGGTTGAATGCTTTCATTGGCTAAGAAAGTCAGAAAGGGAACTAACTGGTCTGGTGGTGACCCTGGGTCTGACCTTTCTCATCCTGAATTTCCACCTTCCTCTAGGTGCTTTCTTGTAGCTCTTCCAACCAATCTGAGACCTCCTCGTGTTCGAACAACCTCCTGGTTGCTGGCATTGTCCCCAAGTAGCTTGTGTCAGGGGCAGGTAAAGGCTGTGCCCTCTAGGGGCTGGCAGGGTGGGAACAGCCTAGAGAAGACTTGTAGAATACGGTGGGGGAAGTGCATGGCTCCCTTGTAAATAGGTAAGAATCCACTGCTGTGCATGAGAGGGAAGCAGTGCTTGCTTCCAGCAAAACAAGGAAAGCAAAGATCTCCATCCATCACATCAAAACACTGACATTCAATAAATACCCGCCTTTTGTCTTTATCCACCTCCCAGTGACCTGACACAACAGCCTGAAAGGAAGTACCCATTCCATCCCTAGCTGGGACCTGGGAGTGCTGGGCTGTGGGACCTCAAGTCAGGTCCCAGAACTGAGCAGGTATGCAGGCCTAGAACGCAAGAGGGAACCGGCCCTACTATGGCCCCCTGTTGAGAACTGGGGAGTCAGAGGCCCGAGACCTGTCTTGGCCCTGATCCGGGTCTTCAGCTGTCAAGGCTCGGAATCACCTCCAGTCACCAGCAGGGATCCTGGAGTCCTTCCACGCTCCGCAGACCCGGACGAGCGCTGAATCCTCACTCCATGGTGACGGGAACATCTTCTACATCTCGGGGGACGGCACTCTGCAACTCACGCCTGATCTCTGGGGACAGCTGGGGGTGGGGCTGCAGCCGGAGCAGTTCCAGGAGGGCCTCCTTCTGCTCCGTGGCCAGGTCGGCCTTGTAGCGCTGGACCAAAGTCAACAGGCACTGGTGCCAGAGCACGGGCAGCTCACGCTTCTCTGTCCGGAAGCCCAGGAAGTGGAAGACCAGGGCGTCCAGCACTCGGTAGGGCAGCGCGTACTTCTTGTCCAGCAGCAGCCGCAGGAAGATGCTGTTGGCCCCGCTGTACTCCATCTCTGCAATTTTCAGCATGGCCGCACTAATGGGGAAGGGAGGCAGGGAAACGCTGGGAAAGCTTCTCCTTACCCCGGCCCCGCCACGGCCCCTAAATTGTGCTGTCCCTAAAGGGAAATCTCTGCATTCTTCTCCCCTCCCCTAACTCCCTCGACCTGTTACCAGGGCTATGCTGACTCACGCCAAATCCCCACGTCTGGCTCAGACTGCTTCTGTCTCAGAGTGTGTCCAAATGTCTCTGCCCCAACCTACTTTCTTCCCATGTTCCCCTCTTTCTCATTCATTCATTCATTCATTCAACTCTTTACTGAGCACCTAGCATGTGCCAGGCCCTGGGACCTTGTTCCCACGGGACTGACACTCTTGTGGAGTTATCATATACCCATCGACTTACCCGCAAACCCAAGGGCTTATGCTTGACTCCTTCCCCATGTGTCCCCACCCCGCCCCGAGTCCTGGGACTCTGCTGTCGAAATGGGCTGATCTGTGGTCCTGCACACCCCGCAACACTACCTGGAGTGCAGCACGGGGATGGAGCACTTGGTGATGATGCTGCCCACGATGATGGCTTCCCGGAGGGTACAGGTGCCCGACTCGCACAGTGGGATCAGGATGCCTGGGGAGGGGCAGAAGGGCACGGTCACTAGCAGTCCAGAGTGAGAGAAAGGAGGTCCTGCAAGAGCTCTGGCCCTGCCCTTTCTTAATCGCCTCCTGGGTCCCCACCTTTAAACCAGGCTCCAGGCTTGAACAGGGCCTTCTTCAGGGCCATGTAGAGGTGGAAGTTGAGTCGTTTGTACTCAGCAATGTCATCTCGTACCCGGGGGAGCAGAACCAGGTTATAGAAGCGCTGGGCCATCCGTTCCTTTAGGTTAGAGGCAAAAATCCTAGTGGTTTTGGAAGGAAGGGGGAAGATCCCAGGTCAGTTGACAGAACTGGCCCTTCAAATACCACTGCGGATGATATTTGCATGCAAGAGATCAGAGGGTCCGGGGAGGGAGCCAGGTATGTGCAGCACCCAGGTCAGATTAGAGAGGGAATAGGAGGGGCTGCAAGATGTACCTGAATGGGGGTGAACACTGTCTGTCTTCAGGTGAGCCAGAGCTCTGCAGACAGACAGGAACCAGCTGTTCACCTTCCCCTCTCTTTCAGGGGTCCCCTGTACCCTGCTGTGACCAGGGACCTGCACACACCTGGGGAGCCACAGACTTTTGAGGCCACCCTGACACTGCAGGGTTGTGTCCCTGTAGTTAGGCGCGTCTCCCCTAGAAACTCATCACAGGACGTTCTTAACAGGACCTTGGCCCCAGAACAGGAAACAGGAAAAGCTGGGGAAGTGATGCCATAAAGAAGCACAAGAGAGCTCTGGGAGGGAATGTAACGACAAAGAGAGGGAAAGCCTGTCCTTCCCACACCCAGCCTGCCCTATTGACCCAAGGCTGCCCCACCCCCATCAGCTCTACCTTGTGGCTTGGTACATGGCAGCAGCGGTCCAGGCCTCAGGCTCTGTGATGTAGAGGATCTGCTCCCAGTTGGAGAGGGCAGGGATGATCTTAAATGCCTTGGGCAGTTTCCCACTGCGGTACTTAGACAACACCTGTGGAGGGGGGAACAGAACCATCTTCATCGCTGCTTGTCAGGCGCCCATCTGAGTTCCGCGCGTCCATTAACTCACTCAATCCTCACAACCATCCTGTAAGGAGGTTCTAGTATCATCCTCATTTTTCAGTGGGGAATTGAGATTAAAGTCATAGCGGGGAGCGGGACCCCTGAGCCTGCCCTCGGCCTACAAGAGATGTGGGCCCCCAGAGCCCTGGTGGGGGTGTCCCGTCATGGCTCTCCTCTCAGTCCTTACCTCCCGAACCCCTCTGTAGACCTCTAGGACGCGGGGGTCCAGCTGGGGCACAGGGAAGCCTGAGACCTCGGACATGACTGTTTCGACTTCCGTCTGCTTCTCAGTTAACTTCTCCATGATGATGTCAGCCAGGGTGCGCCTGGGGGAACAGGAGGGAGTGGGCGGCAGGGCCACGCTCTCAGTCTAGGGAGCTCTGGACGCCCCACACTGTCTCTCGAGAGCCCTGATAAACCTGCAACCTTGCTGGGATGCGTGACCTCAATCCCCACTGGGCCTACCCACCCAGCAAAGAATCCCTGCAGAGCACAATGGACCAGGCAGTCATCCAGCTTAGGATGGAGCTTCGAGTTGCATGGAGGGGAGGAACCTGGGCTCTGAAGGCGACTGACTGCTGGGTTCAGGTCATGGCTCCTCCGCTCCCTGTGTGACCTTGGGCAGGCTACTCTGCCTCTCTAAGCCTCAGCTCCCTCCCTTATAAAACAGGGATGGTAACATACCTACCTACATAAAGTTAACACATGGAATAAAACCCTGTTCTGACCTCTTCAGAGTGCCAGATGCACCTCAGTGATATACTGAGATTTCTGGGAGCTGGGATCATTAGGGAGAGAGCATGGCATACCCTCTCCCCTGTTTCAATTTATTAAAATTGATGGGGAGAGGTCCAAGGTGAATAATCTGTTTATCCCAGCCTCCTTACGCACAATCTGACTGTGATGATTCAGAATTATCATTACATTGGGCTTCAGTACGATAAGGGCATCTTCAGGGGCTGCTGAAGTCTATTTAAAAACCACTCCTGTCTTTGGAGGGCAGGACTTCCCGATGTCCCCTTCCACCATAGCACTTTAAAGCATGTATGGCAGAAGCCAGACATTCCCTTGTACCATCTATGCGACAGACATGGTAACCAATAGGCAGAGGGGTCAGTAACCCATCCTCGGTCTCAGAGCTCTTGAGTGGGGGAAAGAGTCAAAGCCTGGTCTTTCAAGGTCTGAAGGTCAGGTACCTCACAGTATATGCATGCCCCCCAGCTAAGCTGCCTCTGACTGCTGAGTCCACGTGGATCTAGTCGGCTCTCTGCAGACACCGGCTGTCGCCCCTCAAAACTGTCAGGACCCCCTGTTCCTAACCGTTTTACTCTTCTGTTGAAAACCATCCCGCCGAGCTCGTCAGAATGAGCTGCCAAAGCAGAGGTATTACGGGTGCTGAGTGAGAACCTGAGAGGCTCTCTGGAGAGACCAGCACACGTTCTGTGATATCCACGTTGGATCCTGGGCAGCAAGCTGGCAAAGGGACTTGTGCCTTCACTGTGCCCTCAAATACACGGCCGAGGAACTCGCCGTTCAGCCCCCGTCTTTCATAGCGTTAATAGCACTAATAGTAGTATACTAATGATGCTAGCGTGCATGAACCCACAACCAACCTGAGGAACCAAGAACAGTGTCATCACAGCATCAGAATGGTTGAGGGCCCTCATCGGAGGCGCCTCTCTCCTGGGCCCAAACCCTGGGATCCGGAGCCTGACTGTAGCAGCTTAAAAACCTGCATGTTTTTGACCCAGCATAGCGGTTCTAATTTGTTCTCATCTGGGGGATGATTCTGTCCTTTGGGGGACACCTGACAGCATCCGGCGACATCTCTGGTTACCACAGAGTGGGGGAGCGGGTCACTACTGCTGTCCGGCGGGTGCAGGTCAGGCATGCTGTTTAACAGCCGACACCGCACAGGACAGCCTCCCCAGAAGAGACCTATCCAGCCCCGAATGCCAGTGGTGCAAGGGCTGGAAAACCCTGGATAAAATGACAGTCAGGGTGTGAAAGAGATGTGGCCAAAGAAACCGAGCCTACTGCTAAGAAAACTGAGCATACCAAAACCAAATGCTACGGGGCGGATTGCCCAGAGACAGAATAAGGCCTGGCAGTGACATCACCAGGCAATCCAGGCAGTTCTAAGACAGGTGGACAGAGGGCGGGAGCTATCTTGAGTCTGCATCATTGCCATTCAGAGCAGTCCTCAGAGGATGCGCCACTTTCGTCAAGGTGGCTCCCCAAACTGGCAAAGCTCAGGCCCTTCCCAGAGATGGGGACTCAAAACTCTGCCAGAGCATCCGCTTCTCTGCATCTCATGTTTCTTTCCTACGCAGTTGCTACGAGGACCTGCTCTCCCAAATCCCGGGCCGTGCCAGCCCTACCTGGCAGGAGGGTTCTGGTTCATGAACATCTCAATGGCACGCTCATCCTCGGGGTCCACGACCACCTCCGCCTGATAGCCCGGCCCTGCCCTGGTGGCAGCCTGCTCCAGGGTGGGCCACTCCTCGTCATCTGACCCATCCTGCGGCACGCCTGGACCTGGAAGAGGGAGATGAAATGGGTGAGCAAGGCCAAGCGGCGGGTGAGGAATTCAGAGGTCAACTCAACTCTAACCATTATGGTTATGGTCCGGGCCTCACATGCTTCTAATAAATGCACGCTACCTTCCAGTCCCCAGGGGTGTGCAATCCTGCTTGAGAACCCAAATGTACACGTACAAACCGAAGAGACAGTGATAACAGCCTCATTCAAGACTCAAACGAGAGCGAACACACTAAACTGTTATACAACATACATAACCGCCATGACCGTAAGGAGTAGGTACTATTATCATACCCAGTTTCAGATGGGGATGCTGAAGCACAGAAAAGTTGACTGACTTGCCTACCGCAGGCAGTCTGGGTCTAGATTATACATTCACCACCTCTCTCTTACACACATGGCAGGGCTTGATTAGTGTCAAAATGAGCGGCAGAGACGATGTATACCACAGGTACTCAGAAGAGACGATGGATGCGAAGGATGCCTAGGCTCTGGATGGGCAGTATGGGAGCTGGAGGAGTGTGCTCTAGACCTGGGTAACACTGGCAGGAGGGCTTGCTGGGAAGCCCAAGAGTGCCTGCTAGGAATTCTCTGGTGGTCCAGTGGTTTGGACTCCATGCTTTCACTGCAAGAAGCGAGAAGTACAATCCATGCCATGGTTGGGGAACTAAGATCCCACATGGCCTGAGTGCAGCACACACACACAGAAAACCCCCAGACACTGTGTGATAAAAGTTAAATAAAGGGGGAGGGTTACACGTACCAGACGCTCTGTCTTCATGTGCTAACAACCCCCAAATCTGTGCCTGTAGGGTTACAGTCTCTCTTTGCTCCAGACCCTAACAGCAGCTGCCTCTTGTACAGCTTGTTCACGGACGACCCACAGGCACTACGATCTTGGTCACTCCCGTTCCCTCCTAGGTCTACTCACCATGTTCCACATCTAAGTCAGTGGGAGCACCACCCAGTCCATGCTAAGCCAGAACCTAGGCGGCAGGCCTGCCTCGTCCACTGCCCCCACTCCCAACACCCAATCAACTACCAAGCCCTTTCCCACTGAACCTCACACAATTTCTCTCAAAGCTTTCACAGCCCTGTCAAAGCCTAGGTCAGTATCACCTCTTGTCTAGATTAACCCAACAGTCCCCTAAGTGGTCTCCTTAGTCTCTATTCGTTTTCCACTCTTCAGGGCAGCCACTGAGACTTTTGTAACTTTTGCTCTTATCTACCTCACCACCATTCAGTAAACGCTGAGAGTGCCTACCGTATGTGAGGCACTGTTCTGGGTGCCAGAAATATATCAGCAAACAAGAGAAAGACATTTTGCCCTTACAGAACTTACGTTCTAATGGTTGGACACAGACAATGAACTAATATGATATAGGTTATGTTAAAAAAAACACAAATGCCACGACAAAGAAATACAGCAGAGTAGAGAAGTTGTGATGTGGAGACAGGGGTGATGTGTTGCAGTTTTTAATGGAGTGGTCAGGATAGGCCTCTCTGAGCAGATAAAGAATTAAGGGAGGAAACCAACAGGAGTATGAAGACAGAAGGCCCCGCCAGGGTGAAGGCCCTGACTTGCCATGTTTAAGAAGCGATGAAGCCTATATGAATGGACTTGAGTTGATGATACCATCCAACCATCTCATCCTCTGTTGTCCCGTTCTCCTCCTGCCTCCAGTCTTTCCCAGTATCAGGGTCTTTTCCAGTGAGTTAGCTCTTCGCCATCAGGTGGCCAAAGTATTGGAGCTTCAGCTTCAGCACCAGTCCTTCCAGTGAATACTCAGGACTGATCTCCTTTAGAATTGACTGGTTTGATCCAGATGGAGAGAAGAGGGCAAAGGGAAAGGAGCAGGAGAGGTCAGACTGACAACAGGTGCAGATCATATAGGTCTCTGTAGATCAGGTAATCCTCAAGGTGCTGAGCTGAGAGTAGACTGTGGCAGATACGGGATACTCGCTAAGAGGCTACTGCAATCGTCCAGGTGAGAGATAACTGTGGTTTGAACAGGATGCTGTTCCAACATGGTGCCAAGTGATCTGATTCTGGATATATTTTTAAGGTAGAGTCAACAGGACTTCCTAATTGTTTGGATATGGAGCGAGAAAGAGACAAGTCTGAGTTTTCTGTCTGGAGCAAATGGAAGGACATCGTGTCATTAATTGAGATGAAGTAGATTGGGAGTGGAGCAGGTTTGGCAAGATGGTCAGGATTTCTGTTCCAGACATGCTAAATCTGAGATGTTTCTTAGACTTCAAATTGGAGAAGCTAAAGAGAGAACTGAAATATAAGAATATGGGTTTCATGGAAGAGATCGAGGCTGGAATATGAACTTGGAAGCAGTTACCAAATAAGACAGTATTTAAACCTTGAATCTGATGACAGCACCAGAGAAGTCATCAAAGGTGAACAGAATAGCTCCTAGGATGCAACGCTATGGCACTACAGTAAGAGGTTGGCGATAATTGAGGAGTCAGCAGAGGGAGCTCCCTGGTGGCCTAGTGTAAGGATTCTGGGCTTTCACTGCGGGGGCTCAGGGTTCAATCACTGGTGGGGGAACTGAGATCCCACCAGCCAGGCGTCAGGAGGGGGAGAATAGGAGCCAGCAAAGGATACTGAGAGGTGGGTGCATGTCCTCAGCCGTGTCTGACTTTTTTCGGCCCTGTGGACTTTTCCTGACTGTAGCCTGCCAGGCTCCCCTGTCCATGGATCCTCCAGGTAAGAATACTGGAGTGGGTTGCCATTTCCTTCTCCAGGGGATTTTCCTGACCCAGGGATCGAACCAGCATCTCTTGCATTGGCAGGTGGGTTCTTTACTACTGCACCGCCTGGGAAGCCCACTGAGAGGTGAAAAACTAGCAAAACAGGGATGTGATGTCTTCGAAGTGCAGTAAAGATACTGTAGCAAGGAGACTAGTGTTTGTGAATGCTGCTGCTGCTAAGTCACTTCAATCGTGTCCGACTCTGTGTGACCCTATAGACGGCAACCCACCAGGCTCCCCCGTCCCTGGGATTCTCCAAGCAAGAACACTGGAGTGGGTTGCCATTTCCTTCTCCAATGCGTGAAAGTGAAGTTGCTCAGTCCTGTCCGACTCTTGGCGACCCCATGGACTGCAGCCTACCAGGCTCCTCCATCCATGGGATTTTCCAGGCAAGAGTACTGGAGTGGGGCGCCATTGTCTTCTCCGTTTGTGAACGCTGCTCACAGACAAATGAAAGATGAGTGTTGAGAAATGGATTAAGCAGCTTGGAGGTCAACACTCTCAGAGTAATAACAAAAATAAATGACCATCTTTTAAATTACCTCACTCCCTTTCTGGCCCTTAAACAATATTGTTCTTTGTGCTCAGAGCACTCCCCACTTTTCAGTTCTCAGCTCAACGGCCTTGCAACCTGGGAAACCTGACTCCCAAGACTAATGCTATTGTCAGAGAAACTGTACTTTATCACGAGTGCATTATTCTAATTGCTTACTTAATTCTCTCTTTCTTGGGCTACCCTGTAAGATCCTGACGTCAGGTATACCTTTATCCTGTTTACATTTTTTTATCTAAACTCCTAGCACGGCTGGATGTGCGTAGTAGACATTCCATGATTACTTACAAAACACATAAATAAATGCTAGGAGAACTTAGCGGCGTGAGTAACTACTTCCTGTTGGCCTAACCTCCGGGATGCCTACAAGAGTGCCACTCTAAGGAGTGGGCGTGGAGGGCTCCGGCAACCCTCAATCTGCCCCAGAGCTGGGTCTCCCACCCCAACACCTCTGCCAAGGGCTCAGTTTGTGTGTGTGTGTGTGTGTTTTTAAATTCCAAGCTATTCCCCTGCCGGACACCCTTCAGCCGTTCACCCCAGCTACCCACCCTCCTCCTCGTACCCCATCCCCGCCACTCACCAAGCCGCGTAGTGCGCTCCCGCGGCACTGCGGGCCTGTCCCCGCTCCCATGCTCTGCCTCGAGCTCCTCTTGCTGCTGCCGCGCTTGCTGCAAAATCCGTCGGGTCAGCCGGGGCCCCACGTACTCTTCCTCCTCGTCTCCGGTTCCGCGACCCCGCCGTTTTTCTCGGGTTCCTGCCCGCACCGCGTCCCCAGCCAGGATCTGCTCGGCCAGCGGCGCATGCTTTTCCTGAACCCCGGCCCCGCGGGCCGCCTTGAACTTGGGCATTTTTCTAGAAAACCGGGCCGTGAAGTTTCCCACGTGGGTATGGAGGGAAAAAGGCCCCGAGTGCGCTTGCGCAGTAAACACCCAGCACCCAAGAGCCCACCGGAGCTCACAGCTCCCCCTCGCGTCTGGAGGTCGGGTGTGCCAGAAGCCCCATCCCACCCACCAAAAAGAGCTCACGGGTCCTGGAGCTGGGTCCTCCCGAATTTAACGTTGGCTTCTCTAAGTGGTTGTAGTCCAAGCTACACTTTCCTAGTTTCATGGGTCTGGGTCCAGGGTGCCCAGGCGAATGGGAATTCCCTGAGCGGCGAACCGGGGGATGGGGGGCGGGGCGGAGTCGGACAGTGACGTCACCGAAGGACCTAGACACGCCCTTCCTCGTGGGCGTGTCGACTGGGCGCTGTGTTTTTACGTAAGTTCCGGAGCGCCTGCCTCCATCAGAGCTCTCTTTAGCGAGGTGGTTTCACCTCGTGTGGGCTGCTGGAGCACACCGCATTTCAGTTGTTTGATCCTTCCATCCTCCTGGCCCGACACCATGGGAGTGACTTGGTAGGACTAAAGAGGACTTTGTGGGGCGGGGTTTGGGGACTTGAAGGCCCCTGGAGCCTCGAATATACCCGGGAATAGGATCCCGACCAGGGTCCGCAGTCCCCCGGAAGATGAGCAAAATGTCCTCGGTTTGTGTGGGTGAGGGGGCCACCGCGAGGGCTGCAGAATCTGCAGGCCCCTTTCCTCGGAGATTCGCCCCTTCTTCCTGGAAGGCGGCAGGTAAAAGGGTTTAAGAACCCGTTAATGATCGTGTACCTCCTTCCTTTTTTCTTGGTACAATTTCTTGACCGTGAAGCCCGGGGTAGAACTTTAGGGTTGAAAGTAGTATGTCGGAACTCGGACCCGTCTGCAGGCAGGGCTTGGATGGGTAGGGGATAGGCAACAAGGAGATAGTATCTTTTTTAGGTTTTTGCCTGCCCTTGCCTACAGCCACTAAATGCAGTTAGATCAGCGTGTGTCTGGTTCTAGTTTGGCCTTTGTAAGATCTTGAGTCTGGAGGAAAAAAGGAGCTGTTGGGAATTAGGAGATAGGAATTCCAGGCACATCACCTCTTCAGGGCCTGTTTCCTATTCTGTTTAATTACATGGTTGGTTTAGTTTCTTTGGACTTATTTCTAACATGTTATAAGTCAGTGTGACAGGGAAAGGTATGGGCTTAATTCTCTTGGAGTCATTTAGTTCCCAAATGCTAGATTTCAGGGCTTTAAAAAATATATATTTTGAGCATGTCTCCCAGAGAGGGCTTAGAGGCCAGGTTATCTGAAGGCAATGGCTCTAGGCTTCTCAAATAAGAGCCTGTGGGAACTCCTCCTTCTGGTAGCCCAGGTCTTGCAGATTTGTCAGTGACTGCACATTTGCTTCCTGAAGTTGACATCATGGGCCTCCTTCAAAGTCCTGTAGTGTAAGAGGGATGGAAGAATGGGAATGAAACGTTTGCTAGGGTCTTTCATGGCAGTCCAGTGGTTAACACTCCACGCTTCCACTGCAGGAAGCACCTTCTACTTTAGGGGGTACAGGTTCAATCCCTGATTGGGGAATTATATCCTGCATGCCTTGTGGCGCAACCAAAAAAAGTTTGCTGCAAAGAGGCATAAAACCCTAGAAGTACCTGTTCTTTCAGGGCAGAAGGCAAGCAGGGAAAGGGCTCTCTGTTGGGATGCTTCTCAACTTTTTCAGGCTTCTTGAACTTCTGACCCCAGTAGCATCACCTTAAGGGATTCTCTTATATTTCAAAATAAGGCACATCATCATCATTACTTGTTAGTACTTTTTCTGATGGAGTTGAGAGACAGTTTTAGCAGCAGTAGGACACTATAGCTTCATTTAGTTGATTTTGGTTGATCATAAAGTAATGCAGTGTCCCCCAACATTCAGCCACATATGATTCTACTTAAGATTTTTAAATAGCCATGTAGCACTTGAACTATTATTTATTAATGTCTTTTAATTCTCTTTCTTTTCCTTAAAAGTATTTTAACAGACAACTATATTTCTGGGGAAGCATTCTGGTAGAGTTAAGAGCATGGACGTGGAGCCAGCTTGCCTGGCTTTGACTCTTGGCCACACCACACCAAGCTTTGTGACCTTGTGCGAGTTATTCAACCCCTGTGTACTTTTCTTTCCTCATTGGTAACAAAGAGATAATTGTATATCTTATGGGGCTGATGTGAGGATTCAAAGAGTTAGTTCATTGAAAGGTCTTTGGGCACCACCTGGCACATAGCTGGTCCTTGGTGATTGTTTCCTGCCACTCTGTAAAGGGGGAGCCAGTTTCCCTCACCATAGAAGGAAATCTTGGAAATGACTGTTTGTTTCATTGTTTTGGTTAAATTCATATACATGCTGTTGCCTTTCATGTCCGTGGATTAGAAACTTGAGGCCTACTTTCTCTTTGGTCCCAGGATCCTTAAAACTTTCTGCCTTGATGGAAATGTTCTGTATTAGCACTGCTGCCGGCCACTTGTGGCTGTCAAGCCTTGAAATGTGGGTTTTGCAGCTGAGGAGTTGAGGTTTTAATTTTTTTGTTCGTTTAAGTGTAAATAGTCGAATGTGGCTTGTGGCTACTGTGCTGGACAGCTTGCATGCAAAGTGTTAAAGAGAGTAATAATAATTGGAATAATAATTCCAAGTTGAGGTTTTCTTCTTGATGTAGTCAAAACTGAAAGAAACGCAGAAGAAATCCCTTTCTCATTGTATGACTCTGTGTTACTGAACACTCTGTGTGCCACCTAAAATCTTCTCTTGAACGTTGGCATACTTGCCACACTCCATAAACAGAGGTGCTCTAGATGGGAAGTCCAAAGCACTGGTATGTGTCCTGAGACCTGCTCTGGTTCTTAGTGGAGTTTTCAAGAGACTGTGGGCCTCTTTTTCCTTTTTAAAATGAGAAGGTTCGGGTTGATGGTGTCTGTGCACATACTGGCCTTGATGAGCTGATTCTGCAGGCAAGTAAATGACTCATTGATGATTTTTGTCCTTTTCCTTCCAGTGTGTCTCAGATGCCCGTGGCTGAGGGCAAGAGCGTCCAGCAGACTGTGGAGCTCCTCACCCGGAAATTGGAGATGCTTGGAGCAGAGAAGCAAGGAACATTTTGTGTGGACTGTGAGACCTATCACACAGCTGCCTCTACCCTGGGCAGCCAAGGTCAGTGAGAGATGGGCCTGTGGGATGGCTGGAACCTGGTTTGGAGTTAATAGACATTCATATTCATTGGAATCTTTCTGCTCTTCTGCTGAGGGTGGTGCTCTTGGCTAGGTGGTATATGTGTTTCTGAATTCATTAATTTTTTCCTTCATCTCTTAGTCTGGGCCTGTGTTGTAGTCTTTTTGCACTTTTAAAGCACTTTTCACTTCTCAAAGTGTTGGTCACTAATTTCCTCAGAATCATCTGGATCGCTTGTTAGAGGGGCAGGTTCCTGGCCCAGTTTACAGACTCACTGGTAATCAGTCATAGTCTACATTATAGTAAGTTTCACAGGTGATCTTTATGCACTCCAAAGTTTGAAAAAGTCTCCTTTTAAGCATGGAAGCCTTTGTAAATGATTCTGTTGGAGCTTTAGAGTTTGGGGAACTTTCTGTAGAAAAGCTTCCTGTTTCCCATACCTAGCCAGTGGCCTTGGCTACCACTTTAGCATAACCTTGATTTATGAATTAACTTTTGTTTTAAATGTATTTCAAATTGAGATGCATTGTGGCTGGTGGTGGTAGGGAGGTAAAGAGGATCTCTGAATAGGAGTTAGGGAACCTGGGTTCTTTTAGTCTTGGCTCTTCAGTAACTTGACTTTGGATGGTTCCACAGCACAGTGCATAAGCCTAAACCATGGGCCCGGATTACGGAGTCCTGCCTGCCACAACTAACTGCGTCCTTAGGTAATTCTGCAGTCTGACTGTTCCTGTGCAGGCCACTTGCCTCTTTCCCCAGGGATTTATTCCCTGCCCTGCTCCTGTGAACTGCATTTGCCTGGCCCCCATTGAGTTCCCTTTGGCCAGTGAAAGGCACTGGCAAAAATTGGAGAGAGGAGGAGAGAGACAGCCTCTCTTCCTGTCCTTCTGCCTTGGGCTGTGTCTCTGGCTGTGGCTGTGTTTCTTCCTTGGTTCTACCTCCTGTTAGGCAACCCTTGTTCCTGGCTCTCAGAACAGCACATCTGCCCTTTTTCCTTCCAGCCCTAGGGATGGCAGCGGCTCCCTGTGTTACTAATCTTTGGGTGACCTCACCATTCCATTTGATTTTTCAGTTCTACCAACCCTTGTACTTCGTTCCCTGTATTAAACCCCCTCTAAAGAAACTTACCTGTGTGGACTCTGTTTTTGCACCCTTCCCAGTACAGTTATCTGCAAAATGAAGATAATTCCAGTATTTATCTCCTACTTAAATAAGTTATGCTACGCTACAATACGCTAAGTCACTTCAGTCGTGTCCGACTCTGTGCGACCCCATAGATGGCAGCCCACCAGGCTCCCCCATCCCTGGGATTCTCTAGGCAAGAACACTGGAGTGGGTTGCCATTTCTTTCTCCAGTGCATGAAAGTGAAAAGTGAAAGTGAAGTTTCTCAGTCGTGTCCAACTCTTAGCGATCCCATGGACTGTAGCCTACCAGGCTCCTCCGTCCATGGGATTTTCCAGGCAAGAGTACTGGAGTGGGGTGCCATTGCCTTCTCCGCTTAAATAAGTTAGTACACACAAAGCCCTTTGAACCAAGGTTGTCGTGGAATAAATAGCTAATAAATGGTAGCTTAAGAGCTGTACTGAATTTCATGATCAGTGCAATTGCAATGTTAATGTTTGTTTTGCCTGCAAAAGGCAGAATATAAGAATTAAAAGAAAGAACAGTTATGAAAGCATTTGGAAAACAGAACACTAGTATACAGATATGGAGAAGGCAATGGCACCCCACTCTAGTACTCTTGCCTGGAAAATCCCATGGACGGAGGAGCCTGGTGGGCTGCAGTCCATGGGGTCGCTAAGAGTCGGACACGACTGAGCGACTTCACTTTGACTTTTCACTTTCATGCATTGGAGAAGGAAATGGCAACCCACTCCAGTGTTCTTGCCTAGAGAATCCCAGGGATGGGGGAGCCTGGTGGGCTGCCATCTATGGGATCACACAGAGTCGGACACGACTGAAGTGACTTAGCAGCAGCAGCAGCAGTATACAGATATAAGATGACATACTACTTCTGTGACACTCCCTGGCTTGGTCTCTGTTTTCCTGATCAGACCTTTGCTTTCAAGGAGCTACAGTCTAATTGGAGAAACAGCAGGTTCTTGGTGGGCAGTGGGGTAGGATGGAAGGAGGTCAGGACGCCTGGATTAGAGTTCCAGTTCTGTCGCTTACTGGCTCTGTGCCTTTAAATCAGAAGTTCTCACACTTCTGGCTTTAGCATCACCTAGAGGGAAGGCTTGTTACCACACAGATGGATGGGTTCCCCTCTCCTCCCCACCCCCACAGAGTTTCTGACCCAGTGGGTGTGGGGTAGGGTGGAGAATATACATTTGTAACAGATTCCCAGGTAGTGATGTGGGTGCTGGCTGGTCAGGGACCAAAAGCTTTTCGGAACTTTTTCGAGAGAGTAAAAACACTTCCAGACTCCCGTAATGTGAATTAAGTATGTAATCAAGTGAGTCTGCATGAGAACAGAATGACAGGTCAGCTTCGGATGTCTTTATTGGAGGATTAAAATGTTTGGACTGGTCTTCCCAGGTGAAAGGTGTGACTACGCAGCGGGCAGTTGGGAGGGTGTGTGGCGAGGTTGGTGCGGAGCCGCTGGAGATCAGGCAGTGGCAGCACAGTGGCAGCCTGCAGAGGCCACGCCGCCCGCACTTGTCTCTGCACTTACCCGATTGCCACGCTCTCATCCCTGCCTGAATCCTACCCTCTCTTTGTACCCTACTTCAGGTCCTGTTTTTTCCATGAAGGTTCTTCCAGCTGACTCTTGCCACTTTGACCACTTCCTTCCCTGAAGTCTTTCCTTCACTCCAAAGACTTCTGGTCTATCATCAGGCAAACACTTTGGTTTCATGGTCTTCTAAAAAGTTTTCCACCTATCTTCAATGAGAGTGAAAGTCGCTCAGTCCTGTCCGACTCTTTGCAACCCCATGGACTATACAGTTCATGGAATTCTCCAGGCTGGAATACTGGAGTGGGGAGTTGTTCCTTTCTCCAGGTGATCTTCCCAGCCCAGGGATTGAACCCAGGTCTCCTGCATTGCAGGCAAATTCTTCACCAGCTGGGCCACAAGGGAAGTCCAAGAATACCGGATTGGGTAGCCTATCCCTTCTCTTCCCAATCCAGGAATCGAACAGGGGTCTCCCGCATTGCAGGCGGATTCTTTACCAACTGAGCTATCAGGGAAGGACAATGACAGTCATCAGTGAGATTGTCAGCTTCTTGAGGCCAGGGGTTAAGTCCTCTACTTACATGCCTTTTCAGCCCTAGCACAGTGTTGGGGCTAGTTTAAGGACTTGGAAAACTCACTTCTCAGGAACTGGAACCAGTGAGCTGGGATTTAAAACTGGATCTTCTGATCTAGATCCCAAGTTCTTTCTGCTGTGGTTGTACTGCTTGCTTCCTGAGTCAGCTAGATGTCTTAAAATTCTCCAAAGCCCCCCTCCCATTGCCTTCAGGATGAAGTCTAAACTTGGGCACAGAAGACAAGGCTCTGGCCTCCCGTCCAGCCTCGTGTTCAGATTCTCCCCCATGCTGCTTCTGTGGGGCCACTTCCTGTTTCAAAGAGGGCGGACGCCAAGGAAGGGAGTGATGGGCAAAAAAGAGAGCAGCTGCTTCGTGTGGTGTGCTCAAAAGCTGTTACTTTTATTTTCCTTGTTACGTAATATATGACTATACAGAAGACCGTATGTAAATCTTGTGTGAGTTATTAGTCATCATCTTTAATCATCTATCTGTGAGCCCATCACTCAACTTAAAGTTAAACCAGGGACTTCCCTGGTGGTCCAGTGATTAAGATTCTGTGCTTCTGCTGCAAGGGTGCAGGTTTGGTCCCTGGCCAGGGAAATTCCCGATACTGTATGGTGTGGCTAAAAGAAAAAAGAGCAAGAGAGAAGAAAATAGACGCTAAACACCAAAAGGCATAACAACGCAGAAATGCAGGGCTGACTACAAATAATGGGGCGCAAAACTTACTCCCAACTATCAGAAACAAATATAAAAGCTAGGGAAAAAAGTGAATTAAACCATTATCTGGACCGTCAAAAGTTCCAGTGTACCCATCACCTTTTTCTGTAGATTAGGTGGGTTCTGCCACATGCTGCCTGGCTGCTGGTCTTCTCTGGAAAAGGCTGTTGGTGAGGGCCTTGCCTCCACCGCCCTCCAGGACTGCTGGGGCGATGCTGGATTGCCTCCTGGCCCCATTCAGCACTTTGGCCTCTACTCCGGGATGTGCTGAGGAAGGTCTTGTCGCTGAGCAGGATCTCCATCCCTTGCAGGTCAGGCCGGGAAGCTGATGTATGTGATGCACAATTCTGAGTACCCTTTGAGCTGCTTCGCCCTCTTTGAGAATGGCCCTTGCCTTGTTGCCGACACCAACTTTGACGTGCTCATGGTGAAACTCAAGGGCTTTTTCCAGAGTGCCAAGGCCAGCAAGATCGAGACCCGGGGCACCCGTTACCAATACTGTGACTTCCTAGTGAAGGTGGGCACGGTCACAATGGGGCCCAGTGCCCGAGGCATCTCCGTGGAGGTAAGTCCTCGGTGGACTAGAGCAGATGTGGTGAAGGGCCTGGCTCTGCAGATTCCCGCGACCCTGAATGCAGGCAGATGTGTCTGCCTCCCTGATTGCTGTCTGCAGAGCAGCTACACTTCCTTGCCCTGCATTTTTTACCCTTTCTTTAATCACTTAGGGACGCTCTAGCAGACCAGGATGGGAATGGGGAGCTGGATTCACAGCAGGAAAGCTTAGGAAGGCTGGCTTGCTGGAGAAGAGGAGGGATAGTCAAGGAGGGGCAGGTGAACTATTACATATTCAAAGTTTTGAAGCAAAGACGTGTTCTTCTCTTTGACATGCTGTCCACTTTCTTTCGTGGTATGTGTGACGATTTCATCTGACATATATTGAAAATGACAAAGATGGAGTGTGACAGTAGCTGGCTTTGGGACCAGTGAGAGTCTGCACCATCTAACACAGTCCCAGCACTGTGTGAGATTTTAAAAAAGAAAAGAATAAGTAAACTGCAGGGCCTTCCTTTTGAACGTTTATGACTTAATAATGAGAGCCAGGCCCAAACATGCAAGCTGTTTTTGAAGTTAGTCTGTAAGAAATGCCATAAAGGAAGCACAGATTGCTCTCGGAGTTCAGGGCAGAGAGCACTGCTGACTTTGGGGACTGTGATACCTCCTGCAGGATTAGCATTTAAGGAGGGAATTAAAATGTGGAGACCTGGGGATAGGTAAGTCCTCAAAAGCAGCACAGGAGGAGAAAAGGGCGTTAGTGGTCATGACTACTGTGACACTCCAGAGATCTCGAGCTAAGATGTCCTGACTCTTTTCATTCATAACACACAGAGAATTTTCCAAGACCCACGGGAAACTCCTGTTTATCCTCCACGTTTTCAACTTTGCAACACAAACACACCCAGAAGTTTCTTTACTTATTTCTCCTTGTAGTTGCTAGTAATTTCCCCTGCCACCTCTCCAGTGAAAAACTGGGAGAGGAGAATGAGCAAGCCTAAGATCTGTATCCTTCAGCCCCTGTCACATGAGTTGGGAAATTATTTCTTAGTGTCAGAGCCCAGGTTGTATCTACCTTGGGAGTAATGGTTGGTCTTGAAGTGACTTACGGGCCTATATATCTTTTTGCCCTCTTGTCAATTCCCCCAACTCACACACACTCGCAGACTCTTTCTCCTGCTCTTCGTTTTCTCTCATAGAATTTTCCCGAGCTGTCCATGAATCTACACCCATCATAGCTGGGACTATAAAGTTCAGAAATAATTTGAAGGGACCAAGCTATGCCTCTGGGTCTTGTGCATAGGGCTGTGAGTTGATAATCCCAAGATGAGAATGTTTGAGCTTAAAGGGTACAATGCTGAGGGTTTCAAATTCCTGGTGTTTGATCTGGATATTTCCTGCGGGGCAGCTCTGGGTTGGAAGGTGTGTGTCGTGGTCTCCGGGTTGGGGAAGATGGATGCAGAGGGCAAACGACCTGTCCTTGCTCTCACTCACCCTCCATCTCCCTTCTCTTGGTCCGCAGGTGGAGTATGGCCCCTGTGTGGTAGCTAGCGACTGCTGGAGCCTGTTGCTGGAGTTCCTGCAGAGCTTTCTAGGCAGCCACACCCCAGGGGCGCCCGCAGTGTTTGGGAACAGACACGACGCTGTCTACAGCCCAGCAGACACCATGGTCCAGTACATGGAACTCTTCAACAAGATCCGCAAGCAGCAGCAGGTGCCGGTGGCGGGGATTCGTTAGCAACTGGCAGCTGCTGGGCTGAGCTCTGTCACCGGGGGGTGGGGGGGGCGGGACTCCACAGAAGGAGCAGGCCCTGCACCCTCAGGCCTCTGGACCCTGGAAATCCTGGGCAGACGGGAAGGTGTCCTTCCCTGTCTAGTTCCCAGCTGTGGCTTTGTTCTGGGGCGCTGGACTCCCCTCCACTGAGCCTCACACACAGTCCCTCCTGCGCCTCCCCCACCACAGCTGTTTCAGCCCCCGTCTTGCTGGGCTTGGCCTGTCCTCAGGAACAGTGATTATCCAGGGCGGAGACGTCTGGAGCTCCCCTGCTTTAGGGGAGATGGTCGGATGGGGGTGTCCCTGCTGAGTGTCGGTGGGAAGGCAGTCTGTGTTAGCAGCTCCTGAGGATTTGGTCCAGGCGCACAGTGGACAGGCTGTGTGTTGCGTTTGCGCTTCGCTCAGAGAATGTGGCTGGGCCTTTCCTGGGGAAGAAGCAGGAGGCCAAGCTTATTTGATGGCTGTCATTTTCTAATCTGTTTGCTGAGGTAAATCGTGAGTTCAGTTTTCTAGGGTGTTGCCTGAGTCCTTTGAAGTCTCCCCTCTGGCCATCTTTCCATTCTGTAGGGAATGATACTAAAGCACAGGCTGAGTGGCTATAAGGAGAACCTAAAGTACAGAGGCTCTTAGAAGTTTATTTTTCTCTTCTGTAATAGTACAGAGGTAATCAGATAGCCCAGGGCAGTCTTAACGCCACAAGGTCATCAGGAACTTGGTTTCCTTTGAGCTTGTTGTCCAGCCACCCCTGGGGTGTTGTCCTTGGGCGACTTAGAGCATCATCAGCTACATGTCCAGTTCCCCTGGGGTAAGAGAGAGAGAACAGTTTTCTTTTATAAAGGCCATGACCTGGAGTTGCTCCAGTCACTCTGGCTACCCCTGGCTGAGAGGAGCTCTGGGACAGAGAGCCTCTTATTTGGGTGGTCATGTGCCCAGTTAAAATGCCAGGGGTTCTGTGACTGAAAGGTGAAGGAGAAAATGGATGTGGGGGCCCAGTTAGTAGCCTCTGCTCCAGGGAGCTCAATGGACGTGCCCAAGACTGTTCTTGCTGTTTTGCAAAGAGCACCCCTGTAAGTAAGCCATTTGTTTCTGAGTTGGACTGGGATGGGGCTGATGTCAGAGCCATTTTAGCTGGATTATTCACATGGGGACATCACTTCTGCACCCCTTGAGTCAGTCTCAGCATCAAGACCTCTCCACTTCTCGTGTGCCCAGAGCTCAGGGTTAAACAGTTGACCTGGGGCTCACACTGCGCTTCATGGTGTCCTGAGCTCTTACTCCTCATCTCATGGGAGCCTCCAAGCTGCTCATTTGACCTCCGTCACCTGCCCACCGCCCTCCTGCTGCAGAGATGCTCAGTCCAGCTAACCCTGAGGTCACAGTCAGAGCTGGTCTTAGGAAGCGAGTTCATGTATGTACTGTGGGTTGTCCTAGGATCTGTCTCTCATCGAAAACCCAGAAAGAGAAACCGTTTTCAGATCTCAGTGCTCAGATCTAAGCCTCTGTGACAAGAATCAGCTAGTGGTCACGTTTCCCTTTTAACTTTGGCTGTAGGAAGCTCAGTTTGACTTTCTGACTGTAGAATCTGTCATCCGTGTTTTTTGTTCTCACCTTCCCCTGGCTTCGTTTGTTTCTTCGTTTTTTTTTTTTTTTTTTTTTACATTTTAAAATGGAGATGTGTTTTAGATATTAATTTATACATAATAAAATACATAGATTTTTTAAAATGTTTTTGGCCTTCTGATTTATTTTGGCTTTGTCCAGACTTACCTGTTTGTATTTTGCTGTAGACTGCTTTAAATCTTTTATGAGATGAGATAGCATTTTGAGCATAATGTGTTCCTGAAAATAAACAGAAATCGAACGTGGTAAATATGACTCTAGATTTATGCTTATAAGGAGGGATTCCTATTACTAACTCCCTAACTGTGTCTTTTAGATACAGTCTTGGCTCATAAATTTCCCGAAAGTCTTGGCTTTTGTTCTTTTCCCTTATTTTGAGCATACATTTGACCAGATTTAAGTCCAGTGAACACCAGATCAATCTGTAAGAGTTGCCACCTCACGTACTTTTGTCCATCTTTGTCCTTTGTGTCAGTTAAAGAAAGCTTATTACTAAAAAAAAGGCAAGTAATGCAATACATCTCTTAATTTGACTCCACCAGCAAAGTTGCCAAAACTGAACTGATAACTAGTGGGAAAGGCCAAATGTCATCCACCCTCTGTATGTACGTCTGAATGGGACTTTCAAGAGTTAGTTTAGTATTGTTGGCATATAATTTTTGAGAGATGAGGTTGAGTGAAAGTTGAGAAGCTTTTGAATAAGGGAAAGGGGGCGTGGTTAGCCTCATTTTAAAATTTAAAAAAAACTTACCCTCAGCTAGAAAGTGGGCGTGCAGTATTTTGGGTTCAAGTCTGACATTCCTCCCACACCAGACTGCCTTCTTGTCCCTCCCTCCTTTTTTCCCAGATGCCTTACCCCGTCACCATCTGTATCTAACCCCAAAAGAGCAGAAACCAGGATGCTTCTAGGATCCTGCTAACACGTCACCTTGGTGGGTACCTTTGCCAGTCACAGAGAAATCCGCTGACCTGTTGGAGCCATGCAGGACAGCATTGAGATTTACCTGGTTCTCCTTCACTATAAGATGGGGGGTCATGCCGAGAGGTGAGGCTGGAGTCAGGACCAAAACTTCAGACTCAGGACTCATGGCTCCCAGCATGTGTCAAAGAGTAGCACCTGGACCTCTGTGGGGCCAGGTGATTTTAAGTGGACTGTGGGATTTTTATTTTAATACTTATGCCTTATTCTAATATATATTAGAAATATAACTGGCACTTTTGCCTTATATGATGAGGATAAATAAGTTTTTTAGAAAGAGTCTTCTTAAAGGGAACTAGTAAGTTATACTACAGCTGATGCTTACAAGAGGCAGACTCTGGAGGAGGAAGGCGGATGTTAGAATTTGGGGAAATGCTGTGTTCTCCTGTGTGTCATCCGCTGCTTGTATCCCTTGATGGTTCCTGCCCTGTGCTCCTGTGCTGTGTTCGCCCCCGTCTCTCCTGTGCTCTTCTGACTCTCTGTCCCCCCTGTTGCCATGCTGCTTCCTGCTTGCTTGCTTTTCTTTGGTCTTGAAGGACCAAGTCATCCCATGTCCCCCACGCTGTGTGTGAGTGTCACTGCGTCACTGAAGGAATACCCAGGGATTGATCACTCCTCCCTACTGCAAGGTCTGTCCCAGCCCACTGTATCCAGTGTTCATTCCTAAAGTTTCAGGATGAGAGGGGTAGTGAGAAATTTTCTTCCCAAATCCTAGAAGGTGAGGGGCTGCTACTGCTGCTAAGTTGCGTCAGTCGTGTCTGACCCCATAGACGGCAGCCCACCAGGCTCCTCCATCCATGGGATTTTCCAGGCAGGAGTACTGGAGTGGGTTGCCATTTCCTTCTCCAATGCGTGAAAGTGAAGTCGCTTAGTCGTGTCCGACTCTCAGCGACCCCGTGGACTGCAGCCCACCAGGCTCCTCCATGCATGGGATTTTCCAGGCAAGAGTACTGGAGTGGGTCACCTGTGCCTCCAAAGGTGAGGGGAGTGGTTAGAAATTCCCACTTAAGTGTGTCCTCTAGGTGTCAAAAGTTAAGACTTAAAACTCCCCCCAAGGTGCGTTTCTGCCATTGTGTGGAGCATTCCAAGATCAGTCTCTTGGGTTACAAGGGACCCTTGAGGTCACACAGTTTGACTGTCATTCAGTACCCATAACTTTACACCATCCCTCCAGCGATCATGAAGGCTTGACTTGACCTCATCTAGGTCAAGTCTCTTCCCTGTTTCACTTTTGTCACTACCTCTGAGACAAAAATCAAAACCTACCCGTTCCTTCCCTCCCAGATTGTGGACACAGTCTGGTGCTTAATGAGGGAATTGATCACTAGTTGGTGCTGGAGTATGATCAGACTATGGTTCTAACCCTACTGCAGGTTCTCAACCCCTGAGGGAGCCTCAGGAAGCCTCAGATGCCTCGAAAGTGGACACAGCTTTGTGGATAATTGCAGTTCTCTGGGAATAGGATTTATAGGGTTCATTAAAGTATCTCAAAGATCTGTGATCCAAAAAAAAAGAATCTCTAAAAGGAGAGCATCCTGAGAGGAAAGAACAGGAAGGCGAAGATAAAGCAGGTGTGAGATACATCCAGGTGACTTACCACACACGAGACCTTCCCCTGCCTTTCGGTGTGAGATACATCCAGGTGACTTACCACACACGAGACCATCCCTGCCTTTCGGACCTTCATCTCAGGTCCATCCCCTCCACGGTTATCCCTCCTTCATTTTTTATAGTCCTTTCGGCCTTTCAGTCAGGTTCTGGGAAGCTGCACTGTGTCCCTGCTCTTTTCTCTCTTGTAGGTTCCTGCTTCTCCTCTTTTCCCTATGTACACACAACCTCTTAGAAATGAGTAGGAGGAATTATGTCAGGAGCATCTTTATAGCCCACTTTGTGGCCCAGGAGTTACTCTTCATGTGACTCAGCCCATGGGGTCTGAAGATTACCCTGTTGTAATGGCATCTGGCTTCATGAATGTATTTTCATTTTTCAGGATGGTGTGATCGATGAGGCGAGAAATAGTTCGTCGCCTCTGAAATGAAATTAGTGAGTTGAAAAGATTCTTGGAACTCTGAGGGCAAAGATCCCTAATTCTCTTGTGGTCTCTGTTTTATTTACCACTACAGCCCTGCTGCATCAGATGGCACAGACTGAGTTTTCTTTGGAGGCTTTAAAAAAGAATTTAGGGCCCGTGTTTGTATATTCTAGGTTGTACAAAGGCAGAATTCAGTATTGAAGATCTTCTGTCATGTGGGAAAGGCACGGCTAGGGATGTGGAGGTGACAGGACAGATGTTCTGAGGCAGCCTCCTAAAGGGCAGAACACGGCTTAGGAGACAGATGGCTGCGTGCTTGCCACAATACTGTCCCTACCCTGCCAGGTAGCTTCAGTCACGTTGGCCTTTCTGGGTCTCATCTGTGTAGTGGGAGTGATGATGCCCTTTGTGTTTCATAGGCTTGTTGAGAGGCTCAAGGAGAAGAGGTATGAGAGTGCCTTGTAGGCAAGTGATGCTGCCTCTGCTCTTGCATCTTTTTAATGGCACCAAAGGTACAGTGTATGGTTAGCATGTTGAAGACGGGAAGCTACGGGGTCATTACTCTTTGGTAGCAGATTAAAATTCTGCTCCAGTGCACAGGAAATAGTTGTAATAGAGAGCGAGCAATGTGGGGAGAGGGTCCAGAGAAAGTGTCTGTCGTGCAGGTGTATTTTTGTAACCAGACCAGTGAGCATAGTTGCAGGGACTGTAATATTCACTCATAGGGTTGAGATGTTTACTTGTTCTCCTATAGCCTAAAGGAAAAGGAGCTGAACTAACAACAACAACAAAAAGGCGGGGGGTAGAAATTACTGTATCTTCTTTATGCAGTACATCCATCCCTTTTCTCCTCAGTTCCCGCGTCTTAGTTGTGCCTGCTGCTGAACTGTTTTTGATACGCTTGTATGTGGTGGCTTTACTTGCAGCCAGTGGTGGCTAAGTTCAGTGTTCCTGATTGTGTTTTCCATTCCTCATTGATGAACCACCTAAGCTGTTAACTCTGAAGCTATAATAAAACCTTTTTGTTAGCTATCCTACATAAGCTTTTCCTATTTTAATTATCTAAAGTAAAATAGCCTTTTTATTCTTTCTGCTTCCATCTGATGCACAATTCTCAAACTTATTGGTATTAGGATTCCTTGATGCTCTTAAAAATTAACTGAGTACCCCGAAGAGCCTTAGTGTGGGTTGTATAATTGATATTTAATTACAACTTATTTATAATGAAAAAATGATTAATTAAAACTTATTTATAATGAAAAAGTATTAATTCAATTAAAGGTAATAATAAACCCATCACATGTTAACATAAAATGTTTCAATGAAAAGTAACTTTTTTCCAAAAAAATTTAGAAGAATGGCATTGTTTTATATTTTTGCAAATCTCTTGAATGTCTGGCATAGTCGAAGACAATGGATCCTAGTGTCTGCTTTTTTAGTCAGTCTGTTGAAATTTGTTATTCAGTTGAAGAATGTGAAGAAATCCAACCTCACACATTCTGGGGCTTCCCAGGTGGCTCAGGGGTAGAGAGTCCACCTGCCAAGCGGTAGACGCAGGAGCTGCAGGTTCAAACCATGGGTCAGAAAGATTCCCTGGAGAAGGAAATGGCAACCTGCTCCAGTATTTTTGCCTGAGAAATCTCATGGACAGACGGACCTGGAGGGCTACAGTCCATGGGGTCGCAAAGAGTCAGACCTATGACTGAGCGACTAAACCACCACCACCACAGTGATACTGTCTCCCAATAATTGGAGCTGTTCTCTGATACTCCATCACAACTCTGCTAAAGGTTAGTTGCAATGTGGAATCTCAAATTCTATCAGTGAGCTTTCTGTACTCTGTTATATTAACATTGATTAGTTTATTTTGCACTGTGAAGGGCTCTTTTAACCATACCTGATTTTGTAGCATGCATTGGTCATTGGAAAATACTGCAGATCTTTTAAATGTTGACACATTTCATTATACAATATCAAAAAATCATATTTGTTAATATCACCATCAATCTCAACAGAAAAGTCTTGGGAAGCTATTATGCTCAGAGTGGTGGATATATTTTCAAAAATCCTAAGTTTTGCTTGAGAGCTTGAGTTTGATCATTACTAACAAATGCTGTCAGGCTCAATTTGTTTATTTCTGAGGAAATATCTGTCAGATACCCAAGGCTGAATGACTGTTAGCTATTCTTCCAAATGAAAATGGTATTGCATGAATTGCCAATTCAGCTCAAAATTCAGAGAAATTGAACGAGTGGTTTTCCTTAAGAGAAACTTTATAAGGCACCAAAGTGCTTTATGTCTCTCTCTACTTAATCACATAGAACAGTATTATTGGAAAAATATGTTCTTATATAAAACAAAGTTTTTATTTTAGTGTTTCATCAAACACTTCCTTAAAGTGACACAGGTATAATTCTTTTTTCCTGTGACTGGATGGCACTGAAGACTGCATTGACTGCTAGTACAATTTAGTGCCATTTCCTCGATTTGTGTTATGGAAGCAGCAGTTTTACCCTTTGTTACTTTTGTATCATTAGCGCCAATGTCATCACAGTGACAAAGGCAAGTAGTATCTTACTACTCTGAAAACAGTTTTGATTTCAGGGATCCTCCTGAAAGTCTTTCGGTCACCAGGGCTCCACAGGCCACACTTTGAGAACCACTGGTCTGATACTTACAGTACTGAGAATTGCTTTTTTGCAAGCCACCCCTTCCTTCAGAAGTTTTAAGTGACTCCAAAATCCTTCACTCAAAAAAGCACCTATAAATGTGTCAGGAACATTGAATAAAATACGATCTTTATTCTCCAGAAATTTTCTTGAGGGTTTGGGGAGCAGGAGGAGAAAATAGACAATCTAGGAGTTAAAATGTAAGATATGAATTCCTTAAAATTATGTTAAAGGTGTTAGCAAAGGGAGTGCTAAATTTTAGGTCTTAACTTGCGGGCTTCCCAGGTGACTAGGTGCAGGAGATGGAGGTTTGATCCCTGGGTGAAGAAGATCCCCTGGAGGAGGAAATGGCAACCCATTCCAGTATTCTTGCCTGAAAAATCCCATGGAGGGCTGGTCCATGGGATGGCCAAGGGTCACACACTGAACAGGAACACAGCTCTTGAACCACATGGCAGATCCTCATCAAATCAATTACTCAATCACTAGGTTTTATCGCTTCATCAGAAGTTTTTAAAGTGTTTAAGTTAGTTACCTTTGGATGTTTCACCGGGTTGACTCCAGGCGTTGTAGATTGATGCTTACACATGCACATGCCCTTCCCCCTTCTTATTTTGTTTGTTGTTCTTTGGTTTCTGTTGCTTCTCTATTTCATATTTACAAGTGTGTAGCTTTGAGCCAGTGTAGGTAGTAAGGAATGTTTCTTTTCCTTGCGCTTGTATGTAAACGTAAGCCTTTACCTGTTTCAGCCTTGCAGTTGGGTGATGTAACAATGTTGGTCTTATTTGGAGGAACTCCCCCCCGCCCCGCCCCCGCCCAAACTATGTCAGGACAATGCACCCAAGAGGCTACTCGGGAAGGAAACTTTTTCTGAGGCTGAGAAGATTTGTAAATAGCCGCAGTTCTGTTTCCCTGAGGTCTGCACCCCCACCTTCTGCTGAACTTCTTCAGTTTACAGCAGGAGCGAACCACTTCCTTAGGGGAATTTCCATAAAAAGGCGGAATCCTGACTGGGTCATCAGTGGCAAAAGTCAGACACATGCTCAATCGCCTGGGAACCAATAGTAACTTCTTCAAAAGCTGACTCAGGATCTTTCGGACACCGTGAAAACTGATAGTCTTATTTTTAACAGAACAAAGCAAAAACCTAGACGGTATAATGAGGAAGGCTTTCCCGCTTGGCAGTGGGAAGAGATGTTAAAGACAATCCATTCAAAAGGAGTGCGGAAGCTACCGCAAGATTCCTTTACAGTTCCGCAGGCTGAAGGGCTGCGGAGCAGGGGGCGGAGATGGGCTCTTGTGAATCTCTAGTCCTTTAAGGAGGAGGGACGGCCGTAAGACTCTGTACCTTTAAGAGTCTCTTTGTCTGGAAACCTCCTTATTTACCCTCCTGTGCTTCAACCAAACTTCGACCCGCGATTCACAACGCCCCTCTACGCCACCGCCCCTTACGCCAGGCTCAAGTCGGCCGCGCGTCGGTGGCTAACCCTAAACTTGGCGGCCGCCGCGCTAACCCCGGGAGAGGGTGTCTGTGCCGGGTCGGGGCCCTGGGCTGCGCCGTTGGCGCAATGCGGGGCCCGGGGGCGGGGCTCCGGCGGGTGGGCCAATGGGCGGGAAGGGGGCGGGGCCGCGTTCGGTTGTCTCGCGCCCTGGTGACAGCTCGCGCGTGCTGATGATGGCGGTAAATAGAGGGGGGTCGGGGGAGGGGGCGGAGGAGGTGGGGCGGCCGCAAAGCGGGTAGCTCCAGGGGGTGGGGGGACGGGAACCGGGGAGGACGCGACGGCCAGGGATCCCATTCGGAGACTCGGAGGCGGGGACAGGAGTCTCCGGCACGCTGGCCCTCCCCTTTAAAGAAGCAAAATCCTCACTCACCGGGTGAGGGGCGACAAAGGCGGCGCGCGGCTAGCGGGCGGGAGGAGTGGCGGCAGGGGGCGGGACCGCGGCGCCGGCGGGCTGGGGGCGCCCGGGGCGGGGGCCCGCGGGAGCCGAGAGCCGGCTGTCCTGTCGCGCCGGCCCTTTATTTTGGCGGGGTGGGCGACCGCTGGGTTTGGGGTAAAAGCCTAGAGGGGAGAAGGGAGGGCAGGCTTGGGGGCGTTTCGGGGGAACGAATCTGAGAATGAGATGAAGAGGATTAAGGGGAGAAAGGGGTAGAAGGCAGGGAGAGAAGGAGTGAGGAAAAGCCAGCCAAGGAGGTGGGAAGGAGGCAAAGCCCAGGCTGGGTGATAAGGAATCCGGGCCGGGAATGAGGTTAGGAGGACCGAGCCCGGGAAGAGGGCTCCCCGGGTTAGGTGTGCGAGCTGGGCTCTGGAGGGGAAAGCTTGGTAGGGGATGGTAGTGGGGCGAGGGTTACAGGGGTAAGAGTTGGAAGTGGAAGGCAAGGAGGGGCAGAGCTGGGGGAGTAGTTGGGAGTAGAGGAGAGAGAGTGATTAAGAGCCAGACGTGACAAGGGTGTGAACTAGTGCAGAGCGAGATGAGCTGAACGACTAGGACCGGCGATGGGTGGAAACTGCGAGGTTCTGAGAAAGGTATGGGTTAGTGGATGGGCAGTGGGTGTGAATTCTTGAAAGTGAGGAAGAGGGGAATTAAACACTGGACTAGTAACCAGGTGGAGTTAGGAATAAGTGCGGCCGATTTGGAAGGGTGAAAAGCAATGGACATGAGAGATGGGGCGTTTGTAGGACAATTCGGGGGCCAGAAAACCTAAAAGAAGAGAGTGAGGGTGTGAGAAGTGATGGCGGTCTGGACAGGGTAACTGGGGAATTGTGTTAATCGCCGAGGTTCAGCCAGATCCAAGGTCCAGACTGAGGTAAAGAGACAAGGCTGAAAGCAAAGGGTGAGAGAAACAAGGAAGAGATGGACCCCAGGATTTAAAGGATGAGATGGGGAGTGAGAGAGTGAACAGGGTTAAGGGAAGCTTGGGGAAGCCTGATGGATTTCAACCTGGGGGAGACTGCACAGGGGTGGGGATCAAGTGTGCAGTTGGGGGAGATGCTCCAGAAGGTCTGCATGGGTCAGGGCACAGACGCTGTAGTGAAGGATCAAGAGTAGGGAGCCTTTGGTGCAGAAGAGGAGGAGCCATGGTGAGTGAAAAGAGACCTAGAGATAGGGGCAAAAACTAAAAAGTAACAGTGGAGGTGGGGGTGCAGGAAAGGAATTCTTTGTTGAGAAGAGAACTGTTAGTGTATTGAAAGTGTGAGTCCTTTTGTCCATGAAAGTAGGAAATTCCAGAAACCTCTTTCTCTCTTCAAGGAATCTTGAATCTGCTTCCACCTTTCATGGTTTTTTAAATCGACTTTTCATGTCCACTTTGAAAAGATGAGACCCATTTTGATTTTGTTCTCGTATGAATGATGAAGTGTCACCTGGGTGCTGAGAAGCTCTGCCTTTTACTGGTGTTATGATCATAGGAAACTGGGTTGTATTTCCAGTGTGGTTGTGCCTGTATGGTGTGACCGTGTTGTGCTGGAGCAGTGTGATACCTGACAAGCGCTAGGCAGTGCTTTCTCAGCAGCATTTTTATTTTCAGTGTCGAGCACCCTGTTGTTGAGATAAAGATGAAAATCTTTTTGTTTTGTTTAATCAACCAGATTTCTGCCTACTTGTTTTTGATGGCTGGAGAATATTTAAATCATTTCAGAGAAAGGCAAATAGCCAACCAGGGAAGTTTGCAGGGTAAGAGATTTAAATCAGGGTGCTGAGGGTTTTAGCTGCCTTTAGCTTTGTGTGTGACTTTTCATACTGTAGAAGAGAACTCACCCATTTGACAAAAATGGAATAAAGAAAGGGAGATTTAGAATAGTGGAGACTTTTACAGTGGGATTTATCTTTCAGTTAAATAATAGGTTTATGAGTAATTTTATCATAACCTGTAAGATAATGCATGCTGGAGCCTTGGACAGCTCCACTGCCTCTCCTGTTTTGTAGTTGTGAATAAAAAAATTAATGTTTTTCTAGAATAAGTTTTTGATATTTAAGACACTCTGGGGAATTTAAAGGAAGATAAATTTGGGACAAAATTTAGGTTATTCTTAACCAAGTATTTTGTTTTGATGATTTTTAATCCTGAAGCTTTTACATTTAGCTAAGAATATGAACGATTATTACTTTGCATTTGATAGTACCAAAGGATAGCATATAATTTACTTAAGAAAAAACCACAAACTGTTCTTGAGACTCTTATATGAGGTTATTTCATTGGTGTACGTTCAGAAACACAAAGATGCTTTTTCTTCAAAGTTGTGTAAATTTTGGATTGCCACTATTTTCTGGGTATTTGTATAAGTAGCAAATATCACCTTTATGGCATCTGTGATAGTTAGCAAAGATTAGATTTTGATTAGTGGACATCAGAAACATTGGTCATTAATGTAGGTGAGTAATGTAGAATATTAAATTAAGTTTCTGAGTTCAGCTGCTCTGTTCATGGATTCCAGATTCTGTGGAGCAGGTGTTCAAGGCGACTAGATTGGTTTAGCAGTTTGACAGGACTTTTTAAAATGACTATTCTTCCTGCTAAGTTTCAAGAGGATTAGTCTGAAATGTTAACTTTCAAACTGAAGAGTAACTTTGACGTGAGGCACCTGTTTCTATGAAACGTGTGTGTGTGTGTGTGTGTGTTCCCGGCCTTTCGAGATGTGTTTGGCAGTGCTAGTAGGTTGTATTCTGTGTGTGGTATTGCCATTTTTATATTATGATTGTTTTGTACTTGATACCTTAATATAAATTACTTTAGACTTGGTAGTGATAAAGAAGAAAGTATAAACTAAGGAAAGTCCATTTGGGCTGTAGCTGTTGTTTCTATATGCTACTGTGGTGTGTTAAATCTCCGCTTCTCACCGTAAATGGTTATTTCTCAGTTGATATTTCTCTTTTAGTACAAATAATACTATTTGTCAGTAAGGAATTCAGTGATAAATTTAAGTTTTATTTCCATTTTTTCATCAAGCAGAATTCTACTCAGTTTATTTTGGCTACAATCTTATTTGCTAAGCCGAAAACTTTTAAGTTTATTTATTCAACCAGTAGGTTGTATATAATTAAATGTTTTTCTGGTTAATCGTAGATTCTTTGGATGGGAAGAGACCTTGAAAGGACCTCTAGTTTATCCTGCAACTTCAGTCAATATCCCACTTAAATCATCCCAGGTAGATAAAAATTTATCCTCTTTGTGTAAATCTTCAGGGGTAATGTGGCAACCTTTGTAGGTAATATTTTCCAGCATGTAATTATTTTCTCTAACAGGACAGTCTGTATTCTATCCAGAATACAGAACAAATGCAGAACGAAAATACAGTATTTGTGCTTGTTCTCTCTTGCCCCATTCTTGATACTACAGTAAGCAGATATTTATACTCGAAAATCAAGATGACCTTATTTCTTCGTAAACTCAGTAGCTCCCCATGTATAGTGCTTTTGTGTCAGACACTGTTGTAAGCTCTCTGCAGACTGTAACTCATTTACTCCTTCCAGTAGTCCTATGAGGGTGGCATCCTACTGTTCCCACTTTACATGTGATGAAATACAAGGTCCTTGAGATTAAATGACTTGCCCAAGGTTATATTCAGACATTTCTACAGCTACTTGTTTGGTAGTTGATAATCTTGCAGTACAGATTATACATTGTTTTTTTTAAATCAGGTAATAACTAAAGGATGGATTTAATCTTTTAGTTTATAAGGTAGGGTGAGGTGGGGATAGGGTTTGAACCTTGGCGTTTTATGGCCAGTCTACTTTAGTATTACCTCTGCTTGACTGTTGTGAAGTGATCCATCACCATGCTCTTCAGATTATTTTATCCCTAACCAGTCTTATTTGCCAGTCCTTAAATTAGCCCTGTGATTCTGTTACTAACCATTTCTCAGTCCCTCCTAGATGGGGAACTTGGGACAGATACCGTAAGGGCTGCGTTTGATGCAGAGATTGCATCAGGGTTCTTACGTTGTTGTGTATTTTTCCTTACAAAATTGTATTTTTAAAACAAAACAAATCCAAATCAATAAGATGCCTAACTGTATTTCAGATTGATTGTTGTCAACTTTTTTAGCGAGAAAGAGGCCCTTGGCTTTTCCTCAGTGGGCAACAGTCTCTCATCTACAGACCTCTATGGTATATAACAAGTCCACACAGGTTTGTAGATGAGAGATTGTTTGCCCACCGAGGAAAAAATGGAATTCAGGTTTCAGTGTGGATATCTATCCATAAACAAACTCGGTTCAGATTCTTGCTGACTTTCCCCCTGTATTCTCTTTGTATGTGCCCCTGCAGGCAACACGCTGAATGCAGTTATGCGTGCTTTCTGTTGCTGCTTAGTCACCAAGTTGTGTCCGACTCTGCGACCCCATGGACTGTAGCCCACCGGGCTTCTCTGTCTGTGGGATTTTGTAAGCAGAAATACTGGAGTGGGTTGCCATTTCCTACTCCAGTGCATGCTTTAACTTGCTTAAATAATTGATCCACTCTTTGTTTGTTTGTTTGTTTGTTTAGAACAGTTTTAGATTCACAGTAAAACTGAAGGGAAAGTACAGAGATTTCCCTGCCCCTACACCTGCATAACCTCCCCCCATTATCAATATCCCTCACCAAAGTGGTTTCTTACAATTGACATTTTAAAAAATAAGTAATAATTTTTTATTATTAGTGTTTTCTAAGTACCCAGCATGAGTTAAGTATGTGAATTGTTTGAAACGCAAAACAACATTAGGAGAAGGCTTCTCTGTGGGGATTTTACTCAATTTTTTGTGTGTGTGTGACTTTGGATTTTTTTACGGTTTTCAGATTTTATAGAAAAGTTGCAAAAATGACACAAGGAGTTTCTATATACCTTTCTTCAAATCCAGGAATTGTTGTATTTGGCCCCATTTTACCGTTTTCTCTCACTTGTGCAGTTTTTATTTTACATTGGGGTTAGCCGATTAACAAACAGTGCTGTGATAGTTTCAGGTGAACAGCGAAGGGACTCAGCCACACATGTCCTCACCTGTGTATTTTTAAAGAAGTAAGTTTGAAAGAAAAATGGATATGAAGGCCTTAATCTTAAAAAGAAAAGGGAAGAATGGTTTCAGTATATCAGCAAGTTGGTATGTGTTTGATTTCTGTTAAGCATGTGAAGCAAAAGAATCTCAAGATTGGACTTTGAGTGGATTTTGCGGTTTCATGGTTTGTTGTCCTCATGCTATTTTCAAAAACACTCCTCATCAGCAAAAGCTGTCCTGGTCTGCCCTTTTGTAGGGGCCTCCTTAGTACATTGGACGGTATGCTCACACAAAGTGGTCCTCAGCATGTGCCAACTCTGGGTAATGTGTGGGTGATTACTGCGTAAAAACAGGAGCCACAGCACCGTCCAACACCTTGACTGAAACGTGTTTAAGTGAAGTACATATTTTACCTAAAGACCCTTCTGTTGCTTCGAGAAACTGGAAAAGATCTAAGTGTAAAATAGACTGCCTGAGAAACATTGCTTGCAATTAATACAAGTAGGTTTGCCTTATGGTGAAGAGATGAATATAAATATCTTAACATTCTACTACCTCCCCCCAAATAAACCTAAATCTGGGGAGTCTTTTCAATTGTTGTGATATGAAGGGATTTCACTGACCCTCTCCCCATTGCCACCGTCCAGCTCATCCTTCATCTTTATGAAAATGGTAGCTTGTCCATTTGATAAAGGCATGACCTACAGAATGAGGCCTGTCTGATTTCAGCTGAAAGGATTATGAACTGAATTCTAACCAAGATGAAATATAGCACTTGTAGCCAGCCCCCACCTCCTGCCCCCGTTAAGTGATCATCAAAGCTATAAAATATAGCTCTTATTAAAGCTGGTGATAATAATGAAAACACTTTGCTTTTACAAGGATGAGAAAATTACAAATTATTGGAAAAGCTTTCTTTCCAGTCACGTGTTATTGTTTCTGAGTCATGGGCAGTTTTAAAGACTATACTACTGTTCCTTTGCCATTTACATGTTAATAGAAGTCTGAAAAGTAAGACACTCTTCTGAAATTTCCAGGGTTGTTTTTATTATGTGTCAAGTTGTAAACAGCATTCTGTGACAGGTATTTTCTCTCTTTGTCTCCTATTGAGCTAATTAGTAATTTACACTCTAGTAACATCTCTTTCAGCCTCGCATTTTCAGCGTGTGAAAATGCCTGCTATTCTGCGCCTTCCATGCAGCCCGGGTTGGCAAATGATGGGGGGCAGATGTTGGTTAGCACATCAGAAGGATCACGGATAAAATTTATTTCTGTGTTGTGTTTTTATAAACATACAGGCTTTTTGTATCTGCCCGTGCCCTGCCATGCTGCCCCTGCCCCTCCCCCATTCAGATAGAAACGTTGTGACTTAGAGTCCAGAGCTACTGCCCTTGCTTCAACTTTGGATTGTTTTCTATTCTGTCTCCCACCCTCGCCCCCACCCCACCCCACCCCCAGGCTGTAGGATTTAGGGGGGATTAGCAGGGCAGTCTGGCATAGTTTAGAGCCCAGGAAGCTGGTCTTCACTGCTCCCTCCCTTGGACAGAATACAGAGCTCCTTGTCATTGTCTCTAGGAGCCAGCAGTGCCTCTCTTGCCGGGCAACTTGTGTGAGGGGTGGGAGGACACCGTGCTTTTATATGACACTTGATTCTCTGCAAAGCAAAGACAGGCCCTACCTTTTCATCAGCATTTTCAAAGTGCAGCCGCTAGTGAGCAGAAGACCATTTAGAGCTTGGCTTTAGCACTCTGTCACATTGGTGTTCCGCTCTCTCCTGGCCCCATGCTCTCTCTTTCAGTCTCTGACATGGGACTCTGACATCGATGAGTAGTGTCTGTCTTGTGTTCACTCGGATAGACCGTGTGATGTGAGCATGGTAATGCAGCAGGAGCTTTTGACTTTGAAATAAAAGTCTTAAGAATCAATTTGTTCTGTGAGGAATAGAAATTTAAATTGAGAATTAAAGGAAGGGTGGAGAGGGGTTTACTGATGTATTGGTTTTGAGCCAGAACCTTTCTAGAATGCTTGATAATTTGTGGTACTTATTTTTGCAGTCAGGAATCATCATTTATCAGAATAATAAGGTCACAATCCCTGTTAGAGCTAATTAGAGTCTCCCTGACAAAAATTGTTACCTGGAGGTAACCACAAAGAAAATCAGGTAAGAAAATGTGTGAGTAGCTCAGTTCAGCCATCATTGCTAATAGCATTATAATCATAGATGTCTAGCTTTCAACAGTGAATCAGTATTCATGAACAGAGGACATCTCGTTTATGTTAGCATTCACTGAGTATGTGGGGCTATGCTAGTGTTTTGAATGTTTCTATGGTTGGCCATTGCTAACATTTACTTTCTTTACTCTCCTTTTTCTGTGTTCTAGTATAACCACCTGTATCCATTGTCTTATTTATATTAGATGTTCATGGCGAGATATTGATTACACTTTGGTGCTTTCACACCTAAAAGGTCAAAGGTCAGATTAATAAACAACATATGAAAAAATAAAATATCAAAGTGGTTTGATCATATGGGTATTGTGAGTTAAAAGTAAGAAAATGAATGTATAACTATGGAATTGAATATATTCTTTTAAAAGAAACATTTCTACAATATATGGCATAGTGTGAAGAACTGATAACTGTTTCAAGTGAAAGGTAAATAAGTGTGCCTTAGTGAAGAGATCGGAGAAGGCAATGGCACCCCAGTCCAGTACTCTTGTCTGGAAAATCCCATGGTCGGAGGAGCCTGATGGGCTGCAGTCCATGGGGTCGCTAAGAGTCAGACACGACTGAGAGACTTCACTTTCACTTTTCACTTTCATGCATTGGAGAAGGAAATGGCAACCCACTCCAGTGTTCTTGCCTGGAGAATCCCAGGGACGGGGGAGCCCGTCCTAAGTGACTCAGCAGCAGCAGCAGCAGCAGTGAAGAGATCAAACTCATTTGTGGTGGCATCACTGTCTATTCCCAAAATGGTTAAACATTAACGTTGTTCCCTGTTAATATACTTCTTGAATTCTTTTTTCTTCATAGGCCATTCAGCTTTGCCTACAACTAACAAGTTCAAAACATATTTAAGCTATAAATTCTAATTCTATTCCTTTAAATAAATATAACATAAAACACAATTACCACTTTTTTAACCTGTTAGATTAAGAGATTAAACAAGTTGATGTGGCCAGTAGTAGATGAGGATGTGGGGAAATTGGAAATCTCACTTTTGATGGGAATGTAAGTTTCTTTGAAGATAAATTTGTCAGCGTCTGCTGAACTTTTTTAAATTGGAGTATTTCACACGGAGAAGGCAATGGCACCCCACTCCAGTACTCTTGCCTGGAGAATCCCATGGACGGAGGAGCCTGGTAGGCTGAGGGTCAGACACGACTGAGCGACTTCACTTTCACTTTTCACTTTCACGCACTGGAGAAGGAAATGGCAACCCACTCCAGTGTTCTTGCCTGGAGAATCCCAGGGATGGGGGAGCCTGGTGGGCTGCCGTCTATGGGGTCGCACAGAGTCGGACATGACTGAAGCGACTTAGCAGCAGCTGCACAACGTAGTGTGAGTTTCCACTGTGCAGCAAAGGGAGTCAGCCGTACGTGTACCTCCACTGCAATGTGCGTTCTTAGTCGTGTCCAACTCTTTGCAACCCTGTGGACTGTACACCTCCAGGCTCCTCTGTCCATGGGATTTTCCAGGCAAGAATACCGTAGTGGGTTGCCATTTCCTTCTTCAGGGGATCTTCCCAACCTGGGGACTGAACCCATGTCTCTTACATCTCCTGTACTGGCAGGCGGGTTCTTTACCAACTGAGCCACCAGGGAAGCCCTGTTGGAATTTTAAATGTGCGTATCCTGTGACCTAGAGATTTTACTTCTAGAAATTTGTCCTATAAATATATTTATACACTTTCCTGGAAAAATGAGTATAAAGTTTTTCTTTATAGCATTGTTTGTCCCTGCAAGAAGAGTGATGTCCATCAGCTAGGGACTGGCTAAATAATGTATAGGGAGTCCATACAATGTAATACCATTAAGCTATTAAGGAATACAGTGAATCTCTTATTGCTGTTGTAGAAAGATGTCCATTTTTAAGTTTTTTTTTTAAGTCACAATATAGGACAATATAGAATATTCATATTTTTGTAAGATGTTAAGAAGTGCTATTGAGGTGTTGCTGTTTAGGAGGGAAGGTGTTCACTTTTTTGTGCTTCCCTGGTGGCTCAGTGGTAAAGAATCCACCTGCCAGGGCAGGAGACGCAGGTTTAATCCCCGAGTAGGGAAGATTGCCTGGAGAAGGAAATGACAACCCACTTTAGTATTCTTGCCTAGGAGATCCCATGGACAGAGGAGCCTGGCGGGCTACAGTCCATAGAGGTCGCAAAAGAGTCAGACATGACTTAGAGACTAAACAACAACAAATTGACGTTTTCTTCTATGTGCTTCTGTAGTGCTTGCTTTTTATAAGCAGGTGAAGAAGGGGTTAATTCAGAGCATTTTCATGAAGGAAATTTCCATGGTAGTAAGGGAGGAGTGAGAGGCTGGTCAGAGAACTGCTCTGTTCATAAGAGATAGATGAGGTATGTCAGTCAAGCTTTTAAGTAAGAAATAAGGACTGGATGGCAGGAAGAGGAGATGTGGTGGAAGTCGAGAACATTTGGTGGAGATTTGAAAGGCAGTGATAAAGAGCTTGCATTTGATTTGAAAAACAATCTATGGAGATGAGGATAGTACCTAGTCCTATTGAGTTGTTGTCGGGATTGAAGTAAATACTGCATATAAAATATTTATTTTAACTAATTAATCAATTGTTATCTTTGGCTGTGCTGGGTCTTTGTTACTGCACGGGCTTTCTCTAGTTGCAGCGAGCAGCGGCCACTCTCCAGTTGTGGTGTACATGCTTCTTATTACAGTGGCTTCTCTTGTTGCAGAGCACGGGTTCTAGAACATTGAGGACTCAGTAGCTATGGCACACGGGCTTAACTGCCTCGCAGGATGTGGAATCTTCCCAGACCAGGGATCGAACCTGTGTCCCCAGCGTTGGTAGTTGGATTCTTAACCACTGAACCACCAGGGACGTCCTGTATAAAGTACTTAAAACAGTGACTGACACCTAGTAAGTGCTCAATGTTGGCTATTACTATTGAATGAAAATACCTCATCTTTTGTAAGCCTGGATAAATTTATGTGTTGTGTGGTGCTAATTCTGCTAATCCCATTGACAGACATGTAGTTCGGATTTTCCCAGTAGTATTGGTGGTTGGCCTGGCCATTCCTGTTCTTCACCTTTGGTCCTCCCACCTGCTAACACTTAGATGAAAATCTGAAATCTGAAATTCTAGAGCTTTAGACATATGATGTGCTACAAGTTGCTCTTGGGTTTGTTTACCAGTATTATCATGTATACTGCCTAACATTTGGGGCCTGTAAAAAGATGGGAACAGATAATTTGGGGAGAAAAACATCATTTTCTATGCCCATGGGATGTGGAATAGGAATGTCAGTTTGCACCAAAAGCGTTAATCAGTTTTTGTTAGCAGTGCAATGTAATGAGCGTATTAGCTACAACACCTTCCTTGGCAGCCAGCAGTCCTCTTGTGAAATCTTTTAGGAAACAGGAATCTGGTGAGAAGTATTCCTGAGCAATTGAAGTATCTTTGAGGGGTGATGGGGAGTGGGAATTACAAAGAACAAATAAAGTAGAAAAAAATTCTCTACCAAAAAGAAATTGTTTCACCACTGAGAGCCATGAGAAAAGATGTTCTACCTGTGGGCTAAGGATGTGACAGTGTAGTTTTTTAGGGCTGTAAAGCAAATTCTTTTTGCATTTTGATTTTTCACTGAAGTTTGTCACTTAAAGAACTTCAAGGTATATTTCTATTTCGTGAAAAATATTTATAAAACTTTTAAGAATGGTGGATTTCTCATTTTATACTGTATATTGTAATGTAAGTTATTTTCCACTTCCAGTTAAAATGTATCTTAAAACAGTTATCTTTTTGAGGTTTAAAAAAGTCAGCAGAAATAACAAGAAAAGTTTATATTTAAGCACAGCACTTCATACTTAAGAGGTGTTCAGTAAGTTTTTATTGAATAAATTAATACACACATGAATGAATAATATTATTCTGAATTTGGACTTCACACTCTGTGATTTGGGCACAGCCTAGCATTGCTGTATAAAGGCCTTCTGTTCAGCTCCCGTCTCCATGCCCATGTTCCTCTCCCCACAAACACCCTCTCTGATGTGTTTGATACAGGTCCTTGATTCTATATACATCTTTATAAAATACTTAGTGGTTTTTTTGTTTGTGTATCTTTAATTCTGAAATTGTTCATCATACTACACTGCTGTAGAACTTGGCTAGTGAATTCTCCTGGTAAAAATGCTGTAGATGTTACTCTAGTCTTGACTTTTTTTGTTAGCACCGTTTTAAGATCTGTGTGTGTTGGGCTGTACGTTTAGTAATTGCTCCTCCCTACAGCATAGTGTTCGGTGGTGTGCATCGTTTCCATAGTGATAGATGCCTGGGCTACCGCAAACCGTGCTACCAATAAACAATCTTGTCCATGTCCATTATGGACACATTTGAGAACTTCGGGATATAGACTCAGGAGTGGTGTTGTGGCATGCATATTGTCAGGCTGCTGAATGGTTGTATCACTCTACACCTCACAGACACTGTGTTCCCAACCTCCCCAACGTGTGGTATTGTCCGCATTTCTAATTTTTGCCATTTAATAATGTCTCATTTTAATTTGTATTTTCTAATTACTAGTAAATTTGTGCATTTCTTCATATTCTAATTAGCTGTTTCCTTTCTGTGAAATGAGCATGAAGGATTGAACATAGTATTTTATTAATGTTTTTAAGCTGGAGGAACTTTTGGTTACACATTGTATTTTGCAAGATGTTAATATATTTTCTCAGACTTCAAAAAGGGAAGAGTGTCATCCTTATGCAGAATCTTATTGTTTTTCTTCCTGATTCCAAGAGATGATGAAACAAACCTTTTTCTAAGTATTCAATTTGAAAAGCCATAAAGTATGCTACAATTAAAGCATTTTACTAATCTGTTCTCATTGTCTTCATGTATGCTGAACACTGAGAGCAAGTGCTTTTGCCAGAACAGATTTGGTGGAAAAGTGCTTCATTGTGTTAGTTAAAGAAAATCTCCCCTGGTCAGAAATCAGTGGATGATTATCAAAAAAAATTAGATCCAGCTGCTTCTCCCTGTTTACAATCTCCCTAGGTGTCAGAAAGCTGAGTTAATAGCAGGAAGCATCATCTCTTTGCCTGGAAAATTCCCTGGACAGAGGAGCCTGGCGGGCTATAGTCCATGGTGCTTAGTTGCTCTGACTCTTTGCGACCCCATGGACTGTAGCCTCCGCCAGGCTCCTCCGTCCATGGGATTCTCCAGGCAAGAGTACCGGAGTGAGTTGCCATGCCCTTCTCCAGGATCGAACCCAGGTCTCCCACACTGCAGGCAGATTCTTTGCCAGCTGAACTACAGGGAGGCCCTGAGTCAGACACAACTGAGTACATGACACATCGCCTCTAACTTGCCTGTCTCTGAAGAGCTCAACACTTGATTGAGAAGTACTTCTTAGCGCTCATTGAATATAAGCTGCTGCTGCTGCTGGCTGCTAAGTCGCTTCAGTTGTGTCCGACTCTGTGCGACCCCATAGACTGCAGCCCACCAGGCTCCCCCGTCCCTGGGATTCTCCAGGCAAGAACACTGGAGTGGGTTGCCATTTCCTTCTCCAATGCATGAAAGTGAAAAGTGAAAGTGAAGTCTCTCAGTTGTGTTGGACTCTTAGCGACCCCATGGACTGCAGCCCACCAGGCTCCTCCGTCCATGGGATTCTCCATGCAAGAGTACTGGAGTGGGGTGCCATTGCCTTCTCCGTGAATATAAGCAGATAATATTTAAAAAATAACAAATACCATATTATACTTCTCATTTTTCTATGAAAGGGTATAGAAAATATGTATGTTTGCTTAGTTACTTCAGTCATGTCTGACCCTTTTCGACCCTATGCACTACCAGGCTCCTCTGTCCATGGGATCGCCGACCCGATGGACGTGCGTTTGAACAGGCTCGGGAGTTGGTGATGGTCATGGAAGCCTGGCGTGCAGCAGTGCATGGGGTCACACTCTACTGAACTGAACCGAGGCAAGGGTAGTGGAGTGGGTTGCTCTGCCGTCCTCTAGGGGGTCTTCCTAACCCAGGGATCAAACCTGAGTCTCATGTCTCCTGCATTGGCAAGGCAAGTTCTTAACCACTAGCACCATGTGGGAAGCCCAATAGAAAGTATGAACGTTTCGATTTTTAAAGTGGTGTGGATGGAGAAAAGCATGTTTCCTAATTGAGATGCCACTTCTCAGGGTCTTAGAGAAAGTTAAGCAGCAATTTCAGGTTTGCACGTGAATCTTATTCCTATTCATTTCAGGTCTCAGAAAAGAAGGAATGACTCTGATTCAAAATGCTCTTTCCTTGTTCAAACAGGTTCCCAGTATTTGTGCTTTCCTTTCTGAGGAAGCAGTACAGTTTTTAAGTGTTTTCATTTCTGACCAAGATGTGATGCAATCAAATCGTTATGTTGACTTTGGTTTAGCATCTGCCTGACTGAGTGGAAAAGGAATTTTAATTTGTGATGTGATTGACAAAGCCATAAACCGTGAACTTTTCCCAATAATACCATAATATGATAAAAAAAATTTCTCCTTGTTCTTTTTTGCTGATTTTTGTGGTTATGCCTCTTAAGTTTATCAGCAAAACATTATTTCCTGCTCTTAATTTTTTCAGACTAAGCTACACTGTATGCTAAGATGTAGTTTTTCAAGGGCTTTGATTTTGTTCTGCCTTGAAGATTACTGTTTTTCTTTCATTATTTTTTCACTCAGAAATCTTATTTGGAAAATTAGATTTTTAGATGTGATTTTAAAATACTCTTTTTAACCTTTTCAAGAATCTTTTAAAATTTCATATTTATCAGTGCTAAGTATGAATAGAGCATAAAAAGTATCCTACCTGCTTTTCTTCTCCCCAACATTCTGCCTCTCCAGAGACCTCCATTTTCTGCTCTTCCAGCTGTTCTTTTGGAATTTAATGCCATTTTTTCCTAAACAGTAGCCTTTGTTGTTCAGTCACTAAGACGTGTCCGATTCTTTGTGGCCTCATGAACTGCAGCACACTAGGCTTTCCTGTCCTTCCCCATCTCCTGAAGTTTGCTCAGACTCATATCCATTGAGTCGATGATGCTATCTAACCATCTTATCCTCTGCTGCTCCCTTCTTTTCCTGCCCTCAATCTTTCCCAGCATCAAAGTCTTTTCCAGTGAGTTGGCTCCTCTCATCAGGTGGCCAAAATATTAGGCTGCTATGTTTAAAAATCTGTATGGGTTTTCTGTAGATCAGAACAGTTCTCATCCTGGGATCTACCTTCTGAAGAGCGTAGGTATTTTCTTCACTTCCTATGTTGGAACTCCCTGTTTCCTGGACCCCATATCTTCCCCCTTCATTGTTTATACCTCAATTAAGCAATTCTTCCAGAAGGTTCCTAAGAAAAGGGTGCATGGGATGTAAATCTGCATGTATGAAAATGTCTTCATTTTCTCTCACACTTGATTTATAGTTTATCTAGTTCTAGAATTCTAGATTGGAGGATATTTTCTCTGAATTTAAGAAGCATTGTTGTGTTGATTTCTAGCTTCTATTATTGCTATGAGAAACCCTGTGGTATTCTGATTCTTGATTTTTTTCCCCCTCCTTGGTTACTTTGAGGATCTGATCTTTGTCCCTGATATTCTGAAATATTATGATAATCTGTCACCGAGGGCTTGTTTTCTCTGTTGTGCTGGGTATACCGAGAGCCATTTCAATTTAGAAATAAGGATTTTTTTCAGTTCTGGGAGATTTTCTTTAATTCTTAAGTTCTATCCAAATACCCTCTTCCCCCTCCCCTCTGCTGCCCCTAGTTCTCTTATTCTTTCTCTCTGAAACTCTTACTATTATTTGTGTGTGGAACTTAGAGACTGATGAGTCCTTTAATTTTACCATCTTATGTATTTCTCATTTTATTTTTTGGTCTCTGTTTTACTTTCTGGGAAGTGTCTTGAACTTCATCTTCAGATTCTTCTAATTAGTTTTATATGTTCTTTGTCATATTTTTAATTTTCAAGATTTTTTTTTCTGAATGTTGCTTTTTAATAGTCTTATATTTTTGTTTCATGGATGGAATAGCTCTTCTCTATATTACAGTTTTAAAAGTTTTCTGCAGCCTCCAATACATCTCTGTTTTCCTTAAAGTACCTTACTTTATCATTTGTTTTGGTCTTTATTTTAGGGAATTTCCTTAAATGTATGGTCTTGGCTGTCTTACTCATATTCCAGAATAAGATGCTGAAAAACTGAAAACTGAATTTGCCTGAGTTGGGGCTTCTAAAAGTTAACTGGTGGTCTTCATTATGAGGTGACTAACCTAGAACCCTTTGTGTGTGTGTGTGTGTGTGTGTGTGTGTGTGTGTGTGTGTGTGTGTTTGGGGGTGTATGTGTGTGTGTTGGGGGTGTGTGTGTGTGTGTGTGTTTGTGTGGGAGGAGGGGAGCGGGTCACCTCTAGCAATCCGTGTTTATAGGTGTTTTCTTTTCTCTTAGCCAGGTTTTTCCCCAAACAGAATGCTTCAATCATTGGCCTACATTCCTGCCTACAACATTTGGGGAACTGAGTGGGAAAAGAGCTGGGGATATCTGCCTTCAGGATCTCAGTCTTCTTTTGATCCCCGTCTTTTTAGACTGGTAGGCCTGCGTCTCGTTGTGCCTAGGTCCAGAGGCTCTTTATTTTGCAGAGTAAATTCCCTTGCTCTGACCGGTGGCTGCTTGGAGTCAGGGTGGGAACCTTTGGGTAGAACTTTCACCTTATTTTCCTTTATGAAGCCCTGCCTGATGTCCCCACTTTCAGATCATTCTGAGCTTTTCTGGAATATAAAGCAAGTTCACTTTGCTCTGGGCTTCCTCTTAAGATGCTCTTAGTTTTGGTTTCTTTGCTGTGCTACATCAAGTAACTTACCAATCTCCTTTTCAGCTTCCAAAAACTTTGTTATGGTCATTTCCTTTCCTAGTCTTTGTCCTTAGCAATTTTATGTTTTTAATGCCATTTTAGTGGAGTTTGGGAGGTAAATAAAGGTGTTCAATGCATCGTGTTTCATTGAAGATCCAAATTTCTTTCTTTGATGCCCTGTTTCAACATAAAACTTAATAGGCTTATGGTTTATAGCCATTGCAAAATTTTGCTACAGTAACAGAATTGTACAGGATATAAATTCATTTGGTCTTTTGCTACCCTAATGCATTAATGCCTAACCTATAGCTTGCTATGAGAGCGTGTATGCTTGCTAGGTTGCTTCAGTCGTGTGTAACTCTGTGACCCCAGGGGCTATAGCCCTCCAGGCTCCTCTGTCTATAGGATTTTCCCGGCAGGAATACTGGAGTGAGTTGCCATGCCCACCTCCAGAGGCTCTTCCTGACCCAGGGATCTAACCCATATCTCCTGCATTGCAGGTGGATTCTTCACCACTGAGCCACCAGGGAAGCCTTGCTATGAAGAATGACATCTAAATGACTTCAGGAAGTTTGAGGATAATATAATAGAAATTTAGGTCATAAAGTAACTTAAACATTCCTTTTACAGATATGGAAACTGTGACCCTGAGAACAGAGGTGGCTTACCTATGTTCATTCATCCATCTAGAGCTAGAATTGAGTCTCTTCTCCAGTGTTCTTTTTTAATATATTTATTTACATACTAATTTATTTGGCTGCACCGGGTCTTAGTTCTGGCATTTAGGATCTTCAGACTTCATTGTGATGTGTGGGATCTAGTTCCTTGACCAAGGATCGAACCAAGGCACGCTGCATTGGGGGCATGGAGTCTTAGCCACTGGACCAGCAGGGAAGTCCCTTTGGTGTTCTTTTTCTTGCCAATGTGGTTCTGTCTTTTCATTAACGTAGCTGTAAATAGGTGCTCTTTACCATGGTTTATGTCACCCAAATGTCCTGTTAATTTAGTGTCAGCTTTAAGTTGCAGTCATGGACTTTTTTTTTTCCTCTTAAAGTTTGGGGTCTAGTTTTATTGGGGTGAACTTTAAAACTCAAGAAAATTTCTATCTCACTCCTAAAGTTGTTTCTGTTTTGAGGAATTTATATTGACCATTGAAAAGTTTTCTTTTTTCTTCCTACTGTTCCCTTCTCAGTGGCCTCCAAAAGTTCTTTGTGGGGGAGGGCAGAAACTCTTTCCTGATTGTAATTGTAGCAGATAAAACTATTTAGAACAAATTAGTACACCTGTTGCCATGTTTCAGTAATGGGAAAAGGAAACATGTTGTTAAAATGTCAAGTTTATTTGGAGAAATCCTAGAATGGTTTCTTTACCGAATTTTCAAAATGCAGTTCTCAGTTCTCTTCCAGGACCCCTTCTGCATGTTATCCCACAATAGAACTCTTCTGTCTTATTTTCCTTTCCCTCCTGTATTTTGTACTTTGTACAGTTTGCCCCAGAACACCACCAAATGCATTATTTGTTGACTAGGATTCTTTGGTGGTTTTCATTTCTATGTAGAATTCTTGGGGTCAGAAACCCTACTTTATACTTTTGAATAAGTTCACTTCTACATATATTTAGGAGTGCCTTCATTGAGGTGTTGGGTTCCTCTGTAGGTGCCAGCATCTTGGGGTCCATGTTAGGTCTTTGACAGATGCTGATGGTTGGTATAAAATACTCACCTTTTCTCCAGTCACTGTTACAACCTGATTGAAAGAATGGTCTTGCCCGTTCCTTCATGTCATGTTGTGCTGTGCTGTGCTATGTTGCTTCAGTTTTGTCCGACTGTTTGCAACCCCGTGGGCTGTAGCCCGCTAGGCTCCTCTGTCCATGGGATTCTCCAGGCAAGAATACTGGAGTGGGTTGCCATTTCCTCCTCCAGGGGATCATCCTGACCCAGGGATCAAACCCATGACTTGAACCCACGTCTCTTATGTTTCCTGCATTGGCAGGTGAGTTCTTTACCCACTAGTGCCATCTAAGAAGTTATGTGTCACATTGGTGAATAGCAGTAATAGCTGGGAGTAGAGCAGGGACAGCCTGTTACTAGAAACTAAGGAGTCAAATGTTTCCTCCACTGGAAAGTGACCACATCGAACTAAAAGCCCTCTGAGCGTCCTTACAACCTCCAGATATCAGGATCATAAAGAGGTGCTCCCAGTGAATCAATGACACCCTTTAAAACAAATGACCCACAAAGAAAAACGATGTCTCTTAGGATTGAGTGGAATCGGGTGAACACTGTTCCATGACTGAGCTAAGCTGTTACGTTCATAATCTGAGGTAACCTAGAACACTTAGAATGATAAAGCATTGTTTTCTTGTTTCTTCTTTCCCTCTCATCCTCTTCTAAAGTTAAATAATGCTCTTTCATTATTATGCTTTGGAAATATATTAACTTTTACTTTTTTTCAATTTTTTAAAAATTGTGAAACATGAAATACATGTAAAACATAGGTGTGTTTTATTAAAGACTAATAAAGCAAAAGCTGGGGTAACATCCTACAAGTGTAAAATTCCCTTTGTGATTGTTCCTTATGCCCTACCCCAGGTTAACCAGTATCCTATTACCAAGAAAGTTAGGAGTTTGATTCTCTTTATTATGTTTAAAAGTTTCTACGTTTGAAAAATAGCTCAGTAATGAAAGGCCTTCAGTGTTTTTACAGGTATATTTTATTTTTTACATGAGGTATTACTAGAGAAATAACAGGTAACATTTATGGATCACTTAGCCTCTTGCCATTGATTTTCCTGGACTATGTACACATTGGAACTCCCCAATAATTGTATGAGATAGATGAGAAAATTGAGTCTTGGAGCTAGGAACTGGGTCCCACTGGGATTCTAATCTGGCCAGTCTGACTCCTAAATCTGCTCTCTTAACCACTACACCTAATCAAGGTATTGTCTTATAATTTGATGCAATTTTATATTTTTAACATCTGCGTCTATGTCTTTTGTGTCTTTGAATACTCTAACCAGAACATAGGGTAGCCATCAAGTTCTGTGCTGTTTCTGCTAAAACAAAGGAGTTGGAAAGCTCTGTAGGCTTCAGATCTTATCCCAGTATCTTAACTTCTCATTGCTTGATGCAGATATACAGTCCATCAGTTTATCTAAACCATACTATATCTTTATATTGTCCCTTTCAGAGCACTTCTAAAATGTTTGTTTTATAATTTTTTATGGGAATTTTCCGGGAAAACCCATAATCGCACTTATGTTTGTAGTGTAGTGAATAGTGATAGTTTGAGAACAAAGATCATGGCATCTGGTCCCATCACATCATGGCAAATAGATGGGGAAACAATGAAAGCAATGACAGACTTTATTTTCTGGGCTCCAAAATCACTGCAGATGGTGACTGCAGCCATGAAATTAAAAGATGCTTGCTCCTTGGAAGAAAAGTTATGACCAACCTAGACAGCATATTAAAAAGCAGAGATATTACTTTGCCAGCAAAGGTCCATCTAGTCAAAGCTTTGGTTTTTCCAGTACTCATGTATGGATGTGAGAGTTGTACTATAAAGAAAGCTGAGCACCGAAGAATTGATGCTTTTGAACTGTGGTGTTGGAGAAGACTCTTGAGAGTCCCTTGGACTGCAAGGAGATCCAACCAGTCCATCCTAAAGGAAATCAGTCCTGAATATTAATTGAAAGGAATAATGTTGAAGCTGAAACTCCAATACTTTGACTACCTGATTCGAAGAACTGACTCATTTGAAAAGACCCTGATGGTGGGAAAGATTGAAGGCAGGAGGAGAAGGGGACAACAGAGGATGAAATGGTTGGATGGCATCACCGACTCAATGGACATGAGTTTGAGTAAGCTCCGGGAGTTGGTGATGGACAGGGAAGCCTGGAGTACTGCAGTCCATGGGGTCGCAGAGTTGGACATGACTGTGTGACTGAACTGAACTGAAACTTTTAAAAGAAGAGCTTTGATTATACAGAGTATTTTTTTAATATGATATTTCAAAATTCTTCTAAAAATATTTCATATCTGTAAGACACAAGTAACTTTTGGCACTTGTTTAGATGTGATCACTAAGAGATAGCTTCTTTATAAAACAGTTATTGACTCTACTTAGTGAATTAATGTTTCCTTTGCAGTATTTTCTCTGAAAACAGCTAGCTGTAGTGACAGGTCTTTATGTTTAAATTTTAAAATTAGATACCATTTCTACAGAAGGAGTGCAGATTTACAGCTCAGTAACTCCTTGAACAAGCCATGTGAAGTGCCTTAGAATATTGGTATCTGCCAACCAAGTTTTACCATGGTGCAAAATTTCACCTAAACCTCCTGTTCTTTGCCACTCATGTGGGATTACTGGCAACTTTAAGCAATTATATCGGGCCTGTGCTTAGTAGCTTAGTCATGTCTGACTCTTTGCGACCCCATGGACTATAGCCCGCCAGGCTCCTCAGGGTGTCCATGGGAATTCTCCAGACAAGAATACTGGAGTGGGTTGCCATGCCCTCCTCCAGGGGGTTTTCCCAACTCAGGGATCGAACCCAGGTCTCCTGCATTGTAGGCGGATTTTTTACCGTCTGAGCCACCAGGGAAGCCCAAGAATACTGAAGTGGCTAGCCTATCCCTTCTCCCGGGGACTCCTGCATTGCAGGCAAATTCTTTAACAACTGAGCTTCCCTGCGAAGCGCTGCTCTTTTCTTGCTATAAGATATTGGACTAGTCATCTGATCACCAATTTGAGTATCCATTTCTCATCTGTAAAATGCCACTGACACCTACCTCATTGTGAGAATTAACTAAGCAAATAATGTGATCCCCCCAACGCACACACACAGCATGGTATCTAGTAAAAGTATGATTTTTATAAGTGTTCTCTTCCCATTTTACAGTGCTGTTCAATGCTGACAAAATTGTATAGTATTTATAAAATGTGCTTGGTAATGACCAAACTAATGCTTTAAAAATGGCTTCTATGAATGCTGGCTGTCTGAACTCTACCAATTAATAATATCTGTCCTATGTGGGGATTATAAAAAACCAGGATTATATTTAAGCACAGTGATGAAATAGCAACTCCGTAAGGTGTCTTTTGTGGCTGGCGCTGCTGCTCTACAAACTACGTGGGATTTGGTATTGCTTTTGTTGGCATATATGTATCTTACATAATTGAAGATGCATATTATGCTGTTGATTTTAGGTCATTTTATTTTTTGGTGAAAAGGATTTCCCAATCTGGCTAAGGTTGTATGTTCTTTATTTCTTATTAAACAGTTAATTAAGACCAGCATGTCATTTAACTAAAATGAAGACCCAGATACCAAATACATTTTAAAATTCTTGAGCTCTGCATGAGTGACCAAACTCTCTTATCCTAGCATGCCCCCAAGTCCCTGGAACATTTGAATGTCTGTGCCTCCTCTCACCAGAGTAGTGATCTAGAGCCTCTGCTTTCCTTGGTGGGAGGGGAAGAGAAGCCCACCACGGGCAGCTCTCATCAGTTTGCAGTGCGCTTGCACACGCAGTTTCCTATTGGATCTTCACAGCAGTCAAAGGAGCAGAGCTGATATTATAGCCATTAACAAGTGCGGACATGGGGGCCCAAGGCATTCGCGAGTTGCCCAAGCTCACATTGCTAATAAGTGGATAACATGAGGCTTAACCCCAAGTCTTCTGATTCTAAATCTAAGGCTTTCTCACTCTCCCATGTTCTTATTCCCATTATAAATTAACAGACCCATTTAGTATCTTATCAGATACGGATATCAATCAATAAGGCAGGTGGATTTCTAAAACTTTTTTGATTCTAACCACCACACAGGCATTTAGGGAAGAAAAATTTTAATGTGGGGCTTGCTTATCTTTCAGTCTGAGACTCTGGATTTCTTGTACATTGTATTGATCCCAAATTGTTTTTATTTAAGAAGGGTAAAACACCATGAAATGTTTTATTCTAACACAAAAATGTATCCATGGGAAAATGATAAAATTTGCAGTGGTGAATACCATGTGAAATTTTAATTGAAAGTATGAATACTTTATTAATGTTAAAAAGGTATTGCCAAGACTTCCCTGGTGGTCCAGTGATGGGACTTTGCTTTCCAATGCCAGGGGTGCAGGTTCCATCTATGGTCGGGGTTCTAGGATCCCACATGCCTTGTGGCCAGTGGACCAAAACAAAGAACGGAAACAGTGCTTTAACAAATTGAATAGGGACTTTGAAAATGGTCCACATTTTAAAAAAATCTTAAAAAAAAGTACTGTGTTGTTCTTAAATTTTATATGAGGTCTCTTTATTTAGTTGTAGGTGCATGTAAAACTTTTCCTTACCTAGTTATGTGAGTTTCCTCTGCCTTTGTATCTTCAAGCCTTTTGGCCTCTCTTTATAATTGGATGTGACTGAACATTCATGATTTAAAATGTATTTATGACATTATGACTTAAAAATATATATCATTCATAGACTTTTTACCCAATTACAGAGAAAACATTGAACTCAGGTTCTGAGCCATTGGTTCTGTGGCTCAGACATGAGAATACGTTTTCATTCCAAAGCAGTCAGCATTGATGTAGCTTTCTGGATTATCATACCTTCTTTGTACTCTCAGGGTTGTCTTGAGGCATCTCAGACACGTGAGTGGAAGCATTTGAAAACCATAACAATATGTTACATGCTTGCATTCATGCATGAGTCTTCTGATTAATTGTATGCTTGAGACTTTTTGTCATAAGACATTTTGCTACATGAGCTCATAAGTTGGAATAGACCAAAAATGGAATAGACCAGGAAAACACTTAAATCCAGCAAAGTCTTACAGATAAGGAGTGAGTGGGTGGTGGGAAATAAGCCACCATGGAAATAGCAGATGAACATTTTTTCTCAGTTTAATAACCAGTCTCCTAATTGTTTCATCAGCATTTATTGAGCACCTAGTGAGCACTAGGACACCACTGATGTTCACAATTAGTAAAATAAGATGCTGCTGCTGTCTTCCAGGAGCTTGCAGGGGAGGACAGTTACAGGCAAGAGACAACATAGGTTAATAAATATAAAACTATGAAATACGTAATAAAATGTAAAACTGTATTTTAATGATGTATAAATTATATACAGTTTAGATAACTTTAATTTAATAACTAAAATATAGATCTGTTCTACTTGGTAAACCATCAGAACATTCCCTACATTAATACTGCTGCTGCTGCTAAGTCTCTTCAGTCGTGTCCGACTCTGTGCGACCCCATAGACAGCAGCCCACCAGGCTCCGCTGTCCCTAGAGAGCTCTTAAGGAAAGCACCTTGCTGCTGCCACCTTGATGTCAGTCCCTGGTAGCCAGTATTTCTTAAGAGTAGAAACCTGGGTTTGAATCCTAGCTCTGCCACTTTTTAAACTGTTGAACTAATTTGTATCTCGGTTTCTTTCTTTAAAAATTTTTTCATTGTATTTCTATTATTTATTTATTTATTTTTGGTTATGCTGGGTCTTCATTGCTGTGCATGGGCTTTCTCTAGTTGCAGCGCACAGGCTTCTCCTTGCCGTGGCTTCTTTTGTTGCAGAGCATGGGCTCTAGGGCTTGCAGGCTTCAGTAGTTGCGGCACATGGGCTTAGTAGTTGCAGTTCCTGGGGGCTCAGGCACAGGCTCAGTAGTTGTGGTGCACAGGCTTAGTGGCCCCATGGCATATGGAATCTTCCCAGACCAGGGATTGAACCCATGCCCTCTGCACTGGCAGGCAGATTCTTAACCACTGGACCACCAAGGAAGTTCTGAATCTCGGTTTCAATGTCTGTGAAATGGGAATAAAGATAATACCTACCTCACATTTACTGTGAGGACTGACTGAGTTAATATTGGGTTGGTCAAAAAGCTCACTTGGGTTTTTATTGTTTGGCAGGATAAAAGTAAATTGAGTAAAGTTCTCAAGAAAGAATTTTCTCCTCAACCCCTGAAAATTACTGTAAATGTAGCAAGATAAAGGAAGGAAACTAAACTTTTGTTAATCATCAGCTCTGTGGTAGGCTGGGCTTCCCAGGTGGCGCAGTGGTAAAGAATCCGTCTGTCAATGCAGGAGATGTGGGTTCAGATCTCTGGGTTGGGAGGATCCCCTGAAGAAGGAAATGGCAACCCACTCCGGTATTCTTGCCTGGAGAATCCCATGGACAGAGGAGCCTGGTAGACTGCAGTCCATGGGGTCGCAAAGAGTCGGACTCGACTTAGCGACTAAATGACAACAATGCGCCAGGCAGCTTACTAGGATTTTACCTGCATTTTTGTTTAATCCTTACGCCAGTGCTCTGACATAGATGAGGAAACAGGCTTAGAGAAATTAGATTGCTTGCGTGAGGTCTGGCATGGCCACCATGATGATAACTGGGCTCTGTTACTCTACGTCCTATACTCTTATTGCCTTGCACGTGCCACAAAGCCTGAGAGTTCAGCAAGTTTCACTTATAATAGGTACAGTTGGAATTTGCTTGTTTGGGACTTTATCACTAATAACTATTTAAAGGGATGTCTTCTACATTTTTAGTTTGGTCCTATTACAGTGATTTGTTCTATATATCTGAATTTGCACCACCCCCCATTCAAAACTATATTACAGTAGTATAAACAATATAAATGGGACCTAGATGGAAAATATTTGAATGAGGGTAGTCTTATTAATTGGAGAAGGCAATGGCACCCCACTCCAGTACTCTTGCCTGGAAAATCCCATGGATGGAGGAGCCTGGTAGACTGCAGTCCATGGGGTCGCTAGGAGTCAGACACGACTGTGTAACTTTCAAGTAGACAACCTGGGAGACTTCACTTTCACTTTTCACTTTCATGCATTGGAGAAGGAAATGGCAAGCCACTCCAGTGTTCTTGCCTGGAGAATCCCAGGGATGGGGGAGCCTGGTGGGTGCCATCTCTGGGGTCGCACAGAGTCGGACACGACTAAAGCAACTTAGCAGCAGCAGCAGTCTTATTAATAGTTTGCAGAATTAAGCTGACCCATTATAATTTTCCAGTTTTCAAGATCACCATCATGAGTATTGAAGTCACTGCTCGACAAATTAATAGCTATTTCATAGGTCTTTTAAGCTTAGCCTCTGTGTAGTTATGTATACTGGGTGCTCAGTATAGAACTGATTGTTTTGGCCAGCTTTTGGTTACATCCAGAATTAATTCAAATAACTTGGATTTAAAATTAATTAAGTTAACTTTTAATCATTTGCTGTTTCTATATTAAAAGTAGGGTTGAAAATTTGGACAGAAAAGAGGGAAATTTTATGAGGAATTCCCTGGTGGTCCAGTGGTTAGGATCCTATGCTTTCACCGCCAAGGGTGTGGGTTCAGTCTCTGGTTGGGAAACTAAGATCCCACAAGTGGCACAGTGTGCCCCTCCCCCCAGCTAAAGTAACAGGGGAAAGCATATAGTTGTAAAACACCCATCCATACAATGTCAGCTTAGCTTCCTGAATAAGGTTGCCTCAAACCCCTAACCAAGAATGTGTGCAAGTTGTAAGCTCTTCTCTCCCTAAAAATATTTGCGCATTTCCTGGATTTTACCATCATGCAATTGCTTCTGCCTCCTGGGCCCCTGTTTTTCTTGCCTTGTGCCTCTGATATGCAGCATGATGTCCTCAGAAAGGATTCTGATTCTCAGGAAGGCCCTGTTCATACAGGGCATTTGTGTTTTTAGTACACCTAACTGAAGAAAGGAGGAAAAACAGGTGGGTGAGCCCTATATTGCATTCATGCAACTTCCCTTTAAGGCATTCTTGTTCTGGAAATGTTCCAGACCTCCCTTGACTGGAGAACTTCACCTCCCCTTCAGCCCCAGCTTCACTCTGCTATACTATTCCTTTCTTCTCTTCCTGTTCCTCTCATCATCCTCCTCTCTGTTCCTTTCAGAGATAAAAACAAGTTCTCCTCATCTAATGTAAAGCAGGTCCCCTTTCTTGACCAGCATTCTGGATCTTGACAGCCATTCTGCAGGGAACCATCCATCCCAAGGGGACTGGACCTGAGTGGTGGGAGACCCTATTGAGGGAACATATTTTCACAAAGAGTGTCTTCTAAGAGGAGTTCTTGTGTTAGCAAAGTCTTAACTTTTCATCTTGTTACATGGTGGCAGACAGTGTATTAATCTCAAGCTTATTGAATCCTGCCTCCTGAATACAGTGTCAGAAACCTAAAAAATGATTGTGCACATAATGTGTCCAAATTCTAGATAGCTTAGACTAATACAGTGTTCTTGTGCATAGAATGTATGCTGCATGCCTAAGAGTCATGAACCCACCTAACACAAAGATGTCACCACTTGGCATCTTGCATCATCACATGTTTCACTTACACAAAAAGAATTTGGGCTTTTGAAACACAATTATTTTTGTTGCCATAAATTTGTTTTGATTTTTCTGACAGTTTCAAGCTATGTCAAGGCAGTGTGTAATCTTTAAAACCTAAAATAAACACAGAAGTGCATCTTTTCAGGAAGTAAACCTTTCACAGTTCCATCAGTCTGTTCATAAATGACTTAATGTTTGATTGCTCTTAGCTGAAAAAAAAATTACAGCTTTTTATCCTCACTCTTTTACCTCAATTTAGAGGACTTGTGGGGAGTTCACTAAACTGCATTGTAATATACTGATCCTGTTTTTTGAATTTATAAATAAAATTCATGAAATTGTTTTTCTCTTGCTATATAGCAGCCTGACCTTACAGATTTTCCCCCCCTGTAGGTAATAGAGACGAGGAAACCTAACCAATGACTGTGGAGTAATATGGAAGAAGATGGGAAAAACTTGTTTAATGGGTAAGAAATAAAATTGTAATAAAGAGTTGTTTATGGAAACTATTCACAATAGTATTATGTAATAATACTAGGCTTCAGCAGGTGGCCGAGAGTGGTATCCTGTTAGAGTGAGCGCTCAGCCACTGTCTTTGTCTTATCACCATTCTGAACTTTCATCGCCTTCTTTCTTCTTACCCTTGTGACTTTTTAAATGCTATGAATTAACTTAAGAGGAGACATGGCTATATTTGAAAATAAACACAGGACCTGGAGACCAGCCCCCATAGTAAAACAGTTCTTGGGTAAGTCTTGAAGCTTACTGTTGGTTGGATAGAGACCGTATCTGTCATGACCTGTCAAGAGTGTTAGCAACCCGTTCTCGCTCTCCAAACACTGCCAGCTGCTGTGCTGGTAGGCTCACCTGGAGCTCCTGTTCTTTAGCCAAGTGCAGATTTTGTGTCAGGTGGTAATCAAATAGAATTCTATGGAAAACCTGATAAAAAGGTGTTAATAAGTTTATGATATAAAAAATTTAAATTATAAAGTCCATACATGCTTATTGTCAATAATTCAAACATTACAAATAACAAAAACGTTCTGTTAGAATCTTAGCCACCCCCGCAACCCCGTCCCATATATGTAAGTGCATAATATGTCTTTTTCTTTGCCTGCTGGTTAAAAACTTGGGCTTAGGAGCCAGACTGTTTTTGACTAGCCATTATTAGCTTGACATTTGGGCAGGTTAATTTCTCTTTGCCTCAGTTCCTTGGGTATAAGTGGGAACAATAAAATGCCTATCTCATAGCAATGTTGAAAATTAATTATATAATTAATCGTATATATTTTATATATAATCTTATATATTATATATTAATCTATATTAAAAAAACTTGGAATAATGTCCAAAACATAGTGAGTGTTCAGTAAATGTTAGCTATAGTTTTCTTATGTATCCCAGTTAGCATTTTTATGTACCAGCCTTCCATAGATGAATCTTGTGATACACTGCAAGAGGTAAGCCTTCTTGGATAAAGTCAACCCTGATGTCAAGGATTTTTTAATTTTTTCATGAATGTTTTCTTTTTTGGCTTCAAGCTTCATTTCTCTCAGAGTATGCTACAAGACTATGTGTGAGAATAGTTATACACCCTCATCTCTTACTACATATCATATGGTGTAAATATTGCTTACAGGTATGTATGAATTAACAAGCATCTTCGGGCTGTGATAGTTTTATCTTGTCCATAAAAGTATCTCTGTCAAAAAGGATGCACAGTTCTCTTGTTTCTAGATAGCTGTGTTACATTTTCTGTTAAGATTCCTTTAATCTATTTTGAAGGACAAGTCTTCTTGAGTTTTCTTCTTGTTTCACAGAATCACAATAGTTTTGAAAATGTCTGGTATCTTTTCCATGGCTAGTCAGCACTTCCTTGGGTGATACAGGCAGCTACTTATTTTAAGAGAGAAGGACACTAAAACAGTCATCTTTTTAATATTTCCCTTTTGTATTGTTCCAGGGCTCTATTAGATGATAATGGACAATTTTTTTCTGCTGTGACTTATTTTAGAAGACAAATATATAAAAACGGAGATTGACATTCACTGAGTATTTATTCTGTTAGCCACCATTTTAAGTGCTTTGCTCATTTATTCATTAGTGAATTTAATCCTGTCTTCCACTTACGAGGCAGATGCTGTTATTATCGTCATTTTAAAAGCTGAGAAAAATGAGGCATAGATGAACTTGCTCAAAGTCACATCGCAAGTGGCAGCTTCAGGATTCAAACCCAGGTCCTCCGCTCTGGAGCCTGTGCTGTTGACCAGTGGGGTGCTGGCCTAGTTTTTGATCAACTTAGAAGATTTGCTAAGGTGCACAGGGATTTAAGTAAGGTAATAAAGTCAAATATCACCTGAAAAAGTCACCATAACCAATCTGTTTCTGCTTGCTTTTGGGAAAGAAAATTTAAAATCATGCTTCTTCTTAAGTTTGGGAAAAATAATGGTGTGAGATGATGTGAGGTTCATAAATAATTACTTTTTTCTTGACCATACTTAAATGAATACAACTGTTTTACTTCTTTATGAATTGTTTGTAGTAGATAGAAATCACCTGACTCTAGCTAAGGAACAGTACATGTTAAGAAGTGAGTTGATTTGTAGATTACTATTTAATTGCTGATCATGGAAACATGCAGACAGAAAGACTGAACTGTGCAGCAGTTTGTAACTGATTGGTAATTAGAAATTGTTCTTTTGTCCTGTTAAATAACATTTGACTGACAGTGAGCAGGAAGTTGTTGAAGAGAAGAAAAGGCAGGAGAAAAGGCGATATGGGTCTTATAAGAGTGTCAATTATAAGTGATGATCTAAAAAGTAAATGTACATGAGCAGTCGACATTTATATAGGAACTGGAAGGAGTTAGAGTCCGTGGTTTTTGGTTTTTGTTCTGTTTTGTCTTGTCAGAGAGAAATACTGGCTTTTCTTTTCTTCAGATAGCAATTTCATTTCCTGTTGAAATATGGTAAAGTACAAAGAGAAAGCAACATTTAAAGTAACACAAGCACACTGATGAAATATTTCGGCTTTCCTGTAAAGTGTGGCTATAAGCAGTGATGTTTTCCCCTCTCCATCTTTTTGAACTCTCTCTCCTTGTTTGAGAATCCCTTCTGAATGTTCATAACAGTTACGGCTCTCAGTGTACTCTTTACCACACTTAGATACTCTTTACCACAGTGTCTTAAAGGGTGGCCGAGCCCTTGAAACTTTTGGGAGTCAAAGCTGTTTTCATAACAGTATTAAAACATACTTGCACATGAGTATGCAGTGGAGTTTTCCAAAGACAACATGATGTACAAAGAATGGAGGGAGGAGATAGGGAGTGTGGGATCTACATGTATACTCTGCTGTATTTAAAATGGACAGCCAACAGGGACCTACTGTGCAGCACAGGGAACTCTGCTCAATGTTATGTGGCAGCCTGCACAGGAGGGGAGTTTAGGGGAGAGTGGATACATGTATGTGTGTGGCTGAGTCCCTTTGCTGTGTACCTAAAACCATTACAACACTGTTAATTGGCTGTACTCCAGTATAAAACAGAAAGTTTAAACATAAATAAACACATATCCTCTTCTCAGAAAGAAACAAAAAAAGAAGTAGCAAAATCCAGCTGTCTTACTTATTCCAGGCATTTAAAAGATTTGTAAAAATGTAACATACAACCATTTTTCTCACTAGATATATAATGATAATTACTGAGGTTTGTTTCTACATTAGCACATTACAGTGACCCCAGTGTAGGCAAGAAAGTCATGGCGCTCTCTCTAGTGACTAGGCGGACTGTGCCTGCCACACAGCAACCTATGCAGATTCTAATGACATCCCAATTGAGTGCAGCTGTGTCCCCCAGATTAGAAAAGTGAAAATGCTGTCCTTTTTTCATAATTGTGCTAGAGAATATGATAAAGATTATCAGGATCTGTGGAAACCTGCACTTAAAGGAGAAAGGAGGGTTTGATTTTAAGAAGGCACACCATCCAACCTTGCCAGTGACCCCACTGATAAATCCCAGGTTCAGAATGTTCTTTTATTGGTTGTTCCCAACTTTGGGAGGACCAGAAGGCCTTCCTGGACAGGCTTTTATTTTTCAGTATTAATTGAGCATCTGTGATGTCCCAGTCTTGTTCTAGGGCTGGAAATGTCAGTGAACAACAACAGCAAAAAACCCCTCTACCCTCATGGGGCTTCCATCCCAGCCTTTGAGTCTTTTGCTGTAGTGACAGCTCCCTCTTCAGGGCAGTCTGAGTTCATGGCAGTGAAGCTACGGTGGATCTTCAACACCGACTGCTGTTTCTCACGGAGAAGGCAATGGCACCCCACTCCAGTACTCTTGCCTGGAAAATCCCATGGACCGAGGAGCCTGGAAGGCTGCAGTCCATGGGGTTGCTGAGGGTCGGACACGACTGAGCAGCTTCACTTTCACTTTTCACTTTCATGCTTTGGAGAAGGAAATGGCAACCCACTCCAGTGTTCTTGCCTGGAGAATCCCAGGGACAGGGGAGCCTGGTGGGCTGCCGTCTATGGGGTCGCACAGAATTGGACACGACTGAAGCGACTTAGCAGCAGCAGGTGTTTCTCAGTAGCTAAGAACCGAGAATAAAGTGGGAGCTGCTTGACATTTTGCAATTTTCTTTTTTAAGTTACCAAACGGTTTGGGATTTTTCAAATCTTATCTAGATCCCCAGTATAAGAATAAAAGTGGGCCTATCCAGTCACCGGTATTGTGGTGGTTTTAATCTTATCTTGTTTTCAAAGTTAGCACCACTTTTGTCAAGAAGTGTAACTTAAAAAAAAATTCAGTACCTGATGTTAAATTTATTCTAATTGTTTTTTATTTGTTGAAGAAAAAATGTTCAGATATGTGTGAGATTTTCATTCCCTAGTGAGTTGCTCCCAAGACCCTATAATTTGTTTAATAGACTTTTATACAGAAGGAGACTACTTGGCTCATTAGATGGAATCACTTAATAATGACTGCAAGGTTAACTAATGCGGCCGTCAGGCTCCTCCTCAGCATTTGGATGTCTCTTGTATCACTCACAACTTCAGCCATTTTCGAATGCACACGACTGGGAATACCATTAGAATATTAATGGAAAAAGAAGCTGACATGCAAAATCTGAATGGCCAAAAGTCATCTCTAAAGATTATTTTAACCTTTTTAATTTTCAGGAGTTCTGCATCAAACTTGGCCTTCCACGTTAAGAAATTCTCAATTGTATCAGGAATGCCATGAAATAATTGCTTTCCAGCTGCTTCTGCTTCTTTTTGTTGCTTTTCTTCTCTTATAGTTTTTATTTGATCTGCCCTTTCACTTAATTTTTCCTGCATCGCTGTCACTAAAGTAAAGAGCATCACCATACCAGGGCTTACTTCTTACCTCCAATGCTGATAATTTAATGTCTGCGACATTATTCATAATTGCTGTGAAATTATTCTGTGACGTCATTATCTTCTCAGTTTACCTGGGAGAGTATTTCCCAGAGGGGTGCTTCATCCAGGTACTTCTCACTGTATGTAGATTTGAGGATTTGAGGATCTGAACAGTTTCATCACTTTCTTCGGCCTCAGATGTCACAGTAATGGTGAAGCTGGGTAGATTTTCTAGTAACACTTAGCAGGACCTTGTCAAGTGAAGCACTACTGAAAGAGACTGCGGTCTCCGGAGAATCCATTCATATTCTGGAATACTCTTTGTTAGGGGGGGTTGAATTAATGTACAGTCAAGCTATGAAGAAATTATGGTAGATTGCATGGCTCCTTGCCATCATCTGTCATGGGGATCCTTGATCATGCCCGTGAATTGCCTAGACATCCTGTCTGCTGTGGCATTGGCTAAGCAGGCTCAGATGCAAAGATCCAGGCTGAGAGGCCTGTGGGCCAAAGCCAGGCCAGGAGCAACACCCGACACTGGCCTCCACCACCTCCCTTGGCAACCTTCTAAAAGAAGAAGGTAACTTCTGAATCCATACCTTCTTCATTTACTGCCTGATCTGTGTGTAACACTCCCTTCTACTGTCTTTCCTTTGGAAGTCCCTCAGACCCATCTTCCCGAGGAAAGCTTTGTTTCAGTTCAGTTCAGTTCAGTCGATCAGTCGTGTCCGACTCTTTGCGACCCCGTGAATCGCAGCATGCCAGGCCTCCCTGTCCATCACCGACTCCCGGATTTCACTCAGACTCATGTCCATCGAGTCGGTGATGCCATCCAGCCATCTCACCCTCTATCGTCCCCTTCTCCTACTACCCCCAATCCCTCCCAGCATCAGAGTCTTTTCCGTTGAGTCAACTCTTCGCATGAGGTGGCCAAAGTACTGGAGTTTCAGCTTTAGCATCATTCCTTCCAAAGAAATCCCAGGGCTGATCTCCTTCAGAATGGACTGGTTGGATCTCCTTGCAGTCCAAGGGACTCAAGAGTCTTCTCTAACGCCACAGTTCAAAAGCATCTATTCTTTGGCGCTCAGCCTTCTTCGCAGTCCAACTCTCACATCCATACATGACCACAGGAAAAACCATAGCCTTGACTAGACAGACCTTTGTTGGCAAAGTAATGTCTCTGCTTTTCAATATTCTATCTAGGTTGGTCATAACTTTCCTTGAGTTTAATTCCTGCACAACACTTAGAACAGGGTCTGGAACATACCCATCCTGAACAAATGTTTTAATGGTTTTTCTTCAAAAAGAAAGAAACATATAAAAGTATCATCTTAACTAGCAGCTAAATAAAGAAATATTTTTAAAAACTACTATTTTAGTCATTTCAGTAGTGTTAAGGATATTTACCTCGTTGTGAAACAGAACTTTTTCATCCTGCAAATCTAAAACCCCATCCATACATAGCTTTTCCTCCTCTCCTCAGTCCCTGGTAACCACCATTATACTTTCTGTTTTGAGGAATTTGACTCTTCGAATATTTTCCATACCTCATGTAAGTGAAATCATATTGATTTGTCATTTGGTGACTGGCATATTTCATTTAGCATAATGTTCTTAAGGTTCATCCATGTTGTAGTATGTGTCAGAATTCCTTTTTAAGGCTGAATCTGTGCCATTATACATGTATCAGTTTGTTTATTCATCCATTGATGGGCATTTCTCTGATGATTACTGATGTTGAGCATCTTTTCAGTGCATGTTGGCCATTTGCATATCATATTTGGAGAAATGCCTATTCAAGTCCTTTGGGTTATTTGATTTATATTTAATTGTTTAATTGGGTTGCTTGATTTTCTTTTTTTGGTGTTGTAGAAATTCTTTATACATTTTGGTTATTAATTATTTGAAAATATTTTTCCTATTCTGTAGGCTGCCTTTCACTCTGTTGATTGTATCCTTTGATACACAAAGATTTTAAAGTTTGATATAGTCCTCTCTATTTTTGCTTTTGTTGCCTGTGTTTTTGGTATAATATCCAAGAAATCGTTGCCAAGTCCAGTGTCATGAAGATTTTCCCCTATGTTTTCTTCTAGGACTTGTATATTTTTAGGTTTTATGGTTAGGTCTTTAATCCATTTTGGGTTAATTTTTGTATATGGTGTAAGGGTCCAATCATTCCTTTACATGTGGATATTAATTTTCTAAAAACATTTGTTAAAGAGACAATTCTTTCTTCACTGAGTGGTCTTGGCACCCTTGCTGAAGTTCATTTCACCATATACACAAGAATTTATTCGGGGTTTTTCTGTTCTGTTCCACTGGTGGATTTGTGCCAGTACCATACTGTTTTGATTACTGTAGCTTTGTGATAGGTTTGGAAATGAGAACATGAGTATGTTCTTCCAATGGTGTTCTTTTTCAAAATGGTTTTGACTCTTTGGAGTCCCTTGAGATCCTATATGAATTTTAGGATATATTTTCCTATTTCTGCAAAAAAAAAAAAAAAGCCACTGGAATTTTAATAGGGATTTCATTGAATCAGTAGATTATTTTGGGTAATATTGACATCTTAACATATTAAGTTTTCCAGTCTGTGAACATGAGATGTCTTTTCATGTATTTGTGATTTCTTTCAACAGTGTTTTGTAGTTTTCAGTATAAGTCTTTTACTTCCTTGGTGACATTTACTCCCAAGTATGTATTCTTTTTTATTTTATTCTTTATAAATGAATTTGTTTTCTTAGTTTCCTTTTCATATTTCATTGTTAGTGTATAGAACACACTGAGTTTTATATATTGATCTTGTATACTACAACTTTGCTGAATTTGTTAGTTTTAACTGTGTGTGTATGTGTGTGTTATCTCTAGAGTTTTCTACATATAGTATCATGTCATCTATGAACAGAGGTAATTTTTTCAATTTTCATCACTGAGTATGATATTAGCCCTGCCTGGGCTTTTCATAAATGGGTTTGGGGGGCCCTAGAACTCTGCAGTCATCCAGACCTCAGGATTTTGGTGTTTTTAACAGATGGATTATTGTGTCCAATACATTTTTCTTCTTTCGAACTTCAGCCTTAGAAGATAAAGCCTTATCTGCAGTTTTAGAGACATTCTGCATCATCTTCACATATGAACACAAAGTGAGGATTCCTTTATTTCTTAAAACTATTTAATGACATCAACACCTTAATGTGTCCTGCCACACTTCCCACTAAATTCTGAGATATTTTCTTTACTGGCAGACTCAGGCTGGCCTCTTAGAATAAATAATGCATTAAGTGGTCCCTCAGAAGACTGTTAATTGGTCTCTTGGAATATGTAATGTCTGTTATTTAGCTTCTGCCAATATTAGATAAGATTTTTTTTTTTACTGACAGTTCCTTCAAAGTGGTTTAGTTCTTATTAATCCTGATAAGTTCTTATGTGAGTGATAGGTAGAGTGATAACATACATGTTTTGATAAATTGGCTGTAGTGGAATTGGGTTGTTTGATGGGGACTTTACCTTTGACTGTAGGCTGTCAGTGACCAGTAACTTAAAAATAACAAACTGAAGTTTTCTGAGATGTCAGACTCAGAAAGCACATATTCAGAAATGAAAGGTTTAACTTGAGAAAAATTACCATTCTAGTTATTCATATGTATTAAAAGCTACAGATAATGAGTAGCTTTTAATACATATGAATAACTAATTCTGGCCTGCCGGAATCTTGTTTTGTTAAACCCCACTGAGGTTATAACTTGATGGGTATGGACAACATTCAGCACAGTTACCGCAGGCAACATGGGAAGGATACAGGGGGAAAAAATGATGAAGTCAGTAAAGCTTATTTTTTGTTCTCATATTGTTTTTTAGGGACCTCCCTCCTTGCTGTCAAATACTCCTTAAGGCTCGAGTCTTTCTTCTCCAGGGTCTCAGGCAGTGATTCATACTTTCCTTTCACTCTTTAGTTTCTTCCTCCTTGCATTTCAGTTGTGCAGTATCCTGCCCCTTAGCACCAGTTTTCCACTTCCTGCTGTTGTAAATTAACCTACAATTAATTAATAACAGTTGATTGGCTTTATGTGTTTCCCTTATAAGATTCTCTATTTGCTATTAATGGGCGTGTCAGTGCCTTCATCTAAATGGTGGGATCCACTGGCAGGCCAGGATATATTTAAAATAGGAGAAGAAGTGGCTGGGACTTGTGAGATTTAAACTACATGAAGTTGGTTGCCTGGGTGTGCACTGGCCTTCTATTCTCTCGTGCCAGCTCACTATAGTTGAGTTCCCAGAAGTACTTCTGCTTTATTCTTAACGAGAGATGAGGGTTCATGCACAGTTCACGTCTTTGAAATGCCTTCTATGCCTTATTTGAAAGAAGGCCCCCTTTATATTTTTGCCACGCAGCACATTCTGTTGGACCTGTAAGTATTCAATGGGCATACCCCCATTGGAGAGTGTGAGCTGAGACCAAGTCTGCTTCTTTAATTCAGTGGCATTTTATGGTGTTCTGGGTTTGTTTTTAACATCTTATTTGGACTTTCACTATCCTTGCTCTGTGTTACTGTTAAACACAATTTTTCAAAAACCTAAGAAAAAGAGATAATGAATAATAAAACTCTCATTTGTTTTGGAAAGGTAGTGATTTTTCTTATTTTTAATATGAAAGTATCCTCAGTTTTCTTATTTAATAATATTTTGGTATGACGGGCTTCTTGGATGAAACTATTGATAAAGTCAAGGCCAGGTAGTCAGTTACTGTAAGCTGCTCAATTAGCCAGCCCAACTCTAAGCCCTGTGGAAGCAAAAATAACTTTTGGGGAATGAGTGACAAGGTAGCCAAGTCAGCCAGTACTTTGTTTAGAGTCAGCCAGTTTCAGAATGCAGTTACACGGCCATCTCATTTGCATCTCCCTCAGAACAACTCTTTGGAGTAGGCTTTATTGCTCCTCAGTTTTACAGACTTAAGAAACTGAGGCTTATAATGTGCCTGATATACTTGGAGTGGTGCAGAGGGAGGAGGCCTCCATCACCCAGCCGATGGCCTTCCCCATCCCGACCACACCCGCACTGTCACACTCACGCTCCTTCAGGGAAGTGGCCTGGGTGTTGAGAGAATTACTTTGCTGCCCAGTAAACTGGAATAATGTTAGGATCTGTCCATGAAGGAAATGAAGCTCTCTTGAGAGTTGGAAGAGTCTGCTCACAGAATTCCCTTCTATTGACAATTTTCGGTAGTGGCCTCTGGGGAAGCAGAGTAGAAATTACCTTGGTACCTTGGCTGATATGAAATTTCAGGTGATTGACATGACCGACTGAGGCTTCTGCAATAAGCCAAAGAGGTCTGCACTTTGCAGGTCATAAGCTTGTAGAAAAGTGTGTGAGGGGGTTCCTTTTGCAACATTGAGTGCTACTAGAATATAACTCCTTAGGTTCTCCATATGCCATAAGTACCATCAGACTGCCTGTCCCCGGATCCTATTTTCTAATAAAGATATAGTAAATCATGTATGCTCTGTGCTTATCTTCTGCCATCTTGCTGATGCCTGACTTTTTAAGATTATTGAAACAGTTTCCTTAGTGTTGTAGCCTTTTGGAAAATAGATAACACATGATTTTTTTTTCCCCCAAAAGGTACAAATGTTAGTGGCTCTCTTTTTTTTCCTACCTTTACTCCCCTCCACCCCAGTTTGCACTACAGGGCATGTGATAAGAGGGAGGGAGATGGTGCTTGCGTAGTGTTTTCCAGTCTTGATGGCATATTATAGGCACTCGTCTACCCCTTTTCTCCTTCACATACTGTATTTTAAAGTGTTGTATACATAGGCCTGCCTCTTTAAACAAAACGAAAAACGCCTGGTAGTTTCAGTTATATGGCCAGTTTATACTTTGTATAACTTGTTCTCATTTAAAGCGCCTGAGTGTTTTCTTTGTAGCTTCTAGTCTTCTCCTTTTGTGTGTATGTAACAAACACCACTTTGTATTTGGCCCTTTTCTTTGGACATTTGTTTTCTTTGCTCTTGAAATAAAGTGCTCAAAAGCTGTCTCTCCATTGATGCAAAATATGAAGGGCCTCAATCCTGACGGATGTGCCCTGGCATATCATCGGGAAAGCACTGGATTAAATATACTACCATCCTTTTTTAAGAAACAAGACATCAGCATGATGGGGTTTCCTTTCCTTAGAGCAGCCACTGAAATCACCATCTCATCCGGATGATCCATGTCTAAATTCTAGTCAGATTTATTTTCTATTCACAGAAATTGTTCCTTTTTCTTCCTCTGCAGGCAGTTCCTAATGTATATATGTGTCTCCCATACAAATGGCCACGTGTGGAAAGCCCTCCTCAGCCATGTGGGGAAAGTGGGAGGAGGGAGATTCCCAATTTCGCTGCCTGGGCTGCAGCTGGGAAAGCAGTTCTTGGCATTTCAAGTTGAAACTTTGAATAAATTTTCTCAGAATAATGCATTTGAGAGTTAACTTCTATAGTGGTATCACTGGTGTTCTGGTATGAAACCAAGGATTCATGATGGGCTCAACAATATGCCAGAGCACATCTGTCAGGACAGAGGTCCATCCTATTTTGCATGAATGAAAACACAACTTTTGAGCATTTTATTTCAAGAGCAAAGAAGACAAATGTCCAAAGAGGAGGGGCCAAATACAAAGCAGTATGTTTGTGAATATTGTATTGATTCTGTGTGGCCGAATTTTGCTTCCGCAAACATCGCATGGACTGGGAGTAACCTTCATCTGACGGGAGTCAGAGGAACACAAGTATTTGTTGTGCTACTGTTTTTTCCTGTGACTACAGTGAAACTCGGAAAGGCATAGGATGAGCTCCTTGCCATTTGGATAAATCAGAGTTAGTGAGGAAGAAGCAGAATTGCAAAAAAAAAAAAAACAAAACAGATTTTTCTTTCCCAATAAAGAAGTTTCATAAAGAAAGAAAACATTAGACTAAGCAAGAACACTTCAACAGATCCACTAAAGTGGCCTTGTGCCCGCTAAAGACAAATATCCTCTGGAAATTTTTGTGAGCAGAATTCTGATGAAGTTTCTTGGGGAAGCTACAGAGTTTGCCACCTGAGTCTAAAGGCTGTTTTCTTGAGGCCCAGACCAGAGGACTATGCAAGCCATGTCTGTGACTAACACTGCCTCAAAAAACTGCTCCGCCTTGATTGGGGGTGTCGTAGTGGGTGGGAGGGTGCGTTGCAGGGTAAACTAGATACGATGGTAAATGGCAGAGAGGAAAGGTGTCTCGTAACTTGTCTAATTTGTGAATGCTTCATAGCTCAAGGTCTTCTTTGCTATCAGAGAGTATATTGTTTGCTTTTTTGTCTTTAAATTTTTTTTTCATGGAACTTTTCAGGCATACGCAAAAATAAAGGGACTAGTTATAATGAACTCCATGTCCCCATCAATCAGCTTCAAAAATTATGAACATTTTGACAATTGTGTTTCATTTATCTTCCTGCCACATTTTCCCCCTAGAGTATTTTAAAGCAAATTCTATACATCATTATATTTCACCTGTAAATACTTCAGAGATGTCTCTAACATATAAAAACTGAAAAAATACAGCCATAATGCCATTGTCACATCAAACTAATAATTAGTATTATCTAATACTTAGTCTGTATTTAAATTTCTCCAATTTTGGACTTAGGGTTTAGGGGAGGGCAGCTGGGGGAAAGGACTGCAAAGGGGCATGAAACTTCTGGGGGTGATGGACACGTTCATTATTTTGGTTGTGGTGATTTCACAAGTAAATACGATATGTCAAAATTTATCAAGTTGTACCTTTTAAATATGTGCAGTTCATTGTATGTCAGTTCTACATCAACGAAATTGTTTAAAAAAAAAATACAGAGTGGTATAGCGAGAGACAAACAGTATTTTAAACATTTCCCCCAGTTTTCTCAAAAATACGTTTTTATATTTGGCTTGTTCAGATTAGGCTCTAAAGAAGAACCACACATTGCATTTGGTTGATACGTTTCTAGGTTTCTTAGAACCTATAGCAGGTCTACCCACCTGCTTTTTTCCTCTTGTTGTTAAGACTCCAGACCATTGATCCTGTAACATCTGCCACACTCTGACTTGGTGCTTTGGCTAACTGCAGCCTTGCAGCGTGTTCCTGTCACACATTGCTTATGATCTGGCGCCAGATCCAAAGGCTTTGGTGGACTCAGGTTGAGTTATTTTAGGAAGAGTATGGCAGTAGGTGATATTCCTGTGAACCTCTTATTGCATTCCATCAGGAAAGCATATAATGTCTGGTTGTCCTATTTTCGATGTAAAATTGGTCAGTGGAGTCAGGTGCTGTCAGCCTTATGCATCCATTGTAAAGTTTCCTGTCAGCTTTCACCTAGATGCTGACAGAGCTGCTGGCTAGATCTATTATTTCATTAGAGGTATGTGCATGTATGTGTCTGTGTGTGGGTGTCTATGCAATTTTTAACAAATGTATTGAGATGTAATCTATGTACAATAAACTGCATGTATTTAAAGGGTACAGTTCAGGAAGTCTGACATATGTATGCATTTTTGATGACTGCCCAGCTGCTCTAGACACAGTGCTTTGGAGTCACACTGCAGGGACAAACCATAGTTCCTGGTGGTCAGATATTTAAAGGGCAAACTCATTCTTTCAGCAGCAGCAATAGACTTCTTCCCTGTGGCTGTGGAGTAGAAGGGCTTTCCCAGTGGCTCAGCAGTAAAGAATCCACCTGCAATGCAAGAAACTCGGGTTCGACCCCTGGGTTGGAAAGATACCCTGGATAAGGGCATGGCAACCCACTCTAGTATTCTTGTCTAGAGAATCCCATAGACAGAGGAACCTGGTAGGCTACAGTCCCTAAGGTTGTAAAGAGTTGGACACAACTGAGACTCACAGCACATGGAGCAGAAGAGGAAGCCTTTAGTTTGGACCTTGCTTGAACACTAGCTTGTCAGGGAGATCAAACTGAAAGCATCATCAGGTTTGATCTGTAAGCAGCGTGAACGACTAAGCCCGGAAGCAGACGTGTTCAGCCCTTAACAGCCAGTTTAGTTCTCCTCCTCTCTTGTGTGCCGCTTCGTATAGAGTCACAGATGACATTTGTGTGTGTGTGGGTGGGTGGGTGTGTGTGTGCTCGCACTGTATTCAGAATTTCTCTGAATTTGGTATGAACAGTTTTCCTTGTGCCCAGTCTACTATCCTCCTGGATTCAGTTCTAGGCACAGATCTCTTTGGAAAGAGTATATGGTTAATGAATAAAAAAAAAAACAACAGATCCCTTCAAGGGCAGCTACTTAGCTTTGTTCCACAGATGGCATATCCTTAACCCCCTGTCTGTCATCTTATATGTCCTGATCATCAGGAGACTTGGATGAAACAGTGTGTATAGCTCAATGTATGATTATCCCTGCTACCAAATGTTCAGAAGCTTCATCCTGCAAATAACATTAACAGTAGTGTACCATAATGCGGGTATCAGAATGTGAAGATGCAACCCGAGACCAAGCCTCTGCAAGGAAATGGACAGATGTTATATGCAAGAGTATTTGTGGGGCTCTGTGAATGTACTAAAAATTATTGAGTTGTGTGCTTTAAATGAGTGGATTTTACAGTATGTCAACTATATCTCAATAAAATGGCTTTTTCTAAAGTGTGAGGTTAAAATACATTAATAGAAATGATACTTGATGTTCCGGGATGAAATCACCAGATGAAATCACCAAGAAGACAGCTGAGGATAGAACCTTAAGGAGGAGAGTTCACATTTCAAGGAACACACATGAAAACAAAAAAGGTGTATTAGAGACGCAGGAGGAAACCCAGAAGAGAGCAGTCACGGAAAATGCAGAAGTGAGTGTGTGTTCAGTTGTCGGGCAAAATAGATGTGGATGGGGACTGAGAAAAAGCCGATGGACTCAGCTCTGAGGAAACTGCAAAGGCCTTTGAGAAAACGGTTTCTATGAAATAAAGGTGTGAAGGAGTGAGTTGTGAGAAACATGAAGCTGCACATTCCTCTTGCCAGAAGTAAAGCAGGCAGAAGGAGAAAGAACCTAAAAATAACGTCAGGGAGAGTCCAGAAGCAGGGCAGACTTGGGCCTGTGTGTCTTTTAGACAGGAGAGACTTGGGCACGTTTGAACCTGGAGAGGAAGAAGGCGAACAGAAGAGCAGAGACGGGAGGTACAGAGGGCTTCGCCCAGTGCTGGCTCTTCATACAGTTAGATCAGTTGGTACTTGGCACAGAGCGGAGCATCTGTACAGTGCCGGAGGTTCTGTCCTCTGTCATCTCCTGGCGCTGTGGCAAGTCAGGCTTGTGTGCTGGCCGGCTCTCTAGATGAACTCTCCTCCTTTATATTTGAAGAGAGCAGATCCTAATGCAAGTGAGACATTATCACGTGGACGTAACTTTGAATCTGCTATAACCCATGATTAGACAGACTCATTCTTGAACATCAGCACTTGGTTACTGATGGTGATGGCCCACCTTGCAAGCCTTCGACATACCCAGCACATCAGCATACCATCACCAGTGGCCAAGAGCCACTGCTCAAGTGGCCAGTCTGCTCTCAGGTCTAAGAGCTCAAGAACACATTGACTTAGAGCTTCCAAACCCATCTCAGAGAATTCAGCCTCTGGAGGAGTCTCTGAGGGATGCTCTGACCTACAGGTTATCTCTCACCCATCTACCACAAGCACCCACATTCAGGAAGAATGGTAATGGAGGGGACAAGGGAAAGTGCAGCAGCTGTGAGGGCTCTCCACCCCTTTAGCCATCATCCCCCAGCGCCCAGCCAGTCTCCACACTGCACTTCCTTGTTGTTTAGTCACTAACTCGTATCCAACTCTCTGCAACCCCATGGACTGCAGCAGGCCAGGCTCCTCTGTCCTCCAGTATCTTCTGGACTTTGCTCAATCCATGTCCACTGATTAGTGATGCTGTCTAACCATCTCATCCTCCGTTGCCCCTTTCTCCTTTTGCCTTTGTCTTTTCCAGTGAGTCAGCTCTTCACATCAAGTGGCCAAAGTATTGGAGCTTCAGCTTCAGCAACAGTCCTTCCAATGAGTATTTGGGGTTGATTTCCTTTAGGGTTGACCGGTTTGATCTCCTTGCAGTCCAAGGGACTATCAAGAATCTTCTCCAGCACCACAATTCAAAAGCATCAGTTCTTAGCGCTCAGCCTTCTTTATTGTCCAACTCTCACATCCGAATATGACTACTGGATAAACCATAGCTTTGACTGTAGGGACCTTTGTTGGCAAAGTGATGTCTCTGCTTTTTAATACACTATCTAGGTTTGTTAGGACTTCCCTGGTGGCTCAGACAGTAAAGCATCTGCCTACAATGCGGGAGACCTGGGTTCAATCCCTGGGTTGGGAAGATCTCCTGGAGAAGGAAATGGCAACCCACTCCAGTATTCTTGCCTGGGAAATCCCATGGACAGAGGAGCCTGGTGGGCTACAGTCCATGGGGTTGCAAAGAGTCAGACATGACTGAGCAACTTCACTTCACTAGGTTTGTTATAGTTTTCCTTCCAAGGAGTAAACATCTTTTAATTTCCTGCTACAGTCACCGTCCACAATTTGGATGTGATTTTGGAGGTCAAGAAAAAAAAAGCTGTCACTGCTTCCACTTTTTTCCCATCATTTGCTTCCCATCATTCCACTTCATTTGCTATGAAGTGATGGGACTGGATACCACGATCTTTGATTTTTTAATGTTGAGTCTCAAGCCAACACTGCACTTAGCCAGAGGCTAACCTCACCCTTCTCAGTCTTTGTCCCTAGTTTTTGTTATTTTGTATCTATTTCTTTGTTTTATTTTTATTTTAGCCATAATTCACAAATTCAAAATGCTAGTTTCATTGTACTTACAATACAACCTTTTAAAGCCCCATATAATACTCTAAAATGTAGCATTCTTCCCTTTTGGGTTATTAACTGTATCTTAGTTATTTTATTTTTATTTTTTGGCTGTGCCACACAGTATATGGGATCTTACTTCCCTGACCAGGAATCAAACCCGTGCCCCCTACACTGGAAGCACAGAGTCTTAACTAGACCATCAGGAAAGTCCTATTAACTGTATCTTAATGTGATGTCTACTTTAAAATAATTCTTTTTCTTAATTGTATATTGATATTAAATTACATTTTCCAATATCTCTCAGAAATAAACCGTTAGCTGAAAATAAAATTCATGTTTAACGCTAGTTATTTGTAAACACATGTTCACTGTGTTTTCAGGCATCCTTTGCAGGTTTTGTGGAACATGTCATGTAGGATACGTGTAGTAAGTTGAAGGGTTAAAATACCCTGCACTGTCGCATATGGCAGTGAGCAGAATCGCAGATGTTGATGATACCACGTAATTAGTATTCTTTTATGTAAATGAAGGCTGTCAGCATGTTACCATAGTGTCTACTCGCTCTGAAGCTGGAATTTATGCCACTTGGTCTCACCAAGACCAAGCAGGATTTTTCCACTATCCATAGTTAAGAACTGAGAAGAAATCAAAACGATGAGAGAGAAGAAATGGAAATCTCCCTAAAGTGGATTCTTTTAAATTTTTCCTATTTTATTTTTGTTGATTTTCTCCCCAGAAATTTTATTTCTGGTGATGAGATGCTGTTATCCATTTCAGATTGGCTAAGAAATCTGCTAATTGAGAACAGGAATGTTGCAATTAAAAAGCAAATCATATTTTCAAGCTATAAATTTTTGAAAGATTTTGTAACATTCAGTCATCTTTCTCAAACAGGGACCTTTTAAATAATCTAGAAGTTTCTCAGAACAAAATGCTCATACTAAATAGATTTCATTAGCTTCTTTTACTATTTGGTGACATTAACTATAGTAGAATCCTTTAAATATTAATTATGGTTTTTAGCTCGAGCTGATTCAGATTTTTAAATATAAAGCTATAGTACTTGAAGAAGCAAAAGCCAGTATTTTGTCAGGTTTGCTTTCCCTATATGCAGATCAATCCAAGGTGTCCTGGACATTTATTTACAGTTACTGATCTACTTAATGATGGAGAACTATTAAGGCACATCTTGTTAATTCCCTAAAGTTACACTGGGAAGCTGGGTGCCTGCACACCAGATGATATATTTTTTCATTGGAACTATCAGGACTTTTATGACCTTCAGTGATTATGAAGGAAAAGGGGTACATGTCAGAAAAATGTAAAAGAAATGTCCTCTTTGTGCCTATGAGCATGAGATGAGGCCTTGTTCCTAAAGTGGCTGGAGGTTGTATGAGGGGTGAGTGAAGCACATGGTCTTCCTTTTGGTGTGTTTTTGGTTTTTGTTTTTTTGTACGCTGCAAACATTTTAATGATTATTGTTGAGCATACATTTTGGAAATTTTTTTTACTTCAAACTGCAACAAATTAAGTAAATGTTTATAATATACAAAGAAAATACAATCAAAATTTCTTGAACTGAGTATACCCATGATTGTGTTCTCTTTATTCTCTATTGTGTATTGGCTTTTGTGTCACTTTTGAGTGATTTCCATTTCATGCCTCAGATATGTCTTTCCTCTAGAGAAGCTAGTCTGCCTAGGTTAAATCAGTGTGGTAAGGTACAGAGTAGCCTCGTGTCTTCCTGAATGGATTTACTCTGCCATATGGCAGGTTAGTGAATCGCCACGACAGATTTGTAACAGGAAAAAGGCTGTGCAGGAAAGGATACGCGTGCTCAGCAGATTTATGGATCAGAAAATGAAATCGGAAGAAAGAATTTCCAGAGTGCCCTTTCCATTTGGCAGCATTCCATGCAGAGGGTGTGGAATGGTTTTTTAGTGTTTTTCTATTTTGTTTTTTTTTTGTTGTTGTTGTTCCAACATGTTTTGCTTTGTTTTTTGTTTTTCTAGACAGAAGCTGATTTTATAAGGTACCAGTGTTCTGGGTGTTGTGTTGCTATATTCCTGTTCACAGATATACTCTCTTTTTATAGAATTCGAAGCTGTGCTGTGTTTCATGTGATAAGATCTCAGTAGCAATTAAATTTCTAAAGACACATCAAGGTTCCTCTTGGCTAAAGTGGGGATTTGTCAGGTTTTGAGTTATAAGAAGAGGCTATTCAGACATGATTCAGTGAGTACTGAATCTTCTGGAGGGAGAAAACAGAAAAGCCAAGTGAGGTAAAGATAGTATGTCCTGGTGTATTTAAATCTTTGCTAATACTGCAGCCACCAGTTACATGTGGCTATTTAAATTAAAATTAATTAGAATAAATGTAAGCCCCTCCGTCTCCCTGGCCACGTTTCAGGTGCTCAGGAGACACACGGGACAGTAGTGCAGTATTGGGCGATGCAGATAAAGAATGTTTCCATCATCGCAGAAAGTTCTATTGGACAGCGTTGGTCTAAGTGAAAGATCTTGGGAAATAAAATTCTTTCTTTGATTTCTAGGAGATGTTCTTCATCCCTATATAACTTCCTGGATTACAGTCTAAGGTTTTAGTGTAAAAATGAATCACCTGTAGAGCTTGTGGGAAATGGAGATTTTAGACCCCTCCCCCAAACCATCAAGTTTGGGGTCATCACCAGAAATCTGTACATATGACAAGTATCCTAAGGAGTTTTGTTGCTACGTAGGTGGTTTAGCGACTACGTTTTGAAAAATATCAAGTTAATGACAAACTTGGGAATTACCAATCTTTTGACTTCCCCTTTTCATTCTTTTATTACTGACTTTTATTTGTGTCCCCAGTAATTGGTTGTAAGCATCATGTGTATGCAACTTAAACTCTTGATTGGTAATAAAGAGCAAAAAGAAAATTCATTTGTTGACCATCTTATCTTCCTAACATGTCTTTTAATTTGACTATGCCCTACAAAAAGTAAACAGAAATGGTTATTTCAGTACTGTTCTGGGCTATGTGGAGAAGTAATTCTGACAGAATACCTTTGACCACTAAAGAGGTGAGCACACCCACAAGTCTTGAAATTATAAAGGTTAAAGAAAAAAAGAAATACAACACTTGATCTCCTCTCTGAAGGAGGTTATATCTAGTTGTATGGAGAAATACATCCACAGACATGACTTAAAGGGCACTTAGAAACAAGTCAATAGTTAGAAAAATAACATAGTAGAAACTAAATCCTGACAGTACTCAAAGGATGATCTGATTTGATGGAAGATAATCTAGGTTGGTTTCCTTTGTATGACGATTTAAGGATTTCTTATATAGGAATGGGCTGGAATGGGCAATTTTAAAATGAGAAGGGTCTCTGGTTGGTCCTGTGGTATATTTGTGAGTTTTAGCAATAGGGCCAAGCCAGAAAGGAAAACCAACTGAAGGAACTACTTAGAGTGCTTTGGATTTAGAACTTCTCTTGGGTGACCCCATCGTGACAGAACTGTATTTGCTCCCAGAAATGAGAGTGGACAAGAAATGAGGTGAAGGAAGTCCACTTTATAAGAGGAACTCCCTTTAGGGAATTTTAAATGCTGATATTGTTGGAAGGTCAGCTTTCCAAAGAATAAAATGTTTTATTTTAAAATAGCCTCTTTCCCTTGAAGAAATTGCTTATTAGGCTTCTCTGATGAACAATATTGAAGAAGCAATGTTAGAAAGACCAAAAAAAAAAAAAAAAAAAGCTTAGTGAGTTACCACTGTTTTAAAAATAAAAAGCATTTGTGCATACATTATCTGGAAGGTTTGCTTTTTTTTCTGGTCTCATAGTTTGATTAAATACTGTAATAACCAGTAGCCACTATATCACCAAGTCAGATTCGTCTAGTTCTTTAGTTACTTATTCTTTCAGTAAGGAAGGTAAATGTTTTCCATCCTTTTTACAAGATGTAAATGTTCTTTACAGACAGACACTTTGGCTTAGTCCCTCAGAGTTACTGTAACAAAAATGCCGTAGACTGGGTGGCTTATACATAACAGTTCTGGAAGCTGGGAAGTCCAAGATCATGGCACCAGATTCCGTATCTGGCAAAGGCTAATTGGTTCACAGACATGTGGCTGGCTTTTCATTTGTGTTCTCACATGGAGGAAGGGGTGAGGGAGCTCTTTTTAGAAGCACTAATCCCATTCTTGAAGGCTCATGCCATGAGGGTCAACCCATTCATGACTTAAGCATCTTCCAAAGACCTCACCTCCTAATACCATCACCTGGGGGAGGGGGTTTACGATTTTAGCATATGAAATGAGGCACAAACTTGTAGAAGACAAAATGTTAGATTGAGGCTCAGTCTACCTACTTAACCAGGATCTTTGGACACAAGAAAATAAAATTACTTTGTACTGCAAAGGACTTTCTCTTACCATTTCTCTCGCTCTCTTTTTTTAACCATATTTTGTTCTCTCTACTTTGAAATACAGTGAAATTGACCTAAGATTGCCTTTGAATTGAGTGTCTTCATCTCTCCTGGTTTGTGATGAGGTCCTGGTGTCACTGGTTTGTGAGCTCTGTCTCTCCTCGCCTTTCCTCTGCCCTGTCCCTTTTTGCATACAGCCAGGATCTTGTCACCATGAGTCAGAGAGGCTTTCACTTCCAGGACATCATCAATTCAGAGATGGATCAGAATATGGGCTTCTTTCCCCTAGTGGCCAGTTGGGTGCAACGTGAAATGAGGGTAATGACATTTCTAAATCAGCCTTACGTAAAAATTAGCTGATACTCAAGAACTAAAACAGTCTTAGAAAATGTAAAGTTACACATTAAGGTCTGTCGTTTAGTATTTTGTGATTCTTCCTTTTTTTAAGGAATTTAATTGTCTTTCTGTAATTCCCGGTCTATGCCAAAACTGCTTTTTCCTTTTATAAAAATTCCTTCCAAAGGAACCAATTTTGAATTGAAAACTAATGAATACTTAGTGGGAAATGCCGGTTGCAAGCCTTTTTCTAGAAAAATATTTTGCTGAAAGTTTTTTTTTTTTTTTTCTCTCTCTCTCTTTGGGGGCCCTTATCGTGCCAGGTTGAAAGAGTGGAGCCTTCCCTAAGACATGGATAGATGCAAACATGTAGGGCGGTTGCGGCTCGCCCAGGACCACTCCATCCTGAACCCGCAGAAGTGGTACTGCCGGGAGTGCGCCACCACGGAGTCGGTGTGGGCTTGTCTCAAGTGCTCGCACGTGGCCTGCGGCCGCTACATCGAAGATCATGCCCTCAAACACTTCGAAGAGACCAGACACCCGCTAGCCATGGAGGTCCGGGATCTCTACGTGTTCTGCTACCTGTGCAAGGACTACGTGCTTAACGACAACCCGGAGGGGGACCTGAAGCTGCTGAGAAGCTCCCTCCTGGCGGTCAGGGGCCAGACGCAGGACCCGCCGCTGAGGCGCGGGCGGACGCTGCGGTCCATGGCGGCGGGCGAGGACGCAGTCCCGCCGCAGCGCGCTCCTCAGGGACAGCCGCAGATGCTCACGGCTCTGTGGTACCGGCGCCAGCGCCTGCTGGCCAGGACGCTGCGGCTCTGGTTCGAGAAGACCTCGCGGGGCCAGGCCAAGCTGGAGCAGCAGCGGCGGGAAGAGGCGCTGGAGCGCAAGAAGGAGGCGGCGCGGCAGCGGCGGCGCGAAGTGAAGCGACGACTGCTGGAGGAGCTGGCCAGCGCCCCTCCGCGCAAAAGCGCGCGCCTGCTGCTGCACACGCCCCGCACCGCACCGCTGCGCGTGCCCGCCCCGCGCGCGCCCGCCGGGCCCCGCCCCGCGCCGCGCCGCGCGCCCGCCATGGCGCCCGGCGTCACGGGCCTGCGCAACCTGGGCAACACCTGCTATATGAACTCCATCCTGCAGGTGCTCAGCCACCTGCGCAAGTTCCGCGAGTGCTTTCTGAACCTCGACCCGTCCAAGACGGAGCAGCTGTTCCCCAGGGCCGCCAACGGCAAGGCCCCGCTCTCAGGCAGGCCAGCCAGCAGCTCGGCCACAGAGCTGTCGTCGACCCGGAGTGATGGGGCCGAGGCCTGCGAGCGCGAGGGCCTCTGCTTGAACGGTGGGACCTCCCTCAGCAGGAGCCTAGAGCTCATCCAGAACAAGGAGCCCAGCTCGAAGCACATCTCCCTCTGCCACGAACTGCACACCCTCTTTCGCGTCATGTGGTCGGGAAAGTGGGCCCTGGTGTCGCCCTTCGCCATGCTTCACTCGGTGTGGAGCCTGATCCCTGCCTTCCGCGGCTACGACCAGCAGGACGCGCAGGAGTTTCTCTGCGAGCTTTTGCACAAAGTGCAGCAGGAACTCGAGTCCGAAGGCACGACGCGCCGGATCCTCATCCCCTTCTCCCAGAGGAAGCTCACCAAACAGGTCTTAAAGGTGGTGAACACCATATTTCATGGGCAGCTACTTAGCCAGGTAGGTGTGTGCTCGGGCCTGCCCTGACTGCCCACCACGCTGGAGCGGGGCTGGTATAGTATTAGGCTTCCCGTGAGTGCCTTCCCCAAGTTGTGGGCCTAACGAGGGTACGTTTGCTGTAACTATACACAGTGGAGGGCGGCCGCGGTGCCTTTCACAGTACTATGTGAGGGCTTCGTTGGTGAACTTGCCTCCTGTCTTCCCAGGCAGATTTTTTGTTTAACTTGCCAGATCACTTCACTTTCAGGAAATGTCTTTTAACCTATAATGATGATACGGTAATGTAATATTCTCATTGTTATAATTAAGTACTCATTGCTGGCATCCCATCCTATTTGATCAGCCTTAGGAAATTGAAGAGTTTGTCTATAACCTTGGTTCCATGGTTGTTTGAAAGAGCATCATTCCTTCTAAAGCCTTTATTCAACATACAAGGGAGGGAGGTGGCTAGGAAGATGCCAAATGCCTAAGCAACCCTCCCTCCGGTTCCCCACTACCTTTCGTTTCCTTAGCCATGTAAGGTATGAGGGAAGACTCAGGTAAGGCTTTGTGAGAACATGCAGAAAGAATTGATAGAGTTAAAAAAGTGGGCAACTTGAGAGATTCAGGTAAAACCTCTACACTATGCTACTGAGGTAGTTAGGGTTTTAAAAGAATGATGAGTAGAAGGGGAAGAAAAGTTTATTTCGGCTTTTGTTTTTCAGCTTGTGAAAAGGGAGTATTTCTCAGCACTTCCTCAACCTCCCTGAAAGTTTGTAGGAAGAAAGGTGCATCTGGGAAGGTTATAGTTGGGGAGGAGGGCAAATCACAAGGTACTTCGAGGCTCTTGGAGCACAGGCATCAGTATAGGGATGCTGCTAGAAACAAGAGCAAAAAGAGAGGAAAGCTGGACTGGATGGAAAGAGCAGAGTCTAGAGGAGGATAGAGTATGAGGATGAGAGAAGCAGACAGGAATCTATAAATTCTCCATCTCAGACTGATGGCTTGATGACTCCGTGATAACTTCTATCTGTAATACTGTGGCACTGAATGGGAGAGAAGAGAGAAAGGGGAGTAGGTAATACTGTCTGTGCTGTGTGGTTGTCCAGTTCCAGCTAGCATCATAGAGATACATACCAGAAGTAATATGCTCTAATTCTCTTAAAAGTTATGTTTATCATTTAAATACTAAATATTTTTTGAAAACTATACACTTAGTTTTGGTTGTTATGTGCTAGCAAAAATGAATGTGGGAAGCATGTAAGTTACATAACCTATAAACTAATTTTTTCATCCTAGGTCACTTGTGTATCATGCAATTACAAATCCAATACCATTGAGCCCTTTTGGGATCTGTCCCTGGAGTTCCCTGAACGCTATCACTGCATAGAAAAGGGGTTTGTCCCTTTGAATCAGACAGAGTGCCTGCTCACTGAGATGCTGGCAAAGTTCACAGAGACAGAGGCCCTGGAAGGCAGAATCTACGCTTGTGACCAGTGTAACAGTGAGTGCTGGGGGGGTGTGGGTAACTAGAATATCAGTTTAAAGTATTTAATTTGCCCTTTTAGTCAAAAATAACACTGTAATATTGAGTGGTTCTAAAGCATCTTTTAAAGATTTTTTTCCTCCTATTTTCCTGAGAAAAACATATGGACATTATATATTAAAAAAATAAAACCAAACCTAGGAGTTGGACCTCCTTGGACTCCTGCTGTGATTGAAGTTAGTTGTTATCTTGGGAGGCATTTGAAAGTATGGACCCTGAAATGGGGACTCCAAGAATGTGAGAATTTAGCTTCATGGGTTATGGGGGTCCTGCTTAAATTCATGAATAGAGTTTGACAGTTCTTATTTAGTCTAAATTCAGGTGGCATAGCCTGTTTGAGGGCTATGTATCAGAAAAGTGTGCTTTTATTCTGAATTAAAGTCAGTCAGAAGTGATGCTAAGGGTACAGTGAGACCAAGAGAGGAAGTCATATGGTACATTGCTCCATGGCAGCTTCATCATTATTTTCACATGCCTGAAAGGTTTACATCTCAGAAGGGTCAGAGGAAGTATTTCTCTATCATGGCTTTAACTGTAAAGTGGAATTTTTTCCATATGGTTCTGAGAGCACCTTATGCATCCCCCAACCCCGTGTCTTGACACACTAGCAATGCTTTTGCTAACCCAGCATGTACATAGGAAATGCAGAGCAAATACTTTGAAACTGATGTTTGGGGGTTTTGGCATATAGAGATTTGGATACTAAGATGAATGGATTGTGCAGAGATCTGAGAACAATGTGCAACCATATTATAGTTCAGACTATAAGTTTTGGTTTGGGAATAACAATTTTATGGTAGCCCTTTAATATTTTTGCATATGGTTTTTTAAAGTAGTGAATTGTGGGAAACCTGTTCTCTGAAGAATCAAGTCAAAAATCAAAAGTCACACTTCTGATACCGTTTTGCCATTTTAAAACAAAATGTGAATCCTGTACTTGATTAAGCATAAACTCACCTATCTATCCTGTTACATAGAGATATATAAAGGCAGTGATTTAAATTGTCTTACTAGAACAGTATGTATTTTTTTTCTTTTTAAAATAGTGAATCATGAAGTTTTATACTTGTAGGGAACAGAAAGATGTTAACAGCCTTAAGTCTGTCATTCTCGGACCTGATAGATTAGGCAAGAAACACTTTTATTTATTTTTGCAAGAAAGGATTGTTTTTCTGGTTGTCAGATGTGCCCATTTATCAGTATTTCTGTAGACAGGTTCAAATAGCAAGGAAGGAAAGCTATAGTGAAGGGATAAGATGCACTGATCTGTTGCTTGTGAAAGTTTCAAAACTATCAGTCTTTCACCTCTCTGTGTAGCCAGCTTAATCAAATGGGAGACAGAACTGATCAGTCTTAACAGAATCAGTGATTTTTCTTCATGAATTTCATTTGAGAGAAACAAAGCCAGATTCTATATTGTCTTCATTTAGCTCACATACTCCCTCTGCTGAGAGCAGCAGTCACTGCCAGGATTCCCAGGCAGAGAGCTGCAGTAATTTTCAAAAGTCTGCTGGTGAACAGGAATGTAAAATAAGGCCAGGCCCCTCTTTGAATTCTCTTTCTGCTCATGCCCTCACATACCATGACTGCCAGCCCTAGTAAAAGCTGCCATCTAGTTGCTGCAGTCTATCATGAGAAGTAACAGCTCCACAACCTATTGTCAGAGAAAGCTCCACGATACGTCATCTGCCTGTGATTTGCTACTTTTCACAAGCTTCGAATCAGGTGCCAGGCTCCTCAGACAGAGACCATGATATCAACAGCTCAGAGACAATTAACAGACACCACAGTGGACCATGAATTTTATATTCCTGTCCATTCACTGACTAAATTAATATAACAGAGCAGTCATCAGTAAATGGTTATAGAGAAGGCTTCTGATGGAAATTAAGAGAACTTCATTTCTCTGTAATTTAGAAATGCATTTCACCCACAATTCAGTATCTTAAGAAACAAAATTGGAGTCCTGAGCATTGGTTTTGTTTTGAATGGAGTATATTTAGCCAATGGCCAGCCTTGTTCTGCATGTCTAGCAGTGCTGTTACCAAGAAACACGTTTCAGAAAACAAGTATGGCATAAAAATACAAAACAGTGAAGTTTATTTTCTAAATATTTGTATACGCCACAAGCAAGTCATGTGGGGGAAAAAATCTCTAAATACACTGTCCTTTGGGAATCCTGTGCCTCTTGCATGCATGCATGCTCAAACACTAAGTCGTATCTGACTCTTTGTGACCCCATGGACTGTAGCCCACCAGGCTCCTCTGTCCATGGGATTTCCCAGGCGGAAGTACTGGAGTGGGTTGCCATGTCCTCTTGCAGGGTATCTTCCCAACCCAGGGATCGAACCTGCATCTCCTGCCTTGGCAGGCAGATCGTTTAGCACTGAACCACCTGGGAAACCCCGTGTCCTCTTACCCTTTCCCTAAACCCGAGATACATGCATTATCCCCCATTTCACAGGAAAGGAAACTGAGATTCCTTTCAAAGTGGGAAGGACAAAGGAGGCACCTTACAACTGCATCAGCCTTCTTGAAGCGGCCATCCCCAGAGAGCCACACAGTCGTTTCTTTCATCTCAGCCAGAACTTGCGTGGCCATACCATGTGGGCATGTGAGGCTGGGAAATGCAGTCTCAGAGAGGGTCACATTGCTGCCCAAATGAAACTGAGGTTGAAGTACTGAGAAACTAGGAGAATGCGTATTGGGTGGCAAGTCATTGTCTCTGCACGGCTCGGAAAGAATGAGTCTCCTCATGACCCATGTCTTATACCTTCCCAAACCATCTAGGCAAACGACGAAAATCCAATCCAAAACCCCTTGTTCTGAGTGAAGCTAGAAAGCAGTTAATGATCTACAGACTACCTCAGGTCCTCCGGCTGCACCTTAAAAGATTCAGGTGAGCTTGCTCTGGGGCATCCCAGGTGGCTGGTGAGCTATGGCAATAGCTACTTTAAAGACTTTGGTGAGGGCAGATGTCTTTGGTGTTGGGGGGAGAAGCCTGCTCCCTGGAGTCCTTAGGCTTTCCATGGAGTGTATGGTACCTGCCCGGTGAGGCAAGTGGATGTTGGGGGCCAGGACGGGGCTTCTGCTCTCACAGCCCTGTTAAACCAGCTAGGCTGCAGTGGGTGTCTGTACTTGAAAATTTAATAGCCTCACTTGGGCTTATATAGAGCCATCTTCAGAATAAAGTATGAGATAATCTGTGAAAAGAAGGGTAGAAAGTAAACTATAAAGAGTATTGCCTGGATTGCTTGTTTAGAGATTTCTGGTTTCAGAGAACATCTGAATGTTCACAGGAAATACATGTGAACACTGAGTACCCCTACCTTGCTATGAAAACCAAATCCAGGTTAAGTTTTCTCCACTTCTGTTTTACCTACCTCTGCCTATGATCACACATGCCATTTCTTACTGGTGAGAAGTTTATATCCATGTTACAGGTGGTCTGGCCGTAATCACCGAGAGAAGATTGGGGTCCATGTCGTCTTTGACCAGGTATTAACCATGGAACCTTACTGCTGCAGGGACATGCTCTCCTCTCTTGACAAAGAGACCTTTGCCTATGATCTCTCCGCAGTGGTCATGCATCACGGGAAAGGGTTTGGCTCAGGACACTACACAGCCTATTGCTACAATACAGAGGGAGGTGCGTGCGCTTTACTCTGTGGGGTGGGGGACACCAAAAAGGGTTGGTTTGTCCACATTTCATTCCTCTCCTTTTATTTAATCTGTAGGGGGATAGTACATACATTAAAATCCAGTGGAAAGAATTATGAAAGGTGGATTCAAATTTTGACTATATCACTAAGTGACAACATGTAACTCTTCTAAGAATTGACGGGAACTAACATGTAAAAGTGCTGAGCATGGTGCCTAGCACATAATGGTCAATTAATGCTAGAGGTTATAGCTGTTGTTCATACTTCTGCTGCAGACCTGTTTCCTTCTTGGTTTTACATAAACAGTGTGACCTAGCTATGTTGTGGTCATATTCATACTGTGAGAGTCTCATTAGCATCAGCCCATAGTAAAGCTGAGGACACTTTCTGAGCACTTACAATACTATGTCCTGATTACCTCCCTTAACATGGGAGGTGTGAGGATCCAAGGGCCCTTCCAAGGAGCTTTCTTTCAGTCCTTGTCCCCCAGAGCAGAACCTCCCAGCTACTGTGCTAAGGCAGGTGGGTTATGGATGTGTTTCTAATAGTTTACCCATCTTGAACCCCTCAGCCCTTGGGGTGGCTACCAGAGTGAGCCTGTGAAAAATAACTTTATTCCTTCTAAGGTTTCCTTTCCTTCCGTACCTTTGTCTATGTACATTTTCCCTCTCCCCCTTTTTTTCACATCTCTTAGCCCCCAGTCTGTCTTTGTAGACGTCCCTAATGGGCAGTGAAAAAGCCTGAATGAAATGAGGACAAAAATTAGTCAATACTGTAAGCAGTATTGTGGTGGGGCTTGTGGGGCTAAAACCAATGGTTTCATTTACTTAACTCTTCCTCCACCACCACCAATCAAAGGTTGGATCTATTCAGAACTTCTCTGTCACTTTTTTCATCTCCTCGTTTGCCTGCTGATTGAAATTTAAGTTGGGTAGTCATATTCTCTCTTTCTTTCATTTGGTTTCCTAGGTTTTTGGGTCCACTGCAATGACTCAAAGCTGAATGTATGCAGTGTCGAGGAAGTGTGCAAAACTCAAGCCTACATCCTTTTTTACACTCAAAGAACAGTTCAGGGCAATGCAAGAATCTCAGAAACCCAACTCCAAACTCAGGTGCATTCCAGCAACAACGATGAGGGCAGACCACGGACCTTCCCCTGAATGGGAGGCACATTATCAAGGACTGACTTGCTTTTAAACTCTTGGTATTGGTACATCTTTCCTCTTACAGGAAATAAGGTTTACTACAGGAACAGATCACTAGGTTTGCCTCACTGGGTTTAGAGCAGAAGGTGCTGGGTGACTGGTGTCCTATCACAAAATCTGTAGTCACTTTCTTTTAAATGGGTTTAGAAAATTCCCTCCTTTGTTAAAGCAAATCAAAAAGAGTAACTTCTATGAAGACTCTTTCAACAGTTGCTTCTGAATATAGAGGGATCGGGGTGGAGGAAAGAGGGAGTGAGTTTGTCATATCCAGCTGTGTTTTCTTCCTATTATGTGATTCCCTTGCTAATCAGGACCCCTTGCAGCACTGGAAGAGCCTCCTGACGTGAGCAGCCTTCGGCAGAGCACTGGAGAGCAAGGAGGGGCCCTGGGCTGGCAGCTTGCTGGACAGGATTGGTTCCAAGGCGGGAGGTGAAGTCAGGACTGTTTCCTACAGAGGAAGTAGTCCTCAAGGGTTGAAAATTTAGAGACTTCCTTTTTTAGGAGATAGCAGTTGAAGAATGGAAGGAGGTGCATGGAGCAAATTTCTCCATGAAAAATGGGAGGTTTTTCACGTGTCATATTCTACCTGGCTGCTGCTGTCATTTAATCATTCCACATCTTCTGAGATGGCACAAACATCCCTTCATTCTAAAGAAGGAGCAGTTCATATGGGGAAGCAAGGAACTGGTACATGACATGCTCTTTGTGGCACACTGAGCCTAAACGCACTCCTGGATACCCAGTTCTGTAGCAAACTCCTGGTTCGGGTCTAGGGCAAGCACATAGTTTGGTTTAAATTGGTCTTTTTAGGTCAGGTTTCTGAAGCTTTCTCAGAACTCAGAGGGGGGCGGTGGGGGAGCCAGTGGTCCAGGGCTTATCGAAATGCCTGTCCCCCGTTCTCACCTTGGTGCAGCATGCAGCTTTTCTTTACCTGCAGCTTATTTCCTGTTCACAAGGTGTGGGAGCTTTTGCTTTTCGAAGGCTTAGGACTCTTCCTCCTATATGTCTGAACAGTTTATTGTTGACAGCCCTGGCCGGTTTCCTCCAAAATCTGCTAATCCCTACGGTTTCTTTACCCACCCACCCTCAGTCCATCAGAGAAAAAAAGTGTCCTGTCCTTCACTTCAGTGCTAGTAAGATATAGCTTTCTTTTTTAAACTGGGTCAGTTTCTAAGTGGCATGAAATTGCCCAGATGGAAGCCCTCTGCCCTGTCAGGCATCACTGAATTTCCCTCCTCAGTCCTTCACTTCGACTCACTAGTAAAAGTGAATGCGTACTGTAACTCCCACTGTGGGAGTGCCACAGCACCTCAGCCTGTCACTCGGGATGCTCATCTTTTGACTGTGTCATACTAACATTCAGTTCAGGTAGAAGTACAGCTGTCACCTGAAGGGAGTAGGTGTGAAGAAGTTTGGGGAGGGGTGAGAAGTTGGGAAATGAGAGGCTAAAGGATGAGGGGTGTAGCTTTAGCAATGTTGAAGGGCCACATTTCCCAAGCAGATCTGTATAGCATTTGCTGTTGACCTCTTTTGAGATGAATTCTCCTATAGGACCTACCAGACAGCACTGAGATTTGGAGGAAATCAGACAGAAGATGGCTCACTGTGATAAGGAAAGGGAGTGACTATACTTTAAATTAAACTTGCTTTTTCCAACACTGTGAGGTTTCTGTAATATTTAGCTTTTATTTGGAAGCGATAGCGTATGGCATTTTTTATGCTATTTGGTTTATATTGTCTACTGCAGGCTTCTTTGTACAAGCTTGGCCCGGGCTTACCTTCACCTGGACACTGTTTTAAAGTGTCACAGCCGCCCATGCTGCCAGAGGCTCTGATACGAGACTACAGTCTCTAGATCCACATTTTTAAGTTGGCGTGATTGGTGATGACCTTTTGTGGTAAAAGAAAAGCGCACTGACTTAAAAAAAAAAAAAAAGTAAAAAGGGAAGGAAAATATAAATTGTGCCTCATCTTTCACTGAATGCTATATTTATTATTCTAGAAAAAGAGAACTGACAAATAGAGAAATACTATACAGCATCTACTAAATCCCTCAGGCTGTCCCGGGCGGGAGGAATAAGAAAAATAAACATCTCATGGAAAATTAAAACATTTTCAAATTTAATTTTAAAAAAGTTTTATACCAAAAGAATTAAGCAGACTAAGGACTTTGTATTAATAGGGTAAGTGCTTCAAATTAATAAAATCATTTAAAGTGAGTTGGAACAGAAACCAGTACCAGAGTCCTCAAAGAGCTGCACACACTTGAAGGTGCCCCTGCAGTCAGACACCTCAGGTACCCAGAGGCAGCAGCAATAGACGCTGTTGAGAAGTTAGTATTTATGGAGATTTTTATTAAAGAAAAGAATTTCCTGCTGCCTAAGCCAATGGCTGTTGTGAGGGAAATGTCCCTTTGCCTTTAATTTATTTACATACTGGAAGTATATGAGTTTCTTAGTTGCATCTTACTTTAAGTCAAAACATTGTAAAGAAGAAAATAAGAACCAGGTGGAAGTTGACTAGATGCTGCCAAATCAAATCCAAGATCTCCTAACTGAACCTTACGGGCCTGCTTCTCTCCCAGACAAGTAGTTACATCCCTGTTCTAGGAACCCTTTGTGGTTGGCTGGTGTGTTTACTTCCTGCTGTAGCCAGCCAAGATGAATGCACCCTGGCCCTCAAAATTTTACCTCAATCTAGCTTGACCCTCATACTTGTGGTTGCCTCGGAGACAAGCATTCATGCTAGTGTTAAAAAAAATTACAAATGCCCTCAATGGCTAGGAACTGACGCTCTTATTCAAGATGGCAAACCTCTTGCCTGCTTTGATCCAGTCCCTCTCAGGCTGACGGACAGTGCCGCATTGTAAAGAATTTCCAGATGTCTCTTAAATGTCATGAATAAAATTGGGAACTATAGAAGTGTTAATGTGTCCTATGGACTCAATAGCAGAGTTTATTTTTGTTTTTAATGTCAAGGTTTCTAGAGTCAACGATTGTATGAGTTTTCCCCTCTGGCTATGATTACAGTTCCATCCAAGTGTAAGAAGTGATGAAGTGGGTTGGCAGGCAGTGGGCACAGCCCTAGCCAGGTCCCAGCGTAAACGTGAGAGGCTGACAGTAGTACAGAATGAACACTTGGGGGTGTGGGGGTGGGGTGGGGTATGGGTGGGCAGGGAGGGAGAAGGGAGTTTGTTTTATGTACTGATAAAGCTTTGTGAACTAATTTTATACAATTCATAAAATTTGGTGCCTTGTACCTAATTATGGTTTGCATGGGATTGAAAAGATTAAGGGAAAGGATTCTTTCTTGTCATTTCAAGTGGCAAATGGGTCTGTATAGTGTAAAGGACATTTGGTATCACTTTTTAAAAACATTTCGTATCTTGTGTGTGTGAAAGCAAATTATTACCAGCAAGTTCTGAAAATTCTACTGTAATGTCCAAAATCTTTGTGTTTGATTATTCATCAATGTCTCCTTTTCAAGGCAAACTATATACCCTATTCTTTTTTACCACCCCTTATGTTCCGAACATTAACTCAGGCCTTTTTAAAAATCAGGCTGGGAGGGCTTCCCCTTCCTAAACATATAATGTATCCCTATCTAAGGTTTTATCTTTTAAGTGGAAGGGTTACTTTTCCAGCTGGTTGGGAGAGCACAAATGTTCAGAAAAAGGTATTTTAGTTTTTCTAGTGCTAGGCAACATAGTACAAGTCAAAAACCGTTCCTCCTGAAGTGGTACCTTCATTAGTTCTGAAGTTCTTTTGCACAAAGTTTCAGGAAGCAGTGTAAAACACAATCCCCTATATGTGAACCTTTAGATTGTAAGGTAAGCCAGTGCACTGTGTAATATGCAAAAAAGAAGGCTCAAAGAACCTGTCCCAGCAACCCAGTCCCACTGACGGGGACAATACTGAGTAGCTGTGGACGAGAAGACCCGGCCTGCTCACCTGCAGGGCTGTAAACAGCGTGTTCCTTTTACTCCCACCTTAAGGTTTCCACTGAGCTCCTGAGTCTTCACCAAAGGGTGTTTAAAAAGCTTACTCAAAGCACATTTGATAATTGGGTCCCTCAGCCTAATGACTGGCCTAATTAGGTGAGGAGGTTGTATCTTTGGAATAAAACCTCCCACGGCCGCTTAGTTTCCTTACCAGGTAAGTATGCATCTCCCTAGTGGTTGATTCTTTTTTGAAGTTAGCACTAAAATTGAAAAGCGCCTTCTAAATATGACTGTGAGTTTAGTTTCTATCTTTCATGTTTAAATTAACCATTTTCTTGGTCTAGGACTTTGACTTTAACCACTGTGTATTCAACCCAAACACTGCTCTAAGCACACCTCAGTCACTAGAGCACTGAAGTGAATGGTCATTTTTGTGGACTGTTTCCATACTAACTTCTGCTGGTATGTTTCTATTTCAGATCTAACTAGGTAGTGTAGGAGATTTTCATAATAGTGTTAAACTAGCCTGGGCTAAACACCTCATGACAGGATGTAAAACTGACTTCCCTTGAGGAAAAATGTGCTGAAATGGTGAAAGCTAGGATTTTCATTTACAGAATCATAATTATCCATCAAAATTTGGTGTAGATTTGGTAGCTTTAACCTGCTAAATTCTTACCGCTTTCAGGAATTAAGCCAGTTGAAATGAAACTTTACCTTATCAGCTTATGGCTTTATAAACCAACAGCAACACTGTTACTTGAAGCTAAGACATTACAAGTGAAACTTGAATTATGCTTTTGGAAGCTGCCATGTCCTTAATTTTGGCCATGTTTTGAATTTTACCTTTGAAAATTGCTATCAAATAGAACTTTTCACAATTATGAGTAGCTCAGGTAGCAGACTTCAAGGACGTAAGTTTCACTGCTATAAAGAACAACAAGTGCTGGTGTTTCTCAGCTTGGCAGTGGTCTCATGCAGGCTGCTGGGGCTTAAAAGTTTCCTTCCTGGTCACCATTTGGGGGGGTGATGGCTTCAAACCAAAGCCTTACTTAATGTATGTTACTTTTCCTCAAGATTAACAGTCTAGTAAGATATAAACTTGTCAGAGCATCTGTGATCCCTATGTAGATTCTTAAAGGGTCCTGACGTCATGTTAAGCCAGCCACAGGCCTCAATTCATACAGGCTCAAACTCCTTCCCCCTAACAGCTGGGACCTCCCTGATTAGAGCTCATAAGAAGATGGTGCTTTTCTTTAACATATAAAAAGCCTAATTCTCTTAACGGCTTTCTTAGGTTTATGCCAGCAGGTCAAGAAGGACCATTTTATTCTATTTACGTTTAGTGAACAGACTGCTAGAGATAACGCCTAACTTACAATTAGGCCACTGTGGTATATTTATACTGACCCTCCTTCCCAATTCTTACCCTTTAATCCCATACCAGTTCCAGAGGAGACTTGGCACAAAAAAGGAGTATGTGTATTTTTAAACACCTAGTAGAGCAAATCGACCAGAAAAAATCGCCAAGGGGAGCCTGTCTGTATGTCCACACCTTTCTAAGCCTACATCATTCTTTCCATGCCAGTTCCTTACATACTTCATTTCCAAAGAACCCCAAGCTCCTGGACAGTGGCACTACCCTGAATTTCAGGGTCAGAAAATCTCTCTTTACTTGTGAAGGAAGCAGCTTCCGCAAGCAGTGTTGCTTCAGAGCCCACTGTCCAGGCTTCCTCACACCTTGCCTCCATCTGCACATTACTGCCCTCAAATCCCACTGTATTATAGCAACAATGCCTCCCTGGTGCCTGGAAAACCCACCTGGTGCACCAAAATGCTATGCAACACCAAATGGCTTCTTCCCATAGTACTGCTCAAAATGGAAATTCCTCAAGAATAAGCTATTACCTGTGCTAACATCACTGTATGGTGGCTACAGTTTTCATTTCTATTTTTCTTTTACTATGAAGCAAACCATCTGTTAAAATCCATGTTTGGGACTTGTTCCTGTCTCTTTTGAGTGTGAAATATAAATCATGTTTTTATGATTTTTGTAAATCTTGACTTTTTACACCTTGTTTTTGTAAGCTGAAGTTTTCTTATTAAAAGAATAAAATGTCTTTGTTTACACGCTTTATTTGTTAAAATACCATTAGATTATTCCTCAGGACAAGAGCAAAGATCATCCCCTGCAGAAATTTAGGAACTATGTACAGCATTTTACAGAACAGAAGACAACATTTTAGCTGACCTGCCTGTTGACCACAGAAGGGTGTCCTGAGTGGACTCAGCAAAGAAAAGGAAGTCAGGCAGGGAAGGGAAGGGAAGGTGCCATCTGAATCAAACTTCAGCCGCCATCAGGGCAAGTCTTGTGATGGTCACAGACTGGAGGCTGTTTTTGAAGGGGTCGAGTACAGCACAGGGGTTCCATGTGTCTGCAATCAGACAACAGGTGGCATTAGAAAGGTAAAATTACTGGAGTAAAAATTGCTAAGAGACTCAAATCCCTTGCAACATCTGGAAACTTATCTAACTAGGAACAGCCAAGGGTCTTTTGTCAAGTCTCTTTCCTATTAGTCTGTGAACAGTTGATCTAAGTTATTTCTTCTCCCAGCCTCTAGGACTTCTGAAAGAACAGTGGTTAGTGCTTACCTTCACAGGCTAGACCCCAGGCTGAGGTGCCATTAGGTCAATGTCACTCAAATTTCTGGCCAGCCAAACTCCAGCAGCAAAGAGTCCCAAATTGAGAATCAAGTTCCTGGAAAAAAACGCATTCCATTAACCCTGTGGTCACCGAGTCACGTGTCTTTGGTTAATGAGAAACTTGGTGGTGGGCGGAGGCGGGGGTGGGGTTCCCATCATCACACACAGGAGGAAACCGTCCCCTCCTGAAGCAGGAGCACTGATCGGTACATAATAGGTTGCCCAAAACCACATGGTTATTTAACATTCGTTCCTACGTCGAATAAGAGCAGGGTCAAACGCAAAGGCCAATTAGCACTTGTCCAGGGCCAAAAAGCCTGTTTGTTGGCGCCCCCTCCCCCAGGGTCCCCGTGAGCAGAGATTCTCTAGACAGAGCCCGGTGACTGTAAAGAGCGCTCCGGCAGCACGGAAATCCTCCCGATCAAGGACCTCAGCAAAGCACAGCCAGAGCCACAAAGAGGCCAAGATGTGGGTGGTGTAAAAAATCTGGAGGAACCAGCTCCAAGGAACGGAAATCCAGGGGGTACGCATAACGCGCGCGAAGGGCCGGAAAGGGACCGAGCCCCCGGGCCTCGGTTACCTCCGGAAGTCATTCCTGTCGGTGGCGAAGCGGTAGACGCCCCGAAGCCAGTCCCCCACGTTGTCTGGAATTTCGGGAGCTTCATTTGCTGAGCCCGCAGCGGTCACGCCGGCCCCACTCGAAGCCATAGCAGCACCTCCGCGCTCTGTAGGAACGCTCACCACGCACCGGGTGGGCGCCGACAGATTACGCAACTTCCGGCCTCATACTTCCGCCGGCCACCCGCCAACAGAGGGCGCAGCGGCTCGCGCTCCTACAGGAGCCTACATAACTTCCCATGTGCGCGTCCGCCACCTCTGCCAGGGGTGGAGCGCCTCCGCGCTCCAGTCTCCCTGGTCGGGTTCCACCTCCAGCTCCTTCCTGGCCTTCGGCCGGCGCACCCGCTCACAGTCCAGGTGTTCTCCGAATGATCACTTCATTGGTTCGGGAGGAGGACGCTGGGGATGGGGCCGCCCAGCCTGTGGGGGTGGGGCAGGGGCACTCTGCGGGTGATGCGTAGCTTTGAGGAATGGGCTTCTCCAAGAGTGTCCATGAAGAGTCATAAAGTGCGTGGGCTGAGAGGAGGCACTCAAACCTGTCATCTCGCCGCTCCTCCCCAGACGTGATCCTGATGGCATTCAGTCTAGGACTTAGAGGGGTAGGAGAGCCTCGCTCTCTCGCCTTAACAGATCACTTCCCCCAATCCCCCCTTTCTCCAGGCTGCGCCACTAGCAAATGGTACAGTGCCTCCTGGAGGTGTCGCTGTACCCAGTTTGGAGAGAGGCCGGGGTCTCCCAGGGCCGGGGAAGGCGCTGGCCTAAGAAAAAGCCTTCGGGTTCCGATTCAGAGGAAGAGGAGCAGGTGGGGCAGGGAGCGTCCTCCTTGGGATCAAGGGGCGTCTCTAGGCGGCCCTGCGCTTGCCCTTGGCGTGCCTCCGTCTGGTCCCCAGCTCGATACTCCTGCTCTGCGCTGGATCCAAGCATCTCGGTCCGGGTTTCCAGACTGGAGCTGGCGGCAGTGGCGAGAAGGGTTGCCCGGGAGATGGTCGCGGCATTCAGCTGGGCGCAGTCCGGGGCTCCAACTCTGCAGAGCCCCTCCTCTCCTGTTCCGGGCGGGGTCAGAAACGCCCATCTCAGAGCCGCGAGTCTCCTCCCAGATTCGGGCGGGGCAGCGGCCAGAAGCCAGTCCCAGTCCGGGCCCAGCCTCCCGCCCCGCCCCGAGCCGTGCGCGCCGCCGCCGTGGGTCCGCTCCAGGTTCCCGCCCCTCCCCGCCTCCGCCCAGCAGAGGGCGGCCGCGGCCCCAGCCCAGGAGCGAGTCCCGCGCCGCAGCCCCAACGGCGGCGCGGGGTGGGTTCTGGAGGCCCTCGGAGCGCGCCGGCCAGGGACGCGCGGTGAGAGCTGCGGGCCCCGAAGCTCGGGTCTGGGGGTGCGGTGGGGTGGGGGGCGCTGCTGGAGGGGCGGGACGGCGTGGGACCGGGGTGAGGGTCCCAGCCCTGGAGAACCACCCCCCTCAGCCCAGCCCGAGCCGCTATCCCCTTCCCCTTTGATCTTCACCTTCTCCTCCCTTACCCGGGGACGCCCTGCTTTCCAGTGTCGGGGCCGGACTCGAACCCGCATCCGAATAGCGACGCTCAAAGCAGCTGGGGCAGCAGGGGCCGCCCCCCGGCAGGGCATAACGTCCCCCGCCCAAGGGCCCGGCGCAGTCCTGGCAGCAGAAGTGGTTTTCGTGCCAGCGCCGTCCCTCGGCCTCGGTGCAGCGCCGGGAGAAAATCAGCTGAGAGAGGGAGAAGGGAACGGTTCATTCATTCATTCACTCATTCATTCATCCAATAACCGCGCCTTATACCCAGTTGACGCTAAAGCACGTCTCCAGACATTCCCATTTGATCTACTCAAACACTCTCAGACGCGGGGAGGGCTGATTGGATTAGCCAGGATCCCCCAGCTAGCAGGTGGCACATCCTGAAGAAGTGCGACCCGGGTCGCCTGGACGCCCAACCCAGGTTTCCATACTGCCTCTTGTGCAGACACTGAACGAGTTCCTCTCTGGAGCAGGCACAGCACTAGCGTACTGAGATGATCGTCTGTCTTAGAGTCCCTGCTCTGGAGAAATTCAGTTCAAAAAAACTGGGGGACTCTGCTTGCGGTGGGGAAGGGCACAAAGGCAACGGGCCCCAGGTGCCCAGAGCTCAAAAGTCAGAGCAAGGTGAATACAGAAGTCCCAGGCTGGTTTCCAGTTCTCTGTACCCTACTCCGTGGTACAGAAAGAGGCATCCCCTTGCACCCTGCCACTCTTAACCCTGGGCAGATGCCTCCAGCCCCTCCCTTCAAGGTTGTACCTGGTCACAAGCCGGGCAGCGCGGCCGCAACAGCTCTGCGTGATGACGGCCACAGTAAAGACGCCCATCGTGGTAGAAGTAGATGAGGTAGATCAGGGCCTGGCCACAGGCCTGGCAGGCAAAGCAAGCCCGGTGCCAGCAGCGCCGCTCTCCTGCCCGAGCTGCAAACACTCCGTACTCCCCTGGCCTCAGCCGCTCCCTGCACTGCGGGGCGTGGGTGCTGGGCTGGTCACAGGCTGTGTATGCCACCCTCCAGGCTCTTCCATCCCAACCCCAACCTAACTGTTCTTCCCACACCTCCGGCAAACCCACCTCCACTGCAGGCTCCACCAAGAACCCCTACATTTGGTTTCCCTTTTTCCTGAATGTTGCCAAACTGTCAATCCCCAAACCCCTTTTCCTCTCTGGAGTCCCCAAAGCCATCCCCTTCTGCAGCAGTGAGAGGGCAAAGAGAGGAGGAAGAGGAATATGGTAGCCAGGTTGGGTGTTACATACATTTTCACAGGTGCATTCTTCAAGCTTGAGAGGTACCAGGCGGGCCACCCCCTGTCCCAGGGCCTCCCGCCTCCGTTGCGCACAGAAGAGCCGCAGCTCGGCCAGCTCCTCCTCCCCAAGGGCCAGGCAGTAGCGCTCCTGCAGAAATAGGTGTCCACTGTAACTGGGAGAGCCCCAGGAGGCAAGATTGAAGTTTGACTAGCGAGAGGAGGTTTAGTTGTTTGGTCAAAGAAAGACTGTAAAACCTCAAGGAGCTGCAGGAAATAACAGCACAGATGAGCACTGAGGAGAGGGAAGAGAGGTGAAGTACATCCACCTGTGTCTCATTCCCCCAAGGAATGGTGATCGCTCAGGTCCTGACAGCCCCGTAGCACTTAGCCCATCTTCCTGTACTGGCTTGGCCAAAATGTTCATTCAGGATTTTCTGTAACATCAAATGGAAGAACCCAAATGGACTTTTTGACCAACCCAGTATTTAGATCCTGGCTCCCAATGAGCTGTAGCTCACTATCACTTCCCACTGGATTTCCCCTATTCCATATTCTCCTGCCTCACCTCCCCAGTTGAATTGTAAGCCTTTAGGCTGGGCACACATAGGGGCCTCAATAAATACTTAACCACCATACGCTCTACATTTGTACATTCCATTATCAGGTTCAAAAGCTGGTCATGTTCATTTTCTCATTTGCTCTTCAGCTAAGTGTGGTGGTGGACAGAGCGGATGTCACTGCCCACATTGTGTAGACATGAAAGCTCAGGCCAGGGGTGGGGGGATGACTTCCCCCAATTAGTGGCATATCTAGGCTGTAAATTTGTGCCTCCCTTCCTTCTGTACCTCGCTTCTTCCCACAGTAAGTAAAGAGAGGGAGGCAAGAGAGAGGAAAGCTGGGGAGAGGGAGACCCACATCACTGTCCTGTGGAGGGAGCTGCTGGAGGAGGCTCCGGAGCACAGGCCAACTGGGGGCTGGGGTGGTGTCCAGGCCAGGATGCCCCCAGCTCAGAACTTCAGGATCCTGAGGAAACAGCAAAAGGAGAGGGGCAGAGCTCGGTTTGTCCTTCCTTCCCCTCCCACCCTTCCTCCTTCATCGCCACCTCTTCATCAATCCACAACAGTGTCCACCCTCCTGCATTTGGAGACTCTTCCTTCACGATCACAAGGACAGTTGATCCACTCTCGTGTTTGTGGTCTCACTGAGGCAGGTTAGCGGGACACACCCCAAAACATCTTCCCTTCTTATGCTTGAAATCACCCCCTTCACTCCTTAGGGCCAAACCCCCGAGGTTCTGCTTTGGCAACATAAGCCCAGTAGGAGAGAATTCATGTACACGTGTGAATAAGTTTAAGGAAGCTGAAGAATTTCCTTGTGGTCCAGTGGTTAGGACTCTGTGCTTTCATTGCCAAGGTCCCAGGTTCAATCCCTGGTTGGGGAACTAAGATTCTACAAGCTGTACAGCACAACCAAATTGGGGGAAAAAAAAAATAAGGTAGAGAAGTTGAACCCCTGTGTTCTGAGGGGGCTATATGGACAGGGATTCCTGCAAAGGAAAAGGGTTGCAAGAAGCTGGACACAAAGGCTAACTAACTATCTCCCATTTGGTGGAAATGGGAAGAGGTCCAGAGGATGAAGGGGATGGCAATCTCAGAGGGAAGGGCAGGACTCCTCCCACCTGAGCAGAGGTCTCCTCAGGGTCCTCCTTGGGCATGGTTTCTGGATCGCTGTCTGAGTTGACTGGTGGATTCAGCTCTGGAGAGGCCAGCCTCTTTACTCGGTGGGGCCAGCCAGAATTCAGCAGTGACACTGGTGGTAAAGTCTGCATAGAAAACAGCAAGAGGCCTCCCATTTATTTGACCATAACAATGAGCTAGGCAGGCTAAGTGCTTTACAGGCATTATCTCCATCAGTCCTCCCATCAACTACATGAGTTAGGTGGTATTCCGGTCACCATTTTACAGATGGTCCAAATGAGGCTCAATAAGTGGTCTACTCAAGGTCACAACGCTAGTAAATGGCAGAGTCAGATTTTGAGGCCAAAGCTTTCAGCTCCAGAGTTTCTGAAGCTCCAACTCTAGGGTCTCCCAGCACTGGGATGGAGGAAAGCAGAGCCCTGTAATGGAAGAGGGAGACAAGCCACCTTTCCCGTGAGCCTTTGGGTAGACTGGCCCCTGTTCCCCACCTCCCCAGTCATAACTCCCACTGTTCCTCACTGGGCACTCAGCACCCAGGAAGCCTGCTTCCTCATCTCTTCTCACTTCTCCGACTAGGCTTCGGCCAGGTCAAAGAACCACTTCTTAGCCTCTCCAGCCCATACCAGTTCACCTTTCCCTATGCTCCAGAAATAGGTACAGTGAGTGTCCCCAGATTTCTCACCTAGTGTTCCTCTTTGCCCCCGTGCCTCTCTCAGCTCCTCGTCTGGTCTATCAGCTCTTCCAGGACAGGAAAATCCTGTGCTTCTATCTTCTGTCTCTAGTAGCAACTTCAGTGGATAATTCTAAGTGCAATTCTTTAGCCCTCCTCTGGGCGAATCCTGCTATGGCTACATTTTCTTGGGGATGGGAGGTGACTACTGAAGTGGTAAAGGGATGAACCCTGCCCATAACAAGCTCATCGTCTACTGGGTCAGGCATGGATGAAACCAGACAGCATGGGGCCAGGATTCTGGGCAGATAGACACAGCATCCTAGGAAGAAAAAAAAAAAAAAAAGACTAAACTTTTCTAGAATATTTACTCTGTGCCAGGGGCTTTTCTGGGGCTTCCCAGGTGGTGCTAGTGGTAAAGAAGCCCCCTGCCAATGCAGGAGTCAGAGACTCAGGTCCAATACCTGGGTGGGGAAGATCCCCTGGAGGAAGGCATGGCAATCCACTGAAGCAACTTAGCACCCACTGCATGCAGAGACTTTTCTACCATGTTACATAATCATCCTCACAACAATCCTGTGAAGTAGTTTCTATTACCCCATTTTACGGTTGAAACAAACTGAGGTTAACTAACTTGCCTGAGGTCACATTAGAAGGCTAAGGGAAGCTTTAGAGGAGGAAGTTGCCTTTGAGAGCTGGGATGGCAGCTGGGCACCGGAAGGGATCATCAAATCCCTAGCCTCCGTGAGACCCAGCTTTAGGGCTGGGTACAGGGTTTGGACCATAAAAATTATATGGCTTCCTAGCCCTGAGCCCTCACCCTCTGACACCCTTCCCAGCTTCCTGGCTCCACACCCATCTGCTTCCTTCCTGTTCTGTCCCTCAGGTCAGCTTTCCTGTGGAAAGCAACCAGGATGGGCTGTTCACACCCAGGGCCAGGAGGGGACTGAGACCCTCTTTTCCAGGTTCTGCTGCTGATGCTGCTGCTGCTAAGTTGCTTCAGTCGTGTCCGACTCTGTGCGACCCCATAGACGGCAGCCCACCAGGCTCCGCCATCCCTGGGATTCTCCAGGCAAGAACATTGGAGTGGGTTGCCATTTCCTTCTCCAATGCATGAAAGTGAAAAGTGAAAGGGAAGTTGCTCAGTCGTGTCCGACTCTTCGCGACCCCAAGGACTGCAGCCCACCAGGCTCCTCCGTCTAGTTTGCATGAAACCGTCTCACACAGGACCAACGCTCAGAAATCAGTCCTCACTCCTCACGCCTCACCCCTGGACTGGATAACTGCACGTTCACTTAGCACTGGACTCCATCTTACTAACATGCTGGATTCTTTCCAGAATTCTCCTCCCCCCCTTACAAATAATACAAGACTGAACCCCCTCCCAGTCGGGCGCAGGTGTAAACGGGCTCAGGAGTTCTACTTTCCTGAAAGGCAGAGGCTAGGGATTGGGAAGTTGGGGGGTGGGGTGTAAGGGATGAAAGATTTCCCGGACAGAGAGAGGAAGAAAGGTTCGAGAAGTTTCTGGTACTGCCAAGTGCCCTCTTGACAGATCCCCAAGTTTTTTCTTGGGTTTCTCGGGGCCCACCTCCGAAGCGGGACGCGGTGTGGTTCCCGAGTCAGTTGGGGTTCCCAGTCCGGCTGCTGGAGTTTAGGAGAGGGGACGGGAGTCCGCTGGGGTCTCACCTTGCAGAGCGCCGGTCTCTGGGCGGTTCTGCACAGACGCCGCTGTCGGGCCCCTCACCCAGTCTCCACCTCCAGATCTAGGCGCCCGCCTCTGCCCGCCCCCGGGAGCTCGGCCCTTCCTCTCCCAGCACCCCCCTCCCCGCCCGGCGGGCCCCGTCCGCCTCTCCCGGGCTGGTAGGGCCCGACGGCTCGGGGAGGGGCCTAGAGCTGCTAAGTGAAGGAAAGCATTTGAGGGATATCGGGTGAAAACGGTGCAGGCTCCACTGCCCCCACGCCCGTGGGCTTAGTCCTGGGACCGCATCTCTGCGGGCGCTGAGCAGACACCCAGGAGCCATCGTTATGCCGGGTCCTCAAGCACTCGCTGAACAGAACGCCTTTCGAAGCCTGCAGGTCCCCCCAGACCTTCCTTCTGGTCTCCTAGACCCGTCCTTGTCTGTGTGTCCCTACCCCCACCTAATTCCCTCCCCCTTGCCCCCAGCCCCTTTCTGGGGGTCCCTTGTACCACCCTTCCCCTTTCCATCCCTTCAAGTTCCTCCCCCATCTTTCGTGTTTCTCCCCGGTCCCGCCCCGGCTCGGGTCCTTTTTCTTATCCCGGGAGTGGAAACCTTTGGTTCCCTCAGCCCCGCCCTTAGCCCCGCCCCCACCCCAGGCTCCGCCCCGTCCCCGCTAGGCGAGCTCTGCCGCTGGCCCGGAGCGCCCTCTGGTGTCTGCGCATGCTCCCTGCTCGCTGCTGCAAAGTCCTCCAAAGGGACCTTCTAGGCTGCGCGCCGGTCGCCCCCGATCGGGTCCGCCTGCCCGCAGCGTCTCGTTGGTGCAGCCGGTGACCTCCGACCCCGCCGCTGCCGGGTGGGGAGGCCTTAGCTCCGGGCGGGCGGCGGCTGCTGCAGTGGGACCCGGGAGCGGGGCCCGGCGCAGCCCGGGCCGTGGGGCGATGTGAGTCGGGGTGCGGCGGGGCGGGGACGAAGCGGCTCCACCGAGGCCGCACCGCGCTTCGCCGCAGTCTCCGCTCCCTCCCGAGGAAGTCCCGGGAGGGCGGGCGGTGGAGCCCCGGGGCTGGGGGCGGGCATCTAGGGACTACGCGCGGCCTTGACCTTCCCTATTCCTTCCCGGCATCTAGAAATTCCCGTCAATTCTGTTACCTAAATCTGCCTCTGACCTCCCACAACCACCCCATCCCCACCCCCGACACACCTTCGCGTGTCCTGGAGTCCCGAGAACCCCTGTCTCCTGCAAATTCCCCTGCTACGCCCCCAGAACCACCATTCTCTCTGGGATGAACCCAGATGCTTCCACCGTCCTGAAATTCCTCCAAGTCTTCAGGCTTCTCCATTCTCCTTGCACCGTGCTCAAATCCAAAGCATTTGTCCACCTTTCCCCAATCCCTTTCACACGTTTTGAGTCCCCATAACCTCAAACTCCTACACCCAGTCCACACCTGTCTCAGAGCAGAGCCTTCTCCTCCTGTCACCCGATGTCACCCCCTTAGCTGGGCTGTCATATGTCCTGGTATCTTTAAGAGCAGTGAAGGAAACAGGAAAAGATACAGCGCCCTCACCGATCTTGCACCCTGCAGTTCTTGGCTTCACCCCCAGACTCCCTGTTGGTGGCTCAAGCCCCAGTATTTACCCAGCTGCCCGTCTTTACCCAGCTGTGCACATCTTCCTCAGCCCACTGCCCCTTCCAGAGAGTAAGCCAGACAGAGGGCAGGGGTCCTTTTACCTGGAAAGTACCCAAAAATGGGGAGCACCTGGGGCCCTGGGAAATGACCTTGTTTTTCCAGGAGAGTGGGATTTCAAGGATCTCCAGGGTCCTGGCTTGTTGACTTGTCCACCTAGGGCTCAGATTACTGAAATTTTGGTTGATAGCATTTATGTTAAGTTATAGGCCTTTTGGAGCTTGGAGAACAGAAAGTCTATCAAGGTTGCAAATGTGAGATTGAAGGAGCTTGTCCTAGAAGAGGAAAATGTTGATTTTAGTGGTGTTTGTCCTATGTACTTACTTCTAGACGTGAAGCTCCATAGTTTACAGCTGTTTCTCGTAAAAACTGGAAAGCTGTTTCCCTTAAAGGCGTTGGGGTGGGAGTTGTGGGTGGCGATGGAGGATCTGCTTGGCACACTCTCTGTGATACTTAGCAGCAACATAAAAACTAGAATATTGGTTTCCTGAATCTTAAGCCATTGCTCTTTCCAATACATCTTCATGTCTTCTTGAGAGATCTCTCTGTAGAGTTCAAGTTCTCTGCAAAGGTAAGGTGATGATCTTGGTATTGGTTGTAACAGGATTCAGAGGAGGTCTAGAAGTGACTTAAAATGTTCTGGCCTGTCTCGGACTTCAAAGTCACTGTTTCCAGGGGAGTCTTTCCCTCTCAGGGCCTACGGGGCTTAGAATTTGTGGTCCCTTTGGCCTTGATCTTTCTTCATTGGCATTTATATACCATTAGAGCCTGGAACGGATATCCCAGTGGGATGGACTGACAGCAAGTCATTTTCATTAACCATTGATGGGTGAGGATAGAAGTTTTCCACTAACCTGTGGTCTCTGTCTCCTATGCTAGGTGAGCCCCAGGTGTGTCACAGGGAGATCCAGGTGACTTCTCTGCAGACTGCTTGCCATGCCACCCCACCAAGAACAGGGGGAATAAAGTGGGGGTCCTTCCCCATGCCCCTCCCATGGTCAGCTCTCCGATGGCCTGGGTGAGGTGAGACCTGTGTATAGGAGCCACTTTTCTGGAATTTCCCAAGTTGGGAGGAATTGAGGGTGCAGGTCAGGATTGTTCAAGACTTTACACTTTCAATGGGAGTTCTAGAAGGTATCTAGTCCCACCGATTCATTTCTTGCAGCAAGTTGCAAACCCATAATTTCTGGTTGGGATTGGTCCATGGGTTTGCTTGGTCCCTTAGGTCACTGTAGCCTGGTGGTGTCATCTCCATTCCAGCCACAGGCCCAAATGTGGTGACATCTAATTTGAGTGCCACAATCTGGGAGGGAAAAGCCAGATAGTAAGGCCTCTGGTCTCCCGTTTGGACAAAGGGAAATAAACCGAGTGTTTGTTTTTTTAATGAAGAAATGCCTACTCAAGGTTATGAAAATAGTGCTCTGTTTTCAATTTCAATTGCCTGAATATATCTCTTAACCATAACATAACATCTCATTTGAAGAGAACATCAAAAATAAATTTGAGATAGATGTTATAACCTCAGATATGCAGATGACGCCACCCTTATGGCAGAAAACGAAGAGGAACTAAAGAGCCTCTTGATGAAAGTGAAAGAGGAAAGTGGAAAAGCTGGCTTAAAACTCAACATTCAAAAAACTAAGATCATGGCATCCAGTCCCATCACTTCATGGCAAATAGATGGGGAAACAGTGAAAACAGTGACAGACTTTATTTTCTTAGGCTCCAAAATCACTGCAGATAGTGACTGCAGCCATGAAATTAAAAGATGCTTGCTCCTTGGAAGAAAAGTCATGACCAACCTAGATAGCATATTAAAAAGCAGAGACATTACTTTGCCAACAAAGGTCCATCTAGTCAAAGCTATGCTTTTTCCAGTAGTAATGTATGGATGTGAGAGTTGGATCATAAAGAAAGCTGAGCACCGAAGAACTGATGCTTTTGAACTGTGGTGTTGGAGAAGACTCTTGAGAGTCCCTTGGACTGCAAGGAGATCAAACCAGTCAATCCTAAAGGATATCAACCCTGAATATTCATTGGAAGGACTGAAGCTGAAGCTCCAGTACTTTGGCCACCTGATGCAAAGAACTAACTCATTGGGAAAGACCCTGATGCTGGGAAAGATTGAAGGCAGGAGGAGAAGGGGACGACAGAGGAAAAGATGTTTGGATGCCATCACTGACTCAATGGACATGAGTTTGAGCAAGCTCTGGGGGTTGGTGATGGACAGGAAAGCCTGGCATGCTGCAGTCCATGGGGTCACAAAGAGTCAGACACAACTGAGCAACTGAACTGAACTGAACTGAGATGTTGGGGTTGTGGTAAGAAAGGAAAAGAGAGGATCTGAGTGAGGTAGGACAGGAGGAACAGGAGAAAGTTCTAGGCCAAAGTGTCTGGGACTCCCCACCTGCAGTTTCTTTGCTGAATCTGGATGAGGCCTCCGGCTGGCACTCAGCTCCTGATGCAGATCTGTTCCTCTAGGTCCCTCCTTTTAGCCATGTTTTTTATGCTGCCCAGGCTGCCCTTCCCTATCATACTGTCAGTCAGAATCCTACATACTTCTCAAGGTCCAGGTCAAGCATTACCCCTGAGAAGCTCTCTCCATCCCCCCATCAGCATTAATCCTTAACACATCCTAACTCGAGTTAATGTTTATCCAGTGTGTGTCTGGCCCTGGATTGAGAGTGTGAATTCCTTGAGGAAGGGACTGTGTGAGTCTTGGACAGAGTAGGTGATCACAGCGGGGTGGTTCTGCCCGAGTTCCCCAGAGTGGGGCTTTGGGGAGCTGGCTTTGATGACCTTACTGTCCTTTGTGTTTTTCCCTAGGGCAGGCAGGCTGCTCTGACACCATGGGGAGCTGCTGCAGCTGCCTGAACCGAGACAGCGTCTCAGACAACCACCCCACCAAGTTCAAGGTACCCACAGCCCCCTCCTTTCCCGCATACCCAGAATGGCCTCCTGGGTTCTGCCCAAGCTGTCGAGTTGCCTGCCTAGAGAAGGTGAAATGACCTGCTGAGCCTGTGGCCTTTTTTAAGACTTATTAAGAATTCTCAAGCTCAGGATCTCTGAGCAGGCCCAAGGAAAACAGGCTCAGTCCACTGCCGTTTTTGCAGCTCTTAGTCTTGCTAAGAATGAAGAAATGCTGAGAGTAGTAAAGATTGTGCTTTCATCACGACCGACGTTCACTCCCGTCAGTGTGTCTTTAAACAACGAAAGTCTGCATTGTTAAGTTTGCTGCTTGCTTTGGGAGGCTAAGGCCAGGCCCAGTGGACCTGTGTACACCGCCCACTCCTTCCACTTCCTGTAGGGGGCGCCTCCTCCTCACCCGTGCATCTTGAAGCCCAGGTTTCTCCCGCTCACCAGAAGAGGGAGCCCTCAGCAAGGTCCTCCATTGGGAGAGGGGGTGGAGGCCTTTATATTTGTTCTGCTTGAATTTGACTCTCCCAGGGTCTTAGGATTTTGAATTCACGATGAAACCTTTTCTTGCATTAACATCTGGTCCTTGGATACTAGCCATGGACCGTTTGGGGTCATCTAACCTTGGATGTCTAACTATCTGACCTTAGGGGTCAACTCACCACCCCTCCCTGCACTGCCCAAATGACAGAACTAAAGCCTAGAGAATTGTCTTGGGTCACTGACACTGCTTCATCCATGTCCCAGTAATCGTGTGGCGTTCCTAGTGGCTCACGGACCGACACACACTTGAGGGACTCAGTCATTGACCCCTCTGTCCTGTGCGCCTGCCAGGTGACGAATGTGGATGATGAGGGGGTGGAGCTGGGCTCCGGAGTGATGGAGCTGACCCAGAGTGAGCTGGTGCTGCACCTGCATCGGCGCGAGGCCGTCCGCTGGCCTTACCTCTGCCTGAGGCGCTATGGCTACGACTCCAACCTCTTCTCTTTTGAGAGTGGCCGGCGGTGTCAGACTGGCCAGGGTGAGTACCAGCCCCTGCCCCACGCTGGGATGGGGACTTGTCCACGGGAAACAGGTTCTGCGGCCGGAAGTCGCAGCTGGAGGGTCAGTAGGGAAGTCCATTGACTCGGCAGGTGTTGCCCAAAGAAGGGGAGGGTCATGGCCAAGGGTGCACAGGAGTAAGTGGACTCCCATGCCGGTGCTTCTTCTCTTCAGTCACTGCAGCTCCAGCCTGGGTGGCTTTGTGGGGTCGTTTGTTGCACAACCCATGGGAAGCAGGCAGTGGTCCCAGGCAGAGCCTGCATGGGAAATCAAGCAGTTCCTCCTCCCTTTATTACTCTAGTTTCAGGGTCCCTGTTGCCCCCTCAGTAAGAGCAAACAGCCCCACATCATATGCCCAGGTCCCTGTGTATAATGAAAGTTCAGGCAGGAGCGCTCACTGCCTTGGGCCTGTGCAGGGTGGGAATGATAGAGTCCGAGAGGTCCACAGTGTACAGAGTAACCCTCACAAGGTTAATCTTTGTCTCCTGTCACCTGTGGACGGTGAAGTGTGATATATTCGGCCTTCCTCCCCTTTCTCCCTGCAGCTGGAGGTCAAGGAGGAGTGGGTTGTTGCATGATATTAAGTCTGGGGCCAACCATTGCTCTTTGAAGGGCAAGCATGGTCTGGGCTTGACTTTGAGCTGAGCTGCTAGAAGGAGTCCCCCACAGGATTGTGTTCAGCGCAGCGTGGGGCTGTGATGGCAGTGATGGAACTAGTGAGTTCCTCTGATGAGGCCGCCAGCACAGCAGTGCATCTCTGTGGCTGTAGTGGCCCGGGGAGCCCTCCCCTCCATGCACCTTTCTGTGGAACTCAAGAGGCAGAGACAGTTAACGCTGGCTGAGCGGCGAGAGGGGAGGAAGGGGGCTTTTTGCTCCTGGTGGGGTTTAATCCACACTGGGGATCCCAGAGGAACACCGTAGATCCCAACACGGGGTTCTTCTAAAACTCCAGTCTTTCTCAGCCTTTTCTAAGCCCTTGACATATCTTGGAATGAGATGTAATAGAATAGAATGAGGAAAGAAGAGTCCTGTTTCTTCTCCTCCCTTCTACCCTTTGCATTCCAATCCTGCAGACCTGGCACCCCAGCTTAGTTTGTCTTTGTGTGGACACCCACATGCACATCCCAAGTAGCTTCCCTGAGTCCTGGTCCCCACTGTTAAAGGAGGATGTAGAATCCCAGGCTGGCCCAACACCCCAAGGACATCTTTGGATTCCCTGAGTCATGCATCCTCAGCCCAATCCTGCTGAGGACCGTGTGTTGCTGCCTTGGAGTTTGAGGGGCTGTAAGGGTACCCGCATGGAGGACCCACATGGTAGCCATGCCATATTTGTCCTTTAGCTAGACAGCCCATCCTTCCTTTCTATACCAGAGTTCAAGCTCCATGAGGTCAGAAGCCCGTACACAGTAGATAGTCACTCTCTGGCCAGGCACTGGGCTAAGAATACAGTGAACAGACAGTGAACAGGACAGACCCTCCCACCCTCAAAGAGCTTAGAGACTGTTGGGCATAGCGCTGAGGGCTGGGGCCCTGGCAGAGCTCTTTTTTTCTGGGGAGCAAGGGGTATCTGACACCATTCTTTCCACTTGGATTTTTTACTTCACTTTCCTTCACCGCTGTGCACACACATCCTTATGAAAGTGATTTAACCTCAGAGGAATATAGTTGAAGTACCAGATCTTATAGCTCAGACGGTAAAGAATCTGCCTGCAATGTGGGAAACCTGGGTTCAATCCCTGGGTTGGGAAGACCCCCTGGAGGAGGGCATGGCAACCCACTCCAGTATTCTTGCCTGGAGAATCCCCATGGACCGAGAGGCCTGACGGGTTACAGTCCATGGGGCCACAGAGTTGGACACAACTGAGCGACTAAGCACAGCACGCTAGATCTTAAGATGATGGTAATGGATAGTGTGTGTTGGGGGAGGGGAGTGAAGGCCTTGAGCCGGCTCCTCCCATGGCTCTTGGATGTTGGAGAGTGTGCGGAGAACAGTCTGGATGCTAACCCTAACCCCTCAGGCCTGGGACTGAAGTTCAGGGACATTTCCTGAACTCTGTGCATCCTTTCGGCCTCTCTGGTCCTCCCCTATAGGATGCAGGGTCAGAGGAACCTTATTTCTTCTTCTCCTTCTTCAGGGATATTTGCATTTAAGTGCTCCAGGGCTGAGGAAATCTTCAACCTCCTCCAGGATTTGATGCAGTGCAACAGCATCAATGTGATGGAAGAGCCAGTCATCATCACCCGCAACAGCCACCCGGCTGAGCTTGACCTCCCTCGGGCCCCCCAGCCTCCCAATGGTGAGGAGACCCCTCTCCTCAGCACCCCAGCGCACACACAAGCATAGGTCCAGGGAGCACTGGTCTTGGAGGCATGAGTCAGGCAGGCAGGTGGAGGATGGCTGGGCGAGCCAGGCTTCCAGGACCATCATCCATCATCAGACAACTCCCAGGGATGGATAAGTCCTGGCCTGGACCAATTAGGTGACTCAAGCCCAGGCTGGGGAGTCCAGAGCCTTGTATTGACGGATGGTCGGGGAGCAGACAGCAAGACATTGGGTTTCCACGGAAACGGCAGTCTGGAGCCACTTTGCTTCCTTCCTTCCGTCTACTGGGTCATACCCATATACCTTTCCTGACAGCTGGTGCACCGTCTCTGCCCACGGCTGTCTGGAGAGGTTCCCACAGTTTCTGCTTGTTCATTCACTGAATCACATCGAACACCTGCTCCGTGTCCTGCCCTGCATCAGCTGGCCCGTGAGGGACAGAAGAAATAGACACACGGTCCTTGATTTTGAGGAGCTTCCCTGGAGCTCAGTGGCTGAGCTGGAATGAAGTGTAGGGTCAGTGACAGCAAGGTGTGCCTTAAGTGTTTCAGTTAAGGCTTTGATGGGGGAAGTGGAGTTCAAGCTGAGCTTTCAGAAGAATTGCAGAGATCAGACACAAGGTGAAGACAGTGGGGACTGCCAGCTCAATGGGGTGGACCCGCAGGGACCCTGGGAGAGCCCCAGGCTGCCACACACACGGTTGCAGGCAGCTGCCAGGTGGTTTAAGGACCCCTTGTCTCCTGTGTGCCCAGCTCTAGGCTATACTGTCTCCAGCTTCTCCAATGGCTTCCCTGGCTGCCCAGGGGAGGGTCCCCGATTCTCAGCACCCCGGCGCCCCTCAACGAGCAGCCTCCGCCACCCCTCGCTTGGTGAAGAGTCCACCCATGCCCTCATTGCCCCAGATGAGCAGGTGAGCAAGTGGCTGCCCAGGGTCTTCCTGTTGGTCGGGTTGGGGGTGGGAAAATACAACACGTCCTCCCGGTGAGGCTCATGGGAGGGAAGAAAGTGGACAGGGCCCCTTCCTGTCCCAAGAAAGGGAGGCTGCTTCCCTGGAAGGTTTGGAGGGCAAGGAAGAGGAGGAGACTGCAGCCCTCCTCCCACGTGCTTCTCCTCTCATCCTGTCCCCTGTTCTCTGCTTCCTCCTTGCCCTTGGACCCTCCCGCCCTGGACTGTAACGCCCAGTCCCACACCTACGTCAACACGCCAGCCGGCGAAGAGGAGCAGCGCCGAAGCCGGCACTGCCTGCAGCCCCTGCCTGAGGGCCGGGCGCCCTTCACGCCACAGGCCCGGGGCCCCGACCAGCGGGACCCACAGGTGTTCCTGCAGCCGGGCCAGGTGAAGTTCGTGTTGGGCCCCACCCCAGCTCGGCGGCACATGACCAAGTGCCAAGGCCTGTGCCCGAGCCTGCAGGACGCCCCCCACCACAACAATAACAACGAGGGCCCTTCGGAGTGCCCGGCTCAGCCCAAGTGCACCTACGAGAACGTCAGCGGGGGTTTGCGGCCAGGGGCGGGCTGGAGACTGAGCCCGGAGGAGCCGGGCTGGAACGGCCTGGCCCAGCGCCGGGCTGCACTACTGCACTATGAAAACCTGCCCTCCCTGCCCCCCGTGTGGGAGAGCCAGGCCCCGCAGCCAGGGGAGGAGGCCGGGGATGACGGTGACTCAAGGGACGGGCTCACACCCTCCTCCAACGGCTTCCCGGAAGGCGAGGAGGACGAGACCCCGCTGCAGAAGCCCACCAGCACCCGGGCTGCCCTCCGCAGCCACGGCAGCTTCCCCGTGCCGCTGACCCGGCGCCGAGGCTCCCCGAGGGTCTTCAACTTTGATTTCCGCCGGCCGGGCCCGGAGCCCCCAAGGCAGCTCAACTACATCCAGGTGGAGCTGAAGGGCTGGGGTGGAGACCGCCCCAAGGGGCCCCCGAACCCTTCCGCCCCCCGAGCCCCTGTTTCCACCACGCACCCGACCCGCAGCTCAGACTCCTACGCCGTGATCGACCTCAAAAAGACCGTGGCCATGTCCAACCTGCAGAGGGCGCTGCCCCGCGACGACGGGACCGCTCGGAAAACCCGGCACAACAGCACCGACCTGCCTCTGTAGGGGTGCCCCTCCTCCGCCCGGCCCAGCCTCCGCCTCCCGCTCCTGTGCCCCGAACCCCCACGCCGGGGTTCAGGGCTGCTTCGCAGAAGGGCACTGAGGTGGACCAGATGCTTTCCCGCACTGGCCAGAGTCCCCAAAGATATCAGCTGCAGAGTCCCCTGGTGTCCAAGTTGGGGACAGGAGAGGGTGACCAGGCGAGGAGGGAGCCGCGGTGTAAACTGTGAAGGGCCCCCCGACGGCAATTAGCACCCTCCCGTTCTGTCATCTGTCGCGTCGTCGTCTGTGTGTTTTTTTGGTTGAAATTTGGAAACATTTTGTACCTGTTGATTTTATTTATCAGTTTATTTTTCTATTTATTGTTTTAAATGTAATTTAACATATTTATTATTAATATAATTATTTTTAAATTCTGACATGGATGACGTCACATTTTTAAAGAGTCTTTTTCTGGCATGACTGGGGTGGGAATCCAGGAGGCCTCACAGAGGTAGGGTCTTCACTCTAGGGTGATCGTGGTATTTGTGACAAGTAACAACCATTTCTTTTTCTCCTCTAAGAAGCCCTGGCCCGGAACTGAAAGTTGCCAGGGACGGCTGCTCCGTCAAAGGAAAGTGACAGGGCAACTGGAGTCCTTGATGCCCAAAGGGGATCTGTAAGAAAAACTACCCTGCCCCTCTGAGGTTGTAGTCGGTGGGAGTGGAATTGAGGGGTGAGTGCTGCACCATATTCACCTTCTCTGGACTCCCTCACTGAGTCCCCCTTGCGCCCCCAGGTGGATCCGATTGGGTACTGCCCTCCTTTCCCACCTTGGCCCCATGGGGGACCCTTGATCTTCCTTCAGCGCCATCCACATGGCAGGGTCAAGACTAGAACCTTTAAACAGGACTTTATTAAAAACCCAGGAAAAGCAAAAAAAAAAAAAAATTAAAAGGGGAAAAATAGAGTAATATAGAACTAGATAGTCAGACTTACAAAGTGTGACTTTCCCAGAAAAGTCCTCCCTAGGAATGAGCTCTTTGGGGCATTTCTGACTGACTGCAGGGATGGGGCCCTCACAGAGCCGCCACATCACAACTCCTGCCTGGGCCCCTCTGCCCAGGGCTGCACGCTCCCCCTGCCTGAGGCTGTGGTTGCGGAAGCTCCCTTTCCGTATCCGGAGGCTGCCTCTTTCCTCTTCCTCCTCCTACCAGCCTCCCTGCCTCAAAATTCCCCTTTCTGTCTCAAACCCCTGAGTGGTTAATCTCCAGAAAATCCAGTGTCTCTAATGAGGCACTCAGGGCCCTGCGGAAGAGAGGGAGCAGGGTTTGTCCAAGCCTTAGGGACAAGCCTTCTTGTCTCTGGTCACTGTTTGTGCCCCAGCTCCCTGTCCTGTGGAGTGAGCAGACCTGTCCTCCACACCAAGGAAACAGGCCACAGCACGGCCCACCCACCTCTTTCCCCTCCTGCTATTCAACCACTGCTGGGGGCCTCAATTCCAGAAGTGCCCTCTTCCCTGAGCAGGAATTAGACCAACCAGCTTCCAGAAGCCCCTGACCTTCGGTGTCCCTCTCTGTGCAGGAAATGGGCAAAGAGAACTGGCCACAGAAGATGTGAGAGGCCCTTCACCTGGGGCCCAGTAGGATCCCAGGGTGCGGCTGGCTCCGAACACTTCTCTCCTTTACACCCTTTTGATCTCTGGACCAGAGGGCTCACCCACGGCAGGCTGGGTTTCATGCACTTTTCCCACACTGCAGCAAGGCAGCCCTGTCCTCTCTCTGCTGCTCACCCAGGCAGGCAGCTCAATTCTTTCTCCCACAAGACCCCTGCTCCTCCTTTTGGCCTCCACAGTCAGGAGCAGTGAACCCTTCAAACAGGATCACCAAGATCGGAGGGCAGATGTGTCCGTGCCAGGACCAGGCCTAGGGCCCCTGGCTGTGCTAGTGACTCATGAGTGTGCTCAGGCTCCTCCTTACTCGTGAACTCTGTCATGGGGGAGTCAGGAGCCTGGCTTGAGTCGAGGCTGGGTCCTGGGGCTGACTTGGCTGTCATTTCTGCTCTCTTGAGCGTTTGGTCACCCCAAGTAGGCCTTGGATCTGCCCTTGGAAAACACAGAGCTAATCGTGAGAAGTAGCTAATGAGATGATGAAAATAGCACTGCTTTGGAAAGCAGATCCACCTGGGCAGGCTCTTGCCCCAACTGCTCCCCAGGAAACAAAACCACTGGCTGTCATAACTCTTCAGCCCCAGAGACCGACCTCAGGCTTGCTGCTGCTCCTTTGCTGAACAACTCACTCTCAGGGTGGCCAGGTCTTGGCCAGGCCCGGAGCTTCCCCCAGAGTAAGCTGTAATCACTCTAGTCTGCATATTGTGGGGCATTGGGTGGGGGTCCAGGGCACATCCCAGGAATTGGCTCCCAGCCCAGTGGTGGCCGCCAAGCTTCCCTGTTCCCTCCCCAGGTCACTGCCTGTGACCCACGAGGCTGCGGCAGGAATTTTCCTCTGGTGTGGCGGGTGGGCTGTGAGTGGACGGCTTTCCCGATGGGGAGGGGAGGATTGGAGAGGGAGTGATGCCCAGGAGGGCGACTGCAGCTCCTATGTCTGAGCCTACCCTGGTAGCGTCAGGGCGTGGTGTGCGGACCGAATCCGTTTCCATTGCCATCATCATCCAACCATCTCCACTAACATGGTGAATGTTTGCTGACTGCTCAATTCTCTTCTTTAGAATTGGGCCCTACCCACCCCCCGGGCTGCCCTCAGGAAAAGACAGGAGCCAGCATCCTGTCCAGGAGTGACATTTCAGGTCAGACCAGGAGGGGCCCTCCCCAAGCCCACCCCTGGGTAATAATAGCACTTGACAACGGTATAAACATGGGTGGCTTATAGACGGTTTATCTCTTTCAGCTCACTGGGCCGGATTGTTATCACCGCAGTGCAGAGGAGGAAACAGGTCAAGAGGTGAAGTGACTTGCCTGGGGCCGTGGACTTAATTAGTGGCTTGAGCTGGGGCTGCCTGCCAGTCGTGTGTCTTTTCCCAGGCCCTTCTCCCAGCCTGGCCTGCAGGTGCTGAGTTTCCTCAGGTGGGCTGCGGGGCGAGCATGTTGGCTGCTGCCCCAGACAGGAGTGGGCCAGGTGTTGGTGGGGGCCACATTCCAGTGTTCTCACTCAGGAATCCTTTTGAATTCCAAGCCAGGGCCTTGCCTGGCTGACAGCAAGGTGGACCTGCTTTCCCCTCGGGTCGGCCTGACGCCCACCCACACATCCTGCCTCTCTATTCTTTTATATATTTAAATTAAAAAAAAAGTTTTTCAATTTATTTTTCTGGTTATACATCCAGGCATGTGGAACTTCCCAAACAGGGATCAAACCTAAGCTCCCTCCAGTGGCAATGCAGAGTCTTAACCACTGGACCACCAGGGAGAGCCTAATGCCCCTCAACTCTTTCAGTGCCTTAGAATGGCTCCCATTTTGTAGGTGGGTGTGCAGAAGGGGCTTGAACTCTCCCACTCTCCCACCACCCTCTCCTCCAGGCATCTCAAGCCCACAAGCGGCTTGTCAGGTACCTGGACTCCCCAGGGCTCTGGGGGGTTCTCTGACCAACACCTTAAAGACACGACTGAGTGACTTCACTTTCACTTTTCACTTTCATGCATTGGAGAAGGAAATGGCAACCCACTCCAGTGTTCTTGCCTGGAGAATCCCAGGGACAGGGGAGCCTGGTGGGATGCCATCTATGGGGTCGCACAGAGTCGGACATGACTGAAGTGACTTAGCAGCAGCAGCATACTCCCAGGTGGAGGAGGGTTTATAGTGAGGGGTCCCCAAGACTCCAGGAAGGCCATGGGCGGCTGAGGCCGGGTTGAGAGGGCCTGGGTGTACCCCTCAGGGCTCCGTGTCTACAGAATCACAAAGTTAAGATGGAATCTTGCAGATCGGCTCGGCTGGGACCCATCCGGCAGTCCCTTCGACAGGATTCCTCAGGACGCTCATCAGGTTTCCGTTGACACACTCCCTGGAGTGTGTCACTGCTTCTCAAGTGGTCTCTCCAGGGAGGTCTTATGATGTGCCTAAACCGTCTATTGGTGGGCCCTAATTCTGCCCACAGACCCACACACAGTTAAGGCTAGTCTCTCTGCCGAGGGAACCTGAATTTTGAAACCTGGCCTCATCGCTTACTAACAACTTGACCTCTTCAGGCTTTGATTTTCTCATCCATGACACAGGGATTATAACAGTTCTTCCGTCTTGAAACTGTGAGGATCACAGTTTCACTAGGAATTCACCAGGAATTCCCTGGTGTGCCCTAGTTTGACCCAGAACTACTGAGTGCAGGGCTCAGGACTGACCTGCACCTTCCTTCAGCCCAATGTCATTGTTGTTCCAGATGTTACACCTCTGCCTGAGTTTGCACTCACTCCACGGGTCCTTCTTGTTCTTGGGACCTCAGAGCTGGCCTGACACTGGGTCTTTCCACACAAACATCAGCAGCTACCTTGGTTTGTTAAATCAAAGTCCAGACCCTCCTGCTCTTTCAGCTGACGTCTCTTGTTGTTCGCCTGTGTCTGTCCTGGCATCTAGAGGCACCAGCCCTGGCAGTGAACCTGGAGGTGATGGGAAAGCAGAAGTGGGGGGTGGGAGGGGCTCTCCGTGGGTGATGGATCACGAGGGGTCTCCGCGGCATCTGGGTTTCTCAGTCTAACTCTTCTGGAAGCTTTGCTCTGCCTGCCAGTGGTTGGTAGGAAGCGTTGCCCCCACTTGCCTTGCTCGCAGGTGGACCCCTCTCCTAGCCTCTCTGGGGATGGATATTCCCACCCCAGGGCCCCGTGGATGCTTGTGGACGGGGCTGGGGAGGTCAGGAGAGTAAGAGCATCACTCGCGCTCCAGGTGGGCGCTGTCATTATGCTCCTTCTTGAGGGATTATGAATATAATGACTGAGCTAATGAGCACTGTGGGGGTGGGGAGGGGACACTTTAACCCCGCCTGGTGCCTGCTGATTGATAGACTTGTTTCCTCAGCCATCTTTTCAACTCCTTTAGCTGGGGAGACCTGGCCCCTTGGGGGCCCCATCGTCTCCCTCCACTTGCCTCTCCTTTAGCCTGATCCGGTTCCCCTTTGGGTGAGAAGATCCCAGAAAGGGTGTGGCAGGGACAAGATGTGGGGGTGAAAGTTGAGGGACTGGGGACTCTGGCTCTGGGGAAGGGAATGTAAAAGCAGTGAAACCTCTGATCTTGACTGCATGCTGCCTGGGCTGGGGAAAGCCAGGCAGCTGAGTCTGAGGAGGGCTTGAGGGGAGATGGGAGTGGCCATGGAAGAAAGGGTGAGGGACATCAGCGTGGGAGTGAGGAAGTTTCCAGGTGTTCTTTGAGGCACCTTGCCTCTCTGGCCCAGATGGGCTGGTGCTGGCCAAAATCTTTCCTTTTAAGCGCCTTTCCTCTTGGGATGAAAGGGCTTGGGGAATCTCTTAGTGTATTGCTATATCAGAGTGGGGGTGGGGGACCCCATGAACCTATGACTTGTATACAGGCATACAAGTATCTGCTGTGCGGTGCTAAGTTGCTTCAGTTGTGTCCATCTCTTTGTGAGCCCATGGACTGTAGCCCACCAGGCTCCTCTGTCCATGGGATTCTCCATGCAAGAATACTGGAGTGGGTTGCCATGCCCTCCTCCAGGGGATCTTCCAGACCCAGGGATCAAACCCGCTTCTCTTATGTCTCCTGCATTGGCAGGCGGGTTCTTTACCACTAGTGCCGCCTGGGAAGCCTTGATTTCTCAAGCCAGGGTTAGACACAGTGGGTCCAAGGTTCAAAATCTGGGTCATGGGGGCTAAGTCCTGACAAAACCCCACTCCCCGGAACTCACTGTCGAGTTAGAGAAGTGAGGCTCACACAAGATAGGATTATGGACCATGTGCCTCTGCACATGGAGAGCTGTGTGACTCAGACAGATCACCCAACCTCTCTGAACCTGTTTCCTCATTTATTAAGGGAAACTAATAACACCTTCCAATGTTGTTGTGTCTTAAATAAGAAAATGCACATAAAGTGCTCAGTGGGCACTTGGCACAGAGCTCGAGCTTTCTTGTGCTATGGTTGTCATAGCAACTGCCGGTGACATGGGGAAGCTGGCTGAAGGAGAATCATGAATGGTGGGGAAGATTAGGGGAAGGAATTGGAAGTGTGGGCCTAGCAGTTAAGCTGGGGGCATGGGAGCATGATGGTTGGGGAAGAAGGAGGGGGAGGTGACTATACTTGATAGGCTGTGTGCCCATGACTGGAAGGGGCAGCTGTGGGGCTCAGACCAGATCAGGTGTGGGCATTCACCTGTCCACTCACTCAACAAATATTTAGTGAGTGCCTGTTAGGTGCCAGGCACGGTGATGGGTGGGACAAGGCAGCCATCAGGACAAATAGGGCACTGCCCTCCTGAGCTTACCTTCTACTGATGGTGAGAGGATTAACCACCTAATTAATTACAATGAACAAGTTAAGTTCAGGGACGAACATTCCTTTGAAGAAACTGCAGAAGGAGCAATGTGATTGAAGGGCAGGAAGGGGCCACATGTCAAAGAAGGTCTTGCTGGGGAGATGACCGAGAGGCAGAGGCATGAAGAAGGCTGAGTGAACAGCCGAGGGAAGGAAGGTCCAGACTATGGGGAGAGCACGTGCAAGGGCCTTGCAGGAAAAGTGACAGGGTCCAAGGAGGCCTGTGTAGCTGGAAAGGGGTTAAGGAGCTGAGAGGGGCGGGGGGAGGATCCAGGACACAGGGAGTCCTGTGGGCCAGGAGAGGCGACTGGGCTAACTACTAGCAGGTTGGGAGCAGAGACTGACTTGAGTTCTAACAGAGTGGCTCTGGCTGTGGCCTAGGGTGGAGGTGGGGCTGTTGGGTAGAAGGGGCAGAAGTGGGGAGACAGATGAGGAGGCTACAGCTGGAATCTGGGGAGACATGACAGTGCTGAGGAGCCCCTTGGTGGCCATGGGAAAGGAGAGAAGAGGACAGATTTGGGATCTATTCTGAAGTAGATCCAACAGAGGATTGGCAAAGGAAATGATCAAGGGTGGTGAGATGTGGGAAAGATAAAGGTGGGGGAAAGGAGGGCTCTGAGGTCTGGGGTCTGCTCCTTACCTAGGCCTGTGGGGAGGGATGCCTTCTACTGAATGGAAAAGAGCTGTGAAGGGAGGACGGGCAGATTTCAGTGGGAGGCCTGGGAGAATGCCCCCTGACAGTGATCCATGCCTGGGACCAGAGGTTAAAGAGCTGGGTCCTCAGACACCACAACTCAGAGCTGAGGGCTCCACCATGCGCTCCTGGGCCAGGCCAGGCCTGGCCAAGGCCCACCTTGCTGTTCCTTGCCTTGCGATTCTGCGTCTGTTCTCTGCAGGACCTGGGCCAGGGGAGATCTGGATGCTGAGCTCCCACCCTATCCCCGGGACTTTGGGAGGTGAGGCTGCAGCGATGTAGTGGGAGGGGGCATTGCTGTCCAGAGCAGGCCTGGAGGAGCTCGGCACACAGAGGGTGGCCCATGTAGGCTGAGAGAGCCCAGAGGATGAGCCACGGGAGGCTGGCCCTGGCACTGAGCTGCGGTGACACCTTCTCCTACAAAGGGACAAAGGTGAGACCCTCAGAAATCCTCCTGGAGCCTTGGGATCATGGTCTCAGCTTCTTAGAATCTGGGCCGACTATGGACGGTGTGCCTGGACTTGGCAGGAAGCAGGGCCAAGGTCAGCAGACCCCTTCCAGACAAGCTCAGAATCTGGAAAGCAATAGGGGTGGCTTTGGGGAGTGTCCAGGCATCTGGATGCCTCTTCTCCTCCATCACTGCTGGGTGCATGAGGACCCCCTGATGTTGTGGGTTTCCCTGTACAGTGGGTAGAGCCAGCCCTCCAGACACCAGGATGTGGGGGAGAGCTGGGGAGGCTAACGATACGTTCCAGGGGGGGTCCCTCCCGAGGTTGCCTGTCCCCAGCTGTCTGCCTGGAACCCCCGGCCCCCACTTTGCCCCCAGGTGTCCCACACAAGGAGCGCTGAGCAGAGGGAAAGCCCTGGCAGGCTCCACGCTGTAACTCACAGGCCCGCCCCTCCAGAACCCAAGCTCGATGGGCAGGGACCTGGGTTGGGGCCAGCTCTGGCTCCTCGGTCCTGGGACCATAACCACATCTCTCTGAGGCCCGATTAGGGGCCCTGGGTGAGACAGGTGACGAAGCTTCCTAAATGCATTATCAGTGTTTGGTATGGGACTTTCCGAACAGGTTCAGTTCCTGCTCCTTATCCAGGCCCTGATAATTAGAGTCTCTGGCCTTCGATATGCCTCAGTCTGGGACACAGGACTCCTAGCCCTGCCACCCAGCCCCAGCATTCACCACCCACGGAGACTGGTCTGTGGCCAAGGCCAGCTCCATCCAAATCACCCCTCCCTGTGGCCTGTCTGACCTGTCCAGCCCCCACAGGGTCTCAAGAGGATACGGGGCACAGGAGCATGGGTTCCTGGCCCCCTGGATAGGTCTGGGGACTTAAAGGCGAGACTGGTCAAGAACAGGAGGGAGTCACTGGAAGTTTCCAGCCCCCACTGCCAAGTGGGCCACTCTCTCTGGGGGAGGAATAGGAGACAATTGTACTGACCCACGGGGTGACCCATGGACTGGCCTGAGGTTGACTGCCTCGTGCTAAAGCCAGACCCCTTGTCCTCATTTCCTCCTTGGGAGATGCAGTCACATGGACCGGCTTTCCCTGGTCCAGATGCTGCACCAAGAGGGGATCTTGGGCTTACCTTTCAGCAAGGGGTCAGGAGGGACATGACCACTGTGGAGGCGAGGTGCAGAGAAGGGTGGGAAGGAGGAGGGAGAAGGAGGAGAGTGGAGGGTCATATGGAGTAAGGGGAGGAGGGGCGGGGAAAGGAAAGGGGGACAGGGACAGGATGGAGGAGGCCTTCCTTGCTGCCCAGCTTAGAGAAAGGTGTGTCTGGGCACACGCAGAGACATACACAGCTGCCTCTTGGGGAGCAGGAGCTCGTGCACAGCTTGGGGCTAGACATGAGCATGTAGATGGGCAAGCGTGTCCTGCATGTGCCTGTGTGTTCGTGCGTGTACATCCTGCACCGTGTACAACCTGCAAAGCGGGGGGCCTTTTCAGCATTTTGCGTCAGGAGCCAGGACACAATAGACACACACACAGAATATTTGTCTGAACAGGGCACTCTGATTTATTCTGTTCCAATTTGAAAAAGAGCCCTTTTTAGTATCTACCAGATTGAATTCACACAGCCCTGCCCTTGGGGAGCCCCAGTCTGAGGGGACACAGCCCCGCCTCAGGGAGCCCCAGTCTGAGGGGACACAGCCCCGCCTCAGGGAGCCCCAGTCTGAGGGGAGACACAGCCCCGCCTCAGGGAGCCTCAGTCTGAGGGGAGACACAGCCCCGCCTCAGGGAGCTCCAATCTGAGGGGAGACACAGCCCTGCCTCAGGGAGCCCCAGTCTGAGGGGAGACACAGCCCAGCCTCCGGGAGCCCACTCTGAGTGAGACACAGCCCCGCCTCAGGGAGCCCAGTCTGAGGAGACACCTTAGAGTCAGGTCAATTGGGCTGTCATGTATAAGAGTCCAAGTCAGGCCCTCAGGGAGCTGTTGGAAGCCGGAGGCTATAGGTCCCTGGGGGCCTGAGGCCCAACATCCTCAATGACAGACTTTCCCTCTTGGATGTACTACTATGGAGATATCAGTGTGAGGACCCCTCCTCAGAATTTCATGATCTCTGACACAGGCTCCGCCAACCTGCGGGTGTCCAATTTCCTGTGAAAGTCCAGCCTGCTGTGAACATCACAGGGAGGTCACAGGAGGTCCCTGTGATCAGGCGGGGTCTAGGTCACTGCAGAGGGGGTGACGGAGCAGTGGGGAGAGAGGGAAGGAGCGAGGGGCCCTGCTCTCCACTCCTTGCTCCAGATGCACACACACCTCCAGCCCTGAGAGTCCTTTGTGGACTAACTCCTCGCAGAGGCCACTGTTTCTGTGCTACACGGGACCCACGCTCTCACCTAGTCCTGGGAGCGCGAGTTGAACCTCCCTCTTGCTGAGGGAGGCTGCAGGGCCCCGGCCTCCAGAGGACCACTCCCAGGGGCTTTCTCTCCTGTCACCAGGCAGATCCAGGGCTTGGCCATCACCAACCAGGAGTTTGGCCTGAACCAGATGGAGCTGGGCACCACCTTCGAAAGCACCCACTTTGATGGGATAATGGGCCTGGCCTCCTCTTCCATCTCTGCTGTGGGGCTGGCTGGCTTTTTCCATGGGCATGGGTGAGGTTTGGAGCCTGACACCAGACCCCGTGGTCAGTTTCTATCTCACCACGAGAGAGAGCCCCTGTGCCTGGGGGCTCCCTCTGCTTTGCAAATGGTCAACCCATGACTGGACAGGGCCTTTTGGAGGCCTGGCTAGAAACCTTGCCCCAAGCCAGGGGCTGGGGGCATGCAAGAGGAACAGGAAGGTGGTACTAGGGATCAGGCCCACTGGGCTGACTCAGAGAGTAGGCTCCAGAAATAGGGGTCTAGTCACCCCACAGCTGCCTCCTCCACAGTCTGACTATGTATCTGGTCCCTGGTTGACAGATGACATCATCGTGGGAGAAGTCACCTTTGGGGGTAAGAACAGCCAGCTGTACACAGGTGAGGTCTCCTGGAGCCCTGTGGTTGCTCAGGTTACCAGCAGATCACCTTCCCCTGCTAAGGGAGGAGGCCTGGGGGGCTTCCTTTGGGAAACATATAGGGCTTTTCCCAGCCCAGGGCAGACCTGCAGATTGCTCTGAAGGAGAGCCTGCATGGAGGCTGGAGGAAGACCGGCATGACCTCTGACCTCTCATGGCTCCTGCAGGTTATCCATAGGGGACTGAACCATTGACTGGTGCTCCCAGGGCTGCCTGGCTGTCATGGACACGGGCACCTCCCTGATCATTATCCCTGAACAGATTTGTGGTCAGCTTATCGGGGTCCCAGGGAACAGGGAGGAAAAGGAGGTACCCCAACCCGCTGTCACTGGGCAGTCAAAGGACACTGACCTGAGGGGCTCCTCCTGAGGATTTGCATGCCATTTCTCTGTCAGGTGTCTTGTGCCAGGTACACTGGGATATCCCTGCCCTTCCCCCCGACCCCCTCTTCCTCAAAGACTTCCCCAGCAACAGCCCTTTGCTCATATTTCAGTCCTACCTGCTTGGACTCCATCTTGGTGTCTTCACTGGGGCATTCAATCTGGGGCGGGGACTCACCTGCAGTGGAGCCGGGAGAGGAAGGTTGGGAGGTTGAGGGACCAGGGGGGAAGGATTTGGGTGCAGGATGGATTTCCAAGTTGAGAGACCAGCCACCTCCGTCCCCTGGAGCCCAATGGGAACAGGTTCTGACTACCTGTTTCAGTTCCGTTCAGTCACTCAGTCATGTCTGACTCTTTGCAACCCCATGGACTGCAGCACAACTAGGCTTCCCTGTCCATTGCCAACTCCCGGAGTTTACTCAAACCCATGTCCATTGAGTCAGTGATGCCATCCAACCATCTCATCCTCCGTCATCCCCTTCTCCTCCTGCCTTCAGTCTTTCCCAGCATCAGCTACCTGTCTCCGCCTCCCTTTTTATTTCCGCAGCTTGTCACCAACTGCAGTTGTTGCCAGAGCCCACCCACCATTCCCTTCACTGTCAGTGGCATCCACTTCCTCTGCTGAGTGCTCAGCACCTCCTCCCCGTGACTCTCCACATCTCTCTCCCCTTTCTCTTTCATACCTGGGCACTGGGGAGCCCAGGAGGCTGGGTGGGAGGGAAGCTCATAGAGCTCTGGGATGTCCGATTTGCATAAGACTTTAAGGGTCACCTTATTGACTTCTTCCACAAGCATAATACCAGGAACTGCCGTTTATCCAGAGCTTCCTGAGATGCTGTATGCGCAGTGGTTGAGGTTCCATCCATCTGCACTAGGATCCTTGTTCTGCCCCTTCTGGGCCTTGTAACCTCAGGCAAGTCACTGAACTTCTCTGAGCCTCTATTTCCCTATCTGTAAAATAGGGACAATACAGTGTTTACCTCACAAGGTCCTGGTGATATTAACTAGACTGGCAGACTTAGAGCGATTAGAGGAGGGTCGGACACATGCTGAGTACCCCGTAGGCGCTGGTGGTACTTCCTGGTTCAGATGCTGAGCCAAGGGTTCTGTGTATGTTTGCTGTTCAAATCCTCCTGATAATTCCAGAAGTGGGTACCACCATCACCCCCCACACCACGCCTTTACCACGTGTAGACGGTCCCCATTCCATTTGCCCAAGAGGGATGATGGTCACAGGGTCCCCTCCAAATATTCAATTGCAGTGGGCTGGGCCCCGCCTTCTCTCCCAGCCTTCCACCCTGCTCCTGACTAACAAACATGCACTGAGTACCCTCTGTGCTGCTGCTGCGGGGGACACAAGGAAGGAGGGGACACAAAGGATGGAGGGGACACTACCCTGTTCTCTGAACACTTGTGATTAATCATTTATATGACAAATGACAGCTGAGAGTGCAAGATTGTGTGTGTGTGTGCGCACACATGGGCTCAATGTCATAGAGATAAGTGTTTTTCAAATCGAAGCTCATGGACTTCCCTGGTGCTCCAATGGTTAAGAATCCACCTGCCAATGCTGAGGATATGGACTCCATCTCTGGTCCAGGAAGATTCCACATGCGGCAGGGCAGCTAAGCGTGTGCACCGCAACTACTGAGCCTGTGCACCCTATAGCCTGTACTCCACAAGAGAAGCCATCACAATGAGAGCCCAAGCACCTCAGTCAGAGAGTAGCCCCAGCTTGTTACAACTAGAGAAAGCCCGTGCACAGCAAAGAGGACCCAACACAGCCAAAAATAAATAAACACATATATACATACATTAAAAAGAAATCGCAGCTCACAAACAACACATTAGAAGTCAATTCAGTTGATTGGAACCAACACTTAAGAAACAGTTAAATAGAAGAGAAAAACTAGAGTGCATCCCATGTATTATGGACTAGAATTTTATTGGGGGGTAGGGTGAAGCTTTTGTTTTAATTAAACTTTGTATGTATGTGTACATAAGGTTATGGTGTAAAATATTTTTCTAATTGTGAGTTGTGGTTAAAAAAAAAACCCAAAGGCCTCAGTTCAGTGACTGGGCCTTTGTCTCCTTCAGGGGACCCGTGTCCTTGCTATACTCCAGACTTGCTAGCCCCATCACTTCCTCTTTCCTACCTCAGGCCCTTTGCACATGCTATTTTGCTGCCAGAAATTTTCTTTCCTCACTCCCTTCATCTACCTGACTTATGTTTGTCATGCAGAGCAGAGCAATGGGTCATATTATCCCCGTCCCTCAATTGATGGAGAAGCTGAAGCTCAGAGAGGTTAAGTGACTTGCCCAATGTCACGCAGCGAGACAGAGGTGGGCTGGGATTTGACTATAGGCTTCTCTGATTTCAGAGCTCAGGTTCTTTCCTTAACCCATGAGACCTGCCTGCAGACAGCTTCAACTCCTTTGAAGTGCAATGGCCTCCTTGAGTTTTAGCCCACACTCTTGCTCTCAGAGAGCCGCCAGCCCCCAGGGCTCCCTGAAGATGTCTTCTTAAGGATCTGCTACTCCATCTCTCATGCAGCAACACAAGGTGGGTGTGGCTGCTATTGTACAGACTGACTCTGCCTGTTTCCTGGTCAGAGGCATTCCGTCTGGGTCCCATGGAAGCTGAGAAGCATCCATTTTCACTCACTCCAGCCAAATTCTCCTTCTCAGGGCTGAGAGCTGGGAGACCCCAAATAAAGCAGCTGTAAGCCTGGCTTTGGGGAATAAGGTGGGTGCCTGGAGAGTTAAATAGGAGGTTGAGATCAGTTCCACTCTCAAGCCCACTCAATATAGGTCAGTGGGTCCCAAATCTGTCATTCAAATACCACCCTCATGATCTCTGCACTAGCTGTGTGTGGCTGCTGGTTAGAATCTGCTGATGTGGGAATGGGGGGGAGGCCAGGTCAAGTTTCCCCGCCAGTTCTCTGGCTTGTGTAAGATGCTGTTTCTGGAGATATGGGACAGTCGTTGGGGAGGAAGCTGAGCCGGTGGTGTGGACAGACGCACAGACACGGAGTCTCCAATTTGGCAAGGCGGCTGACCCTGAGAAGCTCACAGTTGTCCTGCCTGTCAAATGAACAGGGCCACCTCCAGGCAGTGCCTTGGCGGTGGGGGACAAGCTCTGGGAGTTCCTGGCTGGATTTCACATGTAGGAGGCTGTCTGTCCCTCCCCATGGGGCCCAGGGCCAGAGTAGGGGGAGAGGAGAAATCGAACACCTAGATTCCAGGGCTGGGGCCCCAAGGCCCTCGGCTCTGCCCCTCTGCAAGGTGGCTGGTCTTGTCACTCCTCGGTGACAAGGCTTTCAGACTGCAATTCTGCTGCTTCCTGGCATTCCTCAGTTAGAAGTGTGTCCCGAACTCCCATAGTCCATGAAATCATGGATGAGATGAGTCTGATGTGTATGTGTGCTAAAATACAAAACAATAAACACAGCTACATATAAAAGACACGCTCATCCTCATTGCACCTAAAGTCATTTCTGCTTCTCTGCTCTTGTGGACAGTGTTAGCCCAGGTGAATGCATGCTTTTCCCACCAGTTCGGGACTCCCTGAGCAGCGGCTGCCTCCCTGCTTCATCTTTGGCTGGGGTGGAGTGGTGGTAGGTCTCTGATGACAGGTGTTCTGTCTCTCTCTCTCTTTTTTTTAGTTTCAAGTATACAATATAGTGATTCAATATTTTTATATATTGCAAAATTATCATCACAATCATTCTGATTAACATCCATCTTCATACACAGTTACACATTTTTTCATGATGAACTCTTAAGATTTACTCTCTTACAGATTTTCAAATGTATAATACAATGTTATTAACATAGGCAACATGCTATACATTACAAACCCATCACTTATTAATATTTATAACTAGAAATTTGCACCTTTTAATCCTCTGCACCCATTTTGACCAACTCTCATGCTTTGCCTCTGGCAATAACAAATCTGTTCTCTGTACCTATGAGCTTTTTCTTTTCTTGGTGTTTAGATTTAGTGTTTGTCTTTCTCTGAATTATTTTATTAGCATAATGCTCTCAAGTTCCATCAACGTTGCCTCAAATGGCAACATGTTATTTTATATATATATTTGTGTGTGTGTGTGTGTGTTGTTGAATGTGGTTGCTGTTTAGTCGCTAAGTTGTGTCTGACACTTTGGGGTACTATGGACTGTAGCCTGCCAGGCTCCTCTGTCCGCGGATTTCCCAGGCAAGAATACTGGAGTGGGTTGCCATTTCCTTCTCTAGGGTGTTCTGTCTCTATTCCTCCTTTTCCTCTTTTTTTTTTTTTTTTGGCCACACCACATGGCTTGCAAGGTCTTAGTTCCCCAACTAGGGATCAAACCTGTGCCCTCAGCAGTGAAAGCAGAGTCATAACCACTGGACCACCAGGGAATTCTCTTCCTTCTTCCTTTTAAAATGTGACTTTATAAGATTGTAATTGATGTTTAATATACATACATACAGAAAGGTGCATATACTGTGAGTATCCAGCATTGACTTCTCAAAGACCCACGTGACCTGAACACATGTCAAGAAGCAGAACATCAACAGCCCTCTCCGGATGTTTCTTTTCCTCTTCAGCCCCGGTCCAATGTAAAGAAAAAGATTCTGACTCAGTTGACAGTTATTGAGGGCTTGCTCTGTGCTGCCACTATAATAACTATAGTTTTATTGGATAATTCCAGCAACCCTGAGGGGCAGATGATTATCCCTGTTTTACAATCAGGGAAATTCAGGGTTGAAAGGGTGAATGAGTTGTCAGGGTCAAGTGGCCAACAAATGGTGAAGATTGGTCTCCCAAGTCAATCCATATCACACATCAGTGTCATATTTTTTTTAAACTTTTTATTTTATATTGGAGTATAATGGCACCCCACTCCAGTACTGTTGCCTGGAAGATCCCATGGATGGAGGAGCCTGGTAGGCTGCAGTCCATGGGGTCGCTAAGAGTCAGACACGACTGAGTGACTTCACTTTCTCTTTCTACTTTCATGCATTGGAGAAGGAAATGGCAACCCACTCCAGTGTTCTTGCCTGGAGAATCCCATGGACGGAGAAGCCTGGTAGGCTGCAGTCCATGGGGTCGCACAGAGTCAGACACGACTGAAGCAACTTAGTAGTAGTAGTAGTAGTAGTAGTAGTAGTATAGTCTATTAACAATCCTGTGATAAGCTCAGGGGTTCAGCAGAGGGATTCAGCCGTACATATACATGTATCCATTCTCCCCCAAACTTCCCTCCCATCCAGGTTGCCACATAACATTGAGCAGAGTTCCCTATGCTGTATTGTAGGACCTTGTTGGTTATCCATTTTAAATATAGCACATTCTTAAAAGTGTGCAAAGAGAGGTGAGTGAAGAGTTCCAAGTAGGGTCCACAGGTCATAAGAAATAATCTGCATGGACATCTGTCTGCCCAGAAACATCCCTTACTTATTCTGGGGACTATTGTTTACACTCTTTAAAAGGCTTCCTGAGGGAGCCACCAAGTTCTTTTAGGGCTCTGCCTGCTGACCACAATTGGTTGCTCCAAGAGTAGATACCTGACCCAAGATAGGCTAATCAGAGAGCTTCCCTGGGAATTTTGGTTTCATTCTTTCTCTGGAAATGAAAAACTCATGTGCTGGTGCTCAGTTATTTGGAGAAAGGCAGCCTATAGTGAGAGAGGGAGGGAAAGAGAATGGGGAAAGCAGGAATGAAAAGCAAATATCCTGATAGCATTTGGATCCCAGATTTCAGTTGACCCCAAGGCTCTGCCCCATCCTTCCTCTTCCTGCAGCTGTGTTGCAATATATATGCCTCACCATCCATCCAGTGCATTCCCGTTTCCACCTAAGCCAGACGAGCTAGCTGTTGTCTCTGAGCAAGGGTACATTAATCAATGGACCAGAGAAAAAACAGCCAGTCTATTTCCCGTTTCCAGTTGTTTGAGATACAGATGGATAAAATGGACTCCATTATTGAATGGGGATAAGGTAACCTACCTTATGGTGTTGTTGTGAGGTTGCTTGATTAAACAAAATATAAAGTATCATGCCTGGCACAACTTCAATGATGGGATATTTTTGTAGGGGAGGAAGAATCCATTTTAAAATCTTGAACCTAGCTCTTCCTTATGTCAGAGTTCTAATTAATAAACACAGAAGGGATGATGGACATAAAAAAGTACCACCATAATGACTGTTGCAGGTAAGGACCAATAACAGATGTTAAAATTGGTGGACAGTGTGATATATATGTGTGTGTGTGTATATATAGTCACACGATGGAATATAGCTCAACTATAAACAAGAATGAAATAATGTCATTTGAAGCAAGGCAAGTGGACCTAGAGATTATCACACTAAGTGAAGTAAGTCAGATAGAGAAAGACAAATATTACATGATATCACTTATATGTGGAATCTAAAAAAGTAATACAAATTCACTTATTTACAAAATAGAAACAGACAGAGAAAATAAATTTATGGTTACCAAAGGGGAAAGGGAGTGGAGGGATAGATTTGGAGTTTGGGGTTAAGAGAAACAAACTTCTATATACAGTATAGATAATCAACACAGAAATTACTGTAGAGCATATCGAACAATATTCAATATTTTATAATCTTTAATGGAAAATAATCTGAAAATATATATATAACTGAATCACTTTGCTGTATACATGAAATTAACACAACATTGTAAATCAACTATACCCCAATAAAAATTTTAAAAATTAAATTAAAATTTAAAAAAAATTGATGGGTAGAAAATGATGAAAAACAGAAGGCTTGCATAGCCTCAAAGTGTCTCCCCAGAAGATACTTATTAATTTTCAAGGGAAAGATACTGTTCACTAGAGACATCTGGTACACCTCATCTTAACCAAGTTACTAAGGTTAAACGACCAGTAATGAGACCTTTCCATATCAGGTACCTCCTGATATCATCCACTGAGAAGGGTATATCACCTCTGTGGTTTCTGCAGCCAAATGCATGCCTTCAGTTTCATGAGAAAACATCAGAATAACCCAAACTGAGCGACATTCTTTGAAATAACTGCTCAGCACTTTTTAGAAGTAGCAAGGTCAAGAAAGACAAAAACCAAGGAACTTTCATAGGTTGGAGAAGACTAAGACATGAAAAACTAAATGTGATATGGGAACCTAGACTGGAATGCAAATCAGAAAAAGGACATTAGTGGGAAAACTGGTGAAATTCAACTAAGGCCTATAAATCAGTTAATAGTACTGCTAAGTCACTTCAGTCGTGTTCGACTCTCTGCGACCCCATAGACGGCAGCCCACCAGGCTCCCCCGGCCCTGGGATTCTCCAGGCAAGAACACTGGAGTGGGTTGCCATTTCCTTCTCCAATGCATGAATGTGAAAAGTGAAAGTGAAGTCGCTCAGTCCTGACTCTTTGAGACCCCATGGACTGCAGCCTACCAGGCTCCTCCGTCCATGGGATTTTCCAGGCCAGAGTACTGGAGTGGGGTGCCATTGCCTTCAGGTCAGTGCTAATTTCCTGGCTTTGATCATTGTACTGTGGTTATGATGTCAGATGTTAACTTTAAGAGATTCTGGATGAAAGGTATACGGGTACTCTCTGTACTATGTAACTTTTCTTTAATTCAAAAATTATATCAAAAGGAAAAGGAAGAAAAAAACATGAATCCTTGAACTTGAAAAAAGAAGCCCTCTTTTCCAGTTTGCCCCCAATAAGTTTTATTAAATCAATATAATGGTGTAAATATAAAATGCACAAAACTTAAGGAAAAAACTATAAAAACAAGGTAAACAGCCAAAGCTGTAACTAAAATTCATACAGACCCTGCCAAAGATGTCAGGTTTATATAGTAGCTGTCCCTGGAGTTGAGGTGAGGTATCTTAGCTCTGTGAGCTTATTTCAGGAGTAAGAACCACACAGAGACACAGATTCCCTGGTGCTCTCACACCCACTGCAAGAGACCTCTCTTCCAGGATTCCTCAAAAGGGGCTCCTTTAGCCTCTGTGTGGGTGACTCTGGGAAGCCAGTTAGGAACTGGTTAGTTGCTCAGGCCAGAGGTGATGAAGGCTTGGATGAGACCAAGTTGGTGAAGATGGAGAAACACAAACAGACCAAGAATGCCTTTGGGAGGTAGAACCTATGGGATCCACTCAGAATGTGTACTGAGTGTCAGTGATATACCACGCCTGGTTCTAGGCCCTTTGTGTATTCACTCAGCAAATGTTAGCCCTGCCTGCTCTCACACATTCAATCCCTGGGAGGCAAAGACCCTCTGGAGGAGGAAATGGCAACCCACTCCAGTATCTTTGCCTGGAAAATCCCATGGACAGAGGAGCCTAGTGGGCTACGGTCCATGGGGTCGCAAAGAGTTGGACACGACTGAAGCGACTGAGCATGGGCACGTGGGTGACTCTGATAATGAGAAGCTCACAACTCTCCTCCTTTGGTTGGTGTTCGGTTTGTGCCCCAATGCTATTGATGGGAATGAGAAATTAGAATCAACCCAAATCATAGGGCTAAGTAGTGCCAGCTCCCAAAATGACAGGGCACTGTGTAGCCACGAAGAGTGATAAGAATGTGGCTTATCTCAGTTCACGGAAGTGTGCATATAACAATCTTCAGGAACAAGAACAGAACAGAAATAGCATTTACACTCTGATCACAGCTATGATAAAATCTCTCTGTGTACATTAAGAGCTAGAGATAATTTAGTAATTTAGAATGGTACAAATCATTGCTGTTCCACATTGCTTTGATTTTTTTTAAGTGGTTTATGTATAGAATTTAAATTTAGCACACAGAATTTTTTCTTAAATACTCCATTAAAGGACTTGGGGGTTGTTGTTTCAAAATTGGGAATGGCTGTATGAACACTGGATTGGGAAGGATTCTGAGGTCATGTCTCAGTTCCATGAAAGGGTGTGATCTGTTTGATTAGTGATGTCTGCCATGGGTGAGGATTAGCAGTGGCAGTATGCAGGCTAGTACCTATTCTCTCTTCTTGAGACACTCCCAGCAACCAGTTTCACTTGTGGTCACTCTGAAAGGTGAATGAGCTGTTTAAGGAGCCAGGTGAGAGAAATAACCTCTGCTTTCAGTTGAGGATTTGGGGCAAGTCACTGGGATGGATACAAGTTGATATGCAAGAGGGACTTCCCTGGTGGTTCAGTGGTTAATATTCTGCACTCCCAATGTAGGTGGCCTGGGTTCAATCCCTAGTCAAGAAAGTAGATTCCACACGCGGCAACTGAAAGTTCACATGCTGTAACTAAAGATTCCACATACCGCAACTGAAAAAAAAAAAATCCTGCACACTGCAGCTAAGATCCAGCACAGCCAAATAAATAAATATTTTTTAAAAAGGTGGTATGAAATAAATACCATAAGGGTAGGAAAGCAAAGTCCTCCACAATAGAGGCCAATTTGAGAGTAGGTAGACACAGAAGGGAAGGCCTTATGGCCTTTGTACTGGGTCTTGAAGGATGAGGAGATTTTGCAGGTGGAGATGCCTGCAAAGGGTATTGCGTGGAGGCCATAGCATGGATAAAGCACGGAGGCTGGAAAATAACAGGCCTCCTGGGGAGCAAGCAAGAAGATCGCTATGACTGGAGCACAGAGCATGTTTAGGTTAACAGTGGAAGGTGAAGATGGAAACGGAGGCAGGGGCCAGCCAGAGTGTGTCCTGAAGGCTAGGGTAATGAGTCTGGATTTTATTTAGTCAGTCACAGGGAGGCTTTGGTGAGATTTGAGGCAGGTGGTACTTAGAGAGGAGACCAGAGGATGAGAAGAAAATGCCTCTTCCCTGGGAGACGATCACTATAAGAGGACCCCAGGCCCTGTATTTTGATATGATCCCTTTGGAATATGGGGTAGAAATCAGAACACTGGGATAGCGAGGTGTGGGAGATAAAACCAAACCCCACTGAGAACTACCCCACGGGCTCCATCCACTGTTTGGGATTTCCTGAGCTCTGGGCCAAGCACAGGGAGGTGGAAGCCACAGCCTCCACTTTTTAGGAGTTTCTGGTCTATGGAGGGAGGAAACATACCCCAGGAGACAACTGGAGACCAATCTTAGACGGTGTGCCATTGGGCACCAAAGGGAGGACACCCGCTGAGGGGCAGCATTTAGGAGTAGAAGATAAAGTTGGTGGGGAGCCAGTGGGTCAGGCTTCCCGGGGCTCCTGTTCTTGGAGGGGGGCAGCCTGGATGACTTCTAAGGGGTCCTCCAACTCTGCACATCCCTGGCTCTAGGAGGAACTGTCCTGAAGAATGGGCAGAACTTGGACATGTAGAAGGAAAAGAAATGGGCTTCCCAGGAATGGGGAGCTGGGTGGTGGGGGACAGCCAGAGCAGACAAGGACTCAGGACATATGGGGACACCGAGGGGACTGACTGAGCTTTGTCAGGTCAGGTTGGGCAGGCTGAGGCAGCAGAGCCCCAGGGTCCGGCAACCAAATAGATGCCCCAGCTCCATGCAGTCGGGCCAGGGATACACATCCCTAGGCCAGGGATACTCAGAAGGGATGTGGGGTGATCAGGGTTTGGGGACAGTTGTTAGCCCACAGTCATCAGACTCCTTGAGATCCACCAGATAAGGAAAGGGTCCCAGAAGGCCCATACTGGGGAGTGTGGTTGGCCTCACAAGACTTAGGGCACCCCATGGATTCTGCTATATTCACAGGATGTGGCAAGACTCTAAGGATTCTATAATTTCCTTTTTTAAAAAATATTTAATTCTGAAAAAAAAATTTTAATTCTGGGCTTCCCTGATGGCTCAGTGGTAAAGAATCCGCCTGCCAATGCAAGAGACACAGGTTCAATCCCTGATCCAGGAAGATCCCACATGCCTCGGAGTAACTGAGCCTGTGCTCTGGAGCCCAGAGGTCATAGCTACCGAGCCTGTGTGCCGGGAGCCCATGCTCTGCAACAAGAGAAGACACTGCAGTGAGAAGCCTGTGCAGCACAATTAGAGAGTAGCCCCCATTTGCTGAAACTAGAGAAAAGTCCAGGCTGCAACGAAGACCAGCTCAGCCAAAAATAAAAATAAATAAATAAATTCAAAAACATGTAATTCTGATAATTGAGAGTAAGTTCCATGCCTCATTATTGTAATCAGCCCTGCATTTTTGCGTCCTGGTGGCTATACATTCATTCAGAACTTCCCTGACCAGGGATTAAACCCATTTCCCTTCAGTGGAAGCTCAGAATTTTAACCACTGGACTGCCAGGGAAGTCCCTCCTATGACTTTCCTTTGTCTGCTCTCCCAAACCGGACCCCAGGGAAGGCACTGCCTGCTTACCTTGCCTTCCACCCCAGACTCCAGCGTGTCCCTGGAGACTGTGGGCAGGAATGGGAGCTGACCTGGCCTTGAGACACAGTCAGGCAGGGACCTCCTTCTCTCTGCCAAGCCTGGGCAGACCTCTAGAGCCCTTCCACCCCTCCTCCATCCAGGGCCAGGGGAGACTCCAGGGCTCTGGCAGGGCAGTGGGTGGCAGTGGCCAGAGTGGAAAGTCCCCACGGGCTGGATTTTATCGGTGTTTGGCAGGCCTGGTTTTGGCCTCCCTCCTGGGACTCAAGGGCCTGACAATCTGTTTGGAGCATTGAGTGAGGGGTATGAAGTGGCAGAGGGGGTACAGGGTGGGGACTTTTTCCACTCACCCTAAAATGGAGAGTTCTCTCGTGCCAGGTTGGTGGGCACCAGGCCAGCTCTAGGTCACCTCAGGCAGTGAGAAGCTTGTTGCCGGGAAGCCGGCAGGACCTGGAGATGAGGGACAGAAGAGGACATGGGAGATCAGGCTCAGAGCAGGAAGGAGGACAGACGAGGGCTGGGGAAGAGGGTAATGGGGGTCACAGGTGTTTTAGGAGAACTAAAGACACGGGCAGAGTTGCAACGGGACAGAAGAAGAGAGACAACGAAGAACAGAAGCAGGGCCTGGGACGTCCCCCTGTTCCCAGGCCCCTGCCCAGGCTTCCTGCTGGGGCAGACCAGTGTCTGCACAGCCAGAAGCCCGTGTGGCTTACAGGTGGGTGTCCTGAGCGCTTGCTGAACTATGGTGAGAATTTCCCCAAATGCCCCGTTTGATCAGGAAGTCCTCTAAAGCTATCCCCGGGAGCTCTGACTTCAGTCACTGGCGACCCAGCTCCATCGCCTGCATCCATGCTAATAACGCCGCCATCATCACCACCATCAGCACCACACTAACCACCATCATCATTACCTTTTTCCTAGCTACTGACCCCATCATCCCCCAGACACCATAACTGCATCCCTCAAGGGCTTGGGAGTACTTGAACCCTGACTCAAGGCAGAATCTTTGAGTGTATCACCTCTAGACAAGTGACACTCAACTATTTGGCTCCCGAAAGGGAAGCTGGGCTGTGCCTGCAGACACTGTTGGTTGTCACAACTGGGGGACTGCTACTGGCATCTAGTGAGTAGAGGCCAAGGGTGCTGCTCAATATCCTACAATGCCCACGACAGCCCCACAACAAAGATTTTTTTTGTTCCAAAGTTTTGGAATTACGGACTTCTCTGTAGACCTGCTTATAGACCCTACAGCCTTCATTCTGCCCTCCTCTGGCCCTCACCCCAAAATGCCCAGCTCACACCTCTGGTTCCTGGGCAAAGAAGTCATTTTGCCACTCCATCTTTCGGCAAGTTTGATCTCATCGCTCACACCTCCTGGCCTCCACTGCTTGTTCTCAAAAGTCAATAGGATGAAAAGCCCTTTGATGCCACCCTCACAAAGGAAAACACACAGAGACGACTGATACGGGGAGCCCAGGGTACACCCAGGGTTGAGATCATGCTTGTCCAGGGCAGGGAGGCAGGGACTGGGCTGGGTCCCAGAGGTATAAAGCAGGAAGGACTGTTCAGGCTTTCACTCCACTGCAACAGCACAACTCAGAGTTGCCTCTGCTGCAGCCAGCTGGAAATCAGCATCATGAAGTGGATGGTACTGGCCTTGGTCTGCCTCCAGGCCTTGGAGGCAGCGGCATTGGTCAAGTGAGTCTGGGGCCTGAATGCTGGGATAGGAGCCCTGGCAGCTTTTTTTTTTAAAAATAAACTTATTTACAAAACAGATACAGATTCACAGAATTAGAGAACAAACTTATGGTTGCCAGGAGGGAAGAACTGGGGAAAGAGATAGTTAAGGAGTTTGGGATCTATGTGTACACTCTGCTACATTTAAAATGGATAACCAACAGGGACCTACCTTATAGCACAGGGAACTCTGCTCAATATTATGTGTCAACCTGGATGGGAGGGAAGTTTGGGAGAGAATGGATACATGCACATGCCTGGCTGAGTCCCTTTGCTGTCTACCTGAGACTCTCACAAATTGTTAATCAGCTATGTGCTGTGTTGTGCTTAGCTGCTCAGCCATGTCCAACTCTTTGCGATCCAATGGACCGCAGCCTGCCAGGCTCCTCTGTCCATGAGACTCTCCAGGCAAGAATACTGGAGTGGGTTGCTATGCCCTCCTCCAGGGGATCTTCCTAACCCAGAAATTGAAGCCAGGTTTCCCATATTGCAAGGAGATCCAGCCAGTCCATCCTAAAGGAGATCAGTCCTGGGTATTCATTGGAAGGACTGATGTTAAGACTGAAACTCCAATACTTTGGCCACCTGATGTGAAGAGCTGACTCATTGGAAAAGACCCTGATGCTGGGAAGGATTGAGGGCAGGAGGAGAAGGGGACGACAGAGCATGAGATGGTTGGATGGCATCACCGACTCAATGGACATGGGTTTGGGTGGACTCTGGGAGTTGGTGATGGACGGGGGGGCCTGGCGTGCTGCAGTTCATTGGGTCGCAAAGAGTCGGACACAACTGAGCGACTGAACTGACTTTCCATATTGCAGGTGAATTCTTTACCGTCTGAGTCACCAGGGAAGCCCAAGAATACTGGATTCGGTAGCCTATCCCTTCTCCAAGGGAACTTCCCCACCCAGGAACTGAACCAGGATCTCTTGCATTGCAGGCAGATTCTTTACCAGTTGAGCTACCCACAAAGCCCTAATTGGCTATACCCCAATAGAAAATAACAAGTAAAAAAAAAACCCCAAAACTACTATAGACTGGATGACTTATAAATAACAGTAATTTTTTTCTCAAAGTTTTGGAGGCTGGGAAGTCCAAGATCAAGGTGCCAGTAGATTTGGTGTCTGGTTGAGAATCTGCTTCCTAGTTCATATACATACCGTCCATCGTTCTGCTGTCCTCACGTGTTGGAAGGGACACGGAAGCTCTCTGGCTGACCTGCTTCTGCTCTGAGGCAGGGAAGGCTCCCTGAGTCGGCACTGGACAGATCTCAGGATGGGAAGAGATATGGCCTCTGCCTTCAGGAAGCTTCCAGTCGGAGGGAGAAGCACCATCCGTTCCCCTACTGATGATAAAGCATAGACCAGAAACAGAGAGAGTAGGGGCAACTTCTGCCTAAAAAAAAAAAAAAAAAAAAGACCTTGAAAGGCTGGTACAATTATTTCTAGATAGGGAGATGTTTGCTAGAAGTTTCCTTAAGGGCCCCCAATTTATTTGACAGATGCCAAATCATCTAAGCAGAAACACCAGTCATGTAATCTCTATACGCTGAGGTGCCAGGGGAAAGGGGATAAGGCGGCCAGGTTCACAGAACATCAAAAGGGCGCCCAGCCTGCCTCATTGCCTGCGATTGTACCATTAAAAGGGCATTTTATTTGGTGGAAAGTTGGCTTCTCTCAGAAACTTCTTTGAGTATGCAAATTCTGGAGTCGTGTTGGTGTGAAGCAATCATCAACCTTCATATCTCAAGGTGAAGGGGTTTAGCAGAGAATTTCTGGAGAATGCAGGGTCTTGAGGGAATGGGGAAGAGATGGGGAAGGAAGCAGGAATCCAGAAGCCTGGAGCAAGGCCTAGGGACACTGGCAGAGACCCCTGGGCAATGGAGGCAGGCAGGTCTGGGAAGACACGGGCAGAAACCCATAATTCAGGAGATCCAGTTCCAGAGGCTGATCTGGGCTCTGGACCAGTCCAGCCAACCTCCGCATGGTCCCTGCCTCCTGTGAGGAGCATGACTGACCCAGGCCAGACCCGGAGCAGCAGAACTAGGACCCTGTCTTCTGAGTCCCCAGTCTAGTGCTGCTCCCTGGGGCCCGTGCTCTGTCACATCCAGCCAGTGCCAGTTGCCTGAGGGCCACCAATCTGGGGGACTCCCTTTGGGGTTAACTTTGCCATCTCTGAAGCCTTTTTATTTTTTGAATTATGTATTGCTTTTTAATTTATTATTTTTCTGTGTTGTGCAGCATGTGGGATCTTAGTTTCTCAGAGATTGAACCCGTGCCCTCTGCATTGAGAGTGCAGAGTCTTAACCACTGAACCACCAAGGAAGTCCCTCTGAAACCTTTTTTTAAAAATGCACAAACTGGGAATTCCTTTGTGGTCCACTGGTTAAGGGCTCTGCGCTTTCACTGCCAGAGCGTGGGTTCAATTCCTGGTCAGGGAACAAAGATCCAGCAAACACAGCCAAAACAAACCAACCAACCGCACAAATCCTCCAAAGAGTAATGTCTAAAGTTCCTCCCCCCTTCCTGGGAAAGAGTTTATGGGGTATGTGAGAGTGGAGGACCAGGGTGGGATGACAACCCATGGGATGAGGTCGGGGCAGGCCTGGGTGAAGGTAGCTGTCTTCTGAATCTTGGAGCAAGTCCTGAGAAGAGTTTTCCAAGAGAAAAAGAGAGGCAGAGGGAGAAAGAGCCAGAGAGAGCCAGAGATCGAGACAGAAATGGAGAAAGAGGGAGACAGACACATACAAGCGACGGACCCCGGGGACAGAGCGACGGGGAGCCTGAGGCAGTTAGGGATGGAGAGAGAGATTGGGATATTAGAGGCGCAGTAGGAAAGAGGGAGTCCCTGCCCTGACCCCAGCCCTTCTGCAGAATCCCCTTGAAGAAATTTAAGTCCATCCGTGAGATCATGAAGGAGAAGGGCCTCCTGGAGGACTTCCTGAGGACCTACAAGCATGACCCGGCCCAGAAGTACCGCTTTGGTGACTTCATTGTGGCCACCGAGCCCATGGACTACATGGACGTGAGTCTTGACCCTCCCCTGGGGCTCCCCCTCCTCCTGCTGCCAAAGGCTGAGGGCCAGGCCTGGGCTGTGAGCTGCACTCTCCCTCTCTGCACCCTCCCACTCACCCCCTGGAGGCTGCCCCTGTCTCTCAGACCTGCCTGCCAGCCCGGAGACTTCATTGCCTGAGAAAGCACGGAGGGACCCCTGATGACCTGGCAGCTGAGTCCACGCAGACTTTTGCTGCTGCCCCAGGCGGGCTCAGACTGAGGGCCCTCTGGGCAAGTGTGGTTCTGGGCAAGTGTGGAGGGCAGACTCGAGCCCCTGCTTGTGGTGTGGGCTGTGGGGCTGGCCACTCTGCTGCTCTGGCCATGGAGAAGGCTGGGCCTGATGGGAAGAACACTAGAGTGACTGGCTCCAATGCCCCCACCACAAGCAGGACCCACCCCCCGACCCCCACCCAGAGCTAAGAGCCTGCCCCATGTCCCTTCCTCCCCACCCAGGCTGCTTACTTTGGCGAGATCAGCATTGGGACACCACCACAGAACTTCTTGGTCCTTTTTGATACCGGCTCCTCCAACCTGTGGGTGCCCTCTGTCTACTGCCAGAGCCAGGCCTGCAGTGAGTGCTGGGCTGCGGAAGGGAGGGCATTGACACCTGTTGGGGAAAGGCTGCACTTTCGTAAAGATTGCTGGGGGGCGGGGAGGTGGGGTGAGCAGGGAGCTCCAGTCCTGGAAAGGTCCAGGGATTTGTCCAGTGTCACACGGCACATGTCCCACCCAGAGGGAAGGAACTGGCCATGAGCCTGGGTGGCCCCTCTCTGATTACCAGGACATATTCCTTCACCTACTCCAGCCTAGCCCAGCTCACTCCACCTCGTTCTGTTCACTCTGGGCAATGCCATTCTGGCCCACTCCACTCTACAACACTCTTTCTATGCTACTCCCCCACCACGATTTACTAAGTTCTCACTGAACTCTCCCAAGGACCCGGGAGAAGGACATAGACGTGGTCCTCCTCCTGTCACTGTCTTTGGAGATGCACACTTCCTAGGGCGGGCCTGGCCCCTGCCAAAGCCTTGGGGTTTGGGTCTTGACACCTCTAGTCTAGAAGGTCCCTCACTGGCCCCATCCTAGGCTGTCTCAGGATCCTGGTATGGCCAGCTTCTCCCCTGGGGTGAGGGAAGTTTCAGGGAATACCCTGGAGGTCCATTCACTCCTTCATCTGATGAGTAATTTCTCGACACTTACCGTGTATCAGGAGATCTGCTGGGGGCCAGGAAGATGGAGATAGATACTATACAACTTGCCCACACTATAGTCCTAGGGAGGTCATCATCCTAGGGCATCTGACGATTCTGTGATTATGTTAGGTTGGGGGGGTGGGTGCTTTGGGGTCAAGGCTGCCCAGTTCTTAAGGGTCTTCTGATGCCAGGAATGTCAGTTGGCTACCATCTGACTCCTTGGCCTGTAGGTGGAGGGGTGTGTGTGTGTGTGTGTGTGTGTGTGTGTGTGCTGAGGCTATAGGATGTGAGTACAGGCTGGGAGACAAGTGGGCAGCCTTGCAGACCTTAGAGGGGGCCAGCATGACTGCCCCGAATTTTCCCTTCCCTGCAGCCAGCCACACCCGCTTCAACCACAGCCTATCCTCCACCTACTCCACCAATGAGCAGACCTTCTCCCTGCAGTATGGCAGCGGCAGCCTCACTGGCATCTTAGGCTATGATACTCTGACGGTGAGTGATGCTGCCGGCTGAGCCCTCACCTCTTCCTAGGATATAGGCAAGGTAATTTGGGGCTGTGAACTCGATTCTAACCTCATAGTTCTGAGTCTGATGGGGAGACTTAGACGGAGGCCTTTGAAATACATGGGAAACACCCAGTGTTCTGCCATTGTTTGTTGTTGAGTTGCTCAGTTGTGTCTGATTCTTTTGCAACCCCATGGACTGTATAGCCCACCAGGCTCCTCTGTCCATGGGATTTCTCAGGCAAAAATACCGGAGTGGGTTGCCATTTCCTTCTCTAGGGAGTCTTCCTGACCCAGGGATTGAATCCATGCCTCCTGCATTGGCAGGCGGATTCTTTACCACTGAGGCACCAGGGAAGCCCATACTCTACCATACAGGCCAGAAAATCATAACACTAGAGGCTCATCGAGGAACGGCCTTGGTGATCCAGTGGTTAAGACACTGAGCTTCCAATGCAGGGGGCTGATCCCTGGTCAGGGAACTAAGATCCTGCATGCTGTGAGGTGCAGCCAAAAAAACCAGAAAAGGCTCATCCATTCACTCATCGACCCCTCACTGTGGGCTACCACGTGCCAGTCGCTAGGACACAGAGTGACTGGGATGGCCCGCTCATTTTCCTTAAGAAGCTTAAAGCCTCGGGGAGCAGCAGGTTGGGATGGGCGGGGCTGCAGCAGGTGAGGGTGGCTCCTTGGAAGAGAAAGTGGCTTTCGCAAACCTGTCAAGAAGCGAGGTGGCAGAAGTGAGGGAGGGATGAAGAACAGACAGATGGGTCTCAGGAGGGGGATCCAGAGGGGGGTGTGTGGAGTTACATTCATCACTTCCCATCCTCTGCATCCTCTCCAGGTCCAAGGCATCAAGGTCCCCAACCAGGAGTTCGGCTTGAGTAAGACTGAGCCAGGTACCAATTTCCTCTATGCGAAGTTTGATGGCATCATGGGCATGGCCTACCCCTCCCTGTCCGTGGATGGGGCCACCACCGTCCTTCAGGGCATGCTGCAGGAGGGTGCCCTCACCAGCCCCGTCTTCAGCTTCTACCTCAGCAGGTAAGGAACTACTTGGCAGTCCCTGGCTCCCAGCTCACTAGCTTCCACAGGCCTGGACAGCTGAGGTTCAAACACTTTGGAGTTTGGAGGCAGGCATTCCCAGCAGGCATTTGGCAGGACCTTTCCTCCTGGGCTTCTGACTCTTCCTTTACCGCGCTCCCCATCCCCGCATCTGTCCCCAGCTCACTCGGTCTCTTCTTTGCATTTCTTGGCCAAGACAGAATCTCCCCTTCCTCCGGCAGAACTCTGCCTGGAGCATTGTTGCAGCTTCTCCTACCCCTATGGGACTTCCCTGGTGGCTCAGATGGTGAAGAATCTGCCTGCAATGAGGGAGACCGGGGTTCAATCCCTGGGTGGGTAAGATCCCTTGGAGAAGGGAATGGCAACCCACGCGAGTATTCTTGCCTGGAGAATTCCATGGACAGAGGAGCCTGGTGGGCTACAGTCCACGGGGTCGCTGTGAGTCAGACACGACTGAGCAGCTAACACTTTCACTTTTCTCCTACCTCTAGGGCTAACTGCCTGCCCAGAGCTGCAGTGAGTTCACTTCCTTCTGACCAAATGTTTTCTACCTGGACACCTCTTTTGTGTAATAATCTATTCTTCATCTCCTTTGATCTATTGTTCTAGCCAGGTCTTCTGGCCTCAGTCCACCATGAACTCAAACAAATTGTTGTTCTTACCACAAACACAAGCAAAAGTGGTTATTTACGTGGATGGGCCCTGGAGCCAAGCGGTGGGAAGGGGTGGGTGGCCTGGAGGGGACTTTCCATCTTTCCTCTCTAGAATTAGACAACCACCTTCTAGAGACAGTCAACATCTACTCTCTGGGGCTTAGTCATTTGAACCCGACTTTCAACAATATTATCCTGTTACTAAGGTTGCTGACCTCTGTTTACAAGTACTCCTGAGTTTAGCCCGGAGGATCGCTGCCCAGTGCTACACTCCTGCTCGTCTACTGTCTAACAGGGAGGTCGTGCCCTCCACTCCCCCTGGGCCCCTCCTCCCTCCGATTCCAGCAAAAAACAAACTGGGCCCCGGTCAGGCTCCTGCTGACACGCTCCACCAGCAGCATGAAGTGAAAGGCAGAGGAGAGAGGTGGGACAGGGCTGCAGGCCAGATGACCAGAGGCTTTCCCAGAGGAAGCGCTTGGTGGAGCGGCCTCATTTGAGAGCTGGAGGCACTGGGAATTCCCAGCCTTGGTCAGAGGTGGGGGACACAACATCTGCCCTTAGGGAGCCCCAGTCTGAGGGGACGCAGCCCTGCCCTCAGGGGTTCCCAGTCTGAGGGGAGACACAGCCCTGCTCTCAGGGAGCCTCAGTCTGAGGGGAGACACAGGCCTGCCTCAGGGAGCCCCAGTCTGAGGGGAGACACAGCCCTGCCTCAGGGAGCCCCAGTCTGAGGGGAGACACAGGCCTGCCTCAGGGGTTCCCAGTCTGAGGGGAGACACAGCCCTGCCTCAGGGAGCCCCAGTCTGAGGGGACGCAGCCCTGCCCTCAGGGGTTCCCAGTCTGAGGGGAGACACAGCCCTGCTCTCAGGGAGCCTCAGTCTGAGGGGAGACACAGGCCTGCCTCAGGGAGCCCCAGTCTGAGGGGAGACACAGGCCTGCCTCAGGGGTTCCCAGTCTGAGGGGAGACACAGCCCTGCCTCAGGGAGCCCCAGTCTGAGGGGAGACACAGCCCTGCCTCAGGGAGCCCCAGTCTGAGGGGAGACACAGCCCTGCCTCAGGGAGCCCCAGTCTGGAGCCAGGGCAGGACTTCTATTTTCTTGCCTTTCCCATAGCCACTTCCTGACTCACCTTTCACTTTACATTCTGCAGCCAACAGGGCTCTCAGGACGGGGGAGCAGTCATCTTTGGGGGTGTGGACAACTGCCTGTACACAGGGCAGATCTACTGGGCCCCCGTCACTCAGGAGCTGTACTGGCAGATTGGCTTTGAGGAGTGAGTCTGCAGTGGGCCCCAGGGGTGTGGGCACTTCATTCGGGCAGGATGTTGCACACACACATCCAGGTCTTGGGGTTTCAAGACCCTGGTTGGCCTGGAGAAGGTGGGTGTGATGGGGACAACACAGGAAGAGGCAGGGTCTGGAATCCCAGACATTTCAGGCCCTGTCATCCAACCCTAGGGCCTTAGAGATTAGAAACTGGGGTGTGTGGGGGGAGGGACTAATTTACTCAAAGTATTTACAACGAATCAATAGCCCTGGCCATCAGTCTTTCTAGAACTATCTGTGGAACTTTTTAGAAACAGAATACATGGCCATTCAGGTGGACTTGGACAGACTGTTATGAGGCTGGGGGGTGGTTGGATTGACCTCTGTAGAATCTTTATCTTCCTGAGGCGTACCTTGATTCGGTGGCTGCGGCCCAGCCCCTAGCTGCCCTGAGCTGGGAGGTGCTGAGACTGCCCATCTTCTCACCATTTAGGTTCCTCATTGGTGACCAGGCCACGGGCTGGTGCTCCACAGGCTGCCAGGCCATCGTGGACACCGGCACATCTCTGCTCACGGTGCCCCAGCAGTTCCTGAGTGCCCTTCTGCAGGCCACGGGAGCCCAGGAGGACCAGTATGGACAGGTGCATGCGGCGGAGGCGTGCCCTTTCCCGGGGAGAGGCCAGGGGGCATTTATGGTTTTTCCTGGGAGCACAGGAATAGCCTGATTTTTGGCCTCTGTGCTTCTCGCTGTCTCCTGGCACTGGAGGTGGGGGCCCCGGGATGACTGGGGTGGGGGCTGGCTGGGGGCCGAAGGCTGATTCAGGGGGGCCAGATGCCTGTGCTGGTATGGGAGGTCACTAATAGGCAGAATTTCCTCTGAGCTTCAACCTCTTAGAGGAAACAGTTTAAACACCTGCTGGGCTTTGCAGTAAGAGCTAAATAACTAGAATGTGGGACCAAGCCCTAGAGCGACAAGGAATAACTCTTGAATCCAGAGCTCCTTCACCTCCACCTTGGGAGGTGGATGGGGCAGGGCCCTGCCCCATCCTTACCGCCTCCTGAACCTACCAAAGGGTTTGCATAATTAAGGTATTCTCACTAACTTTGGTGGGCTGATGAGATATATTTTCTACACACCTGTGTACTTTATTTATGTATTATTTTAATTTTTATTGGGGTATAATTGCTTTACAATGCTGTGTAAAGCTGTCCAACAAAGAGAATCAGTTAGAGGCATGCATATATCCATCCCCTCCCTCTTTGACCTCCCACCCGGCCACTGCCATTCCACCCCTCTAGTCACCACAGAGCACCCAGCTGAACACCTTGTGCTATACAGTAGCTTCCCATCAGCCATCTATTTTACACAGAGTAGTGCATCAGACCTATTTTAAAAGGACACTTGCAGGGAAGAGGTGTAGATTTAAACTTTCATGGGGGAAATTCAAGAAAGAGGCATGGGCAAACACACTGAGGAAACCAGAAGGGAAAGAGACACGTGTACCCCAATGTTCATCGCAGCACTGTTTATAATAGCCAGGACATGGAAGCAACCTAGATGTCCATCAGCAGATGAATGGATAAGAAAGCTGTGGTACATATACACAATGGAGTATTACTCAGCCATTAAAAAGAATACATTTGAATCAGTTCTAATGAGGTGGATGAAACTGGAGCCTATTATACAGAGTGAAGTAAGCCAGAAGGAAAAACATAAATACAGTATACTAACGCATATATATGGAATTTAGAAAGATGGTAACAATAACCCTGTGTACGAGACAGCAAAAGAGACACTGATGTATAGAACAGTCTTATGGACTCTGTGGGAGAGGGAGAGGGTGGGAAGATTTGGGAGAGTGACATTGAAACATGTAGAATATCATGTAAGAAACGAGTTGCCAGTCCAGGTTCGATGCGCGATACTGGATGCTTGGGGCTGGTGCACTGGGACGACCCAGAGGGATGGTGTGGGGAGGGAGGAGGGAGGAGGGTTCAGGATGGGGAACACATGTATGCCTGTGGCGGATTCATTTTGATATTTGGCAAAACTAATACAATTATGTAAAGTTTAAAAATAAAATAAAATTTAAAAAAAAAAAAAGAAAGAGGCATGTTTTGAGAAACATGACTCAGGTCCCCCCACAACCCACCCTCTGTACAGCAGCTTCTACAACTTGGAGGTTCTGTACTCGAGTCCTCGTGGGTTACACCAGCAGTATTGGTGTTGCAGCCTCCAGTCCAAGAGCAGACTTGGGGCTCGGGCCCAGGACCCCAGGGGCTGCAGTGATGGGGCTGGCAGGTCCTCTTAGCGGGGAGATGAGGCGACCCGGGCGCTGTTCCTCTCTGCAGTTTCCTGTGGACTGTAACAACATCCAGAATCTGCCCACCCTCACCTTCGTCATCAATGGTGTGCAGTTCCCTCTGCCACCCGCCTCCTACATCCTCAATGTAAGTCCTGGTTCCTGCAGGCTGAACCAGTGGGCAGAAGGTCAGGGATGGAGGTGGGTGAGGGGTGGGAGGAAGCTGTGAGGAGCCAGAAACACTGGGTCCCCTTAACTGTGCCATCTCCTTGAAGCATTGATTTCTCTTCCCCTCTCATGGATTTTAAACCCCCTTCTCTGGAACCAGGCTGTGAAAGAGCAGAGCAATCATCTATTAATAATAATTGTTATTAATTAATTAAGGGGGAGAGGCACTGGCTCTCTGTTGAGCACTTACAAGAGTCAGCCACCAAGTGAAGCACTTTGTCTACATTTTCCTGATGACTCGTCATAACATTTAATGAGGGAGATATGAATTTTTATTTTACAAGTAAAAACTTGGAGGTTCCAAGAGGTTAACTCATTGGCCTAAAGCTACATAGTAAGGGTGAAGCTAAGGTTTGAACCTAAGTTGATCTGGCTCCAAGGCTTTACTACCAGGAGTTGAGGAGATCCTGCAGAGGGAGGGCCCTTGCAACCTGCCCTCAGCCACAGTTGGCCTGTGAGGCCTCAAGGGTAGAAACTCTGGCTCATCCTTTTCTGTATCTGTGCTGCTGGCCTGGGGCTCTGGGCTGAACAGTGCCCGGTCCACCTGTGAGCTGATGAATGAGTGTTGCCCTTGTGTGTTGTGCAGAATGACGACAGCTACTGCATCCTGGGGGTGGAGGTCACCTACGTACCCTCCCAGAATGGCCAGCCCCTGTGGATCCTTGGGGACGTCTTTCTCAGGTCATACTATTCCGTCTATGACCTGGGCAACAACAGGGTGGGCTTTGCCACGGCCGTCTAGACTCAGTGCCTGGACTCCCGGGCTTCCTTCTCCCTCTGGACACTCCACCCTACAGGGGGTTCTCTCTGCACTTCCTCTCTGCATTTAGCCTCCCTTCTCTGGACTCTGGACTCTCTCTAATAATAAACAGCTCTTCTCCACGTTGGCCATCCTGTTGTTTTTAGAGGGCGGTCGCAGCCTGTGAGGCTCAGGGAACGGGACAATAAGAATCAGAGGCAACTTTGTCTCTATCGGACCATGTTGTCCCTGAGTTTCTAGGAGGTTCGTCGTGGGTCACTGAGTTTCTAAGAGAAATAGGGCATGAGGTAGGCTTGGGGGTGGGCCATGTACCCCTCAAAGTTTGGAGTCTCTTCACAGCTTCTCTCTGGAGAGGGAAGACAGGGGTAGTGGCATGCAGGCACGGCATGCCTTTGTAAGGGACAATCCAAAATGCTCTGCTGACCTAATTTACCAAACTACCACCAGAGTTACCCCACACATATCACTAGCAGTGTGACTAGGGGTCCCATGTGTCTTAAATCTAGGCTTCTTCCTCCTTATCTGTGATCAAGTTTGCCCTAGGAGCTTTCAGAAGAAGGCTGGAGGACAATGAGCATTGTAACAGATGTGGGTCCTTTAGGGAGACATCACGTGATGCCACCAGAGCATCTTGTGACGTGCATCACGGGAGGGTGACATGAAAAGGTCAGGAAGTTTCTCTGTTCAGCAACATGGTGGTGGTGTACCTGCAAGCTCCAGGTAATGAGGTCTAGGTGGGGAGGGCCCCCACCTAGATAAATGGAGAACTCATGATGGGAGAGGAGGTGGGCTCCATTTTATAGTCATATTTCCTTCACCATGCTGATCAACCTTGTTCCTTATGCTCAAGACCCAGGTCTGGTACCCCATTCCAAACCAGGAGGATGAGGGTTGACACAGAGGGGTTTCTATGGCAACAACACACCATCTGGGACCCTACCTCTTTCCTAGACTCCAGGAAAGCCAGAGCACTGCACGCCTCTCACTGGGGTCAAATAGGCCACAGGGCATATTGTGATGATCTGTGGTTCGTGACATTACTTTCTGAAAGAGAAAACTTGCAAAAGGGGTAGAAACCAAGTGGATCAAAGTTTCCAAATTAAATGCCAAGTCTCAGCACAGGCCTGAGCCAGCAGGGTGGGACTACAAATCCCGACGTGCCTAGCAGAGCCGTCGCCCAGCAGGGAGGACTACGTTTCCCAGCGGGCTCTGCAGCAGGCAGACGGGCGGTAGGGCGGGGAGGGGCGGAGCCGGGAGGGGCGGGGCCGCGGGGTAGGGTGCTGCCCTCTGCCGGGCACGGCGGGAAGTGAGTGCCGAGTGACAGCAGGAGCCCCGGCGCCGGGCGCGGGGCTCGGTGACAGCGGAGGCGGCGGCCGCGGGCTGGACGTAGGGAGCGGCGGCGGCGCCGACGGCAGAGGGCAGGGCGGACGGGGGCGGGCCTCCCCGGTGGCGCGGAGCCGGAGGAGCCCGGGAGGGGGCGGCCGGCGCAGCTCTCGGGCCCGACACCTGAACTTGGGACAAGTTGCCGGAGTCGCGGGGCGCGGGCGGCGGACGGATTGACCTTCATAGCTAGGTGAGCGGGACCGGGGGGCAAGGGGTGCGCGGAGGGCCCTGAACTCCCGACCCAGGCTCCGCTGCTCCGATCCCGTGGGTCCGCGAGACAGGTGGGTGGCTGGGTGGGGGTGTCGACTGGAAAGGGGAGCTAGACCGTGTGCGCCGCACTGCCACCCGCCCCGCCGTCCGTCTAGCCGGCCCGGCTCGTCCGGCGCATGGCTGGGGCGGCGCTGCCCGCGGAGCCTGGGAGCCCCTCCAGCCCCTCCCTTCGGGCCCGGGCCGGGGGGCGGCTTCTCCGCGACCTTATGTAACCAGGCGGGAGGGGCCGTGGCAGGCATGGGCCTTCCCGGCCCGGGAGCTGGAAGTCGAAGGGGCGGGAGGCGTGGGAGTGAACTTGCAAGAAGTTTTGAGGGCGTGTGGGCCCTGCGCCCGCTTCTTCTCCACCGGACGCGGCTGGGGCGGCGGGTGGCACGGGGGAGGGTGCCGAAGGTAGGGGAGTGTGCGGGGGCCGAGTCCGGCGGGGCCAGGCCCTGCCTGGATGGTCCGGGGAGTGGGCGGGCCGGAGCGGCGCCACGCCCCGGGGGCGGGTGGGGGGGCGGGTGGAAGTACCATCCTTCCCTCCCTTCCCGCCCCTTCCTCCCCCTCCGTCTCTTGAAGAAGCCGCTCCAACCCGGTCCCCCGATGTGCCAGAGAGCAGTCTTTTTCTCCCCCTTGCATTATTCCACGACGTTAGGGAACCCCAACCCCAGAGCACACCATTCCTGCCTTCCCTGCGGCTCCCAGCCATCTACCCGCCCCCAGAGTATCCCCCCTCCTTCCCGGTCCCGAATCCCGGAAAACACGCCCCCTTCCCCCGATTCCTTGAGTCTGCACCTCCCAACCCCAGGCTGTCCCACCCCCAAGTCAGCACTTCTTCTCCACCGTCCCCGCCCGCCCCCGATACCCCGATCAGCTATTCGGCCGAAGCGGCGAGTGCGCTCGCCTTCTCGAAGGGAGCGGGCTGATGCCAGCTCGGCTCCCCGCCCCTCGGCTCCCTCCCGCCCGGAGTTCGGGCTTCACGCACGGCTGCCCAGAGCTGCTCAGGGTTGCGCGAGCAGGTTCGCGCCGCAGCCGCCCGGCGCTCCCCGGCCCGGATCGCTGGGGGAGGGAGGGAGGCGGGGGTTGGGGGTGGAGGGAGGGCGCCCGGGGCGGGGCTCGTCCGCCCTGGGCTCCGCCACCCCCTCCTCGTCGGGCCAACCCCTCACCGCTGAGTCCTTCTCCGAAGCCGCGCCCACCCCTGCCGTCGACCTCACGCGCGGGTGTTCTGGGGGTGGTTATGCGCGAACAGTTCCTGGACCAAACTCGAGCGCTTTGGCTTAGCGTTCTCCGGAGAAGTGATAGTTAATCCTTGTGATAGTGATAGTTAACCCTTGAGTGGGGTGGGGGTACTTAGTTGAGCTGGGAATGGGACAAGACTGGTGTAGGTCCCCAGTGACGCCTCTGGGATGTGGGTTCGCAACCCTGATGGCTGAGATTCCACCCGCCCAAGACCTGGCACTCTTGGGCAACTGGGGGTGGAGGGGACGGTGGGGGACTGGTCGGTGTGGGTGTCTTCAGAGCAGAACGCAGTTCTTGGTTCGTAGACTTGCTCCCTCTGAGGCCTTCTCTATGCCCAGCCTGAGAGACGGGCCCTCAGGCCCTGCCTTCAGGGAGATCACAAGTCTGGGAGAGACAGCCGACAAGAGTTAAAGGCAGGCCAGAGAGGCAGGCGGGGGAAGGGCTGGCTGCCTCGGGAGCCCTACCTGGTAGTCTGAGGTGTGCCTGGATCTTGTCTCAGTTTCCCCAGCCACGGGGAAAAATAGCAGTTCACACCGACCCCTGCATTCTGCCTGCCTCCTGGCTTAGGCAGAAGAGTCGGACGGAAACCAGGCAATGGAAACGAAGAGCTGTTTAGGGTGACTCTGTGCTCTGCTTGTCTGGGAGCGCAGCCAACGTTGCTTACAGTTTACGAGGCCTGTTACAGCTGCAGTGCTATTTTGCCCTCAGCTCAGCTCTCTGAGGTGCAGCCAAATGGGAGCCCAGGTTTCCTGATTCTGTGCTCTGTGGAAAGGGTGCAATGGTTGGCGACATCTCCTCAGGTGAGCACTCAATCCCGAGAGAGCCCCTGGGCTTCTGAGGGCTGATGGCCTGGTAACTCACAGTCGGAGGTGGGTAGGAGGGTGGGCCAGGGCATGCAGGAGCCCATCCAGTGCTCAGGGATGATGGGGGTCCCCAGCGCTCACCCCACAGCCAGTGAGGCCTCCCTCCTGCAGCTCAGCTGGAAAGCAGGTGGGAGGAGCTTCCCACCCCTCAAGCCTGGCTGCCCTTTGAGGGTCTGGCTTCTGGCCCCATCCCTCCTGGGGCTCTGTTTACGGCTGTAATTGCATCATTAGCCAGAGTTTATAGAGTTACTTAGCACCTGCCCCCACAGGGAGTGGCCTAGCCACCCCCTGGCTTCTGTCTCTTCCTTTTCAAAGTCGACTTGGTTTCTGCCGGCAACTGGGGTTTCCCCAACCGCAGCTGGCATGCAAGCCAGGTTGGGCCTTTGTCCTAGGGATGGAGGGCAGTCAGCACTTGGGGCCCAGCTTGGGGCTGCCCTGGAGATGACCGTGGAAACTGGGTTGGCCTCTTCCCAGAGCTGCCAGCAGTGTCCACATCCCAGGACGCAGTGGGTGTTTTTGCATATGATGTATGTATCCACGTCTGAAAAGAGAGGTAAAAATGCACACACTTCACAGGCAGCTGTGGGGAGTCAGGTGCCTGGCGCATGGTGAGTCCAGATGCTGCTCTGTATCTCAGTGTGGGGTGTGTGTGATTGATGGGAGTTTGTGTGTGTGGTTATGAGATCATGGGCATCTAGATACATGTATGTAGATGAATTGTGTACACGCATGTCTATGAGCATGTAAAAATAACAGTAATAGAATATGCATCTACTCTTTTTATGCTATAATAGAGCAGTATTGTAATAAAACTTAGTCATAAACTATCAGATCAGATCAGTCACTCAGTCGTGTCCGACTCTTTGCGACCCCATGAATCGCAGCACGCCAGGCCTCCCTGTCCATCACCAACTCCCGGAGTTCACCCAGACTCACGTCCATCGAGTCAGTGATGCCATCCAGCCATCTCATCCTCTGTCGTCCCCTTCTCATCTTGCCCCCAATCCCTCCCAGTATCAGAGTCTTTTCCAATGAGTCAACTCTTCGCATGAGGTGGCCAAAGTACTGGAGTTTCAGCTTTAGCATCATTCCTTCTAAAGAAATCCCAGGGCTGATCTCCTTCAGAATGGACTGGTTGGATCTCCTTGCAGTCCAAGGGACTCTCAAGAGTCTTCTCCAACACCACAGTTCAAAAGCATCAATTCTTTGGCGCTCAGTCTTCTTCACAGTCCAACTCTCACATCCATACATGACCACAGGAAAAACCATAGCTTTGACTAGACGAATCTTTGTTGGCAAAGTAATGTCTCTGTTTTTGAATATGCTGTCTAGGTTGGTCATAACTTTATAGTTGCCAACATTTATTGTGTATTTACTCTTCAGAATGAGGTAGAAATTATTATTTTCATTATACTGATTCAGAGAAGTTAAGCAGGTTGCCTGAAGTCACGCAGCCTGGAAGTAGTAGGGATTCTAACCCAGGCCCAGCTGAGTCCAAAATCCATGTTCTCAGTCCCTGCAGAAGACCACTTCAGGGTTCCCAGGAATTCTCCCTTAAAAGGCTGGGACGTGGTGTGACAGGAACCTTCTTTTCCCCATTGGGGTCTCCTGCTCTGAGCAGTGATGGGACTTGCTGAAGCCCCTTCTCCAGGGCACACATGTCTCCTGACTGCTCTTCTGAGCTGCTGACCCAGGTGACTGAAGGGCCCCCAGCGAGTACTCTCCTACCTGGCTGGGGGAGGAGATGGGTTCAGACAAGGCTTCCTGGGTCTCCTTGGCTACCTCAAACATGCCCTTACAGTGCAGCCCTCAGTAGGCACTTGTTTAATCAGATGAGGAGAAAAAGCCGGGAAGGTACTTAGATGAGAGCCGGACGGCAGCAAAAGTCCTGAGAAGAACCCAGGAGACCCCGTGTAGACAGGCCATATGGCTGGGCCAGTCCCTGTGTCCCTTAGCTTCCGTTTCCATATCTGTGAGCCTCCATCACCGGTGGGGTCCCCTCCAGCGTGAGCCTTCTATTCATCTTTGGCCAAAGCACCCAGACAGGAGACGCTTCAGAAAGGGTGGAGTGTGAGTGTGAGGGAGGTGGGGGGGCAGCCCAAGTCCACCCCGTAGAGCTTCTGCTAAAGGCTGGACCCCGTGGACCCATCAGCCAGGTTTTCTGGGGCAGAGCCATTGCGTACTGAGAGCTGGTACTGAGCGCTGGGCTAAGTGCCCCCGAGCCGGGGGGTGGTTGAGAGCACGGGCTCTGGGGCCAGGCCGCCTGGTGTGGTTCTCAGCTCTGCCACTTGCTGGCTGTGTGGCCCTGGGCCAGCTGCTCTCCTGCACCGCGCCTGTTTCCACACCCAGGACGCGAGGAGTATGGTAGTGCCTGCAAACAGTGCTGTCAGGAGTGCTGAGTGTGTGGCTGCTCGCTGCCTTTACAGCACTTAGAACACTGCTGTGCTCCAAAAATGTCATCATAATTAACTCCTTTAACTTCTTATATCTCATTTCCAGGTGAGGAAATAGAGGCATAGAGAGCTCTAGGGGAGAAATTAAGACCTATGGGTTGCAAACAGGCCTCCCTCATGGGCCCAAGATCCTCAAGCAAAATGCCTTCAGTGGGGCTTTGCAGACTCCGTGGCCACAGTCCCCAGCACTCCCTGTTGTACCACACAGCCTGGTCTCCACGGTCGACAACAGAGCAGATGGTCAGGCCTGCAGCATCTCTACCACCCCTGCCCTGCCCTGCCCTGCCCCCTGGGACTGGCTTGGAGTGCATCCGGCTCGTTCACTTACTACTGACTCCTGACCAGAGGCCCTCCCTTGCCCTCATGTTGCCTGGCCCTCCTGCACTCTGCACCAGAGATACATACGGATCTCCTGGTCTGCAGTGTCACCAAGGCAGAGATAAGATCTCAGCCATAAGGCTGGATCTGGGACTTATCATCATGCCCACAGGAAGTGCTTTGTTGCCTGTGGAGCAATGGGTGAGAGCAGGTGGCAACCAAGACGGGGAGAAGCAAGAGGCAGAGTCATCATCAGCTTGCTTTACTGTCTCTTAAGGAGGAAGAAAAGTGAGCTCTGGTCATCCCCACCCTTGTCCATCTTCCTGGGGGCCAGACCACCTTCTTGGCTCCTGTCCACACAGCGGGGTCCCACAATCAAATGAGATGACATGAGATTAATGCAGGAATTCCAACAGGCTCTCTGGAAACCCAAGGACCATATTCCCTCATCCTAGCCCTTGTTCATGCTGGTCCCTTCTCCTGACAGTCCCTCCTCTGCTTCCCTCCCTATAGGCAAATCCTCTGTCCCTGTAGGCTTACCCTTCCAGGGAACTGCTCCATCTGACTGCACTTCTGGCTGGATATTAGGATGACCTGGGGAGCTCTTAAAAAATACCATTGCACCTAGTCTTTGGGGAGAGGCTTGGGCATCAGTATTTTTTTTTTAATATGTGTGATGACTTTGATGCCGTGTCTCTTAGACAGTGGTTCTTAAGTCAGGTGGGCGTCAGCATCAGGATTGGTAGAGTGTCTACTGTCCCCCAGCCCCGCCCACGGTTTCTGAGTGGACCTGCAAATTCCTATAGGTCTAAAATTTACAATTCTGGCACTTTGCGGTGATGCTAGTGCTTCTGGTCCTGGGACCCCATTTTGATAACCTACTCTTTTGTGATTACCCAGGCCAGAGCTTTCTGTTTCCTGGGCCTCTGTTTGCCCAGGGTCTCTTAGGCCCATCTGCTTTTCAAAGCCAGGTCCCCAGGGGGAGGAACCACTGGGAGATCATTTGGTGACTGCTAGTCTCTGGTATCGGAGAAAGCAATGGCACCCCACTCCAGTACTCTGGCCTGGAAAGTCCCATGGATGGAGAAGCCTGGTGGGCTGCAGTCCATGGGGTCACTAAGAGTCGGACATGACTGAGCAACTTCACTTTGACTTTTGACTTTCATGCATTGGAGAAGGAAATGGCAACCCACTCCAGTGCTCTTGCCTGGAGAATCCCAGGGATGGGGGAGCCTGGTGGGCTGCTGTCTATGGGGTTGCACAGAGTCGGACACGACTGAAGCGACTTAGCAGCAGCAGCAGCAGTCTCTGGTATGGCCATCCTTCCCTCCTCCATCCTGACTCTCTGCCCCTACCTCCCATTAAACTGACCAGTGTCCAGTCTTGACCCCACCCTTGGGGATGGGTGCTCAGGAAATAGTGATTGCTTCAGGCTAGGTGAAGTGGACAGCACCAGTCCCGAGAGTCTTCAGTACTGGGGGCACATCCTTGGAGCCAGAATAGCATTTCTGGCTTCAGGGGGTGGGTGTCCAGAACAGCCCCTCACTCTCCCTAAGTGAGGCTGTCGAAAGATCCATCATGTTATTTGACTTTCCCAGCCCATAAAGGGTATTTGATCACTATTTGAACTGCATTTTTGGTGAATAATAAAAATGATAAAACACACGCAAGAAACAGCCATTCCCTTCTGCTTTCCTCACCCTGGAGACACCGGGCCGGCAGATGGGGGGGTCATTGTTGGGGGTCGAGATGTGTCCATCGTATTTTAGGGGGTCCTGGGCTTTGAGGGCAGCAGATAGCTGGGCTGACCCTATGGGCTTGCCCCAAAGCCTGTAGTAGTAGAGTCTTCCTTGGAAGCCAGGGGAAGCTAGCTATGTACTGGGTGCTCAGCACAGCTTCCTGGAGGGAGTAGGTGAGTGTGAAATGGGCCCAGATCCAAGGATGCACATATGCCTTACCCATGGTCTCTGCCCTGCAAGAGCATCACCACCTAAGACCCAGGGATGGGACCCAGGGACGTGACCAAGGAGGAACTCCCTGCAGGCTCACAGCCTGTCTCTCCCTGCAGAGTTTGCAGCAGCCCTGCCCATTGCCTGCCCCCCGCCACTCCCCAGTTCCACCAGTGGGTCTGTGGGGTGGGGCTCTGGTTTGTTTTCCCTTGTTTGCTTAGGGAAGTCACAGCCTGTCCTCTGCCTTGTTTATAACTGGTTTGGGGACAGCAGCTGCCCCAGCCCCCTACAGTCCCTGAGGGGTGCAGGGTGGCCAGGAGGTGATACACTATCCTGTCCCCCCCACCCCCCCGCCGCCTCTGTCCCAGCCCCCCTCGCCCTGGCCAGGTGTTGTCTCTCTCAGCTGCCCCTGCCAGCGCAGGACCAGCTGACTGGGGCTGCAGGGCTGTGGGCCTCGGAAGCCAGCTGGCACTGCCCTCGTGTTTTCGAGAGGAGGGGACTGGGACCCAGGGAGGTTGGGGGGACCCACTCCAGCATCCACTAGGGTCAGCAGTCATGGACTGACTCGGTGCCTAGCACTGTGCAAACCAAGCAGGATGGGTGGGAATAAAGACATAGCTCCTTTCCCAAAGCTGATGGCCTGGGAGCGGGGATGGGGAGAATTTCAGTATCTACAGAGGACAGAGAAAGGCAGAGCGGTGTGTTATCATACAGAGCCATGGACTAAATGACCACAAACATGCCAGCACCTGGCCCTTTGGTCTGAAGAACATTCTTCCTTTTTTTTTTAATTAATTTTTATTGGAGTATGGTTGCTTTACAATGTTGTGTTAGTTTTAGATGTACAGTAAAGTGAGTCAGTCAGGCACGCGTGCATGCTAAATCGCTTCAGTCGTGTTCGACTCCTTGAGACATTATGAACTGTAACCCGCCAGGCTATATGTCCACTGTTTTTTAGACTCTGTGGGGCTTTCCAGGTGGCTCAGTGGTAAAGAATCCACCTCCCAGTGCTGGAGACACAATAGACTCGGGTTCCATCCTTAGGTCGGGAAGATCCTCTGGAGGAGGAGACGGCAACCCACTCCAGTATTCTTGCCTGGAAAATCCCATGGACAGAGGAGCCTGGTGGGCTACAGTCCATAGGGTTGCAAAGAGTCAGACGTGACTGAGTGAGCACACACACATTCCCATACAGGGCATTACAGAGTGTTTGGAGTTCCCGGTGCTGTCCAGTAACCTACTGCTATATAGTAGATTCTTATTACTACCCATTTTACATATGTTAATATATAGTAGTGTATATATGTTAATCCCAGGCTCCCAATTTATTCCCCCTGCTCACCCTTGAAGAGCCTTCTTCCCTGGCCAAGGGAAAGTTTTTACAAAAGGGCTTGGGCCCGTGCCTAGAACTTGGCTCAGCGCTTCTCACCCACTGAGAAGGCTCCAGGAAGGACTGCTCTCTTGACCCTGGGTCCTCCCACCTGGGGGGTCGCCTCTACAGGCCCAGGGGCCTCTCCCCCTGGACCAAGCCCTCCCCTCCAGGAGACCTGGAGTGTGCTGAGCGCCAGGTGGGGCCACAGGGAGGCTGTTGGCCCCTGAGCCCCTCACCTTTCGCTGAGGCCCTGGGCCCCGGGGCACATGGTGCTAATCGGGCCTAACACTCAAGCCTCTCTGGACCCGCTTGTGCTGAGCCCTGAGACTTGGGCTTGTAACTGCGGGCGGTGCGTCTGCTCTCCCGCCCCAAGCACTCTTCTCCTTTCCCTCTTTCCTTTGCCCCTCCCACCCGCATCCCTCTGACTCTCTCTCTATTTCCACAGCAACTGGAACTTCAGCCCCCGATGCGGGTGTGTCTCCCTGTCCTGCTCCCTGTCTCTCTCCTCTCCGTCTTCTTCATTTCATTTTTATGCCTCCCTCCTTCTTTCAGTGTATTTATAGGATGAGCAAGGCCTGCCCAGTTCCTCCAGTGCCTTCCCAGCATGGGCCTCTGAACTCTGCTGTCAGGGACCCGGAGGAGCAGACCAGGGCAGGGTGAGGTGGGCATGAGAGAGCCTAGCTTCATGCAACTCTCTCCCCTTGCCCACCAGGGGCAAATGGTGGCTGGGATGCTCCAGGGTTCGGGCAGAGATGAAAAGGACTGTGGTGCCCAGGTCCTGTGGGCTGAGGGGCAGCTGGAAGAGCCCTCTACAAACACCCCGGGTGTCACTGGCTCCTCCAGACCCATGGCCAGATATAGGGTCTCATCCGCTTTGGCCGAATCATAATGGTTTGCAAAGCCAGGTGGAGGAAGAGACTATTAGAACTTCTATTTCGATGTATTTATATCTCATCCTTTTCTCCCCCCTTTTATTGTGAAATATAGCCTAATTGCCAAAAAGAGCATAAACCTATATGGATAATATAACAAATAATCATAAATGTGAACACCCAGGTTACCACCACCTCAGTGAAGAAACAAATGTAACCTGCATTTGAAATCCACTTGTGTGCTCCACCTTGGTCATAAGCCCCTTCCCAAAGTGAACCACTATCCTGACTTTTGTTTTTTTGCCTTAGTGTGGGCATGCAGTAGCCTAGTTCCCTAAACAGGGATTGAACCTCTGCCTCCTGCTTTGGTAGCTGGAGTCCCAGCTATTGGACCATCAGAGAAGTCCCTCTACTGACTTTTAAGATAATCAGTTCCTTGCTCACCTTGATCATGTTACCACCTCTACCTGTGGCCTTTAGCAATAGAGCTTAGTTTCGCCCAATTTTAAATATATGCAGCTGGAGTAACACTGGACATGTTCGTTGGCCAGTGGAGAGATCTGGCTACACTGTTGCGAGTGGCTGCGTTCCCGTATCAGCATCCACTGTATGAACTTGATACCATATCTGCATCCATCCCACCACTCTTGGACGTTTGGGTTGCTTGCCTTTTTTGGCTGCTGTGAACAATGCTGGAAGAACATCCTGGAATGTGCCTCCTGGTGTGTTGGTGTGTACACTTCTTCAGAGTCTGTATAGAGCGGAATTGCTAGAGTATTGCTGCAGGGTATATGATGCATATTTCAATTTTAGTAAATTCTGTGTGAAGTGGTTACACCAATTTGCTCCTCACTGATGACCCCTAAGAGTTCCTATTGCTGTGTCTTCACTGATACTTGGTATCAGTAGACTGTTTTGTTTCTGTCCTGGTGAGCTGCTGAAACTGTAACAGTATCTCATCCTGAGTATAATTTATATTTCCCTCCTTGTCTTTTTTATAGATCTGTTTTTGTGTATGTTTGCTCATATGCATGACATATTTATACACTGGCATTTATTAACACTTCCTGAGAAAAGAAGCTTATATTGGGGGTGCTCAAAATTTGTTACTCACAGGGTGTGTGATTATTGAAAGACCACTGAAATATTGAATGCCAGGGAGGAGGCTGGTTTGTAGGCTGGGGTTGGGGAGGTGGTCTTGGGATGAGATTCCCAAGTGGTACCGCCTGCCAGGGGGGCAGCTCTGCCCAGAGGGTACTGAGCCCACGGGGTACTCACCAGCACCTCCAGGCCCTCCTGCCTGGCACATCTACAGCTCTCACAGCAGATACCCTTCAAGTTAGAATTGGCAGGCGCCTGGCTTTCAGGTCCTTTTAGGGCAGCAGTTCTCTTTGTCTCCCAGGGGACATTTGGTGATGTCTGATGACAATTTTGGTTGTCACAACTCAGGGAATGCTACTGGCATCTAGCGGGTAGAGGCCAGAGATGCTGCTAAAGGTTCTAAAGTGCTCAAACAGCCCCTCAAGAAAGAGTTACTCTGGCCCCAAGTGTCAGTCGTGTTGAGGTTGAGAAACTGTGACCTAGGAAGGGAGCCAGGAACCTGAGATTTGCTGTCAACTTGCTGCGTGGCCTTCGGGACGTCCCTGAGTGCTGTGAGTCTCGGTCTCCTCATCAAAAAGGAGGGTGCCAGTGTTGCTGCCCCTCCCCGCCATGGGTTGTTGTTGGGACTGGGGAGAGGGGGCTGGGTGTGTGGGCATCTTGAAAGGTGTCCCTGCAAAGGGGCCCTTGGCCATTGTTTCCAAGGGGCGAGGGGTTTCTAGAACCAGCCCTTCCCCTTGTCTGTCCACAGAGCTGGAGGCGCGTGAGCCTGGCCCTGATTCCTGCCACTCCAGGCCTCAGCGGGCTGTGGCAGAACGGCCCTGAGGGCCCCTGCCTTTTGATGAGGGCTGCAGAAATGAGGGGCACTCAGGAGAGCCCTGGGGCCCCAGGAAAACCATTCCTGACTTTGTCTTCAGCTGGGTGGGAGTCCAAGGTTGTGTGGGATGATAAGAGGTGCTTATCATATTCCTTATCTGAGGCTCTGTTGCAAGTCCAGCAGTGAAGGGTGGGAGCCAGAGATCATCCTTAGGGGCTTTGTATACCCAGGCCAGGCTCTGTGTCCTTCTTGAGTGCGCTCTCCCAGGGAAAGCCCAGGATCGGGCCAGACTCTGGGTCAGCGCTCTCAGGGTTCCTCTGACTTCCCAGTCCTGGGGTTCACTCCCCCCATGCATCTTGAGGTCCCTCGGCCTGCCTGGTCTCCCCTCTGCTACATTGTCCCTTCCTGAACGGACCTAGTAAACTCATCCACCCTGAGGTGCAGACAACTAATAACAGCTCAGCGACTTCCAGCCTTTCTTGACAAGCGGTATCTACTTACCAATGTTGAGAATCCCTTAGCTCCGAGAAGGAAACACTAGCAAAACGTCAAGTGTCTTGGGCTATTAGAGAAGTGCGTTGGGGGCTGAGGAACCTCCAAAATCTCATGTAGTGAGAGCCTTTTCCCACAAGCTCGTGTGGTGGCTCAGAGCTTCACAGGACCGTTCTGGGTCCCAGGGTCCATTTTGAGGTGGGCCAGAGCGAGGCTGTGAAGTGGTTGTCTGGAGACCCTGGGAAGGCCCGGGGCTGAGGTCACAGACATGTGGTCAGTCAGGAAGGAGGTGAACTGCGGGGCTTCTGACTAAGGAGGGGCAGGGAGGCTGTGCGGGTTAGGGTTTGGCCCACTGGGGACCCAGCAGGAGTCCTGCAAATTCTTGCCCCTCTGCCTTGGTGCAGGGGCAGCTTGGCCTGGGGCCCTGTGAGGCCAGGCTGTGTGAGGGGTGGAGGCTGTCAGAGACTCAGTCTGGGAGCAGGGAGGGGCCCGGTCAGCGGCCTGGAGCCCCGGGTCAGTGAGACGGGAGCTGGGAGCCCGTCTGCCTTGGACGGGGTTGTGGGTGTGCGAGGCCTTCCGGGAGTGTGGTTCCCCCTGCGCTGTGAGTAGTCCTCAGCAGAGTTTGCAGCTCCCAGGGGATTGTGTAACTTCCTCTCAGGCCAAGGTGCAGGGGGCTGGGTGAGAAACAGCCCTGGGGAAAATGAGGAAACTGGGGCTGGCGCTGGGGCAGGGGCCTGGCCCTGGGCTCTGGCCCCTGGAGGAGCTGAGTGTTCCTGGGGGCCTCCTTCCAGGGGGCTGCCTTCGCCCAGGTACATGGGCATGTGTGCGTGTGTGTGTGTTGCTGGGGGTGTCTCTGGGGAGCTGGGTGAGTGGGAGTGAGGTCCCGCAGGCTGCGCTGGCCTGGGGCTATCTTTTGAGCAGGGCTAGAGAAGCAGGTGATGCAGAGGAGGGGCGGCGGGGCGGGGGTGGGGGTGGGGTGCCGGTGGAGTCAGGAGTCCCCAGAGCCGACTGCCAGCCCCACCTCTGAGGAGTCGCTCCTGGCCTCCTCTGCTGTCTCCCAGAAGCATGTGAGGCTCGGGTGAGAAGGGGATAGACGTGATGTGCTTAGTGGGCTGTGGCCAGGCTGCCGGAACTCCTTGCTGACGTCAGAATTGGGAGCAAACACCGCCGGTCAATCTGGGCTCGATTCCTGCCCTTGCTGCTTTTGCAGCTACGTGATGCTGGTGCCTCAGCCTCCTCTTCCGTCAAATGGAGATGAGAGTCACAGGGCCCAGCGTGTGTATTCATTCTGAGGATTAAAAGACGTAATGGACGTCGAGTGCTTGGACCAGCACATGGTACGAGTATACCTCATAGGGTATGTGAGCACGTTTGTGTGCAAACAGCAAAACACCAGATTCGCGCTGATTCTTTCTGATGGCACGGATTGGCATGTGGACTGCGGATAATAATAAGAGATCCTGTTTCCAGGGCTCTCTCCACGACAGCTGTCGTTGTTTAGTAGCTAAGTCATATCCGACTCTTTGAGACCCTATGAACTGCAGCATGCCAGGCTTCCCTGTTCTTCACTATCTTCCGGAATTTGCTCAAACTCATGTCCATTGAGTCGGTGATGCCATCCAACCATCTCATCCTCTGTCATCCCCTTCTCCTCCTGCCTTCAATCTTTCCCAGCATCAGAGTCTTTTCCAGTGAGTCAGCCCTTGGCATCAGGGCCACAGTATTGGAGCTTCAGCTTTATCGTCAGTCCCTCCAATGAATAGTCAGGGTTGATTTCCATTAAGATTGACTGGTTTGATCTCCTTGCAGTCCAAGGGACTCTCAAGAGTCTTCTCCAGCACCACAATTAGAAAGCATCGATTCTTTGGCCCTCAACCTTCCTTATGGTCCAGCTCTCACTACTGTACATGACAACATAGCTTTGACTGTATGGATCTCTGTAGGCAAAAGGTCTCTGCTGTTTTAATATGCTGTCTAGGTTTGCCATTGCTTTTCTTCCAAGGAGCAGGGTGTACTGAGAAGAAGATGGGGGGCTGGCCTTACTGCCTGTCAGCTCCAGCTGGGAGCGCTGTCTTCTCTCTGTACCATCTCCAATCTCACAGTCAACAAATATAATGCCATTGATATAGGAAATGGCTTTTTTATAGTTGGAGGGAGTAGACTTCCTTAGGTGGAGCTCTCTGGGTTTAAAGGCCACTCACCCGGGGCACAGGATGGGGCAGGATGGTTAAGAACGTGGCTCCAGATTCAGGCGGCCCTGGCTTTGACTCCTGCCTGAGCCTGTGACCTTGGCCTCAGCTTCCTCACATGTAAAATTCCTTACAGTCCCTTCCTCCTAAGATGATGGGGAGGATGAAATGAGATACCATAATAAAATGCTTAGCACAGGCCTGGCCAGAGTCAGTGTCCGCCAAATGGATGCCTCTCTTAGGCACCTGTTGCATGGAGGGTTGTGTGCCAGGCTGGGAGCGGGGCTACGTGGATTTCCTTGGAGGGCTATTCTCTAAATTGTGGATCAGGGCCACTGTTTGGACCCTAATCAGGCCATGAAATCAGCTTACTGGGTCTCAATGAAAATGAAATGAAAAGGAAGTAATAAATTAAATGAAAAAGAATGATAGGAAACATCCAAGTATAATGCACAGCGCTGGTGGGTGTTGTTTTGTACAACTTCGGAGGGTTTCATGTGCGTGTGAATACGCGCTTCAGGCTGTGTGTGTGTGTGTATACTGGGTCAAATGAAATATACTTTTCTGTGAGTCATGGTCAAAATATTTGGAGTCACTGCCTGAGAGATGATCTCCCTCCACGTAGTGATGTTTATGGAGCATCTACTCAGTGTGAGACTGAGTTCCACATGTGGGAGCCAGAATGCAGGGAGGGGGGTTCAGGGCCCAGTTCTTAGCAAAGTGGCTGGGTGACCCAGCCCTGTGGGGTGGTCAGGTAGGGGATCCTGGGTGATGACATGTGCTCGTGGGGACAGTGAGAGGAAGCAGTGCCTGGGGTGAGTGGTTGACTTGGGATCTGGAGATAGAGAGCACCACTCCCCCGCCCTCCCCACCCAGTGGAGGCTCCCTGTCAGTGGAGGGTGCAGAGCCAGACCTCGCCAGAGGTGAGGGTGAGGGTTGTCTGAGGTTGGGCTGGGCACGTTTTTCCTGGCTAGGGTGGGGCAGAGGAGGACTCAGGTTTATGGATGCTCCCGGAACTCAGGACTTGTAGGGTCTGCAGTGACTGGTGGGTCTCAGAGCTCAGACCTCTCCCTCTTCCCCGTGGCCCCCTGGAAGCCTTCTGAGCCTTCATCTCCTCCTTTTTGCTGCCCCTACTGGCTCTGGTGGGCCTGCCTGGCCTGAGACCTGACTCAGCCCTGAGTCCTGGTCCAGGAGCCAGAAGCCTTTCTATGACTTAGATCTCTGCCCAGGGTAAGTCGGGGCCTCCGTTTCTTTGTCTGTCAAGTGGGCATACAAATCCCTGAGCAGCCAGCCGACTGGGTGGTGATGCCCATCTTGTGACCTCATGGGGATAAGCAGCTACAGGAAGTGTGGCGAACTCTGGGTGGGTTGTAACTCTTGTCTCTAAGGCTGGGAAAGCTTGGGCAGGTCATGAGGGTATCAGCTGCCTGGCTGGAGAGCCCCTACCTTCCCATCCCGTGACCTGGGGCAAGGGTGGGGAGAGGCCTGTGACCCATGGTGAACTGGGGATATCCCCGGATCTGAGGGGGAGGTGGCCCGTTAGGGGCCCCAGAGGATGAGACCCAGGCTGGGAAACCCAGCCTCTAGAGCCCCCACCTACATAGGGTACCCAAGGAACCCCAGCTTGGAGCCTGTGAGGCCACGTGGAGGGGCGCGCCCTGGGACATGTTGGCAGAAGTCAATTTCCAGGAAGCTATGGGTGGCTTCGAGCCTGCGGAGCCCAGAGCCCTGAGGCTCAGGCATGTGCTCCCATAGGAGGATGTGGTATTTGATGAGAGGTCATGCATATTGAGTACCTACTGTATGCCAGACACTGTGCTAAGCGCTTTTGTATATTTGGAGATTTCATCCTCACAATAACCTAACGCCCACGTCTTTTTATACATCCCATTTTATGGGTGAGGAAACGGAGGCGCAGAATGGTGAAATCTCTCTTGCTAACTAGTGAGTGGCAGGGCTGGGCTGAGGGCTTGAGTTCTGGATTCAGGCTGCCAGGGTTGAAACCCAGGCAGCAGCACTTGCCAGCTGTGCCACCTTCCTCGGACGTGAGCCTGAACTTCTTTGCCCATTCGTTTCTTGCTTGATGAAACGGGCAGAACCCCATTGCCCTCCTCAAAGGGTTGTTGGGAGAATTACGTGAGATCATGGAGGTCAAGTGCTTAGTACTTAGGACACCGTTTCTCCTGTCTGCACCCAGGACCAACTGTGTGGCCCTGGGCGAGTTCTCTGGTCTCTTGGGTCCCAATCTCTTCAGCTGTGTGACATGGAATACTAACCCCTTCTCTACCCTTCTCAACAGGATTGCTGAGGATCAGATGGAACCAAAACCCTGGATGGGTCCTGAGGGAGGCCTCCAGAGAACAGAGATCCTAGACTCTTGAGCGCCCAGAGCTACCAGGAATTTTTCAGGGCTTGGGGCTGCCTGCAGGTCCTGATGTATTTTGTCTGGGCTGGCTTCAAGCTTTTGTTTCCTGCTGGTTTGTGCAGACCTTTGAAGTGCTGACCCCAGATCCAACTCCAGAGTTTCTCAAGATGCATTCTGTGGAAGGGTTTGGTGATCAAGCAGGTTTGGGAGAGTGTGAGTTAAAAAAAAGCGGGGGGGGGGGGTGGGGGGGGATGGATTTCTTCACTACAGGACTTGTTAGAGCCTTTGATATGCTAATATTCATTATGCAACCCCTATGTGTGGTCATGATATACTTCCGGATATCTCAATGGCCTGCTGTTCCAAGCTCCATTTTCCAGATGGAGAAACTGAGTCCTGGAGGGAAGGCTAGGAAATGGTTTTCCCAGATCGTGGGAAATTTCCCATGTTATCATTTCCATTTCCCAGTTGTCTGTAACTGAGCTGCGTAACTGGATGCCAGGGCTCCTGACTCCATGGCCAGGACACCCGTTTCTTTCCCTCCTTCCTCTGTTCTGCTTTCTTCCTGAAGGCGCCTCACCTTTTTCTGGCCCCTTCCCTCTCTCTCCCAGCAGCAATAGAGGGTATCCTGTTCCTTCTGGGCCTTGCTGGACAATGGGGCTGTGCCCAGCACCCAGCCTCCTGGGTGATGCTTCCGGGCTGGCAGATGGCAGTAAGGCGTCATCCCAGCTGAGCAGCTCCTCGCAAGTTAATTCTGTTTTCTGAGCCTCAGTCTCCTAACTGCAGAGTGATGCTCGTCACTTTGCCTCTTACCTGCAGGCGAGAGCTTTGGCTCTGACATCGTGCGAATGTGCTCTGTTCACCTGCAATTCATGTCCAGATGTCCATGAGTCTAGCAATTCTGATCATTTTGGGGAAGAACAGGGAAGAAGTGAGGGGGCCCCTGGTCATGGGATCTGATGTGGTTCTGACTCCCCAGGTCCAATTCGTCCCCCATGTTTGACATCTGCCCGTTAGGATGATGCTGGTCCTCTCTGGTCCCAGTTCCGCTGGTGACCTAGGAAGTAGGCCGGTCTAAGTGGTGCTAGAGACCCGTTTTACAGAGGAGGCATGAGGGGAGGGGAGGGGAGTTGGGAGTGTCCTGTGGGGGGTTGTTGTTAGAATTGGGAAAGACACTCAAGTGTCTCTGTGCTTCGGCTCAGTTCCGCCTTGAGAGGGTGGGTCTCTGGAGTCCGCCTACTTGTTTGACGCCCCTTCCCCTTCAGTCAGGGAGCGTGTGTGCGCGTGCCTGCATCTCTGTCCACTCAGCAGAGGGGGTGTAAACATCCCAGGCGCTCTGCTGGCTGCGGTGGGCGCTGAGGGAAAGGCTGGGGGGTGGACCAGGCTGGCTGGGGAGGTGGGAAGAGGTGGTGCCTCTCTGGCAGCATGTCCTCACCCAGAGGGCTGTTTGCCCGGGTTATTCTTAGCACTGACTCATTAGAGAGACTATTTTTAGCCCTGTTTCTAAGTGTTGCCAACATCTGGTGCAGCCAGTGCTGAAGGGGGTTGGGGTGGCAGGGCGACCCCTTTGGGCATGGCTGGGGACCTGAGCCTCTGGCCAGACAGCGAGGACACTGCTTTCTGCACCTGCCCGTTGCTTGAAGCTGGGCACGCAGTAGGCATCCTGTTCATGCTTGAACGTTGCAGGCAGGCCCACGACTCTCAGGGATGGGGGTTGGAAGGTGGGATGAGGGTTACCATCCAGCCGGAGAGCGAGTGAGCTGATGGTGCTCCTCAGGTAGGCATTCCCCTGTCCATCCCTCAGGGGTGCTAGTTGGCCTCTGACCCCTGAAGAAAAGGGCCTCGGGGGAGGAGGGCTAGCTCCCAGCTGGGGCACTTGTTACAGCGACCACTGCGGAGGAACCGCAGACATTGTAGGGAACGACAATGCCCAGGGGTGAGGTGTGCAGGCTCAGGGGCCAGACTACATGGGCTCAAGCCCTGGCTTTGCGACTTCCTTAGCTGTGTGACCTTGGGTAAGTCATCAACCTCTCTGTGCCTCAGTTTCCTCCTCTATGAGATGGGAGTGGGAGTAGAGTGTTGTAAGGATGAAGTAGAATAATGGACGAAGAGCCTACCTAGTGAGCGCTATGGTATAGGGAGCTGGTGGCTTTGTCATTGTTGCTAATGTTGCTGTTACTAGCAATAAGCTCTGCCTGTGCCCTGAGCTGGGGAAGGAGGCCTGTCAGCTGAGTGAGGTGAAGCTTGGGATGGGGCTCAGAGGGAGGGGTCGTACCTGGGCATCACGATGGGGTGGTTTCTGCCAGGCTGCCCCGAGGGATTTAAGGGCACACAGGTGAGTTGGAATGTGGGCTTTGCCCTTCACAGGTTCTGTGAGTCACTTAACTTCTCTGAATGTCCTTTTTTTTTTTTTTATTTACCTACAAGACAAAGATGATACTATGTAGGCTGTAGAGTTATTATGAAAAATAAAGCAATTGATGTTTGTGGGGGCATTTTGCCCAGTGCTGGGCACACAGGAGGATCTGAATCCATGAAACTTTTCTTCCTTTCTGTCCCTTTTCCCATGTGAGGGATGGGGTGCCCTGAGGGTCGTGGAGGAGAGCTTGGCCTGGAGGTTTGGAGTGTGGGGGCTGGGGTCCTAGCTCTTTGTGAGCCTGGGTAATCCACACACATAACTTCCCCCTGGGTTTCTGTAACACAGTGGCTGGAGAAAACTCTGAGTTTTAGACTCTTTCTCAGAATCCCTGGGGGTGCCTTGGGGAAGGACTAGGCAGAGGGGCGCTGGGGAAGGGGAAGCCCCCTGTTGGAGGCCAGGTACTCTGGCCCTTCCCACTCCCCACAGAACCGCTTCATTCTCATGTTTAGCTGTCAAAGTTCCAGGTAAATTTTGTCTGAAAAGGGGGTTCTGCTGTTGAAATCAGCCTGGGAGTCTCTGAGAGGGGTGACCTCCTAGGCTCCTTGTTGTGTGACTTGGCACTGACTCTGGAGGTGACCTGGACTGTGGGCCCTGATGTCCAGAGGATGCTGGCACTCCCTGTGAGGCGTGGGGGCAGGGCGGGGGCTGCCAGGCTGTGCCTGGGGGGAGAGGTTTGAGTGCTGCCTGGCCTCGCTATCTGTGGGACGTGGGGCCCTGAAGACAATACTCAGCCTCACCAGCAAACTCTCCCGGGGGGAGCGCGGGCTGAGACTAGGCAGAAGGGCCCTGGCCACAGTGCAGTCATGTTCCTGGTAAACACTCGAGAATATCTGAAAGGAATGAATGAAGTGGCACCACAGCGTCCCCGGACAGCTGCACCTCTGAGAGGGTGGCGGATCCCCCCTTCCTCTTCTTCTTTTTTTTAAAAAATTTTTTATTTATTTATTTTTGGCTGTGCTGGGTCTTCGTTGCTGTACACGGACTTTCTCTAGTTGTGGTGAGCGGGGTGAGCGGGGGCTGTTCTTCGTTGCCGTGTGTAGGCTGCTCACTGTGGTGGCTTCTCTGGTTGCAGAGCATGAGTTTCTAGGCGCAGGGCCTCAGCAGTTCTGGCCCACAGGCTTAATTGCTCTGTGGCATGTGTGGGATCTTCCCGGACCAGGGATCGAACCTGTGTCCCCTGCATTGGCAGGCGGACTCTTATCCACTATGCCACTAGGGAAGTCCATCCCCTTCCTCTTCTTTTCGCCCTTCACTCTGCCTTCCCTGTTCTCTGCTTTGTTCGACCAGCCTTAAGCTCCCCCAGCCCTGCCCATAACCTTGAACAAAGACACTTCCCCAGCCTGAGCCTCAGTTTGTTCATGGGTGAAATGAGGATGGTGGGCTCAGCTTGGGAGGCCCCTTCCGGCATCTCAGCCTCTGTTCGCAGGGCAGGTCACACATGCCCAGAAGGTCCAGTCCCTCTCACCAGTGGCGTGGGGAGAGGTGGTCCTCAGGGTCTGAGGCGAGGGTAGGGCGGCCGCAGTGCTCTGACGGGGCCTTCAGGGTGTGATGGGCCTGGGCGGGGGCTTGGGCAGGGAGGCAGGGACCCGTGGGTGTGAGAGGAAGGGTGGGCATCCAAGTGTGTCCGCTGGGCTGGGGCCGGCACCGTGACTTTTGTGTGTGACCCTCTGCTGGTGTGGGCGGCAGCCCGTAGGGACACATTTGTGTCGTTATGACTGGATGTGAGAGGGTGTGTGGGTCTGGCCGGCCTCAGGCTAGGGCGGTTATCTCCTGTTGCTGGGAGCTTCCTGAGTTCTGAGGAGAATGGAAAGTGACTTCATGCAAGGGCGCCCCTCCCCAGATCCCCACTTTAGGCACAGCCTGAGGTAGAGGGTGGCCTGGCTTTCCTCCCCTCTTCCCCACGCACCAGAGGCCCGTGTCCCCCTCCTCCCTCACCTCAGACCCTGTGTCTCACGCAGGGTTTTGGGGGGGCTGCCTTGACCTGCATTCTGACTCTTCTCTCCATGGCATCTCGTGTGTGGGGGGGAGGTGAGTGGTCCGTGCCTGCAGCTCTAGGAGTCGGTGCACCCCCAGGCCTAGTACAGCTAATCCTCTGAGCCAGAGGAAGTGTCCTCCGGAGGCCCAGCCTGGGACGCTGTGGTCAGCACCCTGCACCGGCCGAGTGGTTTTCTAGCCAGAGGAGACCCGCGGGGAGGGGTGAGGAGAGGCTCCACCTGCCCACCGGCTCCCGGCTCCGGCAGCCTTGGCTGCAGCCACTGCTGGTGACTCATTCCCCTGGGGAACTAGCCGGCTCCTCTCCTGAGGCTCTGGGCCCTGGGCTCAGCCAGCCAGGAAGGAGCAGGGAGGCCCTCCTTCCATATGATGGGGAGGGGTCCCAGCTGACCGCTCTCGTGTCCTCCGGCCCCCGCAGACTTCACCTTCCTAGTAGCCGCAGCCCCAGATCACCATAATGGGTCCCGGACGCCTCACAAGTAGGCAGCCCCGCCTGGCAGCTGGACTCAGTCCCTCTTCCCCAGCACCCGCCACCAGGCATGTCCCCATTCCAGTGCCTGGGCTCGGTGGGGGCATGGGTGGTGCCTGTCCCCACCCCGGGGGAGGGAGGTGACTGGGCAGCCTGGGAGGGGGTGGGGAGGCCCTCTCCAGGGAAATGAATTCTTGGCTGGACCCCAGATGCTGGCCTGCCCAGCTCTGCTCCGGGGTAACACTGGGTGCACACACAGCCCCATTGTACGCCTGGGCCCTGTGCCCGCCGTGGGCCTGGCACCAGCTCCGTCCACAGCAGTGGCTCCGTCAGCTCCTCAGCAGCCCCTGCCAGGGCCCAAGCCACTGGGCCCCCAGTGAGGAGGAGGAGGGAGGGCCGGTGGTGAGGCTGTGAGTGGGGGTGCCCTGAGCCCGGGAGCGGGGACCATGCAGATGCTTGAGGAGCCAAGTGCATGCGTTGGTTTCTCATCAACTGTGGATACAGGGTGGGGAGCACTGTCTCCCTTTCACATGAGGAAATGAGGTGTCGAGACCCCGAGAGGCTGCAGTAACTCGCCCAAGGGCACAGAACTAGCAAGTGATGGAGCTGGGGTTCAAGCTCAGGCAGCCTTGGTCCATAGCCTCTCAGCACCACTTACTGTGCTGCACACCCAGCCTCAGGTCAGGGCTCAGGGAAAGGCCCAGCTCCTTCTTCTCCCCAGCCCAACTTAGAGGAGCCAGGTAGGCTACTTTCTAGAAAGTACTTTTTCTAGAAAGTACAAGTCCCCACGGTGGAAGGGGATCCCAGAACAGTAGGGTCTGGAGTCCCCATGTGCTTGTGAGAAGCGTGGAGTTTAGATTTCAAGGATGGTATTGGTGGCTGGGCAGGCAGAACAAGTCCCCAGGATCAGAAGGCGGCTCCTTGCCTCAGTTCCCCTGCTGTGGTGGCACTGAATGTCCCCCATGCTTCTCGGGAGGACACAGGAATGTGGAGGAGAGGTATGGCCAGGGCTGAACGTGGAGCCTCACCCCCTTTTCCTGTGCTCCATAGGCTGGCCCGGAGGCTCCGCATCCCCAGCCTAGAGCAGGGCCTCCTGTTGCTTCTATTCTGAGAATCCGTCCTGAGCTGCCCCATCTCCTCAGGTTTCCCAGCCTGAAGGGGCCTCTGAGGCCAGAGAGCCTGCCAAGAGGGCAGTCCAGCTCTCAGCTTTGAGGGGTCCCATCTCTGCCTAGTGTCTGGGCCCTCAGGCCAGACTGGAGGGTGCCTGGAACCAACGCCTATGGGGCTCAACTTATCTGCTCATGAGCCCTGAGCCCCCATGGGATCAGGCAGAGCTAAAGCTTCTCCCTTATCCCGGCCCAACCTCCTTGTTCCCATCCATCCCGGCCAAGGGGCCTGGCTCCCCTTTGGTGCCACCTCAACCCTCTCACCAAATGGACAGGGCAGTCTGCAGGGACCGCAAGGTTGCACAATGCCAAGGCTGGGCCGCCGGGACAGGTGGGTAAGAGGGAGGCTGGAAGGGAACACCGAGGCTGGCTCCCCTCTCACCCCACCCGGGAGCCCTGTCATGCCCAGCCTGCTCAGGCTCAGCTTTCTCTGATTACACTGTCCCCCTACAAAGCCAGAACACAATCCCAGGCCAGAACTACAATCCCAGGCCACAAGAAGGCACGTCAAGCCCAGAAGGGCCAGGTTTGAGCGCCTTCTCCCTGGGAGATGCCGAGAAAGAGAAAACCTGGGGACAGCCCTTGGTTCTACTACAGCTGAGAAAACTCAACAGAGTAACTCCTCTGTGCCTCAGTTTCTCATTTATAAAATGGGTACACTAATATTTCCTACTTCCCAGTGTTGTTGAGAACGGCAAATGAATTAAGACACAGTAAAGCCCTTAGGAAGATTTCCTGACAAACGGGAAGTGCTCAGTTCAGGTTTATTGGTAGTAGGCATAGTAAGGGCTTCCCTGGTGGCTCAGATGGTAAAGAATCCTCCTGCAATGTGGGAAACCTGTGTTTGATCCCTGGGTTGGGAAGATTCCTTGGAGGAGGGCATGGCAACCCACTCCAGTATTCTTGCCTGAAGAATCCCATGGACAGAGGAGCCTGGCGGGCTGCATTCCATAGGATTGCAAAGAATCGGACACAGTCATAGTAAGGTAGTCATTCTAAATAGAAGTACAATACAATATATGTTATCAAGTAATGTTGTTTTTTCAAAATAGATTGCGAGTACCAGTGAGGACAGGGACTATCTTACTTATATCTGGATCTTGGTGTCAGGCACAGAGCCTGGCATGGAGCCAATTAAGTAATTGTTTCCAAATGGTGATCAGAGGAGGGTGGAGTCAGGGTAGGCTGCCTGGAAGAGGTGGCTTTGGAGCAGGCCTTCCAGAGACACACAGGCATTATTAGACAATCTGTGGAAGGAGGATGGGGCAGGAGGAACATCTGGAGGTCTGGATTGTGTCAGGGAGAAAGTGATGGGACCCCCTACACTGAGCCCAGGTTAGGACAGGGGGATCCTGAGTTCCTTGAATATCCGCCTGGGGAGTTTGGACTTTATCTGGTGGACAGTGGGGCTGATGGAACAGGGAGAGGACCTTTCTTTGTTGCTCAGTCTGTTTTGTTTCTGCTCCCTTGTTCTCTTAGGGCTGATTCGTTTCTCCACTTCTCCAAAGACAGTAAACCCTCTCTTTGCTCTTCGGTTCCTTTTCTCTGATCCCTGCTCACTCCCAGCCCACGTATCCATACTCTGTTCTTGGTCTTCTGCTTAGCTGCCCTGGCTTGTTCTCCCTGCCTACTCTTGTTCAGCATCCGCTTCCTCTCCCTGGCCCAGACCCACGTTCCCTGGGATTGGGGTCAGCTGGACTTGAACTTGAGGAGAGTGGGATACGAGCGTGTTGCGATCACACAGTGGGAATGCGGGCGCTGGTGCCCAAGCCAGGAGGACACCCTCTCTCCTGACCTAGTCCACTACCCTCTTCAGGGAATGACCCCCTGGTAATGTGGCTAAGGCCCATTAGGAGGATTGCATTTGTCAACCTGATAAATGGAAACAGATTTCTCTAACAGAAAAATTAGAGAGTGATAGGCCTTCATTTTCTTGCTATTAAATTTAGCCTAAAAGGGTATTGAACCAGGTGGGGACCAGACTGAAGAAAACTACTCTCTTCTGTCTCCTTGTAAACATTCAGCCATCTATCTGTCCATGATCTCCATCCATCACTTCATGCACTCTATCCATCCATGCATCCATCTGTCCATCATATCTATCCACCCATTATATCCATCCATCTGTCCCTTAATCCTTTATGTCCATCTGGGCATCCATTACATCTGTACATCTAACTATGCATCTACCAAATATTTCCTGAGCACCAAATTAGTTGCTTTACATTTAATCCTTACAGAAACTCTTCAAGATAGACATTATCTTCCTTTTGCACATGAGGACACCAGGCTCCTGTGAAGTGAAGTTGCTGGAGGTCACGCAGCCAATAAGCAACAGATCTGGACTTCAGCTCTCTCTGCTTCAAAACTCATGCTCATAGTGTGGGGTCAAATGGCCTCCCTGGATGTCCCCAGTGCTTCTTTCTGAATGCAAAATATGACAGCCTTGCTTCTGAAGGCATGGACAGGCATGCTCAGGTTCTGGAATGCCGGAGTTCCGGAGTTCTATCCGAGGAGCAGCCCCGGGGGCCAGAAGTCACGCTGGACTTACAGTCCTATTGGCAGTTGGTACCGGTAACAATGTCACCAGCCCCACGCCTGCAGTGGAGGCTTCCTGATCATGTAACTTGCAACCCAGCATGTCCTTGTTTCTTCTCTTCATCAGGCCAACTCTGCTTCTGAGGGCACTCTTGTGTGCCATAGGTAGGAAAGTTCTAGGTACATGCTTGGCCACTGCATCCGACCCCACCAGTCTCTCTGCAGCAACTGAGCTCTTGCACGCCTGCCTCTGCTTCTCCCTAGGACACCCAGCCCACATTTTACTCTGGCACTTTTAATAATAGCTTTCTAAGCTGTAGAGTTAGCTGCACAATTTCAGGTCAAAACTCCCTCCTCGGGCCCCTTTGGTTGAGGCAGGGCTGTGAGTGCAGACAGTTTACTTGGGTGATGACCCCAGGAAGTCCCCTTAGTGAATTAGGTGGAGTGAGGCGGGGAAGGGAAGGGAGCCACTGAGATGTGTGTTCAGAGCAGGTGACCACTGTGGGCTCTGGAGAAACTGCTTTAGGTTCCCAGCCTCGGGACCCCTCAGCTGGTAAAGAATCCACCTGCAATGCGGGAGACCTGAGTTCGATCCCTGCGTTGGGAAGATCCCCTGGAGAAGGGGAAGGCTCCCCACTCTGGCCTGGAGAATTTCATGGACTGTATAGTCCATAGGGTCGCAGAGTCGGACACAACCAAGCGACTTTCACTTCATTCGGGACAAGGGGCTGGTATTGGCGGTTTGTTACCAGTTCCCCTCTGTCTTTGGCTGGGGCAAGGCGGATGCTACCTCTGTTGGCTCTGGTGCAGCTGTGTGCAGGTGCTGGCTGATGGAGGTGCTCAGGTGGGCAGGTCGGGACTGGGAGTGGCCAGGGGCTGTGGCCAGGGCCCTGACAGCCTCTGCCACTCTCACTGGACACAGGCATGGTGGCCGACCAGTCCCTAGGAGTGTGCCTCCTGCCAAGCCCTCTTGTCACCGCTCACGTCTCTCCAGGCCCACGAAGCTGCCACCACCCTCTCCTGCTGCCCCTGGGGAGACCCTTCCCACTGGGACCAGTCATGGGCACCACATTCGATGCATTCAGCAGATGCTTAAGGAGCACCTGCTCCGTGCCAGGTGTCAGTGTAAGAGGAGAAGCTGCCAGGGCCCCTCTAGACGCTCCGAGCAGAGGGAAGGGATTGGGCGGCATGCAGGGGGTCCTTACCAGAAGCCACACAAGGTGGCCCCTTCTGGACCTTTCTCTCTTTCTCTGAGCTTGACATCCGCTCCTAGAGGGTGTGGGTGACACACTGGGCGGCCACAGAGCCTGAGCCACTCTGAGTCCCCTTCCGGCAGAGCTCTGCGGAGGCTGTGATTGTAGCGGTTTTTCTGACTTCCTTTTCCTTTCTCTCGCGCCCCTGCCTCTTCCCCCTCCTGAGGCCGCCAGACCCACGGCTGCCACGTGGCTGCCTTTTCGTCAGTGGGGAACTGAGCCTTCCAGTGCCCTCTCGCTGAGTCTCTATGGGGAACAGGATGCAATTCACAGTGCAATAAGGGTGGGGGGTCAGTTTATTCGTGGGTGCCCTTCTTTGTCCCTGGGGAAAGCCCTGCCTGGTACTGCTTCCTGGAGAGGGGACTTCTCCTTCTAGACTCCTGCCCCCATCCCTCAGACTCACACTAGACTCACTCCCATCTTGGGGGGCCCAGGGAAGGAGCGGAGTTAAGGAGGGAAGGGCGTGTAGGTAAAGCCACCTGGTAGAGGGGCAGGGAGGGCAGGTGCCGGGCTGGCGGGCACACACACAGCACACACTCCAGACTCTGTATGGGCCGCCGGCAGGCCTGCCAAGTCCCACTCCCTTTTGACTCATCTCTCCGGCTGCCACCCACAGACTTTCCCCTTGATGTTTTCACTTCCAAACCAGGTTTGGTCAGCGTGTGTGGCGAGTTGGGTGGGGGAGGGTGGGAGGAGCATGTTGGCCTGGGCTGGCCAGCCCCATGCCCTCTGACATTCTCCCCCTACTTACCGGTGGCATCTATTTCCCACCTCGAGGAGGGCAGGGCCGGCTTTGGCAGAGTGAACTGGGCCTTGAAGTTGTACCTGCCCCACTTGGATAGAAAGGTGGCTGTGCTTATTCAGGGCAGGCGTGTGTCGGTGTGAGGGCTGGGAGGACGTGGGAGAGGTTAGCACGGGGGACTTAGGACATGGCTTTCGGTTTGTCTCAGGTGGGAGCTTAAGCATCTTTGATCAAGTGTCACCCCCGTGGGGGAAACGGGGCGGGGGGTCGGGGGCACAGGTTGGGGGAGGGGTGGATGGGGAGTGCAGAATGAGCAAAGCTCCGCCCCGACCCGATGAGCTCAAAAGCCAGGGCGCTGGGTTCCTCCCTCTGCCTGGCAAAGGGCAAGTGTTCCTTGTGGCAATTTAGGACAGAAAATGGGGTGGGGGGCCTGCTGTGCGCACTGAGCGTGAGATCTCTGCAGAGTGCATCTCATACCTGGGTACTGGTGGCAGGCGAGGGTTAGACGGGTGAAGGCGGCTGCGTCCCTCCGCTCCCTTGGCTGGGAGGGGGTAACGCTGTGGTACAAGGTCATTTCAAGTGTTGGGGAGAGAGTTCTCCTCTGGCTTCCAGATGGATAGGTTAGAGGTGCCAGCCAGGCACCTGGGCCGGGCAGCAGAGAAGCCACGCCATGCTCTGGGTCTGGGGCAGCTGCCGTTCAGGAAGCCCTAGGCCGAGTGCGGGCTGGCTGGGCAAGGACCCGGGCAGGGGACCCCTGGATTTTGTGGCCCGGCTGAATGTTCCCAGTTCCCAGAAGCGCAGCTCACACTGGGGCGGGGCCGGGGAGAAGGCCCAGCCACCGGGTTGGGGGCGGTAGCTAGGGGAGAACAGCCTGTGGTCATCCGGCGGCCCCTGCCTGCTCCAGCCGCCCTGTCCTGCCCCCACCAGGCATGAGTCAGACCGAAAGCAGAAGCTGCCAGACACTGCACAGGGTGAAGCGAGGCAGAACCAGCAGTGCTATTTTGGAACCTGGTTAATTCCCCCTCCTGTCCCCCAGCGCTCATCACTCAGGGCACCCCACCCCGCCCCCCTGCCCCGTTCCTGGGTTCCTGGTCGCCAGCTCTTTGCCTTCCCTGTAGAGACTGCGGGGGCAGGACCCCATGTCCCCTGGCATGTGTGGAGGTGGGGTTGCTTAAAGCCCCTCCATTTGAGGGACCCCTCCTTCTCCCTGGCTGAGAGGTGCTGTCTTCTCTGAAACTGGCCTTCTGGGGTGTCAGGGGGTGCCCCCTCCCGGTGGGAGCTGGTGCTGCCGGTCTGGCACTGCACCCTCCCTCTGCCCCTCCTCTGCCACTCAGGCCAGCTGTCGGCCGCCTCTCACCGGGGCTGTGAGCTGACCAGGCTTCAGGTGGGAGCCTCTCCCGGCAATGACTCTTAGAGGTTTGGGAGGGATTTCCGGACGCGGAGGGGGGATATTTGGGGGCCAAGGGCCTTTCCAGAACCCATGACATCGTGCACCTTGCAGCAGCCCCAAGTCACCCCCTAGTCAATGGTTCTCTCTTGGGCATCCCAGGCCTGCTTGAGGGCCCACATTTTAGGATTTTTTGGAGCCCTATGAGCCTGGGGGCCCCTGGCCATCCAGTCTGCGGAGGTGAAAGAGGTCAGTGGGTGTGTGTTTCTGAGCTGAATTTGAGGGTGTTTGGGTGAGAGTGTTGCTACCCACTGTGGGTCCGGGGGCGGAGGTCCCTGCCGCTCCTGAAGCTGTGTGGCTGGGGGAGAGGGTGGGCTTCGCTGTTACTCGTGTATGCGAGGGAGACGGCCAGTGTTGCCGCCTCCTGGGGAAACCCTGAGGTCAGTGCTCCATCCTGCTATCTACCATCCAGCAACCTGGGGTGGGGGCCCATCAGTGGGCATGTTGCGAGGGAACCAGTTAGAATGTGGGGTCCCTTTGAAGCTCAGGGGAGCTAATCTTGGGTCTCTCGGTGCTCGGCTGGGTTTGGACTCGGGCAGGTGAAAAGGAGGGGCCAAGCAGTGGGGGTGTGTAGAGTGGTCATCCAGGCCGGCTATAGGGGCCCCAGCAGCCCGCACACCTCACACACCACTCACAGGCACAGACTGTCCTCAGAGTTGTCCGCTCCCTGCTGGGGCTGTTCTCTGGGCAGCCAAGTCCTGGGGCAGGGTGTGTGTGTGTGTGTGCACATGCACGCGTGTGCAATGGTTTGTGTAGGAGATGTTGTGTATGTGTGTGAGTAGGCCTGTCTGGGTTGCATTCCCCCCACAGGGAACCTTACCAGCTTCCCTTTGGTTCCTGCAGGCTGTTCCCCTCCTGCCCGGCCAGAGGCCCGGCACTGGGTAATCGGGAGTCCAGCCGGCCTGGAGCCCTCATTCCCAGCTCCACCTTGGCCCCGGGGCCTGAGAGTTTGGGCAGTTTGCTTAGGTTCGCCGTGGGGCTCCGAAGGCCTGTGCCTGTCCCTTTAAGCATCTCTTTCCACCTCGCGGCTCCCTCTCCCACCTGTCACACTTGAAACCAGCAAGTGATCAAGCCCCAGCAAGCTGCAAGTGAAGTAACCTTAATGTGCCCACCAATCTCCTAGGATGCCGTGTTAAAGTGCTAACGTAGAGTGTCTGACTCCATAGGTCTGGGCTGGGGCCTGAAAATCTGCATTTCTAACCAGCTCTCGGGGATGTGATGCCTGTGGGTCATGCTTTCAGTGGTGAAGTCAGCCAGATGGACACTGCTCACCCTGCCAGGGAACTGACCTTCATGGGCCACCCCCTAGGTGCCAGGCACCTCACACATTCCAGCTCCTTTGATTCCCCTCACCTCCTCTGAAGGAGGTGGCATGACTGCCATCCTATTTTACAGATGGGGAAACTGAGGCTCCGAGAGGTTAAGTACCTGTTCTGGGTCACACAGCAGAAGAGTGTCACAAAGCCAGATGAGCTCTTGGTCTGTCGGGTCCACAGCATATGAGCATTTTACTGAACTCAGCCATCTCCCAGGGAGCGGACTCAGAAGGCAGAGATGCATCTGAGGGGATGCCAGAGGGGTTGGACCGCAGGGAGCAGCGTCCAGCCCCACCTGCCTAGCCCAGAGCCGTATGACTCCCTCCCTGCCTCCTCAGGCCCTTTCCAGACTGAATCCCAGCCTGGGTACCCAGCATGCGGCCAGGATCCGGGCACTCATGAGCCTCTGCAGGCGGAGGTTGGGTGTGCAGACCAGGGGCCCCAGCTCCACTGCCTACTGTCATGCAACCTTGGGCAAGCTGTCAGCCTCTTTGCCTCAGTTGCTCCCCCTGTGAAATGGGGAGTATATTACTGCATCCTCAGTGGTGTATAGTTTGAGGATGACATCAGTACCATGTATCAGCTTAAAACTGCACAAAGGAATCAGGGCAAATAGTAATGAATGCCTGGTGGTTTGTTCCCAGACGTCACGGGCCACCTTCTGTGAATTTAACGCAGTTGTCAGGGCTCACAGGTGTCTTTCTTCCTTCCTTTGCCCCTCCTCTCTTCCAAAGTCTTCTTGCATTAGGCAAAGCCTGGATACTTCAGTTTTAAAGAGGTTGTCTTTGATGTCCTCAGAGGCAGATTAAATTCTGAAAGAGAAGTCAAATAGTCGGAGTTCATTGCAGTGGATGGTGGGCAGGGAGGCTGGAGACCGGAGAGGTGGCTGCAGCCGCGAGGAAGCAGAGGAAGCCCCCAAGGGCAGGGGCAGGATCTGGGCGCCCCTGGGGCGGAGAAGCCTGAGTTTGGAGCAAGGCCCCGGGTCTGGAGCCAGAGGCCGCTCCGCAGGCCGGCTGTGTGCTCCTCGTGGCGGCGGGCTGTGTCCTCTCACACTGGGGTCAGCGGGCCTGCCCTGCCCAAGAGGCCGGCACTGGAGCTGGGGAGCGGTTGCTGTCTCCTAAGGAGACAGACAAGTGAAGACTGGGTCCCCCGAGGCTGCTGCAGCTCTAGAGAGAGAGTTCCCGAGACAGCGCCCCAGACGGCTCTCCGTGTCCCCTGCCTGCAGGGCGGCTTGTCAGGCATCCAGCCCCGGACCATCCGTGTGGCCTGAGCCCTGCACCTACCCGGACCGAGCGGGAAGGGAGCCCGCCACCAGACCCCCTGCCCCCTCACATGAGTAACCAGGGGTCCAACTGGGAGAGGTACCCCAAGGGGGCTCACACAGCTGAGCGGTGGGACAGCTAAACACAGCTTTTCAATCCTACTCGGCCCTTTGGGAATAGACTCATTCCAGAGGCTCCAAACTCTTGGGCCCCAAATCCCACTGGATGGCACGCAGTGACCAACCAGGTGGAGTCTTGGGCCTCAGCTTCCCTGGTGGGGGCATTGATGACCTTACAGGCTGACCTACCACCCACAGAACTTAGCACAGGGAGGGGATTGGGTGGGCTCGGGGGGGCGGGGCTTGAAGCCCTTGGAGACCCAGCCTTGACACCCCTGCTCTTCAGGCCCCGTTCCTGTCTGGGGCGCCACCTGTGGACTGTCCTTCCCTCCCAGCCCCTCCCTCTGCACGCCACTGCTGTCCAGTGTCAGGACTCCAGGCCATGCAATCGCGTTTCTGTCCAGCCTGTTTGATATGATTTCCCCCTGAGGCCCTTGCGTGGCCCACATTAACTGCCTCAGTGAGATCCCGATGTATGGTCGGTCTCCTGAGCCCTGGGCCTGGATCCGTCTTGGCCGCGTAGCAGCAGAGAGCCTGTAGATGGGCCGGGCCCGGCCTGTGTCCTGGGGCCTCTGGGAGGGCTGAGGGGTGTGCAGGCCTCGGGGCCCTCCATAGGATTCACTGAGGACAGCAAAGGGTGAGGGGTGAGGCGGGGCTGGGAGTTTATGGGGACAATAATCCATCTCCAGGCTTCTTCCCTCTGCACCCCTGGTTTCCTTCTGATACTGGAGCTGGTGGTGGCCATGCACTTGCAGGAGAGAGCTGGGCTGGTCTCCCCGCTTCACCGCGTCCTTGTAGTGTGACCTTGCCCAGGGCCCGGAACCCCTCTGCGAGTCTTGGTTTTCTCATCTGCAGAAGCTGTTTGTCCTGGGAAGTGTCTGTGGGGACGGGTGAGATCTGATCTAGATCATGTGCTCAGCACTCTGCCTGGTCCACGGAGGGGACTCGGGCTGTTTGCTGAATGAGTGAACAGGTGGTAAATGAGCACGTGACGGGTGGTTGGACGAGCAGCCTCCCAGGGCCCCGAGTCTCGTTCTGGGAAGTCTGCCGGCTGGGATGGGGCGGAGGTTCTGGGGAAGAAAGCCGATTTCTCTGGGAGCTTCCTTGTAGCTGGGAAGACTAGCGGTAACCAGGAAACAACTGGAGAACAAAACCATGTGAACCATAGGCAGGCTGTTCAAGGGGATGGGGTGGCCAGCATGGGCTGCAGAGAAGGGGAAGACGGAGGTTTCAGCCCCCTCACTCTGCTCCAACCCAGGAGGGGGGCAGCTCCCCGCCGAGCGGCAGGGTGAGGGGTTCTGCACTGTGTGTGTCTGGGTGTGAGACAGACGGCAGAGTGTTTGTGCGTGTGGCCCGCCTGAGTCTATGCATATCACAAGGGCAGACACCTCCCAGGACTGTTCTGGTTTCTCCTCTCCCTGCTTCTTTCAGCCTCGTGTCCCCCTGCCCACCCGAGGCCCCCATCCTTCAAAGCGCAGTGACAGTCCTCCTGGGGCCGGCCTCCTGCCAGGGGCCAGCTGATCCCTCGGGGACAAGACAGGCGCCTCTCTGGTCTGGGATTGCCTTTGAAGCTGCCCCCCTTGTCCTGCCCGGGGCCAACCAGGAGGCGCCAGCTCCCGCCCTTTCCTGCGGGATGTGAGCCGGGATGTGGGGCTGATGGCCTGAGCCGTGGACCCTGGAGGCCACTCAGCAGCCCGGGAGCTCCGGTGTCTGCCCTTCACATCCCCTCTCCTTCCTCTCCAACCTCTCCGCCTCCTGCCTGTGTTCAGTCAGCCAGTCAGTCAGTTCAGTCGCTCAGTCGTGTCCGACTCTCTGCAACCCCATGGACTGCAACACGCCAGGCCTCCCTGTCCATCACCAGCTCCCAGAGTTTACTCAAACTCGTGTCCATTGAGTTGGTGATGCCATCCAACTATCTCATCCTCTGTCATCCCCTTCTCCTCCCGCCTTCAATCTTTCCTAGCATCAGGGTCTTTTCAAATCAGTCAGTTCTTCACATCAGGTGGCCAAAGTATTGGAGTTTCACCTTCAACATCAGTCCTTCCGATGAATATTCAGGACTGATCTCCTTTAGGATGGACTGGTTGGATCTCTTTGCTGTCCAAGAGACTCTCAAAAGTCTTCTCCAACACCAGAGTTCAAAAGCATCAATTCCTCACCGCTCAGCTTTCTTTATAGTCCAACTTTCACATCCATACATGACCACTGGAAAAACTATAGCCTTGACTAGACGGACCTTTGTTGGCAAAATAATGTCTCTGCTTTTTAATATGCTGTCTAGGTTGCTCAGGTTGTCTAAAGCCCCTGGGACTTCCCCAGTGGTCGAGTGGTTAAGACTCCACACTTCCAGTGCAGGGCATGCGGGTTCGATCTCTGGGTGGGGAACTAGGATCCTGCATGTCACATGGTATGGCCCCCTCCCCAAAAAAACAACAAGCCCCTGACTGTGCTCTCCCTGCCCCCAGCCCTGCAGTGTCCTGCGGGTCACACCTACCAGAGCAAGTGTGACTCCCAGTTGCTTTCTTTCAATGTTGGAGGCAGCCAGAGGGCTCACTGTTGCTTTTCATGACCCCCCAAGGGAGCTTGGGTCAGCTAAGATGATAACGAGCCACCCACCCAAGTGTCTGCAGCACAGGCACTGTGCTTGGTACTCTGCCTGCTCTTGATCTCTTTAGAACCCAGGGAGGTAGGCTTCCTTGCTCCCCACCTGCCTCTCCCATAGCACTGCAGTGAATTACGTATCATAGACAAGCTTTGGAAAGAAAATCTTTTAAAACCCAAGGCTTCTGGGCAGGAAACAAAGAGGGTGTCTGGGAAAAGCTGGCCAAAGCCTTGCTTCTTCTGGCCAGTCTGTAACTAGATAGAAGCTAGGTGACCACTAGCCAGGGCTCCCCCTACCTGGGGCCCTGATAGGTAAATGGATGGAGGAATGGAGGGGACCCTTTCCTCAAAAGAAAATAAATAACAGAAAGAGGAGACTGGCCCAGGGATACCCCCGGTGGGCATGGATGAAGCGATGGTTAACAGTGACCCAGTGGTGACATCACCCCCCTGTGCCCATGATTTCACACTTGCAGAGGCCTCCACGCAGCATCCCAGCTTAGGTCACAGCAGCTCTGTGGGAGAGGTTCCCCAGCTGGTAAGTCCCACTTGGCTGATGGAAAGACTGAGGCTAGGCTCAGACCCTGAATCAGGCCCACGTCTGGAATTCATCCCCAGACATCCTGCTGCCAAGTTCCCCACATCATCTTATGGGCAGGTATGCTGGCTCCTGGGGACCGATCTTATGACACCTCCTTACCCTTAGCTCTCTTTGGGTGCCACCCAAGTGATGCCCCCCAGGCCCCCTGGGGACCTGTGACCACCCTGATAATTAGGAACAACCTTGTCCTAAGGTGTGGGGGTTCTGTGGACACTCTTGTTCCATTTCCTAGTTCATCAGCCCTTCCTTTGCCAGGCCCTCTGCCAGAGGGGGCTCCGAGAAGTTAAAACAACCCCTAGTCCTGGAATCTTCCCCTCTCTTCCCTTCCCAAGGCTGAAAGGTTACCCAGGAGGTCGCGGGGTCCATCCCCCTGCCTCCGGGAGCCTCAGCACCTGTTCAGGAGGCTTTCCTTTAGTGATTGGTTTGATTTCCCCTCCGTCTCAGCTGGGCAGCTCCCACACAGCTGGTGGTTTGTAACAGACTGGATCAGAAGAAAACTTCTTCCGACCGCAGAGGCGTAGAACGCAATAAATGGCTTAACCAGGCACCCTGGCCTCTGAGCGTCCACACTTTGTTGTTTCAGCCGCCAGACATAATGTTTTTTCCTAGGAATACAGGAAATTATCTCTGCCCTTTGAGGAAGGGCAGAATTTTTTCTGCTTGTGTTTGAGGATTCCAGACCATTCCCTTGTCCCAGGACCCTCTGGCCCCTGAGCTAGATGAAAGAGATCAGCTGCTGAAACCCTTTGATTGGAGGGGGGCTTCTTCAGTGGGAATCCCTAAAATAAAATGTGACCACGTTGCCCCAAGTGCGGGACCAGGGCCAAACTCTAAGCCCCAGGATTAGGGTGGTGGAGTCAGACTGCCAGCATCCAGCCTAGCTGCTCATTAGCTCTGCGACCTTTGGCAGGTGACAAACTCTCTGTACAAGATTCTTCATCTATAAAGGGGGGTGGGGTGGGGATGATAGTACTGGTACTCATATCATAAAGTGATTGTGATAATTATTAATAAATAAGATGTATTTAAGCATACCTGGTGCATAAACAGGTCCATACCTGGTCCATAAGCATTAGTTTATTCTTCCTCATTAGAAAGATATACATGTTCATTACAGAAAAAGAACATTCCAAAAGGTAAAAAGAAAGAAAAAATTGTTCATGATTTCATCATCCAAAGAAGTCAGTGATATTTTAGTTTATTTCCTCCCAAGAGGTTTTTTTACACATATTTTACACAATGATGATCAGATTTTATATATCACTTTGCATACTACTTTTTGTCACTTGACATATCCGTGTGTTACTTACTATAAACACAACATTCCACGAGGAGGAACGCAACCTTTTTTTTTTTTTGGACCCTGTGTCTGGTGGGATATTAGTTCTCCAACCAGGGATCGAACGTGGGAACCTGGGTCCTCAGCAGTGAAAGTGCAGAGTCCTAACCAGTGGGACCCCCAGAGAATTCCAGAACGCAACATAATTTAACCATCCTATTGCTGGACATTGAGATTATTTTTTATTTTTCTCTATAGAATGTGATGGACATCTTTATGCATAAAAGCCTTTTCTGTATTTGAGACTTCTTCCTCGAGCTAGTGGGTATTTTTAAAGGCTTTGATATGTTTAAAGGCTTTGATACCAAGCTACCCTTGGGCGGTGGTGTTGAAGCTGCCTGGTACCAAAGGCATTTTAAAGTCATAGCCACACTTGGGTGGGGGAGGGGAAGGGTAATTTGTTCAACTCTTCTTTTACATTCTTTAAGGTCTGCCCTCATTCTTCTGTAAAATTTTAATGAAAGTACGACACACTTAGAGAAAAGTGTGCAAACTGTTGAGTGAGCATCTGGATGCATTTTCATAAACTCGATACTCCCATGTCACCAATACCCGCATCAAATTACAGAACATTCCTAGTCCTCCCAGCCCCCACCCCAAGCTGTCCTGTGTCACCTCCCCTTCACTGCCCTCAAGGGTAACTAGGATCCTGAATTCTAACATAAAAGATTTGTTTTACCCGTTTCTGAACCGTGTGTATATCAATCACTCTGTACGCCCGTTTGGCTTCTTTTGTTCACCGTTAACGTCTGTGAGAGTCATCTGAGTTGTGTTTAGCAATAGTTGGTTCATTCCCATCGCTAAGCGGCATTCCAGGGCATGGAGATATCACCTCTTTATCCATCTTCCTGTTGATGGACGTTTGACTGGTGTCCAGTTTTGGCCACTATCTATAGCGCTGCTGTGAACATTCTAGTCCGTGTCCTCTGGTGCCCACAGGGATGCTTTTCTGCTGGGCAGACACTTAGGAATGGAGTTGCTGGCTCTTGAGGCTCTATGTGTTTTCTGCTTCCTGCTCGTATTTTTTAAAAGATCACCTGGAAGGAGGAAAAGTCCCCAAGGCAGTTCAGGCCCCGCACGCAATTGAAGGGATGCGCCTCGGCTCAGGGCTGTTTGGGGGGCCCTCCATGAAGATCACATCCCCTCCAAAGGCTGGCGTCTGGGGCTGTAGGGGGACCTGAGTTGGGCCCTGGGTGCTGGCACGTGGCTTCTGACCCTGACCTGTGCTTCCGGAGGCCACTTAGTGTCTCCACCAGCGTCCTTGGCTGGCCTAATAACCACTGCGCTGAGCAAGGCAGATTCCAGGTGGACCTGGGGGATCCCACCTTTGGACATGACTGGAAGCCAGTTGGGCCCCTCACAAACCCCTAGAAAATGCCTTACTTCCGTTCCCCTTGTTTTTAAAGAACTACAACAGAGACTTCCTTGGCGGTCCACTGGTTAGGAATCTGCTTCCGTGGCTAAGGGTGCGAGTTTGATCCCTGGTCAGGGAATTGGGATCCTGCATGCCTCATGGTGCGACCACACACACACACACACGCACACATACACAAGAATTGTACAAATAGCGTGTCTTCATAATCCTAAGAGTTAACTGCTTCAAAAGTGGGATGAGAAACTCTAAGAACCCCTCTTTGCCCCTCCCAGCCCACCGCTCTTCCCCAGAAGTAACCACAGTGAACAATTTGGATGTCGGGGGCCCAGATGAGTGCATAAAGAGCGGCGGCTGTGAATCAGGCCACCTGGTTCAAATCGCCATCTTGCTACTTATCAGATATGTGACTTTGAACCAATGACTTCACCTTTCTGCACCTCAGTTTCTCCCTGGAAATTGAGGGCAATACTAGCAGTCACTGGCTCGGGTTGTTGTGAAGAACAGATGAGTTAATATTTGAAAACCATCTAGCGCAGCCCTGACCATTGGTAAGCATTCAGGAAGCATCCTGATTCTTCCAGTCTTTTCTGCACATTTATTTATTTCCTGCCTCAGCGGGTTCTGGCTGTACATTTTATCCTGCAGTTTGATTTGTCCACTCAATGCTGTGTCTCTGAGATCTTCTTCCTGAGACCTGAGACCTTCCGGTCCTGGGACCCTCTTTCTACTTGCCTCTCCTCCCTGATTTCTCCCCATCTTCCCCCTCCCTCTGTCCACATCTTTCCTTGGGAAAGGTTCTGACCAGCTGTTCATACTAAGGTATAAATGACTGACAAGGGAGGCTCCCACACAGACTGGTGTGAAACCAGCTCTGGCCCCTGACCAGAGAAGGGCACTGTTTCAGAGAGGAGGCAGGATCCACCTATTATCGAACACCTAAAGGCTGTTAGCCTGAAGAAGGCAATGGCAACCCACTCTGGTATTCTTGCCTGGAGAATCCCATGGACGGAGGAGCCCATCTTGGTCACAACTAAACTAGAACCCAGACTCAGCTTAGAGGCAGGCTCCCAGTCTTACTGAGTTATGCATGGTGAACCCTTTCCAGGCCTGGCAGGTCTGAGGTCGGATGTGGGGGAGGGTCTGGGACGTTTTGGATTTCCCGTGTCCCTCCTCTCAGCCCCTCCTGACCAGACTGGGCACGGGGGAGGCTGTGAGTGGCCCTCAGGTGCTGAGTGAGCATGTGTGCTTTGGGGCTTGGTGGGGAGGGAAGCCTCGAGGCAATGAGAGTCACTACCATCTGTGCCCTCTCCGGGACCACCCCGTCTGCCCTTGGATCCCCTCACCCCTCAAGTCCCACCCTAAACTCCACAACCATCCCACTGAGCCACACCACACCCAGAGCAACCCAGGTGGGGAGGTGGGGTGGGCAGAGGATGGGGCTGGGACTCAGTGAGTGGCAGCAGCTCTGTGGGGGGGGGTGACAGCTTTGGCCCTGGGGGTGGAGGTGGGAGAGCCACCCTCTGTTAGAGGATGGGACAGGCTAAGGCCTGACACCCTCTGAAGCACAGTTACCTCGCGGTTTGCAATTCAGCATCCTCTCCCCAAGACTCTCCTAGACCCCACGTGGGATTCCTGCGTCCATTTTACAAGTGAGCAAACTGAGGCTGGCACAGCCAGTGAGAGGCTTAGCCGGGGCCCGAGCCCAGGTTCTCGCCCAGCCCTTTGTCAGAGAAACAAGGGGCTCCTTCTCCCCGAGTCCCCCCGGGGCCGGCTGGCACTGCCAGGCCCAGTGTCTGCATCGCCTCACCGCCCCCTTGGGCCAACTGAAGTCAGATTGTTCCTGCTCACTGCTTGTGTGAGGAGGCAGAGGGTGCAGCTGTGAGGGGAGTGGGCCAGGGTCAGAGCCCGTGAGGTTTGCGAGGCTGCAGTTGGGGAGGAGGGCCAAAGACAGGCCACCCCTCTGTGGGAGCACAGGACGGCTGTGTCCCTGCCACAGGACGGAGGAGGGCAGAGAAGGGGGGCGTCTGCCCCTTTCTCCATGGCGACTGTCCTGTTGGGAGCCAGCCAGAGACCCCTGGGGCTGAAGCAGCCTCTTCAGGAATTCCTAGCCTAAGGGGGCAGAAAGCGAGGAAGGGAGATGAGGTAATGGCCACTGACTACTCAGCCCTCAAGGTGGACGGAGCCGCTCCACTTTATAGGGCAGGCTACAGGGTGGTTAGAGGGAGCCCTGGCCTGGGGTCAGGTGGCTGGGGCTCCATTCCTGGCCCTGGATCAACCAGACGTGCAACCTGGGACAAACGCCTTCCCAGCTCTACACGGAGACATGACGGTCTACAGAACCCCCACCCCCACCCACGACGGGCCGGGGAGCCAGACTGGCATTGGGTCCTGGCTCTATTCCCGCTGCAGCATACTTAACCTCCCTGTGCCACTGTCTCTCCTTATCTGTAGGAGGAGAATAATAACCAAAGCTACCAGAGGGGGCTGTTTGAGGTGAAAGTGTCTGGAACCCTGCCCAGCACACAGTGAATGCTCAAATAGGACGCAGATTATTATTAGTTCCATGATCTGGTGATTTTCACTGAATATCTGCCAATGTGTGTTCAGTCGCTCAGTTGTCTCTGACTCTTTGCGGCTCCATGGGCTGCAGCCCGCCAGGCTCCTCTGCCTAAGGAATTTTCCAGGCAAAATACTGGAGTGGGTTGCCATTTCCTTCTCCAGGGAATCTTCCCAACACAGGGATTGAACCCATGTCTCCTGCGTTGGCAGGTGGGTTCTTTACCACTAGCGCTACCCAGGAAGCCCGTATTTACCAGTACCTTCCTCTAGCGCCAACGTAGTCTGATGTCTGGCACTCGGCAGAACATGTCAGCCGGTACTGCTTTCCTTCGTCACCCCCAGATGTATAGGTCTCATTCTTAGGACCTTGGTATGCAGCTCTGGCCTCTGGTCTACACTGCGGCTGACCCGCCAGTCTCGTGCTGATCCACCACTTACCGACTCAGTTTACCAAGTGCCTCGCTGCACCCAGAGAGGACGAGGTGCCCTGAAGCGGCCCTCTCTGTGCGGGGTTAGTGACCCAGGGACTTGCCTTTCTTACTTACTGGACTGTAGATGCCACGAGCTCAGGGCCTACAGCTGGCTCAGTGCTGGATGGCTGGTGCTGGTTCATAAATAGTAAACATTCCCTGTATACATTTGTAGAGGCCTGAGGCACAGCAGTGAACAAGACAGACAAAATGCCTGCCCTGGGGGGAGTTTGCATTCCTGCTGAGAGAGAGATAGAGGATGAATTGAAATATCTGAGCAAAAATGCATAATATTTAAGATGGTGATAAGTGACAGGGAGAAACATAAAACAGGGAAGGGGCGTAGAGTTGGGGGTTGGGGTGCTGGTTTTGCAATCTTAAATAGGGTAGGAGGTGACACACTTGAGTGGTGGGGGTGAAGGAGTGGGCCGTGGTGGTATCCTGGGGATGGGCATCCCAGGCAGCAGGAAGCGCAGGTGCAAAGGCCCTGAGGCAGGAAACACGCCTGGTATGTTTGAGGCATTAGGTGTGGCTGGAGCAGGTGGAACAGGGAGGAGAGGAGGAGGTGATGGGGTCACAGGAGACCATTAAGTGGGGACAGATCAGAGAGGGCTTTTTATGGGAAGGACTTCAGCTTTTACACGGAGAGAAATGGGAACCATGGAGAATTCTGAGCCGAAAGAGAGACAGTCTCTAACTTAGGTTGTAACAGGATCCCTCTAATTATCGAGTTGCAAGTAGAATGTTGTGGGGCCAGCTGGAGGTTAGGAGGCGCCGTCAGGAAGCCAGGTAAGGCATGGCAGAGGCTGGGCCCTCCCTGGGGGCAGCGAGGTGGTAGCAGAGGAGGATGTATTTGGGGTCATATCTGGCAGGCTTACCAGGTGGCATGAGAGAGAGAAAGGGGTCAAGACTGACTCCAAGTTTGGGGCGCTGACCTACTAGAACAAACGAAGGGAGCATGAACGAATCTCTGGCCCAAGAAACCAGCAGACTTGGATTTAAGTCTCGGCTTTGCCATCCACTTGCTCAGTGACCTTGAGCAAATCTCCCGCGCCCGCCCTGCTCCAGTGAGATGCGGTCACCTTTGTCCTGGTCTCTTCCCCGAGAGCCCATGCACTTTGTTTTGCTTGTTTTTGCTGTTGTTTTGTGTTTGTGTTTGACTGCACCGTGTGGTTTGCACGATCTTAGTTCCCAGACCAGGGACTGAACCTGGGACCCCTGTGGTGGAAGTGTGGAGTCCTAAGCACTGGACTACCAGGGAAGTCACAGGAGACGTTAGAGACGTGGGTTCGATCCCTGGGTCGGAAAGATCCCCTGGAGGAGGGCATGGCAACCCACTCCAGTATTCTTGCCTGGAGAATCCCCATGGACAGAGGAGCCTGGTGGGGTACAGACCATGGGATCGTCACAGAGTCAGACATGACTGAAGCGACTGAACACAGTTCCCAGACCAGGGATTGAACCCGGGTCCCCTGCAGTGGAAGCTTGGAGTCCTCACCACTGGACTGCCAGGGAAGTCCTGAGACCCCGTGCAAGTTGCAGGGCCCCCTGCCTCACTGCCCTGCCCTCTTCTGTCCCCAGGGAGCCGGAAGCCGCCATGGCGTCTCGAATCGGGCTCCGCATGCAGCTCATGCGGGAGCAGGCGCAGCAGGAGGAGCAGCGGGAACGCATGCAGCAGCAGGCCGTCATGCATTACATGCAGCAGCAACAGCAGCAGCAGCAGCAGCAGCTGGGGGGGCCGCCCACCCCAGCCATCAACACCCCCATCCACTTCCAATCTCCGCCACCAGTGCCCGGGGAGGTGCTGAAGGTGAGGCCTGGGGCTCGGGCCGTTCCCCTCCACCCCCTGCCCTGGTCCCTCGGAGCTCTGGCCTGAAACCTTTTGCCTCCTCCGCCTTTTCCCAGGTGCAGTCCTACCTGGAGAACCCCACCTCCTACCACCTGCAGCAGTCCCGGGACCAGAAGGTGCGGGAGTACTTGTCTGAGACCTACGGGAACAAGTTTGCTGCCCACATCAGCCCCGCCCAGGGCTCCCCAAAGCCCCTGCCAGCCGCCTCCCCAGGCGTGCGGCCCGCACACGTGTTGTCATCCTCAGCCGGCAACAGCGCTCCCAACAGCCCCATGGCCATGCTGCACATCGGCTCCAACCCCGAGCGGGAGGTGAGTGAGGAGCTGGCCCGTGCCCGCCACCAGCAGAGCTGGGGCCCCGTGCTGCGCTCCTGCGGCTCCTAGTCTAATGGCAGAGGCAAGGTACTGCCCTCAGGGAGCCCCGGTCTGAGGGGAGACACAGCCCTGCCCTCGGGAAACCCCAGTCTCCCAGGAGAAACATCATCCCTAGTTCGGAAAGCTCTGCTAGGAAGAAACAAGAGACTCATACTGGAATGCCCAGCACACCTGCAAAGCCATGTCCTGACAGAAGGTATAAAGCAATCTCCCCAGGCAACTTGGCTCCTTAGGAAGAGCCCTAACCTGGGCCTTGGGGCCTGGGGAACCCGGACAGCTCAGGTCTCTCTGGGCCTGTTCCCTTATCCCCAAATGAGTGGGTGGGGTGAGGTGGGCTCCAAGGTCCCTCAGGTCAGTGGCTGTCCAGTACCCCTTTCCCTCTGCCTTTTTCCAAGTGCCTTCTCCCACAAAGGGACTGTTTTGTTTTTTTTTTTCTGTTTCAGTTTGATGTCATTGACAACATTATGTGTCTGGACGATGTCCTGGGCTTCATCAATCCTGAAACTCAGATGCCCAACACGGTACTGCTGGCCAGGGCAGGGCGGGTGTGTCAGGGGGAGGGGCAGAGGCCCCCCAAGAGCTGTGACCCAGGAGAGAACTAGAGACAGGGTCCTCACCTGGGCGGAGATGGTGTTTTCCTGCAGAGATGAGAGTCGCCTCCATCCAACCATGTGACGAGGGCCCAGGCCCGGGAGAATTGTGCATCCAGAGACATGTCCCTTAGCCTGTGTGCGTGCTGGGGCTTCAGCGGGGAGGGGTGTCTGGTGAGAGCTGCCCAAGTTGGGATGGGGCGGGTGGGGGGCACTGGTGCTGAGGGGAGCAGTGTGGCTCCAGGAAGGCCTGGAGTGGATGAGTTCCTTTGGGATATGGGGCTCTTCTCCTCTACCTGGTAAAGAATCTGCCTGCAATGCGGGAGACCTGGGTTCGATTCCTGGGTTGGGAAGATCCCCTGGAGAAGGGAATGGCGACCCAGTCCACTGTTCTTGCCTGGAGAATCCCATGGACAGAGGAACCTGGTGGGCCACAGTCCATGGGTTCCCAAAGAGTTGGACACAACTGAGCCACTCACACACATGCACACACCTCTACTAAGTCCAGGCCCAGCTGAGCACAGGCCTGTGCCCCTCCCTCTGAGGGGGAAGTGCTATCAGGCCTGCTGGTTCCCTGCCTCCAGCAGCCTCTTAGCAGCATTCATGGTCCAGGCTCCCCCTACAGGTTCCTGGGTGGGTGGGAAGGGGCCAGGCTTAGAATCTAGATGTCTATCTTCGGCTGTGACCCTGGGAAGTCCCTTAATTGTTCTGAACCCCTAGGGATGGTGCCTTCTACCCAGAGGATGGTGGGCAAATTAGATAAGGCAAGACATTGGGGCTGAGTTCTGTGCAACGGGGGACAGGTATTTACATTGAGCAGCTGAAACTGGGGCATATTCTCCCCTTTTCTTGGAGCTCCATGAGCCTTCACTGCTCACTCCTGCCCTTGGGGCCCCGGCCCTTGACGCTGTGGGAGGTCAGGGAGTCAGTTCTCCACGACCGCTGCCCTGGTGCCAGTGTGGCTCAGCAAGATGGGAAGCCTGCTGCTGCCAGCAGAGCTGTGGAGGGCTGGGAGGGGAGAGGGCAGGGCACAGCGGCTGGCCCTGTCGGTGGTTCCCCCTGTACCCTGCAGGGTTCTGGGCCTGTGATTTTGCTTTTTGTGAATGTGTGGTGGGAGATCTTTCCAGAGCTCAGATCTTTTCCTGTGGGGCCCCCATTTAACCCCTCAATGGCTGCCTTTCGCCAAGCGCCAGAGTCTCTGCAAGTGGAACCTGCCCTCCCAGGTCCCCCAGCATCGCCTGCATCACACTCTGCGCTCTGGCAGCTACTTCCGGTCTGCTTCTCTGCTCAGCCACCCCCTGCCTCTAGTGCCCTTCCTCACCGCGCCCTCTGGAAACCTTCTAGAAACTCCAGATTAGGTGCCCCTCCCCCGGGCTTCTACAGGCCCTATCTCCCCTCCCGCCGCTGCTTCTGGCAGCACTGGGTGGCTGCTCGCTGAGGGCAGGGGCTGCCTCTTCAGCTCTGGACTCTGCCCGGACTCTGACCCCAGCGCGGCCTCCCCAGCTGTCCCAGGGAATCGCTGTTCCTGGGGGGATGGGCCCTGGGGAGAGGCCCCTTACAGAACGGGGCCGCTCACCGAGTCTTCTTCCCCGCCTCTTCCTGCAGCTGCCCCTGTCCAGCAGTCACCTGAATGTGTACAGTGGAGACCCCCAGGTCACAGCCTCCCTGGTGGGCGTCACCAGCAGCTCCTGCCCAGCCGACCTGACGCAGAAGCGTGAGCTCACAGGTACCGCCCCGCTGTCTCCCAGAGCGCCCCCCATCCCGGCTGTGTCTCCCCAGCGCCTCCCCTCCCAGCTCTCCTCTTTTGTTCTCCAGATGCTGAGAGCCGGGCCCTGGCTAAGGAGCGGCAGAAGAAAGACAATCACAACCTCAGTGAGTCTCCCCTGCCTCTCTTCCTGCTCTCACCTGGGCTGGCTCCAAAGCTACCCTCTGACCTGCAGCTTCTAGGAAGGATTCCTTACAGGAGGCTTTAAAATCCTGGCATTGGCGTGACTGGATTCAGCCTCTTCCCACCAGTCCTTGCTAGGAGGCGGGGGAGAGGTGCTCCAGGGAAGAGATATTCATAAAATTCCCAGAACTTCAGAGGGAATGAGTTTATCAGATTGTTTTCTTTAGGGCGTGGAGCCTTCTGAGCAGTGGAGGGAGGCCTCTCCAGGCAGCTTTGTCTGCTACAGTCGTCCCCTCCTTAATCATGTCTGGCCTGCCCCCAACCCCCTCACCCCCACAGCCACCCCCTTTGGTGGTGGTGGTGGTTATTCAGTTGCTCAGTCATGTCTGACTCTTTGAGACCCCACAGGCTGCAGTGTGCCAGGCTTCCCTGTCCTTCACCGTCACCCAGAGCTTGCTCAAACTCATGTCCATTGAGTCAGAGATGCCATCCAAACATCTTGTCCTCTGCCATCCCCTTCTCCTTCTGCCCTCAGTCTTTCCCAGGGTCTTTTCAATGAGTTGGCTCTTCGCCCATGTAGTTGGTCACCAGTTCCTTCCCAGAAGGACTACGGCGTCCCTCCTTGGGCTGGACCCTTCTTCCCAGGTGGGGTCCTCATCTCCCTAATTGTTTCCCCCGATATTTGTTACTTCTAGTTGAAAGGCGACGGAGGTTCAACATCAATGACCGCATCAAGGAGCTGGGCATGCTGATCCCCAAGGCCAATGATTTGTGAGTGGATTTCCTGGAGGAAGGGGAGGGGAGGGCAGCAGCTCACAGGCATTATCTGCTGGTTGCAGGGGGGAAGGGATGGGAAGAGAATCCCCTTTTGCTTCTTAAAGATCTTATCATCTGTTGGGGAAAGAAGAACCTTCCATCCCCCAACTAAGAAAGGCTCAAGACAGGAAGGAGGAGCCCAGGTCCCAGAAGTAAGGGTAGGGTTAGGGGGGTTTCCTGGAGGAGGAGTCATGCTAGGAAAGTTTGCTGAGGCACCAGACTGGTGCAGAGGTGGTCTAGGGACAGGAGTCGTGATAGTGGAGAACAGGTGTGGGTTTTGGTGGCAGGAATGGGAGGCCTGGGGAAGGAGGCTGCTCCGAATTGCCTGGTTCCTGGGATTGCAATGCAGGAGACCTGAGTTTCCTCCCTGAGTCGGGAAGATCACCTGGAGAAGGGAACAGCTACCCACTCCAGTGTTCTTACCTGGGAAATCCTATGGACAGAGATGCCTGGCAGGCTATAGTCCACGGGCTCACGAAGAGTCGGACACAACTGAGCAACTAACCCTTTCACTTGGGATTAAGGAGGTGGGTGGTGGCACCACAGTCACTTGGGAGGGCCCATTTGCAGATGGAGATTGGCCTCCTCCATAAATAGGGCTTGGTCAGGTCTGGGGTTTGGGGCAAAGTTGGGACAGGCGACATCAACTCTGAAACCACAGCAGGGTGTTACATCCACCCACAAAGCTCCTGGCCAATCCTAGCCCCCTCCTCTGAGCATGAGCCTCTGATTCTGCCTGGCCTGCAGGGACGTGCGCTGGAACAAGGGCACCATCCTCAAGGCCTCTGTTGACTACATCCGGAGGATGCAGAAGGACCTGCAGAAGTCCCGGGAGCTGGAGAACCATTCTCGGCGCCTGGAGATGACCAACAAGCAGCTCTGGCTCCGTATCCAGGTCTGGGTCTTGAACCTGGTCCTCTTGGGTGGCTCTGACTCCTGACCACTGGCCTGAGTCCTGACCCCAGGGGCAGTGCTTACACTTCTGCAGTTGGAGATGGAGGGATGATCCCCATGGGGAAGGAAGACTTATCAGTCAGGATGTTATTGTTGGGTAACAAACAATCCCCAGCACTTAAAGGAGCAGATGTCAGCTGGAGGGTCTGCTCTGCGAGACTCATTTTAGGATCCAGACTGGTGGATAGTACATCTAGCGCTGGTTTTTAAAGCCCCATGTCACTCTTAGGGTCCCTTCTGCTCACATTTCCTTGATCAATGCAAGCATATGCCTACTCCTAACTTCAAGGGGGCAGGAAAGGGTAAATCTACCTCTGTGGGAGGCAGAGAGCTGGAATTACTTGGCGGGGAGTGCCCGCCAAGTGAGCAAGAGAAAGAACAAAGGCTTGGGAAAGTCCATGCTACCACCTAGAGCCGCCTAGTCCTGGCTCTGTTGTTGAAGGCCTTTTGTCCTCTTTGGGCCTGACACTGGTCACCTATATAAAGGGCGCTTGGCCTGCAGCTTCAAAGGTTTTCTATTTCTTATGGTAGATAATACGATTCACGTTGCAATCCAGCACACGTAGTCAGCTCAAAGTGAAAAAAAATCAAAGTTTCATGAAAGAACCCTCATCCTTAATAGATGCAATGCATTCTGATAATTTCTAGTCTGGTCTAGTCTAGGCAAGTCTATTTCAATTAAAAAAAAAAAAATAGAAAGAGAGCTGGTCAAGGCTCAACTGTAGTGGTTTCCCAACCCACTAATGAGTTGAGACTTGTAGCTGGAAAACACGCTGGTGAAGACTCTAGAGCTGCCTTGTGCTTGCTCCCAGCTGAGATATTTTGTGGTCTTGGGTGCCACAAAGGGAGGGTCAAGGGTGGCAGTGGGGGTTGGGGTGGGCAGCAGGGGGTTGCCAGGGGTGGGTGCCTCCAACCTCTGTCTGTCCCACCTGCAGGAGCTGGAGATGCAGGCTCGGGTGCACGGCCTGCCCACCACCTCGCCCTCCGGCATGAACATGGCCGAGCTGGCCCAGCAGGTGGTGAAGCAGGAGCTGCCCAGCGAGGAGGGCCCAGGGGAGGCCCTGCTATTGGGAGCCGAGGTCCCCGACCCTGAGCCACTGCCGGCTCTGCCGCCCCAGGCCCCACTGCCCCCTCCAGCCCAGCCACCCCAGCCACCATCCCCATTCCACCACCTGGACTTTAGCCACAACCTGAGCTTTGGGGGCGGGGGCAATGAAGGGCCCCCGGGCTACCCCGAACCTCTGGGGCCAGAGCATGCCTCCCCGTTCCCTGACCTGTCCAAGAAAGATCTGGACCTCATGCTCCTAGACGACTCCCTGCTCCCGCTGGCCTCCGACCCCCTCTTCTCCACCATGTCCCCTGAGGCCTCCAAGGCCAGCAGCCGCAGGAGCAGCTTCAGCATGGAGGAGGGCGACGTGCTGTGACCTGGGCGACAGGGGCGGGCCTGGGGGCTGGGAGGGCCAGGGCAACCGCCCCCCACCCTTCAGGCTGCACTTGTGTGTGAAGTAGCCCCTGCCCGGCCTCACTCCTCCTGTCGGCCCCCGCACCCTGTGTGGACTTAGTGCCCGCTTGGCAGCCCGTGGGTTGGAAGCCCCCCACCCAGGGGCAGCCCTCTTCATGGGGCTGGGCAGGAAGAGGCCTTCAGCCCGGCTCCTCCCAGAGGTGAAATCGTGAAGGCAAGGCGAGGGGGCGCCGCAGAGGGGGGACAGGATGTGCTGGAGTTAAGAAGACATCTTACCTTCGAGCCTGGTCCCCCCATCAGTGAAGGAGGACTCATTGGAACCAGGGGTCCAGAAGTTCCTTCTTGGAGGCATGGACTGGCCCAGGGGCGCCCAGGCTTGCCTTTCTGGCACTCCCCCCACCCACAGGCGGGCCCCCCCACCCCGCTTTGGTGCTAACAGCTCTCCTCCAGGTGGTGTGAGGGCGGGGGTGGCCAGAAGAGGGGGTGCTGGGTTCAAGTTAGAATGTGGGGTCACTGCTGGAAGAGCAGCTCCCCTCAAGGCTCCCCACTATGTGCCTTTAGTAAACACTGTGCTTTGTACCCGCTTGTCCTGTCTCTTTGGAGGGGGTCTGGGGGCCAACAGATGCCGGGGAGGAGTCAACCCAATGGACTCACAGTTCAAATGCCCCCGAAGGGGATCAGGGATGGGGGATACAGACAGAAGGGACTGAGTCCATCGCCTGGTTCCCCCAGGTCCCTAGCAGGGCCCCATGGAAGCTGGAGATGTAGCCTTACTTAGGGATCTTGGGTGCTTCTGGGGGCTGTGTCCCTCCCCATGGCCACAAGGTGGCGCTGCCGCCCCGCTGGTCTCACACCTCCTGCTGAGGCCTGAGTTGGCTGGGCCAGGTGACTGGGAGACCCTGTTGCTTGGAAACCAAGTCTACAGCTCCTGGGCACTGTGGTCCCAGACTACCCGGGCCGGGGACGGTGGGCATGTTTCTCCCGTCCCCAGCCCCAGTTCTTTCCTCTCCATAGGTGGGCTGCCTGCTCTGTGGGGGCAAGGCCCAGGACAAGCTCCCTAAGTTATGAGGGGCTCTGCCCTGTGGGTTAAGGGAAAGAGGGACCCATGTGAACTACAGTTGCAAGGACGTGGCACCAGGGCAAAGGTTCTGCTCTGGCACCTCAGGCATTGAGACCTCCTACCCCCCCACCGCCCCCACCAAACCCTTTCCTTTCTGGGCTAAAGGCTCCCTCAACCCACAATAGTTCCCGGGGGGCCTCTGCTCCAAGATCCTGGGGCTTTATGACCTCACTCAGGGTGGGGAAAATGGGCTTGGGGCAGAGAGGGGTGAGGGGGTGTGCCTCTTGAGCCGGGGGTGTCTGGGGGAAGGGAGGAGAGCATCTTTGCCAGCTTTGCCCGCCTCTCCCTCGACTTCCCACAGTCTCTTCAGGCAAAGACCAAAATGGCTTTCCCCTTTTGGGGCCCTGTGAGGACAACCGGGCCTAATTAAAAAAAAAAAAATACTCCCAGGATGAAAATGGCTAAGAGGGCAATTTCCTCCTTGCAGAACGGGAGATCAAATCAACGTTGGAGCAATTAACGTGTGAGGGAGAGGTGGAAAGGGCCGGGCGTGTGGGTGCTGATGACGGCCGGGCGGGGGATTAATCTCAAGGTCAGATGGAGCTGTGGATGACTTTGTGAGTTGGAGCTCGCGCAAGCATCGGCACCTCCTTCCCGTTCCAGGCCCCACCCCACAGCCGGGACCTGCCCATGGCCTGGGAGCCTTTTTCTCCTGAGGCAGGTCCTGAGCTCTGGCTGGGGGAGGTGTGGGGGTGTGGAAATCTTCCGAGGCCCTCCTTCAGGCCACTGAGGCTCTCTCCTCCCCCAATCTGTTCGTTCTTTTCACCCTGGGGACTGACTCAGAGGGAGTACAGCGCTGCCCTCCCGCTTCTTCAAGCAGCCCCTCAAGACCATGGTATCTTCACCTGCCTGCTGGCTTCCTGCCCCGAGGTTCCTTCCGCCTGGCCAGCACCTGCAGCTTGGGAAGCAGGGTCTGGATGGCCCAGCAGGGAGTACTGAGGGTGTGGGTGGGGGTTCTGCCCACAAGAGGGCGCTCAGAGCCAGGCGTGGGCAGTCGCCAGAAGGTGAGCAGTCTCCGCTTGCTTGTGCTTTTCAAGCTGCAATCCTACCATTTGATTTCAGCATAAACAGAGTACCTCCAGAATTTCAGCAAGCCACCAGAAAGTGTTCACGTGTCTGAGACTGGTCTGTGCGACCCTTAGCTAGTAGCTGGAATGGAGTCCGTCAACAGTTTCTGACTGCAGGGTATGAACATCTCTGATTAAATAAGAAGAGAATGCTGTCTTCATCCACACTCTTTATGTGGTACACAACATCTTTCCAGACATCAAGTCCACGAGGGGGGGAACTGTAAACAGGTGGAGTGGGCGAGGACTGGTGTAAAAGCAGAGATGGACCCGTTGAACCCCCTCATTTCCCAGAGGAAGCCCCCAGCGACTGGAGAGCAAGCAAAAATGTGAAAAGGCAGTGGGGTCTGGGAAGGGCTCCAAGCCAGGTCAGGGAAGGACGAGCAGCTGCAGCTCCCATGGGTCCGCCGAGGAGCCCCAAAGTCAAGCAGGTGCACTGGGTGAGGGTCCTGCCATCCTCCACTCCATTCCCTCCATCTGCCCATCCCCTGCCAACTGCCGGCTTCTCATCTCCTGTACCAGGAGGGAGCTGGGATCTGAGGACAAGAAGCAGGACAGACACACTCATCACGGTGTACACAGAGGAAGGTGGCTTTCCACCCCTGCCATCCGCGGAGTATCTCCCTACTCATTCAGATGGGAAGCCAAGGGTGGACTCTGGGCCCTGCTGAGAATGGGCAAGGGCTGGTGCTGGCTCTCGGCTCCTCAGTACCCACCTCCTCAGTGTTAGGAAGTCTTGGACATCCCACAGCATCTCTCCTTCGAGGCCTGGCCTGCCATCTGCAAAACAGGGCCATCTGGAAGTGGAGGGAAGCCTGGGGCAGGAGGGAGGGGGGATCCTGAGAGGGGGAAGAAGATGGAGCTCAGAATGTTCTTTGGAATTTCTCTTTCCATCACCCACTGGTCCTTTAAATCAGAGATTCTTCACTGTTTGGAGCCACTGGCTTGGATGAGAGTCTGATATACACTATGGATCTTCCCTGCCCCAGGCTCCTAAAAAACGAACCCTAAAATCAACCCTCCTGTTCCCAACCCATGCCTTCCTCCCCATTTCAAAGCCTGGGCCCCCTCCACACCACCTGAAGCAGATAGAAAGAGCCCCTTCAATTCACCCCCTGCCCCTCACTTCCTGAGACCTTTGCCTCTTGGGGTCCAGCCCCCATCCACCTCTTGGGCTCCTCCATTCTCATCTTTTTTCTTTGCTCTCTCTTTTCCGAGGGGGGCAGTGGAATTTATACAATATTTAAGCAGCCAGAGCCAAGTCCTGGAAGATATTATTAATGTAAAAGGGACGGGCTGCAAATGCTTTTGGACCTGGTTACAATTAGAGGGTGATTTTTCTAAAGGTCAATGAATTCAGATAATATCCACAGTGGGGAGAGAAATTTAATACCTTTTTAGTGAATTAATTAATTATAATATTATATCGGCTTGGGGTTCTTTTCCAGAGTGATTAAGGGAGCGATCCGTCTTCTGTGAGGCCGGGGAGCAGCGCCTGCTGCCAGCGAGGACCAAGTCTCTGGGCTCAGGATGGGGGCCCTTCCCTCTCCTCTGTCCAGGGAGCTGGAGGGCTGAAGGCAGCAGGAGAGGCAGGCGGGACTGGGTCTGACTAGGGCATGTGGGGTGATTGGCGGTGCCCTGTGATCTCAGCCCGGCTGTATTCCTGCTGGCTTGTCACTGAGCCTCACGCCATGGCCTGAGAAGCTGAGGCATGGGTTACAGCCTCCTTCTTTACACTTGGAAGAAACCAAGGCCCAGTGGGTTCAGATACTGGGCCTAAACCTCACCATGGGTTAAGACAGATTGGGGTGATGGAGCCAGCTGGAAATAAAAAGAAGGTTCCCCCACCTCCCACACCAAGCCTTCTGGAAAATCTCCCCTGGCCCGTGTAGTTCCCCTTTTAGAAGAAAGAGGCCCTTTCAGGGCATCACATGTGCCCAGGCTCAGTTTATAAAATGAAAATGTCCCAGCAGTGCTGATAAGTCAAGTGGCTGTGAGGTCCGCAGAGGAAATAACTACGATTTCTGTCCCCAGAGGGACCCAGAAGCGCCCCAGGGAGAGCTGCTCCTCACCCGCTTGTGCATTCATCCATGTGTTCAATCAGTCACTCAACAAACATTTGAGGCATACCCTCTTTTTTTTTTTCCCTTTCATTTTTGGGGGCATACCCACTTTGACCCGTCAGAGACAGACTGAAATAGTCCTTCTCCGGGCCAAGCCTGCCCATCTTGAGCCCCAGGTGCTCATCTGAGCAATGGAGGGTGGGCTGGGGAGATCTCCATGGTCCCCTTCCACCTGGAGGACAGCTCTGGCCTCCAGACTCCACCTGAGGGCAGGAAGGCTGGGAGACAGTGATTGTTCATTCCCTCAGCAAACCCTGAGCACTCCTCACAGCCGGCTCTGTGCTGGGTACCGGGGATGCCCCAGGGGGATAAGGGACGGTCCCTACTCCCTGGTAGCCAGTCCCCAGACAGGTGGGGGTGACGAGACAGACACGTGAACAGCCAAGATGATTCAGTGAGGGGGTGACAGGAAGACAGGGGTGATATTAAACTGAATCACGAGGGACCTGGCTGACAAGGAGAGGGAGGGGGCATTCCCGGCACAAATAGCAAAGGCCACCTGCAGACCAGACGGGATGGGGGGCCCAGGCACTGACCGGAAGACCGTTCCACGAGCACGGGTTCTGGGTCCAGGGGCAGAGCGCATCGGAACCAAATGGGCCCATGCTGAAATGCAGTCTCTGCCACGGCTTGCTGTGTTAAGGCAGTTTGGGGAGCGGGGGTACTTTCTCTGTCTCCTTTCCCCTTCAGTAAAGGGACCGACATCGCTACCACCCAAGGTCGTTGTGGGAATTAAAGGAATTGTCCTTCAGTCGCCCAGTCGTGTCCGACTGTGCGAACACACGGACTGCAGCCCACCCCAGAGTTTTCCCATGTTCCTTAAAGGAAGAACCGAAAGGAAATTTCGCCAGGCACAGCATCTGTCTGGCTTCGGACTTAACTTCCAGGAGGTTCTTGAGGGATGAGTGGGCCCTGGTTGTGTCCACAATCCTGTTTCCTCCCCAGGGGGCGCCCCTCGGGGCCGGGGGAGACCAGCGCCCCCCTTCCCGCCTCGCTGCGCCCCGCGCCCCTTAGCCCTCCCCCACCTTGGCCCTGGCTGCCCCCGCCCTTCCCCCGCCCTCTCTCCGCTTTCCGTGCGCGGCTGGCCGGGAGGGCCTTCCCATTGTACTATCTTCGGGCCCTAAATTAAAATTGATGACATCTTGAAATGAGCAGTGAGGGTAATTTTGCTTCTGAGCCGGGATGCTAATGAGGCCCCTTAATGGTGCAAACGCCGAGCTGACGGGTCGTGTGTCACGCGCGGCGGCGAGGGGGGTAATGGCCGCGGTAAGTGCCGGTAATTACACCCTGTCTCGCTGTATTTTGGCAGGCCTGGCGGGAGAGCGGGGGCTCCATCACCGCCGCCCGGGGCGCCCCCACCCACCGCGGGCCTGACAGCCGGAGATACCCGCCTCCGCCCCGCCAGGCCCCCCAACTCCATCCCCTCCCCAAACCAGGGGCCTGGGGCCCAGCCACCCCCCCACCCCCATGCACGCACTGTGCAACAGCGTGCACACACACTTCCACGACTGTGTCCCCTACAGCCTGGGGACACACCCGCAGTGAGAACAGCACCTGCATACACACCCGTGTTCACCCACTCCCACCCCCACACGCCACACTGGGGGAACACACACGGCTCCATGTACACACCCTCGCGGTGCACACGTATGTGTGCTCACGAATAGCGCGTCCTCAAGTAGTGCGCATGTGCTGGGCCGCTGCGGGGCTGCGGCTCTATTCTCTCTCACCCTCCTCACTCGCCCCATTTTGTGGTGCAGACACTGAGCCTCGGGAGATGCAGCGGCCCAGCCAGGGTGACACAGCAGACGGAGGCGGAGGCAGGAGTGGAAGTCTGGTCTCACTGTGCCGTCCCGGCGCCCACCACGTGTCCTTTTGTGTGTACCTGCCTGTACAGCTCTCCGCCCATGGACACGTACATGCCTGTACATGCACGTGTGTTTATCACACACAGGTCACATGTAACCTCCATGCATCCAAATACCGCTACCAAGGCACTGTGTGGGTATTCACCCAGACACACAGGCGTGTGGATGTACTTAGCACACGCACACACACACACACACACACAGTTACACACATGTGCGTATGTGCTTGGATCATATACTGTTCACACTCCACAGACCTGTAGGCTGCCAGTCATAAAGCCACTCCAGGTTCTGGCACCTCACTTTCTAATGAAGGGGAAATAAGTCCTACTTCCCTCCAGAATAGTTAGCTCTTGTCAAGGCGTAATGACAGCTACACAAAGGTGTGTGACGTGTGCTCCTACAACCCCCCTGCAGAAATACACACTGGGTGCACACACAGACATTGTACACAGGCACACACGTTCTGCACACACAGACATTGTACACAGGCACACACGTTCTGAACATACGGTATCTGAGTTCTTCGACCTTTAGACACACCTCTGTGCAGACGTGATCCACGTGCAGTGACCACACAGGCACAGCCCGGGGGTAGGCCACAGGTGCGCAACAGTGAAATTGGAACCCCACAAAGCCTGTGGTTTCGTGTCGTGTATATCCTAGCCCCCCACACCCCACCCTGGGCGAATGGCTATCAACCTGTCCATGGTAGAGGGTGAATGCGTGGACTGTGGACTTTGACTGCCGGGGCTCTTGGTCTGGATCCATCACTTTCCTTGCTGTGTGACATTGGGTAAGTTACTTAACCTCTCTGTGTCTTGTTTTCCGCCTCTGTAAAATGGGATAGGGGTGTTGTGAGGGCTAAATGAGTTAACAGATGTAAAGCTCTTAGTGCCTGGAACATGGAAGCCCCCACATTTATTGGGGTGTGAAGGAAATGGCAACCCACTCCAGTGTTCTTGCCTGGAGAATCCCAGGGATGGCGGAGCCTGGTGGGCTGCCGTCTATGGGGTCACACAGAGTCGGACACGACTGAAGCGACTTTGCAGCAGCAGCAGCAGTAACAAAGGATGCATGTCAGGATGTGAGAGGTACTGAGGGGTGGGCAGTGGAAGGCAGAAGACAGAGATCCCCCTTAAGCCTGAAGTGGTCAGGGAGGGCTTTCTAGAGGAATAGAGCTTTGAGCTGGCCCTTGAGAAGAACTGTAGCCACCGTTCATTGAGCACCTGCTCTGTGCTGGGTTCCGCACTAAACCCTTGGTGTGAATTAACCCCTTGAGTCTTCAGTGACCCCCAGGAGGTGGGTACGGTCATGTCCACATTATGAATGAGGAGAAAAGGGCCCAGAGAGACTAAGTAACTTGTCCAAAGTCAGGAAGGGGTGAGGCAAGAGGAGAGGAGGGCCTGGGAATTCCAGGTGGGGAGCAGCATGTGTCAGAAATAGAGCAACAGATGGGAAAACACCCTAGGGGCTTTCCTTGATACATTGTAACAGTTTCCAGATAATGAGGGAGGGGAGAAGCATCTGGAGGGGGTTTCTGACCCAATTGCTGCCTTTCTTGCGGGGACACCAGGGACCTGGTGGGGGTGGGGTGACTAGCACTGCCCAAAGATGCTGGAGCATCTTCACCTTTTCCTCCTCTCCCCACCAAGGACCAGATAGGGAAGGGGCGGGTCATCCTGAGAATCCCCTCCCTAGAAAGCAGGCCTGGCTCCCTGGAAAGGGACCAGAGGGAGACCGAGGAGGGCAAGAAGGCGCAGGAGGAGGCCGTGAGGGGCAGTGAGCAAATCTCTACCCCTGGTCCTAAAGCCAGCATGGCCGCACCCCAGGGGCTGGTTCCCTTGGACTCCTCCATAAAGAATAAATGCTCACCAGGGGGACTTCCCTGGCTGTCCAGTGGTTAAATTTGTCTTCCAATGCAGGGGCTGCGGTTCGATCCCTGGCAGGGGAGCTAAGATCCTGCATGTCTTGCAGACAAAAACAAAACAACGCCCCTCCAAAAAAAACAGAAACAATATTTTAACAAATTCAATAAGGACTTAAAAAATGGTCCACGTTAAAAAAAAAAGATATTTAAAAAAGTTAAAAAGAAATAAAGTATGCTGTATAAAAAAAAAGGGAGGGGGTGCTTTCCAGGTGACGCTAGTGGAAAAGAACTCACCTGCCAATGCAGGAGACACAAGAGACATGGGTTTGAGCCCTGGTTCGGGAAGATCCCCTGGAGTAGGAAGTAGCAACCACTCCAGTATTCTTGCCTGCAAAATTCCATGGACAGAGGAGCCTAGAGGGCTGCAGTCCATGGAGCTGCAAAGAGTCAGACACAATTGAGCACATACATTAAAAGAAAAATGTTCCCCAAGGCCCCCAAGTTTCTCCCCAGATAGGCCACAACATCCCTTTTGGCCTCACGTCTATAAAAGCGTCCCAGAGCCTGGCAGGCTGGTCCACTCATCATCCTTGAAGAGACCAGAGATGTATTTTTCAGTGTTTGCACAAGCTCTTGCCATATGCGGTACCTTTTTTGATACCCAGCTAACGCAGGTGCTCCGTCCTCCACAAAGATCTCAGTTCAGGCACTTTGGGCCCTGCCCAGCCTGGCTCTGTGTCTCAAGTCCCTAAGCCAATGGCAGAACATGAATAAGGGGATATGTATGCCTCATCCAGTAGAGCAGCTCTCTGGATAGTTGAACTAAGCCCCTGACGCTCTGCAGGGCCCCCCTCTCCCCTGATCCCAGTCCCCTCAGCCACCTGCACCCTGCCCTCCGATGCCTGCCCCCAGCAGCCTTTACTCCAGACACCATGTTGCTCTCACCCCTTTCCCTAAATCCCAGCGAGCCCAGCCACACTCCCTACGTGTACCCCTGGCCCTCCACATCACGTATGAGCCTTCCTGCATTGTGCCCCCTTGCCAACGCTGGGAAGGAGCATGGCAGTGGCCCCTCAACTGTGGATTAGCATCTCAACTCCTCCCCTTTCCAGTGGTAAGAATTTGAGGAAGCCCTCCACCTATATCGTTTTTTCCCTTGTGTCAGAGGAGAGGATGGTCACAGTCCAACCCCCTAGTTTGGGGATTCCCTGGGGTGGGTGAGCACTGTCTCCCGCCCACTGGTGTGGACAGAGCCTGGCCCATGCAGGCACAGGAAGGTGTGTACCTTGTGGGACCATGTCTTCTATTGTCCAAGTCAGCACCGTTTAAGAGTGAGAGGTGGGGGACTTCCCTGGTGGCCCCGTGGTTAAGAATTTGCCTACCAATGCAGGGGACACAGGTTTGATCCCTGATCTGGGAAGATCCCACATGCCAGCGCACCACAACTGGAGAAAGCCCACATGCAGCGATGAAGACCCAGTGCAACCTCAAACAAACAAATTAAAAAAAAAAAGAGTGGAAGGGGGTCCTGTGAATAATGACATCAGTGCAGTCGGAGAAAAGTAGGCCTGTCTTGGGAGAAGCAGGATGTGTGGTCACTGGATCTGCAGGCCGTCTTGGTCCCCTTCCTGCCCACACCTCTGGTGGGGTGCGCCAGGGGTCTGTGCACCCATCAGCCCGCAGGCCTGACCACCTCTGCCCCCTCCCCTGCCCAGCCCCTGCCAGGGGAGACATATAGAGAGGGTCCCAGGTCGGGGCAGACTCTCAGGAGGGAGAGGTGACTTCTGAGCTACTGGGAGTGGTTTCTGAGGCTCAACAGTGGAGAGGAAATCTGAGAGGTGGGAAGGAGGGGTAGTGGACCCCAAATCCCAAGATGCTTTCCTGGAGGTACCACCAACCTCCACTATAGAAGGTAGTGACTGTAACCCTTATAAAGCACTGACTTTGCAAGGCAGACACTCTTCTGGGCACTTTTCATGCACTAGCTCTCCTAATCCTCTAGGAAGCCTTGGGGGTTGGGGTGGTACTGTTATCCCTGTTTTATGGAGGAGAAAGCTGAGACACAGAGCGGTCCAGGGAAACTCACCCAAGGCCACACATCTTAGGAAGAGCTGGGATGTGAACCCAGGCGGCCCCTCCCTGTCCTCCGAGGCCCTGCTCCTGGCTTATAGAGAAGTTAAGCTGTGTCGCTGGAGGCAAATGGCTCCTGGGGGGGTGGGGGGCAAGTCCCCTTCCTTCCAGATTCTGATTCTGCATGTCGTGAAATCTGAAAATTCTGCAGGAGGCAGCTGGACTAGTAGAAAGAAGCTTGGCTCTGGAGGTAGACCCGGGTTTGACTCTGGTTCTGTCACTTACTTGCTGTGTGAACCCCCGGTACGTTTCTCACTCTCATGGTGCCTCAGCCTCTCCGTCTGGAAAGTACCTGTCCTGTTTGGTGTCAGAGACTGGCTCCCTGTCCTCTTGTCCTTCAACCTGGGCCTGCCCTGGGCTCCCTTCATGCCAAGAAGGCTGAAATTCAGGCCTCCGGAACCCACAGTTTTATCCTGATTCAGGCCAGGGGTTTGAAAGCGGAAGGCTACAGGCTCCTGAATCTGAGATACTCAAAATGATAAAAGTTGTTATATTTAGATTATTATCATGAGAGGGCACGTGACTTCAGGCCAGGGCAGCATGAACTCATCCAGCTGCACCCCTTGCCTTCCCCACCACCATCAGGATGGGCACAGAGGCTGGGCTGGGTCGAGGGTCGAGGGGCACCAACTACTATGAGCCCGTCAGGTGCCTTAGCTGGTAGGTTCTAGAAAAGGGAAGGGGGAGAGGGAGACTGCTTCCTAATGAACAATTAGTGTCTGCTGAGTGGCTAATCATGTGGTTCCGTGTAATTAAGAAGCTAATTAGTGCTGTGTCAATTAAGGTTTAATTAGTCCCTTCTTCAGAGAAGCCGGTAAGACCCTCATGCTGGAAGCTTCTGGAATGGAAAGTGGGAGTAGGGGTGGGGGAATGAATGCAAGGCGAGACCTCGGGTTGAGCCCCTCTTCCTCTTGTTCTTCCTCAAGTTCTGGGATCAGTGATTTTATCGACCCCTGGCCCCACCTTCGCTGGCTGTGGTCATGGAGATTTGGGGGCTCCATGAGGCTCCCCCATCACCAGCGTTTGTTCCCCCTGGTGAGTGATGATGTCCCTGCACAGCTCCTTAAGGCATGGAACCCCATTCTTCACACCTGCTAAAGCCAGTAACGTTAACTGCTCTCCCTTGAGAAAGGTGAAGAAACTGGGACCCAGAGAGGTGAAGAAACTTGCTCAAGGTCACACAGTCAATTAAGTGGAGGATCTGTGATTGAACCCCAGGACTGTCAGGCTCTTTTCTTCTTGCTTTTTTCTCCCCTGCCCTCTTCCTGAACATCCCACCCTCCTCTGTTTCTCAGCCAGGACCTTGGCCTGGTGGCTGGGTGCAGAGCAACCCTGGGTGCCCTCCTGCAGGCAGGCAGAGGCTGTAGGTAGAGCCTGGTGGCGGGGCCCCAGCTGCTTGGCTGTCCACTAGGGATGGACTTGAGACCACAGTTGTCTTTGGAGCATCACATTGAGTGAGTCTTCTTACCCTCAGCTCCCAGCCAGCTGTTTCCCTGAGTCTCCCTCATCCCCTGCTACCTCATCCCACTCTCCTCCAAAGGGGTACCACTCCTAAGGTTCAGTTCAGTTCAGTCCCTCAGTCGTGTCTGACTCTTTGCGACCCCGTGAATTGCAGCATGCCAGTCCTCCCTGTCCATCACCAACTCCTGGAGTTCATTCAAACTCACATCCATCGAGTTGGGGTAGGACAGCCTTATTTTCTGTTGGGGTCCAGAGCTGACCACAGCTTCAGGCAGAAACCGCTTTCCTTATAGCATACAGCACACCCCTGCCCTGTTTAAGAATTTGATCAGCTTTATTGAGGTAAATTTATAAACTATAAAGTTCATTCATTTTAAATGTACAATGCAATGGCTTTTAGTACAGACAATCAGAGTTGTCTGATCATCACTGTAATGTAATTTTAGAATATTTATATCTCCCCAAAACAGAGCCTGAAGAAGGCGATGGCACCCCACTCCAGTATTCTTGCCTGGAAAATCCCATGGGCGGAGGAGCCTGGTAGGCTGCAGCCCATGGGGTCGGGAAGAGTAGGACACGACTGAGTGACTTCACTTTCACTTTTCAATTTCATGCATTGGAGAAGGCAATGACAACCCACTCCAGTGTTCTTGCCTGGAGAATCCCAGGGACGGGGGAGCCTGGTGGGCTGCCGTCTATAGGGTCGCACAAAGTCGGACACAACTGAAGCGACTTAGCAGCAGCAGCACCAGCAAAACAGAGCCCTGTACCCATTAGTGGTCACCCCCTAATCCACCCTCCACCCCATGTCCAGCCCTAGGCAACCACTAATCTGCTTTCTGTCTCTCCAGATATGCCAACTTGAACATTTCATATAAATGAGGCCAGACAAGACGTGGTCTTCGACTGGCTTCTCTTATATAGCGTAATATTTCCCCTTCTCTTGTTAATACTATTTTAAATAATACTGTGATAGACATCGTGAAGCACAAGATCTTCATGTTTATGCTGAATAATTTCTTTAGGGTAAATTACTAAAAGGAAAATTGCTAGGACACAATTTGAGGCACTTAGTCTGACCGACCCCCCACTCCCTCTTGCCTCCACTGTCTGATCGCAGTTGTTGGGGTCATTCCTGCCCGGGACAGGCGCCTTCCTCTCGTGTCTGTACCATCCCCCTGCCCCACCTCAGGCCTCCCCCTCATCTTTCTCCTTTTGGTTCCCTCGTGAGCATTGACTCTGGACTCAACTTCTGGGAACGTCATTGCTGGATCATTTCCCAAGGCTTGTGGGATGAAGCCCACACTCCCTCGTAGTCTTTCAAGGTTTCTTGCAACCCCAACTGCCTTCCTCTCTCCCTCTCTCACTTCCTTCCTTCTTGCAAACTTCCAATAATTCAGCCAGATCAAACTCTGCACCTGCGTGCTGCTTCTGTCAGCTTTTCCTCTTAACTCCAAATCCCCCCAAACTAAACACTAGGTGCTCCATGAAGCTTTCTCTGATCCCTCAACCTGAAGTGATGTCTCCAACTGCAGAGCCACGCAGGGCTCGGGAGCCTGGCTGACGTCACTCACCTCCAGCCAGGCTTCCTCTGCAGAATGTGGGTGGGGTGGTGTTTCTACGCTACGGCCAGGCAAGTGAGGTGGTGCAATGAGCCCTCTCTGCTGTGCTCAGATGGTGATGCTTAGCACTATCACTCTGGGGCCCAGAGTCCTCATTTCATTTCAACCACCTTTTCTGTGTCTTCTCTGGAAAGCCAGGCCCTGGGCTAGATCTGGAGATGGGGAGATAATTAAAACAAACCCGTGCCTGCAGGGAGTCTATAGTTTAGTGGGAAAAGAAACACGTGAACAGAACAAGGTGGTGAGGGCACGGCTGGGAGCACAGGGCAGGGCTCTGGTACGACCTCCTGAGCTGGCACTAGTGGCCGTGGTAGGTGGGAGCTTCTGCCTCCCCCACCCGTCTCCCAACCCCCAACAGCAAGAGCAGACAGAAGTCCCAATGGGGGAGGTGAGGACGAGAGATCTGGCTCGGGGAGGGGAGGAAATGAAACAGAACAGAGATAATTGTTCCCAATTGACAACTTTTTCTAATTAGGGACCACTTATGTCCTCAGGTACCTAACTGGGGTCCTGGTAGATTCTCTAATTTGCTAGGTAATTACTGGCCAGTAATTCTACCAGGATGAAATTTGGAGAAGAAATATGTTATCACAACATTTTGGTTTTCTTTGTCCTGGCAGTTTTGCCAGAAAACAAGCTGGTTGATGCGTGCTCTCTCTTCTGCCTCTAACCCCGCATCCCCCCTTGTCCCCTGGAGGCCTGGTCCTCCGCATGCCTCCCACTGGTCTGTGTCCCCTTCCTGCTGCCTGAGCTCCAGGAGCTGGCAACTGAGTTGAAAAGCATCAGCCAACACCACAAAATATGGGGTCATGTGTATTGTTGCCTTTGCCTCAAACCAGCTTTTGGTGACAATGAATTACTGTATGTCAGGAACTAGGAAGGGGACGCTTTTGAAATTTGAATTGCCTTGACATCTTTGTTGAAAATAAATTGATCATATATGCATGTGTCTATTTCCGGACTTTCTGTTCTATTCCATTGATTTCTTTGTCCATCTGTCAAGTCCATCAATTTGTCCTGTTTCCTGTAGATTTGTAAAATCAAGAGCATAAGTTCTTCAAATTCTTGCTCTTTTAAAAAAGTTGTTTTGACCATCCTATGCCATTTGTCTCTTTTATGGATTTGAGAATCAACTTGTCAATTTCCACTTAAAAGCTTACTGGAGGGACCTCCCTGGTGCTCCAGTGGTTAAGAATCTGCCTTGCCACGAAGGAGATGTGTGTTCCATCCCTGGTTGGGGAACTACAATCCCACAGGCTGTAGAGCAACTAAGCCTGACACACCCCAACTGGAGAGTCCATGTACCACAGTGAAGGCTCCTATGTGATGCCAGCAAGACCTGATGCAGCCAAATAAATAAATGTTTTTTAAAATCTACTGTAATTTTGATTGAGATTGCACTGAATCTATAGATCAGTTGGTGGGGAAAATGATATTTTAACAATATTGAGTTTTCTGATCCATGTACATAATCTATCTTTCCATTCCATTTCTCTCAACAATGTATTTTAATTCTTCAGTGTAAAGTCTTATACATTTTTGGTCAGATTTATCACTAAGTGTTTCATAGTTTTCAATGCTTCCTTCATGGCCCAGCCACCCACCCCTGGTCCAGCCAGGCATGATCAAGTTCAGGGCTGCCACACACTGTTGGGCTTCAAGGGGCACCATTCACAGAAGTCAGTGTGAACAGTGGCCTCTGGAGTCTTTCAATGAGAAGCACTTCTCTGACCAGTGGGCTTCACTCAATATACCAGCAAGATGCATGCCAGATTTTAATAGAAAGAACCACTTAAGGTGGGGGGCTCTCTCCTTGGGGAAGTGTGGGTGTGTCTTAAGCATTTGTTTTTCTTTTGTCTTCCCAGCAACCTTTTTCCTCCTTCTAAAACAATGTCTCTGCTTTGGGGAACTGCTCCTCCATGTGGTTCTGATGAGGCTCTTAATTACCAAAGCACCCGCCCCAACAGGAGTAAATAGATGATCCAGACCACCAATTTAGTGCAGTCACAGTTCAAGTGGCTGCAAAGAGTTGGACACGATGGAGCAACTAGCACTTTCACTTCTCATAGTCATGTTAGCTTGATTGGGTCAAAGATTCAAATGCTCCTGGCAGCAGCGATCCATCCAGAGCATGGCCACGGGATCCTAGAGAGCCATCCTGAGTCCTCTCCGAGGGTGAGAGTCCTTTCCCCACTGGGGTTGTTGGCGTCTCTGGCTTCGATCTGCCCTGCTCGCTCCCCTTCCACCAGAATGGAGATGTATCTGCAACGGGAGACTCTAAGGCCAACACACAGGGAGTTGCAGAGCTGAGACAGAAAGAACGAGAGAGAGAATCCTGGAGACACTGGGTCCCCAGCTCCCATGGATGGCTGAAGATCTTTCTTTAATTTTTCAAATACCAAAGTGTTCCTTCCAGCTATGAGAGCCAATAAATTCCTTTTTTTGTTTAAGTTGGTTTGCATAAGATTTCTGTCACCAGCATGGTAGACACAGAGCTCTCTGGATTCCTCTCCCGGAAAGTGAGACTTTGGGGGCAAACTCTTCATTCCTCTTGCAGAGCAACTAATGTCACGAAAAGCGAAGTAAATCAGCCAATATGTTTTCTTGTTCCTTTTCAGTTTTATCAAGAAATCATTGACATACCTCACTGTATAAGTTTAACATGTACGGCATGATGGTTTGATTTATATATATTGTGAAATGATGATCATAATAGGTTCAGTTAGCATCCATCGGTGTATCTTATTTACTGAATCTCATACAGATACAGTAAACAGAGAAGGAAGAAACAATGGGAAAGGGTAACTGACTTCCAATACTGTAGATTGATTCTGATGTCTTTGTACTTTATGTGAAAAGAATCCAGAGTCTCTTCTTTTGTGTCTGGCTTGCTTCTCACTGTTGGGTTGGTTCATTCTCACTGTTGTGTAGAATTACACTGAGTGACTACACTGCAATCTCTTTCTCCATTCCACCATGAATGCACAAGTGAGTTCCCACTTGGTGGCCATTATGAATATAGTGTTTCCGCAGACACTCTAGTCCTTGGGATTTCTCTGGTTCCAGTGGCTAAGACTCTGTGTTTCCAGTAAAGGGGGCCTGGGTTTGATCCCTGGTCGTTGAACTAGACCCCACATACTGCAACTAAGAGGTCACATTCCTCAACTAAAAGATCCTGCATGCCACAACTAAGACCCGATGCAGCCAAATAATCAAGTAAATCTTTTTAAAACGACTTAAATCTAAAACAAATGAACAAAGCACAAAAAGCCCACATTCTGGTCCTTGCCTTTGGGAGGATGTGTGTACCTAGATATGTTTCATATACAACCAGAAGGGAATTTCTGGGCTGTATGGTTGATACAGGGCTTCGCTGCTGGCTCAGTGGTAAAGAATCTGCCTGCCAATGCAGGAGACGCGGGTTTGATCCCTGGGTCAGAAAGATCCCCTGGAGAAGAAATTGGCAGTCTACTCCAGTATTCTTGTCTGGGAAATCCCATGGACAGAGGAGCCTGGCAGGCTACAGTCCATGAGATCACAAAAGAGTCAGACATGACTTAGCAACAAAACAACAATGGTTGACAGATGGCCATTTTGCCAAAGCAGAGGCGCTGATTTATACTCCCAGTGGTGGTGCACAAGGGCTCTAGGTTCTGAAACGTGAAGTAGGCAGTCTCTACCTATAGCAAAATGGGGGGTGTGGGGAGCTGGCGCCTGGATGGAAAAAGCTGGACTTCTCCATCTCAAGAGTGGGTGGTGGTGGGAAGGCAGGGGCAGTGACACCCAGGAGGGGGGATGGAGGAGAAGTAATAGCCTGTAGCCACAGGAAGAGTTGGAAGGCCATCTCTTGCTCTCCTCCCGAGCTAAGCAGGTAGAGGAGACTGGGGTGACGCCAACAGCACTCAGCCTGAAACTTGCCTTCTCTCTCTGTGAATTGTCCTCACGTTCCTTTGGGCTGATGTAGAAATTGCTCTGCGCCTGTGATCAGCCCCTGGTGACAGAGTTGCACCCCTGGAGAGTAGGGTGAAGGCTGCGGCAGACCCTGTGGTGGCCTCCCCAGCAGCGGGTCCCTTCTCCTTGCCCAGCAGTGGACCAGGTGAGCCCGTCCGCCAGTCCCTGCACACCCACTGACCAGGTGGGCCCATTCACCAGTCCCTGCACGCCCACTGACGGTGATGGGACTGCCTGTCCCCTCAGCCTTTACCAGTGAAGGGCTCTCTGGCTAACCCTGCCTCTTAGCATCTCCACCCCTTTGCCCGAGGGTTTCCTCCAGCAGCCCAAGCAGGCAGTAAGCTCCAGAAAACTGATGCTCTTTTGGGAACAGCCTTCAACCAGTGTTGGTGGGTTTGGTGTATAAATACTTCAGCTCCCTCAGAGGCAGGATTGAGCACCAGCGACATGCGGTGGTAACCAACTTGATAACACACCCTTTATTGGCTGCTTCCCCTCCCAGTCTCACTCCTCTTCTCCTGATGGTTCCTGGAATCCCCTCCTGAACAAACCTACTTGCGCTCGAAGCTTTGTCTAGGGCTTCTTTCTGGAGAAGTCAACCTTAGACCACTTGTAACCCAATCTGAACAAAGATGTAAGTAAGCCTGTCGCAAGCTTCTGGAAATGCTTTCGCCCCTCTCCTGAAAGGTTTCGGGGGAGAAGGTGTCTCTCCCGCTCTCTGCTTCTTTTTGTTCTGTGTGGATACTGTGTGAGCTTGCTGCCTGGGGCTGCAGTAGCCACGTTGTGATGAGGAGGGGAGCCCTGGACTGCACGCTGAGGATAACAGAGCCAAAGGATGGGAGCCAGGCTCCTTAAGAGCACCTCCGAGTCTCCAGATCAACTCGGGATGACCGACCTCTTCACCTCTGTTAAAGAGACAGGGCATGTCCTTACAGATGAAGCCATCTTTCGCTGGCTTTTCTGCTGCTTGCAACCGAGCTCATTGATTCCTGACACAGGCCTTGAGCTGGAGGCGTTGCCGTTGGACTGGACACTCCAGCTACTGGCTTGAAGCTCCTGGTCAGTGGCACCAGAGAAGAGCTAAAAGACAGGCTTGGGGTGGAGTGGGGCGGAGGAGGGCTTGAACTCCACAGGTGGCTGAGGACCTGGAGCTGAGCGCCAGGGGTCCCAGAAGCAAGAGGACACATGGGGCAGCAGGTAGCTGGGGTCCCAAGGACAGGGGGCGGGGACGGCAAGAACCTATCAATCTGCCCAGGGTGAGCGTTGTTATTGTTATTATTATGAAGCATCTCAAGGCTCACACTCGTCCTGGCCTGGCCAGGCCCCATTAATGGCCCCATAAATCCCAGCCATAAAGAGTAATGGGGGGAGACAAATGAGATAATTAGGAATAAATCTCACCGAGGTCTCTATTCAGCAGCATCCCTGGAACGGGCCAATCTTCCGAGCCATTAGCTAGGCCCCTAATTAATGCCGCTGCCGGACGGTGTGGTGGCTCCAGGCGTGGGAGGGACCCGGGACCCGGGAGGGGCACCATTGCACCCACAGCCCTGGCGGGCGACCTTGGGCGCAGCCGAGGGACGTGCCTGCAGCCTGCCTGCCTCTGTCTCTAGGGCCTTGGGAACGCTTTGTCTGCACTTTCCCCTCTGCCTTGCTGTCTCTTCCCCTCCTTTTCAGCATCTTACTCCATCTCTGGTTTGTCTAGCTTCACTCTCTGCTTCGCTCCTATCAGATAGTCGCTGGCTGCTGAGCCAGTGTGATTTAGCAGGAATTGTGGGGGCCACCTGTAACCACCCTCCTCCATCTGTCCTTCCTTCTATGGGAACCCCTCAACAACCCCTCCCCCAGGGCAGTCCTGGGAACAGGGAGGACCCCTCTCCCCCATACCGCCACTGCAATGCAGCCTGCGGGGCGCTGTCTCTCCTGCCCAAGGCAGGCATCTGCCTCTGGGTCTTACCTCTGCTGCTGGAGCCTGAGACAGCCTCTCTCTCCTCCCAGGCTTCAGATATTTGAAGGCTTTTGTCCTTTTTCTTGTTTTTTTTTGGTCAAGCCTTGTATCTTAGTCCTCAGACCCGGGATCGAACTTGGACTCTCCTGACAGTGAAAGCTTGGAGTCCTAACCACTGGACCGCCAAGGAATTCCCTGAAGGCCTTTGTCCTTGGCTTTCCTTCTGCAGCCAGATGCCCTGTGCAGCTCAAGGTTTCCAGCCCGGCGTCCCCCACCCAGGTGCTTCCTCTAGACCCACCTACAGTGACTTTCGTTGTTTTAATCTGCCAGTCTGTCTCCCCCTTTTGCAGTCATAGCACTCCCATTTCTTTGGGAGATGTGCTCACCTGGTCCTGGAGGGGCAGCCAGGTAACCCGTCAGAGGCCTGGCTCTTTGGGGCCCTCTGTCCCCTGACGTGGTGGGCTTATCGCCTTCCCTGGGCCCCCCGAGAAAGGCCTGAGAGACACAGAACATAAACACACCTCTCTTTCCCATCTCTGAGCCCTGCTACCTGTCTGCCTCCTGAGGGAGCCAGACTGTCACCCAGAGACCCAGAGATGGCAGGAACCATGGGGCAGAGGCCACTGCAGGGTCTGGAAAGGTAGGAAAACCAGGTGCAGGGCAAGGAAGGCTGGGAGGGGGCTTTTCTCTGGAGGAGGTGGGAGGGGAGGGGATGGCCGGGCAGCAGGGGGCCTCTGGCCACAGGTTCCATTCCATGACTGTCTCCCTAGCGTCCTAGGAAAGCTGGACTGTAGGAAGGAGCATAAACATGGATGCGACAGCCAGATCTGTGACCTCTGTTTCCTCTGCTGCCCCTGCCTGTGCCCTGAGGCTCCCACCCCTCCCTGCATATGCCGGCCAGTCCTGAGAGTATGTGTGTACTCAGTCATGTCCAGCTCTCTGTGACCCTATAGACCCTATAGACCCTATAGACAGTAGCCCGCCAGGCTCCTCTGTCCATGGAGTTTCCCAGGCAAGAATACTGGAGTGGATTGCCATTTCCTACTCCAGTGGATTTTCCGATCCGGGGATTGAACCCGCGTCTCTTGTGTCTCCTGCATTGGCAGGTGGGTTCTTTGCCACTACGCCACCTGAAAATCCTCTCCTCTTTCCTGTGGCTCAGCAATGGGGAGTGTCTGAAGCAATCCTCCTGAGGCTCAGGGATTACCCCTTTGCCCCCCAGACGACCCCATCTTCCCAGGGAACTGGAGAAGTCCCCAGGGCATGACTACAGGCAATTTAGCATCACTGATGCTGCTTAAAGGTGTCCCCTCCTTGCTCTGGAGCCATGAGGGGTTTAAGGCCTGAAGTCAGGTTGGCCCAGCTCTGAGTTCAAGTACAGGAAATGCCAATTAAATGTGCCAAAGAAGTGGGAGAAGCTGGTGGATGCTCTGGAAGCAGACGGGGTCTGGCTGAGCACCTCTCCCCGCACAAGCCAGCCCCTGGCTCAGCTTCTTGCTTGGTTACAGGGCAAACACACGGGATCACCGGAGGTCATGGGAAGTACTGGCCAGGGACAACTCAACCTGGCCTGACCACCTTGTCCTCACACAAATGTGATCATGCTTGTCTTGGATTAGACAATCCAGGGCAGGAGGGTGCCCCTCAAGAAGTCTCCTGGGCAAATGGGGGGCTGATGTCCTGCTCCACGGGTGAAAGAAAACCAGAGAGGCAGGCCACTTCCCCGGACACTGGGACTGTCATTAGATTTCCAGGGCCTCATCACTGTTCCATCGTGCGCACAAGGAAACTGAGGTCCAAAGAGTGGCAGGGCCTCTTCCCGGGGCCTACAGCAGAACCTGGCTGAGATCATTTGGTCAGAGAGCAGTGACTGGGAGCCAACAGAGAAGGGCCACGGTGTGGATGGGAAGGGTCTAGAACCAGGGCTTGCCCTGGAAGGATGTGTGGGCAGAGCTGGGTGGGTGGGTGGCCTCTAAGATAAATGTCATTTCTGTTCAGTCACTCATTCATGTCTGACTCTTTGTGACCCTGTGGACTGCAGTACGCCAGGCTTCCCTGTCCATCAGCAACTCCTGGAGCTTATTCAAACTCATGTCCATTGAGTCGGTGATGCCATCCTACCATCTCATCCTCTGTCACCCACTTCTCCTCCTGCCCTCAATCTTTCCCTGCAGCAGGATCTTTTGCAATGAATCAGTTCTTCACATCAGGTGGCCAAAGTACTGGAGCTTCAGCTTCAGCATCAGTCCTTTCAATGAATACTCAGGGCTGATTTCCTTTAGGATGGACTGGTTGGATCTCCCTGCAGTCCAAGGGACTCTCAAGAGTCTTCTCCAACACCACAGTTCAAAAGCATCAGTTCTTCAGCACTCAGCTTTCTTTAAGTCCAACTTTCACATCCATACATGACCACTGGAAAAACCATAGCTTTGACTAGATAGACCTTTGTTGGCAAAATAATGTCTCTGGTTTTTAATATGCTGTCTAAGTTGGTCATAGCTTTTCTTCCAAGGAGTAAGCGTCTCTTAATTTCATGGCGCAGTCACCATCTGCAGTGATTTTGGAGCCCCCAAAAATGAAGTCTCTCACTGTTTCCATTGTCTCCCCATCTATTTCCTATGAAGTGATGGGACCAGATGCCATGATCTTAGTTTTCTGAATGTTGAGTTTTAAGCCAACTTTTTCACTCTCCTCTTTCACTTTCATCAAGAGGCTCTTTAGTTCTTCACTTTCTGCCATAAGGGTGGTGTCATCTGCATATCTGAGGTTATTGATATTTCTCCTGGCAATCTTGATTCTAGCTCGTGTTTCATCTAGTACAATGCTCCTCATGATGTACTCTGATGTACATGAAATGCTTCTCATGATGTACTCTGCATATAAGTTAAATAAGCAGGGTGACAATATACAGCCTTAACATACTCCTTTCCCAAGTTAGAACCAGTCTGTTGTTCCATATCCAGTTCTAAGTGTTGCTTCTTGACCTGTGTACAGATTTCTCAGGTCAGGTGGTCTGTTCTTTCCATCTTTTTAAGGATTTTCCAGTTTGTTGTAATCCACACAGTCAAAGGCTTTGGCTTAGTCAATAAAGCAGAAGTAGATGTTTTTCTGGAACTCTGCTGCTTTTTTGATGATCCAACAGATGCTGGCAATTTGATCTCTGGTTCCTCTGCTTTTTCTAAATCCAGCTTGAACATCTGGAAGTTCATGGTTCACGTGAACCACTGTTGAAGTCTGGCTTGGAGAATTTTGAGCATTAATTTACTAGCGTGTAAGATGAGTGCAATTGTGCGATAGTTTGACCATTCTTTGGCATTGCTTTTCTTTGGGATTGGAATGAAAACCGACCTTTTCCAGTCCTGTGGCCACTGCTGAGTTTTCCAAATTTGCTGGCATATTGAGTGCAGCACTTTCACAGCATCATCTTTTAGGATTTGAAATAACTCCACTGGAATTCCATCACCTCCAATGCCATTGAATGCCATCTGCTACTGCTGCTGCTGCTAAGTCGCCATCTACCTCCCAGCAAAGTTGAGACTGCCTGGGCAAGGATGTGGAGGTGGGGAAGGCAGGGCAGGCCTGGGATGGGGGCATGGGCAGAGGGCAGCAGACACAGAGGTCAGGATGAACAGGGCTGGCGGTGTTGCAGGCTCTGCAACGTGCGGTGTGTGACCGCATGTGTATATATATCTGGTGTGTGTCTGTGTGTCTGTGTGTGTGGAATGTGTGTGACTTTGTGGAATGTGTGTAAATATGTGGCTAGAAGGAGAGTGTGTGTATGTGTGTGTGAGTGGTATGTGTGTGACTTTGTAGAAGGCACGTGAGTATGTGGCTGTAAGGAGAGGGAGGGGGAGAGAGAGAGAGAGTGTGTGTGTGTGTGTGTATGCACGCTGGGGGAGGCTGGCTAAATTTCGCCCCTGTCTTGCTCCCACCCAGCTCAGCCTCTCGGATTTCAGCCACTATCCTGTAGCAGGAAATCGCTATTTGGACTACAGAGGTGCCTCTTCCTGCCTCAGCCCCCGTGGAGGGGAGAGGGCCAGGGAGGGGGCCTTCCTGCCCACCTGGACCAGACCTTGAGTTGGTCAGGAGCACCCCCAACCCCGGCTCTCCCAGCCACCCTCAAGTTCCTTGAACCCCAGCCCTGGTAAGAAACTGGGTTGAGTGGGGACCAAAGAGGAGCCCTCCCACCATTGTCCATCCTCCTGGGGACAGGGAGGCAGCAGTGAGAGAAGTGGACGGGCACTCCCTACATTGAGGTCAGCTAAGTCACAAACACATGCCCTGAGGCCCATCGATCCCACCTTCAAGACTATTCTACAGAAACAGCTCATTTGTTCAAAAGGACATGCTCATGTAACTTGTTTATAACAGGGAAATGAATGGATGGGATTCAGCGGAGCTGGGCACCTGAATCATGGTGGCTTATCCCTGGGGAAGCTCCAGGCTCCTCTTCAATGTGCTGATAAGGAAGAGCCCCCAAGGCAAAATGGTCAAGTGATAGAAACAGTGCAGTGTGAGGGGGATGCTGACATTTTTGTAAATAAAAAGGAAAACGATCCAGGTAAAAGCTTGTGTATGCACAGATTAGACTCAAAACGCTTGTACTTCAAGCATACAATAACTAAGCAAAAAAAAACCCAACAAAACACAAAACCCAAAACCTGAGACAAGTGAGCAGATAAATGAACGTTGAGGGGAGCCAAGAAGATGGGGCTTCTCTCTCGACTTTGACCTTGCTGATGGGATCCTGGGGAGGTCAGTTCCTCTCTGTGTTCTGAGTTTCCTACGTGCTCCCAGAAGTCAGAAAACGTTGGTGCTGGTACAGTGAGGTCTGAGTACATGTGTGTTCTGAGTACACGTGTATGAGTTTGCAGGGCGGCGGGGGGGGGGGGGGGGGGGCAGTGTGGTGCTGGGGGCTGTCCTCCTCACTACCTCCTGTCACCTCCTTTTGCTGACATTGCAGCCCACGCCCAAGGCCGTGGGCTGCTCCTAGCGTGGCATTCCTTCAGAGAGTTCAGATTTCATCTGGCCCTTTTCCTGAGCTCCCTCCTTTTCTCCAGAATCCATCGGGGCCTCTCCACCCTTCGTTCCTGGAAGCAGAGCCCGCCAGTTTCCCAGGAGGTCTCCATCTTTCAAGGGCTTCTTCGGCCACGTCTTCTCAGGACAATCCAAGGCCAACCACGAGACGTCCTCTCACTCACCCTGAACCTGTCCTGGTTCCCCCCAGGTCCAGGACCGGGTGGAAGAGGGCTTGGTCCAGGCAGCCCTCCCTACGCTCAGCCTCAGTGCTCAGGTCTTCCCCCTCCAACTCCCAACCCCTACCCCGCACCAAGGGCCCTGGAACGTGGCCTCTGAGGCTCCCACTAGTCCTGACAACTTTCTTCAATCTCAGCCCCCTGGCAATCAGGGGGTCAACTGCAGCTGGGCCACGTGAAACCCACTCAGGCCACAAACGTGTTCCAGAGCCGCACTGGTTGCCCCCTCCCCAGGCACGGCTCAGCCACTGACACAGGCGTCACCCTATGCCTTCAAGCCATCATGGCTTCGAGAAACTGGAGTCAGCAGGAGATTAATTAATCAAAACCTGAACACATCTGCTGTTAATTAATTCTATGCCAAGGGTTAACTCTTCCCTGTCTGGGCTTCTCCATCCCTTTGGCCAGAAGAGAGAAATAAAGGTGGGGAGTGGGTACCCCTCTTCCTTCCTTCCCTCAGGGGTAGGCATGAAACAAGGGCGGGGGGCCCAGAAGCCAGGAAAGCCCTATTCATTTGGGAGGGTCGGGGGAGGGCTGTGGGAGTGTTTGCTTTTGAGAGTCCTGGTCCGAGGCTGTTACTCATGAGTCCTGAGGAAATCTGAGATGGACATACATCTTTATTTACAGCAACAAACAGAACGGACCCACCCTCCATTCCCTCCCTCTCCCCTTCCAGTCTTTTCTATACCGTTCCCCCCTCCTACCCCACCCTGGGCCCAAGGCCAGCCCTGCCCTCCGGGGTCACTGTGTGGGTCAGGTCCCCCCACCAAGACCCCAGGAGGGGACGGGGGAGGGGTTTGGCTGAGGTCGGGTGGGATGTGTTTCTTTTCACATTTTGCTGTTCTCGAAGCCTGGGATGGGGGCAGGGGAGGCAGGCACAGGGGCAGTGAGAGGTAGAGGAGTGCACAGCCCCGCCCCAGCCTCCCCCATGCCCCTGTCCCTCCCCCAACTTTCACAGTGTTCGGCAGCCCTGGCAGCTGATCCAGGAGCCGTCCCCCCTCCCGTCGCCCCCACTAGGTCCTGGGAAACCGGGAAGGAGGACCGGCTCCCCCTCTCACCGGGCTGGGGTTCCAGGAGGGTGCAGGGCGGATGGGAAGGGCCCAGGGGGAGGGGGCGGCGCAGCCTGGGGTGACAGCCAGGGACACGGGGCGGCCTCCAGAGCGTGCAGGGGTCAGGAGGAGAAGCAGAGGCCGCAGCACTCCATGCAGATCTCCAGGCAGTCGGCCGACTCGCAGCAGGCGTCCAGGATGCCGCAGTCCAGGTCGCAGGGCAGGTCACAGTCGGCACACTCGCCGGAGCCGCAGCAGCAGCAGCAGAGGCATGAGTCCTCGGAGCTGCAGGAGCCGCATGTGGCGCAGTCCAGGACCAGGTTGCACAGCGTCAGGAACTCGCAGAACAGGCAGGACAAGATGCAGTGGACACAGCAGTCTGAGGGCGAGAGGGCCGGGGGCTCACTCGGTGAGGAATGACGTTCGTGCAACCCTCCCTGGGTACCGGGAAATGGGGACCCACCTTCCAGGTGACCCCAAGGCACAGGGAAGTCACAGGGAGTGAGGGTCTGAAACCCAGCAGCCTAGATCCCGAGTCCCTGCTTCCGAGGGACCAACTCCCTCGGTCATTTATCTATTTCATGAACATACCCAGGATGGGTATGTTCCAGACCCTGTTCTAAGTGTTGTGCAGGAATTAAACTCAAGGAAAGTTATGACCAACCTAGATAGAATATTGAAAAGCAGAGACATTACTTTGCCAACAAAGGTCCGTCTAGTCAAGGCTATGGTTTTTCCGGTGGTCATGTATGGATGTGAGAGTTGGAAGAAAGCTGAGCGCCGAAGAATTGATGCTTTTGAACTGTGGTGTTGGAGAAGACTCTTGAGAGTCCCTTGGACTGCAAGGAGATCCAACTAGTCCATTCTGAAGGAGATCAGCCCTGGGATTTCTTTGGAAGGAATGATGCTAAAGCTGAAACTCCAATACTTTGGCCACCTCATGTGAAGAGTTGACTCATTGGAAAAGACTCTGATGCTGGGAGGGACTGGGGGCAGGAGGAGAAGGAGACGACAGAGGATGAGGTTGGGGGCAGGAGGAGAAGGGGACGACAGAGGATGAGATGGCTGGATGGCATCACTGACTCGATGGACCTGTGTCTGAGTGAACTCCGGGAGTTGGTGATGGGCAGGGAGGCCTGGCGTGCTGCAATTCATGGGGTCGCAAAGAATCAGACACGACTGAGTGACTGAACTGAACTGAACTGAAGTGAAACTTGTAACAACTCCTTGAGGTGGGGCTGTGTCAACCCCTCAATACAGATGAAGAAACGGAGGCTCTGAGAAGTCTCTTCAAAACCAATCCAGGGACTTCCCTGGTGGTCCAGTGGTCAAGAATTCACCTGCCAATGCAGGGGATACTGGTTGGATCCTTGGTCCAGAAAGATCCCACATGCTGTGGAGCAACTAAGCCCATGGACCACAACTACTGAGCTTGTGCCCTGGAGCCTGGGAATTGCAGCTGCCGAGCCCACGTGCCTTAGAGCCCTGCTTCGCAACAAGAGAAGCAATGAGAAGCCTGCAGATTGTGACTAGAGAGCAGACCCCGCTCTCTACAACTAGAGAAAGACCGAGCACAGCAGTGAAGACCCAGCACAGACAAAAGTGAAATAAATAAATAATCTATGAGGAATCCTACCACCCTGCTCAGCTCTTGCCCAGTGACAGCATCCTTACTCACTCCCTGCCTCTGGCCACCCCTGCATTCACACGGAGGCCAGAGGACCCTTGAAAGACTTCTGTTGGATTCCATCCTTCCCGCCCTCAGGACCCTCTAGCAGGTTCCACTTCCCTGGGAGGAAAAGCCCAGGGTGCTCAGTGACCCCCGAGGCCCCTCTCCCATCACTCCGCCGTGGCCACACTGGCTGCTCCCCATCCTGCAGGCACGGCCCCCTTGTTCTCTCAGCGCTCTGGCCCCAGAAACCTGCTCCGCTCACTCTATCTCTCCTTCTTCAAATGTCTCCCCTCGGTGAAGCCTTCCTCCAGAATCCTCTTCAATACCGCAAGCTGCCCACCTGACCCCCGCACCCCCGTCCCCTCCCGCAGGCCTGCTCTGCCTCCCTGCCTAGAACTCATCACCTTCCATGGCTTCCACAGCTCTGCCACCTACTAGAGTACCAGCATCAAAAGGGAGGGCGCCCAACACTGGCACACTGCGGGTGCTGAGTAAATAAATATAAGGGAGGGAATGAACGTGGGCTCCCGCCCTTGGGCATCCAGCCCGACGTGGCGGCGCTGGCTCAGCAGCCCAGGCTCTGAACTGCTCAGCGTGTGGCCAGGGTGCTTGGCTGGCACTCCTCCCAGGGGCCAGGCCATAGGCTGTGTCCGGTTCCCCTGACCAGGCGGGCCCCTGGTACAGGCTGCTGGTCCAGTGGGAGTCTCACACTGCCACGGAAGCTCTGATGCCCACACCCAGGTCCTGTGTACAGGGAATCTTTTGCGACCTTATAAACTGTAGCCTGCCAGGCTCCTCTGTCCGTGGCATTCTCTAGGCAAGAATACTGGAGTGGATTGCCATGCCATCCTCCAGGGGCTTCTCCCTACCCAGGGTTCGAACCCATATCCCTTAGGTCTTTTGAGTTGGCAGGTGGGTTCTTTACCATTAGCACCACCTGAAAGCCCCACTAGGAGTCTCACCTCTCACCATTCCTCCCCTGGAACTTCATCAACTAGCCACATGAGCCAGTTCTCACCTCCGTGCTAACACACCCTGGCCGGATCCTCCTACTGGTCCTTTAAGGCTTGCTCGGACACCTCCAGAGCCTTCCCAGACTCCCCTCCCGTTTTCGGCGCTGGTGTGGGCATCCCTGTGTTCGCTTTATCACTCCTCATTTATCGTATCGCAGGGTGAGATGACCTGTTTGTGCCTCTCATGAAAGCTTTATGAAACCATCTCCTGGGTACCCTGCACACAGCACAGTGCCTGGCTCACAGGTCATGCTCTGTTAACTTTGTTTCATTTTAAAACATATTTATTTATTTGGCTGTGCTGAGTCTTCTTTGTGGTATTCCCCGACCAGGAATCAAACCCAGGCCCCTTGCATTGGGAGCATGGAGTCTTAGCCACTGGACCACGAAGGAATGCCTTCCTGTTCGCTTTAAATGTACGAATATCCCCTTCATAAATAAGGTTCTTGGGCATAATCTGCTCTGGGGGGAAGGGTGAAAGTTATGAACATGTCATGTGCAAAGGTGTACACTGAATTCTGTACACTGATTTCAGGTGTACACTGAATTCTGTACACTGATTTCAGGTGTACACTGAATTCTGTACACTGATTTCAGGTGTACACTGAATTCCGTACGCTGAATTCAGGTGTACACTGAATTCTGTACACTGAATTCTGTACACTGGATTCTGTACACTGATTTCAGGTGTACACTGAATTCTGTACGCTGATTTCAGGTGTACACTGAATTCTGTACACTGATTTCAGGTGTACACTGAATTCTGTACGCTGAATTCAGGTGTACACTGAATTCTGTACACTGAATTCTGTACACTGGATTCTGTACACTGATTTCAGGTGTACACTGAATTCTGTACACTGATTTCAGGTGTACACTGAGTTCTGTACACTGATTTCAGGTGTACACTGAGTTCTGTACACTGAATTCAGGTGTACACTGAGTTCTGTACACTGATTTCAGGTGTACACTGAATTCTGTCTGCAGAGGACCAGCCAGTCTCCCAACATGGAGAGAAACTACTTAAAAGTTCTGGGGTTAAGGTCAAGCATCACTGGGTTACAGGCAGCCGTCACCTTGCTGAACTCATGCCTGTGGGGCGGGGGACCTGATTGCCCAGGGCAGCCCCCCAGAGGACCTCTGTGCAGCAGGAACAACCGCGGGTGTATCCAGGTGCTCTGACCTCCCACTGCACTTTGCACCCCCACCTTCCCCCCAGTTAAGCATCTGATGGTGCATCATTTTATTCTGCTATTGTGCTCTCACTAGGCAAATGGTCCATAGCTCAAGGAAAATTTCTGTTTCCAGAAATGGGGTGGCTTTGGTTGGACCAGCCCAGATGGTTCCATTCTCTGTTACAGCAACTCTGAGAGAGGAGGGACGAGAAGGGGTGGTCTTGAGAGCTCAGATGTGTCTCACTTTACCCAAGTGTCCTCTGCAAGGTTCTCTGTCTTGCATCAGATTCCCTGGAGAGCTTGTTAAAATCTAGACTCCTGGGCCCCACCCAGAGGTTTGGACCTTGAGGGCCTGGCGTGGGGATAGGGTGCCACACTTCTAAGCAACCTAGTAAAGATGCTGCTGCCGCTCCCTGCATCAGACTTCTGGAGGCTTCTCTCTGGGGGACGCAGAGTGGGGTGCTTACCTTCCTGCGCCTGGAGGGGAATCTGGGAGGCAGCGGACTTGGTGCTGCCCTTGCTCTTCTTGCTGCCCTGGCTAGCGAGAGATGGGTGCGTCTGCAACTTCCGGTGGGCCTTGGGGCCACCCAGGGCACCGTTCCCCGTCCGCCTGGCGCCGCCCAGCTCCGAGGGGTGGCCAGAGCCATTCGCCACTAGTGGGGTGCAGTCCAAGGGGTTCCCCTGGGGCTGGCCTAGAGAGACCATGAGAAAAGGGCGATGGAGGAGAAGGTGGGGGATGGGGTGGCCGGGACAGTCTCCCAGGGCTCTGCTCAACTCCTGCTGGCTTCGCTCCTAGACACACCCCAGTTTACCTAGCTGATCTGCATTTTTGCAGATGAGGAAACCGAGGCCCAGAGAGCAGAACTGACTTGCCCAGAGGCGCATCACAGAATAGCCTCCAAGTGGAGCCTGGCCCCTGACTTCCAGGCCAGGGGTCATTCGAGAATAGACAGAGGTGCAGGCAAGGGGAGAAGCGCAGGGGCCTGCACCCCACCTTCTTATCCCATGTGAAATCCACTCTCCTGCTCTTGGGGTCTGGGGATTTTGGCGACAGTGGTAGCGGAGAGAGGAGGAGGGGCAGCACGGAAGTAGTTAACCATCACCTCGGCCCCTGCCAAGCCCCCAGCTGCTTCTGCCCTTCGAGTGCCGGGTGATTCATTGGAAACATCTGTTTGGAGATGAACGCCTGGCCCTGGAATCCAGGGGGGCTCCTCACAGCAGCCCCCCCACCTCCTGCTCCTTCCACCCCCAGCTCCCCTGCCCCCGCTGGAAGAAAGTTTGTTGAGCGGCCCTTGGGGTCCAGGTGGGGAGCGGGAGAGGGAAGAGGGAAGCCAGCAGGGAGACCTCAGAAGCCAGGAACCCTGGGTCCCCATCCCAGACTGAGGGACCAAGCCAGCTTATTAGTGGGGTGCGGGGAAAACGGTCCTGGAGAGCATGCCAGCACCTGGTTCCTTGCCTCACCTCACTCAGGTTTGCCCACTTGGATGGTACGGTTCTGTCCCCAAGAGATGAAGGCAGGTGTATGCACGTGTGTGTGTGTGTCTGTGTGTCAGGGCAGAAGTCTGAGAAGGGGTCACAAGAGTTCAAGGACCCCTCTGCTCAGGGCCCCTGACTCCTGGGTGGGATCCTCTGGCCCTGAGGACCCTCAGTAAATGTATAAATTTGGGGCGCTTCCTTCTCTCTGGCCCTGGGGTCTGGATCCCCAGGTCCCTCCAGGCCAAATCTCTGGGTCTGGATTGTGGCAGGAGATGTCAGGGGGTGGTGGGGGGTGTTGGAGGCTGAGGGGACAGAAGGGGGCCTGACTGGGGGTACTGGGCCTTCTAGTAATGGTGGGAGCACTTCGCCGGGCACCCACGGCACGCTGGCACTGTTTGGAGCACTTGGGGTGCGAATTGTTCTCTCTATTGCTATGGGGCGGTATCCTTTTACAGATGAGGAAACTGAGTCCCAGAGATGTATAGAAACTTGTTCAAGGTCACACAGATAAGGGTCATAGGTAGGATCAGCCTGGAGGCTAAAAGGTGGGGCTCCAAGGGCAGAGGGGCGTGGAGTGGGGCAGAAGTTGGGAGACAAAGGGCTGAGGAATGAATTGCTACTACCACAACCGTCACTACTCTTGAAATTAGTAGCCAACATGTTTTGAGCTGTGATGAGGTACCAGATACAGTGCTGAGAGTCCTATGTGTAATAATTTCGTTACGTGTCAAACAGAACTACTGTTACTAGCCCATTTCATAGATGAAAAAACCAAGGCCCAGAGAGGGTAAAACTTGCCAGAGCTTCCACAGCTAGGCAGTGGAGTGGGAAGGAGATGGCGATTGACAGAAAGGAGCTGAGGACAAGCTTGGGGGCGGGGGGCGGGTCAGGGCAAGGATGGGAGACAGAGCCACACTGGGAACCTTTGGCCCTGAGCAGCGGCTGGTCCCTGCATCTGGGTAAACAGGGGTAAGGCCATGGGAAGTGGCCAGGCCTGAATCATCCTGCCCCGACCTCTGGGCTCCACGGCCGGGGTGGCGGGGTGGGGGGATGACTGTGCTGAGTCCTTGGCCAGCTTTGGTGCCCTCTGCCCTGCTGCCTAAACACAGGCACAGTGACCAGAGGGCGGGGGCGTGTGGTGAGCTGAGGGCCCCGGGAGATTTGGGCGGACACAGAGCTTGCCTGTGGCCATGGCCGTGGGGGCTGAGTCACAGAGCAAACACCCAGGGCCCATGGACATAGGAGCGTCTGTCCCTTCCAGGCCCTCTCCTCCATGGCCACGGCGTTTACCTCTTTCTCTGGGTCCTGCTGGTGGGTGTGTCTCGAGGACAGTGTGCTAGTAGGATTTAGTAACCCCGACTTCCAGGGTGTCCAGCTTACCCCAAATGCCCTGCCTGAAAGTGGCTCCACGACTCTGCCATGCCAGCAGGGCAGGCAGGCACAGGACACAGCCCTGGGGCTGGAGACCTGAGCTCCCCAGTCTGTGTCCAGGGTGAGGGAGCCTCAGTTTCCTCATCTGTAAAATGGGCTTGTCAAGAGCTATCTGGCTGCCTCACTACAGGCTGATTTGGAGAGTCTGAGAGCTCATACAGAAAAAGAAAGTTGAAAAGTACCAATGTGTCCCATAGATTTTGCTGATCTTATTGGCAATTACAAAATGATTTTGGAAGCCCCTTCCCCTGCTTTTGAGGGTGATGGTGGTAAATTCTCCCCCTCCGGGACCTCCTCGGAGACATGGAGCCAAACCCAGGAACACAGCTGAGTTTTGCTCCTTTCTAGTTGCTCCACTAGAAGTGTCTCTCCTGCCATTTTGCTCTTGACACCCCGAAAGCTGGGCTGCCTCGGGCTCCGGTTTCCTGCTCCCGAGCCCCAGCCCCCCTCCGCAGACTGCACGTGCTCTCGTTCTGAACCACAGAATGAGGCTGCCTGCAGCCTGTCCACACTCATTCTGAACTAATTTTATCCAAATCATTTTGTGGATAGAAATGATGTGGATGTCCTCCTAGACAGCAAGGACAATGACAATGTCTTACACCCTTCCATTGCCCACACCTCAAAGTCCTGGCCCAGGCTAGGCTCCCGTAGGCACACAAAGCCCATCTGTTTTGGATTCCCTAGAGTGACCCCCACGTATTGCCACCCAAACCCCGGACCCCTAGGACTCACATGTCACAGCTTCTATGGGGACATCGAGGTCAGTGCTGTCCAGGGTCTGGGGGGCCTCAGGGTCATTGCCTTGGGTCATGGGGGGTGCCGCTGCTTCCTCCAGGGAGCCCTCCTCAAGCGCTGCCTCTGCGGGGTGAGCGGATCCGGTCACTACCTCCAGCCCAGGAAGGAGGGATGGGGTCTGGGCTAGAAAAAAGCAGACGACTGAGGGACATCCTTCTGGTGCCCTCCAGCTGGCCCAGCCCTGGTCCCCTCCCCACGGCCCAGAATGCCCTGAGCCCTCATTCTTGGTCTCTGTACCAGTTACCCAGCCCTTACCCTATCTGGTAACGGTGCCAGCCTCTAAAATAGAAAGGTCTCAAACCACAGCCCATGAGCGAGCAAGGGTGTGTGCACGTGGAAGTGTGTGTGTGTGTGTGTGTGTGTGTGTGTGTGTGTGTGTGTGTGGTCAGGGAGGGGGCCAGAGATGCACAGTACAAAGGAAAGTGGGGGAAGGAGGCAGAGACACAGTGCAGGAGAGAACAGATGTACAGTGACGGGGAGATAGGAACAGGCATCCAGAGCGACGTGCAGAGAGAAAGAATCAAAAGGATGTGAAAGGCAGAAGCGAAGAGAGACAGTGCATCAGAACTCGAGAGACCGGGCACTTAGACGCCCAGTGACAGACAGCCCAGGGCAGGCAAGCAACTAAGACAAAGTCAGTGATGGAGAGAAAGATAAAGACGAGGGCAGAGGCAGAAGCGATGGAGAGGGAGCAATATACAGATGGAGAAACGGTGAGAAACCAGGGCAGAGAGAGAGGACGATAGCACGAGAAAGAGTCTGAGAAGCCTGGGGTGAGGCGGAGGGGCTCCAGGCAGGAAGAGAGACAGGGAGACGGCCCAAGAGGGCTGGAAGAGGCGGCCGGCAGCCACATGTAATTACAGTTAGTGGCTCGGTCCCTCTGTCCAGGGTGGGCGGAAGGCAGACTTGGAGCCACCTTCAAACCCACAGTTCCTGAGGCAGCAGGACCAGGGCCGGCTGGGCCCAGGGGAGGAAAGTTCTGGGGGCTGGGAGGTGGCACCGGGAGGCAGAAAGGTGACCGGGCATGGGAAAGCCTGAGGGTGAACAGGACAAAGTGAGGCCTGGGGTCACGGGGCCAGGGGCCGAGGTGGGGCAATGACGGGGTGCAGCCTGGGCCTCCCATCAACCCCCAGGTTGTGCAGTGGGAATGACAGGGGCACCCCTAGAGGGTGCCCCTTTCCTCAAGCCATGATGGGAGCAGGGGAGATGGAAACAGAGACCGAAGGGCTCAGAGAGGGGAGAGCCACACAGGGAGCCACAGAGAAAGATGACGAGAAAGGGTGATGAAATCCAGACAGTAAGAGGTCGGCGCCCATCCGTCCACACCACGGAGAGATCACGAGACACACACACCCGCAGGGACAGAGACAAAGGCCAGTCTTAGAGACAGCAGTGGAGCCGACCACAGAGCACAGGTGGCCTTAGGGACGGGGTCTTTCTCTGAGCTGTCTGCAAATGAGGGCAGGGGAGGATGGGGCGGGGAGATATAAGAGGGAGCAATTCAGGTTGGGCACGCAGGTCAAGGGGGTGGGAGCATCTGGAGGGCAGGGGACGATCCAGGGGCTCAGAGACCCCTGGATGATCCTTGTTCCAAAGACTCTGGTCTCCCATGGCCAGGGGGTGGGGGCTCCAGGGGCCCCATGGAGGTTGCACAGAGAGCAGCAGGCATGCTCCAACCTGTCTGGGGAAACCACTGGCCCTGCCTGGAGCTGGGAGCTGGGACAGGGAGGAGGGAGCACTGGGGCTTCAGCCACCCCTGAAGTGTGGCAGTTATGTGCTGGGAACCCCTCCTGGTGCCCAGGGAGGCAGGGGGTGGGTTCCTCCAGCCCCATCCATTCCTTAAGCTCCTCTCACCACCTGGCTAATAGGTTAATAGGAGGACAAGTGTTTTTTCTGCTGGGCCTAGGGGGAGCAGGGGAGCAGAGATGACCCCCAAGGGGGAGCCAGATTGCCCGCCTAGTGGTGGAGGCTGATCTATAGCGGAGCAGAGGGGAGGCTGGAGGCCAAGACCAAGCTGAGAGGGAGGCTCACAGCTTGAGTTCTAGTTCCCAGGAAGGGAGGGGGCTGCCCAGCTCCAGCCTCTGGCCCCAGAGGCGTCCTGCCAGAGCCCGGAAGTGGGAGTGCTGACCCTCCCAAGCCTGTAATGACAGAGGCCCAAGCCAGGAGCTGGAAGACCCAAGCCCTGGTTTTTACCGGATACCAGCTTGGGCGAGTTACTAGGACTTAGGTCGCCTTGCATGAAAAGGGGACAAGCATGCTTGTCCCTCAGGGTTTCAAAGAGTAAATGAAACCCTCAGCGGTACCTGGCATGCAGGGGGCCACTCCCATACGCTTCCCCCGCCCGTCCCCTGCCTGACCTCTCTCCTCTCCCTTCCTTCCTTTCCTCCTTCCTTCCTGTGCTGTTTGCTGTGACAGCGACGACACACCCCCCCAACACGTCAAGCACTGGGTGGACCACAGTGAGAAAGACCAGGTCACTGACCCAGGAGCCCTCTGTTGGGGTGGGGGTGGGTGACAGTCTCACAAACTGAAGGGCAGGGGTTACAGCAGGTGCAGCTAAGGACTGTGGAAGCAGAGAAGATGGGCACTCATCCCCGGGGTGTGGTGTGTGTGTGTATGTGTGTGTGTGCAAGTCTAGGAGGCTTCTTGGAGAAGGCAATGCCCATATCGGGTCTTGAATAATCAGTCAGTCAGCAAAGAAAGGGGAAAGGAGGTTCTGAGACCAGCAGCAGACCCCAGCGTGAACAGCTGCGGTATGAACGAGGGAAGATAGAGTAACTGCGTGGCGGGCCTTGTGGTCACGTCCCAGGCTTTCTCCTGAGGTCACCAGGGCACACAGCGGTGACACTGTCGCTCTTGGAAGGGAAGGAGCCGAGCCTGCAGCTCTCTTGGGCCCCCAGGGTTGGAGAGGGAGGAAATTGAGAAAGCAGGATTAGGAGACGGGTCCCCACCCCGGCCCTCCTCCCCGACATGTTGACTGCCACACTCTGGGCAGTCTCTCCTGACAGTCACCTACAGGGCTGGTGACCTTGAATCTGGTGGGAACAGGAAATTACAGAGAGCCCAGACGAGGTTCTGAGGAGGCCCCTCCTGCAGGAAGCCTGCCATTCTGGGGTGAGCATCAGACCTTGGAAGGAAACCAGGGAGGAAAGTAAATCCAGTCCAGTTATCTTGACCTGGAAACACAGACAGACAGACCTCTTGGAGCCAGAGGGCAGCGGAGGGGACCCAGCAGACGCTGAAGGAGAAACCCTGAGGGCAGAAGAGGAAACTGCAGACGGCACAGAGATGGGGAGCAGGCTGAGGAGCAAGAAGTGCCGGGGAAACCTGTCTGTGGATGACGCATGGACCGGGGGCCGCGACGCCAAGACGCTGGACCAAAAACAGCTCTCACCGCGAGCACACGGGGCAGCAAACCCAGATAAGAGGTGGGGCCCACGGGGTCAACCATCAAGAGGCCGAAAGACCCTAGTTTTGCTTCTTGGGACCAGGAGACCTCTGCTCGGCCCCAGAGGGGAGAACGTCTCTAAGGAGAAACTTCTGGAGGGTGGGGAGGCCAGCAAAGGCCAAGGGCCACTGGGTGGACAAGCAGCTTAAGTTGCTAGGCATGAAGGCACCTGCCCAGGGTGGGGGTGGTGTGAGAATCCCTGGTTGGGGTCCTGCCCTCCCTGGAGGTGCCATCTGCTCACCCACAGGTACATCTGCCCCATCTGATCAAATAGCCACTTTTTTCTAATGTGCACAGGGGTAATTCCCAGGAAATGGCAACCCACTCCAGTATTCTTGCCTGAAGAATTCCATGGACCGAGGAGACTGGTAGGCTGTACTCCATGGGGTTGCAAAGGGTCAGACATGACTGAGTGACTATCACTCACTCACTCCAGTGGTTAGGACTCTGCACCTCCGATATGTCTTGAGATGCAGCCAAAATAATAACAATAATAATAAATTAAAAATAAGATAATTGTATACTGGGAGCCAGCCATGCGGTGGGCATCTCTGAGCAGAAGCCCCAGTCCTGTACCTCTCTCAAGAGTCTCCAAAGGAGACATGCAGAAAGGCAAGGGCCCCTATGCCTCGATATACTCTCATCCTTGGCACAGGATAATGCCTTGAGTTCTGGAAAGACAGCCCCAGAAGAGGGTGGAAAGGTCACGTTTAAATCCATAAGCCCGAGAGGGAAACGGAAAGCCTCAAGCTTCAGCCGGACCCTGTGTGCTCCCTTTGCTTGCCATTCCTGGACCGAGAGGGGGTTGGGGGGACCTCTTCCAGGTGGGATGGGTTCAGCCCACGCCTGGAAAGGGCCCAGAGGACCCACGTCCTTGAGCTACCATGCCTGCTTCCTCCAGCCAAGCCCACTCCCCTGTCTTTGTGGACAGTGGGCCCAGCCTCTCCCCTGGAGCTCCGACCATCTCTGAAGAGGCAGCAGGGATCTGATCTGCTCAGAGAGCAGTGACTGGAGACCTTCATCCCAGTCCCTCCTTGACCTGGTATTCAAGGCCTCAGTCTATGCCTTCAACCTAATCAATGGACAGGATCCTGTGTTCCAGGTCGACTGACCTCTCCGTGGTCCCAGGCCACCACTGGGCCTTCTGCCCAATCCATCCCGGCTTCTATTGTCCCTCTGGATCAGAAGGTCTTACCCCTCCCCTCTCCCCAAATCCAATCACCCTTCACCACCCAGCCGGAGGTTCACCTCTTCCTCCAGAAAGACTACCCTGACCCTCGAGCCAACAGTCCCTCCTCGGAGTGGCCACTTCCTGAGGATTCAGCGCCCAGAGCTCCCTGCTGTAAACTGTAACTGGGAGTGAAGCGTGGGTCCTCAACCAGCCCTCCCCAGCTCTCGCCTGGGGCGACGTCAGTGTCATCTTTGCACCCCCAGTGGCACTTAGCCAATGTCTGATGGCGAGGACTGAGTTCTGGAGTCTAGAATGCCCCAGGTTGGGAGGAGGAGAGAGAACCAGGTGAGAATTGGGGTTGGTGCCTGGCACCACGACAGTAAGAACGTGGGCTTGCTTGATACACACTGCGACCCATGGGACACAGGCCCAGGCCACCAGGACAAGGACTGGAGAGGGCCTGAGCTGACCAGTTAGGCTGGGTCCAGCTGGTTTTATTTTAGGTCTAAAAGCTCCAATTCCCCAGGAAACTCACTTCAGAACCAAGAGCAGGAATGTGACGCCCCAGTGCTGGACAGAAATTTGCTGTGGGTTAGGGAGCCAGGCTCCCGGGGCTCTCAGGGCTGGAGGAGGAGGAGGCCACTGGGGGAGCCAAGGGTGTGGGGGCTTGGCCACCAGCCCCCAACCAGAGCTGCCCTGGGCCCCCTTGCTCCCCGTTTGCATCCTGGGCGGCTGAGGGAGGGGCTGACTTGGTTCCTGGCGGTCCTGCCGGAGGCAGGGCCCCCTGGGGTAGCGCCGTGGCCTTGCTGTTCTGTCAGTGCTCAGCAAGGGGCGTGGGGGATTCTGGTCTCGGATTCAGGCGTCTGTGGGGTTTTGGCTGGGTCTCCTGCGGTTTGGGCTTCCTGGGCAGCAGGCTCAATCTCCCAAAGCGGCAGAGCCAGGCCTTCTCGTGTTATGAAAGCCACATTGTCTGGCCCTGCCCAGGCTGGGGAGGGGGCTTGCTGGGGCTGGGCCTCAAGTTACAGCCCAGGACTTAGCCCTCCCAGTGGCCCACCCTGGCCCTTGTCCCGGTTCCAGGCTCCAGCACATTCAGCCTCTCCTCCCCATGCTGGGGCGGGAACGGGTCACACAGTAGAGAGGGTCTTGGAAGGAAGGAGTGGAGGAGAGAACAGAGAAGATGGATAAGCCAGGGAAGAAGGCAGGGGAGACGGGGAGAGAGGCAGAGAATCAGGAGGCCGAGAAAGAGAGAAGGGGCAAGAGAGAGAAAGAACCTTCCCAGGCCCCTGCCCCGTGCTCTCCTCCCAGGCTCCAGGAGCCCAGTTCCTGAAGGAGTTTATACCCCAGAAGTCCCCACTCCAGGGCCCCCACATTCAGCGGGGCAGTCTGAGGGCTGGCGGGATGCAGAGCAGACACGTTGGTTTCATGTATGTGCGGGCCCCTGGCCAGCCGTCTGCCACTTGCCCTCCCACCACTTTAGACACCATCCCCACCTCCACAACCCTGGGTCTCCAAAGGGCCAGCGTCCACACCAGGTAGACTTGGGTCTTTCCAAATGGGCAGACCAGTCCCTATGCGTGGATGTGCAGACTGAGGCCATAGAAGGGAAGAAACTTGTCCAAGGCCATGCAGGAAGTTCATGTCAGAGGTCCAGGATGAGACCTCCATTATTTGGAGACTCAAAGAGGGGCGAAAGGGCTAATGGGGCTGGGTGAGAGGGAGGCAGATGATCAGACTAACCTAGAACTGAGATTAAAGGCATGACATCCGGGCCTGTGCTCCTGCCCGCCACCCTTCCGCCTTCCCCAACAAACCCTAGATGTTCCTGACTTCTCCCTGTCCCTGCTGTCCACTGGGAACCTCAGCGCACATGTGTATGGTGAGAAGGTGGACAGAGAGCCACATCACCAGGACTCCCCAGGGCCCCTGCCTTCTTACCAGGCCCCCTTAGGGAGTCACAAACCCTGAGAGGGGGTAGGCTCCTGCAGGAATAATTCCAGGAAGGTTACAGATCCTGTATTTGGGGGAAGGGACAGTTCATTTGAGTGGTGGGCACTTGGTTGGGGTGAGTGCCTGAAATAGAGAAGCGGGGAGAGAGAAGGAGAGGGGTGGGGCGGGGGAGAAACTCTGTGTATGTGTGTATGCGTGTGTGTGCCTGTGTGTGTCTGTGTGTGCAAGCAGGGTAGGAGTGGCGGGGGCTGGCCAGGCCCCGGGTGGGGAGGAAGGCGAACGAGAGGAGATGGCAAGGAGGGGAGGGGCCGATCCTGCAGCCGCTTGCTGTGGACAAAAGTTTTCGGGAAGCGCTAGGCTCCGGCTAGGATGGGGGAAGGGAAGGAGAGAAAGACTCAGACACCCCCACCTCTGCCTGAGGCCCCCATAAATATTTACACACTGGGCAAAAACGGTTGGGACACAAATCCCAGACGGACAGACAGACACTGCGGTGTGTGTGTGTCTGGTGTTGGGAGTGGAGAGAGTTGGAGCCAACTTGGCGCGGCCGCTGCCTCCGTTCGGGCCCTGCCCCCATCGTCCCAGCCCTCCACTCTCCTTGGACCCGGTCCCCGATACCCAGATTTCTCGCCCCCACCTCCACTCAGGGTCCCCCGAACCGTCTCCCCACTTCTCAAAGAGGAGAGGGGAGAAATACCAGCCGCCCTCCCCCAGCCGCCTACCCATGCTCCCGTCCGGTCTTGTTTTGCATCCCTGGTTCCTACCTGGGCCCGGGGCTGCGCTGGGGGCTCCATGGGGCGCGTCGCAGTGAGGGGGGTGCTGGCCACTCACCTGGGACATCGGCCCGGGACCTACGAGAAACAAGGCTCAGCGGGTGGGGCGGGAGGTCCCCCGCGCGCGCGCGCCGGGGAAAAGGGGGCCGGGGCAGGGGGCGATCCGGCGGTAGCCGCGCGCCCACACCCCTCCCGGCTCGGTCCGGGACTGACTTACTCAAGTGAGCTGCGCGCCGCTCTCTCGCCTCGCGGGAATCACCGCGCGGGGCCTGCCATGCGCACCGGCCGCGGGCGCCCCAGCCCAGCGGCCACTCGGCCTCTCCGCGCCCCTCCCCTCTCACTCGCTCCTTTCTCGCATTTCGGCGCCAGCGCGCGCCTCTCGCCCCCTTGCTTCTGCCTCCTCTCCCTGCAGCCCCCTCGCTCCTCCCCGGCTCGCCTCTCCTCTTCCCTCCCCTCCTCTAGGCCCACCCTCTCCCCGCCCCCTCCTCGCCTTCCCAGGCGTCCCCCACCACCACGTCCCTTCCCCCGCGCCCGGCTAGGCGCTGCCTGGGCCGGACACGTCTGTCCGCGGGGCGCCGCGGCCGGAGCCCCCACAGGAAGCCGGCTCCGCGCGTTTCCTCCGCGCTCTCTGAGCTGGGCCCCAGTCTCCCCAAATCTCCGCCCCGCTCCCAGGCCCAACTCCCCGGGAAGCTTGCAAAGGGGGCCGCGAGTTCCCCTTCGCCTGCTAAACTCTGCAAAAGTTTTGGGAAAAGCAAGAGAACGAGAGAGAGAGAAAAACCACGGTGATCACAACTACCTCGTGCCAATTGTCTGAATATTTGTGGCCCCCAAATCTCGTTGTCCCAAAGGTGGGGAGTGATCGAGTTTCTCAGGCACGCTTCGCCCACCCCATCGGTCCCCGCCCGCGGTCCTAACCTGTGGCACAGACCGGGTGCCCACCCCGCCAGAAGCTACCCCCTTCGGGAAATCCGGTTGGTGACATTCGAGCCTCCCGTGTCCCAAGAGCAGCCCTCAGCATCCCTGATTCCCCCACCCCCACCAGCCGCACGTGGGAATTTGGGTCAGAAACCCGGCTTTGGAGGCTAAGAGAGGTTCTGGAGTTCAGCCCTTCATTTGGCTCCACACTGGAATCCGAGGCCTTCCAAATTGCGGGGTGCTTGGGAAAGAGGAGGGAGTGAGCCCCTGCGCGGGGGGGGGGGGGGTGTTTGGGGGAGGGGCAGCCGGGCTACCCATCTGGAATTGAGCTGGATCCCTCCTCAGGGCGGGGGTATGAAGGAGCTGCGACCAGACAGTCGTGGTGGGGGTGGGGGTGGGGGTTAGTTCAGGGAACCTAGCTTGGCACCCGATCCCCGAGGAAGGGGGAGGCGTGGAGCCTGCGGCCCACCGGGTGAGGGGTGGGCGGGCCCGGAGACGATCAGGTGGGGCCGCCCGCTGGGGTGACGGCGTCTGGCCGCGCTAGACCGAGGACGCCTGGGAGCCGCGTCTGGGCTCCGCACCACGAGGGCCGGTGAGCAATTAGGGAGGCGGCGGCGGCGCCAGGCCAGTTCTCCCAGTTCCGCCTTCCAAGCCCGGGCTTGAAACCGGGGCTGGGACGCGGGGGCCGAGCTAGGGACCCAGGGCCTCTTCTCGGTGTTCCCCAGCCCCACCTCAGTCGCTACTTACGATGCTCAAAGGTCCTCGTGGCGCCGTCGCAGCCAGGACCACTGTGGCCCTCAGGGGTCTCGCCACCAAGAGGCAGCGTCCCCGCGATAAGCCCAGGTGCCTCCGGCCGGAAGTGGGGGCCCCCCCGGTGGGGAGGAAGGGGTCCCACTCCCGGGGCCGGGCTGCCTGCTGCGGAGCCCGGCCTGGAGCCCCGGGAGCCAGCCCGGATCAGGCTGCTGTCTGGAAGTTCTGGGGAGCGGGGCAGATTCCCCTTTCCTGGCAATGGCTGAGTCACCGGGACGCACCCGCGGGGCTTGGCGACTGCAGCATTCTTACCGGTTTACCTGGGCCCTGGAGCTTGGCCTCATCCGCCTCCAAGATTGGAAGTGGAAGGACGTAAGCAGGGGGTGGACATTGTCTCCAGGGCAGCCTCCACTGTCTCTCTCCTCTCCTGCACGTGCGGCCCCTCCCTAAGCGCAGACCCCAGCCCTGCACCATTAACCAACCCCCCCCCCCCCACCCCCGACACACACACCCCTCTTCTCAGTCTCTATCCCCAGCCACTAAACTCTGGATCCGCCCAGTCTCCCAGCCTCTCTGTCTGAAATCACCTGCTTGGGATCAGAAGTCCCCTGACTGTCTGGTCCAGCACCAAGTAATATGTCTGGTTTGTTGGAAATGTAAAAACAGACTTTAAATTTAATCCCACATACTGATTATACAGGTGTGCTCAGTGTGTGAAAACTCAGCAAGCTGAACATTTATAGTGCAGGTACTTTTTTTTTTTTAATATGAGTATTATACTTGAATAAAAAGTTGGGAAAACAAAAACACCCACTAATTAAAATCAGCATTCCAGGACAAAACACAGTATGGGGTGATGACCAGGTGGTGGGCCTTGGCATGGGACTCCAGTTCCAGACCTCAATTCCACCATCTACCTGGTCTCCTAGGAAGTCCCTTTACCTCTCTGAGCTTCAGGAGGAACGCACACTGGGACCCTCCATGTGGACCTTAATAGTTTCAGTGCTATCCAGGATCAGGACTAGGATGAGGTAACTGGGAGACTCTGCTGGGGTGCGAAATTTGGGAAGGTGCCAATATAAAATACATTGTAATTCGATATTAAAAAGCAAATCAGCAAATTACAGCCCTGCCAGCCAGCTGCCTATTTTTATAAATAAAGTTTTATTGGAACCAGGGCTGAGATTAAAGTGAAACGAGTGAGATGGGATCATGAAAATTCAGGTTTAGATCCTGTCTTCATTTAAAATGTTGGCATTTTGTTCACTAGAGATTTTTTGCATTGATTTCAATTTTTAGATATATTGCAGGAAAATATTGTTTTATGTTAATTACCTAGGTTTTTTTTTTTTTTTTTTTGCTGCTCCCTTGAAGTTTCACACCCGAGCCTCACTCACTGTAAGCCTTACACACCTCACCCTTGTCCTTGGCCTATTACCGTCTCTTCCCGAAGGACCTGAGTAAATGAGTAGAGGCTGAAGATGGTTCCACCACCTCCAGCCCCCCACCCCACAACACCAAGCGGGCTCTGCAGACAAGTCCAGACCTAGCTTTCCTGGGGCCCAATAATTAGTTCAGAGTCAAATGCAAAGTGCTCACATTGGCCTTCAGGCTCCCAGAGTTAGGCTCTACCCACCTTCACTTTCGTCTCCCCTCATTCATTTCTTTCCAGCCTTGCTGCTTCCCGAGTTTGTTTTTTCAGCTTGTCTCGTGTGTTTGCTCAGGGCCTTTGCACTTGCTCTCCCATCTGCCCAGAATGTGCTTCCCCTAGCTATTCACTTGGCCCCCTTCCTTGTCTTCTCTACTTAGGTCATCTTCTCAGAGAGGCCATCCCAGACCCCTTGCTCTCTGTCCCCTCCCACCACTTTATTTTTCTTCATAAACCTTTCACCTCTTTTCCTATTTATGTACTTGTTTGTTGACTAGTAGAATGTAAGCTCCAGGGGTGAGGGGACTTTGCTCTGTCTCCTAGGGGACTCCCTAGAACTGGGTCTGACACAGGTAGCTCAATATGTATTTCCAGTTTCACAGATGGGAATACAAGGGGCCAGAGAGGGAAAGGGGCTAATGCAAGTCACGAAGTGAGCTGGTGGTAAAAGCTAACCAAGTGCCAGGTTTCCAGACTCCCAACTCAGTGCTCTTTCCTGCCTCCTGGTGCTTTTCCTCACCCCCTTACCCCCACAGCCCTCCAGACAGTGAAGGGTGACAGTCACCTGCACAGCTCTCCTGTCGGCTCCCTTTCACACAATGTGATTACAGAGCCTGGCCTGGCTCCAGCCCCTGGCGTCCACCCCTCCCCAGTGTCCCGCAGGCGTGCACAGCTCTTCCCGGCTTCCTGTCGCTGGCACAGGACCAGTCGGTGGCTGGGCTGGGTTCCGCAGCTGGACCACAGCTGTGGTCTCTGTGCCCTGGAGAGTGGGGGACGGGCCGCTGTGGCGCAACCTCCCTGCAGAGGGCTTGTGTCCAAGGGGGAGTGCTCGTGTGTCGTCGGGGGAGGGGCTGGATAGGAAGTGAGTGCCCTGCCAGGATCGCTGTCCCTGATAAGCAGAGTAGAGGATGGGCCCTCCTGCCCCTTTCTGGAGGACATGGCATGTGGAAGTGGGAGGGGAGCTCTGGGTCCCAGGCCTGCTTCTGTTCCTCTCTTTATTCTTGGTGATCAGAAGACAGTGGTTCAGTACACATGAGTTGGGTATATTCTGTGTGCCAGCCCCTTGCTGGACGGTTCTAGACTTGTTGCTTCCTTTAATACCCACACAGTCTGGATAGCTATTATCCCCATTTTACAAATGAGGAAACCGAGGCACAGTGAGGTGAGTGACTTGCCCATGGCCACACAACTAGTATGGAGTGGAGCTGGGACTTGTACCACATTTCTTTTATTTTTTAGCCATGCCACGTGGTATGCAGGATCTTAGTTGCCCACCTAGGGATTGAACTGCTGCCCCCTGCATTGGAAGCGTGGAGTCTTAACCACTGGGCCAGCAGGGAAGTTCCTTGCACCACATTTCTGAAGCCCGGTGCAGTGATCATTCTGGTCTCTGACAGGGCCTTTACCATAGAGGGAGAACTGTGATTTTCTCTGGAGGTGTCCCCCACCTCCAAGCTGGCTACCAGAGATGGAGGCGTGGCCCTGCTGCCCTCCTCTCAATCACTGGTGATTGACAGCCTAGACAGAGTGGGGCTTGGTTTAATGTCATGGAGACCCAATTTGCACCTTGGCTCAGTCCCTTCTAACCTAGCTCTGTGATTTGGGACAAGTCATTTGAATTATTTGAGCTTCCAGTTCTGTTGTGTGAACCCAAGAGGACTGTTGCCATCCCACAACTGGGGAGAAATTAAATGACCACCTGGTACAACATCACAGGCTTCAGTAAATGGTAGTTCCTTGGCCCTGCACTGTGCTCCTGGACACTCATCCCCAAAGTGAGGGGAGCCTCACAGGGCACGTACGTGTCCATTGTTCTGAGTTTTGTTGCATGAGTCTTGTTTCAAACCCTTACGTGGTGCTTACTATGCGACAGGCACAGATCACAGCACTTTGCATGAATTAACCAGTTTAATAGTCACAACATTAAATATCAATTTATTTTAAATACCAGTATTTCCCTCATTTCGCAGGTGAAGAGACAGAAGCACAGCGAGCTTAAGTAACTTGCCTGAGCCCCACAGCCTTCCCTTCAGCTCCATCCTTCCTGGGGGAGTGGGAGGGACCTCAGGTCATCACTGATCCCCTTGTCTTGTTCAGTCGCCAAGTCGTGTCTGACTCTTTGCGACACCACGGACTGCAGCATGCCAGGCTTTCCTGTCCACTATCTCCTGGAGTTTGCTCAAATTCATGTCCACTGAGCTGATGATGCTGTTTAACCATCTCATCCTCTGCAACTCCCTTCTCCTTTTGCTTTCAATCTTTCCCAGCCTCAGGGTCTTTTCCATTGAGTCAGCTCTTTGCATCAGGTGGCCACTGGAGCTTCAACTTCAGCATCAGTCCTTCCAATGAATATTCAGGGTTGATTTCCTTTAGGACTGACTCTTCTTGCAGTCCGAGTCTTCTCCAGCACCAGGGGGACTTAGGTTATCACTGATCCTCTACTCCTGGATAAATCTTCTTTATCCCCCTGGTAAGTTAATTAACTCTGAGCTGCTGTTCAGTTTAGTTCAGTCGCTCAGTCATGTCCGACTCTTTGTGACCCCATGGCCTGCAGCACACCAGGCCTCCCTGTTCATCACCAACTCCCGGAGTAAGCTGCTGTTAATCATGTAAAAGTGTCTTCATGCACAGGCCTCCAAACTTTTTTTTCTTTGTAATTCAACTTTATAACAATTTTAAGTAAACCTGTTAAAATTTTCTGGACAGTGCCAGCATTTGGATTAAAATTTTAAAAAACCTATTTTTTAGAGCAGATTTAAGTTCACAGCAAAATTGAGTGGAAGTATAGTGAGTTCCTGTATATTAGGCTGTATATTGGCACCCTATTTATTTAACTTCTATGCAGAGTACATTGTGTGAAATGCCTGGCTGGATGAATCACAGGATGGAATCAAGACTGCTGAGAGAAATGTCAACAACCTCAGATATGAAGAAAGTGAAAAAGGAAGTAAAGAACCTCTTGCTGAGGGTGAAGGAGGAGAGTGAAAAAGCTGGCTTAAAAGTTAACATTCAAAAAACTAAGATCATGGCATCCGGTCCCACCACTTCATGTTAAATAGAAGGGAGAAGAGTGGAAGCAGTGACAGATTTTATTTTCTTGGGCTCTAAAATCACTGTGGACACTGACTGCAGCCATGACGTTAAAAGATGCTTGCTCCTTGGAAGGAAAACTGTGACAAACTAGACAATGTGTTAAAAAGCAGAGACATCAAAAGGTCTGTAGAGTCAAAGCAATGGTTTTTTCCAGTAGTCATGTATGGATGTGAGAATTGGACCATAAAAAAGCTGAGCATCGAAGAACTGATGCTTTCAAATTGTGGTCCTAGAGAAGACTCTTGAGAGTCCCTTGGACAGCAAGGAGTTCAAACCAATCAATCCTAAAGGAAATCAACTCTGTTCACTGGAAGTACTGATGCTGAAGCTGAAGCTCCAATACTTTGGCCACCTGATGCAAAGAGCCAATTCACTGGAAAAAATCCTGATGCTGGGAAAGACTGAAGGCAACAGGAGAAGGGGTTGGGCAGCAGAGGATGAGATGGTTAGACAGCATCACCGACTCAATGGACACGAGTTTGAGCAAACTCCAGGAGATAGCAAAGGACAGGGAAGCCTGGTGTGCTGCAGTCCATGAGGTCACAGGGTCGAACATGACTGAGGGACTGAACGACAGCAACAACATATATCCTCTATTCCCACCACATGCACAGCCTCCCCCACTGTCCACAACGCACACCAGATGCTACATTTTTTACAGCTGATGAATCTACATCGTCACTTCATTATTACTCAGAGCTCATGGTTAACATCAGGGTTCATCCTTGGCATTGTACATTCTGTGGGTTTTGAGAAACATAACGGCATGTATCTACCATTGTAGTATCATAGAGAGTATTTTCACTTCCCTTAAAATCCTCCGAGCTCCACTTGTTCATGCTTCCCTCCCCTAACCCCTGACAACCACTGATCTTTTAACTGTCTCCATAATTTTACCTTTTCCAGAATGTCGTGTAGTTGGAATCATACATTATGTAGCCTTTCTGATTGGCTTCTTTCATTTAATAATATATACTTAATGTTCCTCCAGGTCTTTTCATGGCTCGATAGCCCATTTCTTTTTATCACTGAATCATATTCCATTGTCTGAATATACCACAGTTTCCTTATCCATTTTTTTTTAACTGAAGGGCATCTTGGTTTCTTAAAAGTTTTGGCAATTATGAATAAAGCTGCTATAAACATCTGTGTGCAGGTTTCTCTGTGGACATAAGTATCCAACTCATTTGGGTAAATTCCTTGTGTCATGATTACTGGATCATATGGTAAGAGAATGTTTAATTTTCTAAGAAACCTCCAAACTATCTTTCAAGGTGGCTGTACCATTTTGCATTCCTGTCAGCAATGAGAGTTCCTTGTGCTCTACATCCTTAGCAGCATTTGGAGTTGCCAGTGCTTTGTAGCCTCGTTATTCTGATGGGTGTGTAGTGGTATCTCATTGTTGTGTTAAATTGCGTTTCCCTACTGACATATGAAGTTGAGCACCTTTTCATATGCTTCTTTGCATCTGTATGTCATCTTCAGTGTCTGTTCAGATCTTTTGTTCATTTTTAAATTAGGTGGTACATTTTTTTAATTGTTGAATTCTTTAGAGTTCTTTGTATATTTTGGGTGAGTCCTTTATCGGATATGTGCTTTGCAAATATTTTCTCCCAGTTTATGGCTTGTCTATTCTTTCTCTTCAAAGTGTTTTTCACAGAGCAGAAGTTTTAAATTTTAAGTCCAGTTTATCAGTTATTTCTTTCACCTATTGTGTCTTTTGTATTATATCTAAAGAGTCATGGCCAATCTTGAGGTCATCTGATTTTCTCTTAAGTAATCTTCTGGGAGTTAATAGTTTTGTGTTTACATTTAGGCCTGTGATCCATTCTGAGTTAATTTTTGTGAGGACTGTAAGGTCTGTGTCTAGATTCTTTTTATTTTATCTTTTGTATGTGGATATCCAATTCACCATTTGTTGAAAAGAGTGTCTTTGCTCTTTTGTGCTGCTCTTTTGTCAAAGATCAGTTGTCTGTATTTATATGAGTCTATTTCTGGGATCTCGATTTTGTTTCAATAATCTATTTGTCTATTCTTTTGCCAATACCACACTGTTTTGATTACTGTAGCTTTATAGTGAGTCTTGTAGGTCTTCATAGAACCGTTCAACTTCAGCTTCTTCAGCGTTACTGGTTGAGGCATAGGCTTGGATCACCGTGATATTGAATGGTTTGCCTTGGAAACGAACAGAGATCATTCTGTCATTTTTGAGATTGCATCCAAGTACTGCATTTCGGACTCTTTTGTTGACCATGATGGCTACTCCATTTCTTCTAAGGGATTCCTGCCCACAGTAGTAGATATAATGGTCATCTGAGTTAAATTCACCCATTCCAGTCCATTTCAGTTCGCTGATTCCTAGAATGTCGACATTCACTCTTGCCATCTCCTGTTTGACCACTTCCACTTTGCCTTGATTCATGGACCTGACATTCCAGGTTCCTATGCAATATTGCTCTTTACAGCATCAGACCTTGCTTCTATCACCAGTCACATCCACAGCTGGGTATTGTTTTTGCTTTGGCTCCATCCCTTCATTCTTTCTGGAGTTATTTCTCCACTGATCTCCAGTAGCATATTGGGCACCTACCGATCAGGAGAGTTCCTCTTTCAGTATCCTATCATTTTGCCTTTTCATACTGTTCATCGGGTTCTCAAGGCAAGAATACTGAAGTGATTCCCTTCTCCAGTGGACCACATTCTGTCAGACCTCTCCACCATGACCCGTCCGTCTTGGGTGGCCCCACACGGCACGGCTTAGTTTCATTGAGTTAGACAATGCTCTGGTCCGTGTGATCAGATTGGCTAGTTTTCTGTGATTATGGTTTCAGTGTGTCTGCCCTCTGATGCCCTCTTGCAACACCTACCATCTTACTTGGGTTTCTCTTACCTTGGACGTGGGGTATCTCTTCACAGCTGTTCCAGCAAAGTGCAGCTGCTGCTTCTTACCTTGGACGAGGTTGCCCCTCCTGACCTTGAACATGGAGTAGCTCCTCTCTGCCCTCCTGTGCCTGTACAGCCGCTGCTCCTTGGACTTGGGGTTGCTCCTCTCAGCCACTGCTCCTGACTTTGGGCGTGGGGTAGCTCCTCTTGGGCCACTCCTGCACCATCGCAGCCTGGAGCTCTCTGTCGCTGCCCTAAAAAAGATGTCCTTTTCATTATAGGGGACTGGAATGCAAAAGTAGGAAGTCAAGAAACACCTAGAATAACAGGCAAATTTGGCTTTGGAATATGGAATGAAGCAGGGCAAAAGCTAATAGAGTTTTGCCAAGAGAACGCAATGGTCATAGTAAATACCCTCTTCCAACAACACAAGAGAAGACTCTACACATGGACATCACCAGATGGTCAATACCGAAATCAGATTGATTATATTCTTTGCAGCCAAAGATGGAGAAGCTCTATACAGTCAGCAAGACCAGGAGCTGACTGTGGCTCAGATCGTGAACTCCTTATTGCCAAATTCAGACTTAAATCGAAGAAAGTAGGGAAAACCACTAGACCATTCAGGTATGACCTAAATCTTCCCTGGTGGCTCAAATGGTAAAGTGTCTGCCTACAGTGCGGGAGACCGGGGTTCAATCCCTGGGTCGGGAAGATCTCCTGGAGAAGGGAATGGCTAACTCACCCCAGTATTCTTGCCTGGAAAATCCCATGGATGGAGGAGACTGGTAGGCTACAGTCCATGGGGTCGCAAAGAGTCGGACACGACTGATCGGCTTCACTTTCACTTTATGATTATACAGTGGAAGTGAGAAATAGACTTAAGGGACTAGATCTGATAGAGTACCTGATGAACTATGGACGGAGGTTCGTGACGTTGTACAGGAAACAGGATCAAGACCATCCCCATGGAAAAGAAATTCAAAAAAGCAAAATGGCTGTCTGGGGAGGCCTTACAAATAGCTGTGAAAAGAAGAGAAGCGAAAAGCAAAGGAGAAAAGGAAAGATATTCCCATTTGAATGCAGAGTTCCAAAGAATAGCAAAGAGAGATAAGAAATCCTTCCTCAGTGATCAATGCAAAGAAATAGAGGAAAACAACAGGCTGGGAAAGACTAGAGATCTCTTCAAGAAAATTAGAGATACCAAGGGAACATTTCATGCAAAGATGGGCTCGATAAAGGACAGAAATGGTATGGACCTAACAGAAGCAGAAGATATTAAGAAGAGGTGGCAAGAATACACAGAAGAACTGTACAAAAAAGATCTTCACGACTAAGATAATCATGATGGTGTGATCACTGACCTAGAGCCAGACATCCTGGAATGTGAAGTCAAGTGGGGCCTTAGAAAGCATCACTACGAACAAAGCTAGTGGAGGTGATGGAATTCCAGTTGAACTATTTCAAATCCTGAAATATGATGCTGTGAAAGTGCTGCACTCAATATGCCAGCAAATTTGGAAAACTCAGCAGTGGCCACAGGACTGGAAAAGGTCAGTTTTCATTCCAATCCCAAAGAAAGGCAATGCCAAAGAATGCTCAAACTACCGCACAATTGCACTCATCTCACACACTAGTAAATTAATGCTCAAAATTCTCCAGGCTTCAGCAATATGTGAACCGTGAACTTCCAGATGTTCAAGCTGGTTTCAGAAAAGGCAGAGGAAGCAGAGATCAAATTGCCAACATCTGCTGGATCATTGAAAAAGCAAGAGAGTTCCAGAAAAACATCTATTTCATTTCTGCTTTATTGACTATGCCAAAGCCTTTGACTGTGTGGATCACAATAAACTGGAAAATTCTGAAAGAGATGGGAATACCAGACCACCTGACCTGCCTCTTGAGAAACCTATATGCAGGTCAGGAAGCAACAGTTAGAACTGGACATGGAACAATAGACTGGTTCCAAATAGGAAGAGGAGTACGTCAAGGCTGTATATTGTCACCCTGCTTATTTAACTTCTGTGCAGAGTACATCATGAGAAACACTGGCCTGAAAGAAGCACAAGCTGGAATCAAGATTGCCGGGAGAAATATCAATAACCTCAGATATGCAGATGACACCACCCTTATGGCAGAAAGTGAAGAGGAACTAAAAAGCCTCTTGATGAACGTGAAAGAGGAGAGTGAAAAAGTTGGCTTAAAACTCAACATTCAGAAAACTAAGACATGGCATCTGGTCCCATCACTTCATGGGAAATAGATGGGGAAACAGTGGAAACAGTGTCAGACTTTATTTTTTGGGGCTCCAAAATCACTGCAGATGGTGATTGCAGCCATGAAATTAAAAGACGCTTACTCCTTGGGAGGAAAGTTATGACCAACCTAGATAGCATATTCAAAAGCAGAGATATTACTTTGCCAACAAAGGTTCGTCTAGTCAAGGCTATGGTTTTTCCAGTGGTCATGTATGGATGTGAGTTGGATTGTGAAGAAAGCTGAGCACCGAAGAATTGATGCTTTTGAACTGTGTTGCTGGAGAAGACTCTTGCGAGTCCCTTGGACTGCAAGGAGATCTAACCAGTCCATCCTAAAGGAGACCAGTCCTGGGTGTTCACTGGAAGGACTGATGCTGAGGCTGAAACTCTACTACTTTGGCCACCTCATGTGAAGAGTTGACTCACCGGAAAAGACCCTGATGCTGGGAAGGATTGGGGGCAGGAAGAGAAGGGGATGACAGAGGATGAGATGGCTGGATGGCATCACCAACTCGATGGACATGAATTTGGGTGAACTCCAATAGTTGGTGATGGACAGGGAGGCCTGGCATGCTGCAATTCATGGGGTTGCAAAGAGTCAGACACGACTGAGCAACTGAACTGAACTGAACTGATAGTGAGCCTTAATGTTGGATAATGCCAGTTCTCCAACTTTGTTTTTCTTCAATAATGTGTTTTTTACTCTGAGTCTTTTGCCCCTCCATATACAAACCATTTTTGAATGACTTTATGAAGATACAATTCACAAACCATACAATTTACCCATTTAAATTGTACAATTTAATGGGTTTGGGTATATTACATTATTAATTATTTTAAATTGTGGTAAGACATTTATAATATACTTTTTTCCACTTTAAAAATTTTAAGTGTATTATTCAGTGGCATGAATTACACATTCAAAATGTGCAGCCATCAGTTCAGTTCAGTTCAGTTCAATTGCTCAGTCGTGTCTGACTCTTTGCAACCCCATGAATCGCGCAGCATGCCAGGCCTCCCTGTCCATCACCAACTCCCAGAGTTCACTCAGACTCACGTCCATCGAGTCAGTGATGCCATCCAGCCATCTCATCCTCTGTCATCCCCTTCTCCTCCTGCCCCCAATCCCTCCCAGCATCAGAGTCTTTTCCAGTGAGTCAAATCTTCACATGAGGTGGCCAAAGTACTGGAGTTTCAGCTTTAGCATCATTTCTTCTAAAGAAATCCCAGGGCTGATCTCCTTCAGAATGGACTGGTTGGATCTCCTTGCAGCCATCACCACTATCTAATTCCAAATCTTTTTCTTTATTCCAAACAGCATTTTGGAACTACTAAGCAGTGACTCCCCAGTTTGTTCGGGTGTCCCTGACAAAGTACCAAAAACCAGATGGCTTAAAACAATAGCAACTTATTATACGATAAATTATGTATTGTTTTCAAGATTCATCTATGCTGCAGAATGTATCAGAACTTCATTTCTTTTTATGGTTGGATAATATTCCATTATATGGATATGTCACATATTTTATCCATTCACGTGTTGTTGGAAACTTGAGTTGTTTCCATCTTTTGGCTACTATGAACCATGCTGCAGTGAACGTTGGTGTTCAAGCCCTGCTTCTTCTAAAGTGTTTGGACAGCACACCAATATCAACTTTTTAAAACTGCCCATCAAGCAAGTTTTTAAAATTACCTCATATGTGTCATTTACTTGTAAATTATATGCCTATGCTATTTTGTTAATACGTAATGTACATAATAAATATGCTTCAAAGTGAAAAGGTGAGACAAAGAATAAATATGAATAAATCCAATACAAATAGAAGTAAAAATAAGTAAGTGTCTCTTCCCGAATCCCATCTTGGAGACAGTGAGGTACCACTCTACCCGAAGGGATATATGTGATTGACAGACGGCCTTGCCTTCACTTCCTGATTATTTTTAGGATCCCATATTTCTTTGACAATCTGATGAAAGTTATGGACACTCTCCAAAAAACTTCCCTCAAATACTCATAGCATTTCCAATACACATTTCATGAACTGAAAGAGATTCATGGACTGAGGCTGCAGAAGTGCCCCCTCCAAGTGCCACCTCTGCTGCTGCCACTTGAGAAGTCGACTGCGGAAGCGGAAAATGCTGCGTCTCCCTTCCTTGCGCCTCCCCACCTCTCACTGCTTCCTCCCATTCACAGGACCTACTTGGAGCTTGGGAAATGTAGTTGCAGGCTTCCAGGGCCTGCAGAACACAGAAGGGAGGGCATGAAGCTGGGAGCTGACAGGCAGAGCAGCAGCCAGTCTCAGCAGCCACGCAGACCCCACTGGAAGCAGATCCACGTGGACTACTGCATTCTCTGTCTCCCCTCTCCTGGGACGCCCTCCTTGACGACGGGTGCTGTTGGTCCCCCACACTTTCTCCAGAGCCTGGAATCAGGTAACTGAGTCACTGCTCAATAAAGCTGTTCTCCTGGACCGATAGAGACACTGAGTGTTCTCTGCTTTCAACATACAAAGGAACCAAGGTCCAGAAAGTCATGACTTGCCCAAAGTCAGCATGCCATGACATGCCTGTCTGGCAAGTCTCGGGAAGGTTTTGGAAGAGGACGGAGCTGACTTGGCAGCTGTCCACGCCCCACTCCCCGCCACGCCTCTTGATCTGGCTGCCTGGAGCAAGCTGTGAGCCGAGATGTGGATGTAGCTCTTTTATGTCTGCATGTGCTCTAGCAGCTGGGGCCAAGAAGGGCTGACTCAGCAGTTACCTCCCCAGGGCTGAGAACTTCCTCCTGCCCCAGGAAGTAGGGCATCCTGGTGCCTCTGCCCAAAGGGCCAGGCTGGAGGTCAGGGAGTCTAGTCAACGGAGGCAGGAGCTAGAAGACGCAGGGGGGACCCTGCACTGGCCCCTCGCTCCTCTGTTCCCCAGGGTGCAGCGCTTCATCACAGAGACTCTGATACACTGACATATTTTACTAATATGCTAAAAATGGTGACCATATTTCCTAAACCAAAATTGTGGTACACATGGTTAGACACATGTGAATTTGCTGATGTGGACAAAGGGAGACAGTGTTCGAAATAGGGTCTATCTCAGGGTTTCTTGATCTTGGCACTCGTGACAAAAATTTGGGAGCTGGGTGATTCCTTTGTTGTGGGCCTGTTCTGGGCACTGTAGGATCTTTTGCAGCATCCTTGACCTCTACTCATTAGATGACAGTAACATCCCCAAGCTGTGACAACTGGAAATGTCTCCAGACATTGCCAAGTGTCCCTGGGGCAAGGTAGGGGGGAAGCCCTCCAGTTAATAGCACTGGTCTATTCCTGTAACTCAGGATATTTCTCTACACTAAACATGCCTAGTGGGCAAGAGATGGTGCCCAGTCTGGTGGAAATATAGTCCTGCCCCTTGAGGAGAGATGAGCAATCCTAGCTCTAGTCTGAGGGAAGAGACAGATCGTGACCTTGGGGAACTTCTGGACTAATAGGGGAGATAAACTGGATAAACTAGATAAACTGGAAAACATGGTGGCAAGAGCACTGAACTTCGGGGACTTTCCTGGTGGTGCAGTGGTTAAGACTTCATCTTCCAATGCAGGAGGTGTGGATTCGGTCCCTAGCTGGGGAGCTAAGGGAGTTTTTTATGCCTCATGGCCAAAAACCAAAATATGAATAGGAAGCAATATTATAACAAATTCAATAAAGACTTTTAAAATGGTTCACATCAAAAATCTTTAAAAAAAAAAAAAAAAGGAGCACTGAACCTTGGAGCCAGAATATGTAATTAAAATCCTGGCTCCACCATTTATACAACAAGTTACCTCTTTGTGTGTTAGTAACCTATCTGTAAGATGGTGATAATGTTGGTACCACCTATCTTGTGGAGTTCTAATAAGTTACTTATGATGACAGATTTCATTTTTTGAAAGTTTTCGATTTCTGGAAAAGTTGAGAAGCTAGTGCAGAGTTCCCAGTTTTCTCTGTTATTAACATTTGTTATAAGTAATGATGCAATAAGTGAAATGAAGTGAAATCACTCGGTCGTGTCTGACTCTTTGCGACCCCATGGACTGTAGCCTACCAGGCTTCTCTGTCCATGGGATTTTCCAGGCAATAGTACTGGAGTGGATTGCCATTTCCTTCTCCAGCAGATCTTCCCGACCCAGGGATCGAACTCGGGTCTCCCACATTGTAGACAGATGCTTTACGGTCTGAGCCACCAAGGAAGTCCAATGATGCAATACTGATCAGATCAGATCAGATCAGTCGCTCAGTCGTGTCCGACTCTTTGCGACCCCATGAATCGCAGCACACCAGGCCTCCCTGTCCATCACCAACTCTCGGAGTTCACTCAGACTCACGTCCATCGAGTCAGTGATGCCATCCAGCCATCTCATCCTCTGTCGTCCCCTTCTCCTCCTGCCCTCAATCCCTCCCAGCATCAGAGTCTTTTCCAATGAGTCAACTCTTCGCATGAGGTGGCCAAAGTACTGGAGTTTCAGCTTTAGCATCATTCCTTCCAAAGAAATCCCAGGGCTGATCTCCTTCAGAATGGACTAGTTGGATCTCCTTGCAGTCCAAGGGACTCTCAAGAGTCTTCTCCAACACCACAGTTCAAAAGCATCCATTCTTCGGTGCTCAGCCTTCACAGTCCAACTCTCACATCCATACATGACCACAGGAAAAACCATAGCCTTGACTAGACGAACCTTTGTTGGCAAAGTAATGTCTCTGCTTTTGAATATGCTATCTAGGTTGGCAATACTGATACATTATTATTATTAACTAAAGCCCATGGTTTATTCAGACTTCCTTAGCTTTTCCCTAAAGATCTTTATTCTGTTCCAGGATCCCATTCAGGAATTCTCATCACATTTACTTGTCATGGCTCCTTAGGCTCCTCTTGGCTGTGACAGCTTTTCAGACTTTCCTTGTCTTTGATGACCTTGACAGTTTTGATGAGTATTAATCAGGTACTGTCTTCCCAGGTTTTGCTAGTGGTAAAGAACCCACCTACCAATGCAGAAGACATAAGAGATGTGGGATTGACCCCTGAGTCAGGAGGATCCCCTGGAGGAGGGGATGGCAACCCACTTCAATATTCTTGCTTGGAGAATCCCACGGACAGAGGAGCCTAGTGGGCTACAACCTGTAAGTTTGCAAAGGGTTGGACACCACTGAAACGCAGGCACAGTCAAGTACTAGCCCTGCAAGGTGTCCCTTTATTGGAATTTTTATATAATTTTTTAGAAATTTATCCATTTATTTGTTTTTGGCTGTGCTGGGCCTTTGCTGCTGTGTGCCGGGTTCTCTCTAGTGGTTTGTGGGTTTCTCATTGTGATGGCTTCTCTTGCTGCTGAGCACCGGCTCTAGGGTGTGCAGGTACAGGTTCCAGTAGTTGTGGCACGTGGGCTCGGTGGTTGAGGCTCCCGGGCTCCAGAGCGCAGGCTCGATAGCTGCAGTGCACAGGCTTAGCTGCTCTGAGGCATGTGGAGTCTTCCAGGATCAGGGATCAGACCTGTGTCCCCTGCATTGGCAGGTGGATTCTTTACCACTGGACCACCAGGGAAGGCCCCCTTTATTGAAATTTGTCTTGTTTTTTCTCATAATTGGACTGGGATTATAGATTTGGGGAGGGGAGAAGTCACAGGGGTAAAGCACACTTCTCACCATATTGTCTCAATAGTATATCCTATCAGCGTGACTTCGAACTGCGAATGTTGACCTAGATCACCTGGTTGAGATGGTATTTGTCAGGTTTCTCTGCTGTGAACTGATCCCCCGCACCTCTCTTGGATGTGCTCTTGGGAAGAAAGTGGTTGTGCACAGCCCATGCTTCACGAGTGGGGAGCCTCATAATGAATTGGTGAAGATTGAATAAATGCAGAAATGTAGTGTTGGCCGGAAAGTTCATTTGGGTTTTTTTTTTTGGTGTGATCTTATGACTCATTGGAAAAGACACTGATGCTGGGAAAGATTGAGGGCAGGAGGAGAAGGGGACGACAGAGGATGAAATGGTTGGATGGCATCACCGACTTGATGGACATGGGTTTGGGTAGACTCTGGGAGTTGGTGATGGACAGGGAGGCCTGGCGTGCTGTGGTTCATGGGGTCGCAAAGAGTAGGACATGACTGAGCTATGGAAAAACTCGAACGAACTTTTTGGCCAAACCATATATTCTCCTTAGAACAGCGCCTGGCATGTGGTAACTCTTCCGAATGATTTGCTATTATGATGACGATGGGGAGACCCTCTGAAGAAGAGATTGGACATTCCCTACACAGAAAACATAACCAGGACAACTCGTAAGACAGTATGCTGTGTTAGGCAGAATAAAGACATCCTCCACTCTACCAAAGATGTCCCAGGAATTTATGAATACATCACCTTATGTGGCAGAAAGGACTTTGCAGATGTGATAAAGGGTGTGGACCTTGAGATGGGGAGATTACCCTAGATTATACAGGGCGCCAATTGCCAGGCTTCTCTGTTCAGCAGGCAAGAATACTGGCATGGGTAGCCATTCCCTTCTCCAGGGGATCTTCCTGACCCAGGGATCAAACCCAGGTCTCCGGCATTGCAGGCAGATTCTTTACCGTTTGAGCCACCAGAGAAACCCTAATGTAATCACACAAATTCTTAAAACTGGAGATGCTTTCCTGGCTGAAGGTATGGAGAGAAGGCACACAGTGTCCACGACTTTCGACACTCACAGCAGAGGGTCAGAGAGATGGCGGCATTAGCACTTGACACACATAAGCCAGCTTTGCAGACGGAGGAAGGGCCTCCGGGCCCCAGGAAGCCACACGGCCCTGCCAACCCTGGAGTTCAGCCCCATGAGACCTGTGTTGGATCTCTTATCTACAGAACGACGAGGTGATACATCTGCAGTGTTAAAAGCCTCTGGCCTTGGTTAAGGCAGCGATGGGAAACTAATAGTGTGTTGACAAGCATGGAGCTGGAAGTGGAAATGCAGTCCTCAAGCAGAAATTGCTGCGTACTAACTGCAGATGAATCAGCTGGCCAACCCTCTTGCCCTGCAAACTCAATTCTTCCCAACAATAACAACAATCAGAAAAGATTGGTGCTGATGCTGTCATTCTTGGGGGCCAGCTTCACCCCAGGCACTTGGCTGGGGCTTTCAGAACACTGTGTAGTTTAATCTTCACACCACACCACGCTCTCTCCAATTTTACAGAACAGACAGAGGGGAGGATCTTCTGCCCTTCTTCCCTCCTGGGTCAGCTCCCTGCTGATAATTAACTCTCTGCAAGTTGGAAGTTGCTCTTCAGAAAGCCAAAGTCCCTTTAAATCCAAAGAGTCAGATACTTGCCTGGTAGTCCAATGGCTAAGACTCCACGCTTTCAATTTTGTGGACCTGGTTTCCATCCCTGGTCAGGGAACTAGATCCCACATGCCACAACTAACACCCAGCAGAGCCTAATAAATATATATAAACAAAACAAAGGGTCGGTTTGAGGAGGTGTTTGCTATCTTACAGGCCTTAGTTCAAGGCAGCCTAAAAAAACAGTCTTTGCAGATTTTTCAGACCTTGCCAGAGCATTTGGAATACCCTGCAAACATTCATTCATTCATTAAGCATCTATTAAGTACCAACTATTGATCCCTGTTCTCAAGAAGCTCCAACCCTATTAGGGAAGAGTAGGGCTTGGACAGGCATAACCATAACCCGGAAGAGTAGGACTGTGACTTTCAGGAAGCATGTCATGAGTGTTTAATTGGGGAGGAGGCACCAGGATGTGGCAATCTAGGAAGACTGCAAGGAGGTGGCACGTTTAAGTTGGGTCTTGAACGAGTGAACTTCATGTTTCCATTCCCTTTGTCATTAAACAAACACGGATGGAGCGCCCACTGGGCGCCAGCTCTGTGCTCCTGAAACCAAGGAGACTCTAGGAACTCTGTGTCGAGGAGGTGGCAGAGCTGTAGATGCTGAATTCCCTCACTGCACCGTGAGCGCCCCCTAGAGGCAGGAAGAGGAGTGAGTGTGTGGAGGCCAAAGGCTGGTTCCTGGGAAGCCTTCTCCAGGAGAGTGAGTCTAGACAGAGCAAAGTCAGCAAAGGAGACCAGGCAAAGAGGTCAGAGAGTTAGCAGGAGAACCAAGAGGGCAAGATCAAGCCCATCCCTGACATTTCAAAGGCCTGGGAAATGCAATGGCTTCCAGCTCCTAGCCCGCTCCTCCCCTTTCCTTTTCACATTTTCAGCTTGTCCTGCAGAGTGAGAGTCTCCTTTTAAAAAAAAAACAAAAAACTTATTTTTATTTATCTCTTTGCCTGTGCTGGGTCTTAGTTGCAGCTTTCAGGATCTTCCATCTGAGGAAGGGATCTCCTAGCTGGGGCGTGCTGGATGCTCAGTTGCCACATGTGGGATCTAGTCCCTTAACCAGGGATGGAACCTGGGCCCCTGCATTGGGGGGTGCAGAGTCTTAGCCACTGGACCACCAGGTCTCCTATTAATGGAATGCACATACATTCCAACCATACACCCCAGCTCTATCTATGCCCCTACCTTCAAACAGCTGCCCCCTGATTGCCCCTCAGACCCAGGGCACACACACCAGTCATGCTTCACCCTCAAGAGGACAAACCAAGGGTGGAAGCCTTGGTTTGTAGGCTCTGGAAGGGGGCCTAGGACTGTTTGGGCAAAGATGCTCAAATATTGGGTACCTGGAGTGTGGCCTAGAAAACAGGTCACATCCTGGGGTAGGGGGGCATGTTCTTTGACTTTGTGAACTCCTTGTTCTGTCTTGGACTCTGGTTGTCTGGGTCTGAAGGTCATTTTGGGGATAATTATGGAAGCAGGAGGAGAAGGGGGCAACAGAGGATGAGTTGGTTGAATGGTATCATCTACTCAATGGGCACGAGTTTGAGCAAACTCTGAGAGATGGTGAAGGACGGGTAAGCCTGATGTGCTACAGTCCCATGGGGTCGCAAAGAGTCAGACACGACTTAGCGACTGAACAAAAGTGGAAGCCCTAAGAGCAGGTTTCATCCGATGTCACCTTCTCCAGGGAGATTGAGTGAAACAGGATTAAGCAGAGGCCACTGACCAAGAAAGTGACCCCGGGCTCGGTGAGAGCAGAGTCTGCACAGGGCAGGCTGTGCAGAGATTCGGGGTGAGCCTGAGGTGAGGGATGGGAGGCAGAGAACACAGAGCCCTCTTTCAAGAAATTTGGCAGAGAAAGGAAATAAAGCCCAAGGAAGGGCGTGTGAGCAGGAGGGAGGCGAGAGGGAATGTTTGTGTTTAGAAGGCAGCAGACAGGCGTATGTTCTGTTCTGAGGGAAAAGAGTCTGTGCAAAGAGAGAGAGGCTGAGAAATCAGGGGGGAAAAGGAAGGATGAGAAAACATGTCCAGAAAGGATCTTTTAAACTCATCAGCTAGGGGGAATATGATGGCCTTAAAAGAAAAAAAAAAAAGAATAGAAGGATTCCTCTTTCTACAAGCCAAGAAGGTGGGAGGAGATTGAGAGATTGCAGGAGCCCTAGCTGGGTGGTTTGGATTGTCCCTGAAATAATCCACATTTATCGAACACCCATTCACTGTGTGTCAGGCCGTTTTAGGCAATAAGCATGTAAAATCTTACCTGTATCTCACAGCAGTCCTTAGGGTCGATACTATTATTGTCCCCTCCATCTGACAGAAATGAAAATGGAGGCACCAGGGACTCCCCTGGGGTGCAGAGGTAAAGACTTCGCCTTCCAGTACAGGGGGTGCAGGTTCAATATCCGGTTGGGAACTAAGATGCCACATGCCTCGCAGCCAAAAAATGTAAAACAGAAGCAAGATTGTAACAAATGCAATAAAGACTTTTAAAATGGCCCGTATCGCATACACACACACACACACACACAATTAAAAAGGAAAAAAGAAAATGGAGGCACCAGAAGGAATAGTAACTAGCCCAGAGTGGCACATCTGTTAGTGACCTGTCTCTTAGACTAGGCAAAGTGGCCTCTGACCAGGTATCCACTGTTTAGAAGCCTCGGCGTGTCACAGCCACATTCGAAAAGAAATGTACTAACAGGATGAGACTTCAGCTTCTAGCCATAATGAAGTGACAGGGGCTAGGTTTACTCTCCTGCCTTAAAAAAACCAGGGCTCCAGACAAAACAGCTGAGACCATGATTTTCAGACTTCGGACAAAGGCAACCTGGAACCGATCCCTGGGAAGAAGGTGAGCCCTGTAATTACCCCAGCTCCCCGCCCCAGGCTGTTTCCAGCCTTCAGGGTCGGGAGGAGGGACTCCAAACAGAGCTTGAATGTCTTGCTGATTGAGAAGACAGATTTAGAAAGGTGCTAGAAACTCACAGGCCAGAGTCCCAGCGAGGGGAAGCTGAACACACATCCAAGATCCTCAGAGGTGTCTCCTCGAATCTGGCTGAGCACTGATTTGCACATACATGAAAGAAAAGGCTGGGGAAAGAGACGCTGAAGGCAGAGCATTGCCTGGAGCTCACGTGGGGCAGGAATTAGTTTGTGCTCCTGTCAGGCAGAGTAGAAAGACCTCATAATACATGGGGTATTGAGTACAGTCCTCAGAAGGGTAAGGCCATAGCAGAGGTCTACATTAACCTTGGACTAACAGCTACTCTGTATGTGTCTTAAGAATCTTAAAAGCAAGTCTCACAAGTATACATCTTACTCCAAGTATGTTAGCTATGTGCCAGAACAAAGTCCAACATTACTTAAAGGAATGCAACAAACTCCTACACCAAACAATGGAAAACTCACAATGCCTAGCTTCTAATCAAAGTACAGACAGATGTCCCTCCTGAACACAGAGGCAAAAATTTTAAGCAAAGTTTTAGCAAATCAAATTCAACAATATATAAAAAGGATAATATATTATGATCAAGTGGGATTTATCTCAGGAATGCAAAGTTGGTTTAATGTTTGCAAACCAATCAATTGAATTACCATATTAACATACGAAAAAAAAAGGAAACCATAGGATCATTTTAATAGATGTAGAAAAACTGTTTGACAAAATCCAACAACCATTCCTGATAAAAAGAACTCTCAGAAAATTAAGAATAGAAGGAAAGTTCCTCCGTCTGATGAAGAATGTCTATAAGCAGGGAATTCCTTGGTGGCCTAATGGTTAGGACTCATTGCTTTCACTGCCCTGGGCCTGTGTTCAATCCCTTGTTGGAGAATTAAGATCCTGCAAGCCTTGAGCAGTACGGCCAAAAAGAATCTAGGAGCAAACAAACAACAACAAAATGGCATGCAAAGTAGAAAAATATGACCCACAATCAGGAGAAAAATCAATCAGTAGAAAGACTCAGAAATGAAGAGATGAAATAACTAGCAGAGGAAGACACTGAAGAGATAATATAAATGTGCTTCACTCATATGCCTCATGTATTCAATAAGGTAGAGAAACATACAAACATGAAAAAGAGAGAAACAGAGGTTATAAAAAAATCCAACTGTCGTGTCCAAAAATGAAAAATCAGTTCAGTTCAGTCACTCAGTTGGGTCTGACTCTTCTTCCCTGTCCATCACCAGCTCCTGGAGCTTGCTCAAGTTCATGTCCATTGAGTCGGTGCTGTCATCCAATCATCTCATCCTTTGTCGTCCCCTTCTCCTCCTGCCTTCAGCATCAGGGTCTTTTCCAATCAGTCAGTTCTTCACATCAGGTGGCCAAAGTATTGGAGTTTCAGCTTTAACATCAGTCCTTCTAATGAACACCCAGGACTGATCTCCTTTAGGATGGACTGGTTGGATCTCCTTGCAGTCCAAGAGACTCTTGAGAGTCTTCTCCAACACCACAGTTCAAAAGCATCAATTATTTGGCTCTCAGCTTTCTTTATAGTCCAACTCTCACATCCATACATGACTACTAGAAAAACCATAGCTTTGACTAGACGGACCTTTGTTGGCAAAGTAATATCTCTGCTTTTTAATATGCTGTCTAGGTTGGTCATAGCTTTTCTTCCAAGGAGAAGCATCTTTTAATTTCATGGTTGCAGTCACCATCTGCAGTGATTTTGGAGCCCCCAAAAATAAAGTCTGACACTTTCCACTGTTTCCCCATCTATTTCCCATGAAGTGATGGGACCAGATGCCATGATCTTAGTTTTCTGAATGTTGAGCTTTAAGCCAACTTTTTCACTCTCCTCTTTCACTTTCATCAAGAGGCTCTTTAGTTCTTCTTCACTTTCTGCCATAATGGTGGTATCATCTGCATATCTGAGGTTATTGATATTTCTCCCAGCTATCTTGATTCCAGCTTGTGCTTCATCATTTTAAATGAAAAATATAATATCTTAAATAAAAAAAAAATACACTGAATGTGACTAAGAACAGTTTAGACACTGTAGAAGAAATTATCAGTGAATATTCAGATATACCAGTTAAAATCTAAACTGCCACTCAGAGGAAAAATAAGAGGTGAAAAAACGTAAATAGAATATCAGCATTTGAATACTGTCAAGTCATCTAACACTGAGAAATTGAAGACTCAGCTTGGGACAGGGAAATAAAAATATATATATTTGGAGAAATAATTATAACTTTCTTTTCAAATTTGATGAAAGCTAGAAACAACAGACAATAAATAAATATTTTTTTAAAAGACATTATAAAATGACACAAAATTCAGTGATTTTTATATTTTTCTGTCATCATAGAAAAAGCATAGCTCAGCGTACACACACAGACATGTTTTTGGTTTTAAGGAAGATATATTTTGTCAGCCTAGGAAGCTGGAACTTATTTTACATAATGGATTGTTGGCTTTATTTGCAGCTTTTAACTATCGGGATATGGAAGTGGGAGGGGGTGTCCTTTGCACTCTTGCCTTGGCTGCAAACATGAAGGGTAGGGCTGTGTCTGGTACAGGATAGACCCCAGACCAAAGTGGTCTGGCCCCAGAACCCAAGTGCTGCCCACTTCCCCACACTGCCTGCTTGCAGAGAATGAGGGGGGTATTGGGGAAGAGTAAAGCCTAACTCCATAGCACAGGGAACTCTACTCCATCCTCCATAATGACCTATGTGGGAAAAGAATCTAAAAAAAGAGTGGATATTTGTATATGTATGGCTGGGTCACTCTGCTGTAGAGCAGAAACCAATACAACATTGTAAAGCAACTAAGCTCCAGTAAAAATTAATTTTAAAAAATAAACAAAATACTGTAGCAAAAAAAATAAAATGACTCCTACCATATTTCAATAGGGATAAAAGAATAAAGCACAGAGGAGTTTCTGGAAGAGGCCAGTTAAGATGAAAAGGAACGTCTGTGGGAGTGGAATTTAATGTTAAGGAGGAAAGGTTGAGGGGTGAAGGACGTGAGTGATGAGGGTGCTGGGGGCTCTTCTTTTGGGGTGGGGGTGGACCACAGACTCACCAGTAGTAGGGTTGCTGCTGCCGCTGCTGCTAAGTCACTTCAGTCGTGTCCGACTCTGTGACCCCATAGACGGCAGCCCACCAGGCTTCCCCGTCCCTGGGATTCTTCAGGCAATAACACTGGAGTGGGTTGCCATTTCCTTCTCCAAAGCATGAAAATGAAAAGTGAAAGTGAAGTCGCTCAGTCATATCCGACTCTTCGAGACCCCATGGACTGCAGCCCACCAGGCTCCTCCGTCCATGGGATTTTCCAGGCAAGAGTACTGGAGTGGAGTGCCATTGCCTTCTCCGAGTAGTAGGGTTATCAGGTAGTAGGGTTTTCAGGTGAGAAATTGTAGCCTGAGCTGGGAAGCCCTTGGGCTCTGATCTCTCCATTGAGAAGACTCTCTTTACTTCAGCCAATGCCCTATTACCCTCAGGAATAGAAAGCCAGCCCACTTGACAATTGTAAAAATAAATGCAGGAGGAAACAAAGCAATGTATATACTACGTTCTGTCGAGATATTGTGCCTGCCAGATACCGCTAATGCCGGGCCAGAGATAGCTAGTCTGATAGAGACGTTATTAGACACAGGCTAGCACTAAGCTGACATCTTTCTCTTTGATGGTATCAAAAGGATTAAAAAGGACTCAAAATGCAATTACTTTTTGCCATCAAGTCATCTCTGGGACACCAGTGATACAGCCCCCATTGTCTGCGAAGCATTGCCCTGGGCCAGACTCCAGACAGTGCTAATCCGAGTGGTCAAACAGAACTTCCCCCACCTGCCACCGACCTACTGTTATGTGCTGGTACCCTGTCTCCAAAGACATCCCCCAACAATCTCCCCCATCCCTGTGCCATGTCCCTCCTCCTACCAGGAGACGGAGGCCATCTCCCCTCCCTGTGGGTCTGGGCTGGCCTTGGGAACTCGCCTTGACCAATAGCATGCACCAGAAGTGAAGGTGTGCCAATTTCAGCCTAAGCGTTAACTGATCGCTTCTGCCTGGACTCCTTGGAGCTCTGGACTGCCAGGTAAGAAACCCACCCAACTGGAGGAGGTCCAGCCACCCCAGTGAAACTGCTAGCTGAATGCAGCCCACCACCACCATGAGGCACACAGGTCACCCCAGCTGAGCCCCCAGCATCATGACAGATAGCAAATAGCTGCTGCTTTAAGTCACCACATTTTAGAGCAGTTTTTACACAGCAACAGGCACCTGATTGTGTGCCAAGCACCACCAACAGCCTTACACGTGTTATTTGTTTAATCCTCACAACGTTCCTAGGAGAATGGTACCTTTCACTCCATTTTACAGATGGGAGAACGCAGGCTCAGAAAGGTGATGTCACCATGCCCATGGTTTCATAGCTATTAATAGAAAAGTACTGGAGTGTAGACTGGACCTAGCGTGTCTGATTCTAAGATGGGCGAGGCAAGGGGATGGTGGGGAGACCAGCAGGGATCCCACATTCCCATGCCAGCGGGGAGAGAGAGATGCTGTCCAACTTGCCCCAGTCCAGGACCCTCCTGGTCCCCCAGCCAGAGTGCAGCAGACTGAGGAGGGCAGTGCAAGATGGAACCAGAGGCCAGGTTCTGCACTGAGAGCTAATGCTGGGAGAAAGGGGCTCCTTGGCTACCAACTTTTTAAAAAATTTTTTTATTAATTTGGCTGAGCCAGGTCTTTTATATATATATATATAATTGTATTTATGTATATACGTATGTATTTTGGCTGTGCTGGGTCTTTGTTGCTGCATGGGCTTTTTCTAGTTGCGGAGAGTGGGGGCTGCTCTTCGTTGCAGTGCACAGACTTCTCATAATGGTGGCTTCTCTTGTCGTAGAACATGGATTCTAGGGCACATGGGCTCAGTAGTTGTGCTTCCTGGGCTCTAGAGCACAGGCTCAACAGTTAGGGTGCTCGGGCTTAGCTGCTCCGAGGCATGTGGGATCTTCCTGGATCAGGGATCAGACCCATGTCCCCTGCAAGGCCAGGCAGATTCTTTTACCACTGAGCCACCAGGGATGCCCTGCATCAGGGCTTAGTTGTGGCATGTGGGATTTACTTCCTTGACCAGGGATGGAACTGGGCCTCCTGTGTTGAGAGTTCGGAGTCTTAGCCATTGGACCACCAGAGAAGTCCTGAGCCAGCCTTTGACCCAGATTCCCAGCCCCTTACCCTGCCTGGGCCGCCACTAGACTTCACATGATCCCAACTGGATCTTATCTCTGGAAAAGGTCACCTGGCTTGTCCAGCTCGCTAACCTGGGGACCCATGTGGCCAGACTCCTGATACCCAGTGCCTGCTCTGTGATGGACACGGGGCTGCCCACAGTGGGCATTTCCCTGGCACAGGACTCTCTCCTGCCTGCTTACCAGCATCCTGCTGAATAGTCTTCCTGTGTCACAAGCTAAACCTGAAGTTTCCCTCCCCTCTTGATCCTCGATGCTTAGATGCTTAGATTGACAAGATTAGTATCTCCTCAGGCCTGTAGAGCCCACACCAGGATTCAGAGCTGGGTAGCCAGGGGACCCTTCAGGCATCAGTTTGTGTGAATTTACTAACAGACAGGCCTTCACTGGAGCCCTGGAAAGGGAAGGGACACTTCTGGTGCAGTAGCCTGGGACAGAGGGAGAGGTGAGAGGGATGGCATGAAATCACCAGAGGGCACCGTGGAGCATCACTGTCAGCCTCCGGTCCACCCTTCTCTACAGAAGTCATGGACCTGAAAGCCAGATGCCTCAGACTTGCTGACAATAGGGATCTGGGTGGTGATTTCCACCTAACGTGGCTGTGCGTGCGTGCTAAGTCTCTTCTGTCGTGTCTGACTCTCTGTCCATGGGATTCTCCAGGCAAGAATGCTGGACTGGGTTGCTGTGCTCTCCTCCAGGGGATCTTCCCCACCCAGGGATTGAACCTGTGTCTCTTACATCTACCTGCACTGGCAGGCGGGTTATTTACCACTACAGCCAACTGGGAATCCCAACGTGGATGCACTGGGTAGTATTTGGAAGCAGCAGTAAGTGCCCTTTGGGGCTGCTTTTGCTCACGGAAAACATGGAGGAGATGTGCCATTTTTCTGCTGCAGCCTCCCAGGGGCCATTCTGTAACTTGGCAGCAGCAGTAGCATCATGCTGATCCCTGGATGGCAAGCCATGAGGTATGATCTGGAACGCTGAATGTCAGTGGGACCCCTGGCGGGTTCCAGGCGGTCACCTCCCCTTCTGGGAGATGCTGCCGTTCTCCCGGCTTGGCCAGGCCACGGCATTCCGGTAGGAGCCTCTTCTATCTCTGCCTGGGCGCTGTCTTCCCTCTTCTGTTGCCTTTCCTCCCTCTTTAAATCCTCTCCCCATGAGAGCTGCTCAGTTTTCAAACTGTCACTGATTCTGCAGATTCAAAAGCAGCCTCTGGGCTTGCGGGAGGATGGACAGAGAATCCAGAGGTTGACATTGTAGCTCACCACCTGTGCCCTGGGGAACATCCCCTTTCTTCTGGGGGCTTCAGTTTTCTAACCTGTAAAAAGATCAGGTTGAAATGAAAGTTTCCTCCCAGCTTGAACCTACGATGATTCAGTCCACAAGCATGTGGTCTGCTGTCTGACAGGTACTGGGCTGGGTGCTGGTTTTTGTAAAGCTCGCCTTCTAGGAGACAGGCAGATGAATAACCATGGAATTAGACCAGAGAGGACTACGTGCTGCGCCGTGGTTGAAAAGATTGAGCTCTATCAGCCTTGTGAAGAAAGCAGCAGTGACCTGACTCTCTGGCCCCCACTGCCACCCCCTCAGCCCATCCCCCACTACCCAGCTACAGGCACCGTGAATTCTTTTAGATCATTCCTTTGAGTTTTAGCATCGCACATTTTTGTGGAAGAGACTTTCACCATTATTTTTGGACTTATCAGTATAAGGTGCCAATTAAGTTCTCACTTAATTTTTTTTTAAGATTTTTTTTCAATGTGGATCTTTAAGTTTTTATTGAATTTGTTACAATCTTGCTTCTGTTTTATGTTTTAGCTTTTTGGCTGGGAGGCATGAGAGATCTTAGCTCCCAGACCAAGGATCGAACCTGCACCCCCTGCATTGGAAGGTGAAGTCTTAACCACTGGACTGCACAGAAGTCCCTCAGTTCTCACTTTATAAGATGTAGATTAAATTTTCTTTTATCCACCCTTCCCATTAGAACCTAGATCCCCAGCCTGTCTCCCCATTCTCTCAATATGGTTATATCATCCTCTTGGTTAGACAGAAACTCAATGTCTTCACTTTTTTTAATTAAATTTAATTTTTTTTGGCCACACCTCACAACCTGTGGGATCTTAACTCCCTAATCGGGGGAATTGAACCTGGGCCCCCTGCAGCAGAAGCACAGAGTCTTAACCACTGGGCTACCAGGGAAGTCCCATCAATGTCTTCATTTTTATGACTAATTGTTATTTATAGCTAAACCACGTAGTAGATTATTAATATTATTTCAACACTTGTTCTCTATGGAGTGAGCTGCCCTTTTTAAAATCTGCTTTGTTTTCCTTATCCACGTTAGTGATTTGGTCCCCAAATCTTTTCCGGTAGTGTAGATCTCATCTCAATAAGTCCAAGATTTAGGCATTCTGTGCATTTCATCTTCTTCAAGAAATTGCTCCCAGAGCCCTTTCACTTCTGCAGGAGGACCTACTGGCTCTCTATTTCAGGCACTGATCCTAATCTCTCTCTCCTGTTGATTTTCTGATGTCTTTGTCTTGTGTTTGCAGGAGGGAACACACCCTCCACCCTCCCACTGTAGAAATGGTCAATGGAAGTTGTAATTTGGGGAGAATTTGCATGTCTCAGCATGTTTTTGTTTTACACTTAATAGTTTAGCAGGGTATGGAATTTTAGGTTGGAAAAAAATCTTCCCTTAGAACTTTGAAGGCAATGCTTCCTCATATTCTATGACAGTTCTCTTAAACAACCAACGCTGTTTTGAGTTCTGATCCTTTCATGTGATTCAGTTTTCTTTTTAGAAGTTTGTGGCATCTTCTTTTTTGTCACCAGTGTTCTGAAATTCTATGATGTTGTGCTTTGGTGAGGGCACATTTTCATATACTCTTTGGCCTATTCAGTTTGGAAACTCATGTCCATCAATTCTGGGAAATGCTCTTGAAGTAATTTTTTTTTTATAGGAAAGTAGGATTTATTGGTGGGTGTAAGTAAGCAGGGGACAGTGCCACGGCTCTCATGAGCACAAGGGCCACCATTTGTTCTGAGGGCCACGACTGGGGATATATTTGACCCCACACCCATCTGGGATGAACTGCTTTTCTGCCACCGTGTTTTCAAATTCATCTGCATTCAACTTAGTAAATCCCTGCTTCTTGGAGATATAGATCTTCAGGTGTCCAGGAAACTTTCACTTGGCTCTGCAGAGGACCTCAGTCACATGCTTCCTGCTCTACAGCTTGGTGAAGATGGACATCGTGTCTTGTCCAGTGTGGATCCTGGCCACTGTGCCCTGGGGCTCTACAAAGGCATCTTGCACACCTGTCTGGAGTCTATCACTCTAACACAGGACAACACCTTGTTGATGTAGGTGACATAGAAGGGGTGGAGCTACATTCAGATGTGAAAACCATCTTTGCCACAGCTTTTCACCATGTACTTGTTGGCACAAATACAGGCAACCTACAGGGCTTTAGAGGAGAACTGCTGATATTCATCCGACACCATGTGGCCACAGAGTAGGAACTCATCCACTTTTGCCTTCTTCTGCTCCAGGTCAGTGATGATAATCTTACCACCAGGGACATCTCGGCAGAAGCAGAAGGGAGATTTTGGATATGGCTTGTTCTTACAATACTGGTAACACCAGGCAGGGCGAATTGTCTGTGGCCTGCTGAAGGGAAAGAGCTCTTGAAATAATTTTTAAGGGATTTTTCTCTTCTCTGTTTTTTTTCTTTGATTTTGTTTCTTTGTTTGCTAGAGTTTGGGAGGATATCTTTAACTTTCAGTCTTTCTGTTTAATTTTCATTCCTGTTATATTTGAAATCTCTGAGACCTTATTTTGTTCCCTGAATGTTCATTTTTATAGCATCTTATTCTGATCTCATGGTTGCAATATCATGTTTCTCTGAGAATAAATAATTTTTTAAAAACTTTCCTTCTGTCTGCACAACAGTATCCTCCAAATTGTTTTCATCTGTCTGTTTTGATCTCTGTTTTTCATATTAGATGCGTTCCTCATGTGTCTGTGAATCTTTGGGTTCCTGCTGAAGAATGGAACTCTAAAAGCTTTGCGACTACGGGCGGGCCTTTGCTGCCTCTACCCTTTAGAAAGCCTTGAGGACTTCCTTGGTGGTACAGTGATTCAGCATTGCCTGCCAATGCAAGGGACATGGGTTCAACCCTGGTCTGAGAAGATCCCACATGCTGTGGGGCAACAAAGTCCGTGGGCCACAGCTACTAAGGCCCATGCGCCTAGAGCCTGTGCTCCACGACGAGAGAAGCCACTGCGATGGGAAGCCCATGCACTGCGACGAAGAGTAGCCCCTGCTTGCTGCAACTAGAGGAAAGTCCTCAAGTAGCAACGAAGACCCAGGGCAACCAGAACTAAACAGATCAATCAATACATTTTAAAAAATACTAAAAAAAAAGTCTCTCTTGATGTCAGAGTCTCTCACCCAGTCCCCCTGTAGTGACCCTGCCTCGCTTACATCTGTGTTCCCCAGCCCAAAGACTCTCCATCTTACTCACTCTAGAGTATACATCTCCCATCACCTGCGATGGTACAGGTAGGGAAAGGAACTGACCTGCACAGAGTAAGGGAGGGGATTTGGAGAACTAACTGCTCCTTAAATTGACTTTTAATTTTTTTTTTTAACAGGCTTTTTTATTTTTTAAAGATTTTTTTGATGGGGACCATTTTTAAAGTCTTCATTGAATTTGTTACACTATTGCTTCTGTTTTATGGTTTTTGGCCTTTGGGCCAGGAAGCATGTGGGATCTTAGTTCCCTGACCAAGGACTGAACCCACAGTCCCTGCACTGGAAGGAGAAGTCTTAAACCACTGGACCGCCAGGGAAGTCCATAGGCTTAATTTCTTCTCAGAGAAGTTTTCAGTTCAGTTCAGTTGTTCAGTCGTGTCCAACTCTTTGCAACCCCAGCACGCCAGGCCTCCCTGTCCATCACCAACTCCCGGAGTCTACCCAAACTTGTGTCCATCGAGTCGGTGATGCCATCCAGCCATCTCATCCTCTGTCGTCCCCTTCTCCTCCTGCCCCCAATCCCTCCCAGCATCAGAATCTTTTCCAATGAGTCAACTCTTCGCATGAGGTGGCCAAAGTACTGGAGTTTCAGCTTTAGCATCAATCCTTCCAATGAACACCCAGGACTGATCTCCCTTAGAATGCACTGTTTGGATCTACTTACAGTCCAAGGGACTCTCAAGAGTCTTCTCCAGCACCACAGTTCAAAAGCATCAATTCTTCGGCACTCAGCTTTCTTCACAGTCCAACTCTCACATCCATACATGACCACTGGAAAAACCATAGCCTTGACTAGACGGACCTTTGTTGGCAAAGTAATGTCTCTGCTTTTGAATATGCTATGTAGGTTGCTCATAACTTTCCTTTCAGAGAAGTTTTAGGTTCACCGAAAAGTTGAGTGGAAAGTCCAGCGAGTTCCCGTACGCCTCCTGCTCTCCTGCCCACACGTGCACAGCCCCCCTTACCATCACCATTCTCTCCCCAGGGGACATCTGTTGCAGTGGATGAACCTACACGGACACACCATTGTCCCCAAAGTCCATGTTTACGTGAGTGTTCACCCTTGGTGTTGAACATTCTAGGGGTTTGGACAAATGTGTAAAGGAACATACTCACCGTATAGTTTCACATTATTTTCACTGCCCTAAAAAGCCTGTGCTCAATCTATTCATTCCTCCCTCCTCCCAACCCCTGACAACCATTTCCGTTTTACCTTTTAAAATTCACCCTTATCCCTGCTTCTGAAAGTAACCCATGCCAATCTAGCCCGGAGCCCCGGGCCCTGAGTCGGGGAGTGGGGCTGCTTCTCAGCTGCCCTCATCTCTGGCAGGACTCAGCCTTCTCTGTCCATCCTCTCTCCAGCTTCCAAAACTTGTTGCTATTGTCTCCTCCCTTGTTCTACTGGTTTCTATGAACCTACACCTTAAGAACAAGTCCCTCTGTGTAGTTAAGCAGGGCTTCAGGAGGAAAATGCATGAGCTCAATTTGCCACCTCTAAGTAGAGGTGCTCCAGTTGAAATCTCTGTGGTCACCTCAAGTTCAACTTGATCCAGACCACTCCCCCATCCTCTTCTGCAAAATAAGGTTCTGATTTTCTGTGGGTCCTGATTTCTGCCAGTGGCTCCTGCTACTCGGTTACCTACGGTTTGACACCACAGGGTCCTCTCTGCACCTTTGTGTTCTTTGCCTCCTGTTTGTGGGCACTCTCCCCTTCTCTTTTCCTCTGGGGTCCCTCCCATTTCCCCTCCTCTGTTAGCAGCAAGATCCAGCCTCTCATATCCAGGTCTGAACAAACAGCCTGTTAGTGATCTTCGAGTATTTTCCCTTCCCATCTAACTTACGAAATGTCTCAAACAAATATACTTGCCATAGTCATGTCATTCATGGCCCCAAAATATTTTGTCTGGAGCAAAAAGTCCCAGTTTCTGAGTAGGCAGGTGAGTTTCCACAATATGACTACTATATCTGCCTCTCCCAGCCTGCTTCTCCTGCTAAGACCACTGGGCCTGATCACAGCCACTCTGAACACACTGGTCCCTTCCGGACCCTAATCCCTCTGCCTGCACTCCCAAAACTCATTGTAAATGCTGCCTCTGACACCAAGCTCCCCGAGTTACCCCAGAAATTGCCCACACCCTCTTCTAGGTTTCCAACCTTGAATCAAAAGTCATGTTGCCATGTTTGGCTAACATATCTGTCCTTCTTTGGGGTTGTTTGAGGGGAGGGACTGGGTCTTATCCATCCTGTACATTCGGGGCTTAGCTCGGTATCGCGTATGCATTAAGTTCTCAATAAATGTTGAATGTGTGAGTGATTGACTTTATAGTTATATTTCATTATTTGTCTGTGTCTATTCTCTTCTATGCTGCTGCCTCCATTGTCACCATATTAATAATACTTTGATAGGAAGATCGTTTAAATAATTAAACTCCTTGAAAGTGTCATTAGAAGGACCTTCTTTGTACCAAAGATTGCTCACAGCAAAACAGAAAAGAGCATGTTCTTTTGCATGCTGCCTTAACTTGATTTATTATTTCACTCCTTTACATATCTGTCTTTCTTCCCTAACTGTTCCGTCTGTCCCGCAAGGGCAGGGTCTGTGCTTAGCTATTCCTTCCAGCATTCCTCATGGCACTCGGCACCAGCCTGGGTAGAGAGCAGGGGCTCCGTAAAGATTTGTAGATGGACTTACATGTGCTCCAAGGTGTGGGGAGGATCAGAGGGCTGGTCTGGGGTGACTGACTTTCTGGTGTGGAAGCAAAATCAGATAGCCAAGCTGGGCTGGGGTCAGGCCTGGGGGGAGGGTGATGGCGAGGACCAGCGTGGACTGTGGGAGAAGGTGTCTGGGAACAGCCCATCACAGCCAAGTGTTCTTTGGGAAGCAGGGAGAAGAGCAGAATGAGGAAGAGGGTGGATGGAGGAGAGGAATGTGTGTGGACAGAATGGCGGCGGGGTGAGGGTGGCCAGCGCAGTGGGGCAGGGACGAAGAGGGTGGGCAGGCCTCCAGGGTCAAGACCTCAGGGCGATGTCTTGGCTCCAGGGGCTGACCAGCCCCCTGCCCTACCTCCACTTCCCTACTTCTCTTTCACCTCCACTTCGGGTGTCAGAGCCAACTTCACCTTCACCCTCACTAGGCTGGGCCTCCCCTCCCTTGGATCAGCTTCACCAGGTCCAGGCCGGGGCCTCTGCTCCCGGATGGCGTCCTGCCTCCCTCCCTGCCTCCCTCCCTCCCCTTGGCCATTTGCAAGTTCCATGAATGTGTCCAGACTCTCCCTCACAGAGCGGACCCCACACCTCTTCCTGAGCAGCTGAGCCTGAGCCTTGGGGGAGATAACAAGGACGGGGATGTGAGAGGTGCCTAGTTTGATGGACAAGGGTGGGTCCTCATGGAAGCATCACGCTGAATCTCTGCTGTCCTCTCCTACCCCCACTTAAACATGTATCAAAACCTACAACATCAGTACAGAGAAAAATACAGATAGTAAAACCTTTTCTTGACATTCCAAGGGTATCCCCTTCCCCTCCCCCGCTGGGGTCCTCACTTGCTCTCTCCCTTTGCTGCTAAACTTGGTGAGAGAGAGTTTACACCCCTGCCTCACTTTCTGCTGTGTACATGGCCTGCTTAACACAACTCCCTTCTCTCAGAGTAGATGCTATCCTCGGGTGCCAGGGGCTTCCTGTTGCCAAGTCCATGGTGGTGATGGTAGTGGTTGAGGAGGGGTGGTTCTTCCAGGCTTTGCCCTCCCTAAGCACCTCAGCCGCGCCCTGCAGAACCCCTGCCTTGGCCTCAGGCTGCCTTCTCACCTGGCTCTCTTCCCTGATTGCCTCCTCCATCTCTGCCTTTCTTCACAGTCATGTTTCTTGGCCCACAACCAGATGTGGGCCCAGATGTATCAGTATTTCAGCAAGGTTAATCTCTCCAGCCCCTCTGCATAGGGCCAGCTTGCTTGTCCTGGCCCTCCCTGCAGGCCCAGCTGAACGACAGACCTCTTCCTTGGCCCTGTCTTGAGCCCAGAGGGGCTGAAGGAGTGAGATTTCTTTCTTTGGCCCAGGACCCAAACCTTGGAATCATTCTTCTTTTGTTTTTAAGTGAAATATTCCAGCCACACAAAGGTATCAGGAATAATGGGATGAACCCCTGTGTTCCTACCAGCCGGCTCAGGAATAAACATTATTGATATACTTGAAGCCCCTTGAGTACCCCTTCTCATGGCATCTTCCCTTCCCCAGAGAGGCAACTACCATCCTGAATTTGTATTTATCATTCCTACAAATTCTTTCAATGTTCATGACATGTATGTGTGGCTTACACATGCATGGCTTCAAAGCTCTGTGTAACCAGCAGTGCTCTGTGTATCTTTCTTCCATTTCCCCCTCAGATGTACCCTGCTTATGACAAGTTGCACTGTGGACTCCTTTTCTCCACAGTCTAATATTCCACTGTGGAAATGGGCCACACTTGACCTCCTCACTCTCCCATAAATAGGCATTTCAGATACATCAGTTGAGGTCATTTTGGACCTTTCTTCTCTCATGCAGCTACCTGGTCTCAGCTTCTATTCTGTTCAAAAAGCTTCCTGATATCCTTTCCCAAAGCAACCTCCCTTTTTAGGACTCCATTACCTGTCACCCAGATAGCCCCAGTAGCCACCTAACTGGCCCCCACAGCCCCAGCTTAGCCTACCCACCCCACGGCTACTTTTTCCCCACAGCTGATATCAGTTGGGTAGCCTCTGCTCTAAACCCTCTCCTGGGCGCTGCCTCCCACCCCTGGCTGGGACCCCCAGCTGGCCCTTGGACTCTTCACAACCTGACTCCCTCATTTCCCGTATCAGCTCCCACTACTGCAGCCGGAGCTCTAAACACTCTAACCCTCCCCAATCCTGCCTTCTCTCAGCTATTGTTGCACTTACCAAGCTCTCCTGCTGAGTCTTAGCTTCCCTTCGAGGCTCCTCCACTACCACATCTTCTCTGAGAAGCCTGCTCTGAACACCTCTGGAGGCCACAGCCCAGGGTGATGGAACCAGATTTAGCCCCTGCCAAGCTCACCTGGTGGCTCAGACGGTAAAGCGTCTGCCTGCAATGCGGGAGACCCGGGTTCAACCCCTGGGTTGGGAAGATCCCCTGGAGAAGGAAATGGCAGCCCACTCCAGTATTCTTGCCTGGAAAATTCCATGGACTGAGGAGCATGGTAGGCTATAGTGCATGGGGTTGCGAAGAGTCTGACACGACTGAGCGACTTCACTTTCACTAAGCTCACTTGCGACTGTAGTCCACGGGGTCACAGAGAGCTGGACACGACTTGGTGACTGAACAATGATCACAATAAAGCTCACCTGAAGAATCAGACTGTCCCCTCTGATGCAAACTCAGTGACATGGGTCACAACTCTGAATCTCATCGGCAGTACCAGCAGCATTGCTGCTGATGGGGCATTAGCCAGTATGGGCCCCGTGTGCAGGCTTCGTGAGTTCTCCCCTCGATCTGAGGAGTCAGGGACTCTTTTTTCTCTTTAAATATTTGGAGACAGGGATGTGGATCATTTTTTAAGTTTCCATTGAATTTGTTACAATATTGCTTCTGTTTTTGTTTTTTTTGGCCATGAGGCACGTGGGATTTTAGCTCCCTGATTAGGGATCGAACCCATACCCCTGGATTAGAAGGTGAAGTCTTAACCACTGGACCACCAGGAAGTCCCAGAGTCAGGAATTCTTATCATCACTTTATAGATAAGGAGACTGCTCCGAAAGTCACTTGCCTGAGGCCCAGCCTGTGCCAGAGGATGTAAATATCGTTCAGCAGTGACAGTGGTGGGCCAGGCTTCTATCAGCCCACTGTCTTCCTCACACCTGCCACTCCACACAGACCTTTGTTTTCTGCCATATGAACCTTCCTGAAGCTCCATCTAGGCCCCTCTACAAGTCGAGAAAGTTTTTTTTCTCTCACTGCTCCCTGTCAGTTTTCCCTTCCCAGCTGTGGCCTCTCTTCCAGGAAGTCCTTCAAGAGCACAGGGGGCCCCTGAGCCCCATGGTAATTGGCAGCCAAGATTACATTTCATTAACAGCTAGTATGTGCTGTGGACCTAATGTGCACCTAATATGCATGACACATTTTTATATGTGTATCATTAATCTTTTCAACAAGCCAGTGATGATCACCCTATCCCAATTTACAGATGAGGAAACCAAAGCCCAGAGAGGTCAAGAAGTTTTCCCAAGACCACAGAGCTAGCAAGTAGCAGAGGCAGGATCTGGACCCCTGCAGGGCCTGAGTTTTCTCCCCTGCAGTCCTTGGCACTGATTGCCGTCAGTTTCCCAGCCAGAGAATCAGCTGAGAGCTGAGTCCGGGACTTCTCTGCTGTCCACCCACCCATTACCACACTTGGCTACTCTTGACCCCAGGCAGCGGCCGATGGAGACAGTCTGAGTTCCAATCTGAGAGCAGGGGGGCCCTGACCCTTAGCAGGGGTGAAAGGGTTCTACACAGGACCAGGAACTCCAGCATGCCCACCCCACCCCGTACCACTCCTGTTAATTCAACCCATCTTTCAAAGGTCGCCAATGCCCCCTTCCCAGCCCCTCTTGGGTAGGACAGAGGGCCTTTCAGCCTTGGCTGCCACCATGACCACTTTCTTGGGAGGGGTTGTTTTTCTAAACTTCTGAACCTGAGGTGGAGACAGACTGCAGGTGTGCGGGCGACCCGGGCCTGTGTGATGGGATGTCACAGTCACTGCCGTGTGGTTTGTGTCCTTGCCCAGGGTGGCCACAGGATAATTGCAGGTTTTCAGCATGGAAGGGACCTCTTGGTGTAAATGTAGCTGATTAGCATCACGTGTGTGCCCATGTGTCTGTGCACGTGCTCAGGTGTGAGCCTGTGTGTGTGTGCAGTCCTTGTGAATCCTCTCCACCCCTCTCCCCTGCCCAGCGGCCTCTCTGCCCTCACTGCTCAGACTCTATTCCAGCAGAAGCTGCCCCCCGCCACTACCTCCTTCTCCCTGTGTGATTATTTTTAAGGGGCGTTTCAGCCTTCTTTCTCAGGCTCCTTCTGTCCCTCAGTGACATTTCAAGCGTCAACTTACCTGATTCTGCCTAGAGCACTCTGAAGCCAGGGCCTGATTCCTAGCTCTAAAGTACTCTGCACTTCAGTTTCCCCTTTTGGAGTCTCCAAGGAGAAGCGGGGAGGAAGCCACAGTGAACAGTGTCACAAGAAAGCTGAGACTAAGCCACCAACCTGCTCTCTTCTCTTCCCCTAGATTCAACCAGATTCCTCATTCTTTTAATGCTTCACCTGTTAGTCTCTGATCCCGAGTCTCAGTTTCCTCATCTGTGAAATGGGGATAATAATAGTATCTAACTCAGAGTTAGGTGGCATCACTCACTCAATGGACAAGTTTGAGCAACCTCTGGAGATAGTGGAGGATAGGGAAGCCTGGAATGCTGCAGTCCATGGGGTCTCAAAGAATTAGACACAATTTAGCGACTGAACAACAAACAGCAGAGCTGCGTAGACAAAATATAAGGCTTCTATAATAGGATGTGGTATGTGGTAAGAGCTCATTAAATGTTAGTAATTACTGTTACCATTAAAAATCTTTACTGAGCCCTTTACGGTGCCCAGTGTACTAGGCTCCAGAGGCGTCTTCTCTCCAGATTACTCTCATCTCTCGTTTTTGTTCAAGGTGCTTCATAGGTCAAAGTTGGATGGGTCTGCTGCTGCTAAGTCGCTTCAGTCGTGTCCGACTCTGTGCGACCCCATAGACAGCAGCCCACCAGGCTCCGCCATCCCTGGGATTCTCCAGGCAAGAACACTGGAGTGGGTTGCCATTTCCTTCTCCAATACATGAAAGTGAAAAGTGAAAGTGAAGTTGCTCAGTAAGTGTCCGACTCTTCGTGACCCCATGGACTGCCGCCCACCAGGCTCCTCCCGTCCATGGGATTTTCCAGGCAAGAGTACTGGAGTGGGTTGCCATGGATGGCTCTAGAAGCCCCCAAACAGCAGGAGGAACACTTTTCTGCCCTGGGCTAGAGACCGCTCTCTGGGACATGGGGTCACAGGGCTGTAGTTCTCACAGGAGGTTGAGCACTCCCTCCCACATTCCACCTCCAGTCCTTCCCTGGAGGGCAAGTTTGCCCAAAGAGGAGCAGCAGCTCAGCTTTGTCTAAAGCGCCCTCTGCTGGCCACTGGCAAAGGCCTTGGTCGAGGGTGGCGAGTAGGGCGAAAGGAGCCTCCTGAGTGTGAGGGGAAGGGAATGTCTGCCCAGTGCAGAGTCCACAGAGTCACCAGTGTGTGTGCTCAGTCGTGTCCGATTCTGCGACCACATAGACTGCCGCCCACCAGGCTCCTCTGTGCATGGAACTGTCCAGGCAAGAATACTGGAGCAGGTTGCCATTTCCCACTCCAAGGGATCTTCCCAACCCAGGGACCAAACCGGTGTCTCCTGCATTGGCAGGCGGATTCTTTACCCCTGGGCCGCCTGGGAGGCCACTGTGTTACCTTCTCACCCTCAAAATGTCTGGCTTGGAGTATCCCCCCCGCCCCCCCTTTTTTTTTTGGTTGCCAGCCTGAGAACAGCTTCTAACACAGTAAATGCAGAAATATTCAGACCTGGACAAACAGCCAGCCAGAGCTAACAACCTGCTCCCGATAACAGTAGGGAGAGAGGCTAGACAGCATGCAGAACTTCCTGACAGCAAAACAAGACTGGGGGTGAGGTGGGGGAGGGGATTCTTATTTAAGAGGTAATGAAATCCCGTGGACAGACGAACCGGCCTGGTGGGCTACGGTCCATGCGGTGGCAAAAAGTTGGACACAACAGCATCTGAACACCAAATGATGGGGGAGGGGGCTACATGGGATATGTCAGAACAGTAAGGACATTAATGATTGAGTCTAACTCAGAAGACGGAGGTCCACAGCAGCCTCCTGTTTCTTGCATTTTAAGACCTTCCTCTCTGCCAATACCTGGGATAGGTCTCACCCCACGTCCAAATGTACCAATCAGACATTTGCCATATCCCTGGGGGAAGGAATAAAAAAGACTAGTTTGAAGCAGGAGAAACTGAAGTTGGACCACTGGAAGGGCTGTCCTGACACTGAGGCTAGGTGTCTTGTCCCTTTAGAGTCTCCCATGTGGGAAGAGTGCTCCTAGGGCCAACCAGGGAACAAACCTCCTGTGGGTGGAGTTGGGAGCTGACAGCTAACACCTCTGGATTCTCTAGAAGGCTGGTGGGTTCCACGGGAAAGAAGGGGGAAAGGGAAGCGGCCAGAGTGAAATTGAGGGTAACTGCTTTGCTGCATTGTCAAGAATGCCCATTTCTACACAGATTACTTGCCGCTAGTCCTACTGTGCAGAACCCTGGCAGCCTCCATGGAGGGTGATGGGGGCAGATTACAATTTGAGCAGTGCTACTTCATAGCGCCCGGTGGGCAAGTGGGCAGAGCTCCCCTGGCCTGGCCCCTCCTGAGATGCCCTCTCTAGGCAGGGACAGGGGATTCACCCAGGGCTCTGCACCAGGGTCCAGAGGATTAGGGCAGGGGAAGGAGGCAAGGTAGATGGGGCTGGACAGAAAGTGGAGGAGGACACAGATAATGGTTGAAAGGAGTAGGAAAGGCCTGAGACAGGAAGTCAGTGGAGACTCAACCTCCAGATCCTGCCGGCTCTTTTCCCCGCTACTTCCCTCAAGCTTGGCTTTTGGAAAGTTCCAGCATTTTGATGCTTTGTGGGGTTACTAATGCCAGGTCTGCTTTCTCAACACCTTCCGTCCTCTCTCCACACTTTCCCCAAGCGCACACACTCCTTCCCGGGCTCTGCTGTGAAGTGCCCATGGTGCTGGAAGGGAGCTGGGGTCTGAGGTGGGGAGGGCTCCCCTACTGCAGATGGGTAGTGGGTGGGGAGTCAGGATTTGGTGTGGGCCAGTGTGGTGGTGCCCCCTACCCTGCTCTGCCCTTAACAGTCTGAACCTCTTCCTTCCCTCCCCCAGCTGTCCGGGGTCCTTTTCCATGGGCTGCAATAACCCCTTTTTTGAGTCTACACTTACAAGCGCTTACACGGCACAGTGGTGGACAAACATCTCAATGCCACTCCCTCCCCTACACACACCTATCCAGGTAGCCTCCACCCATGGGTGATGGGCCCAGAGGGCTTCCCAGGCAAGTGCTTCTGCAGCAAGAACCCTCTGGATCCCAGGAGGAAATCTACTGCCCAGTGAAAACGTCCAGGCAGAAAAACTTGGATTTCAAACCCATGAAGGAACCAGGCCCAGTAGTTGTGACTTTGGGAGAAAACATAATGATGGAGACCTGGTTTCAGAGAAAATTCCCCAGATGAAAAGGGAGCCAGGTGGAGCGGGGAGGAGCTGGAACAAAGCGGTCAACGATCATGGAGGCGGAGATGCTGGTGCTGGGGCTCCGTCCACTTCCGCACTTGCAGCAAGCGCCCCTCCAGGAGCCCCCGCTGCCCAGAGCGTCCTCCCCTCCCTTGCTGACACACGCAGGGCCCAGTGAAGAGAGGACGTTTAATATTTCTGTGCTGGTCAAACAGAACACAGGTGGGGAGTACATAGGGGAGGGGGCGGAGGGCCCCCTGCCTCTTGGGAAGGGTGGCTTGTGAAGGGGTGTACGTGGGGGTTTCTTGGGAAATAGTCCACGGAGTCTTCTCAGCAAAGGGGCCTGGCCTGGGGTGTTGTGTAAGCATCAAACACACCCAGTCCTTGGCCTTAAGTTGGGGTCCCCCATAGGGGGTCTGTGGAGAGAGTCTCACTTTTTTTTCCAGCTCCTTCGCTGGAATCCACACTCCCAGTGTGATGCGGAACTTGGTCCTGGAGAGGGGGGTCAGGAGAGCCCCCAGGAAGCAGCCCAGGGTTGGGAGGAGGGCTCCCCGTGCCCATGGCCCAAGGGGACGAGAACCCTGCAGGGGGAGCTGAGGGCGGAAGTCTCCTCCCCTCTGCTGGACTGGAGCAGAGGGGAGGTGCGCAGGGCCGCCAGCTTCTACTGAGTCCCAGGGTCCTTGGGGCGGGGGTGGAGAGAGGGGGTCTTGGCCACCAACAGACACTGTAAACTTTGGTTTAAAACAATAACTTAAATCGGGGAGGGCTTCCAGCCTGGGGCTGGGGTGGGCATGAGGAGCAGGGGATGTGGGAGGCGACAAAGGAAAAAGCCAACAAAAAGTTTTGGTTTTTGCTTCCGGCATAAGAAAGGTCTTTGGTCATCCGTGTAACTGAGGGGTGCAGGGTGGGGGGTGGGTGGGGGAAGACTGCAATGGGGGACCTGAAGGCTGGGGTGGGAGTGACCGCTTGGGTCACAGCAGCCACCGTATTCATCCCGCCCACCTGCCCACCCGCTTTCAGCCTGGCCTTTTCCCGGGACGGAGGCAGATGCTTTCCTGCAGCCCCGGCAACACCTAGGCCTGACTCCAGCCTCAAAGGTAGCTCGGCTCCACCTCCACGAGTCCACCGGGCACAGGCCTCTTCCTGTGCTTCCTGGCGTGAGGGGCAGCAGCCAGCCAACAGGGATGGAGGCCTGCTTCAGCCTGGAGCCGGGCGCCCTGCTTCCACGGACCCGCCCCCAATCCAGGTTCTCTCCCTCCACCCCGGAACTTGTCCACCCCGCCGCCCCCCACTAGCTGTGGCTTCTGAACAGGCAGAGCTGAGGGGGCTGGTTTCTCCTGGGGCTGCTCTGAGATTTAGCTGCTCTGACCCAGGCCAGGGCAGGGGAAGGAGTCGGGATGGAGTTAGTTAGTTCTTCACAGTACGGACAAGATGGTGGAAGGGAGCACAGATGGAGGAGGTGGGGGCCTCTGGCCAGACCACACAGCCAGAGCCAGGGGTGCAGTGCCCTGGGTTTGAGAGGGTGGCTTAGCCCCGCCTGCGGGTCTCCAAGGCGCTGAGCAGCCCTGTAGGGGCGAGCTGGTGGGGGAGGAGGGCCCTGATGCTGCTGGTGGTTGGGGGCAAGGGGCGTGAAATTCAGATGTTGGGGGGGGGTCTGAGGAGGGGTCTGGGCCCTCCGTGTCCTCTGCCGGTCCCAGACCAGGGATTCTGTGTCCCCTCGGGGTGCGGGGCGGACCGTCCCTGCCCCCGAGTGTCGTAGGTCAGTCAGGTCACCTAGGGAGTTGCTGGCCCAGCCCCCCCATCTGAGTCCCGGAAGTGCCTTGAGGTTGGGCGGGGCGGGGCGTGGGGGTAAGTGGGGCCTGTTCCCGAAGGCGGGGTCTCACCCCTGCCCCTGGAGGCCCTTAGGACAGTTCTTCTCCCGGCAGCTCCTCCTCCAGGTCCCTGTCTTCTGGAGGCCCTGCGGTGCTGGGGTTGGGGGGCCCCATGGGGGGCCCGGGCCGTCTGTCCTCCTCAGCCTCAGCCGGCTCCTCTTTCACCTGTACCTGGTGGCTGTGATGGGAGGGGTGATGTGGACACCCGGGGGGCCTTCCCCTGCCCGCTCCCACCCCAAATGCATCCAGAATCTGGGTGTCTCCCCAGGAGCTCCTCATTTCTGAGCGACTGAGGGCTGACATCAGTCTGGTCTCCCCCAGGGCTCTCTTCAAAGGAAAGGAGGTGTCGGGATGGACAGAGACGGTCCTTGGTTGAGAAGGAGAGAGGAAGGGAGATGAGAAAGGATGGAGGAGGGAAGGAAATAAAAAAGAGGATGGGGGTGGGGAGTCATGAGGAGAGCGTGGGGCCACTGGTCCTGGGAAGAGCTGGACCAGAGGCGACAAGATGGGGATCCCAGCTGCAGAGGAACAAGATCACACCTTCCCAAGGTTTGGGGGGGCACTGGGGTGGGTTGGGGTCCGCGCCGCAGCCTCACCTGTACTGGGGTGGGGAGAGGCGAGGCGGGCTGCTGCTGCCGTTGCTAGGCAGCGGCTCCACGGGGGCACCCGCGTCGTCGTGGCCGAGGGGCAGGAGGCTGCTGGCGGAGCCAGGGTTCAGCATGCCGGGGCTGTTGAGGAGGGGAAAACTGCTCTCGGCCAGGGCAGCCTGGAGGGTACAGAAGTGGAGGCCCGTCAGTGGGCTCCACCTGGTCAGGTGATGTCCCTTCCCCAGCCCTTGGGAGATCTGCGCCCTGGCAGATCTCCGGTGCTCCTACCTCTGACCCTGACCTGCCTCTCAGCTTTGCGGAGAACCCGGGCTTGACGTATTACCCTCCAGGGAGACAGAGGACCCCCCCCGCAACACAGGGACAAGCCAGGGCAGGAGACTCCATTGCCTATCTATGCCAACCTCCCTGCCCTGTGCCCCATGTCTCTGCCAGAGAGGATGGGGGAGGCTCTCTTCTGAGGCCAGCAAGCTGGAGGGAAGGTGACGGGGCTGGAGGGCACTGGTTGGGGACCAGTCCACTACCTGGTAGCTGGCGTTAAGTGTTCCGTAACTGAGGCCCGAGATCATGTTCTTCACCAAGGTAGGGCTCCTGGAGGAGAGAGAAGGCATGTCTGCTTCATTCATTGGCTTACTCCTCACTCAGGCCTTGACCCTAACTGAGGGCCTGCTCTGTGCCAGGGGAGGTCCCGTTCACTATCCTGGAGGTCATAGTCGGCCGTGCCCATCTTGTTCAGCCCTCCTGCTGACCTGAAGCAGCAGGAACCAAGAGCCGCCTTCACAGGAGAGCTGCCCGGGCTCCTAGGGACCCTGGAACACGCCCAGAGCCTCCGAGCTGATGAGTGGGACAGAGATTCTTCCCTGTCTTTCTCCATGCCAGGCAGCCCAGTAGCTTTTCTCCTCAGTTTAGATTTCCTGCTGTCCGACAAGGTCTGAGTGATAGCCTCCACAGACCCCTTTCTGTAAAATCCACTTTCCTGCCATCCTGAATTTGGGGACATCTAGTATGCTGTGTGCTCAGCCTGTCCCCACATGCTCTACACCACAGGCTTTTCTATACAAAAAAGTGCTCCAAGAGTTGGGTCAGGAAAAGCAATGGCTTAAGGCCATCCTTCCACAGTGACTACCCCCAGTTTAGAGTGTCTCAGAGAGGTTAAGAAACTGGCCCAGTGTCACAGAGCTGGGGAGAAATAGAGGTATAATTAGAGCCTAGGTCTTCTGATTCCAGGGTGAAAATGGGACATAAAGATTTCAAGTGTTGGGACTGGCACGTGAGGGCACTCAGAAGGGGTGTGGTTCATTTTTGAATCCCAACCCTGCCCCAGCCCCCACTTCCGCCTGAAGGTAAAGAGGCTCTTGCCTGGGAGAAGAAATCTTTGAGGGGTACAGGCACCCACAGATATATATCTAACTTGCTTCACACCTCTCTCTGCCTCCCCATAGGCCTCTGGCCCAAGAAGCACAGGCAGGCCCACGTGAGATGTCTGGGGTGGAAGGTGGCGGTGCTGGAAGGGAAGCTGAAAGAGCAGGCTCTGACCCTCTCCCAGGCTCCTCAGTCTCCACTCAGAGCGCTACGTGGGAGAGATCAGAGACCCAGCTCTGCCAGGGATCTGCTGGGCGACTGCCTTCCAGCCCCTTGCTCTCTCTGGGCCTCCTCTCCCTGTAAAAAATGAAGAAGTGGGGCCCAGGGATCTCACAGGTTTGGCTCATCTTGTGACAAGAGTAGCTCTGGGGATGGCAGCCCCTTTGTCAATGGCCACGCTGGTCGCCACCTGCCCACACCCTGATCCCCGGTTCCTCTCAGCTCCTCCCTTGGTCAGAAGCAGAAGACTGAAATGTCCTCTCCCTGAATCACCTGTCACTTCCAGACTCCGGGCTCTCCTGGGCCCCTGTGGCCTCATTTCTCCCCGCCCTCCCCCACGGCAGGAAGGCTCTGGTGCGTGGAGGCGCCCTGGGGAGGTATGGGGGGTGGCCCACGCACCCCGTCATCTTTGGCGGTCTTCGTTTCTGGTACTCCCGCTCGTCCACAGTCCACACGGCACCCTTGACGTTCTCCACGCGCACGAAGCACTTGTGCAGGCTGAGGTTGTGTCGCACTGCATTCTGGGGGTACAGGGACAGGAAGCAGATGCTCAGAGGGGGCCCCTCCTCCATGCGGGGGAGCACAGGCAGGAGGGTTCTCAGGTCGCACCTTCCCCGGCCCAGTGACAAGCGGCAGCGGGTGGGCAGGAGGAGACGACGCAGCCGGAGCGGAGGGAAGGCCCCTTTCCGCCCTTGGAGCCGGGGGTCCCCGGTATCCCTCGCTGCCGCCGGCCCGCTGTATCGTCTGCTCCCCACCACATTTTAGAAAACTCTGTCTACCAGGTGACTGACACCTCGTTAGCAATAACCCATTTTCCCACCATCATCAAGCAGATGCATGCAGTCGTTGGGGCTTCTGAAGAACACAAGAGCCCATTCAGGCCCTGGCCCCTCAGTGAGCCTGGGACATCGTAGCTCAGGCACACACACAGTCTCCATTAAGCTTCAAAAGTCTTAGGAATAACTCAGGAAGCCTTGCTGCAACTTCCTCTATCCCCCTGGAGCATGGGAGCCTTGACTCTGGGCTGTGGCTTAGACTGTTATTGTTTAGCCACTCAGTTGTGTGACCCCCATGGACTGTTGCCTGCCAGGCTCCTCAGGTTCATGGGATTTTCCAGTTAAGAATACTGGAGTGGGTTGCCATTTCCTTCTCCAGGGGATCTTCCCCACCCAGAGATCGAACATGCAGTCTCCTGCATTGGCAGGTGGATCCTTTACCACTGGGGCACCAGAGAAGCCCTCTGGCTCAGAACACATAGCTTATCGAGAGCACGAGGTATACAGTAGGGGCCTACTGCATGCTTGTTAACATAAAGAAGCTGGGAGAAAGGAGCCTCTGAGTTTAGTGGCTGTACAGCAGGAAAAGGAAGGAAAAGAAGAAAAGTCACCTTGGCAGTCCCACCTCCTCCCAGCAGGATAACTTCAGGAATTGAGGTCATCTGGTTTGTAGGACACTTGGGTCGGGGCAGGGCGCTTGGCCCAAATTGCACCCTGGGAGCCTGGTCTAGGGCCCTAATCCATCCGCCACCACCCGCCACGTCCCTCACTCCTGTCCCCCGCTCTCCTCTTTCAGCTTCACACCCCCAGCCGTCCCTGCCCCTGTTACCTGTCCCCCCCAGCCTCCCCCCACCTCATCTCCATACTTGTCTTCTCTTTACATTTCTAAACGGGGAAGAAAGCAGGCTGGGCGGGCAGCCCGTGCCCCTGGAGATCCCCTCTCCCTCTCTCCCTTCCAACTCTTGCCACTTGCAACTGGCCCGATTTCATTACCAATTTTAATTTGCCTCTAATTAAATCCTGTGTATTTTTCCAACTCGCTTGCTAATCCACGAGGGAGGCGGGCGGCTGGAGTGGAATCTCTTGGAGCGATAATTACAAAGGGCCTAATCACGCCGGGGCTCCTGCCTTGGAATAAATTTGCCCGCATTACGGGGCTCCGATCCTCCGCTTTGCAAATGAGAATGACCCCAATTTCCGAGGATGGCCTCACCGGGGCTTTTTTCCCTCATTTCGAAGCCTGATTCGTGATGAGAGACTAATTCGTTACGCTGAAACATTAACGGCAATTTAAGGGGTCTGGCGGGGGCTGCGTAAACAAAAGGACTGGCCCACAACATGGGCCCTGGGAGGGGACGGACACAGGGGGAGGGCCGGCAAGGACCGTCAGCTTGGCAGATGGCTGCTCTGTCCCCGGATGAACGGCAGCTGGCCTGGCCCACACCGGCTCCCGACCCTTCTGCCCTGGTCTGAGGCAGACAGCATCCCAGGCTGGGGGGCCCGAGAAAGGAAAGGAGGAGGGAGGAGAGGAAGCTGAAATAGTTGAGAAGAGGAGGGACCTCAAGGAGCAGACGAACCGGTGGAAAGGAAACAGATGAGTCGGGTGTGTACGCAGGGTGCATTTCCCAAGTGACATGAGTGGCAGCTTGGCGGCAAAAATCCTGAAAGTCAGAGTGGACCACAAGCTGAGATGGTTTCTGCTGTGCCACAGGGAGGGCACAGGTGCTGCCCTACACGTGGCAGAAGCACCAGCAGAGCACAGCTCAATGGGACTCACTCACTGAGTGGGCTTCTTGCTGGGACCTAAACGAGGCGAGGGGAGGTAGGGGTGAAGACCTCCACGGAGGGAGACACACTGCTGAGACGACAAAGGCTGGGCCACCAGTCAAAGGTGGTTGGTATGAAGGCCCAGGGGGTTGAGCTATGGGAGGGGTGGCTTCCTGATGGTCATCGAGGGGTTTAAGGAGTCACCTAAACCAGCTCCTCCTGACCTCAAGAGGGATTGTAGAGGTGATATAGTTAAGAGAGGACAGGAAAGGAGGATAGGTGGGTGAGAGGCACTTGGCCCCCAAGAAGGAGGCTGTCTGTAGCAGTGAGGCTCCACACTGATTCCCCTAAAGGTAGCGGATTAATATAGTAAAGCAAATGTTACATAACAGCTGTAATGATCCCGACATTTGTATAGGACTCTGTCCTTTATGAAACCTGGTATCCAAACCGGCTTGCAGGTTGGAGACTGAACCAGGTGGCCCCCAGAAGGCCCTGCTGGCTCAGAGAGAGGGCAGGACTGTGGTTGGCAGGAAATGACATCACTCACAGCCAATCAGAGCAGCTGTCCCAGCCTCGCTGCATCTTTGGCAAGCACTGGGAATTGGGCATAGAGATACAGAAGGTCACGAAGCAGTCTCTCCTGCTGAACTTAGCACTCTCAAGGAAGAGAAGGCTGGGCTCTGTACAGACCCTACCTGTCCTGATCACTGGTGGGGAGGGGGGTCCCTGTGACACTTGTGGAAACCTGGTGGGCCAGGGGAGGTAGGCTGCTTAACTGTAGCTTCTGCTCTGGCCAGCAGAGGGACTCAAGAGCCAGGGATCCGATTCAGGTCCTGCGACACTGGGCCCTGGTATCCATCCTTTCCCACAGGGCGCGGACAGTTCCTTCTTTCCCCTCAGCCGCTCCCACCCTGCTGCACAGAATGTAATACTTTCACCCGTCAGACAGACAGACAGACAGACGCACACGCCCTCATGCTGGCTCTAGAAAAATAAACAGCTTAGTGTCCCAGCTCACGTTTCTGCACCCCATTTTTCTAGGGTCCCTCCCTTGCCTCTTTCTGGTCCCCCAGGAAAACTCTACAGCTGAAGGTGTTAAAATGACTAACTGAATGAAGACAATTATCTTCCTGCCACTGATGGCGGAGCTGGGGAGAGAATGAGTGTCTGTGTTTGTGCCCCACAGTACAGCCCAGGATTTCGGTCTACACACACGTCCAGGCCTGCAATCACCCATCCCCCCAACCCCCATACCCATTCTAGGCTTCAGAGTGTGCACTTTGGCAAGGAATCTGGACCTTCAAGGTCTCCTGTGAATGGGACCCAGGCCTCCCTACCAGGTTCGGGCACTACTGACTCCTGGAGGCCCTACTTCAGGGGGCTGGGGTCTTTGGGGCCAAGGGGGGGCCCTCTAGAGAAGTGGAGGTGGGGGTGGAGGGGCCCAGGGCCCAGCCTGGGGCCTGCTGAGTCTTTTGTATAGAACTGCCTCTCCAAGGAGCCTGTTAGCCAGCTTTGGTTTCAAAGGGATGTGGCAATGTGCAAGGTTGCCCAGGGCCCTGGTGAGGAGGAAGGGGCATGCCTTACCTTCCAGGTGGCTGTGTTCCTGCGGAAATAGGCGAACATCCTGGTGAACCAGTTATAGATCTCGTTCAAGGTCAGCTGCCTGTCGGGGGTTTCCAGGATGGCCTGTGGACAAGGAAGAAGTACAGGGACCCTCAGTCTGGGCCTCCAAGGGTCACAGGCCTGTGTGCTCTCCCTAGCTCTCCTCTAGGGCCCTTAACTCGTCTGAGGGCAGAAGATACCCACAGAGGAAGCGCATGGACAAGCCTGGGGGTGCTCTCTGGTCCCCTGAGAGGGGCAGGCTGGTTGCAGTCCAACCAGAGGCTAAAGGGGACACAGGTCTCAAGGGCCATGCTCTTGTTGGAGGAGCGTGTGAATTTCTGCTGGAGAGAACATGGCTCAAACAGCCCCTGCCCTCAACTGGGAAGGAAAGCAGCATTCTTGAGAGAAAGTAGAGCAGGCCATTTGGAATTTATCCTGGTTTTGGCAAAGGGCACCCCAAGCATGAGATGGAGTGTGTGTATGAGAAAGACAGAGAAAAGGAGACAGATTAGTGACCGTAAGTCTACTAAAAAGTAGTCTCAAGGGAGTAACCTGTATGTGGAAAAGAGAGAATGGATGACACGGTGGGTATGAGCAGCAAAAAACAGCGAGTGTGCTCTCAGAGACAGGTCCACCTGACCAGCAGGCTGGATCAGCCGAGGTCCCATGGGAGAGGCCACTGGTTGAGAAAATCGCGGGTGCGAGCGGGACGGGACTCCCGTGATGCTCTCTGCTCCCAGGATCCCCTGGGGGCCGGGACCCTGAGGGAGGTGCGCAGCCAGTGTACTGCCCTCCACCCACTCCCTGTGCCTCCCCACGGCTGGCTCACCTGGCGGATCAGGGAGGCGTAGGTGAAGGGCGGCCGGACGTCAGCGTTTTTGTAGAACTCATGGTTCTGGGCCAGCTCTGGGGGGAGACAGGCAGGGCATGAGGAGGTAACCGGAAGCGGGGGCTCCGGCTGTGGCGGAAGACGCGCCTCCCCACGGCGGCCCTTACCTGAGGAGATGGGAGAGCAGAACTTGTCGCTGCTCCTCCGCCGGGCGGGGCCCCCGCTGTGCAGGGACGCGGAGCCCAGGCCGGGGGGCCTCAGCGGGGTGACGGGGGCGGCGGCCGAGGTGGGGGGGTGCGCGAGGCCGTCTGGGAACGAGTCAGCTGCGGAGACGGTCACCTTGGAGAATGAGGAGGAGCCGGGGACTGGGTTCAGCTGTGAGCAACGGGGCAGGGTGCTGAGCCGGGGGCCCCCAGTGAGGGGCCGGGGGCGTGCGGTTCTGAGAGCCGCAGGGAGGGGAGAGTCACTCACTGGCTGGCTGAAGGGCTTGGGTTCCGAGGGCCGCATGTGCAGATGGGTCATCATGGCCTGCAGCCGCTCGCTCTCCTTGGCGAGCTGTGGAGAGGCCGGCGGTGAGCGGGGACCTGTGCTAGGGGCAGCCGGGCCCTCTTCCCCTTCCACATCCCAAACCCCCATCTCCAGCACCTCTCATCCCTGCCCCCTGGTGTCTCCCTCCGTCTCCTGCTCCGTGAAACCCTCCCCACTTATCCTGACTCTGTGTCCCCGGCCTGGAGCCCAGCACAGCCACTGCCCGTCAGTGCCCACTGCTCCCCAACAGCACACGCCTTTTCTCCCCGTCAAGGGCAGAGGCCGTGGCTGAAGTTCAGCGGCACTTGTGTGTGAGTGCCCTCACACACTGAATGGGGATACAGGAATGGACGGATGATTCATTCACCCCTATTCATAAATTCAACGGATCTTTCACAACCACCCTCTCACGCCAAGGTGCTCTGCTGGGTACTGGAAGGCAGTGGGTAAACATTGGTTGGCTGCTTCAGGGACTGTCCCGAGTAGCCTCCGAAGTATTCCAGGCTGTAGAGCGTGGACTCTGGAGCCAGACTGCTCTGGTTCTAATCCCAGCTCTGCTACCCACTGGCTGAGTGACCAGAGGCTGCACCTCTGTGTGCCTCTGTTTATGTCTGTAAAGTGGGCATAGCATCTTCCCAGGTGGCGCACTGGTAAAGAATCTGCCTGCCAACGCAGCAAACGCAAAGGGACACAGGTTTGATCCCTGAGTTGGGAAGATGCCCTGGAGTAGGAAATGGCTACCCACTCCACTATTCTTGCCTGGAAAATTCCATGGGCCAGGACTCTGGTGGCCTACAGTCCATGGGGTTGCAGAGAGTTGGTCACGACTGCGCACACACAAAGCGGGCATAATAATAGTACCCATCATATAAGGTCATTCAGAGGATTCCTTGAGTCACCTAGATGTTTAGCATAGCACAAACAGGTACTGAATATGTTAGCTATTCCTGTTTATTTTTGTTGTTTTTATTAGTATGCGTCTCTTTGGGACCTCCCAGCAGAGTGGCCCCCAACCCTGGCTCCCGCCTCAGAATCCAGCTGTGTTCACAGACCTTGAGAGCCTAAGATGACCCTTGCAGAAGCCCCCCCGCGCCCTGCCCCCACAGCCTGGGGCCACACCTGGATCTCCAGCTGCTGCACCACCTGCATCTGCACACGGCACTGGGCCGTGCTCCGGTCGTCCAGAGCGTGTTCTGTGTTGAGGTGTCTTCCGGTGGGGAGGAGGGGGCGGACAAGAGAAAGTTGGCCCTGGTCGCCCTGCTGTCACCACCCTCCCCTCCCCTCCTCTAATCCCGCCCACAGCCTGGAGAGCAGACAGACCATGACATACAAAGAAGGGAGCCAGACAAAAAAAAAAAACAGGGCCACGGAGGAAGCCGCCTTCTCGTCAGCCTCCTTTGATGTCTTTGCTAAAATCCCAGCTACAGAGAGATCTAATTGCAAATGAACTAATTAAGTAAACCTCTGACGAAGCGTGAAAACAATTTGTTTGACCCTGATGCTGCAAGGGTCTGGGAGACAGCGGAGTTAATCAGTCAGTGACAGAGCCTGGCACGGCTGTGGCAGCTGGCCGCCTGCTGCCAGCCGCCTGTCCGCCAGGCCCGGAGGCCGTCTCTAGGCCGTCACTCTTGGGGCTGGGCCTGGGGGAAGCCGGGGAGGGCGGTGGGAGAAGGTCTCTCTTCCTCCTCACACCCCCACCCTACTGGCCTTCAGCTGCCTGGCGACTGGGGACTGGGAACAGGGGACAGGGAGGGGAGGCTGCCGGACCAGGAACACAGATTGTGGCGGGGCGGGGCAGGGGGGGTGGGGGGGTGGTGGGTAGGAGCGATGAGGGAGTTGATGGTGCAGAGAAGGAACGAGGTGCCCCCCCCCCTGCCCCGGGGTGAGGACACAGGACACTTGGCCAAGTTGGGTGGCAGGCTAGGGGGACAAAGGAGAGGGGTGGTGACACCTACTTGATAAACTGGCCCAGGTCTTCACACAGGGTCTCACAGCCTGGCCACTTGCACTCTCCGTGTCCGTACAGGGGGTGGGAGCCAGGCGTCTCCTCGTGGGAGGAACTGCAAGAACAGGAGGGAGAGAGGGATCAGGGACCCTGAACACCCCAGCAGCCTGGGGTCCTGCGCAGTCCCAGCTCCCCTACGGATGAGGTTTCAGTCCCTAATACAGGTTCCCCACAGGCTGAGCACAGTTTTGTGTGCCCCGGGAGAAGTAAACCCCCAGCCCCCACTATGGCAGCCCTTGGGGTCAAGGCCAGCCCCCAGGCAGGTGTGCAGTGCCTCCTCCCGGCCCGAGCCCCATACCTGTCTCTCCGAGGTGTGAGCACAGTGGGCTGTCCGTTGGGCAGGGTGTGGTGGGAGAGGGGGGGTGAGACTTTGGGGGGGGCGGCGAACGAGGTAGCGGTGGTGGCCGTGCCGGTGAGGTCCAGCCCCTCCTGCTTGACGCTGTCCTCGGCGGGCTGCCCGGGGGCACCCTCGCCCTTCCACAGCTGGGGCAGGTCCGTGGGGCACACAGCTGCTGCGAGGCAGAGAGGGGAGGCTGGTGGGGCCCCAGGAACACAGGCGGCCCCCTGCTGCAGCTGGCTCCTGGGAGCCCTTGGGGGCAAGTGAGGGCGGTGGGGTTGGGGCTGGGTGGGGGCTGGGCACTCACCTTGCGGGAGGGTCTGCAGGGGCCCCGAGGCTTGGCTGGGCTGCAGGCTGACCAGCCCCTGTCTCTGTAGGTTGAGCAGGTGCTGCTGCTGCAACTGTTGCATCTGCAGGAGCTGCTGCTGAAAGGCCAGCTGCTTGTTCCCCAGGGCCTGGTGGGGGGCCCGCGGGGGCGGGCAGAGAGGGGTCCCCTCAGCCTCGGGTGTGCCATCTGGCCCCCATCCCGCAGCCACCCCCTCCCAGGGCCTGTCGGCCCCTGGAGCTGTCGTGGTGGCGTCCGCCGCTGCAGCCTCCCTGCTCCCGGCCCAGCTTCCATAGGGCTGCATGCCGCCTCGCGGTAAACACGCCTGCACGCACGCACGCAGGCGCGCAAACACACACACACAGCCAGACCCAGACACGCAGCACGACGCCCTCCCTGCTCCCGCCTCCCTCCTTCTGCGGCTTCAGCTCCCGCACCACAGCTGTGCTCGCCTTGGGGGGGCAGGGGGCTCTCATCACAATGATGGATGAGCCTGTCAGACTCGGGGGGCCACTCCTGCTTGGCGGGCACCCTTCCCACATGCCCGGGGTGCCCCCCTTCTGCTCTGAGGAGGGGGCCTTCTCCCCTCCAGCTCCTCTCCTCTCTTGCTTCTTAGATACAGAGAATCCAGGAGTCTGATGGGACTTTAACAGATCAGCATTGACAGGTCACCAGACAGGGGAACAGACACATCGCTACTGCCCAGGTGCCCGGCGCCCGCCCGCACTTGCTCGTTCTGCTCTTGCTGGCTCTCTCTTCCCTGCCCCTGGCCCCTGATCTCCCTACCAGCGCCCCTGCCCCCCGATTCAGTACTTCATGCAAGCATTGGCGAGTCAGTCTGTCAGTAAGTCTTTTCTAAAGCCCCAGGAACCAAGCAAGTCCTGCGTGCTTAGGAGGCAGGGATGGCTGGGCCCACCACCCTGGAGGTGGGAGGATGAGGGCGGGTGGCTTCTCAGTAAACCCACTCTAGAGACAATGCAGAGAATGTGACAAATACAACACCTCCAACGGGGAGGCTGAGGCTGGGAGGGAATGACTGGGCGACAGCAAGGCAGCTTCTGGGAAGAGGCAACTCAGAACATGGCTGTATGTGGGTGGCAGAAGCGGGGCATGGGGCAGGGGCAGGGGGTGGGGGGTGGTACAGGGCCTGGTGTGGAAGCTTAGGAGGCACTGTGGCACAGAGAGGGGGAGTGATGGGGGCTGCGGGGTACCCTGGAGAGGCAGCACAGGATGCTACAGGACGTGACAGGAGTTGGAATAGAGCTAAAGGGACTGAAAGATTCTCAGGACCAGGCCTGGGGGGCTGAGGTGCTGGGTCACTGAGATGAGGAGGCGGGAAGAGGGCAGGACCACTAGGCAGCCTGTCCTGAATGAGGACACTCACACATCAACACGTGTGTGCTCAGATACCCCAGGGCTCGGTGCTTCTGCTCTCCTCATCCCACAACACGAGGCAAGGAGATGCGGACTGAATGGGGTTGAGGGGAGATAGAGGAATGTGCCTCCACCCCCCGCCCCCCCACCCATAACCCCCTCCCCAGCCTCTCCTGATTTTTCTACTGTTCCCACAAAGCAATTCTCTCCCAACCACTCTGGGATGCCCAGCCTCCGGCCAGGACGGGATTGAAGTGGCGGGTGAAGGGCAGGTGTCCTTTGAAGGGCATGTCCCGCCCTGCCCAAGCCCCTCACCTCTTTGGGTTGCTGCTTCCCGGCCTGCTGTTGGGTGAGGAGTTGGAGGTGGAGCTGTTCTTGCTGCTTCTTGTAATATTCCTGCAGCTGGGGGTGGATAGCAGGGCGGGAGGGGGTTAGCATTGGCCGGACTGCTGACCCCAAGGCAGCACCAGCCCTCTCAGGACTGGGCTGCTGAGAGACAGATGGCCCAGCAGGGAGGGCTGCCCTGCCCTCCCCGGTCTGCAGTCTGCGTGGAGAGAGGTTCTTCCCTGAATAGAGCCAGGACCAAGAGGGGCAAGGGGAGGTTCCCCCACACTCCGCGCCCTCCCTCTCCCTTAGTAGGTCAGGAAAAGGTGGGGGATGGTCTCTGTCCCTCCCTTGGGGTTTGGAGATACAGGTGGGGCCAGCAGGCTGTGAGGGTGTAGGGTGTGGGGGGTCTGCTGTGGGAGAGGCCTGACCTCTGACCTCTCCCCAGCTGTCCTGGAGGAAGGCAGGTCAGTCTGGCCTGAGCAGTCTCTCTGGTTTCCGCCACTGCTGTGGCTCTTGGTGATGTTGCTAGTAAACAGGGTGGGAGTAGGGAGGCTGGAACACCCCGTCCTCCCCTCCCTGCCCTTCCCTCAGCCCCGGGGGCAGACTCACCTGCTGGATCATGAGCGCTTGCTGCTGCTGGAGCAAGGCCTGCAGCTGGGGGGGAGACAGGATCTGCTGCATCTGCTGGGGGGTGAGCATCTGGGGCGACATCATGGCCACCGACACGGGCACCTGCGGGATGGGCTGGGTCAGACGGCTCACCTCCACCCCTGCCCCACGGAGGCCCCCACCCAGGGCCCCGCCCCCAGCAGGGCAGAGTGGGTGCGGAGTGAGCAGCCTTGGGTTCACATTCTGGCTCTGCCACCTGCTAGCCGTGTCTCCGGACAAGTGACTTACCTCCTTCATTCTTGGTTTTTTTCTTAGAAAACAAAACATTTTTTGGCCATAGAACCTATGGGATCTTAGTTTCCCCAACCAAGGATAGAACCCCGTGCCCGCTGCAGTGGAACTGCAGAGTCTTAATCACTGAACCACCAGCGAAGTCCCTGTTCTTGGTTTTGTTGTCTCTGAAATAGCGACAGTCTCGGAAGTAGCGACAGTGCCTGCCTCTTAAGGTCATCACAGGGGTTAAGGACCTAATACTTAGAACAGAGCCTGCAGATGCGCTGTGCTTAGTTGCTCAGTTGTGTCCAACTCTTTGCAACCTCCGGGACTGTAGCCCGCCAGGCTCTTCTGTCCATGGGGATTCTCCAGGCAAGAATACTGGAGTGGGTTGCCATGCCCCTCCTCCAGGGGATCTTTCCAACCCAGGGATTGAACCCAGGTCTCCCGCATTGCAAGTGAATCCTTTACCATCTGAGCCACCACCAGGGAAGCTCTTATATGCAGTTCTTGGTGTGGGAAGATTAGAACCTAGTGACACTGGTCAGTAGAATCGATGCTTTGCAGGATTTCCACCCTCCACCACCAAGTGATGGGGAGGGGCGGCATGTAGCCACTGCCAACTGCTACTCAGTGTGTTCTGATAACAGGACCCACAAGGTGGGCCTGGCTAGGAGGGCAGCCTGCAGCCACAGGAAGGTATCAAAATGCCCACATGGTGCTAGGATCTGGACTTTGGCCCAGCTCACATCCATGTCATGTACTCCAGCCCATCTGCCTAGACGGCACATGCAATGGCCTGGAGCTGATGCCCAGGGAGCACGGTAGTGCCATCCTGGGTGAGTGGATGGAAATCCAGAGGTCCAAGTGGGGTGGAAATACCAGGCAGGAGCACAGGGAGGCAGACCACTGCTCCTTCTGGGCACTGAACTTGCCATGTGACCTCCTGGCAAGTCACTGGCCGTCCCCAGAATCTCCCATAAAACAGGGATCGGACTGCAAGAGATGCCTCCATCCTGCTGGAACATGCATGGTTCTCAAAACAGGGCAGCTTTCTGTCCCCCGCCCTGGGTGAGGCCTCTCTAAGAGGCCCAGAGAATCCAGCTCCAGGCAGAAGGTTCAGGGAAAAGCAGTACCATTATTCTTTCCCCCAGTTCCCGCCTCCCCTGAAATCCCCAAGCTGGGCATTCATAGCCAAGGTAGTCCAAGTGGCAACACTGTCTTGTTGCCCTGCTTTAGCAGGAGAGGTGTCCTGACCAGCCCATTGGCCACCCCTCATCAGTCTTCAAGGCCTACGTGGTCAAGACTCTGATCTCCTGCCTTACTCTCCAGCCCCAGAACAGCCCCAGCAGAGCTGGCACACCACAGGCACTCGATGTAAGTTTATGCTTCCCCGAGCTGAGGTACCTTCCCTTGCAGATCAACTTTGGGGCGGGGAGGGAGAGGAGCCAGTGGCCTAGTCCAGGAGGAGCGTCCTGCAGAGACTTGTCCTGGTTAGGACAAGACAGGTTATGTCCCCAGAGGGCTCCTGGGCCCTTTCACCTTTCCCCAGCTTCATGGGTATGGCAGAAGAGGAGGAGGAGGTTCCACTCAGGATCCCTGGCAGGGGCTGGGCTCAGCCTGAAGCCACCAGTGAGGTTATCCCCAGGCAGAGGGGGGACATGCAGGGGACTGAGGGACACCAGCAAGTCTCACCGCCCCCACCCCATAGGCAGTGGCCAAGCCGCAGCCCTGGACTCCCCTCCTCTACCCCAGCCATCTCCATGCAAACATCCCTGGAAGGGGCACCTTGCTTTTTAGCCATGGTCACACCGGGTGAATTAGGGTTAGGGTTGGAATTCATGCCCAGGTCTGTGCGCTCCATAGTTCCCACTGTGCCCAGGTCCTGCACTGCCTGCCTAACCTGAGCAGCTCTTGAGAAGGGCTGGGAGAGTGAGCGGAAATGGAACCATCCAGAGAACTGAAGGGGTCAAAGAGGTTGGAGATTCCAAAGCCCAACCTCCCTCTTTATAGCTGTCACTGGGGAAGACGGGGAAAAGTCAGGCTGCAGGGCTGTTCTGGTCCCCACCTCGGAGGGGCCTGCGGTAGGGGGCAGACCACGGCACAGGCCCAGCCCGCCTTGCAGAGCCAGCCTGTATCCTTTGCTGGGCCCCCCAACAAGGTAGTGATGAGCTCAGTCGTGGATTCCTGAGTCAGGTGACCCAGGTTCTCGTCCCTGACACTGACTGTCCTTTGAAGTCCCTTAAGCTTCCCTTTCTGCATCCGCTAACTGGGGTCGGGCAGGCCTGCTTCCCTGCTTCACAGGACTACTCAACAGGAAGTTGTTGGCAACTGATAATGTACCAGGCTAAGCTCTGTATGTGCATCAACTCCCTGAATTTTCACAGCCACCCTGGGAAGAGGGCACCATCATGGTCATCATTTTATAGATGAGAAAACCGAGGCCTAGAGGGACAATGGGAAAAGGGGTAAGTGGAAGTTATTTGTGTGTCATGAAACTCTACACAAACGTAAAGACAATTACTTTTGAAAACCCTCTGGATATTCCATTTTCCCTCTGTGCCCCGACTCCTCCACGAGTGCACCCCAGCACTTGGGCCCCAGGGGCATTACACGGTAAGGGTCACTTGAGACCAGAGTCTGGCCCTCCCATGCTCGTGGCTGTGGGGACTGACCTAGAGCAGATGGCCAGAGCTCTGGCCAGGAACACTGAGCCCAGACACCCGGGAGGTCTTTCCAGGCACCAGGGCTGTGAGTCACTGCAAGTGGCCTGCAGGAAAGGATGCGGCATTTCCTTCCTTGGGGCTTTCCTACTTGGAGGCAGGGGAATGGAAGAGATGACCTTGGAAGTCCTCCCCAGCCTCTGCTGTTCCTGCCAACTGGCCGAGCAGCTGGCTGGAGAGGTGGCTGCAGCAATCTGGATGGATTACCTTGTGTGTACTTGTCTCTAAGGTGGCTCAGCAGGGTCAAGAAAGGTCAGTGAGGCGGCTGCTGCCTGCCGATCTCCTAGACCGCCTGAACCCATCCCTTCCCTTCCCGCCCCTTGGGGGTTCTGAGAACTGAACTGGAGCTCCCCTGGTGTCCCCAGTGACCCCCCTCTCCAGGCTGGGATGTGTCAGGATGGGCACCGTCAGCGAGTCAGCTCGGCGAGGCCCGTGAGTCACCATCTGGAGGGCGGCCAGGGCAGCTAAATGCTTACAAAAGCCCTGGCAGTGTGAGCCCCGGGCAAAATGCCGCCAGCTGCCTCCAGCCCCGCCCTCAGCGACCCTGCTTAGGCTCGGGGCCCTCCAACCACCATGCATACGGGATGCTGGGCTGGGAGGAGCAGAGATGGCACCTGACACAGAAGAGGCCCATTTGGAGGCTGAAATGGATACAATTTGGTGCCAGAATCAAGGACCCAAACTCAACCTCTTTTAAATGGGTGAGTGGGGAGACTAGGCCAAGGTTGTAAATAACCCTTGAGAATAACCAGAGAGTAGTCCTCAGTCGTGGCTGGAGCTACAGCAAGAAAGGTCGTGGTGAGACACCAAGAACTTCAAGGAATGGCAAGGGGGCTGAGAAGATGAGACAGTGGCTGGCTTAGCTAAGGGGCTGCCCCAACCACCCTTCTGAAGAAAACTCCTAGCTACCTGTACTGCCTTCTGTGAGTGACTCTCCCTGCCTGGGACCCAGGCCCAAACCAGGCAATCTCCAGGCTGGAGCTGGAGACCTAATCTGGCATTAGAAACTCTTGTGAAGCTGGCTCTGAGAGAGAGGGGAGGTGAACACAGCTGGGGGGTGAGCGGGCAGGCGATCCTGCCTTGAGTTGAGGACTACTGGGAAAGCGGCTGCCACTGAGCTGCCTGACTCACCTCATTCAAACTCCAGATTGACATAATGCACTCTCCCGGGTCCTCCTACCAGCCATGAGATCACAGAAAAGCTGTTTCCAGGCCCTGGACCTCACTTGGGGTCAGAAGCCCCACTTCCTTGAAAACTGAACTGAGCATGGGGAGGGGAGGTAAGGAGGGTGTCCAGGGTTGGAGGAGGAGGGTCACTGGCTGGGACCCCAGGCTCCTGGAGAAGTTCAGACATGGCCCTAAGAACCCCCATCTCCCGGAGCCCAGAGAACCATCAGGCCAGGCCTCTGTACTGGGGACTGTGGTTCACTACTGTGCTAAGCACGGGACAACATCACAATGTAGGCAGGAAAGAGTGTGTTCTGGAGCTAGTTGTTTGGGTTCAAATCCTGGCTTGGCCTCTTGTTAGCTGTGTGTCTTTGATCATGTTTCTTAACCTCTCTGGGCCTGAGTGGCTTCATCTGCAAAACGGAGCTAATAACAGCGTCTATCTCCTAGGATGGTGAAGATAAAATGGGATGATATCTGTAAACCACCTAGTGTCTGCCCCATGGTAAGCACCGTGCAAATGTGGTCAGTTTAGGAGGTACTGTTTGTTGAGTGACCTGTCATTGTTGGTGGTGGGGGTGGTTTCCTAAGGAGGATTCCACAGAGTCCCTTCTTTTCTCAAGTATTTCAGACCCTACCCCTCATACCCAGCCACAAAATCCTTCTTGATGCCTGACCTCGGTCCTTCCAACTACCATCCAGCTCCTTCCTCTCACTGGGTCAACAGACCCTCTCTGGATTGGGGAACATTGCAACCGTTCCCCAGCTGACTCCTCCCTGATTTTAGAAGGTGGTGCTGGCTGGACCAGGGGCTTCCCAGGTGGCACAGCGGGAAAGACTCCACTTGCAAATGCAGGAGCCACAGGAGACCTGGGTTCAGATCTCTAAGTTGGGAAGAGCCCCTGGAGGAGGAAATGGCAACCCACTCCAGTGTTCTTGCTTGAAAAATCCCTTGGACAGAGGAGCTTGGCGGGCTACAGTCCATGGGGTAGCAAAGAGTCGGACATGACTGAGCATGCAAGCTATTCTAAAAGCAGTAGGCTGGGCCTAGGGTAGAAAACTCAGAACAGACTCAGCACAGTAGCCTGAGGGCCACTTCAGACCCAGGGAGTATATGGGGGTGGGGTGGGGGTGGAGAGTGAAAGTGTTAGTCACTTGGTTGTGTCCAACTCTTTGCAATCCCATGGATTAGAGCCCATGAGGCTTCTCTGTCCAGGGGATTCTCCAGGCAAGAATACTGGTGTGGGTAGCCACTCCCTTCTCCAGGGGATCTTCTTGATCCAGGGGTTGAACCCAGGTCTCTTGCATTGCAGGCAGATGGCGGGGGTGGGGGGGTGAGGGGGGTGGAGGTGGGGAGGGTGAGTTCCCTAGTTTAAACAGACCCAGTCCTGACACTACAGGAGACATGAGAACTTTATACCTCAATCCCATTAGCTCTCCGAATTCTGTCCTCCCCTCCCCCACCCAGGCCACTACCCCTCTGTGCCAGGCTCCTCCCCCTGAAAGATGTCTCATTGGATTGGAGGCTTTTAGAAGAGGGCCACTGTCTGGCACCTTTAACTTCTTGACCGCACTTACATAAAACACAGATCTGCGTTCAGAGCCCCAGGACAAAACCCAGGCCTGGGTCCTTGTCCAGGCACCCAGTTCCCCATCCCTGCCCTGCCCTCTTGTCCCCACTTCCTTCCCTCAGCACCCCACCCCCCAAGGCTCCAGCTTTGCTCACCCTTCCTCCCTTAGATAAACTTCCTTTCAAAGCCCCGCTTAATCCTCTCCCCAATTCAGAGTACCCCCCCTCTCCCTGCAGAGAGGGGTGGGGAGAGCGAGGAAGCTTGGTGGCTGGGCCAGGCAATGGGGAGGGGGGTGGGCTACCCACGGAGCTGTGACCCACCCCGACTCAGACTGTAATTCTCCCAAGTTCTTTGTGACACAAAAGGTAAACAGAAGGCCTGGCTTACCCCCGCCCCCCACCCCATCTCCCCTCCCCCAGCCGGCCAGATGGGCCGGCACACTGGGGGGAAGGGAGAGGGGGAAAAAAGGGCAGATTGTGCAAAGGAAAACAAAAGAGACAGAGAGACATCAAGAGACAGGAAACGTGGGGAGACAGAGGGTTGGTGAGAGAAGAGGTGGGGGAGGACTGGGCGCGGTGGCCTCATCGAGTGAGAGCTGGGGAGTGGAGGGGAGAGGGACGGACTGAGTGACCCAGAAGTGCTGGGAAGAGACCAGAGGCGGTGGGCAGAGAGGTGCAGACGAGGAGGGCTGAGTCAGACTCAGACTCTGAGCGACTCGGCTTGGGGGGAAGGCCTGGCGGTCAGGTGCAGATGGGAGGGCAGCGTTTCTCCACCCACCCGGCAGTGACTGTGGCTCCCGCTGGGAAGCTGCCCCTGCCCGCTCTCTGGCACTGGGGATGGGCCAGAGCGCTTCTCCGGCGGGTCCTCCCCTCCCTTGGTGCCCGGTCTACCCCAACCAGCCAGTGTCCTCCTCACCTGCACAGCGGAGGCCGACTGTTTGCTGTCGTTGTTCCCTGGGGAGCTGAGGCCCGAGGCCTGCTGCAGCAGGAACTGCCGGGCCACCTGGAGAGCCTGCAAGACAGGGGCGCATCAGTGCTCCAGCGGCTCTAAGGGACTTTTGGAGAGAATGAAGGGGAGGAGGTCAGGTTCACGTGGAAGGTGGTGGGAATGAGTGAGTGGGTCACGGGGTCCACCTGGGCTTGTGGATAAAGCTAGGAGTCATTGAGAGAAGCCACCAGGCTTTGGGGATCCGAGCCTGGACTCACTCCAGGGACTCACTCTGGAACTGTTGGGACTCAATGGGGCAGTGGTAAAGAATCCGCCTGCCAATGCAGGAAACATGGGTACAATCCCTGGATTGTGAAGATCCTCTGGAGTAGCAAATGGTAACCCACTCCAGTATTTTCCAGTATTGCCTGGAAAATTCCATGGACAGAAGGGCCTGGAGGGCAGCCCATGTGGTCCCAAAGAGTTGGACATGACCGAGCACATAACACACATGTCAATGGGGGAGCAAACAGAAGGGTGGGCAGTCAAACAATGATCCAGGAGAAAATATTAACATTAACAACAGAGATTATTTGTTGAGCATCTACTATGTACGTGTCAGGTACTTAACAGGGACGATCTCATTTGATCCTCTCCTGGGAAGGTGTGAGGTAGGGATTATCAGACCCATTTTGCAGATAAGAAAACTGAGTCTCCAGGAAGTTAAGTAATATGCCTAAGATCACATAACTCAGAAGCATCAGAGCTAGGATTTGAGGCCAAGAAGCCTGGCTCCCAAGCCATCTGTCTTACTGGGTGATAGGTAGTCAGTCTGAGGGCTCATGGGAATATCATCCACTTGAAGTCAGAGCACACAGTTCGGTGGATGAAGGTCTGAGCATTGCATGGCTTTACGAGTCCAGGGGGGTCTAGGCCCAGGACATCATGGCACTTGGGGAATTGAACTAAATCCTGAAGGGAGTGTGAACTATCAGTGAGGCCAAGATGGACCTGAGGTGGTAGGATCATGGGAATGGGAAGTGCATGGAGTTTGCAGGAGGAGCATCTCTGGCCAGTCAGTGGGTAGGGGAGGTGGGCAGATGGGCAGTGAGTGGGAAGTTGGGTAGGAGAGGTCTGGCAGGAATGGAGGGCCCAGGAAGTTCTCTGTAAGGTCTGCCAAGCCCTCCATCCCTGCTCCTCACCCACACCCCCTCCCACTCCAGGTCAGTAGATGGTGCAGAGGCAGGGGGTACAGGGCTAGTTTTGAATCCACATTCCAGAAGCAAAAATCTGTCTGTCCCCAGGTTCCTCGAAGACCTCCTCAGGGCCCGGAGTGGTTGTGTCCAGGTCATGGACAGCAGGCTCTGGCATCAGGCACACCTGAGTGTGAAGTCCAGCTGTGCCACCGCCCCCCACCACCCCCGTGGTGTGATTGTGGGCAAGTTATCCCCTCTCCGTGCATCTAGACCTCCTGCTCTGCAAACCTGGGCCACCACCCAGCTCCGAAACACGCAGGGGATGGGGGTGTTAAAGGACCAGTGCTTGGCACACAGCTGGCATTCTCAGGATCCGCTCCTTTCCCTTCCGAATCTCTCCGCCTCCCTTTGTCAGCTCCTCCAGCCTCTCCCCAGCACACCTATTAAATGAACCCACCTGTGGCCCCCTCGCACATGCACATTGCAAGCTGAGCACCACCAAGGTGGCTCTGGAAGAGGGGGCATGGATGCATGCATACTTCCCCCGGCCCCCACTGAAAACACTCAGGGAGCCCACTGTGTACCAAGCGTAAAGGCACACCCCCTTCGCAGCCTTTTCATTGAACAGCTGAGCCTCCCAGAGGCTTAAATCTAGTTCACCTTAGGACAGTATCTAAACACACCATGGTGTTCCCTATGGGAATGTGTCCCTGGGAAGAACTGGGGTCCAGATTAGCGTGGCCCTCACCAGCGCTTCAGATCCTAGACCTCCCCCATGCCCTTCTTTCTGCAGACCTCAGCCTGGAGAACTAGCCCAGGGGTGCTTCTCTTTAAGACACACATCAGAAAGTAGAAATCTGACCTGAGTCAAGGGCTCCGAGAGGCTGTGGGAGGAGGTGTGGGGTAGAGAGAGGAAGGAAGGTGGCCGAGTTGTCATCAGGAAGGGGCTCTGCTTCTATGTGCCTCATTTTTAGGGACCCCCCCCAGGTCTAGTGACACAAGCTAGACAGATGTTCTACGTCCTCCAAAGGTAGAGATGGGGTAGAAAGGTCAGGGGTCAGGAGCTGGCAGCCCACACGACCCAGAAGGGGCGCTGGTCAGGGTGGTCAGATGCACCCCAGATCTCTAGTAGGAACAGAGGAGCCACATGGGAAGGATTTCCAGGGGAAGTTGAGCCGGGGCGCGCTGAGCAGTCTCCTGATGGGGGGAGTGGCCTGGGGGGCTGAATTCACTCCTCACTCTCCTACTTTGTGGGCCCCTGGAGCATGAAATTACAAGACTTACAGGGAAAAAATGACAGGGCCTTACAATCTCATTCCTGTGAGAACTCCCTGAGGCAAGCCCTCGTCACCGCACCGCCCCCCCACCTCCACTTCCCCAATTCCTACCACTCTGAGCTTTTCTCCTGTTAGACCAGGTGACAGCGGACCAGGTGAAATTCTAGGCCTGGCCAGCGTGTCACCTCCTCTGACCTCCCAGCCTTCCCCACACACTCCTTCCAGTTTCCGGTGTGCCCGGGACTGTGCTAGGTGCTGGGGAAACAGAACATGGCCCTGTCCCAGGGCTGTGATGAGACGTCGGAGGCTGAAGCGGCGATGGGCGCCAGAGCCCAGAGGTGGTGGCAGTGCTGACTGGAGTCTGGAAGGGCAGGCTCACCAGGACTGCACCAGGACGGTGAAGGGAGAAGGGAGAAAGCATAGCGACCCCCACCCCACAGACAACAGAAATGGACAGCGAGTCTGGGGACCTTGAAACCACTTCCAGGGACAGAAAATCAAGTTGTGTTGGGGGTAAGTAGGCACAGAGGCTGGAGAGCCTACGGGCTGTTCCTCCAGGCACTTCATACGTTCATCCTTTACTCATTCATTCACTTTCATGGCCACTTGCCTCGTTACTGGCTTGGAGAAGATTGAGGGGTGACAGAGAAGATGGGGGAGGCCACAGTGGGCAGCACATGCTCATTTCATGGACTTTGTTTACAGCCCAGCCCCAACACCCGACCCAATGAGGGACCTGGTTCCACCTACAGCTGCCCAGGGGTGGGTGATGGGTGGACAGGGGTTTGGGGCCCAAGCTCCCCTCCACAGATGTCCTGGTCATTTATGCTTAGCGCACTGTGATGCTGCTTCATCCTCACCCCCATCCAGACCCCCAGCCAGGGGTGGTGCTCCAGGAGGAAGGGCGGGCCAGGAGAGGCCCTTTGGCCCAGGAAGTCCTCCCCCAGGGTGGTCACCCATGGGATCAGGTAGGTCTGAGACTTTCTAAAGCCCCATCCGACTCGCAGTCACCACCCTGGCACTACAGGCGTTAAGTCTACCCTGCCTGCCTCAGCTAGGGCCTGATACATCACTGCAGACTGCCCACCTCTGAGACATGTGGGAAATGACACCTCCCACCCAACCTTGACAAATGCAGCCCCCCTTTCTCCGCTGATGACAACCAGGTCCTGGCCTCCTTGAAAACAGAGACATTGTTAAATGGATCAGTGGGTTCCTGCCCCGGCCACCAGCACCTGGCAGACACCCTTGTGAAATGTACTTGAGTCTAGGCTGAACAGGGAAGGCAGGCCCAGGCTGACACAGAGCTCCGGAGCCAGCATGTGAACAGGGCCTGGCAGTTTTCAAAGCACTTCTACATTTAGGTGAAGCTTCCCAACCTCGAGCTAGACAGGGCAGGTGTCACTGGCTTCATTTGACAGACAAGGAAATTGAGGCCCAAGGTCCCATAGCTAGGAAGTGGAGTTCAGACACCGCCGACTGCCCAGCCCCCCTCTACCCCATGGAGGGATCATCGTGATCTCATGCACAGTCTGGTGAGGCCTACAAATGTGCCTTCCCTGAAGTCTCGGGAGCTTGCAGCTGTCTAGACGTGAAGGGGAGGTACAGCTGGATGAAATGGGGGAAAGACCAAAAAGAGAATCTCCCCGGGAGGAAAGTGGGCTCAGTTCCCCCTCCCTGCAGGCCGGAGATACCCAGATACAGCTTTTGGTGGAAAGAGGCAATTAGGGTCCCATCAGGGTTGGAAATTCCCTGGAGGTCCAATGATTAAGACTCTATGTTTCCACTGCAGGGGGGCAAGGGTTTGATTCCGGGACTGGGAACTAAGATCTCACAAGCCACGTGGTACAGCCAGAAAAAAAAAAAAAAAAATCCCACCAGGGAGAAGGCATGGAGGGCTCAGGAAGCAACAGGAAATTGGGAACCAGTTGGCCTTTTCAAGCTTATTTTCCCTCTCCCTCCACCGCTCAGACTGAAAACCGAATGCCCAGCTCTGTGGTTTGGGAAGTGGGGTCTAGTTTTCCTCTCAAGGAGGCAGCACTGGTCCTTTCAGTTCCTGAACTGAACAGATCCCTGGTCAAAGGGATCTGGACCTAAATCCTGGCTCCCCCATCTACTGAATGACCTTGGCTAAATCCTGCTCTGAGCCTCAGTTTCTTCCTCTGTAAAATGGGAATAACCCTGTAGTCAGCTCAGAGGTTTGTTGTGAAGAATACACGAGACAGTGTACATGGTGTACTCAGCAGTGTGGCACCCAGCAGGTCCTGGATGGACATTAACTCCTGTGATGGTGATTCATCTTTCACCTTCCCAGGCAGCTCCTGATCGTTTGCCCACTGCCACCAGAAGGACTTGTGAGCCAACCCCTCTTCCATCTACACCCACCCCCACTCCCCCTCAAGCCTAAGAACTCAGTCTCGCTAATGAAGCCGAACTCTCCTCCCCACTGCCCATTCAGAAGTCATTAGCAGGATCTCCACAATTAGGAACAAATGGTTTATAACGGATGGCACCCAGGGAGGGCTGCGCGGATGGAGGGGAATGAAGCTAGTGCTTGGAAGGCAACAGGGAGCTGCTAGGAAAAGAAAAACAAGTCCTGGGGCAGAAGGGTCTCTCCTCTACGGAATGAGACCACACCCTCATTTCTGTCTGGGAGAATTCAGGGAAGGACCAGTGACCTCTGTGCGGAGGTCAGGTGCAGGGATGTTTACCAGTTCTTTCTCCAAGCTAAAGGATTCCAGGTCTGTGTTGGGGTCGCAGCCTTGCTGTGTGCGTGTGCATGTGTGTGTGAGGACATGGTGCTCAGGAAGACAAGCTTGAAGGACTGAACTTTGAGAACAGAGGAGCAGCATCACACAGATCACAGACCTGGTGAGCCAGAGGGTTAAAGGGTTATCTAGTCTGGTGTTTTCCAAATTGCTGGCCTGGCCATGATCTAATGGTGGGTCATAGAATATCAATTGAGAAGGTCAAAAAAAAAGGAAAAAATACACACACACATGAAAATATCAGAGTTAATACATAAGCATAAGCATTGTTTCATGAAACTGTGCTGCTGCTCCAAACAAAAGGTATTTCTTACGACAGATTCCAGCAAAAATATCTGCCAAACACTGATGTAGTTCACTTTATCGATAAGGAAATGGAAATTCAGAGACGGGCAGTGAAGTGCCCAGAGTCATACAGCAGCTGAAGCAGAACCTGAATCCCCTGGGCCTGACGTGGGCTCTGAACAGGGAAGAGCGGCCAGGAGGTGGGCAGGCAGGATGAAGGACCCCCAGGAATTAAAACTCTGGTTTAATTCCAATGGTGGCGAAGGGCAGCCAAAATAAACAAAACTGAAACTTTTGTTTGCATCTAGCTAATTTTGGCAAAATTGGGATCTCAACTGTCTGGATAGTTTCAACTGAGAGCTGGCTAGATTTAGAGGAAGGGGCCCTAGAAGGGTGTTTAGGGGGCCAGCCCACCCCAAACCTGAAAAGCCCTCCCAGGAAGGCCTATCACCTGATCACCTGTCCCCCTGGAATATGACTTTTGATTCCTTTATCCATGATTCAGGGAGTATTTATGAAGTCCCGCAGGGCACTCACACTGTCCTAGACACTGGGGACACGGTGTGTTTGCTTTAACCGGGCTCACATCCTAATCGAATGAGACAGACGCTACAACACAGTGAAGCGAGCTGTGAGATGGTGGCCATGTCGTGCAGGACGGCGGGATGGTTACTTAGGTTGTATGGCCAGGGAGGATCCCTCCTAGGACACACTGAGGATGAGGGTGCTACTCTTTCAGGGGAGGTATATACGACTGGAAGGAGCTGGTGCAAGAGTCCAGAAGCAGGCGTAAGGCTGGAGCGTTATGAACCAAAAAGGCCAGTGTGGCCAAGCTTCTGAGGAAGTCTCAGGAATGAGCAGCAGCCAGATCACAGGGATGCTGGGTTTTTTATTGCATTCTATATTCGAGGAAAAATTGCTGGAGAATTTTATGAAAGAACAGATATAATCTCTGAGAGCAGATATCTAACCCACTGCTAGTAAACAGTAGGTACCTAATAAGTACTTGTTGACTGGTACAGGAAACCTCTGTCTACTCCTTGAAATACAAGTCCTCTGGGACCAGAGTGTGGAGGGAAAGAGGACAGGGAGAAGGTTCAGAGGTCAGGGGTCCCAGCCACCAAGGGTGCTGACCTGGGGGGATCCAGGCTCTCCACCAGCCAGGCTTTGTCCTCCAGCAAAGAGACATAAAAATGAAATTACGCAGAGAAGGAGGGGCATGGAGGATGGGGGAGAGGAGACCATAAAACCCCCGAAGTGATTCTACACCTTTTTCCCTTGGAAAAAAAAAAAAGCTTTTTGGGGAAGGCTGTAAATTTTTTTTACACCAACCTCGTAAAAATGACATCGGCACATTCTCAAATTAGAACCATTAAAATGAAAACCAGCAACGCACAGATACAGGCAGGCCCACGTGGGTGGGAGACACACAGCCCAGTTTCAGGACCCCATCCCCAACAAGTGTGTTGAGAATGCGACCCCTCCAAGGAAGACGATTAACAAAAGAACCCACCAGGGCCCAGAAGGGAAGGCCCTCCCTAGAAGCCGGCCCTCCCCTCCATTCTTGCCCCTCTTGGGGCCAAAACCAGCTCCCCAGGAAGGTCCAGCAGTGGGATCTGGAAGAAACTGAAGCACTGTGGGCTGAGGGTGGCGGGGTGGTGGCGCTTCCCCTCCCAGACATGTCCCAGTGACTGGAGTTCTCTGGAAGCGGGTCTGCTCCCAGGTCTGGGTTCAGGGCTGCCGTGAACCCAGCCACTGCCCTCACGCTAGCCACCCCGCAGGGGCTCTAAGAGTGGGGTTTGGAGTGGGGGCTGTGCGGGGCATATGGTTCCCTCCCCACCGACTCCCACTGGGGGTCCCGCAGGAGAACACCTAGCTGACCCACTGAGAGGGGGTCCCGGGATATGCCCACCTGGCTTCAGTCCTTCACCCTTAGAAGAGGAAACACTCACCTTCTTCCCCCTCAATTCTCCCCACTGTCCCCAAACTTGTTATCAGTAAGGACAAGAACTCTGGTGTAAAAGGGAGATGAAAGAGGCCGGGGGGTGGGAAGAGGGGGTCTCAGAATTCCACAGCAGAAGGGAAGCCTGGGGGTACAGTGGGCAGGCTCCTTCCTAGTCCCGAGGAAGCAGGGGCCTGGGGACACCCCTCCTCTACCTTTCTCTCCCCTCTTAGGGAAACTTCCTTTCCTGTTGGACTAGGAGGCAGACACGCAAAACAGGGGGGCCTTTGGCTTAGTCACCCAGGAGGGGTATGAGAAGGGGAATTTGGCCCTCTCAGGACCCTGCCCGTCACCTTACTACCTGACCCCACCTCCCACTTGCCCCCTGTTCCCAGGCAGGAGGGACACAGGGAGTTTCTAACACTCCCTGCAGCTGTCGGCAAGTCTGGGACCTCCCCCGCGTGAACTTTCTAAGTCTCCCCTCTGAGGAGTGTGGGCCCTGACTCTCCCTTCAGGGCCCCCAGCACCTCCTGGGAAAGGACTCATTCTACAGAAAGAGAAAGGGAGTCTGGAGGGTGTGGGACCGGAGATGAAAGAATGGGATCTGGGGCGGGAGCGAAGACTTTAAGAAATGGGCCCCAGACCTGCAGACGAAAGGCAACTGCTGTCAGCACGTGTGAGGTGTCTCTGCTAATGCACCTCCGAAGACTCCCCTTTTCCACCCCATCCCCCCAGGAGCTGGGGCCACGAGAGCCAGATGGGGGAGGGAAAGGAAAATCTCTTCCATTCTTCCTTCCCCCAACTCCCTGACACTGCCCACCCCCCGTCTCTATGGAGGGGGCTGAGGTAAAAGCCCATTAATGTGCAGAGCCCCCCAACCATTCTGAATCTCCTCACAGGATGTGAACAGGGTGGGATTTGGCCCCGGTTGCCACAGCAACTGCAGTGGGAGTTCCCAGACGCTAGGCAACCCTCCTGTGACCCTTGCTGACCTGTCACCCCCGCAACCAGAGGACAATAGGAGTGGCGGCTCTGGAGGCCCCGGACGCCTTTCAGCCCAGCCGCTCTGCCCGCTGCCCGCCCCCCCCGCCCGCCGCCTGCCTGGCCCAGTCCTCCTGGCCCCAAGTCCAGCGAGCATCCAGCCTGGCCCCCGAAACCTCCCCAGGCCCTCCACCTCACTTCCCTAGAGCTGCCACACACTTCTCCCAGCCCTGGTTGTGCCCCCATTGGAGAGCCCAAAGGATATTTGTGGAGACCCCAGGGAAAGCCCTACACACCAAGAACGTGTTCATACAGGTGAAGTCAGATTAGGAGAAAATGCAAGGGTAACCTTCAAAGAAAAAATGCCATCCTAGAGGGGAAATATGGGCCAAAGGAGACTTTGGCTTGGTGAAGGAAGGCAGGGGTTGATGGGCAGCTGGCACGCCTGTTGGGTTCAAGGCATCTCTAACAGGATCACTAACCCCAGCAGGCCAGCAGGGTGCTGGGTGCCAAACGAGCTTCCATGCATGTTTGCTGAGTGAATGTGCGCTCCAAGGTTCACCGTCCTCCCCCTGCCTTCTTCTCAGGGGAGATTCACCAGGAGACTGGAGACCAGGTGAAAGCCCCAAGGACAGAGTGGAGGCAGTGGGGCTCTGTCACTCACCGAAAAGGGGCTGGGAGGAGGGAGCAGGAAGCTGGGGCCTTGGCTGCTGGACCGAGGCAGGGCAGCCAGACCAGACGGGGACCCTCTCTCCAGTCAGACAGGGCCGGGCAGCCCAGCCCTGTCCCCCCACCCCCACCCCCTGGCCGCCTCTGTTTAAACAAGCTCTCGGCCTGCTGTTGCATGGAAACCGGCGCCGGCTCTTGTTCCAGAGTGACGTGGCTGCCCTCTTCAGCACTGTTTGTTTCGGCCTAAAGTCCTGTCACCAGCCTGACTTCTGACTCGCCCTGTTTATCTCTCTCTCTCCTTTGTCAACTCATTACTCCCAAAGGCCAAGACTGCATTTCCAGGGCTTGTTTATCCAGAGCAGAGGGGCAGGGACCAACCGACAGATGGACAGACGGACAGAGGAAGAGGAGCCACGGGGGCACAAGGAGGACGGACCAGGGCGCCACCCGCAGACCCACTCACGGCCTCTGGAGTGGCCACTTAGAGCCGGCGGCCAGCGCTGCTTTTTGTTGGTTTGTTTTAAGAGTGCTTTTAGCCTGAGAGTGGAGAGCTCTCATTCAGTCACCAACAGTGGTTTATTTAGCACCTAGTAGGCGCCAGGCCTTGCTGCCTTGGGGACTGCGAAGTGTGGTAGGAGCTGAGCCCTGCACAAGGAAACACCAGGAGCCGGGAGAACCGAGATCTACCATCCCTGGCACCTGGACAGGTCAGTGCTGCCTCTGGCTGCCCCCTTATCCATGATGTGGGAATAACAACAACACAAACTTCCCACAAACAACACCACAAAGGTAAGGGGATTAAAGTCCCAAAGCATCAAACAGAGGCACAGAGTTTTTGTTTGTCCTCCAAGGACTTCCTGATTGGGGTTGAGAGGGAGCAGGCACTTGCTGGGCCCAGCCCTCTTCCTCCATTCACTCTCCCAACAAAGAGTCAGAGACATGTGTTGGGGGGGAGGGGGTAACCAAAAATCGTTACCCTGAAGCTCCCCTCGCCAAAGCTTCACTCATATATTGGAGGCAGAAGGATGGCCCACAGAGTGTTTCCTTTTAATTGACAATTTTGTAATTTTAATTTTGCAGGGTTCTTTTCATAGTTTGGAGCCAAGAAAACCTTTTTTAAGTCTCAAATATTTTCCTTGGCCCTAGGCACTACGCCCGTAGTGAGCGCAAATGGATAAACCAGCCCTCCCTCCGCCTGCCTCCAAATCTCCACCCCAGTTTATTTGTGAAACAGATATAGGATTTTCCAGGACTTTGGGATATTCACCAAAACAAACAGGGATAACTGGAACGTGGAATATAGATGGTAAAACACAGCCTGAGTGCAACGCAGAACACAGAAACCTGATCAGTACAGACAGTCCCGTCTCTCCCCACCCCACACCTCTCCCCGCTTATCCTGCTCACTGGTGCTCAGTCTTCTCTTTAAATAATTTTTTAAAAGAAACTTTCCCCCTAGCCTTCCCTCCACTTTCACAAATTTTCATAGCTCTGTCTGCCTAGAGGTGCGAGAGAAGTTTTCACCCATACAGAATGGGTGGCCTTGGAGATCTCCGTCCTGGTATGTTTTGTTATTGTTTTGATAAAGGGTAGGGTTCTGCCCTTTGACCTTCTGTCCCCCATAGATGGTACAGACTCTGTGGGTCTCTTCCCCAGGGAACCTGCTTAGGCAAGCTTGGGAGATGCCAGCGAACTCCCAAGGACCATCTCCCTGGAGAAAGGAGACAGGCCTTTTCTGCTCAAGTTGCCACTGTTTGCAAGAGGAAGGGATTTTTAAAGTCCTCAATTCTGTTCACACCCGTATGGATCAGTCACTGGGGGGAAGGATTTCACGCCCAAATTGCATCTGATCCTAACAGTCCCTGTACTTCAGGTGCCAAGAGGCCAAGGCTCAGGGAAGCCCAGGACTGGCCCAGATGGACTGCCGGGAAGGAGAGGTGGAGACAGAACCTGGGTTTGTTCATTTCCTGCGTCAGTCCTGGCTAACCAGCTCGGGAGTCGGCCTTCGGACAGTGCTGCTTCCAATCTGACCTCTGGCTTCAAGTGTGGTGGGAAAGGGCCCCTTAGGGGCTATGAAGTGGGAGAAGGAGCCTCAGGGCAAACCTGGGGGAGAGCAAGAGATGACGGGGCACACACCTGTGCACACAGGGCAGGGAGGGGCACAGGCAGGGAGGCAGGACCACCCCCCCCGCCGGGGTAATGCCACCAGCAGTGATTTGAGAAGCAATGTCAAATAAGAGAAGGAGCATCCCAAGGCCAGGGCTGGCTGGGCCGGTTCTCCTGAACTTGTCAAGCATGATTTTCCCTTTTTCCCGGGTGGGGCTGGGAACTGGGGCCCCTGCTCTGTCATAACCCAACCAGGCTCCCCACCCTAAGGCCTCCTGATCCTCAGAGAGGCTGGTCTTGGACTCCTGAACTCTTCAGTTTAGGGTGGGAATGATGAAGGGGGAAGAGGGAGGAGGATACAGACAGAAGTTTCCAGTCGGGCACTAGACCTGGAGGCCTGCCTCTGCTTGCTGCTCGTGAACTCCTCCCGGGTACGCTGACCCCTGGTGCCTGTGAGTTGACTCACAGCTTGGATCAGGGGCCGGAGGCAGAGGTTCAGGTGGGGAATGCATTACAATACAAAGTAAAGCTACCAATGAGTGCAGAGCCCCCTAGGCCAAAGAGGAGACACCAAGAGCAGGGTCTCCCTCCCCCAACCCTGTTAACTTAGTCAGAGTGCAGGAGAGCCCAGGTGCCCGCCTGCCCAAGATGCAACCCCCTCGAGCCTGCTGCCCAGCCATCTGTCTGCCCTTGTGGGCATTTCTGAGCCTAAGCCCAGAGATCTCAGGGCCCCCAGCCACACCACCCTTTCTGGAAGGGCTGCTCTCCCCTGGCCTTAGTGATCACTAGGGCCCGGGGTGGGGGGTGGGGCGCGCTGGTGGTCCCTGCTGGTTGGATCTTCTCAAGAATGTTAAGGTCAGGCAGCTAGACTGGGAGCGGAGGTCCCCGGGGAGCCGGGATCCGGCATCCCTCCCAGGTGGCTGGGGAGGCGTGCCGGCTCCTACCTGTTGCTGCTGGAAGTGCAGGAGCTCCGCGGGGCTCATCTCGCCGTTGCTGTCTGCGCCCACTGCCGAGTCCCTGCCCGCACCGCCTGCGGCAGGGCCCGCAGCCCCGCCGCCGCTACTGCCGCCGCCGCCGCCATCGGCCTGCCCGGAGAGACTGCCCACGCCGTTCTGACCAGACGGAGCTGACCTGATTGTCTCCGAGGCGGATTCCACCATCATGTCGCTCTAGCGGGACCTGGAGAAGGAGGAGAGACGTGGGGGAGGGGCTGAGGCGCGAAGGCCGGACGGCGGGCCTGCAAGGGATGCCCCCAACACCCCCGTCCCCAAACAACACAGCTCCACCGAATCGTGGGGCGGCTTCTCCCTCTCAACTTCCTGGAGGCCGACCCTGGGACCCCTGCTGGGGGGCAGACCCTCCTAATGTCACCCTCCCCCCAGGCCCAGGTGAGGGCAGCTCCAGCCTGTAGCTGAGGCGCCCCCATTGCCCCATATTTCCTCGAGGGGGCGACGCCTCACCCCTAAACCAGTTCAGGCCTCTCCCTCCAGGCTAGCTTGTAAGGCAGAGCCAGGATGGGCAGGGGTCTGCAAGGACTTAAAAGCAGGTGAGGTATTCACTGGGAGCCACCATATTGCCTCCCCTCAACACCTGTGATGGCCGTTGTGTTTATTTCCCCCCAGACCCGGAGCTCCCCAAGGGCAGGGCCTCCTTTCCCGGCTGCAGCACAGGCAGCTGCCGTCTGCCCAGCTTCCACTACTGGATGCCAGTCCCTCAGCTGGGCCTGGAGCTGCCCCCGGGACGCGGGGCAGCCGGTGGTCCAGCCTCCCTGACCGTCCATTCTAAGGCCCTCAGCCCAGCGCCTTGCCCAAAACTGATTCTCAGTGTTTACTGTCTCTACAGGCACCCGGACCCCTTCTCACAAGAATCGTGGGAGACCGTTTCTTTCGTCCTGATTTTACAGATGGGAAACCGAGGGTCCAGACCATCAGAAGATTTACCCAAGGCCGAGCCAAGGCCTGAATCCTGTGTCTTCTTCCCCCATGTCCCCAAACTGCCTCTCAAGCAGTGGCAAAAACATGCTCAGAAGGACAAGAGGGTATGACTGGGATGGTCAAGGCCAGCAAGGAGGGGCCCTGCGGTTCCTTCTGTATCTCATGGAGGGTGCACTAGCTCAGATACCTGTTACACAGACCGAAGCAGATGGGGGGCTTCAGTGGGCAGAGCTGTTCTCAAAGGCTGGGGTCTCCAGCTATTGCCAAAGCCACAGTCCCTGGAGAGGAACATTGATTTCAGCCAACAAGACACAGTTGGTACCCACTACTGATCTCTGACAGGAGTCTTAACCTCCCTAAATCTCAGTTTCTCTGTCTGTAGAAGGAATTTCTCCCAGCCTCAGAGTCCCGTGAGGAGTAAATAAACCAGCACACACAAATCGCCTGCAGAATTAAGGTCCAACAAATGATTGGTCCCTTCTTCACCTGCCCTCTATTTGTAAGGGTGAAGGCCCTGGGCTCGGAGAGGTCGAAGACTTGGCCCAGATCACACAGCGATCAAGGGGTGGAAGCCAGTCGGTGATCTTTCCTGCCCTTCTTGATTCCCTTTTGGCCTTTGCAGACCCCACAGACACATGGAGTCCCTGACCCAATACCTGGGTGCGGGTGGGCTTTAACAGACCAACGGCTGGAAGAGACTGACTGCCCTAGTTTCTTCTCCAAAGAGGCAGCCCCCAAATTCTCTTTCACTCTGGAAGAATTCTTTCCCGTCACCCTACTGAGCCCCTTGCTGTTTCTGCCCCACTGTCTCAGAATGGGAAGGACAGTGAGGGTATGGGGGATCTGGGGGGCTAGAGCACTGCTGAGGGCCCCTGGGGAGGCCACCAGTCCACGTGTGGCACATCACACCTGCTCTTGTGCGGCCCCCTGGGTGACCCTGCGCTGCTGGAGTGTCCCTTTTTCTCTGCGTGTTCCCAAGGGCTTTTTACAACCCACCCCCCCCCCAACCCAGCTGCGGCTCCCAATCCTGGGTTCCGAGAGGAGTTGGGCCGGGGGCAAGGGCAAGGTTGGGGGTGACGGTTTGGAAGAGATTGAGCACTCCCTCTCAGGCCTTAATGGCCGTGTCAGCCTGGGGGCCAGTGGCTGCCAAATGATGGATGGCATGGACACCATCCTCCACCCACGAGAGCACAGGGCTCCAGCCCCTTCCCCACAACCACCCACTTCAATTCCCCCCAGCAGCCTACAGAGCACCTTCCTGCACTCAGGCCTGGGCACCCCCGCTGCTACCCAAGGGGGAGGGGGAGACAGCAGGGCCGCTCTGCTCTCCCTCGGCCTGACCCTGGCCCTCATTCCAAGTCTAGCTGCCCTGAGATCTGAGAACTCCTGGGCCCCTGGGGACAAAGACCAGAGCCTCAGGGGTATGTGTGTGTGTGCACAGGAGAAAGGAGAGAGAATCCAGCAGTTTCTTCCTTGGGGTAAGAGAGAGTGCCCCCCTTCCCACACTCACACACACCATAAAGTTGATCAGACAGCAAGTTTGGAGAAAAGGAGAAAAAAGGAAGGAGGATGCAAACAGAAGTGTCCTTTTCTTTTCTTTTTTATTGAGGGGGGGATATAGAGCGACACCCAGTGAACAACATAATTGCTGCAATGTGGCGTATAATAATAGCTATTCAAGCGCCGATCATTCATATTAAACAGGGTGAAGCAAGCCTCTCATTTGCATGCTTGAGATTATATGCATTTGAAAAGTCATTTCCGCAGGGTGTATGAATGGCATTAATTCCCACGTGGCACTCTGCTCTGCCCCCTCCCCCAGGCTCCTGCCCGCCCACCATCAGGAACCCAAATCTGCAGGTGGGTGCTCCCAGGAATCTCCACACCCTCACCTCTGCCCTGAGACACCTGCCCTCCCGAGGGGAAGCACATGGGCAGAGGGTAGCCTCATGCCTGTCTCTCTGCTGGATGATGTAACAGCGCTGGGGTGTTCCCGCACTGTGGGTGAGCAGGTTCTGTGTGCCTGGGGCCCAGCCAGGTAGGGGTGGGGTGGCTGGGGTGGGGTGCTGGAGGCAGGCCTTGATATCAATGCCTGGTTCCCATAAGGATAGGGGAGAAAGCCAGTGTCCATGGGAATCTGGACTCTGGCGGGAGGAGACAGGGGCCTGAGTGTCAGGGCGCCTGAGCTCAGTCACAAGCAGCTGTGAATCCTTTCCCTTCCTCCTCTGCGCCTCCGTTTCCCTGTCTCTGTGTGGCGAGGTGGTCCTGAAGGTCTCTTCGGACTTGGAAGCTCCAGGAATAAAACTCCCCAGTGTGTGGATAAGAAACCACCAAGTTCTAGTGGCAGCTGAGAGACACGGAGGGTCCACTTGAATCAAAGCTATCCCTTTCCCAAAGGGAAATGCAGGCCTCAAAATTCCCAGTGGAAACTTGGGCTGCCTGCTGTGGTACTGAGGGGGCCCCTCCAAGAGCCCCCTCCTCTGTTCACTCCCACCCCTCTGCCTCTTTCCACACACTCCCTCCTCTGCCAAGCCAGCTCCAGCCCTGGACACCCCTGTCCTCAGCAAAGAGCTGCTGACTGACCACCTGCAGGAGCCAAGAGGCGCTCTGGGAAGGAGACCATCTGGTTTCAACGGCCAGCTGGGTGACCTTGGGCCAGTCACTGGTTGCTTTTTTTTCCTTCAAATGGACATGTAAGGAGAGGGAACAAGATCTTTCTAGGATTCCCTAAAATTGATTCGGTCATGGCCCACCCAGCCTTCCCTGAACCCTGCCCTGCCGCAAGCTGGGGGCAGCGCAGAGTCATCCCCTGTGCTCCAGGATTTCTCCCTGGGGTGCTGGTCCTACCATTGGGCAGGTCCTGGTTTCTGGTCTCTCAGGGCTCCCCTGGGGCGCCAGGGCACCTGAGAGCCTCTGGCTAGTTAAGGAAGGAAGGAAGGAAGCAGGGTCTAAGCCGCAACCGCCTCTTCCGCTCTGGGGGCATCTGCGGGGCCGCTGGGGGCTCTCCCACCTCCCCTGAGGCTCCTGGCCCTTCGAAGGACGCGGGCTCGCAGCATGGACCGGCTTGGAACGCGCCGGGCCTGCCTCTGTCCCCTCCCTGGCCGGAAGTGACGAGTTCCACCTACCTTGGGGCCAAAGGGAGGACCCAAAGGTTAGGGTGCTTTCTGGGGGGGAGGGGAAAAGGAACAGGGAGCCCCACACGCTGAGAAACCTTTTGTGCCTTTTCCGCGGGCCCATATGGTGTACGGAGTATTAATTACCGTAGCTTTTTAATTAACAATCGCTTAATCTGAGCGATTGCCATGACACCCTATGCCTCGCCGCGAACCCGCGCCGCCCGCCCTGCCAACTCATCAATTAATTTTTATTGACGTTTTCTTCCCCAAACAGGCACAATACCAGGGTTTTCCAATTAACACCTCCGCGATCTCTAATTAGTGCAATTAACAGACTGATGGATGCCCGGAGTTTACCCGCAAGGGAGGGAGGGAGCGAGGGAAGGGGCGGGGCAGCCCCCAGCGCGCTCTCGCTAGGGGCTAGGGGCCGCGCATCCGGCAGGGCGCACACGCTCACACGTGCATTCGCGAAGCCGGAGAAGGGGCGCACCCCCAGCTCTCAGGGGGAGCCCGGCTGGTGGGGGCGTGACCACAGGTAACCTGTACCCAGAGCAGTGGTGGTGATTTGAGTTGAAATAGCAGACACCGGGGTCCAGCCCTTGGGAAACCTAGAATCTTGTCAGGGGGGCAGTTGAAAGCCTGAGACTAGGCTAGACTAGAAGCTGGCTTCTAGCCCTACCTCTGTCACCAGTTTGCAGTTTAACTTGGGGCAAGTTCTTCCCTTTTCTTCTCCGTAGGATGATGGGGGAAATTGGACTAGATGTAGCTATCTGTTTACAATGTATATAACGCTATCAACTTCCAAGAAAGACTGGGAAGCCGACTGCAATAAAAGACAGACAAAGCTACTTAAAATATAATACCATGGGGTAGTACAAGGGAGAATAAATGGGCCAAGACCTTAAGCCAGAGGATCTCAAACTTCGGTGCATCAGAATCGCCTTGGGGGGCTTGTTAAAATACAGATTACTGGGCCCCCAGCCTGGAGCTTCTGATTTTAGGCCTGGAATGCCCTGAGAATTCATTTCTTAAAAGTTCCTAGGTGATGCAGATTCGGCCTGTCCAAGGCAACAGCAGGGCTCCAGCAACAAGCACTGGCTTCAGTTATGAGCTTCCTGGTGGCCAAAACAAGGTGATCTACCTCCAAGACCGTTTGTTCATTCAACGTGGCCAGTTAAGCCAAGCACTGAGTGAGGCCCTATCTACAGGATACTAAAACTCGGTCCTGGCCCCCAACTGGCTTACAAAATTCAAACAAGCCAGCGTAGGTGTCCTGGGTGTTTTGAGGGCAACTGGTAATAATGGAGGTACAACTTCACCTCCCTTTTTTCCTGGGTAAATTTGGCATTTGTCTTTTTGAAAGTTTAGCCAGTATTGTGAAGTTTTGGCCACAAAGTCATTCTTCTCTTTCTGATGCTGCCCAGGAGAATATTTCACCAGCAACGACCCTTCATCCATTCATTGGTTCAACAAATATTTAAGCACCTACCCACGTGCCAGCCTGTGTTTGTGCAGACCTGAGTAGGCCTTGCACTCCGGGAGCTATGTCCCCACAAGGTGAGGCAGACGATAAATAAGGACACATGTAGATAAGCTCAAATAAAACAAATTCTATAAATATGAGTACAAGGAACAAATAAAAGACTCAATTTATATGGAGGAGCAAAGAAGGCTTCTTTTTAAGAACTGGCATCTATACTTAGAAATGAAGAATAAGCAGGTATCGGTCAGGCAAAGTGTACACTGAATGTAGGGGGAACAGCAATCTGCAAAAGGCCTGACTTCACAAGAGCAGTCACTGGTTTCTGAAGACTTCCTTCAGAGCAAAGAGTCTTTGAAATGGATGCAATTCTGGATTATATAAAAAGACATGGGACATCCCTGGCAGTCCAGTGGTTCAGACTTCACCTTCCAAAACAGGGAGAGCAGGTTCAATCCTTGGTTGGGGAACTAAGATCCCACATGCCTCATGGCCAAAAAATCAGAACATAAAACAGAAACAATGTTCTAATAAATTCAATAAAAGACTTTATAAATAGTCCACATGGCGGTGGGGGGACTTTCAAAGATAGGTTCTCATAAGGTGCAATTTAGAGGAAAAAAAAGCCACACATAAGCAGGTACCATATGGAACAGAGCATGGGGCTGCCTTTTATTTCCTCCCTTCTCTTTTTCCTCCTCCTCCTCTAGCTGTCCTGCTATCAGATCCCACTTGTGTCAAGGGATGTAAAGCAGAGGGCTCTTCACAACGAGCGCTGGCATTTCAAGCACCTGAAGGATACTTCCCAATCTGTCATCCCAAGGCCTGGGGATCCCCTTGCCCATCCAGCTCAGGCCCCGAAGGCCCACTGGCTTCGGGCCACCAGGTGAGAGGAGGGCTCCTGCAGGAGCCCTGGGGGCCTCGGCCTTTCCTCCCAGCCCCTCATTGGACCTCCTACCTGCTGACCCTGCTCTGGTCTCTTATTAGCTCTGTAATTAGAACATGAGCAGTGAGGTCACCATCTGAGCCTTGGTTTCTTTATTTGTCATGTGAAGCTAATACAGTAACCCTTCCTCACAGGGCTGCCGCGGTATCGCTGCCTGAAGGTATGCAGAGAAGGCTACTTACTACCGTTGTGGGGACCCAGCAAGACCAGATGCCATCCCCTCATCCCGGCCCTGACGCTGGGGCCCCACCCATTCCAGGCTCGTCCATTTTCACTCTCTTCAGCACTTGAGGAAAGTGAGATAGAACCCAAGGGTTAGAATGTCTCTGTAGCTCCCAATAGGCTCCCCAAAGCAAGGTAGGGTGATGCGAGCCCCATGACCGCTTGGCACTCTGATCAGCCTGGGCAGTGTCTCTCCTCAGGCTGAGGGGGCCATCAGAGCTCCAGAAAAAAAGCTCAGTCCCTCTCCAGGGCCCTCCCTGGACTGTGGGACGCTCTTGTGTGGGTCAGAGTCTGGTGCCCTGGGCTCCCTGCTAAGATTCTCACTTCAGCCTAAGAATCTCCCTGAACGGCACACTGGGAACTATCTGGTGTCCAAGTTCGGGGATCATTCGAGGCCTCTTCTTAGCACAAAACCTCCAAGCCCAAGGAGCTAGTGCACATGCCAGGCTAAGGACGTGCCTCTTAGAAGTCTGTAGCCGCCTCTGATTTGGAAGGTGAGCCGCCATCCCGGGGTTCTCTGTTCTAGGTTCTCCTCCAAGTTTCAAATAACTTTATCTTCTAATCATAAAAGTAGGACATCTTGGCAGAAGCATGTGAAGAGGAAATAAATGAATAGTACCTGTAAGTCTACCAGCTGGAGAGCTAGACTTTGGGGCCCCACCCCTTTCAGTCTCGTCCATTTTCTTTCTCGTTGGGCATATAAACTTTTTTTTTTTTTTTTGCATATAAACTTCTAAAACGTGAGCTTGGGTTCATAATCTGTACATGGTTTGAATTTTTGTTTTCCCACTCACCACTTACTATCATAACCATTTCCACATGACATCAAATATTTTAATCAGCACTTTTTAGTTGTCACAGAGTTGTGTGAATGACGCTGGCCACAGAGGGTAGTGGCATTTGGGCACACAGAAGTGAATAAAACACAGCCCTTGCTGGGCGGGAGGGCGGTTATAGCTTGGTGGAGAGAGACAGACACAGGCAAACACAAGCATTAAAAAATATCCATATATATGCTCTGTGTGCTAAGTAGCTTCAGTCATGTCCAACTCTTTGCAACCCTATGGACTGTAGCCCACCAGGCTCTACTGTCCATGGGATTCTCCAGGCAAAGAATACTGCAGTGGATTGCCATGCCTTCCTCCAAGGAATCTTCCTGACCCAGGGATTGAACTCCTGTCTCTTATATCTCCTGTATTGGCAGGCGGGTTCTTTACCACTGGTGCCACCTGGGAAGCCCCCACCTGGGCTCTACCCCGGATCAATTTAATTGGATTCTCTGGGAAGTCAGATCTAGGCATGGAGAATTTTAACAGCATTCTAAATTTCCGGTACAGCCAGGGTTGAAAACTGACTACACAACACACAACTTTACCAGTGTTACGTTCAGGAGATACTGGAGAAGGGGGCTGGCTATGGATGCCTCGAGGGAGTAAGATGCTCCGGGAAGGTTTCCTGTAGGAGGTGACTTCTGAGCTGAGTCTTCAGTAAGTGAAGCCTGGGCACACAATTTGTGAATATATTTTAGTAACAACTATTCCACTCACAGAGGCCTTGAAAGTTCTTTCCCATGTCCTGTCACACACAGGCACTCACTGTGACGTTTGAAGGAACCACACTTTGAGGAAGTTTAGTGATGTTTCAAGGTTTCTCGGCTGCTAGGAGGTTGAGCCAAACTGAAACCCTACAGCTCCCAAACCAGAGCTCTTCCCTGGAATTCCATCTCAAGGTGGCAAAGCCTGGAGGGCGGTCACTGGAATTTCCCAGGAATCCGAACCTTGCCTCGCCACCATCACCATGCCCCTGCCCCAGCACACTTTTCACTGGCTCCTGCCCCAAAATGCTTCCACCAGGCCCTAGCAAGGTGGCCTCCCTCAACACTTCTTTCTTTCGAGTACCGTGACCAAAAGAAAGAATTAACAATGAGAAAAAGAAAAAAAGAGAACCAAAGAGCCCACTCCATCTCGTTAAGAAAGTAAACATAAGAGCCATCTAAGTGTCTAATTAAGCTTCTAATTAGTCCCTGCTTGTTACTAATGCAAATTAGATTACTCCGCTTAACTACAGCATGTCCACAACACCCTTGTTAATTGCGGCCTTTTGAAATTAAATTACTCCCTAATTAGCATATCAAAGCCATTGATTCGGAGCTGGGAAAGATGAGGGCAAGAGGAGCCGAATGCCAAGTTTGGTTAATCAGAGATGGCTAATTAAATAGTGCCGTCTTTCGTGGGGGGCCTGCTGGTTAAGGGGTGGGGTACTCACCCAGGGCCTGAGAGGCCATCTGGAGCCTGGTTCTGGTAGTGCCCTTGGCACCAGGGGGCTCCCGTGGGCACAGGAAGGGCTCCTGCCAGCCTGGGACAGACCAGTGGTCTGGCCTTCTCTGGGCCCTGGTCCCTCTCTTTGTCTCCCCTGATGATATCTAGCAGTGGCATTTACAGAAATCTTGGGTACCAACTCAGAGGCATCCAAAAAACACATCCATATTCAAATGTGCAAGATACAGGATCCTTCCACATCTTTCTCCCTGTTCCAGGATGACTTCCGGAAAGGTTACTGCAGCCCAGTGCTTCTCTAGTCCCCACCTGTGGTTCCATTCTTGGAAGAAAGCATCCTCTCCCCCACCAAAAAGTACATTAAGTTTCTGTTGGGGATGGCAGGTAAGAGGGTGATGACTTTCATAGAGGGGTTCACCTGGGAACGGATGGGCTAACTTCAGCTTAGAACAGACCCCTCAAGACGTAAGACCCTAAAATTCCCTCCGTGGTAGAAAGAAGGGGGGGAAATTCATCTACCACCATCAGTTCTTAAGCAGCTGTGCGAGAATTAGATGTGGGTCAGGGTGTCCTTAAAGGTCTTTTCTGAGCTTGTACAGACCTTGCAAAGCCTCTCGGACACCCGTCCTGCCTAGCTCTTCCTAGAATACTTAAGTGAAAGTGAAGTGTCCGACTCTTTGCGACCCCACGGACTGTAGCCTACCAGGTTCCTCCGTCCAAGGGATTTTCCAGGCAAGAATACTGGAGTGGGTTGCCATTTCAGCAAAATCTCCATGACAAAGTTGCTCCCCAAGGGGGCCAAGTGGGACTCGGAGGGTACTCAACCCCAGCCTATCTTTACCCCACAGAAATACAGGCTCCATGTTTGATAGTGTTTGGGTTTTTCAAAAGAAGCCAAGCAGAGATATTTATGTGAAATTTACCACTGTAATAAACCTTGTGAGAGCCAACAAAGGGGTGAAGTTAGCCCAGCTGTGATCTCAGTCCTACGGCCAGCATTCTAGAGGGGCAAGTTCCAGTCAACTGTGTGACCCTGGACAAGTTAATCACCTCTCTGGGCCAGGGGACCTCACTTGTTAAGCAAGAACAAGGAGAGGAGGTATGTGAAATGGCAAATCACAGTCCCTCAGTCAGGGTCCGGTGACCACCTCGTTCCACTCTGTACCTGCCATAATCCCTTCCCAGACTTAGGATGTCTTCTAGAACCTTCCTCCTCCATCTTCCGTGCAGAAGGCAGAGTCTGACCTTCTAGGTCTCTTTGGCAGGAGGCACACACCTGTGCCCTATGCTGTACATTTAACAGATCAGCCCTGGTGGGGGCAACAGATCTTAAATGCCTCATCTAAAAAGGACAGAACTTTCACAAGAATAAACTCCTGGTGACTGACAGTCCCTAGCCTGGTCGATCAATGTCTCCTCTGCCAACTAGGATGTTTATCTGTGTGTATATGATTCTGTCCCCAGATCTTCCTAGCCTGATCCTCCTCTTCGAGTTTCTCACCAGCAGACCTCGAAGCACACAGAATCAAGGTCATGGCCAAATTTCTAAAGGGTTTGGTTTTGCTGATGAATGCAGGGATCAAACCGGGCCCAGGGGAGAGGAAGACTGCCCCCTCCCCCACCAGCTCAGAAGGGTGAATCTCAGGTAGTGTCCAGTCCATGGGTAACCATCCAAGCCAAACTGGGCTAAAGGCCCATATCAGTGGTTTTATTTTAGAAAATAAATTTCAAAGCAGGAAAATAGAAACGGGGAAGGGGTGAGGCTGTCCTGGTGTGAGGGGGAGGGCAGAGCGGCAGCACACAAGGGCCAAGCTGCAGCCCTCCTCGCTGAGCTCTCTCTCCCAAGGAGATTCAATTAATTGATAACAAGAGGCATCAAATTAATTTCTGGAGGATGTGAGATTCTGATGAAGGGAAATCTTCGTAGATGGGGATCGGGAGGGAGGGGGCACGCAGTGGCCCCTCTAATCAGGCTCCGCTGCCTAATTGGGGGGGAGGAGACTTTTCTGGGCCGCAGGGTCGCTGCCCCGCGCTCCACAGCGCCCCTGTCGGGCAGGACCCGCGGAGGCGGTGGAACAAAGGGGACCAGTCTCCTCTCTCACCCAACTCCCAATCCCTTCATTCCACAGCTGCAAGAAAGTGGAGAGCAGGGAAAGGGGAGTGTGGGTGCTCCCTCCCCAGCAGTACAGTCAGGAAAACCGGGGCTCAGAGAGGGAGCATCATGGTCCATGGTCAAGGTTGCAGAGGGAATGAACAAGCGGGTAGTGGCGCTTACCCGAGCCGCTCACCAGGGAGTCTCAGACCCACGCAACCCAGACCGGCCCCAAGCTCAAGGAGGTCAGCACAAGGCGTGGGAGACCCTCCCTGTAGCTGAAAGACCTGAGGCCACCCGGCCCCTCTTCCAGAGTTCCCTGGACCTCTCAAAAGCCCCCAGCATCTTTTCGGAGAGGGCCGAAGACACTCGGCGCGCACGTCCCAGCGCTCAGGTCTCAGAGATCAAGGAGCTGCCGGCACCTCGCACTAATGCGCTTGCGGAGGCTCCGGGAAACACTGGCCGGGCGAGCAATCCTGAACGACTGCGCTCAGCCGGGGCGCGAGAACCTGGAGCTCGGCCTCTCCTGGGAACCCTGGAGGCTTCCGAAGGGAAAGATTCCCCCAAGTGGACAGACTACGCTCCCTCAACATCCGACCTCCGCATGCGCCTGCGACTCTGACCCGGCCCGGAGACGACCCGAACTGGAGATGCGGAAGCCTGGAGAAGCACTGCGCCCAAGCACAAGCGGCAGCCGCCCCTCCCTCGGTCTCCTGTAAATCCCGAGTCCCCATCCCTCCCCCAAATGCTCCCCAGCAGCGTGCCCTTTTCTTTCAAGGCGCATACACTCTGCCCAAAGAACCCCCTGAAGGAGAGAGGGGAGGAAGTATATGCTACCCTCTTTTGGACCAACTTCCTTCGGCCTGGGTCTCCTGGAAGCCTGGGCTCCAGAGCTGGGAAACCGAATCTAACGGAGTCTGCCCGCTGGCCGCCGGAATGAAGAAACAGAAGCCCCTTCACCAGCCCACTAGGCCGGTTTCCCTCCACACAGCTCAGCCCTCCTGCAGACTCAGCCGCTAGGACGAGGCATCTTGTCCAGGCTGGGGAGTATGGAAACCAGAGCCTGCCCCCCACCACCAGCACCTGTGGGAAAGATCCTCACTGGGGGACTTGCTCCATTTCTGATTTTCCAAGTTGCAAGAGAGCCACCTCTGCTAAAACCTCTTTTCGGAGAGACTCTGGCAGCTCAGCGGTGGAAGGCCACCGCACACAGTGATGGCTCCACAAGGTTTGTGGAATCCCGGTCTCCAATCCCCAACCCACCCTTCCCTCCAGTCACCATCATCTGTCTCTCCTTCGCTGCCCAAGGAAATTCTGGGTAACTTCCACCCATTGACCCTGCCTATCTTGAACAAATGCAGGGGGGTCACTAGTCTAGACACCCTACTCTGTAACCGTCTGAGAAAAACCCACCGTCTCATCCCCACTCCTTCCCATCTGCACTTGTGGCCCAGGTAGGTATGGTCAGAAACTCCCAGTGGGAGAGAAAAAACCCTTTCCCCACACCCTGCACCACCAATGACCCCACCCAGCTTCTGGTCCCAGCTTGGGAGGCTCCAGTTGGGCAGAGGATGGGGCCTGGGGAGGTAGGCAGGGCTTCTGGGCCCAGGCGAACAGGCTGCAGGGGACAAGGATCAAAGGAAGGAAGACCACCAGCCTGGCCGAGGCCAGAATGGCTCACTCCTTGAGGCACTAGCAGCTTTGACTCTCTAGTCCAGCACACTGTGGCCTTGTCCAAATGGGTATCTTTTGTGCTGGGAGCTCTTGGTTTCTAGGTCAGGCAGGCATGCTCTGAGTCCAGGCTCCTCCCAGGACCCACCTGAATGCTACTTCACAAGCCAACTGTATCTGCAAGCCTGGGTATGGGGGGTGTTGGAATAGAGGGTTCCTGTGCCCCCCAACAGGGCAGCACTGGCCGTGGGTGAAGGTACGCATTTCCATGGAGAATCCAGGAAGGCAACACTGAAAAAGACAGTGACTTCACCCTCAAGGGAAGGAGCTTTTTGCTTCTCCACGGTGATCCATCCAGAGGTGGGTCCCAGATTGATTTGAGACTGCCAGCCAAATCTATCTTCCATAAGACTGTGTGAGCCAGGGTTCCAAACCATAGGAGTCTCCCTTTTTTAGAGAAAGATGGTACCATTTTTCCTCCTCTGTGTTCTAGAGTATTATCCCTCCCACTTTTGTGTCCATGAGCACCTTAGGATGCTGGGGGGAGGTGGACCTTCCAGGGTCTTGTGCAGCTGAGAGATCCCAAGTCCTGAGCCCAGATCCTCCCTTAAAAGGAAGACAGGAAGGGGAAATCCAGCCTTCTCGCTGGAGGACTGAGGGGCACCCAGGCCTGAGCCCATGAAAGAGGGAGGGGAAGTGGCAGGCCCTCCCATCCTCTTTCTCCCTTCCCCATAGCAGAGGCTCAAGCCCTACCAGTTACACTGGTGGGAGTTCTAGGAGCCCCACCACTAACTAACTATGTGACCTCAGACAAGCTGTTTCTTCTCTCTAGGCTTTATTTTCCTAACCCTTAAAATGGAGATTAATTTCCAGTCCAGCACGTGGCCTGGCAGTGCTGAGAATCTAATAAAAGCTACCCCTTGGTCAGTACTACGGTGTGCCAGGCACCGTTCTAGGTACTTTACACTTGCTCTTCCATCCCACTGGCAAACATGCTCTCAACTGCTATCACTGACCTACTTTATGTTTAAGAAAACTGCGGTTCGAAGAGCTTAATTAAGTTCTCCAGAGTCTCATCACCACTGGCAGGTTCCAAAGCCTTTTCCCCTGTGACCCATGTTCTGCCCTGGGAAGGCCCGAGTTCCTTGCCCTGAGTTCCAGAGTCCTGGCACCAAGTCATAGGAAGCCACTGCAGCCACTGGAGCCTCAGCATCCAGTCAAAAACAGTGCCCGTCCTGCCCTGGTCTGGGAAGCTGGGAGCTTTTGAAGGAAACTGTGCCAGAGCTCCTTGGATGGAAGAAAGTATTACTTTGCACTGCTGATGTTGCTAAGTCACTTGAGTCGTGTGCGACTTTGTTCGACCCCATAGATGGCAGCCCACCAGGCTCCTGTCTCTGGGATTCTCCAGGCAAGAATACACAGTTTGGGGTATTAGAAAAGCAAAGGCACTGTACCTGCTTGAGCTGGGCTGGAGGGGTTTGCATTTCAGCTGGAGAGACGGGAAAGCCACCAGGGCAGTGGGGCAGCAAAGGATTAGAGGTAGAGAAGAAGGGTGCAGCCATGCCAGGCGTGGCAGATCAGGGAAGCCTTCTCAGGGAGATGACCCTTCCCCTCCTTGCACCTCATACTTCTCTTCTGACAAAGACACCCTTGCACCACCCTCCTCTCTCTAATGTCTCATCTGCCTTTCCTACCCTGACAATGTGCAGACCCCAGCCCTCACAGCGTGGGCACTCCAATGCCCAGTCTGGGAGCTGCCCAGACAGTGTAGGGGCTCAGCAAACTCTTGGGGGATTAATTGATTAAAGGACCCTCCCACCACTCCCCCAACTTTCCAGCCCCTAAGGAAGAGGTGTGTTTGGAGTAGGGGCCCAGCAGGATATGCACATTCCTGGCAAGAAGGGACCTACCTGCCAGCAGCCAGAAAGGAAGTTTCTGGTCAAAGGCAGAGGAAAGGGGGTTGGGTAGGGGTGTCCAGGTGTGAGAAGGGACAGAGATAGGTCCTTTTGCAAGTTGGGCCACACTAGCCCCCCACCCCACCCCCGCACTCCCCCACACTGGTGTCATGACTTTCTCTCCCCAAGACTCAGGGGTTCACCAGCTCCCTAAGTCCTGCAAAACCTGCCCAGGACCGGGAGAGGGAGAGGAAAACCCCACCCAGCAATCTAGCCCTTAGTGCCAGAAGAAAAGGTTCCCATGGTCTCCCCCAGCGTAGAGCCAAGGTTAGGATTGGGGAGGGGTAAGGTAGTGAGGGGGGACCCAGGAGAGATTCAGATCTTACAGGAGTCCCAAGTTGGGGGGCGGGGAGCACAGCCACTGCCACCTGATGCCACTGTGCCCCACTGATGACAGTGGGAGTGACACCAGATGGGGAGCTCAGGAGACAGTCATGCTTCTGAGAGGCTCAGATCTAAGGGTGCCGGAGCGGGCAGACTGTCCAGGTGCCCACAGCACAGTCCCAGGGGCCTCCCTCCTACCTGCCAGGTGACAAAGAGCCCAGAACCCAGGCAAAACAAAGTTTCTCAAGTTAAAACAAAAACAAAACAAGCCTGCAGATTTCCCTTCCCCTGCAGCAGTTTTCTGCCAGGTTGGGCAGGGTTGGCTGAGGCAGGGGCTGTCTGAGGGGGGTGGCTCTCCTTAAAGCAGCTGGGGCCTGGCAAGCTTATTGGGCCTTTGCCCCTTCCTCTCACCCCTGCCCCACCCACTGGCTTACTAGGAAGCTCATCAGCTTGAAATGCCCAGTGCCAGTAGCGTTCAGTCCCAGGTTCCCACAAAAAGTGAATTTCTGGGTTCAAATCCTTGGTGTCGAGGTCTCTATTACCCGCTGTGTTCTACAATGGCACTGGTCAGACTCTCCCTCGGCTACAGACTGTATACATGATCCCACAGCTCCTTCCTTCTGGGTGGGAGAAGGGGGCACCCAGGCGAGCCTCCAGCTCCAACCCTAGGTGCCTCTCAAACGGTGCTCCTCAACCCCTCAATCCTAGACCCAACACAGTTGGCTTTGGGACAGTCCAGGCACGTGCTTTAACGCCGGATGAAGATGCTCAAATTCAAGTGAAAACCCGCATTGGCCAAAATGCTCCTAGGCTTTTCTCAGCAACCACTGGGATGACAGCTTCAGACTCGGGTTTTCTCCTGGGGCACCTCACCTCCAACCCCTGCTCCGGTCTCTGAGGTCAAACAGCAGGGAGACCCGGCCCAAGGATGCAAGACACGCGGGAGATCTCCAGACGGCTTAAACCCAGGCACCGAGGGAGCGAGGATATCAGCGGGGCGGGAGTTGGCAAGAGAAGCCGGCGATGCACAGGGCTGAGCCGGGGGTTCTATATGGGCTCAGGGTCTCGGCGTTCCCATATCCTCTTCTCCTAGCCAAGAGAGTCCGGGTGGGACGCCCAAGTGTTCACGAGGTCGCCCCAATTGGAGAGAAGGAATCCGCAGCCGTTAGGGCCTCTGACTCAGAATCCGCCTCCCGCGAAAGCACACGGTCCTTTGCCGGGGAGGCCAGGACCCCTGGCAGCTCAAGGCGCCCCGCTTTCTAGCGCCTCGGGTTCTAGCCAGGCTCAGCTCAAGTTAGTTAGGCGTTCGTTGATGGGGAGCGCAAGGCTGGAGCGCTGCCGGGGTGACCGCCGCTCGGGGAGAAGTGTTTGCGGGGGGCCTGTCTGGGAAGATGCCACAGTTCTGGGTCTGAGGAGGGGGGTCCTACTTGGTTATCCCGGGACACTCTTCCCAGGCGACCTCCGAACCCTGCTGCCGCCTTCTCTCTTCCCCTGTATGGTGAGGCGGGGCTCTCTCCAAATGGGGCGAATAAAGATACCCACAGGGTCAGCCCCCCACCCTCCAGCACCGGCGCACAAAATCACAGGAGGCCGTTTCTAGACGCTCTCAAGTCCCCAAGAAGTTTTCCTCTCGTATGACCCAGCCGACCCAGGGATGAAGGAAAGGAGACCACTGGCCCCGGAACCTCCGAGATGCGACCCCAGCAAACCGAGTCCCCTCCTCATCCAAAGCGCGGCGAGTTGGGCTGCGGTCTCCCCCGTCCCTATTTGTCTGCCTCCGGCGCGTCTTGGGGAGTTCTAGACAGACTGGGGTTGGGGGACCCCACTTCACTACTTCCCTCCCCGGCTCAGCAAAGTCTAGGCCGGGAGGTACTCTTTGTTTTACTCGGGGAGTGGAGGGGAGTGGTGCGGTGGTCGCTCCCCCAGACACCCCATTTCCCGCGGGTAGGCCGGGAGGGGGCCGGTCCTAGATTCTCGGGGGGATGGCGGGCCTTAATAGCCTCTCCAGCCCCCCACCCCCACCCCGGCCGACCTCCGCTGCCCACCCCCCGCCGCCGCGCCGTAGACCCCACCTGTTCCCCAGGCAGCTCCCAGCCGCGGGGGCCTGAGCCGGGGGCTGGGTGTCGCGGCCCCGCGGGGTCAGGGCGCCGCAGCCGGCCCCGGCTGGAACAAAGTGCGCCGGCCTGGGCCCGGCTCCTCCCGGCGCCCGGCGCGTCTCCGGCGGGCAGTTTGCAAACACAAAGTGAGCCAGTGAGCGGGCGAGAGAGTGCGCGAGCGAGGGAGTTGGGCTGGTCGCCGGCCCAGCCCCCACCCGCGTCCCCGGGCTCGGCCGGCCACCTTACCTGTCCGGCCCGGCCGCTCCGTGCGGGCTCCGGCCCGTCAGCCCGCGCGGGGCATGGGGCTCGCTCGGGTCGCCGCCCGGGCCCGCCGCCGCCGCCGCCTGCTGGGGCTGCCCCTCCGCGCCGCCCGGCGCCGCGCAGCTCCCGGGCGCCCTCCCTCCGCGCCGCGCCGGCCGGCCGCCCGCCGCGCGCCCTAGCCTCGCCGGGGCATCGCACTTTGGGGGCGGCTCGGCTTGCTTCGGCTCTGCTCCTCCTTCTCGGTCCTCCCGCGACGCTAGTCCTCTCGCTTCGCCGCCGGGGCTCCGGGACCCCGGCGTCCCCGCCCCCGGCCCAGCCCTGGTTCCGGCCCGGGCTCCTCCCCGCCGCGCCGCCGCCGCCGCCTGCGCCGCGCCCTCTTCGCGGGCTGGGCGGGGGGTGGGGGGCGCTCCGTCCCGGCCGCCGGCCGCACGCTCCGGTCCGTAGGGGCGGCCGGCTCCCGACTCCGAGGGGCTGCGACTGAGCCCGGGCAGCGAGTGGCTGCGAGCGGGCGGCACGCGGGCGGGGCGGGAGGGGGCGGGGGAGGCGGGGAAGGAGGGAGCGCGCCGAGAGCCAGGGAGGAGGGAGCCGGCGCGCGGCGGAGGGAGGGCAGACCAACTTCTAGCGCTACCATAATTCGCCTAAAGCAGGTGCAGCAACTTTCACCCGGCCCCGCAGCCGGCGGCGAGCGAAAGGAGACCACGTGGACCAAACTTTAGAGGAAGAAAAAGTGGGGAAGACATAGGGCTGCGAATCTGTAAAAAGGCGGTGGGGGTGGGGGGAATGGAGGGACCCCAGGGATTCACTCTGGCTTTGCGAATCCCAAGGCGCGCTTCGCAAACCCCAGCCTTTCTCTGGAGTCTGGAGGGACGGCCAAGCCCTTGCTCCCACACGGTTCATTGGTTCCCGGCGGGCTGTGCCCGGCGCAGGGAGTGGCCGGGGGCGGGGGGGGGAGCCAGGGTCTGGAGCGGGTGTCCTTCCTCCCCTCCCTTCTGCGCCCCGCTGCGTAGGGCTGGGGGGCGTGTGCTTCTGAAGCTGGGTAGGGTGGTGGTGGCGGGGAGACAGGGTGGTGGTGGCGGGGAGACTCCTCTGGGCTTTGTGAAACGGTCACCCCGGGCGCGCGCCGCCTCCCTCTCCGGAAGGGGAATTTCCCATAAAGTGCTCTACGAACCAGTGAAAAAGGGGCCCAAAGCCGGATCCGCGCGGGCAGAGCGGAGTGCAAAGTAAAAGCAATTATCCGGACAAATTAGATTGTAAACAAAACTCAACGTCTTTTGCCTGAGGGCGGGGAAGTGCGCGAGGAGGAACCGAGGGATTGTGGCTGGAGCCAAGGTGTGTCTTTGGGTTGGGAGGGGGAAGTCCGGATGAGGAAAGGCCCAGATCCAAGGGGGAGGGCTGTGCTGGTAGCAGGCGCCCCACGCGCAGAGACTCGTGGAAATCTGAATAAATTCTCTCTCCGCCTTCTAACCCCAAAACATCTCCGATCTGGCTCTGTGTGTTGCAGTGACGAGAGGTGAGGAACACCTCAGAGCTTGTCACGAACTGGCCGTGACCAAGGGAGGGCCCGGCTGTGAGAGGAGGCTAGGAAGGCTGTGGCCCTAGAAGGCTCTTCTCGCCCAAATCCCTCGAGGCAGGTGGAGACGGGCAGACACGGGATGCTCCGGTGGATTGGGAGCTTCTGGTGCCTCGGGGATGCCGGGGCTGTGGCCTGGGGAGAGAGGATTTCTTGGAAGAGAAGCCTTTCCAAGGGGACTTGGAAGAAAAAGAGATTTCCTCTTGGGTTCTCCTCGCTTTACTCCGTCCCTTTTCTGCGGGTGCAGATGACCAGGTGGAGCTGTCCTGTGTGTGCTGCCTGTGCAGGTCCAGCTCCTATGTATCTGCTCTGCATGGGGCAGGTGTGACAGGCATATTCAGGTTCTGTTGGAGCTTTTCAGATAGCTAGCTGGGAAATCGCTGGGAGGAGGACCCTGAGCGCCTTGTATGTGGATACCACAGGTCCTTTCCAGCGTAGCAATAACAGAAGCATTAAGAATAAAATAACCACAGCTAACATTTGAGTTGTACCACATGCCAGGCATAGGACTCATTTCATCTTTGCCATAACCCTATAAGTAGATAGTCCTGTGACCTCCATTTTACAAAAAAGTTAAGTTCACCTGTCCACGCTTACCTGGCTGGTAAGGGATGAAGCAGGATTCCAACCAGAACTACTTCAGTGAGGCCTTTGAAACAGCACTGCCTGCCTGTGGGTTACCTGAGTAGTACAGTGTAGGAGGAAGGAAGTCTTTGGTGGTGTGATTCTATTTATTTTCTGTGGAGGGTCAGCTCTGGTGGGAGTCAGAGCATGTGGACGGGCCTGAGCCTGACCTGGAGTTGACAGGTCCTATGTAAGCCCAGCTGGATGATGATCATGCCCCTCGGGCCTCCTTCCCTCCTCCCTCCTTCTCCTGCAGAGATTTCAGGTGGGGTGAAACTAAGGACTTTCAATACAGAAGAAGGAATGAGGTAACATCCAGTGGGTTTCTCCAGCTGTTTTCTGTCTGGCTCTCTGGCCCACTGCGTCCTTTCCCATCACCTTCTTGCAGCAGCCCTCCACACCTCATACGTGGATTCACTTGGCTAAAGGGATTTCCCTAAGAAATGGTTTTCAGTTTACCATTATCTTCAGGTCAGTTCAGTTCCCAGCATCCACCCCCCCCCCCCCCACCCCCCCACCCCCCCACCCCCCCCACCCCCCACCCCCCCACCCCACCCCCCACCCCCACCCCCCCCCACCCCCCCCACCCCCCCCCCCACCCCGTGAGTCACAGTGGGGGGCCCAAGGGAGGAAAAATATCCTGTGTGGTCCTCACCTAAAGGGCACTTTAATTAGGAAACAAGGTCTTACTGAAGACATATACAAAACACACACCCCCAAATTAAAACAGCCGGCCCAAAGCCTTTCTTTCTGGATGCAGGGGCTCCAGAAAAAGTTTCCAAAGAGTAGCCCTTGGCTCCTAAGCAGAAGCAACTGTGATTAGGTAGGAGGCTCCTCTTTCCGTCTATCTTTGTTTCTTCAAAGGGTCCCAGGGTCAGGGCCTATGATGTGACAAGAACAAGGGCCCATGGCCTGGCCCTACTAGGGAGGCCATGATTAAGAGCACAGAGGCTGGAGTGAGGCAGCCTAGGGTTGAACTTCAGCATCTGTCACTTACCAGCTGTGTGATCCGGGCAAGTTACAGGATAGAGCCACAGTTTCCTCATCCATGACCTTTGGAGAATGCCTCCTGGGGTTTGGAGGGTAGCATGAAAAAGCCTGGGCAAAGCATCTAGCTCTGTGCCTATTCATCACATATTTTCCATAAACACTCACTTTCTGTTTTGTGAGCCCCAGTTTCCTCACCTAAAAACGAGAATACTGACTTCACAAAATCGTAGATCATATGTACGTCTGCAGTTGATACTTGTAAGTGCCTGCTGTGTGCCAGGCACTTGATTCACATGCTGTTCAGCTGCATCACCCCGGGCAAAGTGGCTCTTCTCATTTTACAGTGAGGCACTCAAGTGTAGGGGCTCCCAGGTGGCAAAGAGGTAAAAAAACACCCTGCCAATGCAGGAGATGCAAGAGACACAGGTTCGATCCCTGGGTTGGGAAGATCCCCTGGAGGAGGAAATGGCAATCACTCCAGTATTCCTGCTAGGAAAATCCCATGGACAGAAGAGCCTGGTGGGCTACAGTCCACAGGGTCGCAAAGAGTCGGACACGACTGAACACACACATTACACTACTACTACTCAAGCTCAGAGAAGTCAGGCAACTTACCCCAGGTCACAGACCTAGAAGGTGGTGCAGCGAGGATTCACTCTCAGGTCTTCATGCCCTGAAGAGGTGCCCTTTCCCAGGGTCAGCTACCTCCCTGTTCTGGGGATGAAGTGGGTTCAGTCATGTCCAGCTCTTTGTGACCCCATGGACTGCAGCATGCTAGGCCTCCCTGTCCATCGCCAACTCCCAGAGTTTACTCAAACTCATGTCCGTTGAGTTGGTGATGCCATCCAACCATCTCATCCTCTGTCATCCTCTTTTCCTCCTGCCTTCAATCTTTCCAAGCATCAGGGTCTTTTCCAATGAGTCAGTTCTTTGCATCAGGTGGCCGAAGTGTTGGAGTTTCAGCTTCAGTATCAGTCCTTCCAATGAATATTCAGGACTGATTTCCTTTAGGATGGACTGGTTTGATCTCCTTGTAGTCCAAGGGACTCTCTCAAGAGTCTTCTCCAATACCACAGTTCAAAAGCATCAATTCTTTGGTGCTCAGCTTTCTTTATAGTCCAGCTCTCACATCCATACATGACTACTGGAAAAACCATAGCTTTGACTAGATGGACCTTTGTTGGCAAAGTAATGTCTCTGCTTTTTAATATGCTGTCTAGGTTGGTCATAACTTTTCTTCCAAGGAACAAGCGTCTTTTAATTTCATGGCTGCAGTCACCATCTGCAGTGATTTTGGAGCCCCCAAAGATAAAGTCTGTCACTGTTTCCGCTGTTTCCCCATCTATTTGCCATGAAGTGATGGAACCAAATGAAGTGGGTCAGTGGGTATGTTCTTAGTACCAGGCCCGACATTGGGGGTGGGGGTGCCCTCTATTCCCACAGTCCCCACACATCTAGACTCAGATATTTTATGTTTCCATTCATCTGATTGCTTGAATCTTACTTCTTTTCCCCCTTCAAAACCTTTTTTTTTTTTTTTTAAGGGAATTCCCTGGTAGTCCAGTGGTTAAGACTAGACACTTTCACTGCTGTGGGCCTGGGGTTTAATCCCTGGTTGGGGAACAAAGATCCACACAGCATAAGAACAATAACAACCCAAACTGGTTTTTAGTTAATTAAGGAATAAAACATTACCAACATAATGTAGTGGCTCAACAGCTGAGTATACACCTATAGAAATGCATAATGCGTTCAGCAAAAGACAGATACTAAAATGGTTGAGCGGGAGAAGAGTGCCATTCACGATAGCCATTAGCAGTGGAATGGGTGAATAAGTGCTGATATTCTCATGCATGGGCTAGCACTTGGTAATGAGAATGAACAAGCAATAGGCACACCCAGCAATGAGGGGATGTCTCACAAACAATGTTGAGCACAAGAATCAGTCACGCCTTTGGCTGGAACTCCGATCTTCCAGTAATTCACCAAAATGTCCAACACAAAGGGAAGGAGAGGGGCACCCACCCCTTTCTCTCTAGGCCTTTCAGAAAACATGGAGTCAGTCCTTTGACCACATTCATGGGAATCTACAAAAAAGGTGATATTGTAGATATCAAGGGAATGGACACTGTTCAAAAAGGAACGCCTCCCAAATGGTACCATAACAAAACTGGAAGAGTCTACCATGTTACCCAGCATGCTCTTGGCATCCTTGTAAACAACTTAAGGGCAAGATTCTTGTCAAGAGAATTAATGTGCGTATAGAGTATATTGGGGCTTCCCAGGTGATGCTTGTGGTAAAGAACCCACCTGCCAGTACAGGAGTCCTAAGAGATGTGGGTTCAATTCCTGGGGTGGAAAGATCCCCTGGAGGCAGGCATAGCAACCCACTCTTGCCTGGAGAATCCCAAGGACAGAGGAACCTGGCGGGCTATCGTCCATGGAGTTGCAAAGAGTCAGACTCCACGGAAGTGACTTAGCACACACGCACGCCTAGAACATATTAAGCACTCTAAGAGCCAAGATAGCTTCCTGAAACTTGTGAAAGAAAATGATCAGGAAAAAGAAGGAAGGACTTCCCTGGTGGTCCAGTGGTTAAGAATCCACCTACCAATGCAGGGGGGATGGGTTCAATCTGTGGCCCGGGAAGATGCCACATGCCACAGAGCAAGTAAGCCTGGGTGCCAGGACTATGAAACCCTTGAGCCTAGGGCCCGCACACCACGACAAGAGAGGGTAGCTCCCACTCATCGCAACTAGAGAAAGCTCTCGTGCAGCAACAAAGACCCAGTGCAGTGAAAAAAAAAATCAATAAACGCCCCTCCCCCCCCCCCACCAAAAAAAAAAGAAAAAAGAAGGAAGCTAAAGAGAAAGATACTTAGGTTCAAATGAATCGCCAGCCTGCTCCACCCAGAGAAGCACACTTCATGAAAACCAATGGAAAGAAGCCTGAACTGTTGGAGCCCATCCCCTGTGAGTTCATGACATGATGGGTGTAAAGAATCTAAAAGACCTGGAGTGAAAAAAAAAAAAAAAGGCCAGTCACAGAGAGAAATTCTACTTATCTGAAATTCAAAAATCAATCTAACGAAATTGACAAGATAGAACTCAGGAGAGTGGCAGCTCTAGGTGGGGGAATAACTTGGGATTCCTGGGGGATTGGGAATACTTTGTGTTTTTTGAATTTGGGATTTGGTTACAGGGGTGTGCTCACTTTATGACAACTGAGCTGGTGTGCACTTACGGTTTGTGTGTCATTATGCTTAAAAAAAAAATAGCCTACTAATTGTTACTGATAAAACTGAGATTCTTCCATATCCCTTCTTCCCTTTCTCCATCCTTCCTTTGCCAGAGGTAGCCAGTTTCCAGAAGCTAGGAGGTAGTCTTCCAAAGTAAGTTTTATATATACCCTTAGTCATTTAGTGTGGCTTTGGTGTCTTAAGATGTTAAATAAAATGTATCCTTCCGCTCCTTGCTTTTCCTATTTGGTGGTGGTGGTATTCTTTACTAAATTTCATGTTGCTGAGGTTAATTCAGGTTTGCTATGTGCATCTCTGCGTCATTAATTGGAAAGACTGATGAAGATTGTTCTGTCACATCTGTGGGCTCCCGTTTCTTTACCCATCCTCCCAGTGACAGTTGGGTTGTTTGGCTGTTGTGGCCACACTGCAGTGGGCTTTGAGCAGTGTCCCATCTCGCCCCTATGCCACCCCCTCCCCCCAACCAGGGCCTTCTGCCTCTCTCCTTGTTTGCCTCCTGCTCAGTCAAGTTGACCTTCTTTCTCTCTGTGCTTCCTCCACTCACTCTGGAGTCTTCTCCCCTCCCCATCTCCCAGCTGTCCCTCCCCACCCTGCTTCCCAATCTTTCTGACTCAGAAAGACCCAGGGTCTGTGCTGGGTGGAGGTGGGGGAGGGATGGAAGGGGCTAGCCTCTTTCTTTGCCACAAAGGCCCCTGTTCCCCAAGATAAATGACGATTTAAACAAAGAAATATTTCATTAAGGGTTGATATCTTAATGAACTGTGCCAGGAACCTCCAAGGCACTCTCCAGACTCTCCCCCTTATTAAGGGGGGCTCCTACCCTGGGGTGGGGGAGGCTTATCAGTTTACCATATTGCCCTGAGTAGAGGACCATGCAGTGTGGGAAGCTGTTCCAGGGGACTGTGGAGGAGGGGAAGGCACCCAGGCCTAGGGGTGGGCCAGGTTGCCCCGCTTGGTAGCAGACTGGCCCAGTGCTGGGCCCTGGGAGATGTTTGCGGGGCTCACTTTTAGGCTCTCAGAGATGCAGGCCTTGTCCATGGGGTGGTGGGAAGGGGACTCTGTGCTCCTTGGTGGAAAATCATTCATTAAGGAATGAGAAATGAACAATAACCTGACATGCAGTGGACAATTTTTCCATCAGTTAGAACACAGTGTCTTTGGGTGAAATGAGACGACCCCCACCCCGCCCCAATCCCATGGAGGGATTTTCACAGAAAGAGAGAGAGCAGGACATAGGTAGGGATGGGCCTAGAAAGCAGACCTAGCGCACTTCCTCTGTCCACGCACCACACCCAGCCATTCCCCAAGGCACGGGTGGTGGGGAATGCCCCAGAGACAAAGAAAGGCCAGGGAGGAGTGCATAGATGAGAATCCCTTCTCTTTTCCTGCTGTTCATCCTTCGAGAGCTACCCCACTTCTTCCTTCCTCAGAAAGATGCTTCTGATTGGGACTTCTCTGATGGTGGCTAAGACTCCAGGCTTCCAATGCAGGGGTCCCCGGGGTTCAATCCTTGGTCAGGGAACTAGATCCCACATGCCACAACTAAGAGTTCGAATGCCAGAACTAAAGAGCGCAGATCCTGTGTGCCGCAGCG